>NC_064836.1:9754832-11004832 GCF_024166365.1 Elephas maximus indicus
CACAGGTGGGTGATGGACAGACGGGCCCAGAGACAGGAATGAACCTAGTTCTCGGAGATAAGGGTCTGAGTTTTTGCCCCTGTCCTACCATGGATTTGCCGCATGGCTGTAAGATTAGTCCATCCTCCCTTACAGGCCTCTCCACACTGCAGGGCTGATGAAGTGATTCAGTGGATGTGGGGTGAATGAGAATCCTGGTTCCACCCACAGCTGATTTAAGCTCTTCTGGGATTCCAAAGGATTGACTTCTTTTTGTTAAGTCCTGTCACTCCACCCAGCATCACTCTCTGGGGAGTCTCAGGCCCTTCTTTCCTCTCTGAGCTCAGCTACTGGTTCCCTTTGCTCCAGCCTCACTGTTCTTGCTGGTCCCAGCTGTAAGAGGCTTCCTCCAGACACTGTGTGGGTCACTCACCTCCTTCAGGTCAGTGCTCAGCCATCTTCTCAGTGAGGTCTTTTCTGGCCACCTTATTTCAAATGGCAACACCCCTCCCCTACCCCAGCAGTTCCTGTCCATTTTCCTTGGCTTATCCTTCTTCATTGGAGTCCCTGGTGGCACAAACAGTTAAGCATTCGACTACTAGCTGAAAGGTTGGTGGTTTGAACCCACCCAGAGGCACCTTGAAGAAAGGCCTGGTGATCTGCTTCTGAAAGGTCGCAGCCTTGAAAACCCTATGGAGCAGTTGTCCTCTGCATACATGGGGTCACTGTGAGTTAGAATTGACTTGATGGAAACTAACAACAGCTTTCTCTAAAGCACTTATCGCTGACATTCATTTTACTGGTTTGCCTTGTGTCTGTTTCTTCCCATGGGCATATAGGCTCCATGAGAACAAAACTCTGTCATTTTTGTTTATTGCTCTATCCCCAGGTCTAAAATAATGCCTGGCACACAATAGATACTCACATTTTGATAATGAACAGGGTAGTAATTAAATTATGGGCTTTGGAGTCAGACTGATGTCTCAATTCAATAAACTCACCAGCTGTGTGATGTTGGGCAAGTTACTTAACCTCTCTAAACCTCGACTTCCTTATTAGTAAAGTGGACACAAAAACCGTACTCCCTTCAAGGAGCTGTGAGAATAAAAGTCCATAAAATGCCTCCCATAGGGGCTGGCACGGAGAAGGTGCCCTGTAGGCTGTTGTAACCATAAATGGCTAAGAGAGCAGCATTTGCGCAGGACATGGCTCAGATAAGGTGACTCCCTGCTTTGCCATGTTGCAGAGCTGTAATGTGGGGTCCTGGAGCAGGAGCTGGTTGAGATTGGGACTGTGCAGACCCAGCAGGGGCAGGAGCTCTGAGAAGCCACAGGGGAGCTTGAAAAGATACTGGGCAAAGCCCCCTCCCCACCGCGGGTGAGACTGGCCCAGGCTCTCTGGGCCAGGATGGAGCTGCCGGACCAGACGGCACACTGCAGGAGAGGCTGGCCCACCTGAAGCAGGGTCCCTTGAAGCTGCTCAGCTAACAGCTGGACTGGGCCCAGGCATCAGACTCCTGTCTGGAGTGCCTTGTGGAGTCCCTGGCCACCAGCCTCCAGGAGACCTCAGGGACACTCCAGCCCCTCATCCACCAAATGAGGGTGATAAGGCCTGTGTTCTGTGGTTGCCGGGATTAAACGATGAATTTGTGTGGAAGTGCTTAGCTCATGGCAGGTGCCCAGTTGATGTTAGAATATCAATGTTTGACTATTAATAATAGCCTTCACAGCCAGGTTGTTTGGGATCCAAATCCCTCTGGGAGCAGGAAGTCGGCCTGGGAAGACAGAGGCTAGAGGGCAGGGCTCCGCTGCTGTCTCCTGCCGGGGAGAGTCCTCCCAGTCAGTCCTTCAACACTCCCCCTCCACCAGCAGGCCTGGGTCCCAAAGGTGGGGCCATGCTGGGAGGCAGATCAGGGACTCCCGTCTCTGTGGAGACCCACCCTGCGGCACCCAGGACCACAGGGAGGGGAAGAGCCCTGGGCCAGGAGACCTGACCTCGGATCTAAGCTCCGAGAGACCTTGGGCAAGCCCCTCCCCTAGCTGTGCCTCAGTTTACTTCTCTGTGCACAAGTAGGTTGGACTACAAGACACTTAAGGTTCCCTCCTGCTTGGTCTGTACTTCTGACGCTGTCTGCCATGGTGGGGGTGGGCCTCCCTACCTCCAGCGCTTAACAGGTGTGCATTTCCCCAGGGGTGGGGCCAGCAAGAATCCCTCCCAGAGAAGCGGAGTATGGCACAGGCTGGGCTGTGGCAATGTGACAGGCACATCCCCCAGGACACTTGGGAGTGGATTCCGGGTAGCCAGCAGACCAGGCCGAAGTCAGGATTTGAGGAGCCCCAGCAGCAATGACCCCTCCCTGACTTCTGTGTGTTGGGGGGCAGGGGAGCAGCATAACTCCAATCCTTAGGTGAACAGGAGGTACAGGAGACAGGAAAGTGGGTAAAAACAAATACAGGCCAAGCGCCGCATGACTAAGTAAACACAAGTAGGTGATGATTGTCGAATCAGGTCGTGAACACAAGTTCTTGAGTTTTTTTGAAGCTATTGCACGCCATGTTTCAGCACCAGACACTGAGAATACAGTGGTGACAGCCAGTTCCCCGTCTTACTGAGGTTCTTGAAGAATGGCCTCACAGCCAAACCATCCCATGTGAGGGGCTGGGTGCCTGGTGGCCCTTGCTGGTCCGGGCTGAGGCCGGAAGGGTGGGGAGTTTGCAGGCGAAGAGGTGAGGGAAGGGGATTCTCGGGGGAGAACCAGCCCCTGCAGAGACTCAGAGGCCAGGGAAAGGCCCTTCAAATCACCAGAAAGAAGCCCTCAGTAGCTGGAGCCCGGAGCTCAGTGAGAGCAGGGCTCTGATGGCCATGATAGATGGGGAGGCTGAGGGTTTTAAGGGAATTGCCATGAGTGCTTCCTAGAAGAAAGACAGTTGGGCCAAGAAGGAGAGTGTCACTGAGTACTTGACTATAGTGATTGAGGACACATTTCAAAGATCACGCATCAGACACTCAGGGCCTCACTTAGCACCTTTCCGTGGGCACTTCTGTGACCTGTGGGAGAGAGGAAGTGTACTGCAGCCAGTCCAGCCCAGAGGACTCACAGAGATTGTCGGGTCTGACTCTCTCAGAGGACGGATAAGGCCCAAAGAGGGGAAGGGCCTTGCCCAAAGTCCCACACTGAGTTAAGGTGGGCTTAAAACCAAACTCCCTGTCTAGTGTTCTTTCTACTCGGGTCCACCACAGGGTTCCTACAGCGGGGAGGTGCTGAGTATCCTGGAAGTGCGGTTCATCTCCAGCATTGTCATTTACTAGCCTGTGGCCTTAGGCAAAGTTATTTAATATCTTGGAGCCCAGTTCCTTGTCTGTAAAATGGAGATAATAATAGAACTTACCCCACAGCGCTGTTGTGAGGACATCAAGGCACTGCTATTATTTCTAAATCTCCTTTCAGGGCCCCAGGTGGAGGCCAGCACGGCCCAGATCTCCTCCACCAGCAAGGAACAACGGCAGGCACTGGGGCTGTAGCCGGAGCAGGTGGAAGGCATCCAGAGCAGGGAGTCCAGCAGCTGAAGGCCTAGCCCCCAGGAGAGCCCAGTAGGGTGGAGACGATGGGTAGAGCTGGGGAAGGGAGCAGGCCTGACTTGGCCCCCTCCTCTAAGTCCCTGCCAGCTGGACTACCATCCCAGAGTTGACCACCAGGTGGCGCCACAGGCTTTGCAGCGGGGCTGGAGAATTTTGACCTCTGAGGTGGCAGGTTGGGAAAGTAGAAAGGGCTGTTTATGGAATCTGGTGAAGGGATGGAAGACAGGGCCAGGGCAGTGGGCACCAGCAGGTTCTCCCACTCCCTCTGCCTCTTCCCCTAGGTCTTTCTGTAGAGAACTGAGTGCCAGACCCAGGAGCCCTGTGCCTGGCCTGGGGCTCCTAGCCGCCTCCCTGAACTGCCCTCTGTGGTTCTCTGCCTAGCCAGACTCTCAACCTGGGGTCTTCTGAAAGTCAGGCTGGGCCCTGGGTGTCACTGAGAGGGGCTTCAGAGTGGAGGCTGGCAGGGTGGCAGGGCAGGGCCCCCAAGGTCAGAGTGTCTTGGATGGCATGTGCATGAGGGAGGGGCTGGGTGGGGAGTGGAGGGCCAGTGGGCCCAGACTGGACCCATCTTCCCTCTTCTGCTGCTCCCCACCTGCTCTGCCTTCTCCCCTCCCCAAGCAGCACCTGCTCTCTCATCCCTTCCCTTCTGGATCCCAGGCAGGATTCAGGATTCTTCCTCCTTACCTGGCTAGACCCTTGGGAGGAGAGGGGTGGTGTAGAGGCCAGGCCCCTGACTTGGCCTGAGCCCTCCCCAGGCCACATATCAGAGCCTCCTCTCTTCTTCCCTGGGTCCCAGGCTGGGGGTCTCCTTGAGGGTCAAGGAGGGGTGTGGAGGGCACAGCCACAGCCGAGCTTCCTTGGGGCCCGGGCTCCAAGACCCAAGGCTGGGACTGGACCAACCATAGGGTCCCCTCAAGGGGCAGGTGCCATGGTACCACGGAAGAGTGGGCAGGGCTGGAGGCAGAGGAAACTGAGGCCAGGCCTTACCAGGGGCCATGGGCCTGAGCTGGAATTGGGCTCCCTGACATGACACCCTCTCTGGAAGACTAAGCAGGGCTCGTGCCCACCTCAGTGGTGGGTGGGTGGGTAGGACGGAGCCGGGTGGGGGAGGGTGGCGCTGGCCAGGAGAGAGGAGAAACACCTCAGGGGTGCGGCCTCAGCTGCTGACAGCTCTGCCTGCTTGCTGGGACATGGTGTCCTAGGTGAGGTACCTGGGATATGGGCCACAGGCTGGGCACAGGTGTAGGGAGGGTGGGGCTCCATGGGGAGCTGGGGAAAGGAGCTTCTCCTCAGCAGTTTGGCCTGGTTGGAAGCTGCCTGCTGACAGCTGCTGGGGAGGGTTCCTCCCAGCTCAGTGATCTTCCATCCTCCTGGGCTGCTACCTGTTACCTCTGGCCTCTCCTTGGAGGGGAGCCTTTCCCTCCCCAGCAGAGCTCCCAGACCCCTGCACCTGCACCTAACAGTTCTCCAGCACACTCTCCTGCCTGTGTGCCCCCTTGCCTCCTCTCCCCAGCCCCTGCTGACAGCTCACACAGCCGGAGGCCTGTTTTCCAGGAGGCCTCATGGACATCCTCACAGCTCAGGGCTAGGATGTGGAGGGGACAAAGCCCAAGACAAGAGCCCCCTCCTCACCCACATGGGGCTGTGGCCTGGCTCCGAAGACCAACTCTGGGATCATGGCCAAAGGCCAGTTTTCAAAACCACAGGGTGGCAGACTTGGGGTACTGAGTGGTCATGCCACCCTGCTGTTCCACCCCACCCCTAAGGTCAGCCTCAGCCAGTAAAGCTGCCAGTCGTGGTCATCGTCCAACAGCTGTGCTTGACCTAGGGAGTGTGTGGGCTCGGTGCACTGAGGGAGGGGGCGGGACACAGAGGAAGGAGGGACGCGGCAGGTGGGGCGGCATGGTCCTGGACAGGACTAAGGTGGCCCCTGCAGGCCCAGCCAAGGCCTCCCTCTGCTTCCTGGCTTGCTGCTTCCTATTGCTGCGGGGAGAGGCAAGGCCCCCAATTTTGCTGAGCTTACCATTTTCAAATTCCTTCCTGAGAGTGTTTTTCTTTTAAATCATCAGGGAGTTAGTTCGTCTGGGCTATCCCTGCAGGCTCACAGGCACTGCCGAACTCCTGAGCTGGAGCTAGGGGATGGCCCCACCTCAGCCATCAGCCAGTGGAGCGGCCTTGGCACTCTGCTCCTTCTCTGGTGGTTGTCACCCTGGAGGTAGACAGTGCTTGCCTCCCTCAAGGCTGGGGTGGGTAGCGCTCGCCTGTTATAGGTAAGAGAGGTATGGCTTTGTTGTTTCCTGGGAGCTGCTGCTAGCAGATCCACCCCACCCCCCAGCCCTGGCCTTTCCCCGGGAGCTGTCACCCAGGGTCCCTCCTATTCCAGAGCCAGGAAAGGCTGCCACTTCCCCACCAAGACTCCAGACCCAGCGTCCAGGCTCTGGGCCCCTGAGAAAGTGCACTTGGTTCCTATAATGCTCCCTGTGGGACTTCCCGGCCCCAGGCCTGGTGGAGAAGGTGGGGGTCAGGCCGCAGCCCCAAGCACAAGCCTGGAAGCAGTATGCGCCCGCCCTCCACCTGCGTCAGGGAGCTGTCCGTGCTTGCACTTGGCTTCCCAAGCGATGAGACATGCTCCCAGCTGCCTCCCCAAGCCGGGTGGCCATGCACACCCTGTCATCTGGGGCGGGGGCAGCTACCCGCGAGGCCCTTCCAGAATCCTCTCGGCTGCCCCCGGCCCTCTGGAGAAAGAGACCAGTCAGCGGACTGCAGGGAAATCCCCCTCCTATCACGTGGGGGCAGATCTCCCAACCTAGCACCCAAGCACCGAGGGTGGGGCTGAGGACCGCGGAGCGACACAGAGTGAGTTACACTGATCACGGCCTGGGGCAGGTCTTGGGGCCCAGTGCTGGAGGAAGGCCTGGGAAGAGACCAGGGTCTGGTAAAATGTGCACACACAGATGGGTGTGGCCGGCATCCGCTTCTGGGCAGAGGCTGCAGCTCTTAGTGCCCAGGGCTCCCTCTTCAGACTACGGGCCATGCCCCTCCCTAGATGCCGCCTGTCTTCCCAGCCTACCTCAGGAAGGAGGCACACACCTCTTTGGCAGCCCCAGTTCAGTTTCCCACCGTCTATGCCTGTCTCCCTCTGATGGTTTTTTAGTCATCGAGGTATAGAGTACATATGGTAAAATGCGCAGCCCTTCCGCGTCCATTTTGATGAGCTTTGACAAATGTAGACAAATCCAGACACAGCACATTCCCAGCGCCCCTCAGGGCCCTTCCCCGAAATAGTCACCTGGGCAGGGCCTGCAGCGGGACCCCCTGCGCTCATGCCAATTTGTGCGTGGGAAGCCCTGCATGTTTTCCTTGATCAGCTTGCCTCCCTGACACAGGCCCCAATGCCACCTCCCTGGTGGAGCAGGTCTATGGGTGCCCTTGCTGTGGCTGCACTCACTCCCCGTGATCTGTGTGCCCGCCTCTGGGCCTCCCACAGTCACTGCTTATGCTCAGCCCTGACTAGGACGCCTCCCTGAGCCCACAGGATCCAGGAAGGCAGGGCTCCTCCAGGCCTGGGAGCTGAAGGCCCTGTCCCTTCCCTGGTGTAGACAGCTGAGCTTGAGTCTGAACACTGGGGGAGGCCAGCCACTCCTGGTCGTGGGAGAGGCTGTGGGCTCTGACTCCATCACCCCTCTGTGTGGTAGCTGCCTGTTTCAGGGCTGGAGTTAGCCCAGTTTTAGCATAAGAACTTTGCCTTCAGCTGTAGGATCTTCTCCTCACTGACTCTGTTGCCTTGGGCAAGGCTTCCTTGAGGTTCCATTTCCCTAATCTATAAAACGAGCAAGTTATACCATAGTGACTTTTCAGACTTTTGGAGTGTCAAAATTTCTTTTCAAACGATGATATTTGGAACCGTATGGTTTTTAGTACACAAAACAGATAAAAGTGGAAACATTCAGATAGAACTGGGTATGAAGAGCCCAGAACCCCACTACCAAGGAGCCACCCCTCGCAGTAGCTCCACATGGCCCAGTGAGCTCCTTGGTGCCGTGGTACACACTTTGAAGTCCCTGAATGAGAGACCCTACTCTGGAGAGAGGGGAATGGACCCCAGACTCTGCTGGATACCCCGAGATGCTCCTTACTCCTGGCAGGGAGACAATGGCAGGGAGGCTCTTCCTCACGGGGTGATCTTTTAGTAGGAAAGAAGGCAGAGGGGTGACCTATGATTGGGTACTTCTTAAGTGCCGTAGTCTTTAAATCCATGACCTCATTTAATTCTTATGACAATCCCAAAAAGTCAGTGTTATTACCCCATTTTACAGATGGGGAAGTGTCTGAGAGTAGAGAGTGGGCAGCCCAGGGTTACACAACGAGTTCATGTCGAAACCCCTGCTCCCTCCAGGAATGTCAGCTACAGTGAGGAGTCGGCAGGGCAGGAGAGTCCTGGTCTCAGTGGTCATCTCTCTTTCACTGGGAGATTTACATCAGCCACCCTGACAGTCACCCAGCAAACATGCCAGGAATGAAGAGGAGAGTCTGTGTCATGGAGAAGGGGGTAGTTCCTGCCCAGAAACTGTTGTCAACAGGGAGTATGACTATTGTGGTTTCCCTCCTCAAGATAGCAGATGTGGGAGTTTGTCTTCTTTCAGGAATTTTGTGACCAGGCAGACCAGCCTCCCTGGGTTGGGCCTGAGGGTGGCCGGTGGAAATGGGATGGGGGTGGACTCCTGGCCCTGGAGAGAGACAGCCTCAGGTGGACAGGGAATGCCAGGAATGACAGGTGAGAGGCAGAGGATCGATTCCAGGCCCAGCTGCTCACAGGGCATGAAAAGCCAGAGGGCAAGGAGCCCTTCTGACTCCCCCTGGGGTTCCAGATCTCCAGGTCTCTGGCTCTTTCCAGAGTAATCTGAAAGGAAGCCTCCTGAGCGCCCAGAAATTCTGCTGCCCTCTAGAATGGAAGCTCCGCGAGGGCAGGGACTGGTCTGGCCCACTTACCACCCCTCCCCGGGGCCTGTCACTGGGCTGCCACAGTAAATATTTCTTAATAATGTTGTGGGCAGAGATTTGGGGCTAGATCACCTGTCCTCAAGTCCCTCCCAGAGCCAGAGATCCAGAGGGGCCTTTTCTCTTCCCTTCTCTCCCCTTCCCCTAGGTATGGAACCTGCTGAGAACAGAATTGGCAGGAGTAGTTCCCAGAATTGTGCTTGATGCCTCACAGTCTAGCCCAGAGCTGCCCTCGGAAGTGAGGCAAGTAGAGCCAGAGGAGCTGAGGTGGGGAGGAATGTGAGGGATTGGCTGGTGGGCCAGGCGCAGGGCAGGGTGGGTGGGAATCACACAGCCAGGCCTTGGGCATAGAACCTTGTGGAGGTAAGTAAGTCGGAGGTGGTCATGATTCATGAATGAGCATTTGTTGTGTTTCCCTTGTCCTTCTCTCTCTTCTCACCATGGTACTCTTCGCTTCTCTGTCTTGAAGATCTTTTCAGTCCAATATGGTAGCCACTAGCCCCATGTGGTTATGGAGCACACAGATTTCAAACACTTCATGTGAGAGCATAAAATATCTCAATAATTTTTATATTGATTACATGTTGAAATGGTAATATCTTGGATAGATAGGGTTCGATGAAATATATAATCAAAACATGGGGACCCAAGCCATGGGCCTGTGATTGGGGTCAGGCGGTCAGAGGCCAAGTGGTTGCACTAGATTCACAGCCTATCAGAGCCGGTGAAGAAACCGAGCCCAAAGGGGAAAATCGACTGTTCAAGGTCATCAGCTGGAATCCAGATCTGAGTAGACATCTGGGGTGGGAAGGAAATGAGTAACCATGGCAATAAGGAAAGGGAAGAGCAGGAAGGGGCTGCTCCTTGTCAGATATGTTGTCTGAGCTGCCTCCTTTAATCCTCACGTCAGGTCTCTGGAGTAGACCATATCTTTCTTTTATGTATGAGGAAACTGAGGCTCTGAGAGGTTAACTAACTTGGCCTGGGTCACACGGCTAGCAAGTGGCAGAGCCATGATTCAAATAAAATTTACTGGACATGAAAGCCTGCAATCTTAACTTCTAGCTTGTCCTGTGAGGTGTTTTTCAGAGTTTGGGAGGTGGGAGTGGGGTTTGGGAGTCCCATCCAGTAAAGAAGGAAGGGAATGAGCTTCAGAGTCAAAGCAATCATGGGGAAGTGAAGACATTCTCAGTCCCTCTCCCTGTCTGGACCTGGAATCGTCTTCTGTCGTTTACAGTGGGAGAGGCTGCCCGGCTTCATTGGGGTTGCCCAGTGAACCAGGATTCCTGTGCCATGATGGCTGCGCTATACAAGCGATGACCAGCGCTAGCAGAGTATCAAAGCTCTGACAAGCCGGTTGACCCAAATCAGAACCCTTGGGTTTCGAGTCCCAAGGACGTTGACTCCAGGTAACATAAGGAACACCAAGACCAGTCATTGCCACTTGCCTGGGTAGTTAATGACTTAATGACATTTGGGGAGGCAAAAGGAGCAGGAAGAGCCATTTATGACCTCTGAGAGCATGACCCCAACTAAGAGCCGAGTCTCCGTGTCCTCCAGGCGTCGTCGCCACCACCGTAACCAGCTGGTGCTGCAGCTTCACTCTCCCTGGCCCTCTCCTCACTTGGGTGTAGGGACGCCCATAAGGACCTGCAGCCCTAACCAAGCACTGCTTGCTGTGGCTGGAAGATAGTCCCTGGGGCTCAGGACCTGTTCGTTGTGGCACGGGATGGCAGGCACCACCTCTGGTCACTTGGCACCAGTTGCTGTGCCCTTCCTGGTCCAGCCTCATTGCCACTGTGTGCTCATTCGTAGGCCACAGCTGAGGGCACTCCCTTTTTTTCACATACACAGTTACAAGGTCCTACTTCAGAGCCTTTGTACGGGGCCTTCCTTGCTCTGCCTGGGACACACGCCCCCTCAGAGTTCTGCTCAACTCCTGCCCTGGGAAGCCAGGTATGATCCCTGCCATTCGGCTTCCCTGCTGCACTGAAGTCCCTGTTTTATCAGACTGTCCAGCATGTTCTTCCCTGTATCTCTTTGAGCCTCAGTTTCCTTATTCTTAAAGGAATGATACTACCTACCCCATAGACCATGGAAGGTTAAATAAGAGCATTCATGTGAATGCCCGGCAAAACAGCTCCCCAAAGCGGCCATCTGAGATTCATCAATTGGTCTCAACCCACCTGGAACAAGGAATAATGAAGAACACCAAAGGCACAAAATAATTATAAGCCTAAAAGACAAAAAGGACCACATAAACCAGAGATTACATCAGCTTGAGACCAGAAGAGCTAGATGGTACCTGGCCACACCAATGACTGCCCTGACAGGGAACACAACAGAGAAACCCTGAGGGAGCAGGAGAGCAGTGGGATGCAGACTCCAAATTCTTGAAAAAAGACCAGACTTAATGTTCAGACTGGGACTGGAGGGACTCCGGAGGCCATGGACCCCAGACCTTCTGTTACCCCAGGGCAGGCATCATTCCCAAAGCCGACTCTTCAGACAGGGATTAGACTGGAATAGGGGATGGAAAATGAGACTGGTGAAGAACAAGCTTCTTGGATCAAGCTGACACATGAGACTATGTTGGCATCTCCTGTCTCGAGGGGAGATGAGAGGGCAGAGGTGGCCAGAAGCTACCTGAATGTACATGAGGAGAGAGAGTGGAGGGAAGTACTGTGGTATCTCATCAGAGGGAGAACAGTTAGGAGTATATAGCAAAGTGTATGTAAATTTTTGTAGGAGAAAGTGACCTGATTTGTAAACTTTCACTTAAAGCACAATAAAAATTAAAAAAAAAAAAAAAAAACAGCTCTCCAAACCCTGCCCCTCTTCAAGGTCCAGCTCACACCCCATCTCCTCCAAGAAGCACCCTCCTATATCCTGGCCATGCCGTCACCAGAGGCTTCACTAGACTCATGGAAGGAGGCTACATTCACTTTAACCCTTTAAAGCTTTCTACATAATGGTTTTTTCAAAATGGTACATGCTCATTATAAAAATCCAGCACAGAAATCTGCAAAGAAGAAAGAAATAAATCACCCCAAATCCCACCACCCAGAAATAACCAATGTAAATATTTGCTGCATGAGTCCAACGTATCTCTAAGTGTAAGTACAAACACAGTGGTAGACAGCTGATAGATAAAACCAGTTGCCATCGGGTCGATTCCAACTCATGGCAGCCCTGTGTCTGTCAGAGCAGAACTGTGCTCCGTGGGGTTTTTAATGGCTGATTTTTCAGAAATAGATCCCCAGGCCTTTCTTCCGAGGTGCCTCTGGGTAGATTTGAACCTTCAGCCTTTCGGTTAGCAGCTGAGTGTTTTAACCGTTTGCACCACAGAGGAGTAAAGAAAATAATTTTATAAGAGTGAGATCGTATGTTAGATATTACTTTCAATAAATGAATATATTGTTTACTTTTACTTACATATAACAGAAAAAAAAGGAAAATAGAGCTGAAGACGTTGCTGAACTTTGGCAAAGTGTTTCTTAACCACAAGACACGTTTGTGCCTATAAGATTCCTCTATGAGGGACCCTAGAGGTCACGGCCCCCAGACTCCCTTTTAGCCCAAAACTGAAGCCATTCCCGAAGCCAACTCTTCAGACAAAGATTAGACTGGACTATGAGACAGAAAATGATACTGGTGAAGAGTGTACTTCTTAGTGCAAGTAGACACATGAGTCTACGTGGGCAGCTCTTGTCTGGAGGCGAGATGAGAGGGCAGAAGGGGACAGGAGCTGGCTGAATGGACACGAGAAATACAGGGTGGAGAGGAGGGGCGTGCTGTCACATTGTAGGAGGAGCAACTAGGGTCACATAACAATGTGTGTGTAAGTTTTTGTATGAAAAACTGACTTGAATTGTAAACTTACACTTAAAGCACAATGAAAAAAAAAATTTTTTAAAAGATTCCCCTATGAATAACAAACTTTAAAAAGATCATTAAGAGCTCATACGAATGAACCCACTGCCGCTGAGTTGATTCCAATTCATAGCAACCCATTTTTAAAAAATAATGCTTTCCTTTTAGACTGTATAACTAAGCCCTTGGTATGAAAAATGAGGTGATTAGCACCTTATGCTTCATCCCCCTTCTCTTCTCCCACCTCCTGATCTTTATTGCTTACATCATTTTCATTTTATTGGGTTTTTTAAAATGTTTATATCCTGCTTTGCAACAATTCTACACTTGAATGGATACAATTCTCACCACTCTCCTCTCTTCCATGGGTTCTCAGCTCCTTTTGTTGGAATTGCTCACGATTTTCTGGACTTTACTGTCAGGTTGTATTTGCACGACAGGCCCATCGTATCTGAGGACGCCTCTATGGTCTTTAAACTTGAACCCAATGTGTTGGTTATAGTGTTTGAGGGTCATACTTGCTTTCCTACTTTGCAAAGATTGCTTCGCTGTCTTCTAGTGTTGAATGTGAAGTCTGAAGCTCACCTGGATTTTCCCTCTTGTAGTGATTTGTTTTTTTTCTGCCCAAATGCCTGAAAAATTCTTTATGCTTTGAAGTTCAATAACTTAAACAAGGTCTGTCTCAATGTTGATCGTTCTCTATGTACTTTTTTTTTTTTTTTTCTGGTGTGCCATGTGTCCTTTCCTTCTGCAAATTCTGTCTTTCCTTTATCTAAGGGAGGAGCCCTAGTGTCACAGTGGTTGGTGCTCAGCTGCTAATCGAAAGGCCAGCAAGTCGATCCCACCAGCAGCTCCCCACGAGAAAGATGTGGTAGTCTGCTTCCACAAAGATTTAAAGCCTTGGAAACCAAATGGGCAGTTCTACCCTGTCCTGTAGGGTCACTATGAGTCAGAATCAACTCGACGGCAACAGGTTTATCTAAGGGAAAATTGTTTTCTGTTTATTAATCCCTGAATGTCTTTTCTCTTTCATTTGTATGGTTCTCTACTTTGGGAATATGAATTATTATATTAGTTGACCTTTATTTTTTGTTGCTGTTGTCTTCCACACCTATTATCATCTCCATAACTGCTTTACCCCGTCTTTTTCTCTGCATTGATTACGATGGTCTAAAGCCTTTCCTTTATGCCATTCTATTTTCAGCCTTGTATGTTGTTTCGAAATAGTTTATAGGTATGTAATTGTCTTTACTTCTCCCTTTGTTTACCTAGCCCTGGAATCTCTTTTCAACTCATCAGCTTTATTATTATCTAGTCTTCAAATTGATCTTGTATTGATGTACTAAAAAATGTGAAGCACTAGTGAGGAATCTCTTTCCGTTTTTAGCTTAGACTTTCTTCCGCACTGGATTCTCCACCTGTCTTTTTCATGTTATGTTCCTTTCTCCCTGCCACCCTCCCCTCATAGTACGTTTTCCATAGTTGCTGTGCTATTCTTTTTCATATTGCTTATGCTAACATCGGCAGCTCTGTCCACGCCTCTGTTTGCTTTGATATAAATCAGGTGAATAATGTTTGTCTTGTATTATTCCCTGGATTGCCTCATGTGGATAAATCTTGCCCTCATGCCTGCGGCCTCCTCAGAAACAAGGGCCGTGCTTCATTCTTCTCTAGCCTTGGCGCACCGCCCTGGTTCGTTACTGAGCACAGGCACACGGAATTGAATGTCTAAGTTTTGACTAGGATGCTTGGAGGTTGGGGCCAGATTAAGTCCTCAAGTCTTGAAAGGCTTTTTTATAATTATAAAAGATTCTGAATAGCAGTTCTGGGAGCTTATTGAGAAGAAAATGTTTTTAAATTACAGCGAGAGAAATTGAGGTCACTCATAAAGCAGAACTTGCTAAATTCCAAGAGTTTGCCTGCCACTAACTTATACTAGCTTTATAGAAGCAAAATCCCGGGAGTTATTTCAGTGTGGGGATGGAGTTTCACTTATCCCATCTTCTCTGGGTGCATAGTTTGCTTTGCAAAGTCCCACACCTCACACATACCCTGTTAGGAAAAGCTTTCTTGAGTAAATTCCAGCAACAACCACCATTTCCTAAATACTTATTCTGTGCCAGGCACTTTATGCTGATCTTCCCACTTAATCTTCTCAAAACTAGCATACAAGTTAGTTTTCATTAATTTCTTTTTACAGATGAGAAAACTGAAGTTCAGAGAAGTAAAGTGACCAGCCCAAGGATGCAGACCGGTGAACTTCCCAGAACAAAAACCCAACCTGTCCAGCCCCGAAGCCCAAGCTCTTTCCAGCGTCCCCGACTACCTCACAAGCTGGCCTTGAGGAGATATGGTAGGTTTAGAAGTGGCAAGAGAAATGGGATAGGCCGTGGAAGAAGAAATCAAGGTGTTCTAGGTAGTGGGAGCAAAAACGGTGAAATGGTGGAGTTAGAACTTAGGAAAGGAGAGAAAAGACCAGGCAGTGTTTCTCAAAGAAGGACCTCAGACCATCTGCATCAAGACCTGGAGTGCTCTTTAGAAATTCAGATTTCTGGGCCTCACCTCAGACCTGGGTGGGTTCCTGAAATGTGCCTTTTCCAAGAAGTACTGCCAGATGATTCTTGGACTCTCTAGAGTTTGAGCCATTGACTAGGATAAAATGACCTGATTAACTATAAGAAAGTAGGCTGGAAGAGGGTGTGGAAATGACCAAAACTCTCCCCAAGATGACCAAAATCTCCCCAGAATCTCCTCAATCTGCTAGGCCCCGGAGCCTTTGAGATCCTGCACCATCTCACTCTTTCTCCTGGCCCCGAACCCTTTGCTTGGCAGCTCTGGCAGAAGCTCCCTCTTCCCTAGAGAGACCAGATGTGGGTGCCTCAGCAGCATCAGCACTCTAGGCAGGCCACGTGAGAGAGCTGACTTTAATCAGCTTTTCTGATGCTACCACAGAGCTGTTCCCTCAGAACTGGAAGATCTGACGGCCGTAAGGGCCTAATGGCTCATGTTACCCTTCTTTCCGTCACTGCCAGGCTCCCTTCTACAATGACCCTCCCTTGTCTAGATTCCAGGCTGATTCATTGTTCACAGAGGTGTCGTCCACAGGGAAGACAGGGGCTCCTGGGCCCAGAAGTGGGATGGACACTGGCTGACCACCAGGAGGGCCATGCACAATCATGTGAGCTGGTGTGTGGAATCACCTGGTATGTGGCAGTGCTGTCATCATTGCTTGTATGCCCCATGGACCAGTCCCCTCCCCAGCCCCAAACAGCCCATATTCATTACCATGAATCCCAAAGAATGCCAAGCTGCCTGAGTGCCGGGAATCAGGGGCACGAAGTCTGCTGAGACTCCCCGCTCATCTCTCCTCTCTCCTCCCTGCTTCTCTGAGGCTTCGTTCTCTCTGTGCTCTCAGGCTGTCTGTGTGCCAGGCACCATGATGGGCAAATGGCCTCCCATTACACAGAGGCATTCAGTCTCGCTCAGTCCCAGTTCCATATTCTGTATCTGGAGTAGCTGGAGCAAGGCGGGACCAATCAGCAATGGCCAGGCCCGCACCGTTGTACCAACATGGCTGTGGATGCCCTAAAGCTGCTGGGTCCATATGAATTGAAAAAAAGGTCCAAGTGGCCCAAAACTGCAAAGGTCCCATGACACATTTATGGCTCTGGGACACCAGTGCATACAGTCTTTTGGCACCTAAGAACTCCCCAAACTTTACCCTGTCCACCCGACCCCCCAATTCTCCCCAACCGGTCACCACATCTCTGCCTTTGCGCATGCTCCTTCTGCCTAGAGAATCCCTACTCATCCTTCAAGACCCACCTCCAAAGCGAGTGAGCAGGGAAGGAGCAGTGCTGGGACATAAACCAGTCCTTCTGGCTCCAAGTCCCAGCTCGTCGCTCTTCCCCAGATTGCGATGAGTTTCCTGAGTAACGTGGTTGCTAATTTTCAAACCTCTCCTGATGTAATCCAGTTATCCGGATTATTTCTACTTTCTCTGCAGTTCTTCTGTCATTAAGGCTAAGCCGGGAGGCTTATTGCCCAGGGCAGGATAGAGAAGGAAGATGATGTAAGGAAGCTTCCACCCAACAGGAAGAGGCAGGAGAAAACCCTCCTGTAGTTGGGGATAGAGGACAGAAAAGACAGGGACAGGAGGGCAGAGGGGTCAAACATGAGTGTCCTACCCTCCTTCCCACAGTGTCAGGTTCAAGACAGCAGTGGGGGAGGAGGAGGTGTCATGTGGGGGTAGGAATGCCTAGCGAAGTTTGGTTGAAAATCCTGTGCAGAAGTCTTCTAAGAACGTAGGCCCCTCAGAATAGCCTAGTGGTCCCCATGGGGCCACATCCACAAAGGAACACAACAGTAGATTATAAATGACCAAGGGTTCTGTCTAGAGAGAGGGTCCTGAACTCTTGCCCCTGGCTCCCTATGGCCTTTATAAGGCATGCAGGGCTTCTAGAAGGTCCTGTGTGACCCCTGAGGAAGATACAAAAGAGGCTGAGAGTGCTGACTGGCAGATTTGCCACAGAGTCACTGCTGGGGCGGGCAAAGCAGCCAGAAGACTGCAGGGTGGCACACCCAAGCTAGGACGGCCAGTGAGGGCTGAGGTGGGGGTGAGGTCTGATAGCAGGGCCAATGGCCACACTGCCTATGGGGGGCCTCTCCTCAGACATGGCAGAGGGCTCTGAGGACAGAGGGCAGAGGGGGCTATACAGACCCCCACTCTCCCAGTGTCATGAGTGGCAGGCAGGAGGGGGGAGGGGAGCCACCTTGAGATAAGGAGGGACAGCCCTGATAAGGAGTTTTGATTTTGAATTAACCTCTCACACATGAGACTTTGAATTAACCCAAAAGAGATTGTTGTAAATAAGCACCTGAGTTACCTTAAACGGGTAAGTTTGTTTAGTTTTCTGCTATTGATTCTCCACCATCATCAGAAGTCGGACATGTGAGTCAGGTACATTAGGGTATAGACAAAAGGTAATTTAGTTTTTTTTATGCACACTTCAGTATGTTATGTAAACTTCACACACCTGCCAACCTAGACCTTTCATCCTAGAAACTAAAAGATCCCAATTTCAATCAGAGCCCTCAAAGGCCTGGAGCGTGCTGCAAGATGGATCTAGGCTCACACAGGACTCGCTGGGCACCAGGGCTCGTCTGAGCTGGGTTGTAGGCCCCCTTCCATGGCTCGGGCTCTGGCTTGCAGCAGGCTGCTCTTCCCTGGCCAGTTGGGGTGAGTAATACCTATCCTATTGTTGGACCAATGATGACGGTATAATTAGCACAAACAGCGATTAGGGTAATTGTTCTGTTTAGACATAACCAGACTTCACTGCCACGAGTTGGGAGAGAGTCAACCCCTGGAGCCATCTCCAGAGGGCTGCCCAATATTGCTCCTACCTGTCCAGGTGCCTGCCCTGCTGGCCCACACTGGGGGAGAGGGTGCGATGCTGAGGAGAGTGGGGAAAGGGAAAGCCATTGCTCAGGCTTGGGGAGGGGGTTGAGAGGCTCTGCGCATGCCCCCAGCATCCAGCTGGTGCTGCGTGCTTACATCCACAAAGCCTCATCACCATAAAGACTGCAGCCACTTCCACCAACCCCCAAGTACCTTCGGGTAGCAAATAGTTTCCCAAGGGAAATGAAAGGCAGATCTCCCAGACCTGAGCCAACTGGTCTCCTTCCCACTCAAACCCCCAACTCCAGGTGGTGGGGGCTGAGACCAGCACTCACAGATCGCCCTGCAGCTCCAAGCAGAGGGCATGAGTGCTCTCAGGAGGCTTGGGCAGGGAACTGGGGGTCTAGTCTCCAAGACAGTAGGGAAGTGGAGGCACCTGGGTGGGACCCTGGGGCCCAAGCACGGAAGACCAGAGAATCAAAGAGCCCATTATGTCATAACCTGGGCAGGTTGGACTCCAGGATGGGAGAGGAAAGGCCAAGGGGGAAGGAAGCATCGGCCTTCCCCTAACCAGTAGAGGGGTCCCCACTCTGCAATGGGATAATGGTTAAAAGAAGAATGATTACTGAGTATCTTCTATGCTGTTGCTGCCCTCAGTGATCTTATTTAATCCTCATCACAAGCCCGTGAACTAGGTTTTATTCTCCCCTTTGCACAGTCTCAGGGAAATAAAGTGTTCGTCTGAGAGATACTTAACTGATAAGAGGTGCTAGAACTTGGTCTTGAACCAAGTACTTTGGCTCTAAATATCAAGTCTTAATTTATTATTTGGTAATCTTTTTAGGAAACATATATGTGTACAATCCTTTAAGCTTGGAAAGCGTCTTTACATGCATGTCTTCATTACCTGGTGGAGCTATAACAGAAATACCACAAGTGGATGGCTTTAACAAACAGAAACATTCTCTCAGAGTTTACGAGCCTAGAAGTCCAAATTCAGGGCTCCAGTTCCAGGGTAAGCCTACCTCCCTCTGTCGGCTCTGGGGAAAGTCCTCGTCATCAATCTTTCACTGAGTCTAGGAGCTTCTCAGCACAGGGATCCTGGATCCAAAGGGCATGCTCTGCTCTCGGCTATTCTTTCTTCCTGGTAGAAGGCCCCTCTCTCTCTGCTCCCCTCTCTCTCCTTTTATCTCTCGTAAGATAAAAAGTGATGCAGATCACACCCCAGGGAAACTCCCTTTATATCAGATCAGTGTTGTGACTTGAGTAAGGGTGGTAATTTACTCAGTTGTGTAAGCGATGCATCCCACCCCAATCCCACCTCATTAACATAACAAACATAACCCAATCCTCATTGATATAAACTAATCCTGCCTCATTAACACATACAGGTCAGGGTTTACAACGCATAGAACGGAGGCTAATTACATCAGATGACAAAATGGAGGACAACCACATAATCCTGGGAACCATGGCCTAGCCAAGTTGACGCATATTTGGGGGGACACAGTTTAGTCCATGACAACATGTTAACTTACTTGGTCTTTAAGCAGCACTCTAGGGAAAGAGGAGAGGAGACGCTGGCCTTTTCCAGGTTAGGTGACCTGCCCTGAGACTTAGAGCCTTGTTACTCGAAGTGTGGTCTGAGGACCTGTAGCATCAGCATCTCCCGGGAGCTTGTTAGAAATGTAGAACCTTGCGCATTGCCCCGGAGCCGGTGAATCAAAATTGACATTTTTAGCAAGATTCCTTCCCAGATGACTTAGTTTACATTAAGTCTGGAGAAGAACTGACTTAGAGCATCTACTCCAACCCTCTCATTTTATAAGCAAGGAAACTGAAACCCAGAAAGGGCAAGTGACTTGTCCAAAATCACACAGCAAGTTGGTGGTCAAGCCAGGGCCAGAGCTCTGCCTTTTACTGGGTGGAGTGAGGTACCAAGTACTCCCAGTGCAGGGCTTTTTCTACCTCAACATATACTCTTCATACTCCTCCTCCATCCTGTTCTCCGCCTGCCTCCCCTACCACCACCCCTGTCAAGCTAGGTAGCTGACTGAGCCCCAGCCTGACTATCTCTAAGAAGATATGGCAGATCCTGAGGATTTTTTGGAAAAAAAAAATAAGGCTTCCTTGTGAAGTCTGGTAGACCTGACCAACAAGGGAGCCAGACGGACCTTCAGAACCAAGTCTGGGCCAGTAAAACTGCTGGAGAACTTGACCAGAGCCCTGTTCTGGCTCTCCTTCTGGAGTGTCTCAGTTTACCCGTATATAAAGGGAGTATCAGATGACCTCCCAAGGCTCAGAAAGCTGCCTGAGCTCTCGGAATGAAAGGCCCCATAGAAAGACGAAGTCCTATTATGTTGCCTTGTTGTGTTGAACAGTGGCTGTGTTGCCTCCGACTGCCTGACGACATCCCATTCAGTCAGAAAGTATGAAAATAATGGGCCGCCAGGGCTGAGAGGCTGGGGAGTTATTAGAAGCACAGGCCCTCCAACTTCCTGGCAGAGGCATAACTGGCTTCGTAAATTCCTCCTGGTGGAGAGATGACATTGCCCATGGCCACTTTACTTTTTCCAGAGCCATTGGGGGCATCGTTCTTTTCTTGGTATGGAGCCAAACCAAACCAAATAGAAAGTCAGGTGGTGATGGGGAGGAGTGGACGGGGAGGTTGGCTGTCCTGTGCTGGGTGGGGGCCAGCTCTGTCCTTGTGTGGGACCATTGCTGAGGGGCTGTGTCATTCTGCTGTTGCCCCTCCACCCCTAGTCATAGGTCGCACACCCCCACCAAACCTTGTGCTGAGGGTTTGCTGAGGGAAGCCAACAACACATGCCACGTGACTGTTACAGGGTTAGTGTCTGTAGCAGCTTCCTAGCGCTGCCACAATTACCACAAACTGGGTGCCTTAAAACAACCGAAATTTATTCCCTCACAGCTCTGGAGGTCTGAAGTCTGAAATCAGGGTGTCAGCAGGATTGGTTCCTTCTAGAAGCTCTGAGGGTGAATCTGTTCCATGCCCCTTCCAACATCTGGTGGCCCACCCTACCCCAGTGTGACCTCATGCTAACTGATAACATCTTCAAAGACCCTATTTCCAAACAAGGTCGTGTTCACAGGTACTGGGGATTGGCACTTCAATATATCTTTTAGGGGAACATAACTCAATCCATAACAAGTGTTCATTTTTTCTGAGAGTCCTCAAGTGATTTCTCTTTGCAAAAGTAAGAGCAAGACTCTTTGCCCTGGGCTAGAAATTACCTTCGCCATTTCTGTGATCTCCAGCAGCATTTCCTGGCTCCTAAAGGTCTCCAAATTCTGTCTCTAGTGTCACATTCCCCACCGTCCCCATTCCCAGCCTGGATTCTGGAACTGAGAGCAGGGGGACACACATATCTGGTTTACTCTGGGGCTCAGGGGCCCCCAAAGTCCTGAGCTGACCCCTTGTGCCAACCCAATCCCAGTGGTCCCTGCTTGGCTGATCAGCTTCCAAGACAGTGAGATGGAAGGGAGGCTCCTCCCCATAGAGGCCATACTCAGGGTCTTCCTTGGGGCAGGGTTCTGCCTTCCACAGCAAACCAGTCAAGAGCCAGGACTAGTAGATGCAAAGCTGTGTCTGGAGTCCCCTTGGGAAAGGAGTGACAGACGCAGGTTTCCACTGAGCTCCTGCGTCCAGGCCTGGCTGCTCTGCCTCTCCACCCTGCTTTTGGCAGCTGTGATGGGGAGAGGAGAGCTAAGACCAGAGATGGCTGGAGGGTCAGGGTGTCCTGGAACCCGCCAATTCCTGGAGAGCACTTTGTCAAAATGGGCCCATGCCCAGCCCCAGGCCCCAGCAGAGCCTGAAGCTGAGGTATGGTAGATGGCCGCTGGTATGGTGATATGGCCAGGAAAGGGGCAGGGGGGAGTTGGGGACAGAAAGGTGCCAAAAGGGGCATCTGGTCATAGGGTGACACAACAGAACACAGAGGTGGAATGTAGATCAACTGCACAAGCATTTACTGAGCCATTTCAATGTTCAGGGCCGTGTTCTAGGCCTGCTGGTGATGCAAAGAGCTTGGAATGCAGTGGGCAAGAAAAGCATATATGCTAAGTGGCACAAGAGGGCACAGGTTACTCTGAGAATTCGGGCGGGGGGAGTTTCTTCCCAATGGGGACATCTGGGAGGGCTTTTCGGGGAGGGCGGTGGTAGCACTTCTGTTGGGCAGACAGGATTTGAACAGATGACAAGGCAGGTGTGCCGAGCAGAGGGAGCCACAAGTGACCAGTCCTGGCACCCACCTCAGGCCCAGTTGGTGGGAGACTGCAAACCCTTTGGGAGTGACCTAAAGCCCAGGGCCCTACTGAGCACAGGACTAGGAGATGCCAGGCCCACTGCTTGCTACTGGCTGTTCTAATAAGACACCTCAGCCTGGGCTTTCCATGGAAGGCTTGGCTGTGCCACTCAGCAGGTTCTTAGCCTGGCCCAGGCCTTGAAGTATTTTGGCTCCCCATCAATGCCTATCCATGGCCTGGCAGGCTGCCTGCCCAGCAGCTCCAAGCAGAAACACCATCCACGGTGCCAGCTGCCCTGGGTGTGGCTGCCTTGTCTGCAGGCGCGGGTGGGTGACTCATCAAATTACATCGGGACTGTGCAGGGCTGGGGCTGGGGCTGGGGCTGGGCAGGTGACTGTGAGAGAGAACACAGGGGCCTGCTCAGCTCCTTGGGCACACACCGCAAGCTCCTGCCAGCTCCACAGCTCCCACGGCCTTTCCGTGGGCTGCTGCTCCACCTCCCAAATGCTAGGGACTATTCCAGCACAGGGCAATGGGGGCAGCTCCTCCAGGAGCCACCTCCTAGTCCTCTCTCCAGCCTCAGCTTCTCTTTTTAAGCCTCAGGCTGGTCACCCAGCTCTCAACCCCATCTACCTACCAAATCGGGAAGAGAGCACTATGACCCCATGTGCCAGGGGAGGCAAGTCCCAGACACCCAGGGTGCAGACCTTCGAAAGACCATGTCACTGTGCCTGTCTGCACTCAGCTACCTCTTCTGACAAGTCCTGGACTAGGTGGTCTCCATGGCCCCTCTGCCTCCAAAGTCTGACGTTTCCAAGGGCAAAAATGACAGAGCCACAATTGTAGAGAGAAGTGCTGGACTAGAAGGAGAAAGGCTTTGAGCAGAGTCTCACTGGGCAGGAAGGCGAAAAATGTTTAAGGGCTCTGAGATGAAAGAAAAAAGGCACGTGTTGGGAATTTGGCCGTGGATAATATGTCAAAGTGGAGCGCGCTGGAAGAGAGAACAGATAGCTAGGAGGCTAGGAGGGGCTGCTGGAGGAAGGAGGGAAATTCTGCTTGTTATTAAAGACCTACAGTGTGCTGGGGGGAAGTGGTGGTTCAGTGGTAGAACTCTCGCCTTCAGTGTGGGAGAACAGGGTTTGATTCTCAGCCAGTGCACCTTATGCACATCCACAGCTCTCCTGTCAGAGGAGGCCTGTGTGTTGCTATGATGCTGAACAGGTTTCAGCAGAGCTTCCAGACTAAGACTAGGAAGAAAGGCCTGGTGATCTACTTCTGAAAATCACCCAGTGAAAACCCTATGGATCACAACAGTTCAATCTGCAACCAACCATGGGAATGGTGCCGGACCAGCCGCATTTCCTTCTGTTGTGCATGCGGTCACCATGAGTTGGAGGCCAACTCAACAGCAGCTGATAATAACAGCAGTGTACCAAGCGCTGTGCTAAACACTTCATGCGTGACACCTCATTTATGGTCCGTGAGGACCCTGGGAGGTAGGTGTTACTAACCTAATGTTACAAAGAGGAAACAAAGGTACAAAGAGGTTCAGTGGTCTGCCCAAGGTCGCACAGCTAGTGGTGGCAAAGCTGGGGTGCAAACCTGGTCTGTTGACTCCAAAACTCCTGTTCTTATTCCCCCAGGCTGCCTCCCTGAGACCGCCCTGGAATCCGAACTGAAGTGGCCTTTGGTCATGCAGAGAACTGTGGGCTGAGCAGACCCTAAGGCTGGGGCTCAGGCCTGGAGCCCTGGTCCGAGCAGAGGCTTGAAAACAGCACACCTGGCATACACCCAAGAGAACTGAAAGCAGGAGCACCCACAGAAACCTGTTCACAGCAGCACTTTTCACAATTGTCAAAAGTGCAAACAACCCAAATGTCCATGAGCGGATATCCACACAATGGAATATTACTCAGCCATAAAGAGCCATGAAATCCTGATACATGCCACAACATGGGTGAACCTTGAAAATATTATGCTGCATGAAATAAGCCAGTTGCAAAAGGGCAAATACTGTGTGATCTCACTTGTATGAAACAGGCAAATGTATAGAAACCAAAGCTGATTAGTGCTGCCGGGGGGGGGGCGGGGGTGGGGGGAGTCACTGCTTAGGAGGCACTGGGTTTCTGTTAATGGTGGTGGAATAATCTGGAAACAGTGGTAATGGTGGCACACATGATAATGTAATCAATGTCACTGAATTGTACCTGTAAAAATTGTTGAACTGGCAAATGTTTTGTTATATATATATTTTTATGGGTTTTACATATATAAAAGAAGAAGAAGAAAAAAAGCCCTCCTGGCCAGGGAAGAGGGCAGATGGAAACGCAGGACCCGGGTTATGCCAACGTCGGGTGTACGGAACTGGGATTTTGGGTTGGCAGAGGGGCAGGGTCCAGTGTGGATCTAGTGCTGACAGCAGCTGGACTGCACGGGTCTGGGTCAATGCTGTTATTCATTCCCTCCTTCCCCTCCCCGGCCGCCACCCAGCCCTCCCTGCCCAGAGAGATGGGAGGGGCAGCTCTAAGAGAGGCTGGCTGTGGAGGATCCAGAGGACCATGCCCTGGCCTCGCCCTGAGCTGGCCTAGCCCAGCAAGCCTTGGACTCGTCCAGGCCCTCCTCTCCAGGCCTCGGTGCCCCAGCCCCTTTGCTTGCTCTCTCCTCCCACTACCAGCCTTTCCCCCACATCACCTTCCAGACCACAGCACGGTGGGTATGAAGACACAGGTCACCCCTCTAGCCCCGGCCCTAATGGATAGGGGGATCTGTGGCCACGTGATAAAATACAATCCCCTAATTGGGGTGCTTGTCCAAGGGCCTGGGGAACAGCCTCTGCTGTTTCCATTCCCTCTGTTTGCCCCATTTCCCCCATCAATAGCTGGGTACCCTCTGTACCTGCCAGGCACAATGGTACCTGTGGCAGGTATCCACACCTACGGTAGCACAAAGTCACACCAGGTGTCAGGGTAGGAGTTTGGTCCACTGCTAGCCATGGTACCATGAGATCAGGGAGACTCCAGGATTCTGAAAGTCGCCACCACAGAGCATCTACAAAGCAGTGTTTATTCAAATCCTTGTGCACCTGGCTTCCTCGATTTGTTTTCCAAAGATGACCATAACTGGGCAGGGGGCTGAATGAACCCTGACTTCCTGATGTAAATGTCCCCTAGGAAGTGAGAAAGGTAGATTCCCTGTGCTCTCAAGGCACCCCCAGGTGGGGGCTGCCCGTGTCTCTGGGGTTATCCCTACCAGCAGGGGGGAGAGGACAAAAGTCTTAGGAGAAACTGGGACTTAGCAAGGCAAAGGTTTCACCAGGGTGCTCTGAGTCCAACTTACCTAGGAGACCTGGTAGAGGCCTGGAACACCACTCTGGAGTAAGATGGTGGGTTCAGTTTGACAAAATAAGCATTTATTGAGTACTCAATGTCTACCAGTAAAATGGACAGTGAGGCGACAGAAATGAACACACCCCTCCCTCAGGCTGCTCAAGGTCATACATACAAACATGTGAATATAATGAAGGGTGACAAGGGCTATAACAGAGGTAGGTGCCGGTTACAAAGGGTCCCAGGCAGGAGTAGTTTAGTTTGGGGATTCCTCAGCAAGAGTAAATAGGATCAATGAGGGGCAAGAAGGCAGGGGGTGGGAGCATCTGGTCTTTCTTTAAGACCACTTGAATAGGACATTACTCTTAGAATAACGTTCAAACCCCACACAGAGGTCTAGAAGGCTCTGCATGGTCCTGCAGTGTCCGATACAGTGACCACTGGCCACATGTGGCTATCGAGTGGGTGCTTCAAAGGTGTGGCTGAGGAACTGGATGTCTTATTTCATTTAATTGATTTAAATAGCCAGTGCAGATACAGGACTTTTGCATCATGGTGGAAAGCTGTAAGGACAGCTGACTGCCTGCTCTGTGCCCACTTTGTGCCTACCACCCCTCTCTGCTATACTGCTGCCACAACTGGTCCTTCAGTTCCAAGGACATGCTAGGCTCCTGGCCTTCCCGCCCCGTCCCCCCTGCGTGAGCACCTTCTCCCCTTCCTGAGATGGGCAGCTACCTCCCGTGCTTCAGGTCTCAGCCAAACCATCACTCCCTGACCACCATGGCTGACGTCCCCTTCTGTATTCCGTCAGCCTCCATTTGTCTCCTCCACAGCACTGAATACAATCTTGAATCACTTTGTTAATTCACTTGCCAGTTTACTCCTTGTCTGCCCCATTAGAATGTAAGTCCCATGAGAGCAGGACCCAAGCCTGTCTTTTTGCATCACTGTGTCTCCCGGGGACTGAAATGGTATCTAGCCCATTTAGGTGCTTAATACACATTTAAGTGACTGAATGAGGATTTCCTAAGCAGAGGGAAAAGCATACGGCCAGGGCAAAGAGGCAGGCATTGGCATGGGGCAAGTGGGCTGGGGCACGTTGGAAACAATATGATAAGGGAAAAAAACTGGGGTCTTTCGGAGAATGGAGTCGCTGGGTAGTGCAAATGGTTAATGAGCTTGGCTGCTAACTGAGAGGTTGCAGGCACCCAGAGGCACCTTGAAAGACCTGGCGGTCGAAAGTCAGCCATTGAAAATTCTATGGAGCACAGTTCTACTCTTACACACATGGGGTCACCATGTTTGGAGTCAACTCAGTGGCAAATGGTTGTGGTTTGTTGTATTTAGAAACTGGGGAAGGGGTAGCATGCCTCATCAGGGAAGCTTATAAGGTTCCTAAGATAGGCAGCGATTGAGTCCACCATCTGACCAAAGGAACTCAGCTACAAAAGACTTAACAGTGGGGAGCTGGGCCCGTGGCAGCTGTCCAGGCTGTCCAAAGGGGCCTGTAACCAGGGTCTGTTGCAGAGGGACTGGGCTGAATACGGTGGGGCCATCCTAGTGGGGGAGTGACTTCTTCCCCTGTCCCTAGTTCCTTGGGGTTGTTTGTGGGAGTTTGGGGCAAAGGTAGAGGTGACCCCTCACCTGGGGAATTGGAAACGGAGCAAGGTGAAGGTTTAGCCCAGTCATTCTCAGAGGCTGCAGGAGCACCAGGAGGCCTCTCAGCCTTTACCTGGGCTGCGCAGCCTCCCCCTTCTCCACTCATCTCCAAAAGGGGAGCTCTATAAGGGCAGAAACTTCATCTTCTTCACCGTTGTGCCCTCAGTGCCTAAAACAGAGTCTGTTTTAGATGCTCAATAAATGCTTGTCGAATGAATGAGTCCATGTCCCATTCTGTAGTGAACATTGCTGTCACCGGGTTTTCTATGTTCATAAAGATGAGGAGCCTTGATTGAGAATTGGAATCCGGGTCACACAGTGCTGTAGGGAAGACAGCAAAGAGAGTTAGAAGCTCATTCATATTCATTCATCACAATGACTCTGAGGATGAACATTTACTCATCTTGTTTCAAACCTAAAGTCCAGTGAACTTCTTTCAGGAAGCCTTCCCCAGAGCAGCCCCACAACCTGCAAACTGAAATCAGCCTGTACTCGGTAGAATTTTTTCACCATCTTAAATACGGGTCCTGACGGTCTCCTGAAAGCATGCCATTTCAGAGCTCAGCTCATGCGACATGCCTAGTTGACCTCTATCTTGGACTTTATGAGTATTGCCCTCTTCTCTGGCCTGTTGCTGAGGCAAGGCCCCACATGGGGTGGGCTCAGGCAGGCAAAAGAGAGGTGAAGGAAACAGCTCTGGCCTCCTGGTTGAAAACCACACACTTGAGCCCCCATTGCAATCCTTGCAGCTTGACTATACCTCCCTCACTTTGGTCGAAAACATGAGATGTCAGAAAGGGCCACATAAGCTAAAGACTCCATCAACCTAAGACCGGAAGAACTAGATAGTACCCGCCTACCACCAATGACCGCCCTGACAGGGAACACAACAGAGAGTTCCTGATAGGTCAGGAGAAAAGTGGGATGCAGAGCTCAGATTCTAGTAAGAAGACCAGACTTAATGGTCTGACTGAGACTGGAGGGACTCCAGAGGTCATGGCCCCCAGACTTTCTGTTAGCCGAAAACTAAAGCCATTCCCGAAGCCAGCGCTTCAGACAAAGATTAGACTGGACTATAAGACATAAAACGATACTGGTGAAGAATATGCTTCTTAGCTCAAGTAGACACATGAGACTATGCGGGCAGCTCCTATCTGGAGGTGAGATGAGAAGGCAGAGGGGGATAGCAGCTGGTTGAATGGACACGGGAAATACAGGGTGGAGAGAAGGAGTGTGCTGCCACATTGTAGGGAGAGCAGCTAGGGTCACCTAACAATGTATGTATAAGATTTTATATGAGAAGCTGACTTGAACTGTAAACTTTCACTTAAAGCACACACACACACACACACACACACAAAAGAGATGTGACTGCCCGTTCTCCTCCTCCCAGGTCGGAAGTCAGGCGATGGTTCAAATCTAGGCTTCACCACTGATGTAACCTTTCTGAGTGTGTTTCCTCACCTGTGGAATGGGGATAATACCTCGTTGAGTTGTTAAGGGGAGGATGAGATCAAATAATGAATGTCATGCACAGCAATGGCTCAACAGGTGGTCGGCGCCCCCTCTGTCCAGTCCCAGACTTCCTTTCCTTTGAGGTTGGGAGTAGGGAGGACAAGGGTGGGGGGAGGGGGGAAATATTGTCCAGAGAACCTGATTCAAGATTCCCCTGCTCTACAAATCCCCACAATTGACATCAGAATCACAGAGTATCAGGACTAGGGTCTCCACCTGTCTGTCAGTTTGTCCTATCTTGGTGGCCTGTGTGTTGCTGTGATACTGGAAGCTATGCCACTGGTATTTTAAATGTCAGCAGGGTCATCCATGGTGGGGAGGTTTCAGCGGTGCTTCCAGTCTAAGACAGAATAGGAAGACAGCTCTGGACATCTACTTCTGAAAGCAGATAGTGAAAACCTTATGGATCACAAGAATATTGTCTGCTATAGTGCTGGAAGATGAACCTCCTGGGTTAGAAGGTGCTACACGATAGCCGCGACAATGAACTCAAACATACCCGTGATCATGAAGATGGCACAGGATCAGGTAATGTTCCCTTATGTTGTACACGGTAGCTGTAAATTGGAATTGACTCAGTGGTAACTAACAACAGCAACGGCGCTCCAGTGGACTTTGGAATCCTCGAGTCTACCCCCTTACTTTACAGATTTGTGCAGGGGGCCCAGGGAAGGGACTTGTTTAGGATCATGAAGTTAGTTAGCAACCTAATTGGAACAGAAGCCCTGCTGGTGTGCCTTTCATGCCGCGTGATGGAAATGGGTGCTTTTAAAAGATTGATCCATGGAATGGTTTGGGGCCCACTGCTTGCCACAGGGAAATCCCCGAGGAGATAGGCTGACATCGCCATTAAGGTCCCAGGCTCTGGAGCCAGGCTGCTTGTGCTTGGCCCTGGTTCTGCCTCTTACCAGCTGGGTGACCTCACTGTGCCTCAGTTTTCTTATCTGAAAAAGAGAGATGATGGAGACAGTACCTACCTCATAGGGTCATTCTGAGGGATTGAACGAGATGGTCCATGTAAAGGGCCCAGAACCACGCCTGGCACATTGAAAGAGCACAGGAAATGCTGGCTATTGTTATCAATATAAATAATGTGGTTAGGTGCCATTGAGTCAGTTCCGGCTCATAGCGACCCTATATACAAGAGAACAAAACACTGCCCAGTGCTGTGTCATTCTTACAATCATTGTTATGTTTAAGCTCACTGTTGCAGCCACTGTGTCAATCCATCTCACTGAGGTTTTTCCTCTTTTTCGCTGATCCTCTACTTTACTAAGCATGATGTCCTTCTACAGGGACTGGTCCATCCTGATAACATGTCCTAAGTACATGAGACTACGTCTCGTCATCCTTGCTTCTAAGGAGCATTCTGGCTGTACTTCGAAGGCAGATTTATACATTCTTCTAGCAGCCCATGGTATATTCAATATTCTTTGTCAACACCATAATTGCAAGGCATCAATTCTTCTTTGGTCTTCCAAATAATATCAGTATCAAAATAATAGAGAAGCTGCTAGGACAACTGAACTTCATACCTGGAAACAATTTTGAAGAGAATCAGTTTCTGCTTCCTTGGGTTTGCCTTTTAGAGCAATATGGGCTACTCCAATCACCTCTTTTAGGGCTCTTCTACATCCTAAACCAAACCAAACCTATTGCTGTCGAGTCAATTCCAACTCATAGCGACCCTATGGGACAGAGTAGAACCGCTCCATAGGGTTTCCAAGGAGTGGCTGGTGGATTCAAACTGTCGACATTTTGGTCAGCAGCTGAGCTCTTAACCACTACGCCACCAGGGCACCTTGTACTTCCTACAAGGTCGCAAAATCATCGTTATTTAAAGACTTAATTAACAATTATTACAGCTAGCATATTAGGTTTTAGATAGGCCAAATGTGATATAATAGAGTTGAGTTTTTATGGGCCGTCATGTGTACTTTACCATGCATTGAAGCCCTTACATAATTGGTGTGCACTCTACTTTAATGCCCACTTTATAGGACTTTTACAAGGGAGGTCAGATAGTGTGGTAGGAAGAGCACTGGACTAAGAGTCGCCAGACCTGGTTAGAATTGAGGCTGTACCACGTATTAACTGGGTGGCTGTGGGCCAGGCACCTCCTCTCCTCAGCAGTAAACGCAGAGGCTGAGCCGGATGATGTCCAAGGCTCTGTCCAGCCCGGACACTCCATGGCTGGAAGCAGAATCTTAAAATGTCAAGTGATGACAGAGGCTTAGAGGTGCTGAACCTTTGTATATATGACCTGTTGTTGGTCACATCTCTGGTTTATTTGACGCTGAGTTTGTGAAAAAACATTGCTCAATTATAAAACTGTTTCTATTGGAAACTAAGATCTGCTTTACAATAATCCACTCTGCATAGGGCTACCAGGAAGGCAGTGTGGGGAAAGCTGAGGTTCCCTGAAGGTAACCCCCACTTCTCAGGCCCCTTATATGGTCCCTTATCACCCTAGGGCCTTGCAGTCTTCTTGATTTTTCCTCGACATATAATTCCTAATGAACACAGATTTCTGATTTTCCCTTCCTCTGCAGATTAGCAGGGCAAACTAATGAGACACGTGAGCTATGAGTGGCAACTACATATGATACCCAAAGTGATGTTGTTACTGAGTGATGTCAAGCCAGATCCAACTCATAGCAACCCCATGTGACAGAGTAGAGCTGCCCCGTATGGGTTTCTTGGCTGCAATCTTTATGGAAGCAGATCACCAGGTCTTTTCTCCCTCAGAGTGGCCAGGTGGGTTTGAACTGCCAACCTTCCAGTTAGCAGCTGAGCACTTAACTGTTTGCACCACCAGGAAGCTGATAGTATAACATAGCTGGAGGAGACCCGAAAACAAGAAGCTGACCAGGCTACACTACTCCACGGCTGATAACGTATGTTCAGAGTGAGAACCTGAGCCACCAAAAAGTATGTAAAGTATGTTCAGTATCTTTTGCTTACGGAAGCAAGGCAGGCTATGATATCTTTTAGAAAGATTTCCATTAAAGTAGCTTCGAAACTACTCAACTCCTGTTAAAAATACCAAATTTGCTGGTGTAGGCTATCTCAGTGCTTGAGGAGGAGGCGACTACAACAATAAAGCACCATTGCATGTGTCCACAGGGATATTGTGCACATAAGAGAATGAACTTGGTAGTGGCGCACACGGTTAAGTGCTCAACTACTGGTCATAGAGTTGGCAGTTCGAACCCACTCAGGGGTACCCTGGAAGACAGGCCTGACGATCTGCTTCCAAAAGACGACAATCTTGTAAATACCATGGAGCGTTCTATTTGCACGCCTGGGGTCACCATGAGTCAGAATTGATTCAATGGCAACTAACAACGAACAGCAACAGTCCTGGAATCAGATACTCACGGTGGAGTCGTTTTATGGACAAGTCACCCTTCTAGTGTTTCAGGAAGGATCTAGGTAGGATTCAGGGCAAACTTAATTTGCCTTGAATTAGCTAGCATTCCTTCATTCAACCATTCAAAACCCTTTTTTTATACGAGCTAAGAATGGAGTTTCAGAGAGAATCTACTGCTAAACCAAAAAAAAAAAAAGGAACCCGGTTGCCCTCAGGTTGATTCCCACTCATAGCGACCCTATAGGACAGAGCTGAACTGCCCCACAGAGTTTCCAAGGAGCACCTGGTGGATTCGAACCGCCGACTTTTTGGTTAGCAGCCGTAGCACTTAACCACTACGTCACCAGGGTGTCCAATCTACTACCAGCAAGGTGTTATTCCTGGTCATACCCACACGCGACAGGTGTACAACTTTGCGGTTTTGTATCCCAAGTCTGTGGTCCTTGGTGTGGGCTTCACGGCCCCATCTCACGCTCTCCGCACTGCAGGCTGCCTTACAGGAGAGTGGGTTGTCTCCATAAGGCTGGGCACTCCCTCTGAGCAAGGACTGGCCTCTGCCATCAGTTTGGGAGCCCCCTCTGACAGCGCTGGTCTCAGCCAAGACATCAGCATGAAGGGGGGAGGGAAGGCTGAGGGAGAGAACTCTTTAGGCTCCTGAGTTGAGCACATATTTTCTCCATGAGCCGGCAGGAACAGGACAGAGGGGCGTCTCCCTGGGGCCTCCATCGCCTGCGCTGCTTCCTGCGCGCCGTGGGGAGAGGGAAGGGAGATAAAGGAAGAGGGAAGGGAGATAAAGGAACAGGGAAGGGAGATAAAGGAAGAGCGCGGGGAGATACCGGCCGTCCCACACGCAGGACGCGCAGCCCTGCCCCCAGAGCTCTGGCTCCCGCAGCGGCAGGGCCCAGCAGCTCCGCGTCTGAGCGGCGGCGGCGCGCGGCCGAGTGGAGTGGGTGGTGCAGGGCAGGGGTGGTATATCCAGTCTGACAGAGGGCGGGCCTCGTCAGTGTCAGCAGAGGGACGAGCCGGGGTGGAGGCGCCAGGAGCAGCTGCCGGGAGCTCTCACCAGGACCACTCATTCTATGGCCGTAGGGAGCCGCTGAGAGCCACAAGAGCACGCTCCGCCTGCCCGCCGCGCCTCCCGCGTCGCTTTGCTCGTCCAGGCCCACCCCGCGCGCGCCTCCCGCCACCATGAACCACTCGCCGCTCAAGACCGCCTTGGCGTACGAATGTTTCCAGGACCAGGACAACTCGACTCTGGCTTTGCCGTCGGACCAAAAGATGAAGACCGGCACGTCGGGCAGGCAGCGCGTGCAGGAGCAGGTGATGATGACCGTCAAGCGGCAGAAGTCCAAGTCTTCGCAGTCGTCCACTCTGAGCCATTCCAACCGAGGTAAAGGTCTGGCGACCGCGTGGCCCGGGGGGCCCTCCCGCGCACCTCCCCGCGCGCGGGGGCCAGGCCGCGTGCGCCCGGGGGGCTGCAGGTGGCCGAGGGGCTGCCGGCTGGAGCAGGGTAGTGCGCGCAGCCGAGCCCCCGCCGGTGCAGACAGACAGTAGCGCGGCCAGGAGCCGTTCGCCGGCTCCACGAGTTCGGCGGCGCGCCACTGGGCGCAAAGTGGGTGGCTCTCCAGAGTGCCAGAGGCTGAGGGCCCCCTTCAGGGTCGTTCTCCGAGGACCGGAGGACTTAATTTCCTGGATTGCTGCTCGGGTAAAGAAAGGGGACCAGCCCCGTGTCCTATCCTGTCTCCCGCCGGAGCAGTGGTTGAAGTTGTGCGCCTGCTTCCCCGCCCCTTCCTGGGCTTCACGTTCTATTGCGCCCTCAGTCAGGCGGGACCCTGTCCTGGTGCGGCCAGTGCGTGGCGGCGGAGTGTGGCGAGAGGTCGCTGAGGCAGGGGTGCGGGCTCAGGAGAGGCGCTGTGGGAAGTGGAGCCGATGGGGAGCTGGGACAAGCCTCTGATGCTCCAAGGCACATCCGCGGGAGCCTCCTCCTGGAAGAGGCAAGTCTGGTCCGAAGGTCACGCGGGGCGAGTGTGCTCCTTGACGAAGGAAAATGGACAGGGATCCCCTCTTTTCCTTGTCGCTAACACAGAAACCCCCTTCCCACTGATTTCCCTTACCACACCCAGAGTAAGTAGGAACAAGCGTCCTAGGCAGAGTAGGGAATGGGGGTGTCAGGGGTGGGGATCCCACCGGGCCCAGGGAGTATCCCCGCAGAATCCTCATGGGTGCTTTTCCAGTCTGGGTGCTGGGCCTCAGTCCCCCAGGTTGCAGCCTCTGTGGGTACCAAAGCCCCCAGACTGGGGGTGGCTGGGAGAAAGGGATAAGGATCCCAAAACTAGAGGAGTAAGGTGCAGACCCTGACATGTGGGGACTTTTCAGACCACATACCTTAATACAAAGAATTCCCAGTAACAATCACACACGAATTAGTAAATCTGTGATTTTTATTTATTTTTTTAATTTATTTTTTGTTCTTTTATTATTTCATTCTCCTGAATTTAGTAAAATGCCAATACAGACTCTGCAGACTGCAAAATGTTGGTGTTGTTAGTAGCCGTCAAGTCAGCTCTGACTCAGTGCCACCCCATGTGGGCTCAGTAGCACAGGTCAACCAAGATTGATTTATTGAGCAAGTTGCTTGTGAGAGGTGGTGGTAGCGGAGTGGTAAACAGCAAAGAGACACCAAAAGGCTGCGGTGTGTGTGCCCTTTGTCCTTCCCAGGCTCCTGGCTGCTCTCACACCAAGTTTCCACCCGAGGTCACGCGGCTCCAGAGCATTTGCCCCTTCCCGTTTCTTGTTGTGCCTTGGTAGCTGCTTATGAGCCTTTTTTGGAAGTAGGTTTGGAGTAACAAGTGCTCCCATTTCTGGCTATAACCCAGAGCACAGGTCAAATCAACCTACTGTCTTCCCTGAACATGCCTTACCTGTCCCCTTGCCCTCCCACCCCGTCCCTAGCCTGAGCTCCTATCTCACAGTTCCAGAAAAGTCTCACACTGGTTTCAGATGCCCCAAGCACCCCATCTTACTCCGACCCATCCAGATATTGACTGAACATCTGTCTTTTTGGGGTGCTGTGTTTCTGGTCTTCACGTTTGTGGGTAACATCTAAGTTCCCCTGTTTACTTCTCCACCCCAGAGTCCCCCAAGGGGCTTCAGCCAGGTGAGGGTTGGCTCCAATGGCCAATGCATACCTCTCCAGAAATGGGGCTCTCCAAGGACTTATCCTGTAGGCGCGTACCCTCTACTCTCAGCTTCTGGGGAGGCTCCCAAAGGGGGCCAGTTTTCCCAGTAGCATCCTAGCTGGAAGAGGTCGTTCGGCTACTTGGAGCTGGTGTTTCTGGTTTATCTGGCTTCATTTTCATCAGATTTCCCATCCTCTCCATCAAAACCACCCAAGCGTTCCCTGTTTGGCTCTGTGGCTGGCTTTACTCACCCTGCTCTCTCTTACTCATATTGGTTTCCATTCCTTGGGCCTCCTCTGGTTCCTCAGAGGGGTGAGTTGGGTGCTATGGAAGGACCGTTAAAAAAAAAAAAAAAAAAACACTGTTGCCACCAAGCTGATTCTGATTCATTGTGACCCTATAAGACGGAGTAGAATTCCTCCATAGGGTTTCCAAGGAGTGGCCGGTGGATTCCAACTGCCGACCTTTTGATTAGCAGCCGAGCTCTTAATGGAAAGACCATATCCCAGGCTATTCCCCTTGTACCCTGGACAGACCCTCACTCTTCTTTAGTCTCTGGAGAGTGAAGAGGCCAGTATCCCTGGCATCTTTGATCTTTTTGGTCCTCCTGAATCCCATCCAGGGCCCACCTAGTTAAGAACCCTTGCCCTAAAGATGACCACCCACACCCCACAGGCTGCCCTTCAGAGTGCCTGCTGCTCCTGTACCCTGTAAAGAACAGTCAGGGCAGTTCCCTCAGGAACAGGCCACCCCACCCCTGGCAACAGCACTGACTTTTTCTCAGAGCCTTCCCCAGCAAAGTTTTGTTCTGTTAGGTCACTGAGGAGGAATTGAACCACCACAGGCTAGAAAAAGGAGCCCCATGGAGAAGCCCAGAACCAAATGCCCATGTCCACCCATGCTCTCCCTCCCTGAACACAGTAGATCGAACAGACCCCTGGCCCTGGTCAGGCAGCCCTGGAGGAGGGTGAGGGTCCTCTCTGCGACCTGGGGACATTGCAGGCAGAGGCTTCTCTGAGCTTGCCTATCCATCTTAAGCTGGCCCCTAAGTATTATTTCCCATGGCTTCAGAGGGTCTCTGTGCACATCAGGGTGCCTGGGGTGCTTTTCTTCTCACGGGAAGCCAGATCATGTGTGAAGCACAAGGAAAATGAGAGACCTGGCTGCTCAACAAAGATCCTTGCTGGGTAAACTTGACTCCTCTGAGGCTGGGAAAGTCCCTCCAGGGTTGATAATGAGCTTCACTGTACGGGGGGGAAGTCCTGGGCACACTGGTTATCCAGCCCAAAAGGAAACTCTTCTCCACATCAGGGTCTTTATAACTTCCTTTGGCGTCTCTTCCTAAAGCTTACCCCAAATCTCACTGGATCCCATCCCACACACCACCTGCCACCACCTTGAATATACGTCACACACAGTTTAAGTAAATGGGCTCCCTTTGTCGAAGTCTTATTCTGGGGAAATCGGAACACTAATTTGCGTGGCACTAATTTGCTTAGGGAAACCCTGGTGGCGTAGTGGTTAAGTGCTACGGCTGCTAACCAAGAGGTTGGCAGTTGGAATCCACCAGGTGCTCCTTGGAAACTCTATGGGGCAGTTCTACTCTGTCCAATAGGGTCGCTGTGAGTCGGAATCAACTCGATGGTAGTGGGTGGTAATTCACTTAGACAAGTGTGGGTCCGTCCTGCTTCTCTTTTCTTCTTAGAAGTAACATTTCCCATCTAAAATGGCCAAACCTCTATTTTTGTCTGGTCTGAGACAGGAGTTGGGGGATGACATTAGGCTAGGGGAGGTGCCTGTCTCCCCTTCCACCATTCCTTTGTCTGTTCGTCACCGTGGCAGGCTTGTGCTGGCTCCTCAGCAGAGCACAGGCAAAGGCTCCTCGCTCAGAAGCCCTATCCTTAGTTGGCTCCTTTGTGTTTGTGTTTGGCTATGTCTCCGCAGGAACCTCCCCCTGAGTGAAGGTTCTGTTCACACTTCTCTCTTGAAAGTTGTCCTGTCCTGACCACAGAGAGCAAGCAAACATCACTCCTCGACTTGTTTTCTCTGGACCAGGCTATGATAAAAAAAATGGGAGATGGTAAAGAGAGATTGGGCGTTAGCTTTGTTCCAGGAGCAAAACATACTAATTAGGCTCCAAATGAACCAGTCCTTTTTTCTTTACAATGTATCTTGGCTTGAAATTGGAGTTTTAGGCAGAATTTCCGTTGGCCTCTTATAAAAAAAAAAAAACACATGCAAAAATGCTGAGTATCCTGGGGTGTTTCATGGCAAATGACGTTTCCCTGGGTCCTACTCCTTTGCTAAGCTCATTGGCAGAGAATGAAAAGATAATATTAATAAAAATCCCTCTCCCTGCACATCAAATTGTAAATATAGATAAACCAGTTGTTCTAGGTTAAAAGTCTGGGAAGTACACCTGCTATGGGATGTGACAGCTCAGAAGGTGTGTGATGTTTGAGCAAAGTAAAACGGAAGAATGTTAGCTCTCCTGACGTGAAATTCTCCACATGCATATACCACACACACGCACACACATGTGCACACACTCGCACGCATGCGCACCCACACTCACCACCCAGTCAGCTTGCTCTGGCCAGAGCCCTGGCTGATGTTAGCAGACTTGAGCTGTAATCCGGGTCTGCCACTGACTGGTGTGTGATCTTGAGCAAGTTGTTGCCTCCCTCAGGGTCTCTCTGGAACTCTGAGAAGTTGGGTTAGATCATCTCTGAAGTGCTTTGCCACGTTAACACTCTGTGAATAAATTACGTCATTCCCTGCCTCTACAAACCATTTGCTCTAAAAGACTCTTCCCCTCAAGGCGTATCACTCCGTCGTCTCTCTTGTAAACATTTTAATATTAAAAACAACAACAAAAACCTTCTAATTCACTGCTCTCAAACTTGGCTACACCTTGGAATCACCTAGGAATTTTTAAAAGTGCTAATTCCTGGGTCCTGCCCCCAGAGATTCTGTTTTAATTTGTATGGGATGGGGGACTGTCTGAGCATCAGCACTTTTAAAAAAACTCTTCAGGTAATTCTGATGTTCAGCAAAGTTCGAGAACCACTATCCTAGTCCCCATTCTTCACTCACGGTAGATCCAGCTTGGAGATCACACCCACGTACTGACGCGCACACCTTGCTCTTTTTGTCGCACACACACATGCACACACACATCTAATGCAGTAGTTGCTGGTGACTGTTTTTAACTCTGGACCCCTGGCCAAGTGACAGAGTTTTGTTCAGGTCCACACTAACCCACCACCCTGCCCCCCTATGCCCATCCTGTCCCCACAGGATGCTTCCTTCCGCCCCTACCCAATCCTTAGGGTTAGTGGTAGCCACAAACAGCTCATCAGAAAGCAGCAAGATTCCAGTAGAGCTGGGTTGGCACACATCCGAGCAGAGCCCTGGGAGTCACATGTGCTGCCAAGGGAGAAGAGAGTACAGGCCGGAGCAGCCGAATTTGTTGTGGCATTTCTGTTCTGTATGTGTGCCTAGGCAAAGGGTAAGAACCACACCAAAGTGCCTGGTGAGGTTGTGCTGAACTCCTTGCCCTCATCAGGCTCATGGAAGCTCCAGAATAGGGGAGGCATGTCCACAGTGCCCCCAGCAGGCCAGGGCAGTGGTAATGGGTGGGACACCTGGCATTCTCCTCCCTCAAGGCACCTGAACCATCCCACAGATGCAACTCTTGCCAAATCTTGAAAATCTCAGGAGTTTGGCTCAGAAGGGTCTTCTTTGGCTGTTCTTCATCTTATCTAATTTAAATTCTGACGGCTATTGACCTGGCCTTACTGGATACATGAGTGGCAGTGATTTCAGTGGGTAAAGTAGAAGGCGTTTTCAAGGCTGAAAGATAATGGGCTTTCATGCTGAGGGACAGGTGGGCTTTATTCAAGAGTAGAAGAAGCTAGAAGTGAGATCAGCCTTATGGAGCACAGATTCAGCAATATATAGCCCTGTAGAGCAACAAGTCCTCCCGACCAGCCAGAGAGAGGGATTTGTGGGGGGGTAAGAAGTGGGGTGGGGGAGGGTTCAGATGACTTTTGCACCTGTGGGCAGCCTATTGGCCATGTAAGCAATGTCCTTTCTCTGTGGAGTGAGGGGTAGGGTGAGGATCTAGTGGAAGCAGATCCCTTACTTCAGGAAGTTCCTAGCTTGATTGGGAAGACCCAGGCCCTCCTTTCTGAGAGAAGGGTACATAGGTGTACACACACACGCGCACACACACAAACACACAGAGAATGCACAGAAACCACACTCCAAGAAACACACAAGGCAGCCCAGGGTGAGCGGTTGGACAGAGTGCTGACGACGGTGGTTCTGCTGGAGGGCTTGGAGAGCTCAGAGCTGGGCGGGGCCAGCTCCAGGAGAAGCTGATTTTTGTGTAAGCGTTTTGAATGTAAGGAGAGGGCTTGGCTGAGAAGAAGAGAAAGAATGTTTCAGGTGTGGTGGGTGTGCCCTGTTTGGAAGCTTGGAGGTGGAAGAGGATGAGTCATCCTGGCAAAGGTTTGCTTGTCTCCATTGGAGAAAGAGTTCCACATATAATAATGAAGGAGCTGCCTCCATTTTCAAAGCTGTTATAGGTGAGAAAGCTTGGGTTGTCTCAATGACACAGTGCGAATCAGTCTGCTGTTGTCTAAGATACCAAAGGGAAGCAGCAGCCAGGGACGCTGATCATCTGAGTGGTAGATTTTCTGAGACACTATCCCTCCGGGCCTGGTTTTATACCCTGGAACACTGTCATAAAATGAGACAAGCTACATGGACAGAGCAGCTTGTATAGCTTGTATGTTAGGAAAGCAATACAAGCTCTGAGACATTTGGCCTTTGACTTGGGGTCCTGGGGGTGAGCAAATATCTCTTGGGATGATGCACAAGTTGGACAAGCATTTTGCTCCCGGTGTACGTGCCCACCTGGAAAGAACAGTGGAAGGCAAATGCTTGGCTGGGAGGATAGGGGGTGATTCTATGGGATCAGCTGGGTGCCGGCTCACCTTCCCTCGCCGTCTTTGGGACCAAGAATTCTCCTCAAAGAAGTGGCCTTGGAGTGTTCTGGAGCTGCACTTGGCTTCTCTCTCTTCCCTGGTTTACTCACTGCCAGGGAGTTCTTTGGGTGGGAGGAGGGCCTGGTGGAGTAGAATTCTGGTTCCTTTCTACAAGTAAATGGGGAAGTTCAGCCTCTAAACACCAGGCATCTGGGCACCTTCACCACAAGGGTGGGCAGGGCACAAGAGCCAGCCAACTGAAAGGGCCAGCTCAGTCCAGTTAGGCCCAGCCCCAGCCTGTGCCCAAGATCCTAAGCAAAGAAGAGATACAATTTCCGAAGTGCAGGTTGGTGGAGAGATGACTGCGGTTACTCTGCTGCTGTTCAGGGGGGATGAAGAAGTGAGTTCTAGAGAAGTCAGGGGACCAGGAGGAGCGGTGGAAGCCTTCAGAGCTATCACCGTTGCTCTCACTGAGAAACCCCATTTTCTTGCTGTTGAGCTTGACTTTCAGGGGGTGTTACCAGCCAGACAGCCCAAGGTCAGGTGAGGGGAATGTGGGATTCTGTTGTAGACACGGGATTCTTACAGACAGAGCTCACCTGAGCCCCTTGATTATGTGGCATACTGCAAGGTGTGACTATGGTATGTAATGTCTCTGGACCCCTCTGCTCCCACACTGCCTCAGCCCCAAGTGAAGCTTGCCTTCTGCCTGAGAAGCAGTACTGGCTGGGGTGAGGCAGCCTCAGTCTCACAGGGGAGCCGTGCAAAGCAGGTTAAGGTAGGCATGGGGCTGTCTGCCTCCTGATTACAGGTGGACCTTAGGAGATACCCTCAGGGGCTGCCTGGAAGGGCCCAGAGGTCTTGGCCCACCCACACTTGTTATCACCAAAGTCCCCACAGGGACATGGGAACTGGATTTGGGAATTATAGGCATTTCAGAGGTTACCTTGTCCACCCTGCCTTCGTGGTAAGAGTCCACCACACCCAGCACACAGAGAAGAGTGCGTGAGAGGAAGGGGCAGGGCGTGGAGGGAAGAGTAGAGAGAGTTACTTCATCTGGGCGACTTCCAGGGAGGTGGACGGCACTGTGGACAGGTTCCCTCTCAGAAGCGGCAGGGCTCAGTGGGCGCTTCTCCCAGCAGGAGGCCTCGCCTGGGCTCTGTGGAGCTCTTTGTCTGTCACCACCCCAGATTTTCCATCCGAAAGTAGCTGGCTGACCCATGCCTGCCCTTGGATGAGAAATACCTGCTCGTGGGTTGAAAGCCAAGCAAACTCCAGCCTGCAGAGTGATGGGAAGGATGATTAAAGTGGGCGGGATGGCGGGGAGGCAGACGAGACTGGCCATCAGCGGCCCAGGGTCCTGATGGGGCATATGTGGCTATGGCCCCGCTTCGCCTGAGAGCTAGTTCTGGACATCTTCGCCCTGAGATTGCCTTCATTCATCTCCTGGTGAAGGCAGCCTTTCCAGAGGGGCAGCTCCTGGAACATTGAAAGGCACAGCTGACTGTACTCAGTAGGAGCTTAGAGTAAGTCAGAGACTCAGAGGGGCCACAAGGCAGAGTCCCAGGATGTCACTCACAGGGGGAAGTCCCTTCAGGAGTCAGGCCTGTAGGTGGGGCTTTTGAGAGTAGGGCTGCCTGAGGCTTGTCTCTCAGGGATCAGGGAAGGATTCTGTGACAGCCCTGAGGCAGGCAGTAAAGGAGGTGATGGGAAGCCTTTGATGTGGACCCTTCTTCCTTGTGAGCCAAGCCCTCTCTCTGGAGGAGGAAAGCTGGACTTCTCTGAATGACATCAGGCTTGTGTTATTGTAAACACACAACCACAGGACGTTGGAGCTGTACGAGATCTTTGGGGGTATAGAAAGGCCAACTCCTCTTTTTACGGAAGAGAAAGCGAGGCCCAGAGAGAGCAAGTGACTTATCAAGTGCCACAGTCAAGACAAATTTCAACACCTGTTGACTCCCAGGGCAAGTCCTGTCTGCCACAACCCAATAGCCCTAATGCCCAGTTGGTCCTCCATGATGGAGTGGGGAGGGTCGGGGACAGTGCCCTGCCTTGTGAGTTATGGGGTAGACATCTGACATTGGACAGAGGAGGTGGTTCCAGGCAGGACCCAAAGCTTCCCCTTTGCTATGCCCTCTGCTCCCTTCTGCCGCAGACCCGGTTCAGATATCCCAGTTCCTGGAAGAGACTTGGGAGTCTGAGTGGCCATGGCAGATGGAGGGAGGGGTTAATTTAGCCAGATGAGCCCGTTCCCATTGCTGTCAATTTGATGCTGACTTATAGCCACCCTATAGGACAGAATAGAACTGCCCCATAGGGTTTCCAAGGCTATAATCTGTATGAAAGTAGACTGCCATATCTTTCTACCGCAGAGCAGCTCCTCAGTTTGAACTGCTGACATTTCTGTTAGCAGCTGACCACTTAACCACTCTGTTGCCAGGACTACTGGCAGCCAGAGGAAATCACCATCAAACCTTCATCTTCCTAGAGGATGTTTTTGATGTGGGAATCTTCCATCACTTTAGAGATAGCCTGTTGCCATTGAGTCAACTCCGACTCCATGAAGGCCCGGATTGTTAATATACCCAGCTGCTAACCAAAAGGTTGGATGTTCAAGCCCACCCAGAGGTGACTTGGAAGAAAAGCCTGGGAATCTGCTTTTGAAAAATCACCCGCTGAAAACCCCGATCCCACACAATTCTACCCTGACACATGTTGGGTCACCACTTTAGAGATTAAAAAAGTAAAAACCAAACCGTTGCCCAATTCTGACTCAGGGCAAGCCCATGCGTTTCAGAGTAGAACTGCACTCCATAGGGTTTTCAATGACTGTGATCTTTCAAAAGGACACCACCAGACCTTTCTTCCAAGGCCCAACCTTTCTGTTAGTAGCCAATCACTTAATCATTTCTACCACCCGGAGACTTCACTTTAGACATAAGGAGTACATACTCCTCTTAGAGGCCCCATTGGAGCTTACCTTTATGCCCAGAACCCATCATTAACAAGAGGGCCCAGTGAGGAGCAAGCCTTTCTCTGGATGTCCAGACCATAGGGACAGGGCTTGCCCCGCATGGAGTTCATGGTGTAGCTGAGAGAATGGAACATCAGGCAGGATGTGACTTGGGGTACACACAGTAGGCCAGTATGTGTTTAGAGGTAGAAGAGCTTTCCTTGGGCAGGACTGGTCAGAAAAGTCTTCCTGGAGGGGGTGAAGTCTTGAGCTCAGGTTGGTAAAATGGGTGAGATTACATGGTTATGGCCAGGGAAGGAAGGCAGACTCTGCAAGGGGGCTGTGTGAGCAGAGTCATGGAGGTGCAACACGCCTTCACGGACTGCGAACAGACCAGCATGCGTGGAGTTGGGGCTGTCCTTTCAGATCCGCCTCACAGCCAGTGAAGGGGAGAAGAGGGGGGTGGCCCCACCAGGAGGCCAAAATCCAGTTCTGCTTTCTATAATTCAAAATCACTTTGCTGCTAATAACCCTAATGACACTCTGTTCTCCCACAGAGCCTGTCATTTGTGGGTCTCCAAACACTCTGAAAACATTAATTAATCCTCACCAAGGCCCTTTGAGGTTGATCACTGCTCCCCCTTTAACAGCTGGAGCATCTAGGTGATGAAGGAGGGGGTGGAAGGTCACCTGGTCACTGAGGGGGGCCGGACTGAGATTTGAAACCAGAGTCCTGCCCGACTCAGACTAACCAGTCTTCGCTGCTCTGTGGCCCTGACCTCAGGGCTCTAGACCTCTAGTCGAGATCCTGCCAGCCTTCTCTGGGTGGGAAGCTTATCTTTATGGAACGAGGAGTTGTGATTCCTTGGAATGGAACAACGGTGCTCAGAGGCCCTCCAAGACAGCTCTTCGCCTGTAGGTGTCAACCAGACAGCTCAAGAAGCAGGGCAGCCGTTAGGCCTCCAGGAAGGGGTTGGCCAGGACTTTTGCAGCTGTCACTATAGCAGTCTTGCTGGCCCCTCTGCCAGCCCTGGATGTGGAAGATGTGGTGATCAGATGGAAGTGGCCACTGGTGACATCCCACTCTCCTCTTCTGGTTGCTCAGACTGGCCTCCTCCATGGGGTGTGGTGGACTTAGATGCAGAGGTGATACCCTGGGGAGGAGGGGTGGTGAAGAACATGACCGTCACTTTCCTAACCCCCTTCCTTTGCCCTCAAGGTTCCATGTATGACGGCTTAGCTGACAATTATAACAACTACGGGACTGCCAACCGGAGCAGCTACTACTCCAAGTTCCAGGCAGGAAATGGCTCATGGGGATATCCGGTAAGGAACGGCTTCCATTCAAAAAGATTTGGAATGTTTGTGAGGCTGGTTTGGGGTTTACAGTGGAGAAAACCTGCAGTGTTTACTAGGAAGAGTGATGCAGGTAGGAAGCGGCTGCTTTGCTCTGTGAAGTACAGCTCACCAATTTTGACCAGGTCTGTGCACTTGGCCATTATTTCATAAGTGACTCTTAATGCATCCTCCTATTTGGGCTGATTGGATATTTCTGAATGTCTTAAATGAGAGCATTTTAGAAAAAAGCATTAAGAAAAGAGCTTATTTAATTTTTTTCCTTTCCCAATATATCTTAATTAATCATAAATTTAAGAGAAGCTTGAATTTTCTATGTCCATTTGTAGACCAATTTAGATGTCTGTAGGAAAATCCTAAAGGGGGCTCTCTGTTGAGTATGGGTTGATGGTCAAGGAGGGGAATCTAGAGGTCCTCTGAGACCAGGAGAGCAAGCCCACCTCAGTGACTCCTGAATAAGAGACTGTGTGCTGGAGGGGAACGTGCTGGAGTTTGTAACAGTCAGACAAACCTGGGTTCAAATTCCAGCTCTTGAGCAAATGACTTCAACATCTGAGCCTCAGTTCACTGTAAAGAGGACATAACAAAGTCTGCCTGTTGGGGTTATTGCCTGGATTACATGGACACGAAAAAACATAATGGTTAAGATTTGTTTTTTTTTTTTTAATTAACACGGATAGAGATGATTCTAGATCTCTTAATCCTGGCTCAGTCACTATCTTTCTATGTAATCTCAACCTACTATCTCAACCCAACAGATATTTATTGGGCCCTAACTCTGTGCTAAATGCTCTGGATACAACCTTACAAGTCAGGGCAGGAGCTGTGTTCTATTACAAGTCAGAACTATTGGACTAGATGACACCCAAGCTTCTTGCAGTCCCCAAATTCTATGAGTTTCGTTTACTTTCGTTGATTTCAGCAGAAACCTCTATCATTCTTGGGAATTCCTTTGTGAGTCCGGTAAGACAGTACAGATGGGGCTGGAGGCTGCTTTTACATGGGAAGCTGGGAACACTCTCTTCTTGAGGCTCCTTTAGGCGGTATTTGCTTTGAGCAAACATTGCTCACAGATGTCACCCTGGTTGTTGAAGATCCTGAGGTCCTGGGCTAAGGAGAGGATGGGTAATTTATGAGTCAGTGGTCCTTATATCATTAGTTTGAGTCCTACCTTCCTTCCTAAAGTCTTCTTGGGGCTGATTCTGGAGGATATGTCTTTCTTGCTTGTTACAGATTGAGGATTAAAGGGAAAGGTTAAGTAGATTTGCTGCAAATTTATGCCCCTCCTTTACCTTTTCCCTGATTCTTGACGTCAACCAACAACCTGCAATGCCACATATATACAGTTGACTGAGCCCATTAAGCTGGTTGATCAGGCCCAGGTGTGAATAAAGAGCTTTGACACAAAGGGCCACAACCATGCAGACTCAGAAAATGACTTAGTAACGCAGTGTAAAGACCCAAGAAAAGCAGATCCCTGGACCAACAGTCAGAGTGAATAACCAGGCTGACAGTACAAAAGTTACATGTCTTCACAGAGAATCAGAGGTTGGAAGACTTAGGCTCTAGGCATGGTTCTGCCACTCACTGGCTCTGTGACTTTAGATAAGCCTCTTAACCTCTCCAGGCAGCAATTTTCTCATTTGTAAAATGGGTATGACAATACCTGCCGTGTCTACTTCACCCCCAGGTTCATATCGTGCTTCATTGACTGTGATGTGTTATCAAAGGGGCAGTGTGTGATTATTACACTTGGAAATTTGTAACTAAGGCCTATAAGGGGACAAAAAACCAAACCAAATCTGTGGCCCTCAAGTCAATTGCAACTCATAGCGACCTTATAAGTGCATCTAAAAAAAGATCCGCACATGGCCAACATTGAGAATTTTGCTTCTGGTTAATTAGCTCAATCCTCAGCCATCTCACCAGCTTTTAATGCTCCCAGTCTGCCCCCCACCCCTCCCTATGCCCAGTTTCTGACAACCAGTGAAAATCCTTTTCCTTCCCCCCTCCCTCAGACCCAACCCTCCTCACTGGCGGGACTTCAGACATGACTCATGGCAAGGTAGCTGCTGAGGCATGTCCTGTCTCCTCTCAATTCAGGAGAGGCTATGGGAACAGGGAGAAGCTGAGCACACACTAGGTTTTGGCAAAGGGGGCGGGGGGCCAAGTAGGGAGGAAATGGAATAATTGATATTGGAGCCAGACATATAATCAGCCGTGGACTGGGCAAAAGCAAATGGGGTCCAGGCTTAGGGAAAAAGAGAACTGAAGAAGAGTAAATAGAAATCCACGGTGGTGAGATAATGCCATGCCTGTGGGATTTTCCCATGGATGGTACACCTGGCACAGAAGGATTTTAGTTCCTTCCCTCTGGTTAAACCAATATGGCAGCAGAAGGCAGGGAGCGTGGGGGGGAGGGTGTGGCTCTCAGCAGAAGCGTTGTCAGCATGTTCTCAGGAGCTTATTAATACTGATGAAGGACCGTTTCCTACAGATACTTTATGTTCACTCAGTCAGCCAACTTGTATTGAGCAACCACTGGGGCAAGGCAGTGAGCTGGGTGCTATGGACACAGATGAAAACACTGTCTTTGCCCTCAGCGAACTTCTAGTCCGGTTGGAGAAGCACAGAGGTCAGCAGACAAACAGAAGGCTGGTCTTCGTTGCTGTACTGGAGTATTCCACCAAAACCGCCATTGTTCAGAATAGTTCGAGAACCTCTAAAAAATTTACTGTCTTCAGGATCTTTTAGGAGCCATGTAAGAAAACCAGTCTCATTTCTTTATTGCTGTAGTTTGTGTTTGACCATAAATGACATTACTCACTTTGAACACCTCACTCTTCAGATTTGGCTCCAGTTCCAAATATCAAACCCACCCTTAAATAACAAAGATTTGTCACCACGAAGTATAGATTTTATTTAAATATATAATGAATCTACAGGCAGTTCCAAAAGGGAAGTATTTTAAATGTTTAAAAAACATTCTTAGTGTTATTTTATAGTTTTACCTCATATTCTATATCAGGAGATGCAGATCATCTAAAAAAAAACCATACTATTTGTAGCCCATGGTCACTTATATTACAAATTAAGAAAATTGAAGATAGTTACTTTTGTAATAAAACAAAACTTATAACAAAGTTAAAACACGAAACAAACCAACCTGTTGCTTGACAGTCAATTTTGACTCTTATGGAACTGCCGTCCCTCTGGTTAGCAGCCGCTGCTCTTAACCACTGCGCCACCAGGATTTCCATAGCCTTGCAAAAAAATATAAACTGGTTTAAGAAAAAAGATTGACGCAAAAAAGGTCATTGGCTCAGCCATTCACCTCTCTTGACTGGCTACTCCTACTTCCTCCTTCTTCAGAGACAAGTAAATGTCTGCTGGGTGACAACATCGGAGCCCCAGGACCTCAGGGAGAGGGAGGAGCCAGGAGAGCTGGGGCAAAGGACCACAGTCTTCAGCCCCTTTCAGCCCCGATACCCAGTTTCACAAAGACTCGCCTGCATTGCTCTCGTTCTCAGAACCAGACTTGTGAAATATTAGAGCCCCAACTGGACAATTTACAGTTGAGGAAACTCAGGCCCAAAGAAGACAAATGACTCATCTAAGGACACAAAGCTGGTTGATGTTTCAGCAGACTAGACACACTTCTAGCCTAGTGGTGTTTTATTTTGATTACCCCAGACAATTGCACTTTTTATGATGGTCATTTCATGTTTTTCTGCAATCTCAGTATTTTAACACTACAGCCATGTTCTAGGGATTTGCAAGAGATCCGTGTCTTTTAATTCATTGATTTCCTTTCTCCCTCTGTCCCTGTCCCCAGCAAACAGGCTGAATCCCTCTTTGAGGAGTCATCCTGGCTCAAAAGAGGCAGGAGAGTAGCCACGTTTTGCCATCCTAGACTCAAGCATTACTGGGGGTCAGGGTAAGGTTGCCAGATAAAATACGATGTTTGGGACATACTTACACTAAAAAATTATTTTGTTCTTTATCTGAAATTCAAATTTCACTGAGTGCCCTGCATTTTTATTTGCTAAATCCAGCAACCCAAAGTCAGAGTATCTCCCCATTCATTTCCTGTAGTAAAAACAAGACCCACTAAGGTGCTCCACTCCTAGGCTGGGACCTGAACAGAATTACTACAGGCTGTACCATTTTTGGTGAGAAAATGGAGGCATGGTGACCCGTCTTAGGGGTCCCTGAACACCTTCCAGTTGGTCAGCTGAGGACCAGGATGAGGGGGGTAGAGAGCAGGAGCCATCGGAAGGCACGACCCTTCTATTCCGAAGTGAAAATAGGTTTTTATTACATGAGTTTGTCCTCCCTAGATGAAGCTGAAGCAAGTGATTGATTCTGATTTCCAGGGAATATTTCTGGATTAGATGATAGTCCCTCTTCTATCAACCCCAAATCTAAAGAGTTCTCCTATTTTCAAATCAGGAAGCACACCTTGAGCATTCTGTTCTTCTGGGAGTCATTTCATATGAAACTTTCATTCGTTGTGGATTGGACTAGAGCATCCTGCCCAGGATCTGCCCTGTAGAGGAGAGAAGCTCTGCAGGCACCATCAGCCAGGGGGTCAGGAAAAGGCATACTATGACAGCCACCATATCAAATCACCCAGCCATGCTCAATTAAATCCCGCTGGCTCTCCTGAGGGTGAGAATACCCAGGAATATAACCAGGGAGAATTCTGCCTCTATCTTAGTTTGTCCTGTTCCTGACCCAATTTCTCCACTTTAACCCAGGACTTGCCAGTAAATCTTTCTCCCAGCCTCTTCTCAGTTGTACTTGGCTAGTTGCTATGTCTGTATTGGATGATTCCATTATGACAGGGCCTCATGGACAACTTGCTAGGGACCCTTACATTGAGGATCCTGCCCTCCTAAACCCCAGAGCAACCTGGGTGACCTCTTTTACAGGCGAGAAGACTGTGGTTGCACCAAGTTTCCATAAAAACCATAAACCAAGCCCACTGCCAGCAAGTCAATTCTGACTCATAGTGACTCTATAGGACAGAGCAGAACTGCCCCATAGAGTTTCCTGGTGGATTTGAACTGCCGACCTTTTGGTTAGCAGCCTTGGCTCTTAACCACTATGCCACCAGGGTTTCCAAAGGATTGGGAAATCCAAGCACAGTGCTCTGCAGGCTTGTGGTTCAGCCTCGGTCACAATTAGCCACGTTGACTGAGCATCCACAAGGGGCAGTACTCTGTGCCAGGTACTGCAGAAGGGGTGCCAGAAAGAATCACTCAGGACCCTTGTCCTTGAGGTAACAGAAAAAGACCATTCATTGTGGATTCACAGTTAACAGAGGCAGTTCCAAGAGAGCCTGATATGGTGGAACAAGCACTAGGCTTTTGACAGGAAGTTCAGGTCCAAATCATCCCAGCTCTTCCCCCAGGCAAATTCTTAACCTGGCTGAGCCTCAGCTTCCCCATCTATGAAATGGGGGGGTTAAGGATATGACATATCTGACGAGCAGTGGGAGGCCTGGATTCCATCTCAGCTGGGCTGCTACAAGCCTTCACCTCTCTATGCCTTGGTTTTCTCATCCACGGAACTAGGCAGGTGGACCAGGTCCTAGCCAAGGACTTACACAATGCTGACTTTCCAGGACTTTGTGTGTCTTGAGAACAGACTCTGAGTGGTGGCAGGCCCCCATAGCCAACGCCTGTGCAATCTCTCCAGGCCAGTGAGGACCTGGGGACAGGGTCAGCAACTCTGACCGAGACCTCAGCTCCAGGCCTGCAGATAGATAGCTTATGGCTTCTGCACCTCCTCCCTGCTTTATCAGAGCATCTCCAGGCACCAGGAAGACAGCAGTTAATTAACCCTTGAAACAGAATGGAGAGTTGGCAAGACCTCATTTCCTTTAGGTTTACGGAGAGGGAAACTGAGGCACAGCAAAGTGCTCTGCCTGGTCACTATCTGGATGTAAAACTCAGACCCAGCCCCCCTCCCTCTGCCCCATTTCTCAACTCTGAATGCCACTTTTCAGATGCACAAACCGGGTTCCTTTGGCAATGCCTGCAGGGCCCCTGTGTTTTCTTGAAAAGTCCAGGTGCGGGAAAGATAGAGAGTGGATGCAGGCTCCTATTCCCCAGCAGCTGAGAGGGAGCGACTGATGTGTTTGCCAACTCGGTGTACCTTCTACTTCCAGCTTATGACTCACCCCTGCCCAGCCCTGGGATGTAGGAGGGTCCCGAAGGGCCCCAGGCTCTCACCCAACAAGAAAAGGCAACCATCCTACTTGCTGAGGGACAGAATGTGCCTCCTGGAAGAGAATGGAGGCGAGTGAGCAGAGCAAATGGCCAGCTCTCGAGACGCCCCTCCCTGTGGAGAGGGACAGCCCAGAATCACAGAAATATTGCTGCCTCTGGAGACGTTACCTGCATCTGAACTGCAGAGAAGACTAGGCAAACGTCTAGGCTGTGGAGTGTTCCTTGGGGTTCTTTTGCAAGCCACAGTCCATCAGAATGGCTTTGCTTTCCATGTGCCTAGTTTCTGTCACCTTTCAGGTTGGGGCCAGATTCAAGCGGTTCCCTTCCAGGGCTTGTTTTTCCCTGCATAGCTGATATCAGCCCCTTAAAGATATTTGAGGCCTCTTTGGAAACCCTGGTGGTATAGTGGTTAAGAGCTGGAGTGCTAGAGCTGCTAACCAAAACGTCAGCAGTTAAATCCACCAGATGCTTCTTGGAAACCCTGTGGGGCAGTTCTGCTCAGTCCTATAGGTTTGCTATGAGTTGGAATTGACTCAAAGGCAACAGGCAATGGGTTTGGTTTTTGTTGTTGTTGTTGTTCCTCCTGACTCAGGGTTGGAAAAACGTGGGAGGCCTTTTAGAGTCAGAGATCATGTGGAGAAAAGGAAGAAGCCCTGGCCTGGGGGCGAGGGTTCTCCAACACTGCCCAGATGACCCTTGTAGGACCTCTTCCCTGCTGGGCATCAGGCTTATCATCAGTAAGACCAAATGGTGACTCAGATGGTCTCCTTGCTGCTCTTCTGTCTTTCCTGGTGGAGGGAAGTCAGAGAGCGCCCCCTCCCGATATTAGCACCTCGGACTTGCAGAGGGAGGAGAACAAGGTTCAAGGAATAAAATGAAATGATATCAAGCTCCAAGGGGGAGCTTGAAAATCAAGCTGAGGGACCCAGGGACAGGTTTCTAGGGGAGCTGAGCTTTGAACTGGGTGTGAAAAGAGAGGAGGCCTCTATCTTGGCGGAGGGGGCCGCAGATGAGAAACACTCCTAGGTCAGGGGCTGTGGTCTGAGAGCAGCCCAGGGCCTCCCTTTCTGATGCTTCACAAAGCACAGGTGTCACGGGAGGGCAGCTGGCTGGTTGAGAAAGCAGCTCCGGGGTGTTGTAAGTCTCCCTGGGCTTCTGCACCTGGTTTCCAGGAGCACAGACCTCAGGATGCTTCTTTAACCTGAGGGAGCACCCCGGTCCTTCTCCTGCCCCGGGGAGGAGCATACAGACCCAGGAGAAGTCAGATTCTCCTGGGCACTGCCCTGGCTGTGTGGATTCTCAGGGAAGCGAGGGCAATTTGGCCGGAATGTTCCGGGAGAAACGTCACTGCCCAGGGACACAGTGTGGTGGCTACGTGGTTTCTGGGGCCATCAGTGGGCCTTTCTCTCAGGGTCCACAGGGTGGAACTCCACTCTACTTGTGAGAGACGACAGAAGCTGGCTTGTGTCTTCCATTAGCTTCATCAATCAGCAAATCTCCATTGAGTACTTCCGTTCCATTGGTGTAGAGATCTGAGTTTATGGCTAGACTGGGAAAGCTGATGCTTGGATGGACATGGCATCAATTTCAGCCAACCTGATGTGATACTGTGAGGCAGAGAATTTCCATATAGGTTGGGTGTTGTTCTCCCTGCCTTCTGTCTCACACATGTATTCAAAACCCTAGAAGCTTAGAGGGAACATATGAAGAATAAGAAAAATTATAAACTCCTTTTTTTTTTATTTCACTCCAGAAGATAATTAGTGGAGTTTTGTTTTTGGTCTTTTTTTTTTTTTTTTGGACACAAATGAATCTACTCAACCAACAAGTACTTAAAATCCTTACACTGTAGTTCAAAACAACGAATAGATGAAACATCATAAGAGAGAATAGAATTAAATGCTAAATTTTGTAGCACAAGCTTACATCAGCCTCTCCAGGCCTCAGTTTCCTCATGTGTAAATGAAGGGTTGGGGCCAGGTGATCTCTCAGGCCCTAGCCCCAGAGTCCTGGAGGTTTGGGGACGGGCCCTCAGGTTCTGGATTAGTAGGCAAGTGGCAGCTTGCAAGGCTGCTTGAGTCCCGCCGCACAGATCTTCAATCAGCACTCGTGTGGGAAGGCTTCCAGTCTTCAGCCCCAGTCGTTTAATAGTCCCTTGAATTAAAAAAAAAAAAAAAAATTTTTTTTTTTTTTGAATTAGTGTAGCATTTTAAACTTACACAAAGTGCTCATGCTCTCATTTCTCTACCTGATCCTGCAGTCTTGGTGAGCTAGGTCCATAAACCAGGCACAGTCATTCTAATTTGAAAATTTCAGGAAAATCAAGCTACAGAAAATGCAGGGACTTGCCCAGAACCTCCCAGATAGATCTGGAAGAACTGAGCCAGCCCTGTGGACTTGGGGAGTTGGGGGTGGGGTGGGGCTGAAGATGGAGGGGAGGAAGGAGCCCAAGGGCACAGAGAAAAGGGAGCCAGGATCTTCTCTCCGCTGGACAAGCTCCACAGACAGGAAGAGGGATACGGGGGGAAAGGCCATCCCAACAAAGCCCTGGGTAGATATTGGGGTGCCTCTTCTCTAGTTTGAGGGTTTTCCTGTTGTCACCGGCCTCAGTGAGATGAACGCAGCAGCATTTCCCAAGCGGGTGGGAAGAGCCATCCCCACCCTTTGCCAGGGTGAGGCTCAGCACTGCCCCAGGGCTCTGGCGTGTCTCTGCGGAGGCCTCCCTGCCCCAGGAGAGCAAGCTCAGCTGAAAAACAAAATCAAATCTGGGGGGAGAGTGGGAAAGGGGACAGGTAGAGACACTGGTGAGGAGAGAAGTGGCTGTGAGCTCTACAGTGGAGCCCTGCCCTCTGCCGCAGCCTCTACACCATGTACCTGGAAGGTGCAGGGCTGGTGGGGTTTGTTCTGCAGCCCTGGGCGGGTTGAAAAGGCAGCTGTGACTTCCAGCAAGGGCTGAATCAGACTGTCAAAAGAAAGAAGAAGCCTTACAGGTTGCTTTGTAGTTGGGGAAAGTAAGGCTCAGAGAGGTGAGGTGACTTACCCAAGGCTGCATAGCTAGTCAGTAAGAGGACCAGGACTGGAAGCCAATCAATGACTCCTTGCCCAGTGCTCATTGTTACACTGTTACATCATGCTGGCCTTCGCTCCTGTGGCAAGTGTCCCAAGCTCAATCCATTGTATTCCTCTCACAACTTTTGTGAAATCATCATACTGTTATTTACTATTTTTATGGAATCATTTTTCAATTTCCATGCTTTTATGTTGGAAGGAAACTTTATATCACTCATTCAAATAGAAAAACGGTATCCCTTGCCATAAATGAAGGCTAACCGTAATGTTAATAACCATAATAATAAATAGAATAAAAAAAAACATTATTTTTTAAAACAAAACAACATTACAGTTCAAAGGACTAATGGACCATGTGAACCATGCAGCCTCCACCAGCCTGAGCCCAAAAGAACTAGAAGGTGCTCAGCTACACCACCCACTGGCTCTGACAGGGATCACAAAAGAGGGTCTCAGACAGAGCGGGAGAAAAATGTAGAACAAAATTCAAATTCCCCAAAAAAAGAAGACCAGACTTACTGGTCTGACAGAGACTGGAGGAACCCCCAAGACCATGGCCCCCAGACACCCTGCTAACTTAGAACTGAAGCCACTCCCGAAGTCCACCTTTCAGCCAAAGATTAGACAGGCCAATAAAACAAACAATAACTCATGTGAGGAATGTGCTCTGAGTTCAAGTATACAAGACCGAATGGGCAACACCTGCCCAAAAGCAAAGACGAGAAGGCAGGAAGGGACAGAAAAACTGGATGAATGGATGTGGGCAAGAGTGCTGAGGGTCTGCGTATCGTGTCAGCACTGTTTGAGGCCCTTTGCCAGGGAGAAAAGTGACAAAGTAGCACCTCTCCTCACCAGGGTAACCAGTCACATGGCCTGGCTGAGTAATTTTTTTTTTATGGGACATTTACAGATGATGTTTCTGACAGTCTACTGTTCTCCGTAATCAAGTGCCTGTGGAGTGCTGAATTCTGTGAGATTGACCTTTGGAGCCAACCTGGAGAGGGTTCACAAGAAATCCTAGCTTCTTCCATCTAACTCTGACCATAATCAGCTCTCAGGGGACTCCACAGTGCTGGGGACCAAGAAGGAGGGAGCACTCTGGGAGGAAGCCTGGAGAGAGGTCAGGGACAGCCAGTGACCCGTCCCACCATTCTGACCCCACCCCCAGAAGCTCAGAGCGGGGTTGTCCAGTGTATGACCAAAGACGCTCAGGACACTTCCAGGAGACTTCAAGGCCCCTCCTCAGTCTCAGCGTGACTCCCTGTGTTCGCAGCCCAGCTTGTGCGAACTCAGCAGTGCATTTGGAGCAAGGGGTGGCTGGAGGGGGACAAAAACAGTCACTCTTCCATGCCTTCCCTCTCATGGTTCTAGCCAGGATGGACCAGTTGTCATGGCTCCAAGGCCTCCTTGCCCACAGGCGTCCACTGGGACAGAAGGTCTTCCGGCTTGGTAGCGTTGGCTCATACAACTGAGCAGCTACACTCTTCTTAAATGTCTCTAAGGAAGAACTTGCTGGACCTCCTACAATCAGCCAAAAGAGGGGGGCTTCTGTGTCTGGAATCCCTGGGGAGGGAGTCTTCTAGGTGTCAGGGCCAGCACTGGCTGGAGAGGCTGGTGGAGTTCTGGAGCACCCCAAAGCCTGCCCCACAGAGTGCCCTGTACCAGCAGAGGTCTTGCTATTGGGACTTGCTAGGCATCACCAGACTTGGGGGGCAGAGTGGCTAGAGGGCAAACACTGGGTGGGGCAGAAGTCCCAAATCCTGGTTCAGGGCCTGCTATACCTTAGCTGTGTGCCCCAGGCAAGCCTAGAGTTCTCTGAGCTTAATATGCTCCCAGAGAGAATGAGGGTGCTGCCTTCCCCACAACACCTCCTTGACAGGGCAGAGGGGCTGGTGGTCTTGTGAGTCTCCAATAAGGTGATGAATGGAGAAGCTCTTTAAAACCTGCAAAGCGCCATACACTGCTGAGGTATTCTTAGGATATGCTCGAGAAACTTCCAAAGACCTTCCCTACCTGGGTCCACTCCAGGCTAAGTGATGCGTGTCCCACGGAGGCAGGTGGAAAATGGATATGGAACTGTGTGTGAGAGTGTTGTGTGTGTGTACATGTGCATACGGCATGTGCCTTCCAAAGGGGACGTCCGTTGGCCAAGTGCTGGAGGGCCCAGCCAACTGGCCCTCCCTTCATGTGAAATTCTTGATTAATCAGCAGGAGTGGTTTATTTCAACTGTTGATATCTCCAAGTAGCTCTTTTTGCGGCCAAGTAAGCATATGTCCCTCAGGATTTTTCTACGTCACAGCCTATGGTCCTTCTTTTGAGTGGTGCAAACAGTTAAGCACTTGACTACTAGCCAAAAGGTTGGCAGTTTGAACCCACCCTGAGGCACCTTGGAAGATAGGCCTGGTGATCTGCTTCCAAAAATCGCAGCCTTATAAACCCTATGGAGCAGTCTGTTCTGCACACATGGGGTCACCAAAAGTTGGAACCAAAGGCAATTAAAAAAAACTTCTTAGGGCTGGGAAGCACCTCTTGACTCAGGGCACAGAGGTGGCTCAGGGGACCAGGGGACTTCCTCCTCAGACTTCCCAGCACACGGCAGGGGCCATTTGCACAGTGAGCTCTTCCTGCCCCTCAAGTGTGGCCTTCCACAGCCTGGATCACCATCCAAGGTGCCAGAAATTACTTCACACTGGGCATCTGGCAAGGCCCCTTGCCTCTCCCTCCCCAGAATGAACTATCAAAGCAGTCATTCAGGGAGTGGCCGGTCCCCGGGTTTGAAAGCTGAAAGCTGCGACCACAGAACATGGAGCTCCTGGAACATGGAACATGGGGCAGACTGATGAGGTCTTAGGCTTGTCTGAGCCCAGAACAGAGAGATGGGGTTCAGAGTCCTCCACCCTTTGGACCTGTGGGATCACATCTGCAGTGGCAGCTGGCTGCCAGGGGTTCCTTTCCAAACTGAAACAGAGATGCCTGCGTATTGAACCTCAGGTCCTTGTTTCCCAAACTCATCTGGGGGCATCAGGAGCTGAGACAAACCTACTTTCTCAGAGGAGGTGGGGAGATAAAAGAGAAGATTTTCAGACAATCTGCCTTCTCCCACAGTTTAGTGATGAAGAGGGAAGCAGGATTTGGGATGGAGCTGGGTGCCGGAGCTAGCACAGCTGTTTGTTCAGGCATCAGATGTTACTGAGCGCTAGCTCGGAGCTAGGTGCTGGGGTGCGCAGGATATCTCCCCTCTGTAGCCACAAGCAGCAGCAGAAGCCATGGTGGGCCTGACCCTCCAGGTGGCCAGAAAGTCAGACTTGGAGCCTGGAGCCCAGGAGGGCAAGATGCTTCTTTCATCCCAGACTCATGACCTCCCTGGAGAGACCACCACTTTCTTGAAAGACCCACAAGCTACAGCCCTGAGTTTTATCTTTTCTACTTGGGTGTCAGCTGTCCGGATACTTTAGAATGTTTGTTCTGCATTATCCACATCCATGTCTTGATACTGACAGATGTCTGCTTACAATTTCCACCCTTCAGGGGCTCTGAGGGACCCTGACCACTATTAGCCAGATCTCTCAGGATGGGCATCCAAACTTTCATCTCTTTACATTTTAGAAATCCAGGTGATAAAATGTGCCAGCACCTGGCATCAGGATGTTTCAGATCTCATGTGTCTCTTCCCAGTACTTGGGGATCTTGTCATCCACTGGCCATTGGCTGAAGTTCACAAATGTCTATCAAGTGATTTCTGGGGCTGGGCCGTCTCCCAGGTAGGCATTGCTCGTCTTAGAGTGCTGGTGATGGGATTATGAGTACTGCTCCTCCCTGCCCTGGAGGACAGCACAGTCAGACACACCCACCACAGCCTTCTCCTAGGATAAACACGATTGCTCTTTGCCCAGACGTCAGTGCTTCTGAGTAGTGGCACTGTTCTGTCCAAAGCAGTGTATCAGCCCAGGGTGGGACCCCCAGCTTCTAGTCAGAGAGCGAGGGTGTCCAGGAGGAGGCAGGAATCAGGGCCCTCCCCCTGCTGGAGTCCCATCTTTGGTGACTCAGGCCCAGTGGCTCCCACGCTGACTCAGACTGCCAAGTAAGCAGCCACCCCTATCCCTCTGGGAGAATTCTCAACACCCTGGAGCCCCATCTGCTCTCTTCTGGGCGGCCCTGGGTGGGAGAGGACCTGCAGTCTCCAGATCCCCTGGAGAGGTCAGAGCAAAGCCACCCAGCCCTCGTGTGCATCATTATAAAAGGCAGAAGTACACCTTGCCACCTTGTGACTGGTTGGCTCTGCCCAGCCCCCAGTAAAATGAAGAGTGTTACTGTATTCTTCCTGCTCACAGGGCTTCTCAAATGGGCACTGAGTGGGGAGTGCAGGAACCAGGGGCAGAGCAAGTGGAATCTGTCCTCGAGGTGCTTCTAACCAAGGTCCTCTCTCAGGAGAGCCCTCACCAGGCCTGAGAGTACATGGAACCCGTGAAATCGCGTGAGTGCACGCATGCTCATGAGAAGGGCATTGGGAGATTTACGTTGCTGGAGATGGCCCTGTTGAGCACTTTGCTGGGTGTGTGATGGGGCAGGGATGAGCAGGGTGTATCCTGCTGCAGAGCCCGTTTGGCAGGCCCCATCTTGCTGGCAGAAGTGTGGTTTCAAAATGGACTAATAGCTGGGGACACAGACACTCTTTTCATCTTGGCCTGCCCAGTGCATACTGAGCTCTCTGGAAGCCAGGCAGCTTCTGTCCAGGCAGCCAGAGCTGGAATGAAACTTTCCAGGCTTGGCCAACCAGCTGCTGTCACCCAGGAAGCATCCTGGACCATCACAGATTGAACCCATTCTGTTCCACTCTCATAGACTGGCTCATCCTACCTGGATCCCTGCGCCTTCCACGTAGTTCACTTAGTTCATGGCAGCTCCCCTGTGACCACTGAGGCTGAGGGAACCCCAATGTCCATCAGTAGCCGGGATGGAGTCTCCATCCCCAGCCCAAATTCCCAGGGCAAGTCACAGCACCACTTTTATTGAGTGTTTGTTGTGAACCCAGCCCTGTTCTAGGCACAGTAAAGACCATCTTTGCCCTGGAGAGCTCGGGGAATGACAGAAGCCTACATTAGCACCTGAAGAACAAACAAGACTAAGACCACAGGCAACTGGGTGTGAGAGTGAATAATTCCAACTCTGGGCACCTTTGGTATCTGGGGAAAGGGCTTTGGGTTGGGTTGGAGCAGGCTTTGTGGAGATGACAGATATGAGAAGAGGCTTTGAAGAGATGGAGAATTTATGAAGAGGTTGACAAGCACGGCCGTCCAGGGTGGGGAAGAGCCTGAGCAGAAGCAAGGGTGATGTCGCTGGCTGGGGCGGGGCGGGGGAGGGGTGGGAAGGAGGCGTGAAGAGGTGTGTTGGGGCGGGGAAGAGATGACTGGATAGGCAGGGTGTGGCCAGCCTGATGAGTTTGTCTTGTATGTTATAGAGACACTGTAGGCTCTCAAGCAAGGCATGGTTAATGAAAGCTTTGTATGAGGAAGGTCGCCATGATGGCATCACAGGGCAGGGGCCAGAGCCTCAGGGCTGGGTGGGAGGTGGGGCTGAGTCACTGGAACTGCCCAATGGTGAACCGATGAGAGTCAGAGCCAATATCTGAGCAGTGGGGGTGGGAAAGGGGTAGTCAGAGGGCATCTCAGATGGAAAGATGCAACAACACCATTTCTTCCTGGTGCTTAGTTACTATCCTGTCCCATGATCTTGGGTAACTAGGAGCCCTTCCAATGTAGAAGGAGCCTCTGCAGATTGAATGGGACTCATAAGGGTTTCCAAGCTGACTGTATTTGGTTATATAAGGCCTGGGATCTTGGGTTTGTATTGCTTTACTTTGGTCTAGTCATCCTTGAGGACTCAGTTTCCTTGCCTGTGGAATGAGGGGATTGGCCTCTGAGAGCTTCCTGACTTATGCAGTATCAGGAAGAGAAGATTACACTGAGGGGCTGGGAAGCATTCAGTGTGGGGTTAAAATGCCACACTCCTCCAAGAAGGAAGGTGGAAGAAACATAGGTTAGTTACAAGACCTAAGTCATGAGGAGAAAGCTGAGGGAAAGCTCCTTGCTAAAAGGAGCCCTGCATGGCCCAGCCTGAACTGTGATTCCATGAGTTGACCCCCGACGAGCCCCACTGGTCTCTCAGGTAGAGAAATGTCTCTCTGGACTCACCTAGGCCTTCCATTTGGCTCTCCAGCCCAACCTGCTTTCTGGTTGAAGGGTCAGCTCTGCTCCCTGGAAGTTGAGTTTCCAGCCTCTGGAATGTTCTGATCCATGGACCATCCCACTTGAGGCTGGAGTTTCCCAAAGACACGTGAGATAACCTGACAAAGGGTATGTGTGCATATGTGTGTTACTGTCCTTTGTCTTCAAAGAAGAGGACTCTGCCAGCTGTGACCACTAGATCATTATCTGAGTGTGGTGGTGTTACTGGGAGACCCAGCCCAGGCAACGAAGATTTCTGGCTGTTGTGGGCATGTGTGTGTCTGCGCGCACTGCCCTTGCATTCTGTTCTGGCTGCAGCTGCTCACTCAGAACCTGGAAGGGAGAGTTTGGAAATCTGTGGGAGGCATTTTTGCTAGTCACAATGATAGAGAGGGGTTACTGGTATCTATGTCCTGAAGGCCAGGAGCACTAAACAGCTTACAGTGCTTGGGACATCCTGCACAATGAACAATTGTGCTGCCCCACATGTGAAGTTCACCCACGTAAAGAAACACCATGCCATTCAGTCATAAATACAGACACCACATCATTCAGTCATAAAGCTTGGCTCCCTCTGGTTGCCCCATCTGGAGTCATACTATTCTACATTTATGGAACATATTTAAGCCTGTTCTGTGGCTGTGAGGTGAGACCAGCATGGGGCTCTAGATACTGGCTTGTACCCCTTTCCAGGGCTGCCCTGGCTTCCTTGGTTTCTCTCCCTTGTGACCAACCTGGTAGTTCATTGAGGTATGGCTTGGGCGATGTAAAACCCTTTAGTCAGCCTGTCTCCCATCTGAGCGTCACGAGAATACTTGGTACCTACTGAACAAACACTTAGGTCATGCACTGTCCCGAGCTCTTTACAAACATTAACTCATTGACCTCTCACGACGACCCTAAATGCTGAGTACTATTATAACCCTAGTTTTACATGAAGAAACTGAGGTACAGAGGGTTAAGTAACTCGCTCAGGGCCACCCATCTGGCAATCGATATGGCCAGGATTCAACCCAGGCAGTCTGGCTCCAGAGTGTGTTTTCACCCACCATGTCCTTCCTCTGCCGTGAGTCTCAGCTCAGTGAGCTTGAGGAAAGCACCTAGATTTCCAAGACGGCACGGCCACTTCAGCCTTATGGAAGAAAACGGGAAAGGCTACAGGCTTCAGCTAGGTCACAGGTGGTCTGGGCAGGGAGGGCTAGGGGCTCAGCCTGCCTCATCTGAGCCTCGGAGGGTCTCGGGGGGGTCCTGGCTGAGAGGAAGCACTTCAGCTTCGCAGAGTGCCGGCAAAGAGCCATGGTGAGGGGACAGCCACCCACAGCAGTCCTCGGCCACCATGTTTAGACACCATGTGATGCAGGAGCTGGGCGGGGTTCCCAGGAGTGCGTAACACCCCTGGGGTGTAGCTAATGGGGGGGGGCTGGGAGATGCAATCCCTCGGGGCACCTTGCCTCCCACCGTGCCCACTCCCTGTGGTCAGCCCACCCTTGCTGAGACTTGGCAGGGATGCCAACGCTCCTTTTCCCAGCACAGAGAGCAAAACCCAAAGCCTCAGCCAGGCTTAATCAGCATGATTACATTGGGCTGGGTTGGGGCCAGGAAGGGTGTTTGGACTTTTCATCAGGTGTCAGAGATGATGTCCAGGAGTGTCATTTACTGAGAACAAGGGAGCCCCTTGTGCATTTCCATTTAAGGTTAGCCACCATTCGGCTGCCTTCCACAGTGCCACCCGCCACCGTCTTCCCTGGGAAGGGAACAGAGGTGAGGAAGGTGTGGCCATTGTCTAGCGCTGGAGGCTAGGTGCATATTTGGCACGTAATCTACAAGGCGTGCATTCCACATCCCAGTGCTCGGGAAACTGCCCGATCCCTCTTCCTCGGCCTTGTTATAGTCTGCCCTTACCTCCCCTGACGCCCACACGCCAGCGCCCTTTGGGGTGGGCTGGTTTGACCTAGTTTGGGGGAGACAGTTGCACCTGCCGGCACGCACAGCTGGGTGTGTGGGCTAAGGAGACGAAAACGCCATTGCCAAGGTTAATAGTTTGTGGCTTCTGAGTTTTGAATGCCATTTCTGACTGGTAGCTTGACACCGAGTCTTCCTGGGAGCCTTAACCACAGGAGGTTTCCAGCTCTCTGAGACTCTCCTTGCAGAGAAAAAGGGGGGCTGGCCCCTCCCCAGCCTGGTGTGGGTAGATCTGGTATGGAGGGGAATTACCCAGCTGCTTCACTGCCTCTCCCTACACACACACACACACACACACACACAGAGTCATGGGGTAGGGAAGGCAGGCTCTGGGCTGCTGGACTTGGCCCTGGCTCATCCTGGGAAAGATGAGCCCCAAGTCAGCACCTGTGTGGAGACATTTTATCAGGCTCAGTGTTGATCCTCTAGTCTGGAACAAGTCAGAGCAGGCCAGATCCACCGGCCTACAAGCTCCTGGGAAAGTCCTCCTCGGACCATTCCTTTCTGGAGCTAATTCCCACCAAGTCTCCAGCTTTGCAGGTGCTTTCTTCCCAGGGAAGGGCTGACTCCCAGTTGGGCTCACAAGGAGCGCTATGGAGCACCTTTTCTGTTGTGTGTTTTGCTCTTGGACTAGTCCTCCACCCAGCTTCCCCACACACCCCACAAGCCTGACATTAAAGTCTGTGGAAGCCCTTACTGGGCCCCACCTGCAGGCCCCCAGCTGCCCCTACGTGTCCAGGTGTGCCTAGAGCAGAGAGTTCCTGTAACAGAGGGCCCAGGGATCAGGGTTATTTTCCCTCTTTGGCTTTTGAGGACTTCCGCCCACAGGTCCTGTTACCGTTTGCTTCTTACCCTGCCAGAGGAGAGACAAGATGAGGGGGTTAGCAGAGAAGTAACGGTGGAAAAGAGTCCTTGGGTTGTACAGTTAACATGCGCATGTGCTAACCAAAAGCTTCGAGATTCGAGTTTACCCAGAGATACTTCGGAACAAAGTCTTGGTGGTCTACTTCCCAAAAAATCAGCCGTTGAGAACCCTGTGGAGCACAGTTCTACTCTGACACACGTGGGGTCACCACGTGTTGGAGCCAGCTCAGCAGCAGCTGGTTTTAGCAGTGGAAAACCAACAGCCTTCAACCAGACTAGGAGGAGTTTTCATGCACTGAGGGCAGGTGGCCTGGGAAGGCTTACTGTGTCAGAAGCTGCTGGCATCTGGGAACAGTGTGGGCGAGGGCTTGGAGACATGGGCTCAAGTCCTGGGTTCACCCTCCCCTCCCCGAGTGACTGTTGGAAGGCCGCTCCTCTCTGGACCATGGACTCTCCTCTTTGATTTTGCCAGTGTGGAACTCGATCAGTGACTGTCACACTTTTTGGACTGCAACCCACAGTAAGGAATACACTTGATATTGCAACCCATCTTTCACAAGCCAGCACTTGTCTTTACTACCTGTATCACACTGATATTTTATTTTCTGAGAGATTTTATTCTTTTTTTTGTTTTGTTTTAATGATAGTCACAATCCACTAAATTAATTTCATCATCCATAATAGGCCACCGGAAGCCCTGGTGGCGTACTGGTTAAGAGCTACGGCTGCTAACCAAAAGGCCAGCAGTTTGAATCCACCAGCTTCTCCTTGGAAACCATACGCGGCAGTTCTACTCTGTCTGATACGGTCGCTGTGAGTCAGAATCAACTTGATGCCAATGAGTTTTTGGGTTTAAGGGGCCACAATCTGCAGTTTGAAAACTAATGTATCAGATAATGGCTAAGGTTTCTTCCACTCCAAACATTCTGGGATTCTGGAACAGTCCCCGTAGATAATCCAGAAACAAGATTACCAAGTGGGGTTGGGGGGTGGACTGTCTCCTGTGGCCAGCTGGATTCCAGGATCCCTGGTCAGGAAACTTGACTGAGCCTTTCTCCCTTTCCTTGCCCAGATCTACAATGGGACCCTCAAGCGGGAGCTTGACAATAGGCGCTTCAGCTCCTACAGCCAGATGGAGAACTGGGGCCGGCACTATCCTCGGGGCAGCTGTGCCACCACCGGGGCAGGCAGCGACATCTGCTTCATGCAGAAAATCAAGGCGAGCCGCAGTGAGCCCGACCTCTACTGTGACCCACGGGGCACCCTTCGCAAGGGCACGCTGGGCAGCAAGGGTCAGAAGATCAGCCAGAACCGCTATAGCTTCTACAGCACCTGCAGCGGCCAGAAGGCGGTCAAGAAGTGCCCTGTGCGCCCATCCTCCTGCACCTCCAAGCAAGATCCAGTGTACATCCCGCCCATCTCCTGCAACAAGGACCTGTCCTTTTGCCACTCAAGGGCCAGCTCCAAGTGAGTGCTGCTAGGTTGGGGTAGGGGGCCAGGGTGGGGGCAGGTGGGAGGCAAGGCTTGCAACTCTACAAGGGAGCTCCCAGGATATGATGGGAAAGACAGTCTCTGCCCTCAGGGAGTCCCTGGCCTGATGGCCTCTGGCCTCAAGAGGCTGTCAGTGTGAAGGGAGAGACAGAACCCAAACACTGAAACAAATATGTTGAGTATGTAGGTTTCAGAGCCCTGGTGGCACAGTGATTAGGTGATACAGCTGCTAACCAAAAGGTCTACAGTTCAAATCCACCAGCCACTCCTTGGAAGCCCTATGGGGCAGTTCTGCTCTGTCCTTTAAGGTCACTATGGGTTGGAATCTACTCAACAGCAAGGGGGTATATATAGGTTTTAAAGGGTCACAGATTATGAGTAGAGTGAGACTAGTTAGAGAAAGACATCCAGGCCAGTGGTTCTCAAAGTGTGTTGCCTGATCCAGGAGCATCAACATTACCTGACAGCTTACTAGAAATGCTAATTCTTGGACCCCACCCAGACCTACTGACTCAGAAACACTGGAAGAGGGGCCCAGCAATCTGTGTTTTAACAAGCCCTCCAAGTTATGGTGATTCACACTAGCATTGGAAAACCTCTGACCTTGGGCATCCATGTTCCGAAAGAGCAAAGGACTGCGCCTTGGTGTAGTTGATGGGAGAGAGGCCATGCTCGATATTATGGCCCGGGTACATCCAGAAGACACACAGGACAAATAGACATACAGAATGACAGACATCATCTAGTGCTAAGGAACAGAACTCGAATCCTGCAGAAGCTGAAGGAGAAAGATTGTCAGATTAATGAATAGCACCGATCATTCAAACCAAACCAAACCCACTGCCGTCGAGTCGATTCTGACTCATAGCGACCTACAGGACAGAGTAGAACTGCCCGATAGAGGCATTAGTTTTCAAACTGCAGATTATGGCCCATTAAACCCAATCTGAGGGAAAGGAGACCAATTGGGGTGTTCTGTAAAGAGTCATGGATACAGGGTGACTTGGAGACAGGTGTCGTTAAAGACAGTGGGCCCACCCTCAGGGCTCAGAGACCCATATGGAACCTGTTACTGTGGAGCTGACCCCGACTCATAGCGACTCTGTAGAGCAGAGTAGAACTGCCCTGTAGGGTTTCCAAAGCCGTAAATCTTTACTGAAGCAGACTGCCACGTCTTTCTACCACAGAGTGGCTGGCGGGTTTGAATCACTGCCAAGCACTTAACCACTGTGCCACCAACGCTCCTTCGGAGACCAAGAGATTGAATTGCCCTTTATCACCACCTAATGATGGAAACCGTGGTGGCGTAGTGGCTAAGTGCTGTCGCTGCTAATCAAGGGGTCAGCAATTTGAATCTGCCAGGCGATCCTTGGAAACTCTATGGGGCAGTTCTACTGTGTCCTATAGGTTGCTATGAGTCGGAATCGACTCGACAGCAGTGGGTTTGGTTTGGTTTTAAGGATCAGTGCTATTCATTAATCTGACAAGTGTTTACTGAGCATCTACTATGTACCTGGCTCTGTGGTTAGTGCTGGGATACCACCACCAACTAGACAGATCAGTGCTGTCCTGGAGCTGTAAGAACTGCCTTAACCACTCTTCACTGAGCCCCAGGAGCTTTGTATTCTTTATCGTTAATCCTTCCAACCCCTTGGAGGCAGGTGGTAGTATTCCTGAGGAGGAATCTGAGGCACAGAGATGTTAAGTAGCTTGTCTGAGCCCACACAGCTGATTCCACATCCTGTGCTCTTCCCTACTGGCACCACACTGTTCTGAAAATAAGCAGAACCCCATTATAAAGCTAGACCTCTGCCAACTACTTGAGACCATAAGGTATATTAGGATCAGGGCAGCTTCTGGCCCTTGCTCATTGCCCCACACCAGAGGCTCTGAGGTGTAGGTAAGACCCCCCATTGAGAGGATGGGTGACAGGCCATTTAAAGGTGTCCTGTGACAGACGGATGAGGGTGATGTTCTCTCATCGTGCAGTGGGGATGCTACAAACCCAAGACCAGGAAGCTCTGCCCTCGGGTGATTTTTTCTAAAAATGGATTTGGGTTGCCAAAGCTAAAAACCATGAATACTTACTGAGCATCTACTATGTCAAGACATTAGGCCAGTACAGATGAGGAGAGGGCTCTCTCTATAAATGGTGGGAGGACATTGACAAGGTAGGGCTGGTTGCCACAGAAGGGTTTGCTCCCTGCCCTCAGAGAACCCTCAGTCTCTATTGGAAACCAAGACACAGACAAGCAAAAAGGCAGCCAGTGAATAAGCACCATGGGGGCCAGAAGGGCTCCTGGATGAGAGGTTTCACTTCCCTGGGAAGGCTTCACAGAGGAGGTGGGACTTCAGCAGGGCCTTATAGCATGATTAGGGTCACATGGGCAGGGAGGGGAAGGGGATACATTCTAGACACAGCTATGCTGAGACCTAATCAGGGTATAGTGAAGAGACAGTCTTGCTGGAGTGGATCCTTGTTGGGGGCTGGGAAGTATGCAAGTGGACACAGGGAAGCCTGAGTACTAGGTTGAAACATATATAATTTCTTGTTATGTGGTTTAAAAAATGTTGACTATTGGCTATTTAATATGGTTCAAAATAATACATGTCCTTGAATATCAGTCTAAGCAGTTTGAACTTGAACCTGCAGCATTGGGAAGTCACTGATGGTCTCTGAGCTTTGGAACCACACAAAGTGAAGAGGGTTCTAGGACTGGTAGTCTGGTAAAAAGGTGTAAATATTGGATGGGGGAGCTTGGAGAATAGAGCCAGTATCCACAAGATTGACCATGGTCAGTAGGAAGGTGGTGGCTGAAAGAATGGGAAGAAAGGATTGGGTGTGAGAAATTTTGTGTAAGAAGAGTCAGATAGACTTGAGAATGGGTGAGTGGATGGATGGATGGATGGATGGATGGATGAGTAGGTGGGTGGGTGGTGGATGGATGGATAGGTAGACAGATGGATGGGCTCACACCCATTGTCTTCCATTTTCCCAATCCTAGGCACAAATATGAAAGATGGCAGGGAGGGTGGAGAGCTTCCCCTCAGTGAATACCACAGTTTTTTCTTGGTGCAAAGGTAACTCACTTGCTTAGGTGTTAACCCGTAACCCACAGATAACTTTTCCCTCCTCTGGAGGAGCTGTTCCACAGGGTTGTTCTCCAAATGGGCCTGGGGCTGCTTTGTTCTACTCTCAGGAGAGCACATGAGACTGTGGCACTTACATGTACAAGGAGAATCTCTGAGCCTCACATCAGGGACCCCAGCCTACCCTGTGTAACCCACTTCCACTGCCCTGTTCTTCTCAGGATCTGCAGTGAGGACATCGAGTGCAGTGGGCTGACCATCCCCAAGGCTGTGCAGTACCTGAGCTCCCAGGATGAGAAGTACCAGGCAATTGGGGCCTATTACATCCAGCACACCTGCTTCCAGGATGAATCTGCCAAACGACAGGTAACTGGCTACCACTTTCATCCCCAGTAGGCCTGGGCAGGGTCTGATGGTGTCAGCCTAGCCCTGCATTTAGAGATGGATGGGAACCTTTGCAGTTGGCTCCTTCTCACCCCACCCCGTTGCCAGGTGAGGAGTGTGCTTCGCATTGCCCAAGATCAAAGCTGGGCATCTTAATCCTCCATGCAGAGCAGAGGCCTCTGCTTGAGTGGACACTGCCCCACAGATGTGGAGCCAGGTGTGCTTCCCCCATTGGACATGATTTCAGTGACAGCCATGAGTTCAGCAGAAACCCCCTTTCTCAAACTCCACTGAAGAACAGGACTCTCTGCTCCTTCCTCCCCATCCGCCTTCCTCTCTTTTCCTGTCCCTCTCTCTCTTTTTCTGTCTCTCCCTCTCTCTCCCCCATCTCTTTCTCTTCTTCTCCCCCCATCTCTGTCTCTCCTTCGCTCCCTGTCCCTCTCTCTCTCCCTTTCTGTTTCTCTCTCTCCCTCCCCCCCTTTTATCTCTCTCTCCCTCCCCCCCCCTTATCTCTCGCTCCTTCTCTTTCTCTCCCTCCCTCTCTCTCCCTCTCGTTCTCTCCTTCTGTCCATATCACCACATCTTGAGCGCTTCTCTCATCAGGTGTCTTTGGTGGAAACATGGCTTTTCCCCACCTCTCAAATTTGGCTGACAGGGAGGACACCCACAGGGCTCTGCCATTCAGTCCAGTGCTGTAGTGTTATAGATGCATTTCCTAGAGAGTCCAAGGCTAGTTGAGCTACTAGGACTACTAGGAGAAAGAGTTTCTTGGGAGGGTCTCCCTTATGTCTGTGTTTTGCTTTAGAATTTTAATGACTATTTATGTCCACTTTCTCATCTGATCCTCACCACTGTACTCCAGAGGAGGAAAATGGGGTTCAGGGTAGAAAGGGACTTTCTGAGGGTCCCCCAGCTTAGATGTGGTGGAGGTGGGATCAGAACCCATGCCTTCTAGCTTCTGGTCAGAGTCAGTCACCCCTACTTCACAGTGCTATTTATTTTGGTTGACTTGGATATTTCTGAACTGAAAGTAGATATTTTTTGGTCTGACAAAAAAAATCTGCTTCGAGTAGAAAATTATTAGAGTAACTTAACCTCCCTTGACCGGGCAACGTGGCGACCCTGTTCTGGCAGGTCTATCAGTTGGGAGGCATCTGCAAGCTGGTGGACCTCCTCCGCAGCCCCAACCAGAACGTCCAGCAGGCTGCAGCCGGGGCCCTGCGCAACCTGGTGTTCAGGAACAACACCAACAAGCTGGAGACCCGCAGGCAGAATGGGATTCGTGAGGCCGTCAACCTCCTGAGGAGAACCGGGAGCACCGAGATCCAGAAACAACTGACCGGTAGGGAGACCCAGCCACAGACAGCCACAGTGGGAGCTGGGCAGGACCGCTGGCTGGGCCTCAAGCTGGTGTGGGCTGTCCTCAGGGCTGAGCACAGCACAGCTATGTAGATCTAGGCTCAAGCTAACATCCTGGGAGGCCAGTGGCACTGGCCTTGGCCTGGTTAATGAGTGCAGGTGCTGACTCTGGGTGGCATGCATACCCATAGAGGTCAAGGTCTTTTTGAGGATAGAGGGCAAGAAGAGGAGGGCTGATGTCCAGGCAGGGTCTATATCCAGCAGACTCTGGGGTTGGCAGGTGATGTGGAGAAAAGAAGGAGAAGGGGGCAGGAGGCAATAGGTCTTAAGCACCTACCCTCTGTCCCAGAAACAGGCTAAGTGAGTGGAGTGGGGAATATAAGAGATAGAAGTCACTATGAGGGCCTCAAATTGGACTGGGAAGATGAGGCCATGTAGAGAGTAACAAATGATAAGTTACTCCTGGAATAACTTTCAGGTGGAAAATAAAGAACATTTTAGAAGATTCTGAATGCTAAAATGTATCGTAAAACCATCCATCAAATGTCCTTTGATCACCTCCACGTTATAATTGTGACCTAGGTAGAGAACTCTAAGATGCTCCCTGCTCTGAAAGAGCCTGCAGTCTGATTGGGATGTTGAGAAAACAGGCTGATGAAACAATTGGGCTTGGTAGACCAGGCCTACCTGGATGGTGACGTCTCAGTAGGGCCCAGGCTCGGGGTGGTACTGTGGTCCCTGGGGCCTTCCTGAAGATGACACATGTTGGATTGACTGTCATCGACCCCCAGGGTTGCTCTGGAACCTGTCTTCCACTGACGAGCTGAAGCAGGAGCTCATTGCCGATGCCCTGCCAGTCCTGGCCGACCGTGTCATTGTCCCCTTCTCTGGCTGGTGTGATGGCAACAGCAACATGTCCCGGGAGCTGGTGGACCCTGAGGTCTTCTTCAATGCCACCGGCTGCTTGAGGTGAGAGAAGAGTGCAAACAGGGTCTTGCTGCCCCAGCCTTAGGCCCTTCACCAGGCAGCCCCCTTACAGCCAACATTCCACCGGGCCAGAGAACATAACCTATAACCAGGTGCTGGTCCTCCAGGCAGGCTTGCAGACACAGGGATTCCAGGCATTCCTAACTTCCCTGAATATGTTAAGGCTGAGGACCCTGGGACCACCATCGAAGGGGACAGGTGACAGTAGTTAGGAATCCAGTTGTGGAAAAGCCTGGCTCTGCAGATTCACAGTGGTTCAACCATTTCCCCCTCCTCTACCCCTGAAAAAATGCATTTCTCGTACTATCTTGAAGAGCCTTCTTTTAGCCAAAAGTCTACTGATCGGCAGCTAACAAGTCACTTCCTGCCTGTCGTGCTAAATCCACTTGCCATCTTGGTTGATATGAAGATGGTGCTTCTTTGTTCAAAGTTTCCCGAGTTTCGCACCAGGGTGTGGCAAGTCCCTGGGGGGCTATTGAAGGCAGGAATCTTGGTGTGCTTCTTCTAGCAGCTAAGGTGAAGTTGGGGGTGGCACAGGGGTAGGGTGGGTGCTGGTATGGGGGTGAGGGGTAGGGGGAGTGGAGCAGTAAAGCAGAATCCCTTTAGGGTCACCCCATGCTCTAGTAGACTTTGTTGTCCCCAACTCCTGAGAGCCCCCCAGACTGGGGGCTACAGTTAGCACACATTTCTGTGCCTCAACTTGTACTTCTCCTTAAAGCCTCCCCACCAGCCTCCAACAGGAGCCTCCAGGGAGCAGGGAGGCTGAGAGATGAAAAGCCTGTGTAATTAGAGACTTTATGGGGCTGCAGAACTGTGGGAGGAACAGCAGCCACGCTCCACCTGCACGAGGCAGATGGGCCCCAATTGCTTGGGAAGGAGCCTGCTGGTGGGAGATGAGCACAGCTTTGGTGGGAGGTGCATCTCATCCCCAGCCCAGCCCTGCCTTCCTCCATTCCCCATCGAGCACCTGGTCCCAGCACCCACCGGGCTTCTTCCCACCTCAGAGACAGAAGCTTCCAGCCATGCTCACAAGCGCCACTAGTGGCAGATGTGTGCCTTGGGCGCCAGCTGCAGCAGAGGCATGGGCAGTCATAAAGTCACAGGCTGGAGAATGAGCGGGCAGAACCGGTAACCAGTTTCCTTTGCGTGTTGGTGTAGAACTGTGCTCCATAGGGTTTTCAGTGGCTCGTTTTTCCAAAGTGCCTCTGGGTAGAGTTGAACCTCCAACTTTTTGGTTAGCAGTCGACCATGTAAACCTTTTGCACCACCCAGGGACCACCCAGAAAAAAGGGCAGAAAAGAACTGGGTTCAAACAGGACCCCATCTCAGCCTCCCCCATTACTGGACAAAATTAAGCTAAACAATTTTTCTTTCCTTCCTTCTTCCTAATTTCTTTTTCCCTTTTCCTTCCTTTTCTCTTTCCTCTCCTCCTCCTACCACAACCTCCATCCATCCTCTCTGCCTGTCTGTTCTCTGCCCCCTGTGCCCCCCTCCTCTCCCCACCCTCTCTGCCCTCACTCCCATCCTTCCCACATCCTCCTTCTCTCTGCTCTCTCACAGGAACCTGAGCTCGGCAGATGCAGGCCGCCAGACCATGCGAAACTACCCGGGGCTCATTGACTCCCTAGTGGCCTATGTCCAGAACTGTGTGGCAGCCAGCCGCTGTGATGACAAGGTGAGAGACCGGCCCCCTGGTGGCACCCGACAACACCAGCCCCAGCTCCAACCTTAGCCCTCCTCTTTGCCCAAGTTCCAAGGTCCAGGGCCTTGCCTCCAATAGTGAGGGCAGCTCCTTGGACTCCAGGTCCTGCTATTTTTCTCTCTCAGACTCCACGAGTCAGGCCTGCACTTTCTGGGTACCTTTGAGGTACGGCCAGGTGACAGACAGGAGCACAAAGACTGGGACAGAGTGGAGGGGACATCTGGGTACAGAGTGCTCTGACCCTTCCCACTGCCACCACGGTAGTGATCAGTGGTACAGACGCTGCAGCCAGCCTGCCCCAGTGACCGTCCTCTGTCCCTCACCTAGACACATAATCTCTCTATCCGCCTGTGTACTCTTCCTCAAATGGAGATGATCACAGTAATGGCTGCCTTATGGGTTGTTGTAAGGGTTTGATTGGTTACTTAAGCAAACACATAGGGGGGCGTCTGGCACAGAGCAGGTTCTCAGTGCTGCCGCTGCTACTAGTGGTGGTGAGCCCCGGGGAATCCATGCTGGAGCGGAAAGGCAGCCCCCGCACGTCCTCCTGACACAACTGCTATATTCCCACTGCCTCTCAAAGAGCCGTGCCAGAGCCCTTGTTCTGCTCACTTTGGAGTTTTGGACACAATGGCACAAACAAACTAAAAGAAAGAGCATGCAGTGAGGAGAAACTGAAAGCTACGGTATTCCCACCATGCCAGGACAGTGACCAGGAGTGGGACTTTTAGGAGTGGCTGGGCGCCATGGGCTCACAGGCCCTGAGCACAGTGTCCCTCTGGAGAAATTTTTTCCTCTGCTCCCTTCGCTGGGAGCAAGAACAGGGCCTCAGGGAAAGGCCGTGTCACTTGGTTGCTCGGCGTGGTCCCAGGGTGCAACCACTTTTCTGCCATGTGTGGAATACCTGCCACACCTGTGTAACCTAGGGCCCTGGAAGTCAGATTCCCTCAAAACTCAGCAGTGGCCAAACCTTCTTAGAAGAATAAATCTGCTGCCCTCAAGCCTCAGCCTGTGAGGCTGACCAAAGGAAAATGGCAGATCTGCAACCAGCTGTTCTTGTGAATTACTGGGTCCCACGTCTCTGTGTGAACTTGGGATGGGCTAGCGCTCTTGATATTGGCAGCCGAGGGCTGGCCACGCAGAGGGAATGGTAGGAAAGTGCAACTGCATGGCTTCTGAACCCAGAAGATACTGGGGGTGCTGAAGGAGTTTGTGCCAGGAGGGAGGGTGAGTTCTTTAGCCTCGCAGTCAGCCTGTCGGCACGCGGTCCGTAGCAGCGGTAACAGTAGCCACTGTCTGGCGAGTCCTTCTGTGTGCTGTGTGCCCCATGGCAAGTGCTTCTCACATATAATCCTCCCGATAGCCCAGTGAAATAGGTGGTTTTAGTCCCATTTGACAGCTGAGGAAACTGAGGCCTAGAAAGGTGAAGCAAGTCACCTTTCAAAGTCACACAGGCAGGAAATGATGCAGCCGAGATTCAAACCTCGGCCGGGAAGGGTCACTGGGAGGTGTTTTCAGACTGAGTGTGGGCTGGGTGTCCCATGCTCACCTGCTCCACCTGCAGATTGAAGTGTTGGTTCGGGGAGGGAGTGAGCTGCGGAGCCCCTGCAGGGCTGGGCAGAGACTGAAGTGCTGTGCTTCTGCTCGTGCCCAGTCCGTGGAGAACTGTATGTGTATCCTGCACAACCTCTCCTACCGCCTGGATGCGGAGGTGCCCACCCGCTACCGCCAGCTGGACTACAACGCCCGCAACACCTACATGGAGAAGTCCTCTACTGGCTGCTTCAGCAACAAGAGCGACAAGATGATGGTGAGCCTGTCCTTCTGCACAGCCAGGGCCTGGGCCCCACCAAGCACCCCACCAAGCACCACTGCCTCTTCCACCTTTCCTCTGCCCTCCCGGAGCCTGAAAGCAGCCCTAGGGGACACGCCCATCCCAAAGCCTTGGCCTTGGGATCATCTGTACTCCAGGGAGCTGGGTAGAGGGCACGGCCATCTTGCATACAGAAGGGATCTGTGTTCTTGGGATTGTAGGAGCACAGACCACCCCAAGGTCAAAAGCATCAGCTCTGTGTTGGAAGGCCTCAGTCTCCCTTACTGTGTAATAGGTAAAGCCTTCCCCTGTCTTCTCCCTCACCCCTCAACAATTCAGGGATAGCCAGAACTTTAACCCTTCTCCAGCTTTGGTTCCTATGGCCTGCTTTCCAGATGACACCTGAGCTCTCCCAGGCTTCCCCAGAAGCAGAAGGGTGCTGTGGAGGGAGGATCAGGCTTCCTCTACTGGGGGGAACGTGCTGGGTGCACCTGTGGAAGGCAGCCCCTGGACCACCCCTGTTGGCCCAGGGAGGATCGAGCTCAGGGTCTGACTCTGGGAGGGGAGAAACATCATGGTATGAGACCCCCAAGCAGCCTCTCCCAGCTGGAAGGTTTGGACAGAGGCTGCCCGGGACCACACTGCCTGAGATACCAGCGGTGCTCTCTGCCTCCCTTGGACACAGTCCTGAGGACCATGGCTGCTCCCTTGTCCCACAGAGCTGCCGCAGTGCACAGAGGAGGGGGATGCAGCAGGGCTCTCACTAGCCTCCCTGCCTCGGTGGCCATTCTCCAGCCGGGAGGCTCTTCCCTACTCCCTCCTGTCCAGGAACCACCACCCCGGGGTTGAGGAGGGGAAGGCAGAATACTTGGGTTGGGCCTTCTCATGGGGATCCCTGTTGACCTGCTTTTTGTCCCCAGAACAACAACTATGACTGCCCCCTTCCTGAGGAAGAGACCAACCCCAAGGGCTGCAACTGGCTATACCACTCAGATGCCATTCGTACCTACCTGAACCTCATGGGCAAGAGCAAGAAGGATGCCACCCTGGAGGCCTGCGCCGGTGCCCTGCAAAACCTAACTGCCAGCAAGGGGCTGGTAGGAGGGGCCCTCCTTCCCATGCTCCTCTCCCCACTCCTGCGGCCACGGTCACGGGCCAAGCTCTGTTTCTGGCTTTTCTCATGAAACGCATTTGGGCTTCAGAGCTTCATTCTGCAAACCTGTGTAGAGCCCCGGACTAGGCGAGGCTCTGGGCTAGGCATTGGGGAAATAATGATGGAGCAGAAATATCTCTGCCCTTTAGGAACTCACAGGGGTGTATAGTGGGAGGACCCACTCCGTGGACTGTCTGTGCCCACAGAATCCCCTTTGCCTCAGGACCCTGCTGAAGTACAATGCCCGCTGGCCCTCCTGGGCCCTGTGCCTGGGGCTGGGGACTGGGATGGAGGGTGCGTTTGTGTCAGGCAGAGTGCCTTAATTACCTAGTGCTGCTGTAACAGAAATACCATACGTGGGGGGCTTTAAAGAACAGAAGTGTATCTTCTCGCCACTCAGGAGGCTAGCAGTCAGAATTCAGGGCGTGACTCTAGAGGGAGGTCCTTCTTTGTCTATTTCAGCTTCTAGTAACTGCCATCAATCCCTGGTGTTTCCAGACTTATAGATGCATCTGCCTCTAGTCCTCAGATTGTGTCTGTCTTGACCATGTGCCTGCATGCATCTGGGTCTAGTCTCCCCTTTATAACTCTGAAGTGATTAGGTTTAGGACACACCCTACACTGATATGGCCTCATTCACATAAAAAAGAAATCCCTATTTCCAAACAGGGTCATGTCCACAGTTATAGGGTTTAGGATTCCAACACATATTTTGAGGGGGGCACAATTCAGTTCCTAACAGGAAGCCTCCTATATGTTGAACTGACTGGGATGGAAGTATAGGGTTTGGGGCATAGGCAGGTCTAGAGAAAGATGTGGCAGAATCAATATAGATTTTGATATCAAGTATAGTTCAGAGGGCATAATGGTATGGGGCAGAGCCATAGGAGAACCAAGAAGGGTTTATGTGGGAGCTATTCTTCATCTTTACTTAGAATGAGGGAACTGGGCACCAAGAGGACAAGGGTGAACCAAGAGTAAAGATGACCTTCCCTGACTCTGAGGGTATGGGGCTGGTGGTCCTAGGGAACTCCAGACCAGCCAGGACCAGGTTAGACCCAGGGTGGCTTTGTTGCTTGGAGACCCAGAAGAGCTAATCTACCAGCAGGCAACACTGGATTATGGATTATGTCTCCCCGTGAGCCAAGGCCTTCTCTGATCCATCTTTGTCTTGCCAAGCAGTCAATACATGTATATTGAATTCTACCAAGATAGGGAAGTTGGAAGGGGTTCCTGGGTGGTACGAACAATGAAATGCTTGACTACTGGCTGAAAGGTTGGTGATTTGTGAATGCACCCAGTGGTGCCTCAGAAGGCAGACCCAGAGATCTGCTTCTGAGAGGTCAGAGCCTTGAAGACCCTTTGGAGCAGCTGTGCTCTGTGCACGTGGGGTCACCATGAGTAGGAATCGACTTGATGGCAACTAACAGCAACAAGTTGGAAGAAGCAGAGGCTTATGGAGGGTAACAAGAGCACCCAGGGGCAATCTCTAAGTTTCCACCCCGCCTCGTCCACAGGGGTAAGAGAATGATTTGCTGACCAGCTTGGTCTGGCGCCCCCTTGGATTTGCATATAGAGGCAAATGCCCTCCTCTAACCCCCCTCGCAATGCTTCTGGGAAGAAGATGGTCAGGTCTTCTTTAATTGACAAGTGTCCTCAGCTGCATGGTTTCATGTGAGCAGAAACTCCTGGGAGAGAGAGGTAAGGGAGGCAGAGCTGAGACAGAGGGGTGAGGAGTGAGTGGACCTGAAAGCTGATTCTGGGTCACCCCCAAGTGAGCAAAATGCGGCTTCCCCCTCACCACCCACCTGGGCTCCAGGCTCACCCAGGAAATGGGGATCAGAGTAAGGAAAGGAGGAGGTGTGTTTTGGTCTGGTGGTCTGTAGTTTTCCCTGCCTGAGTAAAATTTTGTCTCTCTGCCAGTGCTTCCAACACAAAAAAGTTCCAGAATGCCTTTGTTAGGGATTATTTGCCCCTCTTCTGCCCTCCATAAGCCTGGAAGCCACAGGCTAGGTTCTCACTTGATCTTTGTTTCTTAGATGTCCAGTGCCATGAGCCAGATAATTGGGCTGAAGGAGAAGGGCTTGCCACAGATTGCCCGCCTCCTGCAATCTGCCAACTCTGATGTGGTGCGGTCTGGAACCTCCCTCCTGAGCAACATGTCCCGCCACCCGGTGCTGCACAGAGTGATGGGTAAGTGCCGCCTCTACGGGCTTCAGGACCACTCATCTCTCCTGCCTGTCTAGAGGGGAAGGAGACCCCCTTTAGGTGCCCTCAGCAGACCCCCCACTTTCCAGAACCCGCTGGAAGGTCTAGATCTCTACCTGTGCCCTGGGGTGAGCATTCCAGGAGGGGAAGCAGGATCAAGAGAGGTTGGCGGTAGGAAGGGGCAGGTCACCTACGGGGGATGGGGAGCAGGTTAGCAGAGTCCGACCTGGGTCTCAAGGCCCTAAGTTAGAGCTGGAATGAGCCCTGGTGGGATACCTTGCTCAGAACCTGGGTAAAGGCAGTCCAGGACCGTGGCCCCAGAGGAAACCCCTCAACCCCTCTTTCCCTCAGACATCCTGACCTGTGCCTTTTACTCCTTTTTTCTGCCAGGGAACCAAGTGTTCCCAGAGGTGACCAGGCTCCTCACCAGCCACACTGGCAACACCAGCAACTCTGAAGACATCTTGTCCTCGGCCTGCTACACTGTGAGGAATCTGATGACCTCCCAGCCGCAGATGGCCAAGCAGCACTTTTCCAGCAGCATGCTCAACAACGTCATCAACCTGTGCCGCAGCAGGTAGGCACCCTCTCTCACCCTGCCCTACACCACAGCCCTCCTCCCTGCCAAGCAGGCACAAATGAAGAGCAGGAAGCTGTACTCAGTGCCCGGGTGGGGACTGGGCTGCCGAGGTTTGAATGGAATGGAAGCTCCAGAAGCTGACAGTGCTGTGGAGCTGAGGGTCCAGCATCCAGGCCTCAGGGCTGCACAGTGGGGATGGAGGCAGCTCAGTTCTTGGCTGGGGGACTCTATGGAGCACTGAGTTCTCAGAGGGCCAGCCGGAGGCATGAAACTGTAGACCCACCTGAGTGGGAGCACTGTCCTGCTCCACGGGGCTCCGTCCTCCCAGAGCAATGGCTGGGGGAGGAGTGGGATGGCATGTCCTGCTCCATGGTGTTCCACCCTCCCAGAGAAATGGCTGGGAGCAGGAGTGGGAGAGCACGTCCTCCCAATAGCTCCCCAGGAGAATCCTGAGTGCCTCTAGGTGGGCAGGGCTGTGGGGCTGTGCCCAGCGTGTAGAGTGACCAGAGATCACCACACCCCAGTGGGGCTCCCCTCTCATGTACCCTTGGGGTCTCCCATGTCTCCAAGCGCTGGCAGTGAGGGTGGGAGGGTAGAGAATGCTCCATCTCATGCCTCACAAATGGACTTCTCACCTGCCCAGTGCCTCCCCCAAGGCTGCAGAAGCTGCCCGACTCCTCCTGTCGGACATGTGGTCCAGCAAGGAACTGCAGGCTGTCCTCAGACAGGTGAGAGCCCATACCACCCGCCCCATCTAGCTAGGCTGTCCCCGCACCTCCGCTGAACTGAAGGCCCAAAGGATCAGGAAGGAGAGGAAGACCAGCTGGTGAGATACACATGAGACGGAGTTGGAGAAATAAATGTGCGTAACAATGAACGTGACCGTTGGGATCTAAGAGGAATGCCCAGCACAGAGGGCTGAGGGAATCCAGGAAACCTGTGAGCAGCCTGGGGTGCGGTCCTGTAGGAGCAAACTGAAAAACAGTATGGACAGAAGATACGCCATTCATTTGGGGGCTTGATGTGTATACTGGCTGGGAAGGTGGGTTTGGGCTGCATTACAAAACCCCTTTAATTTCAGACTAAAGAGCTTGGACTTTTGCCTTTGGCATTGGGAGGGAGGGAACTGAAGGTTTGAGTCAAGGGTTTCATGATCAAAGCAATACCCTAAACAGACAAATTCTACCCCTGTGTGCAAGACAAAGCAGACTGGGAGACGCCAGAGGCTGCTGTGCTTGTCCAGGTGACCTTGGCTCCTCTCTGTCCTTAACACCTTCAACCAGCCACAAAGTCCTCTATCAGGTCTTGTTTATAAAATCTCTTCCCATTGAACATTCCTTCTCATTCTTGGAGCAGCTGTTCTTTGGACTGAGATGTAGGCAGCCATAAGGATGGAATGAAGGACAAGAGGTGGAAGAAACGGAATAGCAGGGCTGACGATGGAGCTTGGAGGCACTGTGGTTACGTTAACAGGAATAGACACTTTGGGGAGGGGTAGAGGATGCTTTTGACTGGGAGAAAGAGGAGTTTGGACACGGCAAGGTTAATCTGAAAGGATTAGGTGGAGTCCAGACAAGGATGTGGCATGGGGCTTGGGAGCTGCGATACAGATTGGAGCATTGTGCAGATGGCAGAAGCCAGGAGAAAAGGCAAGACCATCGTGAGGCACATGTCCATGGAAAAGTATCAAAGGACAAGGGCTGAAGCATGGAGAAGATGCTCACCTGGGGGCTGAGGAGAAAGAAGGACCAGGAGACAGGAGAAACTATGGAAGGCCAGAAAGGGGCTGAAGTCTTTCTGGGAAGAAAAAGCTCTAATGAAGGGAGGGCAGGAGTCTCCAGTGCTGCTGAGAGGGCAAGGAAGAGGGAAACCAGGGGAAGGCCTTGAGCCTCTGAGAGCATGCTGGCAATGCTAGAGGAGCTCGTGGAGCCTGCGGCCAAGGGTGAGGCAGTGGATGGGCAAGGGAGGAAGTGGGGGCTCACCTCAGGGTGGCCTGGAAATAAAGGAGACAAAAGAATGGGTAGAAAGAGACCTATTTAAAGGCAGAGGATATCCCAACATCTCTGTGAGAGGAGTGGGAGTGGGAATGGGCAGAGAAGAGGACAGTGAAGGGGATGAAGGATGAGGAAAAGGAGAACCAGATGGGTCTTAGAGTATCAGGAGAGGCCTGGTCAGGTGGGGGAGGGGAGGGGAAGACGCCCACTCTGAGACAGAAGGAAGGACCGCTCTTCCTTCAACACATCAGGGGAGACAGGGTGGGAGGCTCCTGAGGCCGCTGTGGTCAAAAAAGTTTAGGAAACTGAGGCTACAGCAATGAGTGGCCCTTGTTCTCTGACAGTCCAGTTCTCTTTTCCCTCAACACCACAGTGAGAGTGGGCTTGGCCAAGGGACAGCTGCTGGAAAGGCCAAGTAGGTGAGGCAGGTAAGGAGGATGGCGTGAGGGTGTCCTCAAGTTCTCCGATGGTGGTCTAGAGGCCTCGACTCACTCCAAAATGTAAACAGAGATCACGCCCAGCCTAAGACACAAGTACAGAAACCACTTGCTGCACGCTGGGTCTGAATTCCCTCCTGTGCAGTGCCTTAGGGAAAACCAGCTTCTTCGTTCAGTCTCTGCTCTTTCTCCCTCTCCCTGTGGTTGACGACAGCGTCAATGTGCTCTAGGTTGGTGCTCCTGTTCCCAAAGCACCTTCCCACCCATCGTTCATTGGGTTATCGCAACCACAGGTGAGGCAGGCCTGCCTGGCTTATGTCCATTTTGCAGAATAGGGAACCACGGTCCAAGGAGTTTGAGTGCCGTGATTCCGTGAGTTAGTGCAGGAGACAGGATGAGGACCCAGCACTTCTCACTCCTGGGCTCTTGCCACCAAATTCAGCCAAGCTTAACAGAAACGAGCAAGCAAATCTACAGGGGAAAGAACAGCAGGCATGGGGCTTTGAGCCCGTTGCTGTTTTGAATACCCTGGTCTCCCGTCATGTTCCCACAGGCTGGTGAAAGCCAACTTGACTCCCCATGCCTCAGAGCTCAGGGCTGACACCAAGGTCTCTTCTCATGGTACCTGGGCCCATTGGGGCTCACATTATACTGTTCTCCTTCACTCCAAAGCATTTATTGAGCACTTGCTGCATGCTAGGAGAACAGGAACAAGATGCTGTCTCCACCAGCAGGAGTTCAGGATCCAGTGAGGCTGGGGATAGCAGGCAGACAAGTAGAACCTTCTAGCACAGTGGCTTCTCACTTCCTCCTCTGGCCCCTGCTCGGTGTTTGAGAAATGCTGAGCACAGCCTCCTTGCCCAGAATTCTTGTCAGGATTAGCAACAACAAAAAAGACAGGCGGGTCAGAGGAAAGAACAGCTAACAACTTCTCTCATCTGAATTTGGTGATCGTCCTGTTTCAGGAGTAACGAGTGCTAGCCTAAATCCTCGCGCCTTGATTCAGGTGTCCTCAAATGCAAGTAGAAAATTCAGACACGTTGAAGGGAGTCCAAATGCTGCGCTAACTCATGGGTATGATGACATTGAGTGCGGTTGCACATTTGACGAGGCCAGTTTTAGCCCTGACACTTGGGCATAGTGCTCACAGTACACCTGTGTCTAGAGGGCTCGGTAGAGTAGCCAGAGACCATGGTTCAAGCTTGAGGACACTCCAGGAGTGCAGTTTTGACCTCACAGGGAGCCCTGCTCTGTTTTGTCCTAGGATAATTCATGTGCTTGCTATTTCTCTTCTTGCAGCAAGGCTTTGATAGGAACATGCTGGGAACCTTTGTTGGGGCCAATAGCCTAAGGAACTTCACCTCCCGATTCTAAAGAGAGGCTGTCCAAGCAAGTACAGCTTGCAGGTAAGGATCAGCATTCCCACCTCCCAGGGTAGAGGGCACCTCTAGGACAACTGTGGTGGCCTCAGCCAGCCTCAGAGAGAGGGGCCAGGCCTGTGCTCCCCAGGAATGTAGGAAGCAACCTTGTCCTGGGAGACACAAAGGCTGCAACAGTGGCTGTGCGGACTGCTTGAACAGGTCACGGGCTGTCCCACCACAGGACGTTAGGGATGTGCAGTGTCCGGGTAGCGTCAACAGTGCCAGAGGTCTGGGCAGGGCTGCTGCATACAAGCATGTAAGTTGTGTGCTGCATAATCCAGGTCGTGTCATCCACGTGGACTACAGTGTGAATGCCCCCCTCCCTCCCAGAGTGCACACCCACAGTTTACTTTCTTATCCTTTTCAATCCACTTCTCAGTCTCTGCACATGCCACCGTGGATAAGCTTATTTCCAGCTGACCTAGGGACCAAAAACTCAGAACCAGTATTTGTGATAAGGGCTCTCCAAGCGTTCATCAGAATGACCTGGGATGCTTTCTAAAATGCATGGTTATGACCCCAACACCAGCAATTCTGACTGGGTAGCTCTGGGGCGGAGTCCAGGAATACGGCTTTTTAGATAAGCATCCAAAGTGTTTCTGAGGCAGGTAAGCCAAGGACTACATTTAGATATTCAAACCAGACACTGTCAAACCTAGAGAGGGTCACCAGAGGCAGCCCTGGTATGGAGCTTTCTGCAAATAGCCAGGGATGAGGTCAGGGCCTCTGAGCTGAAGGCCTTAGTGCTCCTGGCTCTCTGCCAGGCCTCCTCCCCCAGTCTTGGGACCTGAGGAGGGTCCTGGTAGGGGAGAGGGCTGTAACTTTGGCTCAGATGAGGACTGATAAGACTTTAGCAGCCCTCTCCTGGCAGAGGAGCTTCCACATGAGGGCAGATAAGGGGGGAAGACTGAACTCAGCAGGCCCTGCATGAGCTCAGCCCAGGTGCTCAGCACCGTGCTGTGTTGGTGGAGGAGGGCGGGCAGGGGACGGCGGTGGGGGACAAAACCAACAAGCCTCTGAATCAACAAGAGCAACCTATGAATTCAACACGGTGGTCCTGAATCCAGTCTGAGGCCCAAGTGCACCTGAGAGGTGGGCCAGAAGGGGCAGGCAGTATTGGCCAGCCTTACTGGTGTGGAAGCTTCTCAGTATAAATGCTAACTTGAGGATGTCTCTTTTTCCAGAACTGATATGTCCCAGCTGAGAAGACCTCAGGCTTTGCTGGATGGATGATTCTGCCCACCCTGTGCAGTATTTGGAGAAGTTCAAAAGCAGCTGAGAGCAAACCTGAAAACTGTAGATGGTGGAAATATTTTTAGATTCTTTTTTTTCCTTGGGGGAACTGGCAGGCAGTGGGGGCTGGGGGGGTTGGGAGGGCTGGGAGGGGCCTTTCTTGAGTTAAAGGGGCTTATGTCTTATGTCAATACTTCTTGCTCTGAAAAATCATATACATATGTGTATAATGTAAGTGTGTGAGTGTGTGTGTGTGTGTGTGTGCGGGTGTGTGTGCGTTTGCATGACTGTCTGAAAGAATGACCACAAACTGTAAAAAACTAGGTAAGCTGTTTTATTGCGGCTTATGAAGTGGTGTAAAGGACTCTCCCGTGTTTCTTACTCATAGACAAGTATGATATGCTTTTTGGTTAGATGCCCATAGTTACTGAAATATATTGTGCCAGAGCAGGGGACCCCCACCAGAGTCAGGCACACAGAGGTATCCTGTGGGCCCCCTGCCTGATGTCTTCCAGGGGGTGGGGTGGGAAGAAGAGATCAGGGCTGGGGCTAACCTCCCCTCTTAATAGGCTGTTTGCAGGAAGTGATATTGCGAAGGTGTTCAGGTTCAATGTATCTAATGAGAAAAAATAATAATGATAAGGCTGCCCTTCCCACAGTGCCACCAGGACTGGGGCCGGGCAAGGTGTGAGGCTGTAGAAGATGAGCAAGGTCAGCCACTCTGGTTTTGCTATTTGAGGTCTGTCCTGGGGAAATAGAAGCCAGAGAGATGGGTTTCCTGAGCAGGCTCAGTCTACAAAGCCCCTGCCTTCAGGGGGCTCGTCATCTACAGGCTGGAGGAGAAAGAAGGCAAACATGTGCTCAAAGCCAAAGAGCTGTTCAGAGAATGGCTGTTTGGTCTTCACGTTCCCACTGGAGGAGCGAACAGGCTGGCATTGGGCATCGATCAACCTGTCGCAGATTCCAGTGGACCAGGGGTGTAGGTATTCAGAAGGGATGCAGGAAGATGCTGAAACTCAAGTGGGGGAAAGTTTGGGAACTTGGGTAGGCCGGGAGAGAGAGCATCATGCCAGGGCCCCTAGCAGCACTCGCCCCCACTGGAGGCCTCTCTCCAGTTCCCTGAGCCTCAGCCATCCTAGTCTCCTCTTGTCTTTGGGGAAGCTCTAGGGGATGCAATCAAAGAGGCCTGTCAGTGGCACCAGCCACACCCAAGGCCGCAGACTCTTGTGCATTTCAGATGGATAGTAGAAGGGCTTCAGGACCTCATGGGAAAACTTTCTGTGTAAACAGCCCTTAGCACAAGCTGCAAAATAGGGTGGAGCCAAGGGCTCTCAAGGCTTTCCTGGTCTCTGATTCCACCTCCCATGCTGGTACCTTTGGGCTTAGATAGGAAGTAACTCCCATAGCTGTAACCTACTCTAGAAGATGCTCCTCGGGCCCTCTCCTTCATCCACGTCTCCTCCCCTTCGGCATCACGCACCCCCCACCACCACCCTGCTTCTTACCCCAGCAATTTGAACTGAAAAACACCTGCTAGACTCAGGATGCGCCTATTAAGAGATGTGACACTGAGGCTGAGGGGGAGAGATGAGAAATGAAGCTACACTCTTCCTTGAGAGGCTGCCCTGCCCATTAACCAGGTGTCCCCCGGTGCTGTGGTTCTGAGTGCCCTCCCCTTGCTCCTCACTCAGAATTGAAGGCCCACTCCTGGCTCATCCCTCCCTCTTAGGGGCCCACATGGGCATGACTCCTTCCAGTCATCAGGACCCAGAGGACTGTATTTCTTAATATTTATATTGAGTGCCCCACATGCACCAGGCACAGTTCTGAACACTTAGGATACACCAGTGAGCAAAAGAGACTATTCTCATGAAGGGGAGAGAAGACATGGCATCCTTGGTGGGTAGTTAGGCCAACCCTGCTTTTAATAACCTCTCTCAGGCCAGCCAGCTGGGTCTGTCACCCAGACCCCTGGCCCATGCCTGTCCATTTGGAAGAGGTAAAACAGAGGGGTTTGAGGATGCCTTTCCTGGAGAAAGGGAAGAAGGGGTTTGCCAGGCTTTATATATCCGAGGTGTGTTTCAGTATAGTAAGTCTACATTGGCCTCACACTACCAGGGTTGACACCCAAAATTAAACATTCCCATTTGGGGCCAAATGAAGAAGGACATAGACCACTTCATCTCTTCTGTCCCTGTCCTGACCCCAGGATCTTTTGACCTGTTTTTAAGACAAATCCAATCGTTGCCCCCAGCAACCTTTCCAGTGGGGTCCCAGGCGCCCAAGAGGATCAGTGATGTTCCCCTCACCCACTTTGGAGCCTTGCGAAGAGATGAGATGGTGGGTGACCATGTCTGGGACTGTGGAATGGGCAGGGGAGGACACATTGGGGTGGCCATGAGCCTTCCCACAGCTCATCCCACCTTGCTCCGTGTTTGTATAAGAGCCTTGTGCTGGCCAGGCCAGATGCCCTGTGTGGTACACTATGTATTTGCTTTTTTGGAAATAGAGGAAATCAATAAATTGCTGGAGTTACTTTGAATTTTTTCAAGTAGTGGATTATTTAGGGTGCTGTTGAGGAATGTGGAGCCGCTCACTTCTTGGCAGGATCGCCTCTTGTGGACCCTGTAACAGGCAAAGATTGTCCCGAGGGGGCGGGACAACACCATCCCTGCACACCTGATCTGCATTAGCACATTTGAGCCTCACAATAGCTCAGGACGCTAGTATGGCTATCCTAATTTTACAAGTACGTGAGACTTAGGGAGGGAACAAATATGCCCAATGTCACACAGCTAGTAAATGGAAAAGCCACCCCAGTATAGACCCCCTCACCCCACAAGGCAGGGTACCTGTGAGAAAGAACTTCAGGGAGGTAAAAGGAGAACAGGTATGTTGAATGCACACTCCACCCTGGCTCTGTATCAGGCACTGTTGTTAGCTGCCATCAAATCGGCCCCCAGCTCCTGGTGATCCCATGCACAACTGAACAAAACGCTGCCCAGTCCTGAGCCATAATCCTAATGGGTGGTGGTTTGGACCATTGTGATCCATAGGGTTTTCAGTGACTGAATGTAGGAAATAGATCACCAGTCCTTTCTTCCTAGTCCATCTTAGTCTGGAGACCCCACTGAAACCTGTTCAGCATCATAGCAACACGCAACCTCCACCGGCAGATGGGTGGGTGGTGGCCGCACATGAGGTGCATTGGCCCGGAATTGAACCCAGGTCTCCTGCATGGCATGGCGGGCGGAAATTCTGCCACCAAACCAATAGCCTTGTATCAGGCACCAAGCCAAACCCATTGCCGTCGAGTCAATTCCAACTCATAGCAACCCCATAGGACAGAGTAGAACTGCACCATAGGGTTTTCAAGGAGCAGCTGGTGGATTCGAACTGCCAACCTTTCAGTTAGCAGCCAAGCTTTCAACCACCGCGCCACCAAGGCTCCATATCAGGCACTAGAAAGTTACAAAAACAAAGAACACGGTGGGCTCCAGCCTCAAAAGGCTCACAGGGACAAGGCATGCACACGTTACCTTAGTAAGACACAGGCAGTAAATCACATCACAGGGTGAGCGTCGTCGTTGCTGTGGGCCAGCAGTGGGAGGTGTTCACCTCATGACTTGGAATTTACCGGTTAGAGAAGGTCGGATGCTTAGGGCAGGAGCTGCAAGGGGCTTTTCCTAGCCTGGGTGGGTGAGGACTGGGTGGCTACTCTACTAGAGCCCAGGGCCCCCTGGGTCATCCCTCAGGGTAAGGGGTGGGGCAGGCCAGGCACCGGGAGGAGAAGCCTTGACACAGCCCTTTGCGGGGGGAGGGAGTTTGGCCTACCTGTGGCCCAGATTGCTAAATACTGTATATTTATGCAAATAACCCATGCCCTCTGCTTTTGTTTGCCGGCCTCACCCTCTCCCCATGAGACACCGTCACAAGTGCTGCTGAGCCAATACTCTTCCACATGTTGCTATTAAAAAAAATTAGTGTAGTTTGATTACGACAATATCTTGCTGGGGGTAGGGTGGGGTGGGGACAGGGCCGGCAAGCAAATGTGTTAAAATATGGTACACTAGACCTAAGGCCTCTAAAAATGTTCTGAGACCTGAAAAACCTGTATTGGCTCCAAAATGTAAAATCACATCGCAAATCCAAAATTAACAAATGTTCTGATTTTTTAAGCTTTTATTGAAATATAACATAGATGCAGGAAAGTACTCAACCGTGTGCAGCTGTTTTCACAAACTGATCACACCCTCTAACCAGCACCCAGATGAAGAAACAAAACATCACCAGCACCCCAAAGCCCTTCTCACACCCCTTCCTGTTCTCCCCTCTCCAAGGGTAACCACTATTCCTATTTCTAATACCATATATTATTTTTACCTGTTTTTGAACTGTATATAAATAGAGTTACTAATATATCTTTGTTTATGTCTGGCTTCTTTAGCTCAACACTACGTTTGTGAGATTCATCCATTGTTATTGCGTATTACATTGACTGCTGTGTAGTAATCCGCTGTGTGCGTATGGCACGGTGCACGGCACAACATTACATCACCATCATTGTTTACAAACATTTGAAAACGATTATTGGATTAGTTACCTCATTTCCCCAAAATCACCAAGTGCGATTCCTGAGAAATTATACCCAACGGTAAAATATAATGGGCTGTGGGCACATTTAGTATGTAAGAGTGCCAAAGGGCCACAAAGGTCTTAACTGAGCCCTCCTTAACCAAGAGGGTGGCCAACCTTTCTGACCCCTAAGTGCACTAGCCAATGAGAATGGGAGGGCCTTGGGGTCTGGGGGCAGATGGGCAAGACCAACCTAGGGCCATCGAGGACACCTGGAGGCCTGGATTATGGCGAGGAAGAGGTCTTGTGGTCCTAGAGGCCGAGTCTCCCAGACTCCCCTGTCCAGGCTGCCCTGTGTCTGTCTGCCCTGAGCCTCGAAGCCATTTCCTCCTGCCCCCTTTGCAACTGATGGGGCCCAGGGCCCAACTTTCCCTGCAGGAGTCCAAGTTATTCTGGATTTAAAATGTCCCTGTGCATCACTTTTTAGAACCCAATGCATTCTGTGGCCCAGCCCAGTCAGGGGAAAGAGTGAATAAAACCAAAAACCAAACCCATTGCCGTGGAGTCGATTCTGACTCTAAAGAGTAGATAAAAAAAAAAAAAAGAGTGGATAGAAGTTGTTAATAGTAACAGTAGTTTTTTTCACTTGAGAGGCCACGAAATCATCCCTTTAAGTGGCAAAGCTTTTGTGTATTCCTTGTCTGTTTTGATCTTTACTCCATCCTAGTGAGACGGACAGAGCACAGTATATTAGGTTCCAATTTATAGATGAGGAAACTGAAATCCAAAGGGAGAAAATGACTTGCCCAGAGTCACCCAGCACGTTTGCGGCAGAACCAAGACCTCTGTCCCATCCGAGTGCAGTCTGAACATCTCCTCAAGCCTCCCGGCTGTCAGAGCCCTAGAATACGTTAGAAGCCAAGCCCGACCTAATTAAACCTTTGCTGAATCAGAATCTCACAGCATCATAAGATTGCACATCTTACAAGCTGTGGTTGCTGTGCAATCATGTCAATAAATAGGAAGCTCTGATTAGTGGAATATCAGACGCTAGAAGCTACTGCGTGTGTAATCTAGTCTAGCGCCAGCTGCTTTGGCTGGTTGGTTAGAATATGGGGCCACAGGGGAGCTTCCCATAGAGGGAAAAAAGCTTCAAGGGCCACAGCAGGTGTCCCTCCACCCTTACCAGTCAGCCTGCAGACACCTGCCACTGGTCCAGCAGAATACAAACGTCACCAATCACCCATCAGCCCTCTCCGGGAAGCGTGTCGAAGCTGATAGTCCCACTGATGGAGGCTCAGAAGATTTCTCATACACACAAAGGACGTCATGCTCCCAATACGCCAACCCCTTTCATCAACCATGAAGAAGTTTTATGATTGGTGGGTTAATAACAAAATTATTTTTTTCAATCTCAGTATTTATCAAGTGGTTCTAAATCTCTGAGCTGTACAATGCCACAGTCTCTACACGAGGCCGTTAACGTTCTGCTCTCACCACCTCACTCAGAGAGGACTCGTCTGCCAAGTCTCCAAGGCCACTGGGCCCACACTGAGCCCGTGTCTGTCGCTCTGGAGTCTCTCAGGCTCACACGCCTACATTCTGGAGCCCAGAGTTTTCCTGGAGGACAGCCGGGCTGTAGGGCTCAGTATAAACCTAAGGAAGAGTGACCACCTCTGACATGGCCTCTTGCGGAGGAGCAGGTGCTGTGCTGGGCAGTTACATACATCACCTTTAATCTTCATATGAATGCCCCAAGTAGGTATGGCCATTTCTGTTTTACAGATAAGGAAACCGGTTCAGCGAGGCTGAGTAATTTCTTCAAGGTCACACAGCTAGCAGGTGATGGACCTGGAATTTGAACCAGGACTGAGACCAAGGCTCGTGCATGCTCCTTCCCTTCTGCTATTGCTGCTTTCAAGACGGCAGTTGCCAACACTGTTAGGTTGGCTCCTAAACTGCCCTCTAGTGACTCCATCCACAGACTGGCGCCCCTTCTGAACCTTCTGTAATGTGGGTCTGAGACTGAGCAGTATCTGAGAATAATACACTGGTCACCTTTTTCCTCTTTAATTCAAGAATTATCTGGAAAAAGAAATTCTTTTTCTCTTTGGAGAAGCTCCTCAAGACTAAGTAGAAGGCACTTCTCTGCCACCTCCTCTAGGCCGAGACAAGCCCTTTCCCAGACAACCCACCAGCTGTCCACTCCTGAAATGAAAGGGGCCACTTCTTGCCCAGGCCCTCCGTTTCTTTTTCTCTTGTTGGCTCTGCCTGGTTCCCGTGTCTCTCTGAGTTTGGGACCTTCTAGGGAGCAGAGCCTTTGTTCTTGGCCCCAACAAATCAGAGGTCCTTGATGGCTGGACAATTGATAGGACTGTATAGGATGGGGCCATAGTCCCCAGGTACCAGGAGCTGGAAGACAGGGTGGCTGGAGTAGCATGCTGGACTTACCATTCCATGCCAGGGTCACAGACGTGACAGCTGTAGGGTCCTCAGAGGTCTCCTAGTTGGTGATTTTCACACATTGGAGTCTCTGAGTGGCTGTTAACACACTTGAGTGTTAACCGAAAGGTTGGAGGTTTGCGTCCACCCAGAGGCACCTCAGAAGAAGGGCCTGGCAATCTACATCCAAAAAACCAGCTATTGAAAGCCCTATGGAGCACAGTTCTACTCTGATACACATGGGGTTACCTCATTGTCAACTGGTTGGATTTTTTTGTTTGTTTTTGTTTTGTCAGACACAGAATGCTTTCAGTAAACAATATATAACATGGAAGGCTGAGACACCAAGCATGCAAGTTTGAAATGGCCCTGATGGAAGAGGCTGGGGCAGGAACTCCAAGTGCCCCCACCACCCTCCCAGGAAAACCCTGATCTAGTCCAACTCTCTCAGTTTGCAGGCGAGGGAGGCAAAGTGACTTGCTCAGGGTCACCAAGCAGCACTCGTAGCAGGGTCAGATCTAGAGCTCAGGTCTCTGGGTTTCCAGGCAGCCCCTTTCTCCTACACCGCCTGCCTTCACCCTCACCACTCTGTGTCAGCTGCGTCTCCCCTCCCCACTGCATCAAGTGTGCCTCCTGGCACTCCCTCAGCCCTGTGCTGGAGCCAGCACCCACCACCCCCATGACAGCCTGTTTCTCTCTCCCTTCCGGCCACTAGACTGTGGGCTTCTTGAAAGCAGGGATCTCAGCAGCGCCTGCCACAGAGCAGTCCCCATATTTGTTTTTAAAAATGAAGGAGGAGTCTGAAAAAGCTACATACTGTATGATTCCAACTACATGACATTCTGGAAAAGGCAAAACTGTAGAGAGTAGTAAAAGGATCAGTGGTTGCCAGGAGTTGAGGTGGGTGTGAAAAGATGGAGCACAGGGAATTTTTAGGGCAGCGAAGCTATTCTGCATGATACTGTAATGGTGGACATAAGCCATTACGCATTTGTCAAAACCTATAAGTCCATACAACACAAAGAGTGAACCCTGATGCAAATGATGGGCTCAGTGAATAATAAGGTTATCAACGCTGGCTCATCAGCTATAACAAGTGTACCATAGAAAAGCGCCATAGCAGCCGCATCCGTAATGGCACACTAATACTAGGAGGAACTATATGCAGAGAAAATAGGGTATACAGGAAGTCTATTTTCTGCACAATTTTTTCCATAAACCTAAAACTGCTCTAAAAAATAAAGCCTATTCAAAATTTTTTATAGCACAAGCCAAGAGTATGCAGTCAAAATAATATTATAGAAGTCTGTCAGGCAGCTATAATATTTATAATATTAATAAAAATATTATTGTTTTAGAAGACATTCAGGCAGCTAACAGACACATGAGGAAATGGTCGCCATCATCCATTAACCATTAGAGAAATGCAAACCAAAACTACAGTGAGATACCATCTCACCCCAACATTACTGGCACTAATCAGAAACACAGAAAATAACAAACGTTGCAGAGATTGCAGGGAGACCAAAACTCTTATGCGCTGCTGGTAGGAATTAAAAAAGATAGAACCACTATGGAAAATGATATGGCATCTTCTTAAAAAGCAAGAAATAGAAATACCATACTATTCAGCAATTCCAGTCTTAGGAATGTATCCTAGAGAAATATGAGCCATCACACGAACATGCACACCTATATTCATTGCAGCACTATTCACAATAGCAAAAAGATGAAAACAACCTAAGTGTCCCATCAAAAGATGAATGGATAAACAAATTATGGTACATACACACAATGAAATACTACTCAACAATAAAGAATAACAACGAATCCACAAACATCTCACGACATGGATGAATCTGAAGGGCGCTGTGCTGAGTAAAATAAGCCAATCAAAAAAGGACAAATATAGTATGACACCACTGTTACAAAAACTCAAGAAAAGGTTTAAAAAAAAAAAAAACCAAACCCATTGCTGTTGAGTCAATTCTGACTCGTACCAACCCTAAACGATAGAGTAGAGCTGGCCCCATAGGGTTTCTGACCTTTTGGTTAGCAACCAAACTCTTAACCACTGTGCCACCAGGGCTTCTAGAAAAGTTTTACATGGAGAAAAAAAAATCTTTGGTGGTTATGAGGGAGGGGAGGAGTGGGAGGGAAATCACTAACTAGATAGTAGACAAATGTCAACTCTGGTGAAGGGAAAGACAACCCACAATATACGGGAAGTCAGCACTCCATGTCCAAGGCAAAGTCCTGGAAGCTTCCTAGACACATCCAAACACCTTGAGGGACTGAATTGCTGGGGCTGAGGGCTGGGGACCATAGCTTTGGGGGACATCTAGGTCAATTGACATAACATAGTTCATAACATGTTCTACATCCTACTTTAGTGAGTAGTGTCTGGGGTCTTAAAAACTTTCAAGAGGCCATCTAAGGAATATCTATCGGTCCCATTCCATATGGAACAAAGGAGAATGAAAACAAAACAAAACAAAGACACAAAGAAGGCATCAGTCTAAAGAACTAATGAAATATATGACTCACAACCTCAGCCTAAGCTCTGAACTAGATGGTGCCTGGCTATCGCCACCTACCGCTCTCACAGGGATCCAAAATAAAGAAACCCGGACAGAGCAGGAGAAAAACGTAGAACAAAATTCAATTTCACACACACACAAAAAAAAGATCAGATTTACTGGTCTGACAGAGACTGGAGTAACTCCCGAGACTGTGGCCCCTGGACATTCCGCTAACTCAGAACTGAAGCCACCCCAAAGTCCACATTTCGGCCAAAGGTTAGACAGGCCTATAAAACAAACAATAATACACGTGAGGAACGTGCTTCTTAGTTCAATCAAGTATATGGGAATAAATGGGCAACACCTGCCCAAGAGCAAAGATGAGAAAGCAGAAAGGGACAAGAAAACTGGAGGAATGGACGTGGGGAATGGGGGGTGGAAAGGGAAAGGGGGAGAATGCTGACACATTTCAATATTGCAACCAATGTCACAAAACAATTTGTGAATACTTTTTTGAACAAGAAACTAATTTGTGCTATAAACTTTCACCTAAAGCACAATAAAATCTTTTAAAAAGCCCAGACTTACTGGACCAGTTGAGACTAGAGGGCTTCTCGAGATTATTACCCTGAGATACCCTTCAAATCTTGAAACAAAACTATTCCCTGAGACCACCATTTAGCTCAACAACAGATTGTCTCATAAAATGAAGAATATCACCTGTGAGCACTGTGCTCCTTAAAAAAACATCTACATGAGACCAAACAGTCAACAATTACTCTAAAGCAAAAATGAGGAGGTAATTGGGCAGGAAAACTAGATTAATGGAAACGGAACAATCGGAATGGAAGTGAGAAGATTGAAACACTGTGAAAAATTAAGCAATGTCACTGAACGATTTGTGTAGAAATTGCTAAACGAGAACCGAATTTGCTGTGTAAACTTTCACTGAAAACACAAGAAAATATTATTTAAAAAATAATAATAATACTGGCTAAAAACATCTGTCACCTCCCAATTTTCTGGAGCTAGAATTTTTAGGCTGTCCCCCAAGGCCCTCCCAGGCTGGACCCAGTCCACCCTCCTGCACCCGTCTCCTTGGCATTCACTCCCTGTATCCACTCCGGTTCAGCAGCTCCCCAAACACCACATGCCTGTTTAATTCTACTGTCATTACTGCTGCTTCGCCCTGGTGCTCCCTTCCCCGGCTTTGCCTGTCAAAATCCTATTCATCCTTTGAGGTCAACTGACAAGTCATTCCCTTTGTGAAGCCTGCATGTCCCCATCCGTGTGGAGCTCTGGCCATGTCCTGACTTGTGCCTGTGTCTGTCCCCCTCTGTGGAATGAGTTCTGGTGGGCAGGGACGTCGACTTATTCATTTCTGGGTCCTTTCCCAACATCCAGTACCGTATCCAGCATGGAGCATGTGCTCAGTATGTGTGGTGTTGAATTTGACTGTGGACATGGAATCACAGACTCTTGGGGGTCAACTGATCTTAAAGGTCTTCCAGCTCCCTCCCCTGTTTCTGGCATGTGTAGGCCCATAACCACAGCCTTCCAAGTTGGCCATGCAGCCTCGTCTGAGCACCTCCAGAGACAGAGCTCCCCACCTGTCAATGCTAGTTCACCAGGTTCCGAGTTCCTCTAGCTTTCACTCACTGGCTCTTGTCTTTACCTTCTGAAGCCGTGGAGGACAGGTCCCTTCTCTCCTCCCCATGACAATCCTCCTAATCCCTGAACACAACCCTCTTGCCCTGAGTTTTCACATCTCCAGCCTAAGTCTGTTTCATCAGCCATTCCTTACAGAATTTGATTCGTTGTTGTTAGGTGTCCCTGAGTTGACCCCCGACTCATGGCAACCCCATGTACAACAAAACAAAACTGTGCCCGGTCTCGTGCCGTCCCCACAATCAGTTGGGGGTCAGACCGTTGTGATTCATAGGGTTTTCACTGGCTGATTTTCAGAACTAGATTGTCAGGCCTTTCTTCCTAGTCAGTCTTAGTCTGGAAGCTCTGCTGAAACCTCTTCAGCTTCATTGTTGTTAGGTGCCGTCGAGTCGGTTCCAACTCATAGTGACCCCAGGTACAACAAAACAAAACAAACCAGTCCTGCGCCATCCTCACAATTGTTGCTATGCTTGAGTCCATTGTTGCAGCCGCTGTGTCAATCCACCTCGTTGAGGGTCTTCCTCTTTTTTGCTGACCCTCTACCAAGCATGGTGTCCTCAAGGGACTGGTCCCTCCTGATAACATGTCCAAAGTATGTGAGACCAAGTCTTGCCATCCTCGCTTCCAGTGAACACTCTGGCTGTACTTCTTCTAAGACAGCTTCGTAGCAGCACACAGGCCCTCCACTGACCCATGGGTGGTAGCTGCGCATGAGGTGCACTATTCAGGAATTGAACGTGGGTGTCCCACACGGAAGGTGAGAATTCTACCACTGAATCACCAATGTCCTCAGGATTTGGTTTAGTGTCCCTCTTATTGTCTTAGTCTCCCTTCCCTCAGCACGTCTGAGGTTGTCATTGTCTGTCTTAAGGACTGGAGCTCTGAACAGGACACGGGACACCAGATGTGGTCTGAGTAGCACCAAGTACAGTGAGGTTGGGACCTATCTGATCTGAGGCATCCATTTCTAGCCTCTTCTGTCATCCAGGCTTGGAAATTGTCAGGTTCCAGTCCTTGGAAAGTCACATAGAAGTCTTTTTTTTTTTTTTTTTTTTCACTTCAGGGAGCCCTAGACAATCAAGCTCCTCTCAGCCTGCAGTGGGCCTACTCCACAAGCTTCTCAGGGAACTGGGTCTAGGAAGAAGCAAGGGAGTTGGGTGTGGGACATGTTGGCATTTAGAAATGGGATTCTCCAGTGCAGATGGAGCCAGCTTTGGGACAAACTTATGCCCAGGTAATTCTGAATACGGCAATTCTGGCTGGAGAAGCAGCCCAAAAGCCACGAAAAGTGATGTCTCCATATAATTGTCAAGAGATCCCAAATCTACTAGAGTCCATGTGTGGCCTTGGGAAAGGTACCTCACCAGTTTCCTTCCTGCTAAAATGAGAGGAGCTTGATTGTCTGGGGCCCCTTCCAGTTCTGCCACTGTGTGCTCTCAAAGACTCCTTTTTCCTTGTTCACCAGTTTCCCTGGTATCTCCATGAGCCCCAAACCTAGACCCCAGCCTGTCCCAGCTCCCCAGGCAGGGCTGGGGAGCCTATAGCCTGGCATTCCTGCATAGATTCCCACACTCGCCCTGGTTCGGCTTCCTCAACCACCCTGGCGAGAGGTGGGGGACCAAAGAATTGGATGAGTCAGGCTGTCAGAACTGGCCCTGCCAGTTCCACCTTCCATCTAACCATGGTGTCAGAAAAAGTCCAGGCCAGGGTTTGGCTAGAAAACTGCCAGCTGCTGCCACAAATTCTCCAGGAAGTGGGGTGCGGGGGCAAGGCAAATAGAACTTGCCTGCACAAACCCAGCCCAACTGCTACTAGATTTGTAGACGTCCTCCTCCCCTCCCCCTTCCCTCAGGTGGGGATCGTGCCTTCCTTTAAAATAACCATCAGGCCCATGGGAACAGCCTTCCCCCTGCAGGGAGTGGCTCCAGCTCCAGGACTAAGCTGATAGATTTCGGAGAACAGATAGCATTGGAGACTCGAAATGTGAAAAGTGTGGCGGGAATGTTAAATAAAAGCCAAGCCACCAGGTGCACGGGAGAAATCGAGGCAGGTGAGGACAAGCTGTCCCACAGGCCCTAGATGAAGTAGCATCACTTGCCCCAGCATGACCACTGCTCAGTACAGCATTGAAAGGGAAGTTCCCCTAGACCTCTTCCCAACATCTCAGGCTCAGATTCTCCAACACCACCAGACTCCAACACCAAATGCGTGCAGGGGGGACCACTTAACAATTTAGGAACCTCACATAAAAATCTTAATAATTGTTGTGAAAGAGAGAGTGTGTGTATATGAATGTGTGTGCAAGAGTGTGTGTGTGCATATGTATGAGTGTGTGTGTGTGTGTGTTGACAGGGATGGGACTTCGATTAGCATTTCCCCAAGTTATTTACACGAGGTGCTAAAGGAGCCCTGGTGGTACAGTGGTTAAACACTTGGCTGCTAACTGAAAGGTTGGTGGTTTGAAACTACCAGCTGAGGAGAAAGATGTGCAGTCTGCTTCTGGAAAGATTACAGGATTGGAGGAAAGATTAGTCCAAAGACTGACGGAACACCACTACTACAGCCTCTACCAGGCTGAGTCTGGCACAACCAGATGGTGCCTGGCTACCACCAGTGACTGCTCTGACAGGGATCACAATACAGGGTCCCAGATAGAGCTGGAGAAAAGTATAAAACAAAACTCAAACTCTAAAAGACCAGGCTTGCTGATCTGACAGAGACTGGAAAAATCCCGAGAGTGTGGCCCCTGGACACACTTTTAACTCAGTACTGAAGTCACTCCTGGGGTTCACCCTTAATCCAAAGATTAGACAGGCCCATAAGACAAAACAAGGCTAAATGTGCACAACAGGCCAGGGGCAAGGAGGAGAAGGCAGGAGGAGACAGGAAAGCTGATAACGGGGAACCCAAGGTAGAGAAGGGGAGAGTGTTAACATGTCGTGGGACTGGCAACCAATATCACAAAACAATGTGTGTATTAATTATTTAATGAGAAACTAATTTGCTCTGTAAACCTTCTTCTAAAGCACAATGAAAAAACAAAAACAAAATATTACAGCCTTGGAAACTGCATGGGGCAGTTCTACGCTGTCCAACAGAGTCATTGAGTCAGAATCGACACATTGGCAATGGGTTATTCATAGGTGCTAATTGACAAAGGAGCCCTGGTGGTGCACTGGTTAAGAGCTCAGCTGCTAATCAAAAGTTGGCAGTTCAAATCCACCAGCCGCTCCTTGGAAACTCTATGGGGCAGTCCTACACTGGAGCAGGGTCTGTTTCCCTGTACTGTGGAATTTGAAATGCTCTGTCCACTGTCTCCTGTCAGTCTGATCCCAGTGCATAGCCTGACACAGGGTACCAGAACCTCCATCCTTTCAGGAACTGGAGGGCTGTTGGAAGCAAGGTTAACCTAGCTTAGTACCTCTCAGACTCTAATGTGCGTATGGAAACCCTGATGGTATAGTGCTTAACCAAAAGGCACTCCTTGGAAACTGTATGGAACAGTTCTACTCTGGCTTATACAGTTACTATGAGTCAGAATCAACTCGATGGCAACAGGTATGGTTTGGAATATGCATATATGGAAAACCTGGCGGCACAGTGGTTAAGAGCTATGGCTGCTAACCAAAAGGTAGGCAGTTTGAATCCACCAGGAACTTCTTGGAAACCCTATAGGGCAGTTCTATTCTGTCCTATAAGGTTGCTATGAGTCAGAATTGACTCGACCAGCAATCGGTTTGGTTTGGTTTGGCTTGGCTTGGCTTGGCTTGGCTTGGTTTGATTTGGTTTGGTTTGGTTTAATGTGCATATGAAACCCTGGTGGCATAGTGGTTAAGAGTTTGGCTGTTAACGAAAACGTTGGCAGTTTGAATCTACCAGGCGCTCCTTGGAAACCCTACCTACGGGGCAGTTCTACTCTACTCTGTCCTATAGGGTAGCTATGATTCGGAATCAACTCGAGGACAACGGGTTTAATGTGCATATGGACCACCTGGAAGTTTGTTAAAATGCAGATTCTGGGGCCCATCTGGGTCTGGGTGTGAAATTCTGCATTTCTGCAAGCTCCCAGGTATTGTGGTTGCTGCTGGTCTCTGGACCACACTTTGGAGTGGCAAGGTCCTGGCTAATCTAGGAAGGCTTCCTGGAAAGGCAGACCTGCAAAAGAAGGAAGATATGAGAAATCAGAGCTGAGACTGCAAAATATGAAAGTGGGAAGGGAGTGTAAAAGCGAGGAGGTGGGAAGGGTGGGAACAGGAGGTTAAAGTTTTAGGAATAGGATGTGAGAAGCAACAGGGCTGGAGGATGGACACTAAGGCCATGCAGCTGTCTTTCTGTACCCGCACAAAAGGGGTTGACAGTGATTTTGGGGCAGGGTGTCGGGACCGCACCGGGGTGAGAGTTAATCCCTAAAGGAGAGGAGTGCGGCAGTTAGGGGCTCCATGTTCCTCCACTCCTCAGAAAAGACCTGGGCCATCCCAGCTGGAGGTGGTGAATGTTGTCACCCTCGGTCTCTGGTCGCTGCTTGGCTGCACATGGCAGGGCAAGGCAGGCCAGCCGACTCACCCAGCCAGGCCCATCTTCCCATGACTGCAGGGGCCCAGGCCTGGCTGGAAGGAAGGAGAGGGTGGAAAGGAGGGGCCTGGCCAAGGCCAACCCTATGCCCCTGGCTTGGGAGGGAGGGGAAGCCCAAGCTGAGGGAAATTAAGAGGGAGTGGAAGGAGGGGTGGGAACCATAGGGAGGGAAAAGGACAGGCAGATGCACTGCACTGCGGGGAGGGGCCTCTTTCTGTCCCCACAATATCCCAAAGATAACAGCAAACACATGCCTTGCCATTGTCCAGGCCACCGTTCTGAGCACTTGTATTTATGTAATCTCATTTAACCCTCACAGCAATCCAATGGTGTCGTTGATGTTGTTAGGTGCCATGGAGTCGGTTCTGACTCATAGCTACCCATGTGACAGAGTAGAACTTCCCCATAGGGCTTTCTAGGCTGTAATCTTCACAGGAGCACATCACCAGGTCTTTCTCCCATGGACCCGCTGGGTGGGTTTGAACCACTAACCTTTCGGTTAGCAGCCAAGCACTTAACCATTGACCTCCCAACCCCACCCCTCAGCCAAGCAGGACACCAAACAGGCTACTCATGGCCAGGGCAACAGCACCTCTCCATCGGGCATGCCAAGGCAGCCCGTTGTCTTTCTTGTGAAAAACTCCTCTTCAGCTGATATCCACCAATCATTTATTCAGGATGCTGTTGTCCTGGCCTCTTATCCACCATCAGCTGAAAATGGTAGCCACTGAGCTCTTCATATTGCCAAATATCCAAGGGTCTCTGGCCCCCAAACCCCTCTGTTCATCTATCTTCAGAGCAGGATTCTCTCTCTGCCCTTTCTCCGTCTGTGTATTTGTAACCTGGAGTCTCAGCTTCCTGAGAATAAACAGGTATTCATTCATTCATTCTGCAAAGAGCTACTGAGTGCCACCAGGGGCCCAGTTACGCTCTTGACACTGGGATTCAGCAGTGAACAGAAGAGACAAATCCCTGCTCTCTTGGAGCTTACAGTTAAGAGAGACACACAAGCAATAAGATAAACAATGAAAGTACATAATTGTGGTGAAAAGCACTAAAGAGAAAGGGGAGGCAGGGACGGGACCTGGAAGTGCGGAATGGCAGGGAAGGGGCAACAAGTCAGCTTTTGTGGCCAAGGATGTCCTCCTCGCAAAGGTGGCTTTTGAGTAAAGACCTAAAGAAGGTGAGGCTCAAATATGAAAACCTTTCATTTGTTTTTCTCAATAGCCACTGCCTGCTGCACTTTGGGGGATCCCCTTCCCGGCTGGGCAGTGGGCTCTGTTCACGGTTCCCTAACTTAACAGCCCCTTTTGATTCTTGCAAAAGTCACATTTTAGTTGTTAAGACTCCACCCTACCATCTAAGATGCATCAATGAGTCTCAGCCCACCTGGATCAAAGGAGAATGAAGAACACCAAACTCACAAGGTAATTATGAGCCCAAGAGACAGAAAGGGCCACATGAACTAGAGACTACATCATCCTGAGACCAGAAGAGCTAGATGGTGCCCAGCCACAACCGATGACTGCCCTGACAGGGAACACAACAGAGAACCCCTGAGGGAGCAGGAGAACAGTGGGATGCAGACCCCAAATTCTCATAAAAAGACCAGACTTAATGGTCTGACTGAGACTAGAGGAATCCCGGCGGTCAGGGTCCCCAAACCTTCTGTTGGCCCAGGACAGGAACCATTCCCGAAGCCAACTCATCAGACATGGATCGGACTGGACAATGGGTTGGAGAGAGATGCCAATGAGGAGTGAGCTACTTGCACCACGTGGACACTTGAGACTATGTTGGCATCTCCTGTCTGGAGGGAAGATGGGAGGGTAGAGAGGGTTAGAAACTGGCAAAATTGTCACGAAAGGAGAGACTGGAAGGAGGGAGTGGGCTGACTCATTAGGGGGAGAGTAAATGGGAGTACGTAGTAAGGTGTATATAAGTTTATATGTGAAAGACTGACTTGATTTGTAAACTTTCACTTAAAGCACAATAAAAATTACTTAAAAAAAAAAAAGACTCCACCCTAGTCCATTTCAAATTCCAGTCTAATGTTCTATTCGAAGCTCTCCCTTCCCTACTTCTGCCCAGCACAGGCTTGACTTAGGGGAGGCGGGAGAGGGGGCTGGGGTCTGCCCTCACACCTGCTGGCCCTCTCGTGTTGGGGTGGGGCCTGGGATGGGTAAGCTGGCTCCTCACTCGGTTCCTGTGGGTGTCATGCCATCCCCCGTGTCGATCCTCACAGCACCTTGGGCTCATTGTCTGTAGATTCCGAGGGGACCAGAGGAGGCCCCAGTAGGCTGAGGAGGGGCAGGTCCCAAACAGCAACTCCTAGCACTGAGAATCTTCTGCAGTCTCACCAGAGCCCCAGGTCTGCCCTTTCCTGTGATCCACCCATCTCTGGCCAGGAACATTCAACTGTCCCCAGGATTGTCCCCACATCACATTCTCAAGACCCACTTACAGCTCTCCACAGCCAAACGCCAAGCCTTCTCTTGCCCTGGGGAAGGGTGGATATTTCCAGAACGAGGCCTTCTCTGAGCCTTTCTGAAGTCTGCAGTAACCTCTCATATTGTCACCTCCTGGGGCAGGGAAAGACCTCAGCCACTTCCTCATAGCACTTTGCTGGCCATGGTGGCCTCAGCAAGTTTGGAGAGTTATGAGGGCCTTGGCCAGAGACTCCCAGGAAAAGCCAGGCCTCCCCTAACCTTGGTGGCCTGAGGCCCTAGTCAACAGCCCATCCCCATTTCTTCCCATCCCTGATTCCCTTTGGCAACAGGAAGGTCCTTGAGTTCCATTTCAGCCCCACATTTAAGCTCCATCAGTCCCCACCCTTCCCACCTGCAAACAGAAATGCTGTGACCCCCTCTTGGTCAGGTGACACTGTCTGTCCTCCAGGGAAGAGGCCTGCACATACCCCAGATAATGGCTCAGGCACCATTTATCAGAGAATGAGAGGCCCCAGGACCCTGAGTGTGGCCTAGAGCAGCACTATTCAGAGTGTGGTCTGCTGTTTCCCATCCATGATTCTCTCATTCATTCATTCAACATGTATCGAGGGGCACTGGGATGTATGGATGAACAAGACAGGCCCCAGGCCCTAAGAAACACCCAGTCTAGGCAGGGAGGAAATCCACCCCCACCACTGAGTGGGATGAGTACCACTTAAATGCACAAGTACCTTTATCTGATAGAGGAGTGGCGGTAAGAGCTTACATCCCTGACCCCAACTTTCCAGGCAAGCGATTAGAATTGTACAACAGACAAATGTGAACATTGTTTCACACATGTTTTCCTACGGAAAGGACTCATGCACACATATGTTGATGTGCGCAAACATTTGTTAGTTATAAGACAGAAGCAATTTTTTTACCACATGCTTTTGTTTCTATCAGTTACCCGATTTAATTTGGTAGAAAGCGTACCATGCTAATCATAAAGAAATAATAATTAAAATAATCAGGATCCTGCCCTGTATGACCTTGAATGAGTCACATAACTTCTCTGAGCCTCAATGTCCTTATATATAAAATGGAGTTACTTATATAGGACTTACCTTTAAATGTCACTACAATTAGAGGGCATATGCAAATTACACAGCACAGGGCCCCACAAACATTAGGTGCCCAATATGAGGAGGTTAATGCTAGTAGTCCCTGGGTGGTGCAAACAGTTAAGCGCTCAAGTACTGACCAGAAAGTTGGCAATTCCAACTCACGCAGAGGTGCCTCGGAAGGAAGGCCTGGTGACCTGCGGCTAAAGGTCACGGCCTTGGAAACTGTGTGGAGTGCAGCTCTACACTGCGACCTAAGAGGCCACCCAGAGTTAGAAGTTACCTGAGAGCAATGGTTTGAGTTTGTCTGTTTTCATAGCATTTATCAGGAGTTCCCAGGTGGTACAAATGTTTAACACGCTAGGTTGCTGCCCAGAGGACTGGGGATTCAAGTTCACCCAGCGGTGGCTCAGAAGAAAAGGCCTGACGATCTAGTTCTGAAAACTCGTCCATCGAAAAGCCTGCGGAGTCCCGCTTTACTCCGGCACACACGGGGTCGCCGGAGTCGAGAGGGCTTGACGGCGGCTGGCGGCAATAGCCCTTATTAGTGTCGCCGCGTGGTGGGTTCTCAGGTATCTTCGGCGTTCCCAGCAGAGCCCTGTGCTCCCCACCCTACCTGGGCCCAAGTAGGTGGGAATGATGCGGGGCCAGAGAGGTCTGTGTGGCAAGTTCAGAGGGAAAAATCGCGCTTTGTGAGTTGCCCCCAACCTCCCCAACCTGTAGCCCCAGTCGCTGACTGCTTTGGGGAATTAGTAGGGTGCGGGAGGGTGGGGCGAGGAGAGGGCTGAGACGGCTCATCCTGAACAGATTACCCTGACGGGCAGTTCTGCCAGCCCAGCACAAACTCAGCACCACCCCCGCCCCGGCCCCCCCCCCCCCCCCGCCCCGGAATTGCACCACCGCTCCCACCCGCCCTCTGCTTTCCTGAAGAGCAGCCTGGCCCGCCCCAGCCTCCTTCAGATTGGCATTGCCCAGGCCGGACTGGACAGGGGAACCTGCTGCTGAAGGCGGGGCTAGAGTGGCGCACTGAGTGCAGGCCACGGGGTGGGGCTGCCCCTAGGGCCTGGGTGCTTCACACAGTGTGGAAACATTCTTCTCCTGAGTCTTTCAGTTGAGAGCAATTTAAATTCCTATAGAAGTTGGGGTGGGGGCTGAGAACCAGGAATGAGCAGTGGGTGGGGCTGAAACTCCAGTAAGAGTGCCAGGGAGGGAGGGCTGGGACGGGCACTCAGACTAGGTTTCTGTGAATCACAAGCCCAGAGTGAATGGGCCTCCAGTGGGGGCGGTCTTGGGGTAGCACTGGGGGCATTACCAGAGGAGCCACAGGAACTGAGGAGGGCTGGGAAGTCTTTGTGGAGAAACGGGGACTTGAGACCCTGAGGAATGGGGAGAAGTTCAGAGTCTGAGAGGCAAGGAAGGGCACTGGGGGTAGAGAAGAGCACTGCAAGGTGGGAGAGCATGGCACATTTGAGGAAAACAAAAATAGCCCCATCTGGCTGCAGAGGAAGATTGGAGGTAGACAGAGGAGGGCCCTGAAGCAGCCCCACCACTGCCAACAGCAGCCATCAGTCCTGTGGACATCAGTCCCAGGACTGTTTACCCTGGACTCCCACTCTCTGCAGAGGCCAGGGGTGACTGACTGGCAAGACAATGACAGGTGCTTCCATGGTCCACCTGGTCCCCCAGGTTACCCCTGAGGAGGAGGAGGTGTGCCTGAGGGTGTTCTTCCCCTGGACAAAGCACCCCTCAACACCCTCCTCTGCTACCCCTTCCAGAAGCCACCTCCAGGCTGGGTTTCCTGTGCTGGACAAGCACATCTGCTCACCTCAGGTCTGTGGGCTTCCTCGTAGGCAGAAAGACCAGCCGTGTAGGCTGACAGGCACAGGGCAGAGAGGCTGCCAGGGAGGAGCCGCCATTTCCCCGGGGTGGCGGGGGGAGGAGACAGAAAGGAACAGAGAGAGAGATGAGCCCCTGGACTGATGCCTAACCCCCGGGCACACTCCAGTCAGCTTCTGAGAGGCTCCTATTCTGGCCCAGGCATTGCAGTTTGGAGAGATTTGGGGTGCTCCTCAATCTACAAGGTACCTGTGCTGGGAAAAGCCCTGGCTCTGGAGTCACATAGACCTGGGTTCAAGTCCCAGGATTGCCACTGACTAGCTGAATGGCCTTGAGCATGCTGCTTAAACTCTCTGAACCTCAGTTTCCTCATCTGCAACATGGGGGTGTGCCCTGGGGATCGTGGGTGGCTGGCAGGAGAGAACACGTGCGAAGAACCCAGCACGGGCGCCTGGCATGGGGGCACAGAGCGTGAGCATGTGAGGGGCCTGCTGTGCAGGAGAAGCGGTGCGTTTCCCTCCTTCAGCAGCATTTCCCCTCGCTTTCACGCTCAGTCTTCCTCCTGGCAGGGCTGACAGGGCAGGGCAGGCACTGCCAGTGGCCACGCTGTGGGAACATGGCATCCAGTCTGGTTTCCTGGCTCCTCCAGCCTGTTCCCCACCCCCAATTTGGGCCAATCTGAGAACTTAGCCCTGGGTCCTGCTCCCAGTCCCGGCACTTCAGGAGAGCCAGCCCTGCCTCCCTTCAGGGCGGGTGCCCATGGAAGCGCAAGCCCAGCCCCACCCTTTCCAGAAACCAAGCTTCGGTGTCAGGGAAGGAACCCACCTTGGGAGCAAGTTCTGCCACCTCCATCCAGGCACTGGCACCAACCTGGGCAAACCACCCGAGGGGCAGCCTCTAGGGTGGGCGCTCAACACCCTACCGGGAAAAGACACAACCCTGGAACCCAGAGGGGAGAGAAGCCTCTGGGGCTCCATAAAACACCATATTCAAGGAGGGGCAGCCCGGACCCAGCACTGGCGAACTCAGTTTCCCCAGAACTGAAGGCCTTGAAAGGGGGCCAAACCAAAAATCAAATCCATTGCCATTGAGTCAATTCTGATTCACAGAGATCCACAGGACAGAATAGAACCGCCCTTTAGGATTTCCAAGGAGTGCCTGGTGGATTTGAACAGCTGACTTTTGGTTAGCAGCCTTAGCACTTAACCACTACGCCACCAGGGTTTCCTGAGAGGGAGCAGTAACATAAAAATATCAATAGCATGGGCTGACATTTATTACGAAGGAGCCCTGGTGATGCAGTGATTAACGCTAACAGAAAGGTCAGTGATTCAAACCCGCGTCCCATCTCGGTGGGAGAAAGATGTGGCAATCTGCTTTCCTAAGGATTGACAGCCTTGGAAGCCCTGTGTGGCAGTTCTACTCTGTACTACAGGGTTGTTATGAGTGAGAATCGACTCCACAGCGAGGGGTTTGGTTTTTGGGGTTTTAACATTTATTATTATTATGGGTGTGCACTGGGTGCCTCTGAGAGATCCACAAGCCAAGGGGTGCACCCAAAGCTGACAATGTGGGGGCCACAGAGGCGGAGGGGCTTTTGGTGCACCATTAGGATTCAGTTCAGCAAAGTGGAGGGACTAAATGAAATCAGGAGGAGGAGAGTCAGCTCTTGGTGCCTTGTTGTTGATGTTGTTGCTGTTGTCAGGTGCTGTGGAGTCGATTCCGACGCAAAGCGACCCTACAGGACAGAATAGAACCGCCCCATAGCGTTTCTAAGGCTGTAATCTTTACAGAAGCAGACTGCCGCGTCTTTGTCCTGCAGAGAGGGTGATGGGTTCGACCCACTGACCCTTCAGTTAGCTTACTGAGCACTTAGCCACCGCACCACCAGAGCTTCTCTCAGCGCCTTGGTGCTCAGGAATCCACTGCAGTGTTCCTGAGCATGTGTCCGTGGTCCCTCCGATTTTTGGAACTATCATGGGGAGAGCTCGGGTCCACTGGGCTGAAGCCTGTGGCGCAGGCCTATGGGGCTAAAAAGCAGTCCCTGCCCTGTGCTGATGGTCCCCCCCCCAACCCCAGCCGGCACGCCCTCTCCTTGGTGACTGGGAGAGGACGGGGCCCCTTCCCTTATGGAGAAGAGCTCCCCACAAGCAAGCACCAAGGTTAAGCCATGCCGCTCCTATTAAGATGCCGGCATTGGGGGCTAGACTGGGCAGTGGCTGGGGCACTCAAAAGATCTTTCCTGAACACCAGGTGACCCTAGAAAAAAGGAGAGTAAGTGGGACCTGACTTCAGGGGAGGCCCTGTGTGTCCACCTCCGCACTCTTTTTAAAGGAGAGGCCACAGCTACCAGAGCTTTGCTGGGAGAGGAGAAGCAGGAGGAGACAGGATCATGACAGTGCCAACATTATCTCCTATTCCTCCAGGGAGACACTGAGGCAGGAGAGGTGAAGCCTCACAGAGAGTTGATGAAGGTTGGAAAATTCTGATGCCCCAGTTCTGGACTCAGTGCCACTCTTTCTCTAGGCTTTCCCCCACCTCACCAAGGTGGCAGGTGAGGGTGAAGTGCGCTGCCTGCCCTGTTACCAGGAGAGGGGCTGGCACCATTGGCATGGAGCATTGACTCAGCAGTCCCACCTGGCAAATCGGGTTAAGTGGGGCTGGGCGATGGGTCTCCCCGAGACAATGGTGACAGCCCTCCTTGCGCCTGAGGCCCTGGCTCCTGCCTCCTGCCTACTCCTGGGCACTTACAGAGGAGCCTGCTAATTCCCTGTCAGAAGACGCTTGGATTTTGTAATACACCAAACACACCATGCTGGCTCTTGCTCCTGGGACCTCATATATGCTGCTCCACCTTCCCACCTCTGAGCCTTTCTCCTTAGCTTTCTCCTCCTCTCCCTCTGGGGCTCAGTATAGACATTCTTTCCTCCAGAAAACCCTCCTTCCTGCCAAGTCCAGGTGGGGTGCCCCTTCTCTCTGCTTTCCAGCCTCCTACACCTCCCCTGCTGTCACTGAGCTAAAACCTCCAGTTGACTTTTCTGTCTCTCCCACTGGGTTGTGAGCTCCATAAGGGCAAGGACGTGTCTGTTCAAATCTGCTTAAATGCCCAGCACAGTGCCTAGCATATAGCTGTTGCTCAGGAAATATTTATTGAACGAATGAATGAATGAATGAAAATTCAATGAGGCCAAGACGCCAGGATAGGTGCCTCCCAGTTACCCAAGCACTATGTATGTCCTTTCATCTCTCCTCACTAACATCTATCACAGTGCCTGGCACAGAGCACAGGGTAAGTAGGTCTACGGAGCAGTTCTACTCTGCACACATGGGGCCGCCATGAGTTGGAATTGAGTTAACGGCAACTAACAATAACAACAAGTAAGTCTATGCTGTTTCTTTCAATACAACTTACTGGATGCTACCGAGCTAAGACAAAGGGGCAACACCTGTAGGAACGGATGAGTCTAATACAATGTGGTGACTCTGTGACAGCAGCTATAGTACAGGCTGCTCAGAGCAAGGAGAAATGAATTCACGCTGGTTAGAAGATGATGGGAAGCCTCCTCAGACACAGTGATCACTAAGCTCTATTTGACGGATGACTTGGGGCGTGGGGAAAGGCATTCTAGGCAGAGGGAACAGCCTGAGCAAAGGTATGGAGGTGGAAGAGAACTGGCCCTACTCGGGGATTTGGTCTAGAGTTGAATCAAGTACTCACTCATCCCTATCATATCTGTGTCCTCTGCCCACTGGAATCAGTGCCGCCATGCTGTCTTTTCCACTCAAGGGGCCCTGTGTCCCTGGTTGGTGGCTCAAGCTCTAGAGGACATGCAGTTCACAGACATGGAGGCACCCAGATTAGCTCACACCTCTCGGCAGCTTAGGCCTGAGAAGCTGCCCCATGAAACTGGCTTTTCGCCTTTTCTCGAGGGCTCCTTGCCCCTCAGATGCCTGATTTTGAGTGACCTGGCCAGAAGGAGAACGAAAACAATGACAGTCCAAAGCGGCCTCCATTGTTCCCCTAGGAGTGACTCACGTGGGAATACAACGTCCCCACTTGACCAAGTGCTTCCCCAGTGTGTTGCCCTTGCTGACTCACAGTGGCTCAGGTCACAAGCCCTTTTGGCTGTCTGTGCCTCCCTCCTCTGCTGTGAGAAAGTGTGTGTGCTCCCTGGGCCATCTGCCCTCTCCCTGCTCTGTGGGTGCCAGGCCTCTGTGGGTGCTGGAGGCAGGCCATCAGGGACCAAGTGGGCAAGCACCCCTCAAGTCTGGCAGACACCAGGGGCCTGTGTCCCTGTGGCTCTGACGTCCACCTGCCTCCCTGTGAGACCAGGGTCTCCCCTCAGTGTCCCTCCCTCTGAAGGGAAAATGACAGAAATGCTATTTGGTGTGTGGTGCTTTTTATTTGGGGTGTGGGGGTGGGGGCTGGGGCAGGCATGAGTGGCAGCTTCTATCTTGGCCAGCTCCTGGTTTCCAGACTGAATTCTGCTTGTGGTCTCCAGGAGCTGGGGGGCATGGCGTGCAAGGTGGGAACACAACAAAGAACAGGTCCTTGGTGAAGGAGGCATGGCCTTTAAGGAGGCTGCCATCTCTACTTCCAGCGCCCAGTGACTTTGGCCTTCCCACAGGTCTTGGAGCTGCAGGGGAAGAGGACCCAGTCAGATGGGGGACCCAGGGCAGAAGAGCAGGTCTCTGTAGTGGGGGGCTGCTGGGAGTCAAGAGGAGCAGCCAGGGGCAGAATAGGGCAGCTGCCTCAGGCCCCACACCCCTTTTCCCACTGGCCAGCAGCGCCCAGGGGAGAGAAGAGAGAGGCTCAGGGAGGGTGCCCAAAAGGAAGGCTGTGAGCCGAAGGAGAGGAGGAAGGGATGGGAACCCACAGCCCTCAGAGGCCCTCAGAGGAGGGGTGAGGGGTCGGGAAGGGAGGGGAGGAGGGGGCAGGGGAAGGCTGAACTCAGATACTCACACTTTCTGGTTATCATTGATCCTGTTTCGGAGAACATTGATCTGCAAGAAAAGTGGGAAAGAAAAGAGCAAGGTTGGAGCTCGTTGGGCTCAGGTCCTAGCTGGCCTGGGGTGGCGGAGAAGGGGGCGCAGCACAGCAGAGGAGGGGGTGGGGGAAAAGGATGAGGGGGAGGGGGAGGGGAGGAAGATGAGGGCCATGCCACTCGGTTGAAATAGGTAGGGGTCAAGATAGGCCCAGGTCCCCAGAGGCAGAAGCCAAAGAGAGGCTTCCTGGCTGCCCCACTGGGCTCTCACTGTGAGGTCCCGGGGCCACAGGAGGCTCAGGCTGAGGGTCCCATAACTTGGGCCTCCTGAGAGCTGGGGATGAGCAAGGTGGGCACCTGTGTATGGACTCCAGCCCAGCCTAAGACCACTCTCCCCACCCCCACTCTGCCCCGCCCAGCTGTCCACCCCATGCCCGGAGCTTGACCCTTTGAGGCACAGCGCCATAACTTGGCCAGATCTGTGCCCCGTAGGCCAAGAGCGGAGTTAAGTGTAGAGCCAGAGGACAGCTGGAAGCCACATGGCCTAGAGAGACCTAGACAACGGTTCACACCTGTGGAGCACTTAGTGAGTACCAGGCTCTGTTCTAAGCACTTCCCTAAACATTAACCCATGGGATTGTAATCCAGGCTTAATAAATTAATACCTGTAAAGTGCTCAGAACAGTGCCTGGAACATACAAATTGGCTATTGCTATTTTGTTTATTCTTATTATCTCTGTAATCCTAACAATGGCCCTGATTGGTACAAATGGTTAATGTGCTCAGCTGCTAACCAAAAGGTTAGAAGTTCGAGTCCACTCAGGCACCTCAGAAGAAAGGTCTGGCAATCTACTTCAGAAAAATCAGCCATTGAAAACCCTACGGAGCCCGATTCTACTCTGACATACATGGGGGCATCAAGAGTTGGAGCTGGCTCAGCAGCAATTGGCTGAATCTTCACAGAAACCCTATAAGGTAGGTCCTATTGTTATCTTAGGATTCGATGAGGAAACAGAGGCACAGACAAGTTAAGTAACTTGGTCACACAGCTAGTAAGTGGCAGAGCCAGAACTCTGACCCAGGCGGTGTGGCTCCAGGGTCCACGCTCTTCATTACCACCTAATGCTGCCTCTCTCAGTATAGGGGAGAGAGCCACCCTATAGCCATGGGGGCCTGAGCCAGGCTCAGGAAAGGGCCCCCTTGGATAGGGTGGTGAGGTTTGGCAGGAGAGCTAAGCAGACCCTCCAGGGAAGAGGCTTTCCTCCTTAGCCAGACCAAGAGGTCGGGCGGGCAGGGCTGGCTCCCAGGTCTGAGTACATTGTGCAGGACCAGTGTCAGTTCAGCTATTTTCCTGCCTCATGTCTGTACACCTGAGACCCCCATTCATGCTCCTGGGACCCTGTAAGGCTGAGGGCTTGAGGCCCAGCCTGCCTATGTGCACACTGGGTGGGGTGGCTGCATCTCTGGTGGCCCTCTCTCAGGTGGCCAGCTTTGTGCATCCAGGTCTTCCCATGTGGCTCAGTGCATCTGAGCTGCTGCCTCTGCCTCCAGGGATGTCTGGCTGGGAGGCAGGAAGACCCCGGGGTTGAAGTCCTAGAAAAGTATCTCTGCTCTGCCCCAGCAAACCCTCAGGTGCCCCCAGCAAGCAACGGCACACTGGTGGGCACTGAACATGGTGGGCTGGAAGGAAGTTGAAGGAGGGTAAGGGAAACTGGGAAAGGCCTGACCGGCGGCAGCCGCATGAGACCCAGTCAAACCAGGAGAACATGCAAAGGGGACTTGAGGGGGCAGAGGAAGAGCAGCATGTGGCTCACTTCATATTTCTGCTGCTTGAACTTCTCCTGCAGGTCAAACTTCTCCGCCTCCAGGTTATAGATGCTCTGCCACAGTTCCTTGGCCTTCTCTCTGCACAGGCCGAGTCAGGGATGGGATATTAGGAAGGGCCCTCATCAGGCTTCACATGGTCCTGACCCAGCCCCAGGGACCGCAGCCCTCCTCCTTGCTCCAGTCCTGCTGAGGGTGAGTGCCCCAGCCCACCCCACAGCCTGGCCCAGCCTGGGGTCAAATGGAGGTGCCAGCACTCCAGAACAGACACCAGGACCTGCCAAGAGCGAAGTTCTGGGGATGGTGAGGAAGAAGGCACAGCAGAGAGCACCTAGCTCAGTCCCCTTCCTGCCACCACTATGCAGATGGGGAAGCCGTTGCTCAGAGAGGTGAGGGGCCTGCCCAGTTTCTTTGCCTATGATCCAAGCAAAGACTGGAGAAGGCTCACGCCCAACTGCAAATATGCCCTGGGAAATGGCCCACCACACATGCTCTCGGGAATATGTGAGGGAGTAGCACCCCCTGGTGGTCTCAATGAGAACGTCCCTCTGCCCTGACATCCCAGGATGGACATTTGCAGGCCCTGAGGACCTTCCCTCCTCGGCCGACCTCAGCTGATCTTCATTCAGGTGGTCGATGGCCAGCACCTTCCTCCTCTCAGCCAGAATCTTCTTTTTCTTCTCCCGCTCTGTCTGCCTCTTCCCACTCTTCCTCTCCGTCTGGAGGCGGTGGTGCAAGCAGGGGAAGTTGGCGAGAGACCACCCGCACCTCATCCCCCAGCCCCTCCAAAAAAACCCCAATGGGAAAAGGACCTTGTTCCTGCCAACCACCCCCTACCCCACCCACACACCATCAATCGTCTGGATTCCCCAGAGAAACTGAGGCAGAAGCAAGAAGGGTCATTTTGGCCCCTTCCTCCTTTGCCTCTTCAACCTCTTCCATCTCTCCCCAGGCTCCTGCCCCCTCATCCAGCCCAATCTCCACACTCCTCCCCTCCAGCAAGGTGCCTTCCCCTCACAGGATGCTCCCCTAAAACTACGGGGAGGAAGAGGGTTTGGTACCCACCTGGGCCTGCAAAGCCAGGAAACCATGAGAGAAAGACCAAGAGAGAAAGACCGAGACCGCAACAGAGACACAGAGGAAGGGCAGGGCATAGGGCGAAGACAAAGGCAAAGAGAGACACAAGGGGGAGAAGGAGAAGATGATTCAGATGCTCACTGTAGCAGCCACGTTCACTAGGACATGAGTCTGGGGGTAGCAGGGCCATGACAAAGATTAGGCTGGTAGGGTCACCATGGGGGCAGAGATGGGGTGGCTGGCCTGGTTCTGAGCTGGGGACATTGGAAATCTAAGAAAACGTTCTGGACCAATTTTACATACCCCATTCTCCCTTGAGAGTGGAGTATCTGGTAGGAGTAGGCCATAAAAATTAAGAATTAAGAGTGAGTTCCCAAGAATAAATACCACCTCACATCTGCATAGCACATAGGTGCTTTTCATGTCGGCTCATTTGATCTTCTCAAAGCAGACAGGGCAGGCAATATTAATCCCATTTTACAGATGAAGAAGCTGAGGTTCAGAGAGGTTGCATAAGGCCACATGGTTGTATGTGACAGAGCTGGCTCTCCAACCAGAACTCTGACTCTAGAAACAGGACTCTTCCAGCTGCACCTGGCCACCTTGGGGATTCCTGGGCCTGGCTGCAGCCCAGGGTGAGGTGAAGCATCGGTGCCTCAGCCTCTGGCTGCTGCCCTTACCCCAGCAGGTCCCTCCTAGTAGATGCCACAGCCAGGCTAAGAGCCAGCTCAGGGGCTAGGCAGGCAGAGGCCTCAGCTTCCCTCCCATAGCAGCTGAGAAGTTCTTCCTGGAATCCAACCTAAAGTCTGTCTGCTGCAATGGACACCTCCTTCTGCACGGATACACCAGGGCCTCATGGTGACTGCTGCTGCTCTCCTGCGTACCTTCTGGATATATCCTCCAAAATGCATCATGTTGGACAAAGCCTTCTTCTTCCGGGCCTCATCCTCAGCCTTCCTCCTGTTCTCCTCCTCCTCTCGCCGGGCCCTCTCTTCCTGATTTGTGGGAAAGAGGAAGAAGAGAGCACATTGAGGGGGAGGGGGACAAACCCTGATTTTGAAGCTAGTAATCTTAATTTTTTTTTTTTTTTTTTTTTAATCTTAATGGGCAGGCTGAGCTTTCTCTCCGCTGGGCAAGGAGCTTTCCAAGGGCACAAGATGTGTTTATTGAATGAATGAATGAGGTTCTGGACCCCATGTGTGAGGTCCCATCATCCTCTCAGGCTGGGATGTTCCCCAAGAAAGCCTATTGCTTGGGAAGGGTCTCAGCAGCAGCACAAGAAGAGAGCCAGGGACCCTCAATTCCTGGGTAGCTTGGTCTGGGCAAGGACTGAGGACTGGAGTCTAAAATACTGAGTGCATAAGGATCTATACAGTGTCTGTCTTGTTCACAGGTGTATTGTCAGTGCAGGTCAATGCCCAGCACTTGGCAGGTGTTTGTTGTCTCTTGACTGAATCAATATCTAGGAGTAGAGGGGGGACTGGGGAGCTGGAGCGGTCTCCATGGGCAACGCAGGAGCTGGAGGTATGTCAGGGGGCTCTGTGTGCCGAGGGGGGGTCACTCACAGCCAGGCGAGTCTGACGTTCCTTCTCACGCTCATTCCGGATGCGCTGCTGCTCTGCACGCTCTGCCCGCCGCTTCTCCTGTGGAGGGAGGTGAGTACATGTAGGGGAGGGGTCATCAGAGATGCAGGGGCCAGTGAGGAGCTTTCCCTCACAGGAGTCTCAGGGTGTGGTTGCCCACACCCAGAGGCACAGTCAAGGCCTGTCCTCGAAAGGCCAGTTCCTCGGGCATAAGCAGGGGCCCACTGCATGGGTGAGCCAGTAAGGAAAGCATCCTAGTTAAGTAAGGCTGGCCCACTCTGGGGCATGTGAGGATGGCCCACATGGTACATTATTCACGGTGAAGTCTGAAACAATTTGAACAATGTCAAGCGGGCTACTGCTGACTCCTACAGAGCTACACCCCACCCCAGCCCCAGCAGCTGCTCTGTGCTCAAAGATAGCCCAGTCCTCAGCTGCCAGCCAGAGCAGCATGTCTGCAGGAAGGCAAATTTGGTGGAGAAAAAATAAAAGAAATAAAGGGACCACCCTGCCCACTCCCCCTCTCCTCGGGATGATTTGGGATTTCACACACATCTTCTCTTTCTTAGTGTTGTAGATGTTTTCTATAGCAACTTTGGATTACCAGGATTTGAACATGCCTTTTATATTCTCTGAAGGAGGAAGTAATGCAGAGTTTCTCCCATTCAAGTACAGGACAGCAAAAGCAATGTAGTTTTGCTAAGTAAACCTTGTGTGCTCTATGGGAAGGAGGCAGGGGGCAGCTGGACGACAGGCCTTTTTGATTGGCCATTCCATAGCCAGGGCCTGAGTTAGGCCCTGTGGGGGGCCCAGAGATGAATAGACTCAGCTCCTGGCATAAAGGAGCATCCAGTCTGGTGGGGAGAGAAGGCAGAGACCCAAAAACCAAGGTGCAGGGCAGAGCAGGAGCTTGCTTCAAGAGAGGCTCAAAGTGCAGCAGGTCCTGCTGGAGGGAAACATCTACCAGGGCTAGGGGCCCCAAGGAAGGCTGCCTGGAGGAAGCGGGCCTAAGGAAAGGGGATGGAAGACAGGAGCATTGCACTGGGAGATGGGACACCTACAATCCTGTCTTTGAGCGAAATGAGCTCCTCTTCCTCCTTCTTCCTGTTCTCAAAGTGAGCCTCGATCAGCGTCTGCAGCTCGTTCAGGTCCTTCTCCATGCGCTTCCGGTGGATGTCCTACAGGTGGACCACCAGGGGTCAGAGGCTGCCACACCCAAGTCCAGGGGAGAGATATGATGGGCGGGCTAGACACCCCCTGTTCAATCCAAAAAGGCCCCTGGGGTCTGGGGCCTGGCCAGGGAAGGGGCACCTGGGGCCTGAATCCAGGATACTTCTCAGGGGCTGGCACCCAGCCTGGCTGTTGTAGGCACCGTCCTACCTGCCCCCACAAGCCTACAAGGTCTTGTCAGGGCCCTCATGACCACCCCCATCCAGGCCTGCCCTCCCCACAGCACCACTCACATCAAAGTCTACCCGCTCTCCATCAGGGATCTTGGGTGGCACCAAGTTGGGCATGAATAGCCTGTTAGAGGAATAAGGAGTTGATAAGCATCAACCCTGCTGTGTACCTGAGGGAGACTTTGGGTGCCTGGAGCCGGCAGAGTCCTTCTTCCTCACCACCACTGCCCCAGCCAACCACAGCCATAATAACAACAGTGACATTAACAGTAAGAGACCTCACACTTGCTCTGCACCTTGAAATATACAAAGCTCTTTTACATGAGTCATTGCATTTCATGCCCACAGTACACCCAGGACGTGGCTATCATTAATCTCATTGAGAAAGCAGAGACTTGGAGAGGTGGTGACTTGCTCAAAGCTGCCCAACAAGGAAACAAAGGATCTGTGACAAAATGACAGCTTTGCCTGCCTCCAAACCCCCATGGCTGACCCCACAGAATATCCCCACGAGCCCAGGAGTCCTGCGGTTTGGTGCCACCCCTGGCTCATACTTGCTGTGTGACATCAGGCCCAGGCTCTGGTCCTCAGTTTCCCCATCTGCCCTCAGGTCTGGGCAGGGTTATGGGAAGGCTGAAATGAAATACTACAGTGTACGTACAAGTGGCCGGGAAAATTGCTGGGCAAATGGAGCTGAGATTTGCTTTGGGCTGGGCTGTGTCTGTTTTCGTAAGGGGCCCTGGCGGCACAGTGGTTAAGAACTAGGCTGCTGACCAGAAGTTCGGCAGTTCGAATCCACCAGCCACTCCATGGGAGAAAGATGTGGCAGTCACTTCCGTAAACTGCTTCCATAAAGATTACAGCCTTGAAAATCCTATGGGACAGTTCTACTCTGTCCTATAGGGTCGCTATGAGTTGAATCAACAGATTTGCGTTTGGTTTGGCTCCAGTCGGTCACACTGAAATGGGAATGTGCTGAGATGCCACCTACTTGTGGGTTTAGCATCGCCAAAAGGGAAATGCTCCCTGTCCTCTAACCCATCCAACACCACCACCTTCAGGTGGGTTTCACACGTGGGTGGTATCAAAGCACCCCGCCCTCCCTTGGTGACTCTCTGAGGAGACCCCTGTGCAGAACACGGCCCGTAGAACTACACGTGGTGGTCTGTACCTACCACATCCCCAGCCAGTGAACACTCCTGCCCCATTCCCACCATCTGCCATTGGCCTTCCACACTCGGGGCCTCACACAGGTGTGTCCCACTCACCTGGGCTTGGGTTTGGACTCCTCTACCTGGCCATCTGGAGGGGAAAGAAGAACAGACCCACAGGTCATGAGGCCTGTTCTGGTCTTAGCCCAGCCCCTTGGTGCCTGTGGGGCTCTGTTCTGCGTCTGCACAGTGACTCTTTTCTACCCCTGGGATCCCATGAGCCCAGGCACACCAACAAGAATTAAGGCAGCAAGGGCTGCAAGCCCCACACTTGGTCTCCCAGTGCAGCTCCCAGTGGGGTATCCCTGGGAAGGGCTGAACCCTAGAAGGGAGCACACACACTCGGTGCGCAACTTCAAAGCCTTCTACCATTTACCAGTTCTGAGTGAGGAAACGTTGCTTAGAGCTTCAGGTTCCTGTGGAAATGTCCCTGGGGGTCCTGGCCCCAGAGTCCCCTCCCACGTCTTTGCCTCCTTGGTCACCTCCTAGACTTCTGGTAGCCACAGGGCAAGGAAGCAGATTGGCATGAGTCCAAGCCCAGGATAATTGCCCTCACTGCTGGAGGTGTGACTGGGGCCAGCACCTCTCTGGAGGTGTGACTGGGGCCAGCACCTCTCTGGAGGTGTGACTGGGGCCATCTAGAACCCTCGTACAGGTTGCAGCATCATGGTGCTGACAGCAATGATCCACACGGACCATCTCTCACATGCCTTGGGATTTTGTCCTAACAGGCACTGCACACCCTATGCGTGATTTCACTGAGCTCTGGGAGTCTCATGTATGGACATGACCTCTGCCTGCCCTGCCCTGACCAAGGAGCTGGGCACGGGTCCCCTCTTCCTCTGGGCACCATCAAGGCCACCTCTCTGGGACAAAGGGCAGTTGTGTGGAGCCCAACATCTAAAGCACACAGCTGCCACCACTTCTGTTTTCTCTTCTCCCAAGACCCTGTCTTCACCGCCCCCACCTTCCTGGAAGGAGCCCTGTGGGCAGTCTCCCCCAAAGCTTCTGTGAAGGGTTCCCTTGCCACCTCAAACTCCCTTCTGATGGCCAACAGTCCTTACCTTCAGCCTCTTTAGCCTCATCTTCTTGTTCATCTTCTAAACAAAAAGTAAGAATTCTGTCAAGCCTGAGCTCAAGCCCCACTGCCAAGAGCCTTCCCCACAAACAGGTTCTAACCAAAGTGCACCCTGCTGGTTATAGAGTCAAGGACCATGTCTTATTCACCACATGTGCTCCTGGTCTCAAGATTGCTTGACATAAAAGAAGCACCTAGTAAATGTTCACTGATTGAACAACTGTTGAACCCAGCCCAAATGAGGTCTCAGAGACAGGAGGAGCAGGACCCCAGGTTGGAGATACACACAGCTTGGAATACACAAGCTCTTTCACATATGTCATTTCATTTTATTCCCACAATACACTCAGGAGGTGGGTATCATTAATTCACAGGTGTGTTTCTTACTGCCATAGACACGGCCTTGGGAACTCTCTACCCCCCTATGTACCACGACTAAATTTCTTACACGCTTACCCCAAAGCCTTACCTTTTGCCCTAATCTCCTCAATCTCAGCCTCCTCAGCCTCAGCTTCCCCTTCAGCCTCTTCTTCCACTGCCTCCTCCTGCTCTGGAGAAGTGAACCAGGCATGTGAATAACCAGGCCCCCATTTCTTGTACTACTAGGCAGAGCCCAGATCAGAGAACAAGTGGAGGGATCAATGATACCCAGGTTCCAGATGAACTTTGGGACAACTGGTGTGAATAGGAGGGAACAGCTCCATTCTTGGTCTAAACCAAAGGTCAGCAAATTACAGATTAAGGGCCAAATCTGGCCCCCAGCCTGTTTCTGTGCATAAAGCTTTATTGGAACACAGCCCTTCATTTACATCCTGTCTATGGCGGCTTTTGTGTTACAATAGCAAAGTAGTTGCAATAGAGACCATATGACCCACAAAGCCTAAAATATTTACTATCTATCGCTTCACAAAAAAAGTTTGTTGACTCCTGAACCGCAACAGAAGGACATGAGCAGGCTTGTGAGCAGTCTTTTAGTTCCAAACATTCCTCTCTGGGAGTTTGAGGATCAGAACTGTGCCTTTTCAAGTATGAAGGTCCTTTCTGTCCCTAGAGGCCTCTAGGCGGGCCAGAAGTCTGCGGTAGGAGTGAGTTAGGATGTGGTGGGTGCTGTGGGCAGCACCAGAGAAGGGCAGGCCCAGCAAGATTCATTGCTCCAGCGGTCAGTTTGCCCAAGATGGTTTCCCTTTCCCCTATGACACCTCTGGTGCTGTGACCCCATCCTACAATTTCACAGAATGTGTCTTACTTGAGGTGAGGCGTCAGGGAAGTTCCTGTCCTGATCCCTGGGACCCTCCAAGTCTAGAGACCCTTCATCTGTCTCCAAAGAAACCACACTATTTGTACTCCATGGAGAGTTGGCAAGATTTTTCTATTTTCATCCATTTGCCTGGTAGAGTGTAGACCCCACCACAATCAGGCACTTGAAGTAGACAGACAGATAAGACAGAACGACACCAAGCACACTGAGCTGCCTGTAGGAAGTATTTGATCAATGCTTGTTGACTGACTACGGACTGACAAGAGGTGGCCTCTTGTCAGAGGGAGAAGAAAACCCCTCAGGGTGGAAGAAGAGGCCATCACGCCACAGGGCCATGTGGGTGCTCTGGGAGAAACAATGGCCTCTGTCACCTGTCCTTCTTTCATAGGTCTGAGTCTTCTCTGAGGCCTGGAGGTGCTGCCTCTTAGATCCTTGTAGCTGACTTACCTCAAAAAGAACCTTCCAGAAGAATAAGAGTAGCGAGCTAGTGAGCAAGGATATGGTCAGTCGTGAGGTCCACCCTCAGGCCATGTTGTTACAACCTCTCCCCACCCTCTGATATTCCCATTCTCTGTATAGTATACCCCACCCTGTCCAGTGGTCAGGCAGCATCTGCTTGAATGCTCCCATGATGTGGAACTCACTGCCCCCCATGGCCACCCACTGCATCTTTAGATACTGCTATTAGAAAGCTCTTCCTAAAATTAAACCCAAATCTGTCTTCTGAAAGGTCACTCCCTGGCCCTAGTCCTAGCCTTGGGGACTGGCAACAAGTCCAGTCCGCATCACCCCTCAGCAGCCAGTGCACACTCAAAGGCTGTCATCACGTCCTGTCTGCTCTGGCTAACTATTTCAGTTCCTCCAGCTGCTCTTCAGATGACTTTGTCTCAAGACTACTTGCCTCCTGGCCACCCTGCCTGTGTAGGGAGGGGCCTAGCACTAAACAATGCTGTGTGCAGTGGGGGCAGAACAGGGCCACTCATTCCAGAGGTTAATCCTCACATTTGCAGCAGGTTGGGAGATAAGCCAGCTAGGGTTCTTCTCACTGCCCAACCTAGCCCCCAGAACTAGGACTAGGACCAGGAGGTGACAGGAGACAGATTTGGGTTTAATTTTAGGAAGAGCTTTCTAACAGTGGTGTCTGAAGATGCAGTGGGTGGCCTTGGGGGGCAGTGAGCCCCCCATCATGGAAGCATTGAAGCAGTTGCTACCTGACCACTGGACAGGATGGGGCATATTGTACACAGAATGGGAACATCAGAGGGTGAGGAGAGGTTATAACAACATCCCCTAAAGGTAAACCCCACTACTGGCCATATCCTTGCTGGCTAGCTCTCTCATTCTTGTGGAAGGTTCTTTTTGAGGTAAGTCAGCTACAAGGATCTAAGAGGCAGCACTTCCAGGCCGCAGAGAAGACTTGGACCTATGAAAGAAGGACAGATGAAGGAAGCCATTGTTTCTCCCAGAGCACCCAGGTAACCCTGGGGCATGGTGGCCTCTTCTTCCACCCAGGGGAAAGAACAAAGACCAGGAAAGAGGAGTCGGTGGCCTTGAAGGAGACACAAGATGAAGAGCTCAGTACTGGGGTCCTGGGCCATCCTCTCAGCTCGGGGAGAAAATGACTGGCCCACCCTACACCTGCCCTCCACACACTTCCCCCTCAACATACACTCTGGCTCTCAGGACAGCAGGGAGTGGGAAGCAGAACAAAAGTAAAAATTCTACTACCGTCATCATCCTCTCTCCAGTCTTCCTCTTCTGAGGTTCAGGGAATGGCAGCCACAAAGGGGAGAAGCGAGACAGGTTAGTCTGGGAGTGGACAGCCCGGGACCGAGTAGCAGGACAGTGCAGTGGCTTTAAAAGTGTGGGTTTTGGAGCTAGGCCTGAGTTTGAATTCCTGATGGCCTACTTTCTAGCCACTTGGGACAACTCACTTCTCTCAGTAACTTCCCTGAGTTATTTCTTCACAGTAACTGATCAGGTGCTTATCAGCCAAATGGAAATAATTACACTCAGTTCTGGGCCATGGTGAGGATTAAACTACCGAGCACAGAGAGAGCATCTGACACGTGCCTGGAAAGCAGGAAGCATTCTGTAAGTGGTAACTGGTAGCCCCCTGCCTCTAGACTACAGGGCCTCAGCTTCCCTCTTACTAAGACCAAACGACTCATAGCGACCCTATAGGACAGAGTAGAACTGCCCCACAGAGTTTCCAAGAAGCAGCTGGCGGATTCCAACTGCTGACCTTTTGCTTAGCAGCCAAACGTTTAACCACTGTGCCACCAGGGCTCCAGACGGACGCCCCAAAAGACAGAGTGGGCGGCAATAGGCGTGCATCAAACTTCACCATTTTCTTCCCCAAATTAGCCCTTCCAGTTTCTAGGAGTCACACTTCTGATAGCCCTGCTTAAGAAACTTGCACCGGGGGGATTTACCTGGCCTGTTGGAAGGAAGCCATCTAAGGAAGACCCAGCATTATAACACTACGGAAATGAACGGGGCTGTGTTGTTCTAGATACAAATATCTGCCCAGAAAAAGAGGTTAGAGTGATTTGTTGTACTTCTCTCCTGGAAGAAGAAGACACGCTCCTGGAATCGCCCATCTGCAGGCTTAGTGGGCATCTTTCTAGACCTTGCTCTCTTGGTCATTTACAGCCAGATACTTAGCCATGAGCAGGGTGCAGTCCATTAACTGCAAGCAAGGCAGATGCTACATGGAGCTCAGATCACCATCACAGTGGAGGATTATTTTGTTCATTCATAACCAAATCCTACTCTGTGTAGCAGGCTGGTTGGTTCCAAACCCAGAGGACTAAGTCTCAAATCCCACCCCCAAAACCTGTTGTAAAGAGCTGGCAAATCCTTCAAAGCAAAGGAAGACCCACCATATCAAGGATCTGCGCTGGAGGAAAGCTGGTAACAGGGAAACCAAGGTCGAGAAGGGGAGAGCGTTGACATGTCGTGGGGTTGGCGACCAACGTCACAAAACAATATGTGTATTAACCGTTTAATGAGAAACTAATTAGCTCTGTAAAACTTCATCTAAAGCACAATTTAAAAAAGGAAGAAGAAGAAGAATCTGTGCAGGGAAAACGGCAGAAACTGAAGCCAGCTTAATTTTTCATTCAAAAATTATTTCAAACAGCTTCTCAAGTGTTTGGTATTCAAACCAAAAGTGACTCCCATAGCCCTTCTCAGTTTTTGCTGTGAGTTTCTCCTATGATGGCTCTTTGGCCAGATACCCTTGGAACAGCCTAGATGTGTGAGAGGCTCCCTATTTTCCTGAGAAGGCATGGTGAGTAATGGAGGGGCCAGCTACCCGGCACCGCCACCACCCCCCGTCCCTTCTTGGAAACTCTCCTCCTAATGGCCACACTCCACGTGCTGAAGTGATATCCCTGAGCACTTCCTGAGCCACTAAGGGACAGGAGCCAGCCTGCCTGGGATGCAGCAGGCTGAGACAACTGAGAGCCATCCTGGGCCATTTAGGGGTGAGGGGGGACTGGAGCCAGGCCTCTTCAACGCTTCAATATTTCTGACACTCAGGAAGAAGGAAAGGTTAGGGTATTCTTTCAGGAAGATCAGGGACACAAAACTGAAGGGAGAAACGTGTTCAGAGTGGAAACAGCAAGAATCTGAGGATCGAGGGTCAAAATGGGCCTATGGCAAGGAGGATGATGATGGTAAATCTTCACGCCTACATAGGCTGTGTCAGATTGCTGAGTACTTCCATGCTCATCATCACATTTGAAAAACTATTAAGGTGAATATTCTTATGTGTGAGAATGGTAGTGAGGTTTTTTTTTTTTAATAGTGCTTACAGTGGTGCAGTGGTTAAGCACTCAGCTGCTAACTGAAAGGTCAGCAGTTCGAACCCACTAGCTGCTTTACAAGAGAAAGACGTGGTAGTCTGCTTCTATTAAAGACTATAAAAAAAAAAAAAATAGCCTTGGAAAATCATGGGGCAGTTCTACTCTGTCCTAAAGGGCCACTATAAGTCGGAATTGACTTGACGGCAACAGGTTTTTTTTTTTTTTATGAGATGTAGACTGAAATATTTAAGCATGAATATGGGAATGGAATTATTTTTTATGTCTGCTCCAGAACAACTGGGGGGAGATGGAGCATAAACAAAAGAAGCTTGGTCATCGGTTGATGATTGTCGAAGTTGTGTAATGGCCCCATGGGGGGCTCATTATTCTATTCATGATACTTTTATATGCATTTAAAACTTTCCATGATAAGAAATATTGGGGGCAGGGGGAAGCAAAAATAATTCCTTGGAAAAAGTGGTGATTCTGTTTGAACTTTGGACAGACGGAAGACACAGGTTTAAACGTTCGCCTCAAGTCCTGAGCAATCGAGGTCAGGGCCGATTCCCATTTAGGAGTCCCGGTTGTTGGGGAGTATTTGAGGGTGAGAGGCAAGAACAGACAAGCTGTTTTCCCAGGGCTCCCAGGAATCTTGGATTCCCAGCCTTCCTCCTTTCTGGCCCTCCTCCTCCCCAAGGTACATACCTTCCACAGCTTCTTCTGCTCAGAAGAGGAGGCCCAGGCAGCAGGAGAGGAGAGAAGAAAGGTGGGTCAGTTTCAAACCACACTGGCCTTGATCCAAATGAGTATACCTGTATGCGCTTACCTTCCTGCTCCCTGCAGTGGAAAAGGAGTGCCGTCAATAGTACATACCACAGGCACACACACCACACCCCACACACACACACCCTGACCTCTCTCAGCACATTACCCTATTTTTATTTCCCTCATTACCTCACGGAGCTCACGTTCCTCTGCTGGCCCTGCAGAGGCACCCGCTAACCTGGCCCATCCTTCTCATCAGTGCTACCTCGCAGCTGAGGCTGGTCCCAGCCTGCTTTGTCTCCTCAGCCTTCTGCCCACTTACTGTTCTCCTCTCACCTCTGAACCTGTTTCCAGGCTATTCCCCCTCCTAGAAAGGCTTTCCCTTTCCCTTCTCTCTCTTTCCAAATCCTACTCAGGTAAGACCTGCCGTTTCCACACAGCTTTCCATGACTATTCCAGCCCTCACTGGTCTCCCTCTGCCAGACCTCCTGCCCTACAGACAGCCTGCCTTGACGCCAGGCCCTGTTGGCCAGTTCTCTCAGGCATTTCATGTCTTTACATCCCAAGAGAGGAGCACGTTTTGTCAGGACAGAGCAATGCTGCACTTCTGTGTTCTCTCTGGTGACCTTCCCCCATGGCTGTTTGGTTGTCTCCTGTGCCCACACTAGCTTCTCTCCAGAGTAGGATCGTGGATGGGTGTTGTCAGGGCCGTGGACTGGTGGTGTCAGGATCATGGACGGGTGTTGCCAGCGCTGTGAACAGGTGTTGTCAAGGCCATGGATGGGTGTTGTCAGGGACACTAGGATGTCCAGATGGAGTGACAACATTGAGTTCTCAGTTGGCTTTTGTGGGGCACAATCAGCTCTGTGGTCTCAGGAGAGTCACTGAAACTTTCTGGATCAGTTTTTAGGAGACCTGGCTTCTTTGCTCCTCTGCTAGTGGCCACTCTCCTAGCACGTAGGACCCCTGTGGACCCTAGAGCTCAGCCTATTTACTTCCAAAAGTCCTCCAGCCTGTGGCCTGCCAGGGATCAGGAGCCCAGTGGCCCACGGGTGGGAGGAGAGGGGGTATATTTCTCCTCTGGGTCCTGAAAGCAGGTATGGCCACTTCCTGGAGTCCTGGTGCAGGTGTGAGGGGCAGGTGGGGGAGGAGGGCAGCGCTCCATATACTCACTCTTCGTACTCTTCCACCGCGTCTTCTGCGTCAGACATGGTCTCGCTCTCCTTCTAGAAAGAGAAAAATGTCAGAGTGAGCAGAAACGGAAGTCCATCATCTTCAGCTCTAGGAGAACAGCTCTGACCCACGATTGTAAGGAGAGATCTGAGAGACTGGGGTGTGAATCTAGCCCTGACCCTTATTAGCTGTGCGACCTTTAGCGAGTCTTCTTCCTTCTCTGTGCAGAGGAGGTGGAGCTCCTGGGTGGTGTAAAAGGTTAACTCACTCTGCTGCTAACTAAAAGGTTGGAGGTTCAAGTCTACCCAGAGGTACCTCAGAAGAAAGGCCTGGTGATCTACTTCTGAAAAACCAGCCATCGAAAACCCTATGGAGCAAAATCAGTTCTGCTCTGACACACATGGGGTCGCGGAGTTGACTGGAAAGCAAAAGGGCAGCCAGCTACTGTTGGTTTCATTTCTTCCCTCTGAGCTCGTGTACTATCTGGATTTCCAGGTTATCGGGTTCAGAACTCTGTAATTCTCAAAACGTCTCTAATGTTTCTCCGCTTTTTCAGTCTGAATAAGCCCGGGGGGGTGGGGAGGGAACCAAGTGCCACATGGCCTCCATCCCACCCCACATGCTCTGTTCATCACTGAAGAAAGTTCTCCTGGCTGAGTGGTTAAATGACCTCAACTGCGGTACATCCAGGCCGTGGAATACCATTCAGCAATGAGAAGGAACAAGCTATTGAAACCCTCAACAATGCGGATGACTCGCCAAGATTCAGGGAATTACGCTGATCGGAAAAAGCCAATCCCAAAAGGTCGTATACTGTATGATTCCATTTATATAACATTCTCGAAACGGCAAAGTTATGGAAATAGAGATAGTGGTCATTAGGAGTCAAGCATGAGGGGTGTGTGGTGGGGATGGGAGGGAGGTGGGTGGGGCAATAAAAGAGCAACATGAGGGATCCTTGTAGTTTTGGAGCTACTCAGTGTCTTGACTGTGGTCATGGACACACACACCTCCCCAGGTTAAAATGATACAGAACTTGATAATACACAGACGTGTAAGTAAAACTGGGGAAATTTGCATAAAATCAGAGATTGCTTCCATGTCAATATCCTGATTGCGATACTGTCTATAGTTTCGCAAAATGTTATCTTTGGGGGAAACTGGGCAAAGTGTACATGGGTTCTCTCTTCATTAAATTTTACACCTGCATGTGAGTCTACAATTATCTAAATTAAAATTTAAATTAAAGAATATTTTCACCAGGAAACTCACCTTGAGCTACTCGCTCACTGAGACAGGAACAACCTAGATTCAGAGCTGGCTGAGTGTGTTTGGACAAGTCTTTTTGATACCTCTGAGCCTCACTTTCTGCTCTGTAATATGAAGTAAGCATACTCATCTGGGCCACTCAGGGGGTTTTATGAAGAACAAATGGATGTAAATAACTTTTGAGAACTGGAGAGCACTGGGCAAATGTCAGGTATTACTGTGCAAGAGTCATTACAGGAAGAGGTGAAAAGAGCAGCACGTGGGTGTGAGGCCAATCTCGTTTTGGATGCATGTGACCTTGGAAAAGTCACTTGACCTCTCTAGACCTCAGTTCCCTCGTCTGTGAAATGTAGATATTCCACCTCTTCCGTGGTGGCTGTGAGGATTGGAGCTGGTATAAAGGGCCTTGCACAGTTCCAGGGAGGCTGTTCTCTTTGAAATGTACATGGTACCCCCTAGAGTGGTATGACATAACGGCTCTGCAGCCTTCATGGTGCTGCAGAGAGCAAAAGGACAAGGTGATGGAAACAGGGCTAAAGAGTGGGGCTAAATTTAGGCTGGAATGAGATCCAAATGGTGGATGTGACCACCCTCGGCGAGGTTTCTCCTTTGCCCCCTGCCTCCTGCCCCATTCCAGGTCCTGCCAGCGCTGCAGCCACCCACTTCTGACCCTAGCTGCAGGTTGAGGACAGCAGCACAATAGTGAACATTCTCGTGCCCCCTCCACTTCTTCCTGGTGGGCACATCCCACTAGAGTGTCTGAGAGAAGCCCCCAGGCACCCATCTGTAAACCATCATTGAGACCCAGTGCTTGGTGGGTTGGGGTGATGTCCACAAGGCTGCCGCTTTGAGGCGGAGGGGTTCCAGGGACCTGCAGCTCCTGGCTTCCCCCTGGGTGAGGCCTCCGCAGATCCGACACCCACTGCCTTGGGTTGGCTCCCTCTGCTGGAGGGAGGGTGAGGAGAGGCCCTGTTTCCACAGAGCTCTGGGCCAATGGAGGCACTTTTTGGCTCCGCCCAGACAAACGAGAAGAGGACATGCCAAATGTGTAAGGTGCCACGATGGGAGATTGAAGTCTCACACTGCTGAAGAGAGACCCAAACCCCAGCGGGTTTCCAAATGGGGATGGGAGTCAAAGAGAACAGCCTCCTGGCCCCAGGGCGGGTGAGGACTCTTGGGACAGAACCCCAGGGAAGCAGACAGAGCTAGTGGACTGAGAACTCGGGGAACTGCTGCCTGAGCCCCTGGAGGAGCCTGCCACCCCAGGGATGAGGAAGATGTTTCTAGGGAAATGGTGCGTGGCCAACCTGGGCTGCATGGTCTCTGCTTCCTCTCGCCTCTCCTGCCCTGCCCTCCCACCAGCTCAGGGCCACTGGGTATGAGGCTGGGGCTCGGAGGCAGAAACAGCAGCCTGGACCTGCTCCTGGGGCCCTAGCCAGCTCCTAAAATAGAGTGCAGACCAGGAGAGGGCTTTCAGCTGAGAAGGCACAGCCAAGCCAATCACTCCAAGCAAGGCCCAAGGAAGGGCCAGGAGCTGTGCTGGGGCTGGGGGCTCCAGAATGGCAGTCATTCAAGAACCTGACAGGCAAGGTACAAGAAGTCCTAAGGCACCTTAGCCTCACCCCCAAGCCCTGGCTTGCTTCCCAGGGCTACTTTCTAGCCTGCCTCACTCAGGGTCACCTTTCCTGGGGCACAAACACTTATAAAGTAAAAACGATAGAGGGCAAAGAGAATACTTGGCCTCGGGGCCAAGAGATCCAGGTTTGAAACCCAGTTTTTGCTACGCGGCCTTAGTTAAGCCACTTAATCTCTCTATACCTATTAAAAAAAAAAACAAAAACAAAACCCCAGTGCCGTCGAGTCGACTCCGACTCATAGCGACCCTATATGACAGAGTAGAACTGCCCCATAAAGTTTCCAAGGAGCACCTGGTGGATTCAAACTGCCGACCCTTTGGTTAGCACCCGTAGCACTTAATCACTACGCCACCAGGGCTTCTTCTCTAATACCTATAGATAGATAAAAACCGAAACCAAACCCCTTGCCTACGAGTCGAGTCTGACACATGGCAACCCCAGCTGTTACAGATTAGAAAAGCTCCACAGGGTTTTCTTGGCTGTAATCTTTACGAAAGCAAATCTGAAGGCCCTTCTTCGTTGGCGCTGCTGGGTGGGTTTGAACTGCCAAACTTCAGGTTAGTATTCGAGCACTAACCAGGGACCACCTAGCTATAAAACAGGTGAGGTTCAAGTTCCAGTCTTGCAGAAAAGGTCTCCGAGTTTCTGAGGAACTCAGGCCCTACCCCTAAGCCCTAGTCCTCAGCCTTCAGCTATTAGCCCACCAGGAGACCTGGGGACAGGGGAGTGGGAATGGGAGTGGGAGTGGGAGTGGGAGTGAGAGTGAGAGTGGGAGTGGGAGTGGGAGTGGGGGCAGGAGGGATTGGCAGCAGGCAACGCCATCCTCTCAGATTCCTGAGGAAAGGAGGGCTTGCCCCGTGAGACAAGGGTCAGAGGAGGAATATGGGGAGATCAGGTGGCTTCCCAGCTGCACTAAGCTGGGGAATGTGCTTTGAAATTCCTTACACTCCAAGCACTCCCCACCCCCATATATCTCCTCCGCCTGCCCAGGAGGAGCTGAAAAGTCAAGGGAACCTTTCTGTCTACTACTCCCCAGGCACTACCAAGATCTCTCCCTGTGGGGTGGGCTGGGGAGGGGGAGGGTAGGGCAAGGTTCCCACTGGCTGGGACACCTGGGGCAGCTAGGTTCAGGGTTAACGCTTTAATACAAATGAGCTGGGTTCACACCTATGAAAGATGTCCCAGTAGGGGCCTTTCCACCATCTGCCCCCGCCCCCCCCCACCCCCCATGCTCTTGCTCTGGGGAAAGGACTGGTGCTGGGTCAGGAAAGCCGAATGAAATTTAAGTGTCAGGTTGGGGAGGCACTCCAGCCATCCCTGCGTACCTCAATGCTTCCAGAATCTCAAGTTCCTGGAGACGAGAATTTGACCACAAACCTTACTCTGCTGTCTGGGGTTCAAGAAGGACCTGTCTGGAAATGTTTAGGTGGCCCTTTGCCTGGAGGAAAGCAATTTGGACCAAGCAATTTGGGAATATCCCTGTTGGTCAGAGCTTCATAATATTTAGAAGTATGTTAACTATCAGGTCCACTCAACAGATAAGGAAATTGAGTCCAGTAGTAACTTGCCCTCTTGGGCAGCCTCTTCTGTGGCAGATCCAGGGCTCAAACCCAAATCTCCACTTTTTAACACCGGGTTCTTTCCTCTCTACTGCACTACTCTTGGTGTCCAATGCCTGTCACATCTTATCTAAACGTGGTCTGCTTTCCCACGGAAACGCTCAGGCCTTCTCTAAGAGAGAACATGGATCGCTATCGACCTCGACATCCACTCAGCGTGGACACAGACAGGCTGGCTCAGGGACCCTCACATCATAACCTCCACTCTCTGCTCTCCCCCTCCCCACAGACGTGTGTCCAAGTCTTACCTCAGAACAGGAGCGGCAGGGAGATCCTAGAGCTGTCTGCTTGGCCTAGGTGGGAAGTGAAGGAGGGCAGAGGATGGAGAGGGCTTTAAGCAGGCAGGTGGGCTGGGGCCTCGTGAGCAGGCCGTGTGGTAGGAGGAATGTACAGCAGGAGACACTGGGGTGTGGCAGCGGGGAGTGGGGGTGTTGGCTGCTATTTTGGCAGGTGCCAGGGACAGGGCTAAAGGAACATGTACCCCATGCCATATAAGCCTATGTGGTCGTCCAGCTGCCCAGATAAGCTATTTAAAGCTGCTCAGATATGTGGGGAACAGGGGACAGAGCAAGCATGTAACACAAACCAGCTGTCCCTCTTGAGAATTCTGATATAGCAGATGCCAGCGAGCCAGGCCCCAGGAGGGCAGGCTGGGAGCAGGGCTGGGAGGCAGAAGGCAACCTCCAAGATACTCCATGAATCTCTGGGCCAGGGTTCTGGTGGGCAGAGGACAAGGGCTTATCTGCAGCTCCACATGAAATGAACTGTGGGTAAAGATGTCCTCCAGGCTGCTGGCTCTGCAAGCTTTGCTTCTGCTGGTCTGGGCAGCCCTGGACAGGTAGCAGGCTTTGTGGGCCTGAGGGATGACATCTGCAAGGTGGGCCTTCTTTGTGACCCCAAAGCCATGGGACAAGCTCCCCTCCAATGGAATAGACTTAAACCACTACGAGTGGTCAGATATAAGACAGAACTTAAGTTCACCTTACAGACTGCTGGGTTGTGGGGTGCGGGTAGTGAGGGTTATGGAAGCTTATTCCTCAAGGCCTTTAAAATCAAGTGATACAGGTCCATGATTCTATAAATCTACTCAGGTCAGGGCCCAGGGGGTTTCATGGGAGGATATGTATGTCCCTGTGATGGTTAATTTTATGTCTCAACTCAGCTGAGCTATGGTGCCCGTTTGTTTGGTCAAACACTAGATGTTGCGAAGGTTATTTTGTAGATGGGATTAACATTTACAGTTGACTCCAAGTAAAGCAGGTTACCCTTGTGAGTGGGCCTCATCCAACCAGTTGAAGGGCTTAGAGCAAAAACTGAGGTTTCCCAAAGAAGGAATTTTGCCTCAAAACTATAACATAGAAACTGCCAGTTTCCAGCATGCTCCCTGCCCTGTGGGATTTCTGACGTGCCAGCCCCCGCAATCACATGAGATACATCCATTTCTCTCTCTCTGTCATACACACACACACACACACACACATATACATTGTTGTTGTTAGGTGCCATTAAGACGGTCCTGACTCACAGCAACCGTATGTACAACAGAACAAAACACCGCCCGACGCTGTGCCAGCCCCATGAGCTCGTTGTCTGAGCCCACTGTTGCAGCCACTGTGTCAATCCATCTCGTTGACAGTCTTGCTCTTTTTCGCTGACCCTCTGCTTTACCAAGTACGGTGTCCTTCTCTAGGGGCTGGTCCTTCCTGATAACATGTCCAAAGCACGTGAGATGAAGTCCTGCCGCCCATTCATGTATATAGATCACCTGCACCAGTTGCCATCAAGTTTGACTCCAGCTCATGGCAACCCCATGTCATAAGGAGATAGCCAGGACTTTCTTCTGAGGTACCTCTGGGTGGACTTGAACCTCCAACCTTTCACTTAGCAGCTGAGCATGTTAACCATTTGTACCACCCAGAGACTCCTCTCTCTATCTCTCCAGATAGATAGATCTCCTATTGGATTTGTTTCTCTGGAGAACCCTAATGGTCCCCAACACCAGCACATTGTAGGGCTCAAATGCATGACAAAAAATGAGCTGAAATGACCTCATGCATGCACTTGTTTCCTTGCTTATTAGCTACCTCGTTGACAAAAACAAGGGCAGGGTCCTCATGCGTTGGATGCATGAATATAAGGGAGAAGTTCTGTCCAGCAGCCTGCCCACAATGAGCACCCCAGGGAGGGCATGTGCAGGCACAAAGGCTCCACCACCCTGAGACAGCAGCTGCTGGAATGGCCCCAGACATCCAGAACCAAGCGAGCACCTGGGACCCCTCCTGGGCTCCCTAAGGAAGGCTTCCAGGAGCCCCTCCTAAAGAGAAGTCTATGTGGGGACAGTTTTTGCCCACTGGGTTTCCAAAGAGTTACCCTGCCAGGGAGTTGTTTCATATCATAGAACATGAGCATTCAAAGGTCGTTAGGGGTCATCTGGTTGAACCCTGTGGCTGGGAGAAGGGAAATGCTCTGTCCAGGGTCACAGCCTGAGTTTCCAGCAGGACCAGAACAGTAGTTCAGATCTCCAGAGCAGACGTTTAGATCTCCAGCATTTCTGGCCGGTACCCATCCGTGCCTCTGCCCCGCCTTGGGCTTTGTCCTCAAACTCTCAACTACAGGGGTGGCATGCTTGCAAATGCTCTAGCCCTGGTAGGGAGGGGGGCATTGGGCAGGGCCTCCGGGCACAGAGCAGACACAGGGGACCAGCCATAGGAGGCTCACCAGCTAGAGATGGGCAAGCCTGGGGGCTCCAGGCTGCTTCTAGGGACCAGGGAGTTCTCCGCAGATGGGGGCTTTTGGCCCTTATGTTCCCGGACCATCGGATCCAGGGCAGGAGTCCTTGCTCCAAATCATAAGGGCTGGGGTAAGGCTAGCTACCCTGGGTTGGCTGCTTCTGTCCAACAAGCTTAGGGACCTGGGACCTGGTGATGCCCTTCAGAGCTGTGCTCTCAGATGCCCTGGAGTGCCCCAGGCATTGCGGGGGGGTGGGGGGAGGCAGGGCTCTGAACCTGCCCCCACCCCCACTTGGTTCTGGGTAAAGCCAGGGCAGTCCATCAGGATTAAGCATTCTAATGATTAAAAGGAAAAAAAAAAGTTTTTAACTATACCATTAAAGGGATTGGATAGGGCATCAGACTGGCTTTTTTAGTTTGGTTTGGCCTAGATGCTCAGGAGCCTCAGCATTCTCCAAGCTCACATGGGCCATGGTGTTGAGGAGACGGAAGACTGTCCTTTGAGAGAATGAGGGGGTGGTGGCAGCCGACTTGGCACTGTATCTGAAAGTTCTGACCCCTCAAATTGCCATATTAAGACCACTGTGTCAAGCCCACTTTAACATGAGAAGAGGGAGACTGGGAAAATGAGCCCCTAACCAAGTCAAGACATAAAACAACCCTCTTCACGCACACAGCAGATGGCTCCTGTTCGAAAGCAAAGCCTTCAGGAAGGAGCCTATTTCCAAGGTATCACCAGTCATTTACACCTGAGAGTGAATGAGTTTATCAGATCCTTCCTGAGCACATAAAGGCACTGGGCTCTTGGCCAAGGCAGCAGGTCAGGGAAGCCAGGAGAAGACAGAGCAGGGAGATGGGACACGTGGACGATGTACTGCACCTCCTTCACAATCCAGCCTCAGCAGGCTGGGAGCAGGCCCAGGATGGGGGTGAGTAGCCCGGGCCTCAGTAAGGGAGAGACATCACAGGTACCTGCTGGGGAAGATGAAGCAGGTAACCCTAGAGTTCCTGAAAGATGGCACTACCCTGATCCTCGAGGTGAGCAGGAAGGAGGGGACACCTCTGGACAGGACTTGAGGCCCATAGTGCTGATGTGTGTCAGTGCTGTGCCCTGGGCTGACACTGGGTCCTGCCTGGCAGCCCCAAGGATTGGCTGTGCCTGCAGTAGGACAAGAAGGTGCCAGGGCAGACCTGCCCCCAGAGGCTGGTGGGAGGGAGCTGGCTGCATCTCCCTGACATTCCTGGCCCCAGGGGCCGTGGCCAGGCAGGTATAGAGGCAGAAAGGAAGGGAGCAGGGCCATGACAGGCAGAGATGCTGCTGCAGGAGGCAGGGCTGGCACAAGGGCAGACCCTTGAGACACAGGCTTGCAGATTCATCTTGGCAAGACTCATCACACCTGTGGGGTAAAGGTGCATTAGAACAGGGAAGGGGGTCCCTAGAACTGGGAGGGGGAAGGGGGTCTCTGGACAGGAAGGCATCCCTTTTCTTAAGACCCACCCCCAGGCTGGGCCAGACCCAAGGTCTGCTGGTTTGCTGAGCTGTAAGGAAGCAGAGCCAGCCAAGGGATTCGAGCAAGTGTTCTCCAGGTTGGGTCCAGTCAATGAGAGAGCAGGAACAGGACTGGAGGGGGGATATTCTGGGTCTTTGAACTGTGTAATTGTCCCAATGACCATGTGCATGCAGCTGAGTGTGTAAAGTCTCCCACCACCACCCCAGCCAACCAAGGCCCCCTCCGCCAGGGCCTGGCCTCCCTGCTCCCCTCACCTCAGCATCCAGGGAGGTGTCTAATTTCTTTCTCCACTGGGTCTTCTTGGTGGCTGCCGACTCTTTCTGCACCTCCTGAATGGCAGCACCAGGGTGGACACCAGGGACTAAGTCAGGGCTCTGGAGGGGCTCAGGATCCCCCATGATCCCTACCTAGGACATTCTCCTTCTTCCTGGAGGGGTGAAGGGCCCCCAGCCCACCTCTCCTCTCTGTTGCCTTCTTCTGACGCATAGTTCCATCCACATCCCTCCCCCTCTCCACTGTCTCCAATCCTGGAATGATTCAATTGTTCTCCGGACTAGACCATTCCACCATTAAAAGGCCCACAATGAGACAATGGAGAGAGACAAGTTACCTCAGCATCCTGCTCTCCGGACTCCTGGGTCCTGCTGACCCACAGGTTGAGCCTTGATGTCACAACCCCTGAAAGCTTCAAGTTCTCCTAAAAAGAGAGCCTTCCATCTCAGATTTTGGGGCTGCTGACAACAGCCAGGGGATTTTCAAAGGCCCTGGAACATGGATAGGACTCTACCTCTTTCCCACATACGTCCAGCCGTACATATCTGGGACATCTCCCTTCCCTCAGGGGGTGATGGGCACCCTGAAGTGACTTGGGCTCAGGAACAATGAGTGGCAACTCAAGTCAATGACAGGGCCTGCCAATGTTGACTGGCATATGAAAATACAGAGTTTTCTACTCTGTTAGGACCAGGGTTCAGGGTTTGGAGATCTCAGGCATAAACAGCCTACAGACCCCTAGCTGGGCCTGAGCCCCTCACCTTCCAGCTAGAGGCTGGTTCAACTCGACTCTGGCTAGCCAGCTCCTTCTCAAAGAGGTGGCGTTTGCTGGCTACACCCACAGGAGCCACAAAGAACTCTGTGCGGGAAGAGCCTGGAGACTTGACTGATTCTGATCTCTGGGAAGAGAGAACAAAACCTGCTGAGCCACACAAGTGAGGTGCACAGGGCCCTACGCACCCGACTCATCAGGTCTCATCGGCTCCTCTGCAAGAGCGACCCCCAACCCCACACCTGAATCGCTGTGTGGTATCTCTCCAGCTTCTCTCCTAACTTGACTGTGCTGGCTGGGAGCCGCATGCTGGCACTGCAGGAAGAGAAGATAGAGACGAGACACACCTGGTGAGGACCCCACCCCCGTAGAGACCAGGACTGCTAAGGAGTAGCCCCCACCCCACCCCACCCCAGCATTTCGGCAAAGAGAATATGGCCTCCCATAGAGCTAGTCTGTGACGACTTGGCCAAGGTGAAGATCTACAGATGCCCATGATTTTCCTCACGTCCCGTCAGCTGGACATCCTCAGACATCTTCCACTCCTCCCTTCTCCTCCCACATCCATCACCACAGCCTGTCACTTCCACCTCAAAAGGGTCTCCTGAACCTTGCCCTTCATTTTCCCTCTACTACTGTCTCTCCTACCCACCTTCCCTGTCTGCCTCCCTGAGCTCCTTTCCCCACTGCCACCAGACCACTTCTACCCAACAAATCCCACGCTGCCCTTCCAGCTCAGACCTCTCAGGTGCCTATGTTCCACCCAACCAGACACACCATGCTTCTCACACTCTGCCATTCCATATTCTGTTCCCTCTGCTTAAAATGCCATCCGTCTAGCTCTCCATTTAGAAGTCTTCCACCAGCTCTTCAAGTCCCATGTGGAATATCAAGTCCTCTGGGACTCCGTCCCCATCTCTTGCAGGCTACAGGGTTGCAGATACTACGGAGCTCCAAGCCCTTCCTTTTTATTCCTGTCCCCACACCTCCCTGCTGGGCAGCTCTTGCCAGTTGGGTGGTCTGATTCTTTCCTGAGGCTGCGAGTCTCTGCAAGGCAGCAACTGTGTCCTATTCATCTTTGTAGGCCCTGCACCCCATCGCAGGGCCTCAGTAAATGTTTAGACAGCAGGTGGATACAGCATGGGGTGATGAAATTCCTAACACAAGCCCAACTGCTTTGCAGGTCCTATTTCATTTTTTTTTCAAAGCATAGTCCTCAGATGACTTGCATCAACATGAGGAGACATGGGGGTGCTTATTCAGGCCCCCACACCAGGCCTGCTGAAGCAAGGCTTCCCCTTCCTTACACTGTTCATAGCCTCCTTCCTGGAAAGCCCTCCTACCCCTCCCCACCCCTACATCCCAAGACTAAACCCTCCTCCAGCTTCAGAGCCCCTACCAAAGTCCTGCCTCCTCCAGAAAGCCCTCCTGGATCTCTTCCTGCTCCATCTCATCTGGTCTCAGCCACTCATGTTAATCCAGTCTCCCTGCCAGATCTGGGGCCCCCAGCAAGGACTGTGCCCTCCCTCAGGTGCCCTATAGCACAGCCTGGCACAAGGAGGGCAGAGGGCAAATGTTCAGTAAATGCCATCTGAAGGCAAAAAGCCGAAGAGAGCTAGAGCCTCCTCCCAGCCCCTGACCTGCGGGTAAAGGTCGTTTCTGAGTTGTCCTTCCTGGGGCTCATCTGAAACGAGAAGGAAAGGCGATGGTGAGTGGGAGCTCCTGGGAAACCAGTGGTCTTCCACCCCAAGTGAGGGGGACAGCCATAGCATACTTCCTCCTGCTCGGCCCCTGCCCAGTGAAATATGTGGCCAAACTGCTTTTCTAGGAAACACCTGGCCTCTCCTTGGGCTCCCCCAGCCCTTCTCGGGGTCCCTGCAACCACCTGTTTTCCTGTCTGCCTCCCCACTGCCCATGAACCCTTGGACAAGGTACTGGGCACCAGTCAGCATCACGCCTCCAGCCTCCTCCCCAGGGCCTGGCACACATTAGGGGCACAGCACACAGTCAGCCAAACAAATGAATGAATGACCCAGTGAACAGAAGAACTAAGAAGAAATACTGGAAGAAGGCAAGATGAGACTCCTCCTCAATTCATATAATCTATATGATTGGGGCAGGGACAGAGCAGACAGCACTAGGAGAGCCCTGCTGCTCTCTGTTCCTACCTTCCCTCCTAGGCAAGTCTCCCAGGTGAGGACAGGAATGGAGGAAGGCAGGAGGGGGGTTCCTGCAGCCCAGCGCTATCACTGCAGAGTGCCTCCTCCCTGCAGTTCTGACCTTTCCCACTAGGTGGAGCTGCTCATGATTGTTCACATCCACCTTCTGGATCTTTAACCTGTTCTGTCTTATCTAATTCAACCTTTTCTGTTCTTGGACACTCATGGGAATCCAAAGACCCTCTCTATCAAAACGAGCTTCCTTATATCTAACCTGAGACCCTTATGCCATAATGGATGTTGATTTCCTTGGCTTCCCTTCCAGTGGATTAGATTAGAAAGACAAGTGTGTCCTGGGCTCTCACCCGAAAGGAGATGGTCCTGGGGCTGGAGCGTTTGAGGGAGCTGCTGTAGGTGACCTGGGTAGGTGACGTTATGTCTGCTTCTTCCTCCTTGCTGGGGATTTTCACCTGGATGGAGTAGGGGGAGTGTCAAACAGGAGGTATGGGGCCCTATCAGGCCCTGGCTGACCATGGAGACCCTATGTGGCCTGGCTCATGCCGGGAACTGCAGGAGGAAGGGTGGGCAAGCTTCCTCCCCTGCCTCCTGCCCTTTTGCATCTACTGTGGGGGTGGGGACACAGCCCTGTGAGGCCAGGCAGCACTTTCCAGGGGAGCTTCTGGAAGGATCCAAGGCTTCCCAAGAGTCTGCTAGGGTTCTAGAGTACAGGCCCTGGATGCGGATGTGGCACTAGGTACCAAGTACTCCCTGTGACACACCTGATGCCCCTTTCAGCTGCCAGCAGCTGGCTCAGCACCCCCTATTCTGACAGTGGCGGGAAGCAGAAAGGGAGAGAAGAAACTGCTAAGGCCAGCCTGAAGGTTGGAGGCACCAAGGGACCAGAGACCACCTGAGGAGGGCTAGAGTGGCGGGCTTGCCCGGGAAGGGGGTTCAAGGGTAGGAGAGACAGGAGGACTGCCAACCTGGAGTACGAAGGGTGGGAGGCGGGAAGCCACAGTTGGAGAGTCTGGCTCCCCCTGCTCTCTTGGCTCGGCAGAGGGAGGGGGACTCTTCTCAAGGAGGGCCCTTCTTCTTTGCTCCTTGGTGGTGGGTTGGGTCCCCCCAGGAGTCAGCTGCTCCTGGGCCTGGGGCTGCTCAGAGGCTGCTGCCCTCTTGTGGGTCTGCTTGGTCTCTGTGGTCAGGGTCTTCTCTGCAACCAGCATCTTCTCAAAGATGGATGCTTTCTCAGGCACCAGTCTCCTTTCCGAGCTTGAAGATTTCTCTGGGGCCAACTCCGAGATGCTTGTTTTTTCTGGAACCGATTTCTTCTCTGAGATGGATCTTTTCTCTGAGACCACTATCTTCTCTGACACTGAGGATTTCTCTGGGGCTAGCGTCTTCTCCAGAGCTGGTGTCTTCCCTAAGACACTTGTGGTTTCTGGAACCAGTCTCCTTTCTGAGGTGGATCTTTTCTCTGAGACCGCTGTCTTTTCTGACACGAGTGTTTTCTCAGAGGTGGGAACTGTCTCAGAGATGGATCTTTTCTCTGAGACTGATCTCTTCTCGAATGCTAACATCTTCTCTGGAATGGAGGTTTTCTCTGAGACTGGGGTCTTCTCTGGATCCAGGGCCTTCTCTGGGACCCCTTCCTTCCCCTGTCCTGGCTCTCTGCCCACCAAGCTCTCCTCTTCCCTGGCCCAGGGGCCTCGCTGCTCCCGGCTCAGTCTCCGGCGAGGCGGGGTGTCCAATTCCTTCTTGGGCATTGGAGGTTGCGGCTTGGCCTGCCCAGGGCCTGGGCTGTCCCTGCTGTCCTCTGCCTTCAGCTTCTCCTGGTTGCAGCTTGGCCTGCCCAGGGCCTGGGCAGCCTCTACGACCTGCCGCCTCTGCTGCCGCTCCTGCCTCGTCCTAAGGATGGCCTGGAAGTCCTCATCATCATCTCTGGAGGCTTGGGGGGATGGCGTCTGGGCCTCTGCTTCCTCCACGCTCAGCAGTCTGAGTCAGAAAAGCAGGAGATAGAATCAGAGGATATCAGAGGTGGGAGGTACCCTGGGGTGTACCTGACTCAACAGAGATACCTCCAGATTCGCCAAGGAGGGGGTGAGGAAGTGGGGCCCTGGATCCCTTTTATCTGCTCTATATATTGAACTTCCAAGTTGATATTTGAACAAAACTCTCCATGTTTTTTAAAGAAAAAGTTTATTTATAAGCCTCTATAATCATTCCATGTTCATACTCAATTAAAAAACACTGATTGAGCACCTACTTTTAAATCTCCCAGGCCCTGTGTGGACACTGTGGAGTCAAAGGAATAAGTACAATCCCTGCCCTTTAGAGCCTGGATCAAGATCAGAGCGGTTCAGGGATTTGTCAGAGGTCACACAGCTAATTAGTGGTGGAGCTGAGAGTAAAGCCCAGTGCACTATCCAGCATGCTTGTCAATCGTGTGGGTGCAGCCAGGACTAGGTGGCAGCCACAGGAGTTGGTGCATTCCAGGACTTAGAACCTAATCTCCCTTCTCTAGGGGACCCAAGGGAGCAAGAGCAACAGGAGAGGGTTGTCCAAAACCCATAGCACTTGTCATCCTGCAAAAAGAGATTGTTTTCCTTCCTTATCACCCTCTTATCCCTCCCTTTCGTTCTGCAGAGGAAAGAGAACTAACTGGGGGTCACATAGGGTGCCATTTCAGGCAAGTTATCCCACTGTCTGAGCCTACGTTTTCACACCTGCAAACTGGGCTTGTTAGGAGGATGGAATGAGACTCATCCCGGGAGGCTGCCCAGCACAGTCATGGCACATAGGTGGCATTCAGTAAATTCCAGGCCTTTTTCTTCATTTCCCTCCTAACCCTAAAATCTAGGTGGCAAGACCAGCCCCCTTCTTTGTCTCAGAAGCTAGTTATGGAGCGTTAGGGTCAAAATGAGGTAGCCTGGTTTATGTAGATAGTTGAGCTACAGAGCCTGATAGATCTGGATGAAAATCCTGGCCCTGTATTCTTTAGTGGTATGATCTCAGCAAGTCACCTAAGTACTCTTCGACCCGGTTACTCCATCTGTAAAATGGGTTAATAATACCTCTCTCAGGGGTATTGTGAGGATTAAGTGAGCTATGTCCATAAAATGCCAGCAAAGCATAGCTCATGGTGGGGCTCAACAAATAGCAATTGTAATAAAAAGGTGGAATCTGGTGGTGCTGAGGAGGGCTCTGGGGAAGGTGAGGAACTCGAATTTCATCTTCATACCCTTCAGCCTCATTCCCAGGGGGGTCAAATACGTTAGGCTTGGTGTATCTGGGGCAGCTGAGCCAATCCCCACCACCTGAGATCGGGAAATGGCACTCTCACCCAACCCGATCAAAGCACCTCTCCGCAGGGGGCTGGTCTCCGTTCTGGGTGAGCCGGGGAGCCTCATCGTCATCGGTGGTGGTGGTGGTGCTGCTCAGATTGCGATGGCGCCGCCTGCGCTCCCGCTCCTGCTCCTCCTCGTCTTCTAGAGTTCTCTGCCTGGCCAGGCTGGGGAGGGAGGGAGGGGACGTCAGGGCAGCCCTGGGGAGATGGAACGCCACTCCCAAGCAGGGTTTCTGCAGAGCTGGGAGAACAGACAACGTGACCCTAGGCCAGCCCTGTCCAATAATGGCGTTGAGCACTTGAAGTGTGGCTAGCCTGAATTGAGACCTGCTATTTTTTTTTTATAAGGGGTTTTGTTTTGTTTTATAAGGGTAAACTCATACTCATATGAGTCGGAATCGACTCAAAGGCACTGGTTTTATATATATATATATATATATATATATATATATATATATATATATATATATATATATATATATATGGATAAAAGAGCCCTGGTGGAGCTGTGGTTAAGAGCTCGGCTGCTAACCAAAAGGTCAGGGGTTTGAATCCACCAGCCACTCCTTGGAAACCCTATCGGGCAGTCCCACTCTGTCTGATAGGGTCGCTATGAATCGACTCGACAACAATGGGGTTTTTTGTTTTTCTGTAAGCGTAAAATACACACTGTTTTTCAAAGACAGTGCGAAAAACAGAATGTAAACCATCTCATTAATAATTTTTTCTATTGATTACATTTTGAAATGATAAAATTTAGACAATATTTTGGCTATATTGGGGTAAATCAAATATTATTAAAATTAATTTGGCCTGTTTCTACATTTTTTGATGCGACTAGAAAGTGTAAAATTTCAAATATGGCTCAGGTTATATTTCTATGATATTTCTACTAAATTTCTATTGAAGCTGCAGGGATTTGGGCCAGACTAGGGTTTCTCCAACTCAGCACCATTGACATTTTGGCCGGAGAATTCTTTTTTGTGGGGGGCTGTCCTGTGCATTGGAGCCCTAACAGTGCAGTGGTTAAGTGGTCGCTGCTAACCAAAAGGTCCGTGGTTCAAACACACTAGCCACACAGGAGTCTACTTCTGTAAAGATTTACAGCCTTTTTTTTTTTAAACCCTATAGGGCAGTTCTACTCTGTCCTATAGGGTTGCTACGAGTTGGAATTGACTCGATGGCAATGGGTTTGGGTTTTTTGGTTTGGTCCTGTGCACTGTAGGGTGTTGAACAGTATCCCTGGACTCTACCCAGTAGGTACCCATAGCACTGCCCAATCGTGACAACCAAAAATATTTTCAAACATTGCTCAATGTCCCCTGGGGGTGAAATCACCCCAGATGAGAACCACTGGCTTGGACTTTACTCCGGATCTAGAACACATTGATGAGTGGGAACATAGGGCCTCCCTCTCCGGAGGTGACTAAGAATGTGAGTGGGTGGGCATCGTTCTGCCTAAAACAGGTAGATGAACTTGACAAGTCTTTTTCTCATTTCAGCCCTGGGATTTTTAGATAATATCTCTCAATGGACAATCACAGAGAAACTTCCTTAGAGTTACTCAATTCCCTGTGGAATTTCTCAGCTTGGGAGACGGAGACTCACAAATAAGACCAGGTACACTAAAAAAAAAAAAAAATTTTCCAATTCATCTTCTCTTCACTCTTTGAGCTTCTTTCACCTGTTCTGGAGCAAGGAGACCCTACACACCCTACTTCTGGTTCCTGTCCCCAGTCACCTTCAGTCCTGTGATCAACCACCCACCAACCCATCCATCTACTCCTTCACTCACCCATCTATACATCCAGCTACTTATCAATCCAAACACTCATCACCCAGCCACCTTCCCATGTCCCTACCCATTTCCAACCATCCATTCATACTTATCCACCTGCTCACCAGCCCACCTTCCCTTCCATCCACCCAACCTCCCAATCTAACCAAAAAGCAACTGCAATGGGCCAGCACCAGGTCAGCAACCGTGGGTGTTCACAGAACAAGGCAGGCTCCCTGCCCTGAGACACGTACAGTCTAATGAGAAAGAGAGGGACGTACACCAATAACTAACCCCACTGAGGTGCTGCAATTGCTCCGGAGAATGAAAGAATGGTTACTGGGGGGCCAAGATGATCAGGAAAGGCTCCTGGAAGAGACTGAACCTGGGCTGGATCTCAGAGGATGAACAGGATTTCAACACATGTGAGGGGGGTTGGGGAGAAACCCAAGCAGAAGAGTGGACTAAGCAAGTCTAGGAGGTCAGAAGGAGGTCAGATACAGAGTGTGTTAGGGGTGAGGAGGCTGTACTTCACACAGAGGTGAGAGAGGGTTCCAGCAGCAGAGTGGTAGGCTGTGAAGGTCAGCAGGATAAGCCTTCTGTGCAGCATCCCTCTGACTAGGACCCATATTGGAAGATTCTAGAAATGGCCCCTTCTTCTCTCCCAGAGTTAGTGCAGCGGACTCCTATTGCCACTGTCAGGCGCTAAACTCTCCACTCTGTTCTCCTTTCCAGTTGCCCAGCCCTCTTTCTACTGGGCCTCTCCCTTCCTGAAAGGTCTCACCATGCAACCGTGCCTTGATTTAAGAAGACATATTTCTGAGGAAAAATTACATAAAACCACAAGTTTTATAAGTTGATTTGCACATAAAATACATCTATGGGAGTCTTTTGTAAGACTTGTATAAGAGAGTCTGGTTTCTAGTCCTCCTGCCCTTGGGAAAGTCACTTCCCTTCTCTTCCTCAGTTTTCCTTCCTAAAATGAGGAAAAACCCCACAATGGCTCCGATTTTTTTTCCCCCCTAGGTCCAAGCATCACCCTTGTTTGCCCTACATTCATGAAACAAATGCTGTGTGAGCAGCTACTATGTGCCAGACATGAATCCAGGGGCTAGGATATAGTGGAGAACAAGACCAACAGGGTTCCTCCCTTCATGAAGCACGTATCTGGGGTGGGTAGAGAGGCAGACAATGAACAAGGAAACAAACACATGAACAGAATGACTTCGAATAAGTGGCACAAGGACAATGGAACAAGGTGACATGAGAGAGGGTGACAGAGTGGGGGAAGGCCTCCCTGAGGAGACCTGGTTCATGAGAAGGAGGCAGCAGAGTGTTCCAGGAGGAGGGAACAGCAAGTGCAAGGCCCTGTGTGTAAATGAGCTGAGCTGGCAGCGAATTCAGGGCACAGAGGGTAAGCCATGTGGGGGGAGTCTGGCCTGCGGTGAGGTTGGACAGGGAGGCAAGGCCCAAGCAGAGGGCCCTGTAAAGCAGATAAAAGAATTTGGATTTTACTCTAAGTGAACTGGAGAGCCACTGGAAAGTCTGACACAGAGGAATGACAGGACAGGATTTATATTTTTAAGATCTCTCTAGCTGCTGTGTGGGGAAAAAATTGAGAGGAGGAGGAAAACCTGTCAGGAAGCTCCCACAATGGCCCAGGCGAGAGCTATGGTCGCTTGAGCTGGGGTGGGAACAGTGGAGACAGGGAAAGTGGTTGGTGTGGGGCATATTTTGAAGGTAAAGCCAGCAGGGTTTGCTGATGGATTAGATTTGGGGTGGGGCGGGGCGGGGGGAGTTGAGGAGAAAAGAATCAAGGAAAGCTCCCAGGTTCTTGCCCTAAGCCATTCCTGGTGCTGCTATTAGTAAGATGGGAAAGGCCAGGAGAGGGAGGTTGGTGTGATGTTAGGGTGGCAGTAAAAACCAAAACTCAGACCACTGTCATGAGTCAATTCCAACCCATGGTGCCCCCATGTGGTACAGAGTAGAACTACCCCACAGGGATTTCTTAGCTGTAATCTTTTTTTTTTTTTCATTAACTTTTATTGAGCTTCAAGTGAACGTTTACAAATCAAGTCAGATTGTCACATACAACTTTACATACACCTTACTCCGTACTCCCACTTGCTCTCCTCCTAATGAGTCAGCCCTTCCAGTCTCTCCTTTCGTGACAATTTTGCCAGCTTCCATCTCTCTCTATCCTCCCATCCCCCCTCCAGACAGGAGATGCCAACACAGTCTCAAGTGTCCACCTGATATAATTAGATCACTCTTCATCAGCATCTATCTCCTACCTACTGTCCAGTCCCTTTCATGTCTGATGAGTTGTCTTCGGGAATGGTTCCTGTCCTCTGCCAACAGAAGGTTTGGGGACCATGACCGCCAGGATTCCTCTAGTCTCAGTCAGACCACTAAGTATGGTCTTTTTATGAGAATTTGGGGTCTGCATCCCACTGATCTCCTGCTCCCTCAGGGGTTCTCTGTTGTGCTCCCTGTCAGGGCAGTCATCGATTGTAGCCGGGCACCAACTAGTTCTTCTGGTCTCAGGATGATGTAGGTCTCTGGTTCATGTGGCCCTTTCTGTCTCTTGGGCTCATAGTTGACCTTGGTGTTCTTCATTCTCCTTTGATCCAGGTGGGTTGAGACCAATGGATGCATCTTAGTTGGCCGCTTGTTAGCATTTAAGACCCCAGACGCCACATTTCAAAGTGGGATGCAGAATGTTTTCATAATAGAATTATTTTGCCAATTGACTTAGAAGTCCCCTTAAGCCATAGTCCCCAAACCCCCGCCCTTGCTCCGCTGACCTTTGAAGCATTCAGTTTATCCCGGAAACTTCTTTGCTTTTGGTCCAGTCCAGTTGAGCTGACCTTCCCTGTATTGAGTATTGTCCTTCCCTTCACCTAAAGTAGTTCTTATCTGCTAACTAATCAGTAAATAACCCTCTCCCCCCTCCCCGTCTCGTAACCACAAAAGGATGTGTTCTTCTCAGTTTATACTATTTCTCAAGATCTTATAATAGTGGTCTTATACAATATTTGTCCTTTTGCCTCTCACTAATTTCACTCAGCATAATGCCTTCCAGGTTCCTGCATGTTATGAAATGTTTCACAGATTCCTCACTGTTCTTTATCGATGCGTAGTATTCCATTGTGTGAATATACCACAATTTATTTAGCCATTCATCCGTTGATGGACACCTTGGTTGCTTCCAGCTTTTTGCTATTGTAAACAGAGCTGCAATAAACATGGGTGTGCATATATCTGTTTGTGTGAAGGCTCTTATTTCTCTAGGCTATATTCCGAGGAGTGGGATTTCTGGGTTGTATGGTAGTTCTATTTCTAACTGTTTAAGATAACGCCAGATAGATTTCCAAAGTGGTTGTACCATTTTACATTCCCACCAGCAGTGGCAGTGTATAAGAGTTCCAATCTCTCTGCAGCCTCTCCAACATTTATTATTTTGTGTTTTTTGGATTAATGCCAGCCTTGTTGGAGTGAGATGGAATCTCATCATAGTTTTAATTTCCATTTCTCTAATGGCTAATGATGGAGAGCATTTTCTCATGTATCTGTTAGCTGCCTGAATATCTTCTTTAGTGAAGTGTGTGTTCATATCCTTTGCCCACTTCTCGATTGGGTTGTTTGTCTTTTTGTGGTTGAGTTTTGACAGAATCATATAGATTTTAGAGATCAGGCGCTGGTCGGAGATGTCAGAGCTGAAAATTCTTTCCCAGTCTGTAGGTGGTCTTTTTACTCTTTTGGTGAAGTCTTTAGATGAGCATAGGTGTTTGATTTTTAGGAGCTCCCAGTTATCTGGTTTCTCTTCGTCATTTTTGGTAATGTTTTATATTCTGTTTATGCCTTGTATTAGGGCTCCTAAGGTTGTCCCTATTTTTTCTTCCATGATCTTTATCGTTTTAGTCTTTATGTTTAGGTCTTTGATCCACTTGGAGTTAGTTTTTGTGCATGGTGTGAGGTATGGGTCCTGTTTCATTTTTTTGCAAATGGATATCCAGTTATGCCAGCACCATTTGTTAAAAAGACTATCTTTTCCCCAATTAATTCACACTGGGCCTTTGTCAAATATCAGCTGCTCATATGTGGATGGATTTATATCTGGGTTCTCAATTCTGTTCCACTGGTCTATGTGTCTGTTGTTGTACCAGTACCAGGCTGTTTTGACTACTGTGGCTGTATAATAGCTTCTGAAATCAGGTAGAGTGAGGCCTCCCACTTTCTTCTTCTTTTTCAGTAATGCTTTGCTTATCCGAGGCTTCTTTCCCTTCCATATGAAGTTAGTGATTTGTTTCTCTATCACCTTAAAAAATGACATTGGAATTTGGATCGGAAGTGCATTGTATGTATAGATGGCTTTTGGTAGAATAGACATTTTTACTATGTTAAGTCTTCCTATCCATGAGCAAGGTACGTTTTTCCACTTAAGTATGTCCTTTTGAATTTCTTGTAGTAGAGCTTTGTAGTTATCTTTGTATAGGTCTTTTACATCCTTGGTAAGATTTATTCCTAAGTATCTTATCTTCTTGGGGGCTACTGTGAATGGTATTGATTTGGTTATTTCCTCTTCGATGTTCTTTTTGTTGATGTAGAAGAATCCAAGTGATTTTTGTATGTTTATCTTATAACCTGAGACTCTACCAAACTCTTCTATTAGTTTCAGTAGTTTTCTGGAGGATTCCTTGGGGTTTTCTGCATATAAGATCATGTCATCTGCAAATAGAGATAATTTGACTTCCTCTTTGCCAATCTGGATGCCTTTATTTCTTTGTCTAGCCTAATTGCTCTGGCTAGGACTTCTAGCACTATGTTGAATAAGAGCAGTGATAAAGGGCATCCTTGTCTGGTTCCTGTTCTCAAGGGAAATGCTTTCAGGCTCTCTCCATTTAGAGTGATGTTGGCTGTTGGCTTTGCATAGATGCCCTTTATTATGTTGAGGAATTTTCCTTCAATTCTTATTTTGGTAAGAGTTTTTATCATAAATGGGTGTTGGACTTTGTCAAATGACTTTTCTGCATCAATTGATAAGATCATGTGGTTTTTGTCTTTTGTTTTATTTATATGGTGGATTACATTAATGGTTTTTCTAATATTAAACCAGCCTTGCATACCTGGTATAAATCCCACTTGGTCGTGGTGAATTATTTTTTTGATATGTTGTTGAATTCTATTGGCCAGAATTTTGTTGAGGATTTTTGCATCTATGTTCATGAGGGATATAGGTCTGTAATTTTCTTTTTTTGTGATGTCTTTACCTGGTTTTGGTATCAGGGAGATGGTGGCTTCATAGAATGAGTTGGGTAGTATTCCGTCATCTTCTATGCTTTGAAATACCTTTAGTAGTAGTGGTGTTATCTCTTCTCTGAAAGTTTGGTAGAACTCTGCAGCATAGCCATCCGGGCCAGGGCTTTTTTTTGTTGGGAGTTTTTTGATTACCGTTTCAATCTCTTTTTTTGTTATGGGTCTATTTAGTTGTTCTACTTCTGATTGTGTTAATTTAGGTAGGTAGTGTTTTTCCAGGAATTCATCCATTTCTTCTAGGTTTGCAAATTTGTTAGAGTACAATTTTTCGTAATAATCTGATATGATTCTTTTAATTTCAGTTGGGTCTGTTGTGATGTGGCCCTTCTCGTTTCTTATTCGGGTTATTTGTCTCCTTTCCTGTATTTCTTTTGTCAGTCTGGCCAACGGTTTATCGATTTTGTTAATTTTTTCAAAGAACCAGCTTTTGGCTTTGTTAATTCTTTCAATTATTTTTCTGTTCTCTAATTCATTTAGTTCAGCTCTAATTTTTATTATTTGTTTTCTTCTGGTGCCTGATGGATTCTTTTGTTGCTCACTTTCTATTTGTTCAAGTTGTAGGGACAGTTCTCTGCTTTTGGCTCTTTCTTCTTTTTGTATGTGTGCATTTATCGATATAAATTGGCCTCTGAGCACTGCTTTTGCTGTGTCCCAGAGGTTTTGATAGGAAGTATTTTCATTCTCGTTGCATTCTATGAATTTCCTTATTACCTCCTTGATGTCTTCTATAACCCAGTCTTTTTTCAGGAGGGTATTGTTCAGTTTCCAAGTATTTAATTTCTTTTCCCTAGTTTTTCTGTTATTGATTTCTACTTTTATTGCCTTGTGGTCTGCGAAGATGCTTTGTAATATTTCGATGTTTTGGATTCTGCAAAGGTTTGTTTTATGACCTAATATGTGGTCTATTCTAGAGAATGTTCCATGTGCGCTAGAAAAAAAAGTATACTTTGCAGCAGTTGGGTGGAGAGTTCTGTATAAGTCAATGAGGTCAAGTTGGTTGATTGTTGTAATTAGGTCTTTCGTGTCTCTATTGAGCTTCTTACTGGATGTCCTGTCCTTCTCCGAAAATGGTGTGTTGAAATCTCCTACTGTAATTGTGGAGGCATCTATCTCACTTTTCAGTTCTGTTAAAATTTGATTTATGTATCTTGCAGCCCTGTCATTGGGTGTGTAAATATTTAATATGGTTAGATCTTCCTGATCAATTGTCCCTTTTATCATTTGTCCATTTTATCCTTTGTGGTGCATTTAACTTTAAAGTCTATTTTGTCAGAAATTTATATTGCTACTCCTCTTCTTTTTTGCTTATTGTTTGCTTGATATATTGTTTTCCATCCTTTGAGTTTTAGTTTGTGTCTCTAAGTCTAAGGTGTGTCTCTTGTAGGCAGCATATAGACGGATCGTGTTTCTTTATCCAGTCCGAGACTCTCTGTCTCTTTATTGGTGCATTTAGTCCATTTACATTCAGCGTAATTATAGATAAGCAAGTGTTCAGTGTTGTCATTTTGATGCCTTTTTATGTGTGTTGTTGACAATTTCATTTTTCCACTTACTTTTTTGTGCTGAGACGTTTTTCTTTGTAAATTGTGAGATCCTCATTTTCATAATATTTGACTTTATGTTTGTTGAGTCATTACATTTTTCTTGGCTTTTATTTTGATTTATGGAGTTGTTATACCTCTTTGTGGTTACCTTAATATTTACCCCTATTTTTCTAAGTAAAAACCTAACTTGTATTGTCCTATATCGCCTTGTATCCCTCTCCATATGGCAGTTCTATGCCACCTGTATTTAGTCCCTCTTTTTTATTATTGTGATCTTTTACATATTGACTTCAATGATTCCCTGTTTTGAGCGTTTTTTTTTTTTTAATTAATCTTAATTTGTTTTTGTGATTTTCCTATTTGAGTTGATATCAGGATGTTCTGTTCTGTGAGCTTGTGTTGTGCTGGTATCTGATATTATTGGTTTTCTGACCAAACAATTTCCTTTAGTATTTCTTGTAGCTTTGGTTTGGTTTTTGCAAATTCTCTAAGCTTGTGTTTATCTGTAAATATCTTAATTTCGCCTTCATATTTCAGAGAGAGTTTTGCTGGATATATGATCCTTGGCTGGCAGTTTTTCTCCTTCAGTGCTCTGTATATGTCATCCCATTGCCTTCTTGCCTGCATGGTTTCTGCTGAGTAGTCTGAACTTATTCTTATTGATTCTCCCTTGAAAGAGACCTTTCTTTTCTCCCTGGCTGCTTTTAAAATTTTCTCTTTATCTTGGTTTTGGCAAGTTTGATGATAATATGTCTTGGTGTTTTTCTTTTTGGATCAATCTTAAATGGGGTTGGATGAGCATCTTGGATAGATATCCTTTCGTCTTTCATGATGTCAGGGAAGTTTTCTGTCAGCAGATGTTCAGCTATTTTCTCTGTGTTTTCTGTCCTCCCTCCCTGTTCTGGGACTCCAATCACACGCAAGTTATCCTTCTTGATAGAGTCCCACATGATTCTTAGGGTTTCTTCATTTTTTTTAATTCTTTTATCTGATTTTTTTTCAGCTATGTTGGTGTTAATTTGCTGGTCCTCCAGATTTCCCACTCTGCATTCTAATTGCTCAAGTCTGCTCCTCTGACTTCCTATTGCGTTGTCTAATTCTGTAATTTTATTGTTAATCTTTTGGATTTCTGAATGTTGTCTCTCTATGGATTCTTGCAACTTATTAATTTTTCCACTATGTTCTTGAATAATCTTTTTGAGTTCTTCAACTGTTTTATCAGTCTGTTCCTTGGCTTTTTCTGCAGTTTGCCTTATTTCATTTCTGAGGTCATTCCTGATGTCTTGAAGCATTCTGTAAATTAGTTTTTTATATTCTGTATCTGATAATTCCAGGATTGTATCTTCATTTGGGAAAGATTTTGATTCTTTTGTTTGGGGGGCTGTAGAAGCTGTCATGGTCTGCTTCTTTATGTGGTTTGATATGGACTGCTGTCTCTGAGCCATCGCTAAGATATAGTAGTGATTTATTCTGTACTTGCTCACTGAGTCTTATCTTGTTTTGTTTTCTTTCAATATACGTGGATGGGCTACTAGATTGTGCTGTCTTGTTTGTTGTAGCCCTTGACTTACTTATGACCTATTACCAGCTGGTTTGGGCTGTTGCCAGATATATATGCCTGAGTCTATTCACTATTCTTGAGTACAATCTGATTTTGGGTCATCAAGTGTGTGCCGCACCCTAACACCTATCCACCTCGAGAAGTAGTGGTGATAGTTGTGTGCACCAGATTCTATTAGCAGCTGGGGTTCACACTCCAGGGGGGGCAGGATGCTGACAGGCTTCCCCCATTAGCTGTAATCTTTATGGAAGCAAATCTCCAGGGTTTTCTTCCGTGGCACTGCTGGGTGTGTTCAAACCACCAACCTTCCAGTTAGTAGCCAAGAGCAAACCATTTACACCACCCAGGGACCCAGGATGGCAGTGGGGAGAGGGAAACTCAGAGTTCTGTCTCTGACACATCCAGAGTGAGGAGAAGAAACCAGTAAGGAGCAAAGGAGATCAAGAGGTAGCAGCCAGGGAGATGGAGGAAAAGCAGGGTAGATTGTTGACCTGGGGAGAGGAGTGAGGGCCTCCGTGAGGGTGAAGAAGGTCAGGACAGAGCACTGGGCATGGATTTAACGGTACAGAGGTCCCTGGTCACCTATGGAGAGCAGCTTCGGTAGGTGGGCTGAAGCCTGACCTGGGGAGGAGAGAATGGGAGCCAGGAAAGGGGAGTTAGCGACTACCCACAACTGTTTTCAGAAGATTCACCGAGAAGGAAAGCAGATAAAATGGGGCAGTAGCTAGAGGTGAATGTGGACTCAAGGAAAGCCGAGGTATAGTTTAAAAAACCAAACCCACTGCCATCGAGTCGGTTCCATCGCATAGTGACCCTATAGGACAGGGTAGAGCTGCCCCGTAGAGTTTCCAAGGAGCGCCTGGCAGATTCGAACTGCTGACCTCTTGGTTAGCAGCCGTAGCACTTAACCACTACGCCACCAGGGTTTCCAGGTATAGTTTATGTGCCATAAATCCACAGATCTTAGGTTTTGCTCTTTTTTAAAAAAGATGGGCGAACAAAGGCGAGTGAAGAGGGTATGAGAGGTCTGAAAAGAAACTGTAAAGAAGCCCTGGAGGAAGGACAGGGTATCTTTCTCTCTAGGACCCAGCATGGCGCCTAGCATACAACAGGAACCAGCAAATGGGGGATGAACAAGCATAAATGTCAACTTTCGGTAGGCAGGGGCCTCCTCCACCCTGGGAAGTCACCAAACCTCACCTTGACAAGAGTGAGCACCAAGTGGGGAGGAAATCTTGAGGCCCCCAAAGGCAAGCTGCCCATCTCTTGGCCAAGGGGCAGTGAGTACCTGCCATCACCCACAGGAAAGGAGGTGCCTTTGGAAAGGAACATTCCAGAGCTTCTCTATTGTGACCATAAAGAGCTCTTTTTGATGGGAACATCAGTTCCTCCTGCTTCAGTCACATCTCTGCTCCACCTTGCTGGAGATGGAGATGGGCCCTGATCAAAGTTCTCTCCCCACGGCCTTAACCATGAACTTGAGCAAGACTCCCCTGGGCCTTCACAGGACACCTGTGAGCTCCACGTGTTTTTGGACTGATCATTCATTTGTTCATTCACCACACAAAGACTGAAGTCCTGCCTCTATGAGCCAGGCGGTGATACCCCAACTTTTCCTTATTCAGACTTAGGAACTCCAGCTTCTGCTGGCTTTGATCTGAGGCTAGGTTTTCAATCCTCTCCTCCTCTGGAGAGGCCCCCGACCCTAGTTCAAAGTTTGGGAACTGCTCTTGCCCTCCGAAGCTGAAGGATCCATATGCTAGGGAAAGTAGCCCATAAAGCTGCTGCTCCTCTCTCTGGCGATACCCACGGCTGGGCTGGGCCGAGCCTTCAAGATTCCTTGATCCTGAGCAACATGGTCCCCACACTCTCCCGTCTCAGCCCCGAGGAAATAGTTACTTGTTTGTCCTCCAGTGGGGCCATATATGGTATATGATCAGTCAGAGCCGGGCTCCTCGGAAATGACTCACATCCAAGGCCAGCCCTAGCCCTGAGGGGTCTCCCAGGACCAGAGCCACAGAAGGTGAGGCCCAGGTGTCCTTGAGTGTCCCCTGGCCTAACACCCAAACCCTACAGCTCATCCAAGAAGATGTGGTCACCACCTCTGCTGCTCACAGGGCTGCCTTCACCCCTAGCAGCCTGGCAAGACAAGATTCCCACCACTACTACCACCACCCACGGACCCCACCCACCTCCTGCCCTCTAAAGATGAGGAAATGATAGGAAAGGAGAGTCAGGAGGGACTTCCAGCAGGGACAGTTGTTGAAACCTCAAAAACAAAGCTCTTAGAACAGTGCTTAGCATTTGGTAGCACTCAGATTTTTGTTGAATATGGTGAGCAATGATAAAGAAGTGAGAACACGAACATTTAAGTGCTTGCTATAATGGCAGGCCCTGGTCTAAGTGTTTTACAAATACTGAGGCATTAATCCTCACAACTACCCTGTGAGGTAAGGTGGTGTTATCCCCATTTGGCAGATGAGGAAACTGAGGCTTAGATTGGTTAATAACTTCCCCAAGATTAACACAGCTAAAAAATTAAGAACCAAGATTCTGACCTAGGGTCAGTCTCTCAAAAACCCGTGCCTTTAACCATGATACTAACTGCCAGAAAAGGCCATCCTGGATGGGCCAGCCCTGAACCAAGCCAGGAGCCACCTTCCTGGGAGGTTAAGCCTGACAGTGGAATAGGCCAGGGAAGGGGCACATCTTTAGCCTCTGAAGGTGTGGGATTCCCCTCGCCAGGATAGGCTGGAGCTCATGGTGCAGCCTGGGAGAGCAAAGGTTTGGGGGAAACCCAGTGGCCAATATGCTGATCACTGTAGCGCCAGAGCCCTGGTGAGGCAGCGGTTAAGTGCTTGGCTATTAACCAAAAGGTCAGCAGTTTGAACCCACCAGCTGCTCTGTGGGAGAAAGATCCAGCAGTTTGCTTCCGTAAAGATTACAGCCTTGGAAACCCTATGGAGCAGTTCTACTCTGTCCTATAGGGTCACTATGAGTCAGAATCCACTTGATGACAGGCAACGGGTTTTTCTAGCCCCAGAGCCAGGCCCTGGGTAGAACCTGCCAGTCCTGCCCCACAGAAGTCCTAGCCACTCTCACCAGCTGATGCCACAGCCCTGGGCAGCTGCTCCTTTCTCCCTCCCTTGCGACCCCCACCCCTGTCCTCCTAGCCTTCATTTGGGGATACACAACCCTCTCTTTGCCTCAAGGTAGGACTGCGATCTCCCCATTCCTGACTTCACCAACTCCATCCTAGACTTGGGGTTTGGAGGCCCTCTTTTCCTGTAAACAATTCTAACAGACATTCTGCCTGGCTGCTCCCTGGAGAGCTTGTTTGGATCTCTCCCATGGAGCGTTCTTCCCAATGTCTAACACCCATCCATCTGTTACGCAGCAGCTGATAGTAGGGGTGTAAGTACAGTGGTTTTAAATATTATGCTTAGCAGTAGAACTTTTTCTCTCAAACTGAATCTCATTTAAAACTATTGCCATCAAGTTGATTCTGACTCATGGTAACCCTACAGGACAGAGTAGAACTGCCCCATGGGGTTTCCAAGGCTGTAATCTTTACAGAAAGGAGCGCTCATGGTACTATGGCTAAAGTGCTCAGCTGCTAACCAAAAGGTCAGCAGTTCCAACCCACCAGCCACTCCTCAGGAGAAAGATGTGGCAGCCTGCTTCCATGAAGATTTACAGCCTTGGAAACCCGATGGGGCAGTTCTGCTCTGTCCTATACTTTCACTACTGAGTCGGAACTGACTTGTCGGCAGTGGGTAATCTTTCTCCGACGGAGCAGCTGGTGGGTTTAAACTGCTGACCTTTCGTTGGCAGCCAGACACTTAACCACTGTGCCACTAGGGCTCCTTGAGTACTATATACCGAAAAAGCCAAACCCATTGCCATCAAGTCGATTCCGACTCCTAGCCACCCTATAGGACAGAGTAGAACCACCCCATAGAGTTTCCAAGGAGCATCTAGTGGATTCGAACTCTCGGCCTTTTGGTTAGCAGCCAAATGCTTAATCACTGGTGCTACCAGGGCTCCTGAGTATCATACAGAAGCCCATTTTACAACAGATTAAGGCTCAGCTGCTAGGGTTAAAGCCGGCGGAGGTGTGAAGGCGGTCCTAGAACCATCTCTTGGAACCCTGCGGCTCAAGGAGCAGGATTTGCAAACCTTGGGTGTTGGGGATGGGGAGAACAGGGGAGAGAGCCCAGGCATGGCCAGGGCTGGGAGGCCCAGCTCAGACTGGCCGTGTGACCTTGGATGACCTGAGGCTACCCTTCCACATAGTCAGGGGTCATTGTGGGGTGGTCTCTGAGGTCAGTTCCGGCCCTGGAAGCCTTGAGAGAGGTGTCGGGGGAAGCGGAGGGCAGCAGAGAGCTGCTCAAGGCCCAGGCAGGGAAATGATTAACCAGCTGGCTGCTCACTCCCAGCAGCTTTCAGATCCACCCCTCACCCCCCGCAGACAGGCCCAGCCCCGTCTCGCCTGCCACCGGACCTGCCCAGGGGAGAAAGGACAAGGCCCTTGACCTCGCACTCAGCCAGCCAGCTCACCACTGCATGTGTCCCAGGCTGGAGCATCTGAATTTTACTTTATGCCAAGGTCAGACTGCACGCCCGTCCTCAGCTCCCACTACCTCCTATTTCCCCTCCGCACTAGGCTCTGGTTGGAACCACACACGTCACACCCTCGGCACAGTCCTCCCAGCCTGGGAGGCTCAGTTGACAGTGACTCACGCCCTCTCCCGCCTGCCCGCTGAGGCTTGTTGTTCACACAAGGAGCAGAGAGGGAGCAGTCCTCGGTTCCAGGTGTCTCATCGGGGTGACTGTTGGCAGCAGCTGTGTCTGCCCACAGGGCTGTGAGGGCGGGGGCTGGGCAGGGAGGGCAGGCCAGGGGCTTCTGTGGCAGGACTGGTTCCCCAGGGCTTCCCTGGCACCTACACTGGACATCCTGTGGGAACTCAGTCCCACCCTGCAGCCACCTGAGACCAGGTCCTGCTGAGCAGTGGACAAGTGAAGACCAGATCCTGCTCCCATTTGAAAAGTCCCAGTGCCCCAGCTGCCCACCACACACACCACACTCTCACCCTCTACATATCTGGGCATGCTCTCAGACACAAAACCACATATATCCCATCAGACTGAGCTTCTGAAGAAGTGGTGCCTGGTTTGCGTTTTTAGCGCAATGCACGGTACTGCAGTCTTCAATAAACATTTAAACTGAATATACTTGGACTCCCAAGCCCCAAACTCAGCAATATAAGACCCCACTACTTTTTTTTACCCACACAGCCATGTTTTCACTACAAAGGCCATAAACATGCCAGCCCACGCATACACCCACACACTTATAGTAAGCATGTATGTTTATAGGCTCAGGTATGTCCACACCTAGAAGCAAGGTATTCCCACATCCACCCACATGCACACTGACCCACATGCAGAGTCCAAGTCCTTGGCCTCCAGCCCCACCCTCAGCACAGACCTTGCCTGGGGTGTGTCCGGCCTCAGTGGCAGCCTGGGTTCCTTTGCCAGAGCACTGGACTTCCTCAGTTCTTAGGCTTACCTTTTCCCTCTCTAGATCGTGTGGGCCCCTCTGCATTGGGGTAGCAGGCAATGGTGCTTTAGAGCCTTGTGAGGTGTTAAGGGTCTGGGGAGGCAGGTTCCCCAGTCCTGGGGGATGAGCTGTGGGACAGCTGAGTCTAAGGCCTTGGTGGACCGTTTCAGGGTAGGGAAAGGGAGAATGAGACCCCAGAGCATAGGAAAATGTGTGAAAGACACCTAATGGGGAAAGCCCGTGGTACCCACATGCCGGAGGGTGCTGGTCTGCAAGTGCAGAGACAGCCCTGACCTCAGAAAAAGCCTCAATACCCAAAGGCCCACCTGGCAGGAGGTCCTGAGGCCAATTTCGACCTGGCTAGAGCCTAAGGGACCAAAGGCACAGGGCTCCTGCTCCGGGCTCTTGTCTGAGCATCAGTTCCCTTCCAGGCGAAGCATGTGTGAGAGGGGCCATCCAGGAGGACCTGCGGAGGTGCAGATGCTCATCTGAGCACCACTGGAGAGAGGCAACGGGGAGCCCCAAGAGGAGTGACCAGGGGTCACCACCCACAATGAGTGCTGCTGGACCCCAAGCCCTCTCCCCAGGCTTCTCTAATTCTGACAGGATGTCCAACAGACAAGGATAAGATACCCAGCCCCTGGCTGTTTGGGTGAGCAGCCTCCAGTGAGCTGCTGGTAAACACTGCAGCACAGAGGGGGTCAGCAACTGTCTCCAGGTCACCCAGCCCAAGCAGCCGCCACCCCAAAATGCCTTCACAGAACCGGAGCCTCCACTGCTGGAAGGTGGAGTTTTGTTTCTCTCTGGTCCCACTCACCACTGGTCATTGTGCTGCTGACCCTCCAAGATGGCACTGACCCCACTCCTGGCACTTGCCCTACCCCCTAAGAGGTGCTGAAGGGCTCCTCCCCAGGGGCCATTCTACAACCTCTACCAGAAAAATGGGGGCAGTGAGGGAGGTTTCTCTCAGAAAAGGAGACTTAGAGGTAACTCCTAAACGTCTCCCCGAACCCTCGAAATTTTCCTTTCCCCCTCACTGGGTCATACCTAGGGGCTGTCCATGCTGAAGAGCACCCTTCCCCAGACACCCCGTTTGGGACCTCAGCCCCCAGGAAGAGGAAAGGAAGCTGTGGAGGGACAAGAACACCCACCCTGTCACCTGAGGGGGCCCGCGTTTAGCACCGATTCTGTCCCCTCTGAGGAGCAGCAAGGGGCGGGTCCGGCTTCAGCGCCAGGGCCCCCGGGCGGAAGGAGGTCGGGCACCCTGGGGCAGGGGAACCCAAGGTGCGCCGCTGACCCCGCTCCCCCCGGCCGCGGCGGCGCTCACCTGGACAGTGCTGACCAGTCCTTTCTGCAGACAGACATGCTGCTGGAGCCCCTGCGGCCGCCGCCTGCGTGCTGCTCTTCCTCGGGCCCTGCCGCCGCCTCACCTGCGCGCCCCTCCCCCGCTCGCGCCCGCGCGCCCAGCCCGGCCCAGGTGGGGTCACATGGCCGCTTATCTCACCCCCGCTGGCGTCCTGCGCCGCTGCGCTGCGATTTGTCGAGGCCGAGCGGCCTCGGGGGTGTGGACGTCCCAGACAAAGCCGCGTTGGTCTCCGCCCCGACCCACTGGGCCCGCTGGTCGGAAAGCGCCGGGGAGGCGCCCGGAGGGCCACGGACCGACCGACGGACGCCGGGACAGCGCCCGGACCGCGCCCGGACCGGTCGGCTGCCCGGGGCGAGGGCGGGAGACTTCCTGCTCAGAACCAGTCGGACCAGCTTGGCGCTGGGCCGCCTCCTCTCGCGGGTGTCGCGGCCCGGGGTGCCGGGGTGCCGGGGAGCGGGGCGGGGGGCGGGGGCCCGAAGATCGGGGTCAGGCTGAGCTCACTGCGGGTAAACCGGCTTAGCCCAGAGAAACCCAAGAGCAGCAAGCCAAGTGGAAAAGTTAGAGCAAGTGCCGTAATCTCGGGTCTAGAGCGCACTGCGCTCCTGGCCCCTTCCCAGGGAGGACCCTACCGGCTCCCGGGCTTCAGAGCCTTCCAGCCCAAAACGCGCCCCTCGGCACCCGGGCCCACCGCCCCCAATAGGCCCTGCAGAGGCGAGCCGAGCACTGCTTTCTCTGCGATGCGTACATAGAATAAAGCCAACCGCTCGCAAATGAGAAACTTCAACTCAATTCAGCAAACATTTGAGTGCTCTGAAAACAAAGATGTCATAGGCACTGTCCTTGCTCAGTCTGTAGTAGGTTTCTTTTCTGATACTGGCCTTTGGCCTGGAGGGGCAGGGTGTGTCACAGGGCAGAGGAAGCTCAACTTTTCCCCAGAAGGTCAGAGTGAACACAGATAACTGGGACCGGAATTTTGAGCAGCTTGAGGCAACTCAGGCCGCACCACCTGGATCCCTTTAAGTGCCCATCTTGGCAGGTGAAATACCAGGTGCTTTCTACCCAGGAGCCAGGCTCAGGTGGGCAGCGGGAGGGTCAGGTGCTGAGCAGGGGAATCCTATCTTCCCTGATGGATCAGAAGTGCAAGGCCAGCGGCACCAGCTTCAGCGTGAGGGACAGCCCCAGGCTCCAGGATGAGAAGGTGGAGAGGAGCCGGAACTGTGGGCATTCTTACGGGCCCTGCTCCCCTTTCTTGGCCTCCTTTCTGTGCTGCTGCAGTGATGGTGGTCTCTACACTGCCCTCCACCCTGAGATGTCACAGTGAAAATCAAGCTAGCTGCTGAGCAGAACCTGGAAACATACACACGTAGCCAGCCTGCAGAGGTATCTCCTTCCCAAAGCACCCCCTCCTCCAGGGCACCTTCCTTCCTGGCATAGAAGGAGAGCTGTGAGGGGCGAGAGTCAGGGAATGAGTGATGGACTGAGAGCCTGGAGATGAACTTTGAGCTGTATTCTGCCATTTGGCAACTCTGTGGCTTGGGGCAAATCACCTCAGTTTTCCCATCTGTGAAGTGGGAATAATGACACCTTGTCCTGCTTCCTTCCAGGTTGTGGGAATCAAATTGGCTCACTGCCAGTGGTGCTGGAATGAGCAGCATGAGAGTTGTCAAGGCCCCAGAGAATTCTGAGCAGAGGTCAATATTGGACCCTGAGCCTTTGCTCTTTCAGAGAAAGAAGGAGTGGCAAAAGTCTAAGTCCCTGGATACTCTGATCAAGGGCGTGACACATCCTAGGGAGCCTGCTGAATGTTCACACACCCTGGGGACCTAGCAAATGTTCTTCCATGCTTGGTCAGTGGTGACACCTCAGTACAGGGAAGAAAAACACTCCTAGTCGTTAGACACCTGGCCCTGCAAGGGACACTTCATGCTTTCTATCCAGGAACCTGCCTCAGGTGGGTTAAGGGTGAGTCAGGTACCTAAAAGCCCCAAATCTCTATGGTTATAAATTCCCAAAGATGGGGGGGTTGGCATCCAGACAACTCTAGAAGGAAGGAAAAAGAAATTATGTACATATTAGTGCCCCCAAAAGTTCCTTGGGGGAAGGCATTGTATCTTACTAGACACTTTCTAGGTGCCAGGCACCATGCTTAGTGCTGGATCAGCAAATGACTTCAATAACACAGAGATGATCAGGACCTGGTTCCCGACTGAAAGATGTTCAGAGTCTAGCCACGGAGATATACATGCTGTTGCACGCATGTACGTGCACGCACACACACACGCACACACACACACACAGGCATTCCTACTCCCCAAGCCTCATTCAAGTCAGACTGGGATAAGAATGGGAATTGTGTCATCAGGAGGGATTGGGGAAGTCTTCACAGAGAGTGATATCTGGACTGAGACTTGAAGGTTAAGTGGATTCAATTGTCAGAGAGGTGGTAAGGGCACCCACTACAGGGCACAGCATAAACAAAGACATAGGGGCATGAAAGTGAAAGGTTGTGGAGCAGACGACTGGTATGCCTGAAGCATCGAGTGCCTTCTGAGGCTGAAGGGAGAGCTTGGAGACAGAGAGTAAGGAACTTTGCATGTTGTCTGAGAAGTTGACCTTTATCCTGTTGAATGGGTGGAAGTTGAAGAAAATGAGAAGGGTTAATGTACTCTGAGTGGCAGGCCCAGGAGATTTAAAAAGACAAGTCTGGAGGCAGTGTGGAAGTGGGGAGACGCCTTAAGCAGCTTTTTTTTTTTTTAATAATTTTTTATTGAGCTTTAAGTGAATGTTTACAAATCAAGTCAGTCTGTTACATATAAGCTTATATACACCTTACTCCATACTCCCACTTACTCTCCCCCTAATGAGTCAGCCCTTCCAGTCTCTCCTTTCGTGACAATTTTGCCAGTTTCTAACCCTCTCTACCCTCCTATCTCCCCTCCAGACAGGAGATGCCAACACAGTCTCAAGTGTCCATCTGATACAAGTAGCTCACTCTTCATCAGCATCTCTCTCCAACCCATTGTCCAGTTCCTTCCATGTCTGATGAGTTGTCTTCGGGAATGGTTCCTGTCCTGGGCCAACAGAAGGTTTGGGGACCATGACTGCTGGGATTCCTCTAGTCTCAGTCAGACCATTAAGTCTGGTCTTTTTATGAGATTTTGGAGTCTGCATCCCACTGATCTCCTGCTTCCTCAGGGGTTCTCTGTTGTGCTCCCTGTCAGGGCAGTCATCGGTTGTGGCCGGGAACCATCTAGTTCTTCTGGTCTCAGGATGATGTAAGTCTCTAGTTCATGTGGCCCTTTCTGTCTCTTGCGCTCATAGTTATGGTGTGACCTTGGTGTTCTTCATTCTCGTTTGATCCTGGTGGGTTGAGACCAATTGATGCATCTTAGATGGCCGCTTGTTAGCATTTAAGACCCCAGACGCCACATTTCAAAGTGGGATGCAGAATGTTTTCATAATAGAATTATTTTGCCAATTGACATAGAAGTCCCCTTAAGCCACAGTCCTCAAACCCCCTGCCCTATGAGTTTTGTAGATGGGGCTTGGGTTGGGGGATTCCAGAGCCTGAATGTCTGTTCTGTGGCTCCTCCAAAGCTCGAGGGAGGAGAACAGAGAGGTGACCACTCCCCCAGGACTAGGCTGGGAAGTCTTCAAAACCCCTGCCCTTGACCAGGAAATTCCCACTTGTGGTAAGCCCTGCCTTTGAGGGCTCCCCGCTGAGGAAGTGACCAGCACGTGCTTACATTTTGAATATATGTACAATTTAAAGAATTATGAAATGGCTACCCATATGTCAACCGCTCATTTTTATTGTCATGATAAAACAAACAAACAAACAAAAACGAGTGGTTGGCATATGGGTGTCCATTTCATGTACATATATATATAGTTGTTGCTAGGTGCTGTTGAGTTGATTTTGACTCATAGTGACCCCATGTGACAGAATTGCCCCATAGGGTTTTCTAGGTTGTAGTCTTTACTGGAGTAGATTGCCAGGTCTTTCCCTCAAGGAGCTGCTGGGTGTGTTTGAACCGCCAACCTTTTGAATAGCAGCAAAGTGCCTAACCATTGTGCCACCAGGGCTCATATATATACGTATGTATGTGTATGTATATACATATATACATATGTATATGACATAACATTTGGCATTTCAACATTTTTCACATGTATACTTCAGTGACATTAATTATATTTACCATGCTGTGCAACCATCACTACTGGGTCACTGTCACCCTCCTCCTGCACCCCCATCTCATCAAGGGCACCTGCCCTCGCCCACTCCCTCAAGCTAGGGAGATGGGAGAACCTTGCTTTCTCCTCCTCACCAGCCATGTTTTATCAGCTCAGTCCCAGCAATTCAGTCTTCCAAAACTCTCATCAGTGCCCCTTCTTCCCCCTCCTCCTGGCTGCCCTTGCTCAAGCCCCCTCTGTTTCTTCTCTGGGCTGTAAAAAATAGCTGCATAAGTGGTCCCCCCACTTCCACTCCACTTTCAGATTCTTCCATCGCCTTAACAGAAGCTCAGTGCCAACCGCTCATTTTAAGAACTAGGATGTGGCAAGAATTTTTAAAGCCCCTGTGTGCTGCTCCCCAGTTGTAATTCCTTCCTCTACCCGGAGGTAAACCTGTCTCAAAGTTTGTGTTTATTATTCTCTTCATAGAAACCCTGGTGGCGTAGTGGTTAAGAGGTAAGGCTGCCAACCAAAAGGTCGGCAGTTTGAATCCACCAGGCCCTCCTTGGCAACTCTATGGAGAAGTCCTACTCTGTCCTATAGGGTCACTATGTGTCAGAATCGACTCGAGGGCAAGGGATTTGATTCTCCGGATTTTTTTTTTTCTATAACTTCAGTACATGCTTATGAATCCCTAAACAAGACACTGTTTAGCTTTGCATCCTTTTATAAATCTTACCTAAATGTATATTTTTACTTTACCCCCTTCAACATTACAAAACAAACAAACCAAACCCACTGCCATTGAGTCGATTCTGGCTCATAGTCACCCACTATGCCACCAGGGTTTCCCCTTCAACATTAAGATTGTAAAAATCATCCCCCTTGAGGGATATAGTTGTAGTTCATTTTCACTGCTGTGTGGTCTTGCATTGTATGAAAACACTGCTCTCTATTCATTCATTCATTTTCCTGTGGATGGACGTTGGGGTGGTTTCCAGGTGTTTGCTATGACAAACAGCCCTGCTTTGTCGTTCACGAGCCTCTCTCCTGATGTTCACGTTCAAGAATTTCTCCACCCAGGAGTGCAGTTGCAGGGCTATCAAGGATGATCATCTTCATCTTTGCCAGGCTGTACCGGTTGACACTCCTCCCAGCAACTATGAGAACATAGCAGAAAACATCCTGGTCTTCCCAGGTCCTGGAAGCTAGGGGTCCTGGATACTTAGGACCTTCCTGACCTCAGCTTCCCTACATTCAGCCTCCCTACATTCAGCCTCCCAATGTTATACTTGGCAGAGATTCTCAGGCTATTTGGGTTTTCCTGTTCTTAAGTCAAGTTAATACAATTCTCCAAACGTTTACTGAGCCCCTACTATGCCAGGGATCGTACTAACGGGATACCAACGTGAATAAAGCATTCTTGCTCCTGGCAAGACACCACAGCACACTCAGGAAATCAGGACATGAGCACAGTCAACTTGAACACCAACTCCTTGCCCTCAAAGAATCACTCTCTCCCCCTGCTTGCACTGCAGTTTGTCCTTGGGTGCTATAGGAACATGATGCAAAGCTGTCTCCTGAGCTCCCACACCCCAACATCCACCCATCTACTGGACAGTTCCATCTGGCTGTCTCCAGGGCTCTGAGTGGCAGGCTCATGAGATTTACCAAGACAAGTCTGGAGGCAGCGTGGAAGTGGGGAGGCCATTGAAGGAGCTATTTTACAGTACAGAGAAGAAACAGAGGAGGCTTGAGCAAGGGCAGCCAGCAGGAGGGGGGAGAGCACAAGGATGCTGCTCACTATCCTACAATGGACAGGATAGCCCCACAACAAACAAGTGTTGTTGTTCGTTGCTGTCGAGCTGGCTCCAACTCATGGTGACCTTACGCATAACAGAACTGAATGTTGTCCTGCGCCATCTTCAGGATCATTTGTATGTTTGAATCCACTGTTGTGACTATTGAATCAATTCATCTCATGAGGACCTCCCTTGCCTTCGCTGCTCTACTTTACCAGATGTCATGTCCTTTTCTAAGCGATTGGTCTTTCCTGATGATGTCACCAAAATAAGATCTGAAGTCTCACCATCTTCGTTTCTAGGGAACGTGCTGGTTGTATTTCCCTTTTTTAGCACATTCCTCACGTGTGTTATTTTTGTTTTATAGTCCTGTCTAGTCTTTGTCTGAAGAGTGGGCTTTGGGAATGGGTGTCTAGGGGCCATAGTTTTGGGGGTTCCTCCAGTCTCTGTCAGAACATTAAGTCTGATCTTTTTACATGAATTTGAATTCTGTTCTACATTTTTCTCCTGCTCTGTCTGAACTCTCTGTTCTGTTCCCAGTCAGGGCAGTCGTTGGTGGTAGTCAGGCACCATCTAGTTCTTCTTCTTCTTGGTGGAGTCTCTGGTTCATTTGGTCCTTTAGTCCTTTGGGCTAGTATTTTCCTTGTGTCTTTGGTTTTCTTCATTTTCCTTTGCTCCAGGTGGGATGGGATCAATTGATGTATCTTAGATGGCCACTTGCAAGCTATTAAGACCCCAGATGCTACTTACCAAAGTGGGATGTAGAACATTTTCTTAATAAACTATGTTAAGCAAATTAACCTAGAGGTTCCCAGAAACTCTGGTCCTTAGGCTGGTTGTATTTCTTTTAAGACCGATTTGTTGGTTCTTTTGGCAGTCTATGGTATATTCAATATTCTTTGCCATGCCACAATTTGAATGTGTCAATTCTTCTTCTGTCAAAGAACTGTCAGGCCCAAAATGTCAACAGGGCCCAAGTTGAGAAATTCTGGTCTAAATTCACCTGCCTAAAGACAATACACAATATAGGGGAAGTCAGCTTAACATGTCCAAGGCAGAGTCATAGAAGCTTCCTAGGCATATCCAAACACCTTGAGGGACCGAGTTGCTGGGGCTGACAGCTGGGAACATAAGTTTCGGGGACATTTAGGACAACTGACATAACATAGTTCATAAAGAAAATGTTTTACATCCTACTTTGCTGAGTGGCATCTGGGGTCTTAAAAGCTTTCCAGTGGCCATCTGAGATACATCTATTGGTCCCATCCTGTCTGGAGCAAAGGCAAATGAAGAAAACCAAAGACACAACGAAAATATTAGCCCAAAGGACTAACGGCCCACATGAACCACAGCCTCTATTAGCCTGAGCCCAGAAGAACTAGAGGGTGCCAAATACCACCACTGACTACTCTGACAGAGACCACAGTAGGGAATCCTGGATAGAGCGGGAGAAAAATGCAGAACAAAATTCAAATTTACACACACACACACACACAGAAGACCAGACTTACTGGTCTGACAGAGACTGGAGGAACCCCCAAGGCTAGGGCCCCAAGGCCCCTGCTAACTCAGTATGATAGCCACTCCCACAGCCCACTTTTCAGCCAAAGATTAGACAGGCCTACAAAACAAACAACACATGTGAGGAATGTGCCTCTTAGTTCAACCAAATATATGAGACCAAATGGGCAACTCCTGCCCTAAAACAAGATGAGAAGGCATCAAAGACAGGGAAACTGGACAAACAGACACGGGGGACCCGAGGTGAAAAGAGGGAGAGTGCTGACACATTGCAGGGATTGCAACCAATGTCACAAAACAATTTGTGTATGAATTTTTGAATGAGAAACTAATTTGCACTGTAAACTTCCACCTAAAGGACAATAAAATTATTTATAAAAAAATAACAAAGTCCCTCTCTTCCCTAAATCTCCTCCTCCTGCACCCCCATCTCATCAAGGGCACCTGCCCTCACCCAGTCCCTCAAGCTAGGGAGATGGGAGAACCTTGCTTTCTCCTCTTCACCAGCCGTGTTCCATCAACTCAGTCCTGATAATTCAGCCTCCCAAAGTTCTCATCAACACCTCTTCTTCTCCCTCCTCCTGGCTGCTCCTGCTCAAGCTCCCTTCATTTCTTCTCTGGACTGTAAAAAATAGCTGCTTACAAAGGATATGAACACGCACTTCACTAAAGAAGATATTCGAGCAGCTAACAGATACATGAGAAAATGCTCTTGATCATTAGCTGTTAGACAAATGCAAATTAAAACTACGATGAGATTCCATCTCCAACAAGGCTGGCATTAATCCAAAAAACACAAAATAATAAATGTTGGAGAGGCTGCAGAGAGATTGGAACTCTTATACACTGCTGGTGGGAATGTAAAATGGTACAACCACTTTGGAAATCTATCTGGCGTTATCTTAAACAGTTAGAAATAGAACTACCATACAACCCAGAAATCCCACTCCTCGGAATATAGCCTAGAGAAATAAGAGCCTTCACACAAACAGATATATGCACACCCATGTTTATTGCAGCACTGTTTACAATAGCAAAAAGCTGGAAGCAACCAAGGTGTCCGTCAACGGATGAATGGCTAAATAAATTATGGTATATTCACACAATGGAATACTACGCATCGATAAAGAACAGTGAGGAATCTGTGAAACATTTCATAACATGCAGGAACCTGGAAGGCATTATGCTGAGTGAAATTAGTGAGAGGCAAAAGGACAAATATTGTATAAGACCACTATTATAAGATCTTGAGAAATAGTATAAACTGAGAAGAACACATACTTTTGTGGTTACGAGGGGGGGGGGGGGAGAGGGTTATTTACTGATTAGTTAGCAGATAAGAACTACTTTAGGTGAAGGGAAGGACAATACTCAATACAGGGAAGGTCAGTTCAACCGGACTGGACCAAAAGCAGTTTCCGGGATAAACAATGCTTCAAAGGTCAGCGGAGCAAGGGCGGGGGTTTGAGGACTATGGCTTAAGGGGTCTTCTAAGTCAATTGGCAAAATAATTCTATTATGAGAACATTTTGCATCCCACTTTGAAATGTGGCGTCTGGGGTCTTAAATGCCAACAAGTGGCCATCTAAGATGCGTCAATTGGTCTCAACCCACAAGGATCGAACGAGAATGAAGAACACCAAGGTCACACGATAACTAGGAGCCCAAGAGACAGAAAGGGCCACATGAACCAGAGACTTACATCATCCTGAGACCAGAAGAACTAGATGGTGCCCGGCCACAACTGATGACTGCCCTGACAGGGAGCACAACAGAGAACCCCTGAGGGAGCAGGAGATCAGTGGGATGCAGACCCCAAAATCTCATAAAAAGACCAGACTTAATGGTCTGACTGAGACTAGAGGAATCCCAGCAGTCATGGTCCCCAAACCTTCTGTTGGCCCAGGACAGGAACCATTCCCGAAGACAACTCATCAGACATGGAAGGAACTGGACAATGGGTTGGAGAGAGATGCTGATGAAGAGTGAGCTACTTGTATCAGATGGACACTTGAGACTGTGTTGGCATCTCCTGTCTGGAGGGGAGATAGGAGGGTAGAGAGGGTTAGAAACTGGCAAAATTGTCAGGAAAGGAGAGACTGGAAGGAGGGAGCGGGGTGACTCATTAGGGGGAGAGTAAGTGGGAGTATGGAGTAAGGTGTATATAAGCTTACATATGACAGACTGACTTGATTTGTGAACGTTCACTTAAAGCTCAATAAAAATTATTAAAAAAAAAGAAACAAACTCAAAGGGCAGCTTGCACTTCTGTGGGCCAGAGGGGAGATCCAGGGGATTCCCAGCCCCAGGCCAGCTGGGTGGAAGTGAGACCCCGACGTTTCAGTTCTGTTCCCATTCATGTATTCATGTTTCTCAGCTGAGCAACAGCTATGCGCCTGGCACTGTTTGGGGAACAGGAAGAAAAGAAATGAATTAGCTGGTAAGACCCACATCCTAAAGAACCCAGGGCGGGGGTTCCCTAGGTTTGGGTTTTTATAAATTAATAATATATTGTTTTAAAATGAATACTCAAATGCAGTTGACACCCTGAAGTTAGAATATTAAAAAAAAAAAAAAACACTGTCCACTATCCTCCCACCTGGAGCCCCCTGGTGCTGCAGTGGTTAAGAGCTCGGCTACTAACCAAAAGATCAGCAGTTCGAATCCACCAGTCACTCCTTGGAAACCCTATGGGACAGTTCTACTCTGTCCTATAGGGTCGCTATGAGTCGGAGTCAAATCGACAGCAGCGGGTTTGGTTTTGGTTTTATTAAGTAAAATTCAATTAAAGCATGCATGCTTTCAGAACAAAGGGCAGCCCTTTTTACTGAATACATTTAACTTTCTGACGCCCTCAGGACAGTGGCCCTGGTTTCCTTATTGTGCAGTGAATCAGGCAAAACTTGGGCCACAAACAGCGAATCAGGAGAAGAGCACCTGGGAGGCACGGGTATGGGGGACACATCAACATCCATCACACTCACTGCATGCAAGCCAGCACCCTGTACACTGCACACACGCACACACACCAGGCTGACACCTTCAGACGAAAAATAGTGAACATTCACAGGCACACACACACACACACTCGTCCCCCAGGGTCCCTATGTTGGAACACCTGTTCTGGTGCCCCAGGTTAGGTCATACCTCGTTTCTGAACCCAGAGCAAAAGGCCAGGCTCACCCAGCTTGGGCTAACCAGTGAGAGAACCCAGTCGGCGCTGGAGCCAGGGTGCTGAGCCCAGGCTGGAGTTGGGGCCGGGGTGGGCCGCCTGCTCAGGTCCAGGGCTTCTGCCTTGGGCGGGAGACCAAAGCTCTGCCCACAGTGGACAGGGAATCCAGGGACTGGGGTCCTAGTCTCAGTTAGGTCTGTGACCTTGAGCAAGTCACTTTCTCTCTCCAGGCCTCCAAATGTTGGTGGCAGAGCTTGGTGCCAGGAGCCATGGGGTTATAGGGCTCACGCTGCTCAGCCCTGGCCTCAGGGAACCCACAGTCCAGCTTATGAGCTTGTCTTAGGAGCAAGAGAACACTCCTTGGACCTCACCTCCATCAAGGACCTGTAGGTGGCAAGGTTTGGGGGTCTTTGAGGAAAGGGTCAGGAGAGGCAGCTGCCGCCTGCACTGGTCTCAGGAGAGGCGGCTGCCGCCTGCACTGGTCTCAGGAGGGGCGGCTGCCGCCTGCACTGGTCTCAGAGACTTGTCCCAGGCTGCAGTAGTAGCTTGGTCACCCACCTGGAACGAAATGGCCCCCCTGCAGCTCAGCCCTGGGCCCGGTGGGAGGCCGACCCACTCCGTGGGGTGCCATTGTGGCTAATGTTTAATGGGACTCCCTCCTTCAGCAGGGCACTTTAGCCCCGGAAGCCCTGCCCGGATCACCCCTGCTGCTAGGTGGCTCAGACACAAAACTGGGCTCAGCTCACTGCCTCCTTCCCCAGAGGGGTGGGGGCAAGGGGGTGATAACAGCTGGCCTCCTGAGGGCTCTGGGGCAGGTGGGGGATGGTAGCAGGTGGCATCCTGCCCTGATCTTCCCTACCAAGAAGAGAGGAGTGTCAGGCCTAGCTCCAGCTGCAGGGGTGGTGCCCACCCACCTGGTGTGTGTTGGTTAAGGACAGACATTCCGCCAAGTAGCTCCCCACCCCACCCCAGCCCCAGCCCTACAGTTGGAGGAAGACCTCACTTTTTCTCATTCGCATCTCGTTTGAATGTTTCCCCTTTTAATCGGGATGTTGGGACTCATCCAGGCACCTTAACTACAGAGCCCACCCCAGCCAGCTGTGTCCCATCTGGAAAGTGGCTGGTCGGGCTCTCTTGAGGCAAATCTGATCCCAGAGAAGGGCAAGTTCTAAGGGCAGATAGGCCTGGGTTCAAATCTCCAGTCTACAGCTATCGAACCATATAACTTGGAGTAAGTTACGTATACCCTCCAAGCCTCCATTTCCTCATCTGTGAATTTGAGATAATAGTATTTACTTCTTAGATCTAATGATATAATTCTGATAAATTATTATTATTATTGAAATAATGAATAAGAGCATGGACTTTAACAGGCCGCCTGAGTTAAATCCTGGCTCCACCACTTACTAGCTGTGTGACCATGGGAAATTACTTACCTTCTCTCTGCCTCAGTTTCCTCGTCTACAAAATGGGATAGTAATCATAGCTGTCACGTAGGGTTGTTGTGAAGGTTAAATGAATGTATCAGAGAGCAGAACATAGTGCTGTGCCTGGCCCACAGGAAGTCGGCCGTAAGTACAGCAGCCCTGCTCTCCTTGCTTCCAGGTAGGGTTGTGTCGGAGTACAATCAGGACTCTCCAGAAACCATGCCTCCAACCCCCGGACCCTGTTCATGGCTGCAGCTGAAATATCACCCCTGTCCCATATAGGGGCCCCCCACCCCACCAAGAAGCCCTGTGAAGAGACCTCTTTCTCACTCATCCACTCAGTGCCTCAAAATCATCCCTCGCAGGAAGTGTTTCTGCCTATCTTTGCTCTTGCTCGATCCTCACAGGAAATGGATTAGGTCCAGCCCTGCCTAGAAGCAGAGGGAAGGACCAGATGACCTGCAGAAGATTTTTGGAGTCTTCTGGCCTTGCCCCCAGAGAGCCGCTGCTGAGTCTGCGGAGTCGGCCCCAGCTCTGCCTCCCAGGGGCTCTCTGCACCCAGGTGTTTGCTTTGAGTCAGGCCCAGGACTGGTCTCCTGCCTTTGCAAGGCAGGGTGGAGACCCCAATCTGCCAGGCTCTGGGTTAACAGTCAACTGACAGAACTGAGATTTGGCTTTAGAACTTGGGGCCAGGCTCTGTAAAAGGGCTGGTAAGAGGCAAAGCAAGAACCCCGGCCAGTCAGAAGGAGCCCTCTGAGGCAGGGAAGAGGGATTTCTGTGGCTGCCTGGGCACAAAGCCCAACCTCATCACCTAGAGAGAGAGAGAGAGAAAGGGAGAGGGAGAGAGAGAAGGAGAGACTTGGTGTGTCTGTACCTAAGAGCTGGTTTGCCTGGTGGGAATTGTCTTTGCACATATCTGCCTCTCTGCCTACTGACCTGCTCATAGCAAGGACCCTGGGCAGAATGCTGCCTCCGCTGACACATCCCAGGTTGCTGGTCCCCACTGCCATGGCCTTTGGAAGGGGCTGGCAAGCTGAGCAGCCCTGGGTGCTAGGCCATGCCCGGAGGATTACCTGGCACTGCACTTTGCACCCAGTTTCTGGCATTTACTGCAGATAATGTACTGGGAGCAGAGGGTAGAAGGGCGACCCAGCAGAGGCAGGTGGAAGGGGCTGCTTAGACGCTCAGCCTCTCCTGGGGCCAGTGCTAGGAGGTCAAAAGGCCAAGGGCCCCAGATCTGGGACCAGTCACTTCTCTTGCAGGCTTAGCTCAGGAAGTCACCAAGACACTGCCCTGTGAAGTTATGTTCCACTCTGGGCCAGAACCTGATTGCTGCTCCACAGGAGCCACTCTTCCTCCTTGTGTGTTGTAGGGGGGTGCTTACTCTACCCGAACAGGCTCGAGCCCCTGACAGATGTCTGTGGGATGGAGAAAGACCCAGCCCAGAGGGCAGATCATTTGGCTGCCCCGACTTGGGAGAAGAATCAGGCCTGGGGCTATGGCTAGTCAAGGAGTGCAAAGGAAAAAGAATTAGGAACTCAGTGAATGAAGGTGGAGAGAGCAGGGGCTAGGAGCAAGAAAAAGCCCAGGCAGGAAGAGAAGAGAAAGAGCCACCTGGTGGCCAGGCTTTGGAACTGCAGGGTGTCCCTTTGGCTGGGCCAATCGACTTTTTTTTTTTTTAGTTCCCCATGCTCCTCGGGTGCTGTGCTCATAGGATGCGGTGACCTTTTGAAATGGCCCTGATCTCTTAGCCTACTACAGTCAGGGACATCCAGCAGGCACCAGGGAGAGTTGATCCAGGTTTGCAAAGGAAGGGGAGTGTGAAATCAGGTAGGGCAAGGGGCTCTGAATGGAGAGGGCCATATGGATGGCAGGAGCCGGGCAGGCCGGGGTCTGTCCTCAGATCAGCGATTTTGAGCCAGGGCTTCGGTGGGCTGAGAGTCCTGGGATGGTGAGGGTGAGCTGTGAGACAACACTGGGACTGGGAAGAAGGGGTCCTAGGTTACCGTAGCAGTAACCAAGTTCTTAGCCCTCCATTCCGATCCCGAGCTCAGGCAGAGTGCTTGGAGCCCAGCAAACCCTCTCTTCACAGATTCTCTTGCTTCCCTTTCTCCCATGTGCTCACAGCCAGAGCTGCAGAAATGACCAGGTGTCATGGATTGAATTGTGTCCCCCCAAATTATCTGTCAACTTGGCTAGGCCGCGACTCCCAGTACTGTATGATTGTCTACCATTTTGTTATCTGATGTGATTTCCCTATGTGTTGTAAGTCCTATCATTATAACGTAATGGGATGGATTCCAAAACAAACCCAAACCCTATGAGATGGATAAGTGGCAGTTATATTGATGAGACCTACAAGATTAGACAGTGTCTTAAGCCAATCTCTTTTGAGATATAAAAGACAGAAGTGAGCAAAGAGACATGGGGACTTCATACCACCAAGAAAGGAGCACCCAGAGCAGAGTGTGTCCTTTGGACCTGGGTTCCTGCACAGAGAAGCTCCTAGTCCAGGGGAAGATTGATGAGAAGGACCTCCAGAGCCGACAGAGAGAGGAAGCCTTCTCCTGGAGCTGACACCCTGAATTTGGACTTGTAGCCTACTAGACTGTGAGGGAATAAATTTCTCTTTGTTAATGCCATCCACTTGTATTTCTGTTATAGCCGCACTAGATGACTAAGACACACCAGGAAACTGGGTTTTAATGAAGAGGCCTGATGCTGTGGATACTCTCCTGTACAGAGCAGCAGAGAAGGGATGTGGCAGGGGCTGAAGGGAGGGTGCTTGCTCAGCCTCCTCGTCAGGTGACTGTACCACAGGCTGTCCAGGAAGGCCTCCAGTGCCTCATGGGTAGTGGAAAAGCTGCTGGGATGAGGTCTTCAGACACTTGCATTTCTCTTCTCTCTCATGTGTCTGTTTAGTCTCAGCTCCAGACGAGGGCATGGCAGTCTGGAGGAGAGAGATGGGACGGGGGCAGGGGAGGGTGCTCCAGAAATGGGGCAGAAAGGTGGGTGGGTAGGGTTGGAAAAGGAACATTAAGCAGGAGCAGGGAGCACAGAGCAGAAGCCAGCTGTAGGGACAAAGAGGAGGTAGCTGTCAGTTCAGGAGACTGGTGTGCAATTTACAAATCCGGATTTATCCACAGTACTTGCAGTCTACACCAGCATACCCCGGCCTGGACCATTGTCCACAGGGGCTCCTAGGCAGCCTCAGCTTCTGTGCTCCAGGCCCCGAGCTCCCACATGCACCTTTCTGAGCCCGGCTCACTAGCCCTCCACACTGTCTGGTCTTGCCATCCTCTTCATGGCCAGCTAGTTCCCACCTCGATGCCTTTGTTGCACCATCAGCCCTTCTGCCACATCCTTTCCCTTTCCCTACTAACTTCCTCACTTCCTGTCACTTCCTCAGAGAGCTCATCTCCAGAAAGCCTTGTCTGCCCTACTCCACATTCCCTCAGCAGGCCCATAGGGAGAAAAATAAAAAGCCCATTGCCCTCAGGTCAATTCTGACTCACGGTGACCCTATGTGTGTCAGAGTAGGACTGTGCTCCATAGGGTTTTCAAGGCTGTGACCTTTTGGAAGCCTTTCTTCTGAGGTACATCTGGGTGGATTCAAACTGCCAACCTTCCAGTTAGTAGTCAAGCATTTAACTGTTTACACCACCCAGGGACTCTGAGGGCAACAAAAAGGGCCCCAGTTTGGAAATGAAGTATCCAAGGTCTCACGGTGCAGAAGCCAGGACTGAACCTTCTAATACGTACCCTGACCCAATGCTCTTTTCCCTGCACCACGTTGGGCACAACCCGCCTGCCCTTATCCTAGGGTCCCTAATTGTCCTTTGGGACTCTGATCAATCCCGGAGAAAAGTTACCTCTACTGTGTGGTTGGAGACTTGGCGGCATCAAACATTTTCTTCCGGCCTTCCATTCCAGACATGGCCTCCACGTTCTTCCGCCAGTCGCCCACCTCCACAGGCCGCTCCTGTAGGCAGGCAGCACACATGTCAAGACTTACCAGGCCCTCCCAGCACAAGAGAAAGTGGGTGCTAGAAAAGTCCACGTCTTCAAAAAAGTAAGATGTTGAAATACCAAATGCTTTGTTTTATATATGTACTTGTTGTGTGTTGTTTTTTGTCATCGAGTCATTTCCAACTCATGGCAACCCCATGTGTGAAAGAGTAGAACTGTGCTCCACAGGGTTTTCTTGGTTGTCATCTTTATGGAGGCAGATCACCAGGCCTTTTCTCCCGCAGCACGGATGGGTGGGTTCAAACCTCCAACCTTTTGGTTAGTAGTCAAACACAAACCATTTGCACCACCCAGGGACTATACAGAGATAGAGAGACACTATATATATGTGTGTGTGTGTATATACACTTATGTTTATATATACTTACCACAAAAAAATAATTAATTTAATTGAATTAAAAAATAAATTATTTTTTTAAAGAGAAAATCTTGGCCCCCCTACCAAGCTGGTGAGGTCCTAGGACTCAGCCAGGGAGGTGGACATGGGTCAAGCTGAAGCTCAGCAGGAAGGAGGACACTGAGTATGCTGGGAGTTCTGGATAACGGTTGTGGGGTTCCAGAGCAAGTCCACCCTATGCACCACACTCCGACCTTGTCCCCATGCCCTCCACCACTTTCCTGGGCTGCCACTCTGCAGCTCAAAGCCACCTTGTCCAAGAAGTCTTCCCCGTACTAATTGGACTCCTTTTCCATTTCATACTGCCCGGCCCAGGTCTTCTCTTCATGAAGCATCTTGGGCCAAAGACTATGTCTTTCACCCACACTTTTTACAGGGCCTGTCAGTTCTGGGCACACACATTATAAGCTCAGCCAATCTTGAGTGATTTGTTGCCGAGTGAGTGATTAAACTCAGTTCTCTAATTTCAGGGCTCAGGTGTACCGATAACCATGACAATGTGCTGTCTTCCTTCCCCTGTAGTGGCAGAGGGCAGTTGTCTCCACAGTCACCCTAAAGTTCCCACCCTCTTCATACTAGGTACTGGGTTCTCACTTATTCACTGCTCTGGATTTCTTTGTGTCCCAGTCTCCCCCTCAGACTGGGAGCTCAGTAGGGAAGAGAGTGAGTCTCTGTCCCCCAGGACAAAGTGATAAGACTTTATCTTTGGTCTCCCGGGGGTTCTAGAATGTTCTGACTGTCAAGCTGGCCTCTAATAGGAGCCCCTGGGCCTGCCCGAGGTTGTGTGAGGGGTGACAGGTGAAGGCTGGTGGGGTTAGGGGGTGAGAGGCTCTGAGGAGAGCCACCCTCACCTTCTCCGTGTCTTCCTTCTTCACAGACTTGAGGTTGGCCCGCAGATCCATGGACACCTTGTGCTTGGAGCCCAGCAGGGCCCGCAGCATGGCGTCGGCCGAGACACGGACCCGACGCAGGGGTGGGCGCTTGAACTTCCCTCGGAGGTCCAGGACCTTCAGCTTCAGGTCCTTAATCTGCAGGTGGGAAGGGACAAGGGGTTACAGGAGGAGGAACCAGCTACGGGGCAGCCTTTCTGGAAATCTCAGACTTCTAAGGTCCAACCAAAGACAGCCCCCAAGAGCTAAACCCAAATTCTCCAGCCTCTAGGCTAGACTCTCTAGGACACTCAGGCCCACCCATCGCCTTACACATAGCCACGCATTTGTTGATAAACCAGTAACTAAGTAAATGGACAGAGCACAGTGGTCATCCTGTCTCTGTAGCCAAGAATCACAGAGGCAGCCCCAACAGGCTCAGTGCATTTGTGGTTTAGAATCCCTGTTTGGAGCATGGGGCTGCTTCCCCTATGGCTGCAGCCCCGTTCCTGTCTCCGTCAGTCCCTCCTCAGTCAGCCCTTGGAGCAGCTCATTGCAGGCACAGCCTCGGTCCAGCTGGTAGGTAAAGCTCCAGGCCTAGACTTCTGGGTGAATTTCCAGGGTGTGATCTTTAGAGGGAATTCTGGGGAGATTTGTCATCCTAGACATCGTCATCCCTGATGAGAAGACGTGGGAAGGAAGGAAGTGGCTCTGGACCCTCCTAGCCCCTACTCACTGCTTGAACAAATGCCCAGAAGCAGCAGCAGCAGCCCTGCCCTGCTTTGCCCTGCTCTGCCCTGCCCTGAGCAGCCCCACCCTATAGGAGCGGGAGCCTGGATGCAGCTCCCAACCACTGGAGTAGGAGTCAGAAGACCAGTTCAGTCCCAGGACCGCCACTGTGTGACCCAGGCCAAGTTGCTTAGGCTCTCTGAACCTCAGTGCCCTCATCTGCGAACTGCAGATAACAGCAGGTAGAGAGCACACAGGTACGTAGGGAAGATCAAAGGGCATAATGCTCATGAAAGCACTTTGCCAAGGTAAGAAGTTATTAACAGGCTTATGATTATTTGTATGGGTGAATAAAGAAGGTGGCTTCTGTTAGACTGCAGAGCCCACGTGCTAGGTAGGGAGGAAGTCTGTGCTTTTCATCTGTGTGATTACACACTTTCTGCCCATCTCCAGTCCTACCAAAGCTCCCTGGTAATTGGCTGCTTCCCAGACCCAAGAGAAGGAGGGGACCTGGCTCCCAGCTGACATGTCACTGCCCACCCCCACCCCACCCAGACATCGCCCACCCATGTCCCTTCCCCTCCTTCAGGCTCACCTCCCTGGTATTGTGGAGGCATTTGGCCTCAATGTCGTATCTTTCCTCATCCACCACCTCCACCTTGGCGTGCAGCTCCCGGCACAGCTCCTATGGGGATTGATCAGGCAGGAGTGGAGAAGAGGGGAAGGGAGATACTCGGTGTCCAGCCTGCTGTTTCTGCCTCCAAGCCCACTGCCCTTGGCCCTCCTCCACCATCCCCTTTTCAAGACCTGTGCCCCTGAAAGGAGCTGACAAACTCATTCACTCTGCGGTTCACAACAGATAATAACTCAGAAAGTAAGCCTTTTCTTTTCCTTCTGAATGTACTTCTTTACTTTCTTTTCTTTTTTTGAAGTTTCTTTATGATAAAAGTAGTATAAGTTAAATGTAGAAATTTTGAGAATTATGTATTAAACAAAAATAATAGAATAAGAACCACTAGTAATGCCACGTTCTGGAGAGAACCGTGGGTGATATTTTGGTCTCTTTCCTACCAGTCTCTTCTCTCCGTAGCCACTGGCATTTAAACAGATGCCAGCGTCTTAAAACATTAAAGACCTGTCTCTAGAGAAGGCACGGGGCAAGGGTTTGGAAAAATGGGACCTCCCAAGTCCTTTGACTGGTCTGGTATGAAGCCAGGCCCCTGGCTCTGCCCCGCCCCAGACAAGCTGCTTCACCCCTCTGAAGCTCACGCCTTGCTCCTGCAAGGTGAGATCAAGCATCACCCACCTCACAGTCTGCTGTGAGGATTAAATGAGATCATGTGAGGAAAAAGGGGTGTTATGGGTTGAATTTTGTCTCCCCAAAATATGTGTTGTAAATCCTAACCCCTCTTCCTGTGGTTATAATCCCACTTGGGAATGGGTTTTCTCTGGTATGTTAATGAGGCCATATCAGTGTAGGGTGTGTTTTAAACCAGTCACCTCCGAGATCTAAAAAGTGTAGATTAGGCAGAGAGGCAAGCAGAGATGGGGGAAGAGACATGCCAGGCCCCATGAAGATCACCAAGAAGCCAAGGAACAGAGGCTGAAAAAAGACAGAGACCTTCCCCTAGAGCCAGCACCCTGAATTTGGACTTCCAGCTACCTAAACTGTGAGAATATAAATTTCTGTTTGTTAAAGGCCACCACTTGTGATGTTTCTGTAGAGCAGCACTAGGTAACTAAGACAAGCGCCTTGTAAATTACAAAGCATTGAGCAGTGTGAGTTCAGGCTCCTGCCACCTGGTCCCTGGGGTCACCATATGGAGCCCTCCCCTGCCCCAACCCAGCCTGCCAGCTCACCTGCAGGGCGCTGAGGGACAGGCCTCGGGTCTGCAGTGACGGGATGCGCTCAGCCAGGTAGCGCACCTTCTCAGCCTCCTGCTCTTCATGCTCCTGCTCCCAGCACTCCTTGGCCTTGGCCAGCATCAGGCTCTGGGCAGCACAGAGCCCTGTGAGAAGGGGCCCAGGGCTCTCGTGGGCCCCACCAGCACCAGGGAAGGAGGGGAAGGTGGGCCTAGGCTGGGCCGGCTCTGGCCTCAGCTGGCTGTGCTGCTCCATGTTCTCACATTCATCAGGGCCTAGACCAATGAGCCCTGGGAGCATGTGAATGAGCCGTTTGCTAAGTGTGGAAGCGCATACAGTGGCTGTGTGTGAACAGCCACTGAGCGGTCACATACGGCATTTCTCTGACCCTGAAGCTTTTTTTTAAACTCCTGGTCCTCCTCTTGCCCACTTTTTGTCTGTCTTATCCCCAAAAAGATCCAAAAAGGGAAACTCTTACCCAAATACAGCAAGTCCCTTGGCCACCACCACTCCTCTGAGTATCCCAGACAGGCACCAGGACCCCATAATTTGAGGTTCTTACCCACTGGCCACCTGTGCCTGGTCACTGGCTCCAAGCAACAGCTAGGCTCCCTCTTTTGGCTCCAGCCCCAAACTGGCATCCTTGCTCTGGTCTCCTTTGTCTTGTCTTCACCCTCCTATGCTCCCCTCTTCAGCCCCTCAGAGACTGCACTGCATCCCCTGTGCCTCCCACTGGACAGCCCCCCAAAGCCAGACCCTGGCCTCACCTTCAGCAGGAGTTTGCGGGAAGCAGTGATCTTGGGTTTTCTCTGAGGGTGAGAAGGGGAGAGGCATGGTTTACACACTGAGATGCAGATGCCCCATTGCAGTTTTGCTTTCCCCACGACTCTAGAGCTCATGAGCCACCTCACTGAACCATCAGTCAATGGGAACCCCCTTTAATATAAGCCCCAGCAAAACAGTTAGAAATCCACTGGTTATAGAAAAAGAGCACAATCAAGTCTCACTGGGAACCTCTGTGCCAAGTGTCCCCTCCAACAGGGCTGCTAATTCTCCCTGCCCTGTCATTCTTGCAGTCCCCAGTCTTGGGTGTGCACAGGCTGTGTTCTCAAAGCCCAACTAAAGCTGGAGTGTGTAGGATGGCCAGAATCAGGATTATCTAAGACCTGAAGGGAGTCTAAGAATGCCTCTGCTCCCCCCTCAATGTTCAGCCATTAAGCAAAATGGCCCAGTGGGTGGGATGGCCATCCCTTCTCACCTTTCAAGTATGGCTTTCCACAGGACTGGCTCGAAAATGGTCTCCCCAGTACAAGGGAAAGATTAGTCCAAAGGACTAATGGACCACATCTACCACGGCCTCCACCAGACTGAGTCCAGTACAACTAGATGGTGCCTGGCTACCACCACTGACTGCTCTGACAGAGGTAACCTTAGAGGGTCCTGGACAGTACTGGAAAAAAATGTAGAACAAAATTCTAACTCAAAAAGAAAGACTAGACTTGCTGGCCTGACCAGAGACCGGAGAACCCTGTGAGAGTATGCTCCCCAGACACCCTTTCAGCTCAGTAATGAGGTCACTGCTGAGGTTCACTCTTCAGCCAAAGATTGAACAGGCCCATGGAACAAAACAAGACTAAAAGGGCACACCAGTCCTGGGGCAGGGACTGGAAGGCAGGAGAGAACAGGAAAGCTGGCAATAGGGAACCCAGGTTTGAGAAGAAAGAATGTTGATGTGTCGTGGGGTTGTTAACCAATGTCATGGAACAACATGTGTACTGTTGGATGAGAAACTAGTTTGTTCTGTAAACCTTCATCTAAAGTACAATAAAAAAATTAAAAATTTAAAATGGTCCCCCCAGATCTGAAGAGCTTCTGGAGTAGGTGAGGGTGAACTGGCTCAGTGCTCAGCAAGGGTCAGAGTGAGGAGACGGGTGCAAAGTCATGCTCAACTCCACTATGGTCCCAGCTCCAAGACTGCCTTCACAGTGATGTCATGCACTGGGCACCAACTACCTGGACCCTGGGAAGCCCCACCTCTAGAATCTTCATGGGAGGTTTTTATTCTCCTGGGAAATTTGCTCAGCCACTGGGCATCTCCCTGGTCCCAATCCAAGTGCTGTCCTTTCTTCAGATGCCTATTCCACCTCCACCAGGCTGAAGACATACCCAAGGCAGGGGCACCCCAAATGTCACTTACCTCACTTCAGATGTCCATCACAGGAAGCATGGGAGGAAAGAGCAGAACACAGAGTGAGTATAAATGGTATTGTATATGTAGCAGAGGAGCCATGCAGACCAGCTTCTGGTGGGGAGGGGGGAGGAAAGTGCACAGGAAGGAAATCAGGCAGGGTAATGGGGGCAGGGGACAGGGGGCCAACTTGCCGGTTCTGGCAAAATAGAATAAAAACTCAACGGCCCTTTAGGCTTCTGGAAGTTGAGAGATACTGGTCATTTTACATGTGGAGAAGGGTGGCAGAAAGGTCAGGGAATCAGGGTTTTGTCAGCTCAATGTAGGGTTCAAAAAATCCAAAAGGTTCCATCGCAGGTTTATGGATAAATTTCCAAAGTCTCGTTCATCTATTGGGTCAGTGTTAAATCACAGCCTGGCAGCATGCAATTCATTGGATCAGTGCAAACTCCAAAACACGACCAAAAAGTTCTTCCCCAGGTAACCTGGAAGTGTGAGTTGGGCTCAAAGTCTGGGAGCGGTGTGGCAACATTGGGGAAACCACCAAGTGCAGACCCAAGCCCACAGGACTGTCCCTGTTTCAGGAACTGGCCTACTGGGGAACAGCTTCAGGGTTGAACAGAATGGTGCCTCCACTCTGGGGTGAAGTTCCTGGCAAAGAAACTTGTCTTCCATGAGTATTAGAAGGAGGGTAGAACTACTTACACTTCCGGCATGGTGGCGGTGGGGCAGCACCTAGAGGGCACAGAGGAAGCATTAAGTGGGAAAGTGATAACTCTGCCCCCCAGCCCCAACCAGTTTGGCCTAGGGGCTGTGTCGGCAGGCCAGCCTGGAAGAGAGAGTTAGACGGCAGAGAAGAAGAAATGAGATATAACAGATTCCAGCGGAACAGGATGGGATGTATACCTGTCCATTTATTCTTCCACTTATTCATTCACTCATTCCCTCATGGCCGAGAAAAATCCTATAAAGGCAAAGAAGCGATATAAGAGCCAAAATGGCTCTGCTGGGCAGGTGTGGAGAGCAGGGGTTGGCAAACTACAGCCAGCTGCTCTAATCTGGCCCACAGCCTGTTTTTGCTTCCAAAAATAAAAAACCTACTGCTGTCAAGTTGATTCTGACTCATGTAACCTTGATTGCCTGGTGTGCTCCCTGAGTGGTGCAGATGGTTTGCGCTCGACTATTAACCTAAAGGTTGGTGGTTCAAATCTACCCAGTGGCACTGCAAAAGAAAGGCCTGGAGATCTGCTTATGTAAAGACTACAGCCAAGAAAATCCTATGGTGCAGTCTACTCTGTAACACATGGGGTTGCCATGTTTTTGCTCAAAGCATTATTGAAAAGAGAGGGAAAGTGAGAATATACAACAGAAAACTTATGTGACCTGCAAAGCCTAAAATATTTACTATCTGGCCCTTTCCAAAAAATTTTGCAGGCCCCTGTTGGGAACAGGATGGAGTCCTAAGAAAATAAGATTGGAAAGTGAGGGTGGAGCCCACTCATGAGGGCCTAGAATGACAGGCTGAGTTTAGACTTTGTCCTGTGGCTAAAAATGTGTGGTCATTGCAGGTCTCAGAGAGAAGGACCTGGAAGATAAATGGAGCAAGGTGGAAAGTGGAATAGCATTGGCTGCCATATGGCACGACTTCAGGGGGCGCCATTCACATACCATGCACTGCAGTTGTGCCCAGGGGGCGTTATTCACATAGATGACAATGTGACTCGCACCTCCTAGGGTAAGGCAAGGGGGAGACTCTGGACAGAGGAGGTTAATAAGCCAGGAGGCAGGGCAAATCTGTGTTCAACTCTAGTCTTTACCTTCTCTGGGCCAATTGTTTCCTCTGCAAACCGAGGGGCTTGATAAGTGGTTTTCCACTTAATATTCAGCTCTTGAACCCTTTATTCAAGTCAAATTGTACTTGGAAACAAAATAAATTCAATCAATACGAGCAGACGGCACTGGTGGAAGGAGGTCACCATCAGATTCCTGTGGTCCACTGTGAAGACTCCTGGCCATGGAGGTTTTGGAGCATGTTTGAAACTCTCTGACCAGCTGATACTTGGGGCCCCTTCTACCTCTGACAGTCAGGGGCACAGGACAAGGAGGTGGCCCTGAGACTGCAGAGCAGACATGTTCCAAAGCCAGACCTGACTGGCCATCTGCCTGGGCCTGGGCAAACGACGTTCCAGTGGGGCGAAGGGATTGTGCAAAAGCCCAGGAAGGGAGGGGGATATGTGGGGTGGTGAGCAGGTGTGCGGAGAGTAGGACAGGAATCCTGAGCTGGCTCATGAATTGAGGGGTGGGGACACCAGTGTATGTGGGGGAGGGAGGAGTATGGAGCTCAGGGTCAAGAGTTTGACCTTGGTCCAAGACCCTGGTTCAGCACAGAATGTAAAGGACACTTGTAAAGTCCCTACCAATAATTTTATTCCAGAGCCACCCCCTTCCTCTTCTTTAATTCTCTCCTGACCTTTTGTGCCCACGAAGCATCCTCTCCCATCCCAATGAGTAAGCAGGGCTCTGGCCACCTCTCTGGAATCTCCCGCCCTGTCAGAAAGCCTTCCGGGCCATCACTCTGCCTCTGCTCCCAGGGAAGAGCGAGGCCTGGGGTGGGGAGGCAGAGGGGGGATGTGACCCCAGAGTCTCAGCTGTCACCCGGAGGCATAGAGGGAGAGGTATGGAGACAACTCATAAATTCCTGAGATGCTTGGCTGAAATTAGACTTTATAGCCAGCTGCTGGCTCTTCCAAAGACGCTGGAAAAATCTAAACAGAAACACTAGCTGGTGAAGAACCACCCCCAGGTCCGGCTGTCTCTCCCCCTCCTCCTCCCATAGTCCCCGTCTCCAGAGGGCACCTGGTCTCAGCCCAGTGGGTCTTCAGGCTGTTTCCCTGGGATGTATCCCACTCTTGCTGGGCATTGGCCACACTTACACCCCCTCAGACAGCCACCGTCACCAGTGCAGGACCCTGCCTGTGAGGCCAGTCCAGGTCCCCTGCCAAGCTCTGGGCCTGCTCTCCTGCCAGCCCCTCTGACAAATGCCAGGCCAAGGGGTCCCACACCAGGCAAGAGGCCCCAGTCTGTGCCCTGACACCCCCCAGACAGGTCCCCTTGACAGGTCTCTGGAAGACAAGCAGGGGCCTGATAAGAAGCCAGGAGGCAGATAGCAGCAAATCGGGGCTTGGAGAGCCAGGATTCCATCTCCCCCAGAAGCAGCAAGTAAGGAGATAATTAGAAAACCCACAGATGAAGGGACAGAGCAAAGAATGTCCTGTGGGTGATTCAGAGCTACACTCTCCGATCTGGGAGGCTCTGTGGGGTACAACAGGAATATAAACGAGACTATCAGACTGAGGCTGTATGTGTGTGAGTGATTGTGTGAGAGTGTGTGTACGTGTGAGAGACAGGATGTGTGTGAGAAACAGTGTGTGTGAGGAGCGTGTGTGAAAGAAAGCACGTGTGTGTGAGAGAGAAGAGAGTGTGTGCACACGCGTGTGTCTGCGTGTGTGTGTGTGCGTGCGTGTGTAAGGAAAGGAACAGATCTCTGCAAACCTAATGATCAGGAACACAAATTTCTAGTTAGGCTCATACTCTTCCCCCTGCTCCTCCCCGACCTTGAACCCCAGTCAATGGCATCCCTGTCCTCCTTGACTGTTAATGAGGCTGGACTCCTGAGAGGAGCCCCTGTGGCGCAGTAGTTAAAGTGCTCGACTGCTAGCAGAAAGGTTCAAACCCACTAGTCGTTCCACTGGTGGAGAAAGATGAAGCAGCCTGCTTCTGTGAAGATTTACAGCCTTGGAAACCCTATAGGGACGTTCTACTCCATTCTATAGGGTCGCTGAGTTGGAGTCAACTCAATGGCAGTGGGTTTGGGTTTATTTGGACTCCTGAGCCTGTGGGCTGGCTGCCACATCTATGCCTCCATGTTGAACTTTGAACAGGAAAGCCTAATCTCAGAACCTCTCTGGAGTTTTGGCTCCTGAACCTGGTGGCAGGTGCTACCTTTAGCCCCCAACACTGATGGAGACCCTGAGCCTCACCCCCACCCCCACCATGTATCACACTGCAGATGCTGCTCTAACTTAGGCGTTCACAGACTCTCAGGCTCCTAGTCCAAGTACTGGCCCCATCTGCTTCCCCATCTTCCTCCCCTGCAACAACTGCCCACCCCTCAGAGCCAGGGGCTGTGAAGAAGGGTCGGCCCCTCGCCAAGCGGAGCTGGCAGCCTGCCCTCCCCCACTCTTTTCCTGCTGTACGGATGGGTGATCAAGGAGAGTTAAAAGTGCCCCTCAAACACAAAGAACAAAGAAGCAAGATGGTCCCCTCCCTCAGCAGGGTGTCTGGTCCTGCCCCCAAAACTCCCCCAGAGCTGGGCACACTGGAGCTCTTCTCTTCCGGTGCATCATCGCTCTTTTCACGGCTCACCAGGCTCTTCCTAAACTTCCCAGTGCAGCCCTGCAGCCCTGCTCCCCAGTGCCGCCCCTCCCCCAGGGTCCCTCTCCCTCCTCGAACCCCGTGGGCAGCCTGGTGCAAAAACATAATCCGCTAGGCTCTACCTTGGGGCTCCTTGTGGAACTTTGTGGAAAATTCTGTTCCTGGCACCCCAGTCTTAAAATGGGAGACAGCCAGGATCTCTGTTGCCCATGTTTCCCGTCAACCCTGGCTTCTCTATCCATCTGGGTTGGGGGAGGTTCCACCACAACAGTTTTGCAGAAGGAGAGATACCACTGTGTGGGAACAAACACTTTGGGAGTATTTTAGGAACTCTCCAACGACAAACCCAATAGTACCAGCCAGCTATGTCTTTTTCCATCTCCAAGATCTCGCTCTCTCCAACTTAAACTCTAATCCCCTATCCCATCCCCTTGCCTGGGATTGGCCTGGGTCTGAAGGCCTGGCTGCAGACACTTACCTTGAGCAGTCGTGGTGGAGCTGGGCTGGCCTGTGTCTCGCAGTCGACTGTAGACTGAGGGGCAGCGCTCAGGGGAGGCTATGAAAACTATGGCCAACAGCAACTGGCCAGTAAAAATAGAACAGACCCGCTGCCCCCTCCACTGCCCCTCCTCCCCATCACCCCCCTCCCCCACACACACACCTCACAGTGCAGACACACACTGCCATGCTCATGATAGGCACACAGGCTTGAAGACACACGTCTATGTGGTCAGGAGCACGCACAGATCCTGTGCACACGGAGTTAAACCAGCTCCTGCCTGTTGTTGTTGTGCCATAGAATCCATTTCAACTCATAGTGACCTATAGGACAGGGTAGAACTGCCCCATAGGCTTTCCAAGGCTGTAATCTTTACGGGAGCAGACTGCCACATCTTTCTCCCACAGGGCCGCTCATGAGTTCAAACCGAGCATGGAATTATTGAGTCGCCAGGGCTCCTAGCACTCACCTAGGGAGGCTCAAAAGGCAAAGAGAGGGTGAGAATGAGGAGCCAGACCAGATGGGGGACTGAGCAATGATGGGACCCAGGGAAGGGGAATGAGGTCAAGCAAGAGGCTTTAGTGAGGGTATTAGGAGGTGTGGAAGGGGAAGGCAGGGACTGGGGGAACTGTCACGCTGACCTCCTACCTCTTACAGAGAAATATGGACATCAGGCTAACAGCTCATTGTGCACGGATTTGTGTGGCTCTGGTACCCTTTGGGGAGGAGGACGTCTGGCTTTGGGGAGTGATAGGAGCAGTGCTGTGGGCTGACTCCAGTGCGTGGTCCTGGGGCTGGGCTCAAGTTGGGGCAGCAGCAGAGCCCACCTTTCCACGGATGGAAGTCTGAGGGTCTGCAGACACTCTGCACCCCCTCCAGGTAGGTTTCAAACAATCCTGAGTCCCATGCCTGGAACTCAGTGAGACTGATTCACCTCCTTTGTCTCCAGCCATCCAGCCAGATGCCGATGAAGTCAGGAGGCTGGTGCCACTGGGGCTGCACCTGTTTACTGAGTATTTTTAGGATCATTGATGAACACATAATACCTACCTTGTAGTCAGAGAAAGACAATGCCTGCTATGTTAATCCTGTGGCTATTATAGTCAGTCATCTCATGGCCATGATCCCAGGCTGGGGCAGGACAGGCAGGACAATGACCCCTCTTGGAGGCCAGGAAAAGCCTTGTAAGCAATGGGGGGTCAGGGAGCTCTGGCCATGCTCCCATCTGATGGGGGAGAGGGTCAGTGGGCAAGGGTGTCCTATGGAGACACACCCCCAGCAGCCACAGAGCAATAAAGGCCCTACCCTCTGGACACTGACCTTCTGGGGCCTAATGGAAGTTGCTCTAATGGGCTCTGGTTGGGGCAATGCTGGGAAGCCTCTGTGCAGGAAATCTACTGGGGACAAAGAATAGGCTGGCAGGGTCTGGGCAGTTATGGGGCTGGCGGGATAGGATTCTAAGTGGAGGGACTGGTGTGGAAAACAAAGGCAGGCACCAGCCAAAAGGAGCAGCTGGAGACAGAGGAAGAATTTGGGAGTCTGTATTGTGAGCCTATTTGGAGTTTGCATGACATTGCATTGGCTTATTGTGTTTATAATGCATACAATAGCTTTCTTACCAAACTTTAATATCCACAAAAAAGGAATTTTCTACATGAATCATTTGCTTTTTGAAAAGGAAAAGCAGAGAGTAGATTGACAAGCTAAAAAAAAAGAAATATTGCTGTCAAGTCAATTCTGACTCATGGCAACTCCATGTGTGTCAGAGTAGAACTGTGATCCACTGGGTTTTCAGTGGCTGATTTTTTCAGAAGGAGATTGCCAGATCTTTCTTCTGAGGCACTTCTGGGTGAACTTGAACCTCCAACTTTTCAGTTAGCAGCCAAGTGCCTTAACTGTTTGTACCACCCAGGGAAGAGTAAAAGAGGGTCAAGACAAGCCTAAAATTGGTGACCAGGAAGTTCACAGCAAGGGATGGAGAGGATAGTTCACTCAAAGAACCCCTCTGGCAGAGGCAGACCTAAGGTATGCAGGTATGGTAAACACCCTGGGTGCCATTTGCGGGGGGGAGGGGCACTGAGCAGTTTCTATTGACCATCGAGGTTTCCATCGCCAGCTGTGAGAGATCATTCAGCAAGTTAAAGCTAACACTTTCGTATTTCTGAGCCTCTGTGGAAACCCTGGTGGTGTAGTGGCTAAGTGCTACAGCTGCTAACCAAAGGGTCAGCAGTTCGAATCCACCAGGTACTCCTTAGAAACTCTATAGGGCAGTTCTACCCTGACCTATAGGGTCACTGGGTTTGGTTTGTTTTTTTTTTTAATGGGTCACAGTAGAGCCCTGGTGGCATAGTGGTTAAGTGCTACGGCTGCCAATCAAAAGACTGGCAGTTCAAATCCACCAGCTGCTCCTTGGAAACTCTATGGAACAGTTCTACTCTGTCCTGCAGGGTCACTATGAGTTGGAATCGACTTGACAGCAAGGGGTGTGGTATGTGCGTGTGTATGGGTCAAGGTGGAGCTCTGGTGGCATAGTGGTTAAGAGCTTGGCTGCTAACCAAAAGGATAGCTGCACAACACCACCAGCCACTTCTTGGAGACCCCCATGGGGCAGTTCTACTCTGTTCTGTAGGGTCACTATGAATTGGAACTGATTCGACGGCACCGAACAACAACTTGGATTAAGGCAGGCTGTGTGATCTCGCTGTGCTGAGTGTAGGAGAAGAAACTAAAAAAAAACGACTTTGAGCACATCATAGACCAATATTCACCGGTGAAAGCAAGGAAGGTGCAGTGGTAATTTTCATGTAGTGCCATAATGTGTTAAGTAAAAGATTAACGAGCTTGATTTGTATTTGTGAGCTGATATCACAGTACAGTTATCTAAGGATGGGTGTCAGAAGTTTGGACAGGGGAACAGAGGCGTGGCAAGGGGGGCAAAGGCGGACACTTGACCCTGGGGATGCCAGACAAGGTGCAGAATGACATTCGGAGGCACCACAAATAGGAAACGCCCATGACTTAGGCAGATGGACAAGAGGGGGGAAGGTGTTGCTGCTGACTGGTCGCAGCTGTCAATGTCTATTCATCTTGAGATTGAAGAAGCGCAACTTACAGATTCCCCCGGGGCACTCTTTACGCCTCTGCAGGGGCACAGTTTCAGTGCTTGCCATAGGCGCTGTTTTCCCAGACACCTCTGCTCCTGTCTGCCGCAGACATACAGAGTCGCTGACGCTGAGGCTACTGACCCTCAGACCCTGTTGGCAGAGTGAGGTGGGGATCCCTCCTCCCAGGTCCCAGTGTCTGACCATCCACTTCATTCCTCCACATCCTGTGGCTTCCAGCCTCCAGTGCTCCACCCTCACCTGCAGGCCCCAGTCCAGGTATGGGGTGGCAGGGGGAAGAAATGGCTTTGCCTTCAGGACACAGCCATCTCTAGGGATCGCTCTCAAATGTGGCCATCAAAGGCAGGGCTGCTCATTCTTCATAATAGCCAAAAGGTGGAAACCAGAGAAGATTCCATCAACAGATGAATGGATAAACAAAATTGGTACATACATGCAGTGGAGAAGCACTCAGTCACAGAGAGAAACCAAGTTCTGATGCACACTACAACATGGATGATCCTTGAAAACATTACGCAGGGTGAAATAAGGCAGAATAGGAAAACGTGAGAAGACAGAAAGTACATCAGAGGTTACCAAGGGCTGGGGAAGGGGGAATTGGGAGTTATTACTTAGGGAGCACTGAGCTTCTGTTAAGGGTGATGGAAAAACTCAGCAACAAATAGTGAGGATAGCTGCACAACACACAGAATGTAATTAATGTCACTGAATTGTACATGTGAAAAATGGCAAAATGGCAAATTTCTTATTTTATATATACTCACCACAATTAAAAAAATGAGAAAAAGTGCAATTATTTCTTCACCCTGTCACTGTAGGACAGTTAATCCAAAAGTCTACTGAAACCAAGAGATGTTTTCCTTGATGTTACATAAGAGGAGAACAGGAGTCCTCTGAAAACTTCAAAAGTTCACATTTGTATCTTGATGACTGAGTTCAGGTCTTCAAACAATAAAATCAAGGATTATATTTTCCTATGAATAAAGAAAAAAGAATTTTTTTTAAAGAAAACATGGAGGAAATGCTGTGAAAAGAGTCTTGCAAGTCTTGGTGGTCTGGTACTCAGACACAACTCAGAATATCTGGCCAGTCAGAAAAAATGAGAAAAAGCAGGCTGTTGTGCCCTGTTGCCCTTGCACCTGCCCCAGCCTTTCTTCATGTGTGGAGTGAGCAGAGGCCTCTGAAGCCCACCCTTAGGGGCTCAAGGATCTCAGCTGAGGAAGTCACAGTCTGGCCGCCCCCCCACTGGCTTGGCCCCTGTGCGCCTCTGCAGTCTTGTTCCTGCCCTCCTTGCTTGCACTTGTCTTCCCCTTCTTAGTGCACATCTGCCAGGGGTCAGATCACCACTGCCTACTCTACCTGTGGCGCAGGGGCAGCTGTCCCTAGAGCTGTGAGGCTGTGTTCAGCACAGAGGCTCACCTGGCCAGAGGACCCATCCCCAGACCCAGCCTCCCACAGCCCTGTGAGACCCCCTAGGCAGAACTCCCTGTGCTGGACTGAAAAACGGCCCCAAAAGATATCCACATCCTGTTCCCAGGACCCTGTGACTATGTTACCTTATATGGCAAAAGGAATTTGCAAATGTGACTAAATTAAGGAAGTCGAGCTGGGAGCTTGTCTGAGTGGGCCCAATGTCATCACCAGTGCCCTTATAATAGGGAGGCAGGGGAGTTAGGGTCAGGGAGAGAAGGTGTAAGGGCTGGAGCAGAGGTTAGAGAGGAGAGAAGACGCCATGTTGCTGGCTTTGAAGATGGAGGCTCCAAGGAATGCAGGTGGCCTCTAGAAGCTGGAAGAGACACGGAAGCGATTCTCCCCTCAAAGTCTCCAGAGAGAGCCAGCCCTGCCAGCACTCTGACTTTAGCCCAGCATCTTAGTTTCCTAACAAAATATATTACAAGCGAATGGCTTTAAAGAATGGAAATGATTTTCTCACAGTTCTGGAGACTAAAAGTCCACAACATGGTCTCAGCTGTGTGGGATTCCTTCTGTGAACCTCTTGCTTAGTTTCTGGTGTCTGCCAATGATCTTGACGTTCCTCAGATGTCATCTGTCTTCCTCTGTGTGTGTCTGTTTCTACTCTGATGCTTTCATAACTTAGGGGTCTCTGGTATGACTTCATTAACATAACAAAAGAAAACCTCTATTTCCAAACAGGGTCATATTTCCAGGTACAGGGGTTAGAATCTCAACACATGTTTTTGGGGGACAAAATTCAATCCATAACACCCAGTAAAACTTCTGACTTCCAGAATTGTAAGATTATAAATTTGTTTGTTTTGAACCACTTAATGTGTGGTAATTTGTTATAGCAAAATACATAGCAGCAATAGGAAAATAATATACTCACCAGCCCCTTGTTGAGCCCTGGGACTTCATGGTTCAGGCTGTGCTTGGGGCTAGCCAGGAAGAAGTGAGCTTGGGTGGTTCAGCGAGAAGAACCAGGCTCATTCCAGTCTCTTCAGGGCGAGGGGTCCCCACGGGCAGATCCTCACACTTCCCCAGCCAGAATCCAGCCCCACCAGGGCCTGGCCTTCCCGAAAGCCAGTTCTGATCTTGCTGAGAGGATCACAGGATGTCAGAGCAGAGAGGCCTCAGAGACCTCCAGTCAGTCATTATGCCAGTGAGGAAACCGCGGCCCAAAGAGGAGAGGCCACATGGTAAACCAGTCAGGTGTCCTAGCCGCCAGTTCAATGCTCCCACCACACTGCCCCTTTAAGCAGTCACTTCCCTAGGATCAGCTTTAGCCCAATCCTAATCTAAGCACAATGCCTCCCTGTAACCCTAAGAGAACCCCTGTCCCTGCCTTTAGCTCTCAGAGAGCCTCCAATGGCCCAGAAGTGCTGTGTGGGACTTGGAGAATGGCGCCCCCTCCAGGTGGATGCAGGTATAAGGCTTGATCAGCCAGGTGTGGCTCAGCCAGGTGTGGCTCAGCCAGGTAGGTGCACTTGTGAGATGAACAATCTACAGGGCTGCACCTGTACTAGAATCTCCATCTCCTCTCTAGTCTTTCATTTAGTTTGCTGAGGTAGCCTCCTGCCCTCTTTTAATTCACTTTGCATGACTCAGCCTGCAGAGCTGACTCAGCTACACGGTGTCCTCTCTGAGCCTTGGCTTCCTCATTTGTAAACAGGGTTAGTGGTGTACAGTGACCTCGGGGTGGGCCAGGCTTCCATGGGAATCTCCCCCCAGGACAGGAGACCCTGGGTGGTACAAATGGTTAACACGCTCGACTGCTAACTGAAGGGCTAGAGGTTTCAGGCTACCCATGGGTGCCTTGGAAAAAAGCCCTGGTGATCTACGCCCAAAAATCAGCCACTGAAAGCCCTGTGGACTACAGTTCTGGTCTGACACACACGGGGTCGCCATGAGTCAGAATGGCTGGACAGCAACTGGTTTACGGATAGGCCGGGGACAAGGCAGATGGCCTTCCCTCAGCCTCTTTTAAGGTCCAGAGGGGGTTCGAGGTAGCCTTGACCAGAAGTCAGGACCTCAAGAGAATGGCCTGTGACTCTCAGTTCAACAGAAAAGTGATTGGACAATTCCCTGGAGAAGAAATGAGAGCCAGGGCTTTGCAGATCTAGGGAGGAAGGGGCAAACCCAGGAAAGAGAAAAGGATTCAGGGCAGGGGTTAGAAAAGCCAAAAAAAAAAAAAAAGAAAGAAAACCAAACCCATTGGCTTTGAATCCAGCTCATAGCGATCCCACAGGGCAGAGTAGAACTGCCCCATAGAGTTCCCAGGGAGCGTTTGGTGGATTCAAACTGCCAACCTTTTGGTTAGCAGACATAGCTCTTAATTAACCATTACACCAGCAGAGTTTCCTAGAAAAGCTAAGGCTTAGCTGAAAGAAGGCCTGGAGGGGTTTCCAGTCTCTGGTCTCTCTGGCTTCTGGCAACATCCTTGTCCCCTCCCAGGGCTTGGGAGCCACCGGACAAGAAAGGAAGTGTCTGGCCAGAGGACTAAACCTTGCAAGGCCATGGGCTGTGGAGTCAGGGACCCCTCACCTCAGTGGCTGATGCCTGTCCACCCAGGCTGTCCTGAACTGTTTGGGAAACAGAGGAGCCAAAATTAGCAAATGACAAGGCCCAGCAGTCTGGCTTCCCAGCACCCCGTCCCGCCACAGGCCATCCCCCACTGCTCAGGGGCCTCAATCACAGCTGACCATGAGCCCCTTCTCCATCTTTCCCCATCCCCATCTTAAGCCCACCAGTTGTTCCAGGGCCAGGTTTCCTGCAGCTGAGTTCTGAAAGACAGCAGGGCTAAGGGCTAACAGGCCAGAGCAGAGGAAGGAAGAAAGAAAACGAAGTGTAATCACCTCTCAGTTTTCTGCCACAAATTAGCCTCACCATCAAGGTCTGTGACTTTAGAGATACAGTATAAAACCAAAAAACCAAACCCATTGCCATTGAGTCAATTCTGACTCATCAGTCCTATAGGACAGAGAACTGCTCTATAGGGTTTCCAAGGCTATAAATCTTTAAGAAAGCAGACTGCCACATCTTTTTGTCACAGGGCAGCTGGTGGGTTCCAACTGCCAACCTTTCAGTTGGCAGCCAGAAGCTGAGCACTTAACCACTGTGCCACCAGGGCTCCTTAAAAAAGCAAACAAATCAAGTCAATTCCAACACATACTGACCCTATAGGACAGAGTAGAACTGCCCCCTAGGGCATCCAAGGAGTGGCTGGTGGATTTTTTTTTTTTTTTACCTTTTGGTTAGCAGACAGACACTTAACCACTGCGCCACCAGGGCTCCCAGAGATACAGCATAATGTGGTGAATTAACACACAACCTTGGAGCCAGGCTGCTCGGCCACTGACTAGTAGTAACACAGTCATTAGTGTCAGAGATAATAATAGTGCTTACCTCAGAGGGTTGCTGTGAGGATTAAATGAAGCGATGTGTATAAAGGGTTTAGCAAATGCCTGGCACAAGGCAAATGCTCAACAAATGTTAGCTATCAGTATTAATATCTCATGGACAACTCACAGTAACCCTCTGATCCAAAAAACCAAACCCGTTGCCGTCGAGTCAATTCCAACTCATAACGACCCTACAGGACAGAGAAGAACAGCCCCATAGGGTTTCCAAGGAGCAGCTGGTGGATTCAGGCTGCCAACCTTTTTGTTAGCAGCCCAGCTCTTAACCACTCTGCCATCAGGGCTCTGTAATCCTCTGAGGTAGGTACTGTTATTAACTGCATTTTACCGATGAGGAAACGGAAGCTCAGAATGGCTAAGCCCAAGGTCCCACAACTAGGAAGAGGAAGAGCTGAGATGAACCCAGGTCTCCAGTGCCAACGCCAAATACCCATGCTCCTTAACCAGCCCTTACCTTTGACATCTGGCACACAATACCTAGTTGCCATCCTTACAACTTTTCTCATCTGCAGCCAGCACTGTGATTCAGTCAGGAATTGGGAATGGACCAGCCTGGTACCCTCAAAGCTCCACATAATTCATTCCAACGTTAAAAACTGTAAGCAAATGCTTTGAATTATAGGTTCTCCTACATATACCTAGTGGTAAGAGGTTTGGCTGCATAGCCACAAATGGTGTGAACTGCTATTTTCAGTGCCGAGACACCTGGAGAAGGAGACCCTTCCCTCCCCACAAGATAGGCCCAGGTGGGGCCCATTATGGGGCAAAGCTGGAAGTGCAGGGAGAGGGGGTGAGGGCAGTTGTGAGTCCCAACAGGCTGGGTGGGTGAGACCCTGTGGCCCTCAGCTTAACACTTGTGTTTCTCACACACTCTCCTTCAAAGCTTCACCCGCCTCCCCACACCTCTGACTTCCTCCCACGCCCCACACCTTCTGCCCAAACCTGTTGCTTCACTTCTTCCTTGAGCTCCCTTCTCCCTGAGCTCAGGACTGCCCCACCCTGAGTCCTCCATGGCCCATCTACTTAGTCCCTCCTATTGCTCTGGGGCTAGGATGGTGGGGGGAAGAGGTGGCGAGCTAAGACTGCTCCCACTCCTGCCCTCACCCCTACCACAGGCACCCTCTGTGCAGTCTGCTGAGCCCCCACACCGCAAAATCTGGGGCCATGTCTTGGTAGGTCCCCGAAGAACTGGCTGCCTCTCCAGAAATCCCCATAATAAGTAGGTGGGGATGGGGGTTGACCCTGTGGGGCTGGAAGAATGTGGGGGACAGAGGTGAGGAGTGAGCTAGCCAATCGGTGTGGTTCCACCCTAGAAACAAATTCTTTCAAAATGACTTGTTGAGCAGCCAGCCAGGTCTCTGCACCTCTCTCCCAATTTTGCCTCACCCTACCTCTGCCATGCCCAGCTGACCCCTGCTAGCCTCTGTGTGTTCAGCAGATCTCTCCTGCCAAACCCCAGCCTGCCCTGCCACTCTGCCCTGGCCACAGGAGTCTAGTTACCGTTTCCCAGTGCAGACCTTGTGTTACAGGGCAGGGCTTCCTAGCTCAGGACTAAGCCCTGCTTAGGTTCTTACCTTCTTCTGACCGAGAATGACCAGGAGAGGCTCAGAGGTTCCACACAAACAAAGGTTTATTAGGGACAGAGTAAAAGGCTCTCAAGGGAGAGAGGTTTCCACCTACACTAGCCTCCAGCCTCTCACTGGACAAAGGATTCCCTAGGGCTCATAAAAGTTTTTAGGTGGGGGGAAAAAGGCATTATCTTTATTCATTAAATGGGTGGAGAGTTCTAGGAGAAGGGGAGGGGTTATGCAAATCAAATGCTCCCGCAGTTAGAATTCAAGATGGACTTCCTCGCAGAGGTTGCTGGAACTAAGATGGAGTCTGTCACAAAGGCTGCTGGGATGTCAAACAGGACTTATTCTGGGATGTTGTGCATGCGTGATGCCTCTGGATCTTGGTTCGTGCCCCAGCGAGGGTTCCCTATTCATGTTTGTCTCATGTGGAAGGTTATTCATAGGCCACGTTGATCTTTACTGTGCGTGCTCTGCACCCGGTGAGGCCTTGAAAAACAACTCAGAAGGATTATCAGTGATTTATAGCTGGTCAGCCACACAGGGCCTTCAAATGTAGTTCCTTATCTTGTCTAAGGGAAACCCTGATGGCGTAGTGGTTAAGTGCTATGGCTGCTAACCAAAGGATCGGCAGTTTGAATCTGCCAGGCGCTCCTTGGAAACTCTGTGGGGCAGTTCTACTCTGTCCTATAGGGTCTCTATGAGTCGGAATCGACTCGACGGCACTGGGTTTGGTTTTGGTTTGGTATCTTGACTAAGCACCTAGTTTGTTAATCACAAGTAGTTTTCAGATGCCAGCAGCAGAAGTTATATGGTGGTCTGCACTTCGTTTTAGATTCACAGACTATTTAATTATAGCTGGTCAAGCACACAGGGCCTTGAAATGTAGCCGTTATTTAATTCAGCCAGCTCCATCTCTTCCCTATCTCACTTGTGGGTTTCCACTTCTGCACCTTTGAGCTTGCAGGTTTCCAAAGCAGCAAAGTTACTCCTGTCAGCTGATGTGACCTTTCCTTCCCAGCCCTGCTGAAAGCTACCTCTTCCTGAAGGTCCCACAGATCTCTCCTGCACAGGGTTTTTTTTTTCTCTCTCTCTCTCCCTCCCTCCCCGCCCTCGTAGCCAACAAAGAATGTTTTCTTTTGTGTTTAAACCTTTTCTTGAGTTCTTATAACAGTGGTCTCATACAATATTTGTCCTTTTGCAACTGTTTCATTTCACTCAGCATAATGCCTTCCAGATTCATCCATGTTGTGAAATGTTTCACAGATTCATCATTGTTCTTTATTGTTGTGTAGTATCCCACTGTGTGAATATAAGACAGGCGGCAAAGGCCCTAAGATCGCAGGATGCCTGTTTGAGAAATAGAGAAGACACTGCTATGGTTAGAGGAGAAACAAGAGAAATAGGCTATGCTTTATCAGGGAGGTAATAGGAGGTTGAGTGTGGAACCTAGAGACTTAGTAAGACAGAGAACAGAGAGGCCCCCAAATCTGCAAACAAAATAACAAGAAATAGGCCAGGGCGCAGAAACAAAGTCATTCTCCAGAACAGAGAGGCCGGGTATCTAAAAATAGCCCGCAAACTTCTTTAAAGTTGCATTTCAGAAGCAGCTGGAGAAAACCAGGCCCCCGGGACTTGCACAGAACATCCACCTGTGATCCCTGTGTGACCTTCCACCAGGGGCAGTGAGGGGCTACAGCCCCAGCCAGGTCGAGCCTGGGGAGTGGGAGACTGCGCAGGTGTGACACCCCATAATAAGTCCTGCCCAGAGGCCTCCAGGACAGGAGCCATCTTGGAAAGCTGCATGCGCCTTAGTTAACATACCCCCGCCTGTGTCTCTGAATAAACATGAATCTTTTCCCCTCCCAAGAACTTTTAAAAACTCGCCCGTCGTTTGTTCTGTGAGATGAGAGTAAGCGTTGCTCTAGGCCCTCCTTTGTCTCCATTTGCAAGCCTCTTCAATAAAGCTTTGCTCGTGTGGAAAACTGCTCATTCTTGACCAGTGAGAGGCAAGAACCTTATTCCAGTAACAAATATACAATAATTTGTTTATCCATTCGTGTGCTGATGGGCACCTAGGTTGTTTGCATCTTTTTGCTATTGTGAACAGTGCTGCAATGAACATGGGTGTGCATAAATATATTCATGGGACAGCTCTTATTTCTCTAGGATATATTCCAAACAGCGGGATTGCTGGATCATATGGTACTTTTTTTTTTTGGAGTTTTATTAAAAACTGTTCAACGTGGTCAAAAGTCTCATCTGTTTGACTGAAGTTCAATGGTCCAAACTATGAGAACTTTAGGAGCTTCAAAGCTAAACAAAACATAAAACAAAGAACTGCCACAGGATTTTTTTTGTCAGAGCCACCACCCTCTTGGTTTTGGACATTGCCTCACCTGTCTTTTCAGGTGTGCAGTTTTACCTTCCATCTGAGAAAGCTGTCTCAGGGGCCAGTAATGGGACTTCCATTTCTATCCCCTCAGGATTCAGGATGGTGCCCCCAGACAAACTTCACGGAGCATTGGAATCCCCTGGAGGGCTTGTCATACACAGATGTTGGGCCCCACCCCTGGAGCCCTGGTATCACAGTGGTTACAACACTCGGCTGCTAACCAGGAGTTCAGTGACTGGAACCCACCAGCCTCTCCTAGGAAGAAAGATGTGGCAGTCTGTTTCCATAAAGATTTACAGTCTTTGAAACTCTATGAGGCAGTTCTACTTTGTCGTTTAGGATGAGTCAGAATCAATGGGTTTATGGGCCCCACCCCAGAATGTCTGATTCACAGTCTGGGGCGAAGCCCAGGATTTGCATTTCGACCAAGTTCTCTGGCGTTGCTGCTGGTCCAGGAACCTCTGTAGTTATTGTCGCTGTTAGCTGCCGTCAAGTTGGCCCCGACTCATGGTCACGCACAACAGAAGAAACGCTGCTCAGTCCTGCATCATCCCCCTTGCAGATCAGACCATTGTGGTCCATCAGGTTTTCATTGGCTGATTTTTGGAAGTAGATCACCAGGCCTTTTTTCTTAGTCCATCTTAACCCGGAATTTCCACAGAAACCAGTTCAGCATCATAGCAACACAGAAGCCTCCACTGATGGACAGGTGACAGCTGCACATGAGGCGCGTCGGTTGGGAATTGAACTCAGGTCCCCCTCATGGAAGGTGAGAATTTTACCATTGAACTGCCACTGCCACGTGTATATCAATTAGTATATGGGTTGGCATAACTACAGGCTATCAATTAGAAACAGGTACCCCTCTGGGAGGACACAGCCCTTCAAATAAACAGCTTGACTTCAGTCTGTGCTCACCCCTCAGTAGGTTCCCTTGAGTCGGGCGCACACAGCCCAGCTGAGGCAGGCAGCCTCAGAGCCCAACCTTTCTGAGAAATACCTGCTCTGACTTGTCCACCTACACTGAGCAAAATAAGCTGCCCCTTCTTCTGAAATTGTCCTTGACAAGATAACCGCAGATGGCCTCAACCAGCCTCTGGGTGGAGACTTAACATCCTAATGAAGAAAAAATCATCCCTTCCTCCATCCTGGGGGATCAAACCCTTTGTCTAAAGAAAATCCATAGTCACGCCCAAGCCCTGAGCACCTGCGGGAAGGTCAATCCTGAATATTCATAATGAATTTATATTTCCTTGTCTGCTCTTTGTGAAAGCCCACTTCCCTGGGCTGCCTACAGCAGTCTTAGAGACAACAGCCCGGATTGCTCCTTTCCTTCTACAATGAAGTAAAGGCGTCTTTCTGATCTCCCTCCTTGGCCTCTTGTTTATTGGCTGTAACAAGTCACCAGGGGCAAAACCTGCGATTTTCACCGGCAACACAACCAATAGGTGCCCAGCTATCTGGCCCATCTCCTGCCACTGACCTGCATACATCCCGGCCTCCCAGAGAAAGCTGGAGGTCCCGGAACACCCAGCCTTCCATTCATTCATTCATTTATTCATTCAGCCACACCAGTGGCATCACTGTGGGAGGTGCGGACCACACCCCCTGACACTGTCAGGCGGTGACACCACATTGACCCCAGGGTCCACCGCATGGTCGGCGGCGTCAGGCGGGAGCTGCCAGGGAAGGGGCCACCAAGGCAGTGATGTCACTAGGGTTGATGTCAGCCGTCACCCAGTATGGTAACGCGTCACCACCACCCCACTCCCATCACCCACCAGTCAGGGTGCAGGCTGCCTCCACCTTGGCCAACGGGAGAGGGGAGGAACTGCAGGAGTCACGGGGGGGCGGGGCCGGGAGGGGCGGGGGCACGCAGGGCAGTCTTTGGCCCTGCCATGGGGGAGGTGACACCATCAGTTACTACACTGGGTGACATCAACCCTAGTGATGCCACTAAGCCACACCTTATGGAGGCTCCCTGTGTCCCCAGCACTGTCCCAGGTCCTGGGGGATACAATAGTGAACTTGGAAATGTGGCTGCCAGGCCTGGTGGATGGCCTGGGGCACCTGGACACAGCTCTCAAATTTCCCAATGCTCTCTTTGCTTCCTCACTGTTGGTTCTGCCACGTAGCAGATGGTGAGGGACAGAAATGACTTCGTCAAAGGGATGAACTTGGTCCCAGGGCTAAGAGAGAAGGGTGAGTCAGTGGGGACAGAATCCCAGCCTGCTATCCTTCCCTGGTGCCAAATCGGTATCCCCTGCCCGGCTTCCCGGGCATGAGACGCGTGTGCAGGGCTGCCTGTTCAACACTGTCGCTCAGGCATCTACAAGCCCCCACCCCTCACTGGTCCCAACTGAACCCAGAGTCCACCTCTCCAGTGGGCTCCTCATTCTCTTCTCTGCATCATAAAAAATGGCACAGCCACCACCCTCAGCCAAACTGGAAATCCAGGGCCATCCCCCTCCGCTCCCCCCTCACTCGGGAGGTCAGCTGAAGGCCAACTTCAGTCCTGCTCCCCTCAGGGGTCTCCCTGGTCTGCCCTCCTCCACCGACCCAGCCACCATCTCTGCTCAGACCACTCACGTTTAGCTGCTCTCACCAACATCTACAGGAGGGTCACCCTCCCCACTGAACCACCTTTCTAAAATGAGAACATGATTAGGTCACTCCCCTAGGTCGCCCATTTTCTTTCCTGATTCCACTCCTCCCCCAACCCAGCCTCCACACTCCCCTGACTCCAGCCACACTGACTTGCTCACAGTCCCAGAGCAGCAGAGGCTTCTCAGAAGGCCCTCCCCGCCCACCATATCGCAGGTTAGCTGCCTCCTGCCTCCTCCAAGTCTTACCGGAGCACTCACTCCTCCAGGAAGCCTGCCCTGACCACCTGGCTGAATTAAGTGCCCCTCCACCAGCCTCCACAGCCCTGGTGCTTCCCTCTTTTCTTCTACGTAATACACGATAGCAAAGTCAACTATTTTCTAATCTGGGAGAAACTCATGTGCTGTATCCTCAGTGCCTAGCACAGTGCCTGACACATAGTAGGTGTCCAATAAAATTTTCATTGAATAAACAAATGAACATCAAGGAGAAGAATCTTCTGATCAGAGGCAGTGCAGAAAATTGCCCCTCACAACTTAGAAGGGGTTCTTTCTCCTCGTTGTTGTCGTTCGGTGCCGTCGAGTTGGTTTCAACTCATAGCGACCCTATAGGACAGAGTAGAACTGCCCCGTAGGGTTTCCAAGGAGCAGTCAACCGTATTTCTCCTTGGGGCTCTGAAATACAGTGGGGGAGCTCATGGTGAAGGACACAGGGGTTGGAAAGCCACCTAGTTCAAGTTCTTGGCATCTACAGTGTCCGGGCACCAGCTCCCCTGCCCCCCCCACACCCAGGGAGGAGCAGCCACAGCCACTAGCCGACCTTGACATAGGTGATGAACCACTCTCCCCCCCAACAATGTGTTCAGACATATATAGAAACAACTGGGCAGCTGGCTTTTGTTGATGTTAATCTTAGCCCCTCAGAGGTCATGATGGACTATGACCACCCCTTCCAATCCCTGCCCAGGCTTGGCCTAGAATGTCAGACGGAAGCAGGAGCCAACACAGCCCTGCCTTTGTTTCTGGTAAACACTATACCGCTGCCCCTCCTCCCCTCCCCCACCTCCAAGCCCCATACCTCCACCAACTCTAGGCCCTCTTTCTTCACCTCTCTCACATTCCTGCCTCCACCCCATAACTGTTTTTCAGAAGCTTTTTTTTTTGCGGGGGGGTGGAATTGACCAATCAGGATGCCAAATGCCATTCCTTTCACACTCTGGCCAGGATGTAGTCTCCAGAGCTCGGCTGATATTATGTATCTCACAAAGCTATTGTAATGATTACCCAACGAAAAACCAAACCCACTGCCATCTGACTCAGAGCGACCCCATGGGACAGAGCAATATCAATGGATTTTAATGTAACAGTATGAAAACTTCATCCATATGGTTTCAGATTCTGCATTGCAAGTTGTTGTTGGGTGCCATCAAGTCAAGAACTGACCCATAGGGTTTTCTAGGCTGTAATCTTTATGGGAGTAAATCGCCTGGTCTTTCTCCCATGGAGCCATCGTGTGGGCTTGAACCACCAACCTTTCAGTTGGCAGCCGAACTCTTAGCCATTGTGCCACCAGACAAGTTTTGGTATAGTACCCAAGAAGGATACCCACAATTATCTGAAAAGGCTATTGAAATACTCCTCCTTTTCCAACTGCACACCTGTGTGAGGCTGGGAATTTTTTCATACACCTCAAAGGAAACGCATTACAACAGATTGACCAAAGAAGCAGGTATGAAAGTGCAGCTGCTGTTTATTAAGACAGACATTAAAAACATTTGCAAAAGTATAAAACAATGTCCCTCTTGTCACTAGGTATTTTTGTTTGTAAAATATAGTTATTTTGACAAAAACGTGTCATTTATGTTAACATGTAAAATGAGGTGAGTATCGTAATTATTAAATGAATTCATAAGTTTTTTTTTTTCAGCTTTCTCAGCTTTAATTTGTAGTATGTTAAATACTGACAGATATAACCCACTGAACTATGGTTTGGTTTTAAGATGACCGCAGGGAATATTTTTGGTTTAAAGTTTAAAGATTATCTCAGAGCAATAGTTTTAGGGGTTCATCCACTCGCCATGGCTCCAGAAATTCTAGAGTCCGTGAGAATTTGAAATTCTGGTCTGCATTTTCCCCCTTTTGATAAGGATTCTTTATGGAATCTTTGATCAAAATGCTCAGTAATGGTAGCCAGGCACCATCCAATTCTGGTATCTTGGCAAAAGGGGCAATTGTTCAAGGAGACAATTAGCCACACATTTCATATCCTCCTTCCATTCCTGACTCTCCCTCTTCCTCTGTTGCTTCAGGTGAATAGAGAACAATTGTGCCTTGGATGTCTGCTTGCGAGCTTTTAAGATCTCAGACACAACACAGTGAAGTAGGAGGTAGGTCAGAAGCACTAGGCACGTTATCAGGCCAATTAACTGGAATGCTCCAGGAAACCATGCCCTTGAGCCTCCAAGCCAAGGAACCAAATCCAGTGAGGTGTTTGCTTGTACCTAAGCGGCCTCAGCAGCTACTCTTTTTTTTTTTTTTTTTGCCATTGTTGTAAATATCTCTATCGCATAATTTTTACCAATTCAACTTTTTACAAGTGTACAATTTATTGACAGCAATTACGATAACCAGCTGCGCAACCCTACCCTGAATCAATACTATTTTTCCACCACCGTTAACACCCCTTTTCCACCCTACCTCTGCCCCTGGAAACCACTAATAAACTTTGATCTCCATACAGTTGCTTTTTCTTGTTTTTTTTTTTTAATATATAAGTGAGGTCATATAATATTTGTCCTTTTGTGTTTGGCTTATTTCTCTCAGCATAATGTCTTCAAAGTCCATTCATATTGTAGTGTGTACCAAGACTTCATTTCTCCTGCTGGCTGAGTGGTATCCCACATTTTGTTTATCCATTCATCTGTTAATGAGGGTTTAGGTTGTTTCCACATTAGTGTACAAGTCTCTTTTTGAGTCTCTGCTTTCAAGTCTACGAGTGGAATTGCTGGGTCGTATGATAGTTCTGTTGTTCGTTTTTTGAGAAACTGCCACACTCTTTTCCACAACGGCTGTACCATTTTGCATTCCCACCAGCAATGGATAAGGGTTCCAATTTCCCCACACCCTTGCCAACTTTTGTTATTTCCTTTTTTTATCTTAGCCATCCTATTGGGAGTGAAATGGTATCTCATTGTGGCTTTGATTTGCATTGCTCTGATGGCTGATGACACTGAGCATCTTTTCAGGTGTTTGGTGGCCATTTGAATGTCCTCCTTGGTGAAGTGTCTATTCAAGTCCTTTGCCCATTTTATAATTGGGTTTTTATGTCCTTTTGTTGTTAAGTTTTATACATATTTTGGTTATGAGGGTCTTGTTAGATATGTGGTTTCTGAAGATAGTCTCCCAATCAATAGCTTGTCTTTTCAGAGTCTTCTGATGAACATAAGTTTTTAATTTCTATGAGGCCCTATTTATTCACTTTGTCTTTTACTGTCTGTGCTTTGGTTCTTATATTAGATAATTCATAGTTGAAAGCTAGGCCTGACAGATGTACCCCTGGTTACAGATTGTTATTATCATGTTTTAAATTACTATAGACTATAAAGTAAAAAGAAAAAATATTTTTAAAAAATGTAGTTCGATTTTTATTCTTTCAAATGGCAGCTAAGAACAGCAATCACAAAGAATTTTTTTTTTTAGTTTTATTGTGCCTTAGGTGAAAGTTTACAGATCAGGTTAATTTCTCACTCAAAAATTTGTACACATATTGTTTTGTGACATTGGTTGCAATCTCCACAATGTGACAGCACTCTCCCCCTTTCCACCCTGGATTCCCTGTGCCCATTTCGTCCAGTTTTCCTGTCCGTTCCTGCCTTCTCGTCTTGCTTTTGGGTGGAAGTTGCCCATTTGGTCTTATATATATACATTCTGGGTGTGTGTGCTTTAGATGAAGGTTTACAGAGTAAATTAGTTTCTCATTAAACAAAACACAATGTTTTGTGACATTGGTTGCCAATTCCATGACGCGTCAACCCTCTCCCCTTCTCGACTTTGGGTTCCCCATTACCAGCTTTCCTGTCCCCTCTTGCCTTCTCATCCTTGCCCCTGGGCTGGTGTGCCCATTTAGTCTCGGATACGTGGTTGAATTACACATATTATTGTTTGTTTTATAGGTCTGTCTAGTCTTTGGTGTAAGGGTGAACCTCAGGAGTAACACGTGGGGCCATACTGCAGAAGGAACAAAATAATTAGGGTTAGGGTTAGGTTTTTCCAGTCTTTGTTAGACCAGTAAGCCTGGTCTTTTTTTGTGAGTTGGAATTTTCTTCTACATTTTTCTCCAGCTCTGTCCAGGATCCTCTATTGTGATCCCTGTCAGCACAGTTGGTGGTAGTAGCCGAGCACTGTTTAGTTGTACTATCCTCAGTCTGGTGGAGAACGTGGTAGTTGTGGTCCATTAGTCCTTTAGCTTTCTTTGGTGTCTTTGGTTTTCTTCATTCTCCCTTACTCCAGATGGGGTGGAACTAGTGGAGTATCTTAGATGGCCGCTCACAAGCTTTTAAGATGCCAGATGCTACTCACAAAAAGTAGGATGTAGAACATTTTCTTTATAATTTATGCTACTGAGTTTATGCCAATTGAACTAGATGTCCCTCAAGACCATGGTCCCCAGTCCTCAGCCCCTATAATTTGGTCCCTCAGGGAATTCCATAAACCCTGGTGGCATAGTGGTTAAGAGCTACGGCTGCTAACCAAAAAAGTTGGCTGATCAAATCCTCCTTGGAAACTCTATGGGGCAGTTCTACTCTGCCCTATAGGGTTGTTATAAGTCAGAATCAACTCAGTGGCAATGGATTATGAAGCCTCCACGACCTTGCCTTGGTCAAGCTGTGCTGGCTTCCCCAGTATTTTGTACTGTCTTACATTTCACCAAAGTTACCACTTATCTATTGCCTATTTAGTGTTTTTCCCTCCCCATCTCTTCCCTCCTTGTAACCATCAAAGATTGTTTCTTTCTGTGTGTAAACTTTTTCATGAATTTTTATAATAGTGGTCTCATACACTATTTGTCCTTTTGTGATTGACTTATTTCACTCAGCATTATGCCCTCCAGATTCATCCATGTTGTGAGATGTTTCGCAGATTCATCATTGTTCTTTATCTTGCGTAGTATTCCATTGTGTGTATGTACCATAGTTTGTTAATCCATTCATCTGTTGATGGGCACTTAGGTTGTTTCCATCTTTTTTGCTGTTGTGAACAATGCTGCAATGAACATGAACGTGCATATGTGTATTCATGTATATTCCAGGAATATATTCCTCTCGAATATGTTCTTAGAAGTCTTGTATATTTGACTGAACTAAGACGCACATTTTACAGGTGTGTTACTGTTTGTTTTATAGGTCTATCTAATCTTTGTCTGAAAAGTGGGCTTCGGGAGTGGTTTCGGCTCTGAGTTAGCCAAGTCTCCAGGACCCATAGTCTCGGGGATTTTTCCAGTCTCTGTCAGACCAGGAAGTCTGATATTTGTTTCTTTAATTTGGATTTTGTTCTTTATTTTTCTCCTACTCTGTCTGGGCTCTCTGTTGTGATCTGTCAGAATGTGGTGGTGGCTGAGCACCACCTAGTTCTGGTCTCAGGCTGGCAGAGGCTCTGGTTCATGTGGTCCTTCAGTCCTTTGGGCTAATATTTTCCTTGAGTCTTTAGTTTTCTTCATTCTTCTTTTTTCCAGATGGGATGAGACCAATAGATGGCCGCTCACAAGCTTTTAAGACCCCAGATGCTTCTCACCAGAGTAGGATGTAGAACATTTTCTTTATAAACTGTGTTATGCCGATTGACCTAGCTGTCACCAGAGAAATTTTTAATATCCAAATTATTGGTGTGTGCGATTGGCCATAGCTATGAGCTCTGTGGATTAATGAAATGTCTCTGAAATGACAAGTTAAGATTTTTCATAAGGAATTCCATGCAGCAGTTTGTGGAACTGTGATTTTTATTTCAGTCCTACCCTATGTGTGTCTTTGTGTGAGAAAATTTTCACATTGGCCTATCAGGAACTGAAGTTCTATTCACAGGAGCTCGAGCTGAAGTTGTCCTCCTTGCCACCAGAGGGAGCACTTGCACGCACATGTGTGTTCGCTTGTGCATGTGCACACATTTGAGAGAGACAGATAATGTGTCTGTGACTTGTGACCTACTGATGACGCATATGAGATCACTTGGGTGTGAAAACTTTGGAGTGACTGACCTAAAGCGAATTTCCCCTCTCCCCATTCCAACCCCTCCCCAGACCCCTCTCCCAGGTGATAAACAATCAAGTGTTTCCAGTCCTCAGGCTCTTACCCAACTCTGAAGGTACTCCGTGTTCACAACAAGATCACCTGGATCAATTCCTGTGCTAAAGCCTGGAGGGCAACATTCGTCCAGTTTTCCTGTCCCTGCTTTCTTGTCTTGCTTTTGGGTAGAAGTTTTATCTGACAGAAGTATTTTGTAATGCAGTTACTGTAACCCCAAGGTAGCTGCTTTGAAAGTGATTATCTTTCCTAAAGTGAGGTCTCCATCCAGCCTAGGGGTTTTCTTGAGGGTTTAAGAAAGCCGTTAGGTGGTTCTTAACTTCAGAAGGGTTAAGATTTTCCTCTGAAAACTTTTGCAATCCATAAACGTTCACACGCATCATTCCAAAAGCCATAAACTTTGACATATACACCAATCCCAGGGAGCTCAAAGGCCCTCTGAAACCCATTCAGGGACACACATTGGAAGAGGGGGCGAGGCCTGAGCCTGTAATGTGTTCTTGGCTTTCTCCAAGGACTTTGAGACATAGGTTCCTCTTCCTGGGAGGGGGCACCTGTGGCCCCTGCTCCTCTCTGGGCGTGGCCAAGGGTTATGCTGAGGAGGATAGAGCTTGAGAAGGGCAGAGAAAGAGCTTGAAGAAAAGACTGCCGACATGAGAGGGTGGTGTGGAGCAGGGAATGAGTGGACCGTTTTCCGACGCCTCAGAGGCAAAGGTTTGAAGAAAACTATCCCTAGTGTGTCCACTATTTAGGGATATTGAAGTTCCCAGAGTACCTTGTGGATGCCAGGGAGCCAAGCTATTTCACAGCCTGTGACAAATCGATATTCATTCTCACCAACACCTCTACCTCAGTCACCTCAGAGTAATTCAGAGGGTGTAGCCTGCGACGAAATGCCACACTTGCTGTACCTCCCTGTTACCGTCTCCCCTACCTTGACAAATGTGAATTCTTCGTGATTCAGACTAAGATCCAGATAGAGGGGAAACCTTCATTTCCTGCTTTGTTGCCCATGTGAATAGATGAAATCTCCCCCAAACATTCGTAATACACGCAATAAGATATGTTTTATTGTACTGCTGAAAAGGTACTGGTGAACTCTCTCAGAGAGGACTTAAGAAAAGCTTCACAGAGGTGGCAGCCCCTGAGCTAGATTTTATAGGAATCTTAGAAATTCATCAGGCAACCAAGGAGAACAAATCCAGGGAGCAGGCTGAGCAACAGCACAGTGGCATGAAAAAGCACAGGGTGTTGGGGAACTATAATCAGTTTGCTTTTACTAGAGTATGAAGGGCTAGACCAGGCAGTGGTGATGGGAAGAAGAATCTAGACAAATTTCCTGGCTTGGTCAACAGAATTCATGTGGTGCCTTAAACTGAAAACGGAAATATGTCACAGAGAAAGAGTTGGTTTGGGATAAAAATGATGAGTTCTGTTTTGGACAGATAGAATCACAGATGCTTGAGGGACAGGCAAGTGGTGATGCCTGGAAATTGGTTAGCTGGATTACCTGGTATTGAGCTTAAGGGGGAGATGGTGGCTAGAGAGGCAGTACTGGGAATCATCAGTTTATTGTGGCAATTAAAACCACAAGAATGGATGAGTTCACCAGGGTGTGGAGACAGAAGAAAAAAGGAGGGAAGATGAGGGATGGGGAAGAAGAAAAAGAGGGTTGAGGAGGAAACCCTGAGGGACAGCCCCCAAGGTACATCAGCATGTAAAAAGAAGGCCTCCAAACACCAAATCCATTGCCCTGGAGTTGATTCTGACTCATAGCGATCCTATAGGACAGAGCAGAGCTGCCCAAAGGGAAGCAGAGGAAGGGAATTCAAAGGAGAGAAGAAGAGACTTGGGGTTGGACAAGACAAGAACAACGGCACAGAAGTCAAGGGAATACAGAGTCCTGGGAAGGAGGGGTTTATAATCAGCAGTTACAAAATCCTAGAAGCTCACTCCTCCAACTGTGTTCAGCAATTGGAAAGTCTTTGGTGACTTGGAGAGAGTGGTTTCAATTCAGACATCTAAATGCTCCCATGCCTCAGGGCTCTGGCCTTAGCAGAAAAAGAAAGGTGTTCTCTCTAGAGACACTGGATCAGATGGCATTGGGACCCAGGGACTCGAGGCACACTGAGGGCAGGGGCTTCACTCAAAACAGGAGGATTAAGGAACATTCACGAATAGGGCTGGGACGTACACATCCCTTCCACTTTTGTACTGAGAACCCTGCAGCCAGACTCTTATTCTCAACAGGAGACTTGAGGATTCTGACCCAGGGAAACTGACCAGCCCGTCATGGATTGAATTATGTCCCCCCAAAATATGTGTCAACTTGGTTAGGCCGTGATTTCCAGTATTGTATCGTTGTCCTCCATTTTGTGACTGTAATTTTATGTTAAAGAGGATTAGCGTGGGATTGTAACGTCACCTTTACCCAGGTCACATCCTGGGGTGTGGCCTGCACCACCTTTTATCTCTCAAGAGATAAAAAGGAAAGGGAGGTGAGCAGAGAGGGGGAAACTCAGACCACCAAGAAAGCAGTGATGGGAGCAGAGCCGCCTTTTGGACCCGGGGGTCCCTGCGTGGAGAAGCTCCTAGTCTGGGGGAAGATGGATTAGAAAGCTGACAGAGAGAGAAAGCCTTCCCCTGGAGCTGATGCCCTAAATTTGGACTTTTAACCTACTTTACTGTGAGGAAATAAACTTCTCTTTGTTAAAGCCATCCACTTGTGGTATTTTTGTTATAGTTGCGCTAGATGACTAAGACACAGCCCAAGAGAATTCACCCATGTGGGTTCCTGAAATAAGCTTAACCAATTGTTCTACAGTTAGACAGTGAGACAAAAGTCCCGCTCACACACAGAGCTTCCAATCGGCTTTTCGGTGCCTCAAAATCATATGTATAAATAGGCATTTAAGGATCACCAGATATTTTAGGAAATCTGCTAACCTGAATAAAAACTAAAACAGATTACAAAGCAAAGCAAACAGACAGTGCAAGGAACAGAAGAAAACTTCAAACGCTATGGTTAATATTGCTGGAGACAGAGACGATATTGCATCCATGAAATGGGAAGATAATACCTATAAAAAGGGAAAGGAACACCCAGGAAACGAAAAGAACCCTTGGAAGTTAGGAATATGACAGCAACAATAGCACATTCAGTAAAAGGACTGGACAATAAAGTTGAAGAAATCTTCCAGAAAGTACAAAAAAAAAAAGGATGGAAAATAGATGAGGAAGCATAAGAAAATTAACGAATCATCCGAGAGTTCCAATACTTTGTTATTTGGAGTTCCAAAAAGAGAGAGCAGAGTCCTTGGAAAGGAGATAGTTGTCAAACAAATTACACCACAATCCCCAGAACTGAAGGCTTGCAGCTCACCAAGTACCCAGCGCTATTAAAAAAAAAAAAAAAAACTCAAAAATCTCACTAAGGTGCAAGAGACAAAGATATTTAAAGCTTCCAGAGAAACAGGGGCAGGCACAGAAGATGGAGAAGCTGAATATCTTTGGACCTCTTAGTAGCAACACTGGAAACTAGAAGACAATAGTAAAAGGTTCAAAATTCTAAGGGAAAATAACTTCCAAATACAATACTGTATATACCAAACCAATTAATTGCAAACGTAGAAGAAAGACATTTTCAAACCTGCAAAGTTTCAAAAACATTTGCCTCCCTTGCCCTTTTTCTCAGGGAGCTACTGGAGGTCGTGCTTTGCCAAAATGAAGGAGCAAACCATGAAAAAAGGCGACATGGGGCCCAGAAAGTAGAGAACTCAACAGATGAGAGGTAGAGGGGATTTCCAGAACAATGAAAGCCATCAAATCCACTGCCATCGAGTTAATTCCAACTCATAGCGACCCTGTAGGACAGAGTAGAACTTCCCCATAGCATTTCCAAGGCTGTAAATCTTTAATGAAGCAGAGTGCCACATCTTTCTCCCTCGGAGCGGCTGGTGGGTTTGAACCACCGACCTTTCAGTTAGCAACCGAGTACTGTAACCACTGAGCCACTAGGACTCCCTAATGAAAGCCACCAGGGGTCCGTACTGAAGAAGGAAGGTTCTAAGATCACTAACAGACAGATATGAGACCCAGACAGTGACCAGTACAGATTAGAGCAGAGGGTGTCTCCCTGCAAGAAAAAAGAAAAAGATGAGAAGGGCAGGGGAGAAGAAGGGAGGGGAGATGGAAGGAGAGAGAAGTGTTATTAGATTCCATCCTGGGTTTGCAGGGGGGGCACAGGAAACTGTTGTTTTCATTTTTGAAGATTTGTGGTCCTTTTTTCCTTTCTAGACTATGTCCATTTGTTATCTTAATAAAAATGAAAATCATATCATAAAAGAGAAGCTCGTGGGCATATGTGAGGAAGTGCAAAGTGAGTCTGGATTTTTAAACTCCGTAATAAGTAGGGCAAAGAGCTGAGGCAGACACAGGGCCAAGGGAGCCGTTGAAGAAAAAAGAGCGAGGCTGAAGGGGAAAAAAACAAACCCAACGGTTGCTGTAGAGCCAGGGCCGACTCCGGGCGACCCGAGTGTGTCTGAGTAACGCCGCCGCCCGCAGGGCTTTCGGGCTGAGTTTTCAGAAGCAGAGCACCAGGCCCTTCTTCTAAGGCGCTTCTGGGTGGGCCTGAACCACCAACCTTTCAGTCTGAAATTGAGCACTTTAACTCTTGCACCACCCAGGTACTCCACTGTGAAGGAGGCTGTAAAGAAGGTAATGGGAACAGACAAGAGAAGGAAAACTTAGTGATGTGGGGCGGTCAAGAGCACCAGCTGAAAAGGGACAGGGTCCCAGAGGCAAGAGGGAACAGAGGAGTAGATAAACCGGAAATTTGTAGGGGATCAGAAGGTTGAGGGGGCCCATATCCAGGAGGTCTCAGCTTTCTCACAGGCTAGAAGGTGAGGGTGTTTGCTGAGATGCAAGAAAAGTGGGGGCTGGGTGGGTTAGGGTGGAGGACAATGAAGGGTCCCCTGCCCACGTTCCTCTGGGGGCTCCTCTGGCTCAGGGTACAGGCAAAGAATATCAGTCCAGAAACCAAAAATGATGAAAAAGTAATTTAAGGAAACCTGGCAGTGCAAACTGTTAAGCACTTGGCTGGTAACTGAAAGATTGGCAGTTCGAGCCCACCTGGGGGCTCCACGAGAGAAAGACCTGGAGATCTGCTTCCATAAAGATTACAGACAAAAAGACCCTATGGGGCAGTTCTATTCTGTTACATGGGGTCGCTATGAATCAAAATCAACTCCTGGGCACCTAACAACAACAACCACCCAACAACAGCACAAAATCAACTCCTGGGCACCTAACAACAACAACCACCCAACAACAGCAGAAAAATTTAAATTTCATCTGTAGTCTCCCTCCCCTCCCAAAAGTAGAAGAAGGAATTACAACCATGGTGTCTGACCATCTCTATCCCCCCGGATCTCACATACACACTGAGCAACTGTTCCCCGCGTCTCTGTCTCACCCCAGCTCTTGCTCCCCAAAAACCCTCTTCCAGCGTCCACCCCTACGGACAGTGGTCCTCCTGACTCAGGGTCCCAGAGCCTGAGGGGTGAGCAGGACAGGGCCTGGCTCAACAGAGGTGCCAGCACCAGGAAAGGACACAGCGGTTGTCAGAGGCCATCTCAGACGGAGGAAAGGCATAGACAGGAGCTGAGAAAGAGGGCAAGCCTCTGAGCTTCACAGCCAGGCAGGCGTTAGCTAGGCTTGGAAGGATATACAGGATTTCAACAGGTAGACATGAGGAGGTGTTGGGAGCGGGAGGGAAGGGCAGAAGAAACTGTTCGAACAAAAGATTGGAGAAAAAAGCAAGTCTCTGTGTGGTCAGAGCTTAGAAGAAGCAGGAGAGGAAGGATGGAATCATTTGGGAGGTCCTCGAATACCAGATACAGAGGTCTCCAGGTGGTGTAAACAGTTTGCACTCGGCTACTGACTTAAAAAAGACCTGGTGGAGCAGTGATTAAGAGCTCGGCTGCTGACCAAAAGGGCGGCAGTGCGAATCCACCAGCCACTCCTTGGAAACCCTGAGGGGCAGCGCTACTCTGTCATATTGGGTTTTTACTAACCTCAATGTTGGCAACTGGAACCTCCTCAGTGGCACCATGGAAGACAGGCCTGGTGATCTGCTTCTGTCAAGATTACAGCCAAGAAAACCCTAGGGAGCAGTTCTATTCTGTAACACATGGGGTCGCCATGAGCAGGAATCAGCTGGATAGTGACAGGTGTGGTTGTTTTGTTGAATAGCAGATATACAGTGTGAGCGCCCCCTACAGGCAGTGGCATCCTCTCTGATTGTTCACAGGAGACGCGGGATGACCAGACCTGACTTTTAGGAGAGCAGCTGTGGGGCAGACTCAGAGCCCACAGCCACTGCAGGCAGAAAGGGAGATTGGGGTAACCCAGGTGAGCTGCGGTGATTCCTGGCCCAGGGCACACACCTGATCTGGTCCAGTTTCCTGAGGGACCTCAGCACACTCGTTCACACCGTTGTGTTAACAGCAAGGTCCAGCTCCTACCTCCCCCCGAGGGTTTTTAAGTGTTGAAAAGAGCCTGGTGGTGAAGAGACTGGGATTTGAGGCTTTCTGACTCAGCTGCTAGCTCACTGGGTGACCTTGGCCAGTGACTTAGCCTCTCTAAACTCAGGTTGCTCACCTGTAAAATGGGAACAAAGATGCCAGGTTCATGGGATGGTTATGATGATCAAATGAGACAATATATGTGAGAAGAGCCTTTACGAGTCATGAAGAACTACAATGGCCTTAAAGTGAAAAAAGGGGATGGACTTGAACCTCCAAGGTTTTGGTTAGCAGTCAAGCGAGTTAACCGTTTGCACCCCCCGGGATAAGTATTAATATCACCATTTCAAGGAGCGAGAAACGCAACTTGTCAGGGTGAACACCCTGCACCCGACAGAGCCAGGTTTCAAACCCTCTGTGTTGTGCTTTCTGGTGGCTCAGTGATTAAGAGCGACAGCTGCTAATCAAAAGGTCAGCAGTTTGAATCTACCAGGTGCTCCTTGGAAACTATGGGGCAGTTCTGCTCTGTCCGATAGGGTCACTATGAGTCGGAATCAACTAGGCGGCAACGGGTTTAGTTTTTTTGGTATGTTGTGCTTCCATGCCCCTGCTTTTAGCTCTATTATACAGTGCTCTCCAGTCCACACTTCTCATTTCATAGGTAAGGCCCTGAGGCCCAGAGAGGACTCTCAGTCACCTAAGGCCACACAGATGTTAGGCGATGTGCCCAGGCTGAACCCTGGCCCTGGACCCATTTGTTTTTTTCACAACAGCCCTTTCCTTCCATAAAGTGTCCGGCCTGCGTTGTGCCTTCTCGCCTCACAGAATCTCTCTCCATTCTTCCCAGGGTCCTGGGAACAAATGGGGTGGGGGGGGTGGGGAGCTGGAGTTGGATTCAACACCCTGGAAGCCAGAGTCAGATTGCCTGTTGTTAAAAAGCTCAGCTGGGGCACTAGGATGGGTGTGTGCAGATCAGACCACCAGGGGGCGCCCTCTCCCTCCCCGCACCGTACATGTCCCTGCCCACAACAGACCGGGAACGCCTCGCCAGCCAGCCAGAGTGGTCCAGGAAAAGGCGGAAAGGAACAATGGGGTAATTGATGCAAATGCACCATGAAAGACAAATTGTTCAGATGAAGTACATTCCTGCTCCTGCCAAACGCCCAGGGTGTGTGGAATTTCAAGGAAAAGTTGAGTGTTTGGGCTGTCCAGCTGGGACCCTGTGCCTCCCGGACCGGCTTCCTAGCCTGGGCTGTGCCTCCCTTCACGGGAATGCAGCAGCCTTGGCTGGCCTGGCAGGAGCCTACCCTGGCAGGGGGTTCCAGGGAGGTGGTGGAAAAGGTAAAATGATGGGAGGAGGGCTCTACTAGCGAATGCTAACAGGGCCCTGAAGTCAGCACAAATAGGACCCTGACTCCCACTCTTCAGATGGCCTTCCAGTCTCCTGAATCCACAGAGCTTTGAATTAACTTCCCTCAGCCCGGCCTCCCATCCCACTCCCAGAGCTGGTAGGAATCCTGGAGCTTCCTCTTACTCCCTGGGTGGCCTCAGGTAAAGCCTTATATCTCTTTGAACCTTTGTTTTCTCATCTGTAAAATGGGGGTAATCATCTCTTCCATTTATATCCCACAGGGTTGCTGTGAGAATCAAATAAGAAAGGTCTGGAAACCTCAGGACTTCTGTTCCTTCCTGTTCAAACCAGGCCACTCCTCAAGCTCCACCAGAAGCCACCCTGGGCAGCCAGCCAATCCCCTACCTCCCCCAGGCTCCAGAAGCCCAGAACTTACTGCTCTGCTCCCTGGAGACCTCCAGGTGACCCTGGCCCCAGCACTGGCTACAGCCCTGCAGCCTGAGCTCCCAGCATCCCCCCACCCCTCCCCAGGATCTGAACTTCCGACCACCCCCCAAGGCCAGGGAGGGTGGAGCAGGCTGGGAAGCCAAGGTCTGCACAAGGGCCCCTTGTCCAGCTGGGCAGGCTGGCACCCGCCTGTCCTGTCCCGAGGAGTCGCCTCTCTGGGACTATTGTCTTTCTGTTGTGGCCTGGGGGAGGGGTGGATCTCGGCCCTTCAGGGCCCGGCCAGAGCGGCCAGGCCACACCCCAGCCCAGTCTCCCACCGTCTCCTGCAGCGCTCTGACTGGAGGTGTTTTGTTTTATTTTGGCCATTGTTTTATTTATTTATTTTATCGTGATGAAATATACATAACATAAAATTTGCCGTCTTAACTATTTTTAAGTGTACAATTCAGTGACATTAATTACTTTAATTAATTCACAATGTTGTACAACCGTTACCACGGTTTATTTCCAAAACTTTTTCAACACCCCAGACAAACTCGGTACCCCTTAAGCAATAACTCCCCCCACCTCAGTCCCTGGAACCAATCTACTTTTGTCTCCACGCATTTGCCTATTCTAGATATTTCACGTAAGTAGGACCATAGAGCATTTGTCCTTTTGTGTCTGACTTGTTTCATTCAGCATGTTTTCAGGGCTTATCTGTGTATCAGAACTTAATTCCTCTTTATGGCTGAATAATATTCCACCCGCTGTATATACCATGTTTCGTTCATCCATCCATCTGTTGGTGCACTCTGAGTTCTTCTGACTGGAGGTTCTGATGTCTGCCTCCCACTTTACACCAACTCAGACATTTGCCAGCTCTTTTCCTGCAGCCTTCCAGGTAGGCAAGCACTACTGTTAATCATGGTCCCTCTGGCCCCTGCCTCTGTCCCCTTCAGAAAAAACCTCAATTCCCAACCTCCATCTTCACAACCCCCTCCCATCCTTGCCCCCTCACTGTTCACGTTAAGGGAATTACTTAATAATTCATACAACGCGCTGGTCCACATTTAGTACTCAGCCTCCCCAAGTCATCTGGGAAAGAGATTCAAAATTCTTAAATTCTGGGCCCTGCCTTTCCCTTTTTATCCCCTTTCCCTCCAGTTTGGCCTGCTTCTTCCACGGCACCTTTAGCAATGATTTACTGCTCTCCCCTGGCTAGTTCTCAGGCCCCACAGACCTGGGTTCTAATCCTGGCTCTAACACCATATAACAGCTGTGCAATTTTGAGTAAATTACTAAACCTCTCTGGATTCTCCATTTCTTTATCTGCAAAGGAGAAAGAATAATCTTCGCTCCAGGCTGAAGGGAAGATCAATAAGATAGTGATTATGAAAACTGCATGAAAATTTGTTACCAGGCCACACAGCCACAAGGTTATTACTATCATTCACATGCTAATGGGCGATGTTTCCACCATCTTGGAGATAAGGATGTCCTCCTTTTCCAACTTCTTAGAGACTCTAATGAAGGGCTCTGAACTGTGTAATGCCTTAAATTTACTAAGCATTTTCACCCCTTTCAAATCATTAGAACCCTCCCAAATGGATGCTGAAGCTGAAAGAAGTAGGGAGGAAGAATAATTTTCAACAGCCGGAACCTTCCAGCATCTGTCAGGTCATTAATGGAGAATTTATTATTTGCCAAAGATAAACAAGGTCCTCGATCCCTAGACACTGAGAGTCTACTGAATAGAGAGCTAAGTAAACATAGATTTCAGCAGCTCCGCCCTGTGGGCTGTTTCGGTGTTTCCAGCTGGTCCACGGCCCATCCCAGAGTCCAGTGTAGTTTGGGTCTGAACAAAGGCCTTTTGCATGTGAGTGATGACCAGGGAGGAGGCCCGTGCGCCCCAGGCAACACCCTTCCCATTGTGGTCCTCCACAGCACACCAGGGTTAACCAGGTCCAACCCCTTCCTGGCTCCTGGCAGGATGGGCAATGTAAGTTCCTTCATGAACAATGCTGGGGCTGCTTACCAAGGACTTGGTTACGTTTTACCAGGATCGCACGCTTGAGCAGAAGCTCTACTTGGACCCAAAGAAGCCCCCACCCCTCCACAGCTCAGGCGAGGGAGTGGTCAGCAGGCCTGGAAAGGGTTAAGCCCACAGGACATGCCTGGGACCCAGCTGCTTCCATGGGTGGGGGATTTACAGCCTCCCCCACTGTGGGGCCACCTCTCCGTGCTGGGAAAGATGCTTTTCCCCAAAAGAGAAAAAGAAGAGTCCTTGCTCTGAGGCCAGAGTCCCCTGTCATGCAGCCAGGGCCTCCCACGCAGACGCCAGCAGGGAGGAGGGGCCCGGAAAGAGGAGCCAGGGGATGCAGGAGGTGGCAGGGCTGGACTATACATACCAGGATGGCCAAAGGCGGAGCTGGCCTCATCTCACTTGAGGACAGTAGTTAGTGGCAGAGAGGCCGTTGGTGGTTCAATGGAGAATTCTCGTCTTCCACGCAGGAGACCCAGGTTTGATTCCCGGCCAATGCACCTTATGGGCAGCCACCACCCATCTGCCAGTGGAGGCTTGCATGTCACTATGATGCTGAACAGATTTCAGCGGAGTTTCCAGACTAAGACAGACGAGGAAGAAAGGCCTGGCAATCTACTTCTGAAAATCAGCCAGTAAAAACCCTATGGATCACCATGGTCCAATCTGCAACCAACCAATTATGAGGATGGTGCAGAACCGGTAGCGTTTAATTCTGTTGTGCATGGGGTCTCCATGACTCAGGGCCCACCCAACACAACAACAACAACAATTAGTGGCAGGGAAATTGGTCTAGGAGTTCAGACTCCAGGCTTCAATTCCTAAATGAAAAGATGATGTGGTACCACTCTGTTCCTCAGTTTCTCGCCTTCTGGGCATACTCTCTGTGGTAGGCTGAGTAATGCTCCCCCCACCACCCCGCCATGCCCTGGAGCCCTGGTGGCACAGTAATTAAGAGCTTGGGTGCTAACCAAAAAGTCTGTAGTTCAAATCCACCAGCTGCTCCTCAGAAAACTTAAGGGGCAGTTCTACTCTGTTCTGTAGGGTCACTGTGAGTCAGAATTGACAGAACAGCAATGTCCCCCCCACCCCCACCCCACCTATGTCACCAAAAAAAGTCTATGTCCTAATCCCTGAAACCTGTGAATGTTACCTTGCATGGCAAAAACCTTCCAGATGTGGTTAAATTAAGGATCATGAGATGGGGAGATTATCCTGGATTATCTACAAGGCCTGTAAGTGTTATTACACCTGTCTTTATAAGAGGGAAGCACAGACAGATTAAAAACAGAAGCGGATGTGGCAATGTGACCATAAACGCAGAGATTGGAGTGATGTGGCCACAAGCCAAGGAATGCCAGTGGCCACCAGAAGCTGAAGAGGAAGGAGCACAATCTCCCCTAGAGCCTCCAGAAAGAGCGCAACCCTGCCGATGCCTTGCTTTTGGCCCAGTGATGCAGATTTAGGACTTTTAACTTCCAGAATGTCGAGAAAACAAATTTATATTACTTTAAGCCAGCAAGTTTGTGGTAACTTGTTCCAGCTGCCACAAGAACCTAGCATGTCTCCTTGCCTGAAGGCTGGAGGCCTTTTGTCCTTGGGAAGTGCTTGCTTGGGAAGTGCCTCTGATTACTATGTTGTGTTGGAGAATTCCTTTGGCATCTTCCCTGCCGTGGCACAGCACTTCTAATCAGCCAACAATGTCATTCTAGCCTCAGAACATACCAGGATGAAGATCCTGAGAGAGGACGTGCTATTCCTGTGCTAAGCAGTCCAGCCAGGAGAGGTCAATGGCCCAAGTGGGAGACAGTAGAATCCAGCTCTTCCCTATTCCCAGCTCTTAGATTTCTGGGGACTCGTGTGGCCTCTAAGCCCACTGGACTGTGCCCCGAGCACCTTCTCTGTGCTGGTCGACCCCGTCCCACAGCCAGGGTACTTTACTGACTGCCCGTAGTCAGTGATCTCAAGATGACCTGCCTCTACTTCTGAAAGGCAACGCGCCAAGTCTGGGGAGAGATGGATGGGCCCTCCTGCATCCTCCCAGGCTCCTCTGGCCTCATCACTACCTTTTACTTTGGAAGCCCCCCAACCCAGCACTGGACACTGGTAGTGGGTACTAACAGCAAAGAGGAATTGCAGACTTGCTCACACAAATTCCCAAGCAACCGTGGACTGTCTGCTCCATAAACTCACAACTGGCCCAGAGGCATGCATACCCCAGTCAACAGCAGAGGGCCCTGGGTGGGAACGCTGGTCTTTCTAATTCCAGACTGGTGTTAAAACTGGGACCCCGGCTCCCCATGGGAAGGACACTTCACTTCCTGGGACCTTAATGTTAGCGTCTTTAACCTATCAGAAAATATTCCCAGCTTGTCCGATCTCACAGGAATGTTGAGAGAATACCAGGAGGTATCACAGTTGAACGTTCATCGAAGGTCATGTTGGGGAAAAGTTACTAAAAAACAAAATCTATCCTCAACCCAGAAAACTTCTGCACAAAAATAGAAGAGAAAGAGAAGTTTTATCATGGAATAAGCAGTAAACCAGGATATGGTGCATCACAGGCAATCCACTAGAGATCGCAAAAATAGAAAGGAATCTGACCCTTTGTATCGCTAAACGGACGCAAGCAGCTACATTCATGTTTTCAAGATAATTTTCTAAAACCTTTCTGACTGGTGGCTACATAAATTCATGCTAATCTCCTTCCAAGAAAAACAGGTAGATGGAGGATTACTTGAAATTACATTCCAAAGCTGTGGTAGCCAGAACCTTAAGGTGATGTCCTAGATCTGCATAGTCTTCAAAAAGACATAAAGATTTTATAATTACAAATGAAAGTGAATTCTAAAATAATAATAATAGTGGAGGAGGGACACTCCTTATTTCTTTCAATTTGTTTTTGTCCTTATAGTCGGTGCCCTGGATGGAAACACAAAGGGTGATGATGAAGATTGTTGCTATTGTTAGGTGTCATGCAGTCGATTTCAACTCATAGCAACCCTATAGGACAGAGTAGAAATGCCCCATAGGGTTTCCAAGGCTGTAACCCTTACAGGAGCAGGCCATCAGGTCTTTTCTCCCATGGAGCCGATGGTGGGTTCAAAGCATTGACCTTTCAGTTAGTAGCCTAGTGCTTTAACCATTGCACCACCAGGGCTCTTTCTGACCACCCCAGTGAAGTATAATTAATAGATGCTGTAGGCTCTTTAAAGTTGCGCTCTGAGTTCAGTGTGCCTGTAGGCGCTGTCTTGGTCAGCCTGGAAGCCCACCTTCCTCACAACAGAGAGTCAGCCAAGGGCTTCCCAGGCGGGCCTGGGCCAGACTCCTGCAATTCCCTCCTGGCTTGGCCAGTGACATGCTCTGTGAACTCAGACAAGTTATACAACTTGCCCTCTGTGATCTGGCAGGGGACAGGGGCATTTATGTGTGTGAAGGGCTCTGAGCCGTTAGAATGGAGTCTGGTTAGCAGTGCTGGTAGAATTAATGACAGTGCAGCAGACTCTAATAACAAAGGCCTATTGATGGCCTGCTCTCTTCCATCCTCTCTTCTAACTGGACACCAGGGAGGAACTGAGAGAGTGAGAAGAGTGTAGCATCCAAAGACAGGGGCCTGAACCCACTCAGTGCTCCTTCCTGGCTGGAGACTCTCAGGGACCTGCTTTAAGGTCTCTGAGCACCCATTTTGCCACCTCTGAGGATACTCATCTCAAAAGGATGTAAGACTAGCACAGTAGGTGGGATTTAGACAGCACACAACAAAGCTTAGCTACAGGTTCCTAGGTGGTGCAAATGGCTTGCACTTGTCTACTAACCTAAAGTTTGGTGGTTCAAACCTACCCAGCAGCACCGTGGAAGAAAAGGCTGGCTGTCTGTTTCTGTAAAGATTACAGCCAAGAAAACATTATGAAGCAGTCGTACTCTGTAATGCATGGGGTTGCCATGAGTCGGAATCAACTCAACAGCAACAGGTTTGAGTGTTTTTTGGTAATGAAGGCTAGGAGCAGGTATTAGGTGAAAGTACCTGGTGAACATTGCTAATTTTCGTTGTTAATTACATGCAGTTTTCTAAGTGGGGATTAACAAAGCAAGGTTGCTGTGAGAATTATTACACTACAATAATTGTGAACATTTATTGTGTACTGTCTATGTGCCTTATCTGTTTTACAGGCATTATCCCAATTAATTCTCACAACGATCCTAGGAAGTAGGGCTACTCTCATCCCCATTAGAAAAAAAAAAAAAAAACACCAGTGGAGTAAATGCCAACTGACAGCAACCCTATAGGACAGAGAGAACTGCCCACAGAGTTTCCAAGGCTGTCATCTTCACGTAAGTAGGCTGTCACATCTTTCTCCCACGGAGCTGCTGATGAGTTTGAACCACCGACCTTTCAGTTAGCAGCTGAGTGCTTTAACCACTGCTCCACATAATTTGCCCAAGTAACACAGTTAATATGAGACACAGCAGGGATTCAAACTCAAGTCTGTGGTTAGAGTTCTAAGTTTTAAACTGCTTACCCTAGCACCTTGACCTGGGTGACATGGTACACTTAGTAGGTAGTATGTGCCTAACAGTAGGCATTTACTAACAAGTAACTATCTTGTCATTGTCTCTCATCTGCCCTTTTTCTATCACTGCTCTTCAAGCCCTCACTACCTTGACTTCTAATTGATCCCCCTACTCCCCAGTCCCCCTTCTCCAATGCACCTCCCACACCATCACCCACACACCATCCTCCTAAGCACACTGCTCACCACCCCACTTCTCGGCTCTCCCCTGGGAACCCAGCCAGTCCACTTAAGAATTATCCTGATAAAAACAATCAGAGACACAAGCAGATTTAAATATCCAAATGTCCATCATAGCCTTACACAGAAAAGAGAAAAAATTAGAAAGAACATGGGTATCCAACAATAAGAGATTTGTTTATTAAATAAATAAAAGTAAATATAACAGAATAAGGAGCCCTGGTTGTGCAATGGTTAAGCACTCAGCTGCTAACTGAAAGGTTAATGGTTTGACCTACCTAGCGGTTTCAAGGGAGAAAGACCTGGTGACCTATTTCCATAAAGATTATAGCCTAGAAAACCCTACAGGGAGGTTCTACTCTGTCACATGAGGTCACTATGAGTCAGAATCGACTCAGCAGGCACTCAACAACTATAACAGAATAACATACAGCTACTAAAACAATGATTTAATGGCATGTCCTCATAAGCACAATACATGAAAAATATATGAAAATTCAGACTACAATTAGAGTACATATAGTATGACCCCAAGTGTGAAAAACAATTATATATTATATATAACAATTATATATTACACATGTCACATATCTTCATAGAAATTGTAAGAGTAAAATTAAATTTCTCAGTTTTCAGACTTGCTGGAACCTCTGAAAACAATAGTCCACAGATCATTACCCTGACTTGTCTTAACATTAGAACTCAAAATCTCCCAAATTTTCCAAAACCAAATCACATAGAACCTTGTCTTGGATGGTTGCTTAGTAAAACATTTCAAGTAGAAGAAGCAGTTCTTTCTCACAAAGATAATCAGTTAATGGTGTAAAAGAGTTTGCCTTGATCAGATATGAATTGCTCTCCCAACAATTGTTCCATATGTACCTAGTTATTTGTAGCCTACATCTGCCCTGACTTTGATTAAAAACAAAAAAACTCAAACCCATTGCTGTCGAGTCAATTCTGACTCATAGTGACCCTATAGTTAAGAGTGGAACTGTCCCATAGGGTTTCCAAGGAGTGGCTGGTGGATTTAAACTGCCACCTTTTGGTTAGCAGACTTTGGTTAAGCCTATGCAAAACCCTCTTTTTGGTGGGCATTCTCAACTTTGAGTGGAGAGTGCTTCCCAGTTTACAAATTGTGATAAGAATAACCTTCAACCATTTTCTTAAAGTTTAACTCCATCTTCTATTAATTTTGACAGAAACTTGGTGTCAGAAGTGGGATTTGAAGGCATTTTCCTCTGGCCTCACGTTTTCCAGCAGAAACAGGTAAATAATACCCATAGAGCATTCTTCTGCTCAACTTGTTCTTTCCAGACTTTTTGGGGTCACCAGAAACTCTTCTCAAATTCTGAGCTCCATGCCTTTGTGTTAATGCTCTTCAAAACTGATTGAAGTTATAAGGGAGACTGGGTCTCTAGGAAGCCTACAAGGACAAGGGAGGCTGGGTTTCTAGAAAGCCGACAAGATACAAAGTGAAACTAGGTTTCGCTTGGTTGGTTTGGAGGACTCTTGCAGCTTTTCTGCTATAGGCATTTTAGCTCTGAGAGCAGAACTTTCAACCAAAAAAGAAATGGAATCCTTAAAATCAACCAGTGTTGGACTTGGAGCCCCTATTTCAGGATGCCGGCTAGGTATATGAACAAGAACTATAGGCCATAAAGCTCCTTGTTTTTAGAAAAATAGACTGATCAAACTGAAGATAATTTGGATTTTCAGTAGCCGAAATGGGAAGTTTTTTCTTTGGAAAAAAGATAGTTTATTTAAGAGAAAAATTAGAAACTTTACCAAAAATTAACCAAAACCAGTGGAATGCATACTTGGATTGGTATGCTGAAACTCAAAAAAGGCAAAATGAGAGTAAAATTACATCTCTCAAAGACTCCTTGCAGAAAGCTAATGTGAAACTTACAATGCTAAAAAAAAACTTACAATGCTAGAAAAGGGGAAATCTTTTTCTGAACCTTTGCTGATTATGCTCCTCCACTGCCTACAGTTCCTTCTCTTTACCCTTCATTATCTATTTTCTCTGGTATGCATAAAGATGCTAAAGGTTTATCTGAACTCCTTTTCTACGAGGAAAAAATTATACCATAAATGCCTATTAAGATAGCACCTAGTGAAATGGCAGGAAAGTCGCTGAAGTTACTTATACCCCATGGATCAAAGATGAATTAAGAGTGATTATAAAAGAATTTCCTCAGCCCTGTGGTGACCCAGAAACACAGAGGAAATCAGAAACTTACTGTTTATTGTATTTAGAAATCAGACTCAGTAGCTCAAGCCTATTCAAATTGTCTAAAAGCCATAGTGGCAGCTGCTTTGATTGTAGAAGACTTCTTCAGTTCAGTCTCAGGTAATTCACTAATTTTAAAAGTCCCTCATGCAGTAGAGGAACTATGACAAGATTCTCAGACTCAGCGTTTTTCAGCAGCAAGGCCGACTGCATATGAATTATTTTTATTAACTCCTTCCAGTATCCAGATTAAACAATTGTGTTAGTTACCTCGTGCTGCTATAACAGAAATACCACAAGTGGATGGCTTTAACAAACAGAAGTTTATTTTCTCATAGTAAAGTAAGCTAAAAATCCAAATTCAGGGTGTCATCTCCAGGGGAAGGCTTTCTCTCTCTGTGGGCCTTCTCAACAATCTTCCCCCATACTAGGAGCTTCTCTTCACAGGGACTCTGGGTCCAAAGGATGCACTCCGACCCTGGCACTGCTTTCTTGGTGGTATGAGGTCCCCCTCATCTGTCTGCTCGCTTCTGTCTATCTCAAGAGATTATCTCAAGTCACAATCCAGTCTTGCAGATTGAGTCCTGCCTTACTAACACAACTGCTACCCATCTCCCTCATTAACATCACAGAGGCAGGATTGACAACATACAGGAAAATCTCACAATGCTGGAAATCATGGCCCAGCCAAAGTGATACACACATTTTTGGAGGGACATAATTCAATCCATGCCAGTGGTGTAATTCATTAAATCCAGATTCTTTGTTGCTTTTTCCTGAAGATGGTGATCCATATGATTGTGTACAATTAATTGATCAATTAACTATTCCCAGAATAGATCTCAGGAGCTCTCGTGGCACAGTGGTTAAGAGCTAAGCTGCTAACCAAAAACTCTGCAGTTCGAATTGACCAGCCACTCCTTGGAAACCCTATGGGGAAGTTCCACTCTGTCCTTTAGGGTCACTATGAGTCAGAATCAACTCAACAGCAATGGGTTAGAATAGATCTAAAGGAGACCTCATTAGAAAATCCTGACTGTGTATTTTTTGTTGATGAATCATATGCAAAAAATACCAATGGTAAATATGAAGCTGTCTATGACATTGCCAATAAATTTGAATCAATTGAGAATGGTCCTTTACCTCAATTTACTTCTGCACAGCAAGTTGAAATATACGCATTGATCCGAGCATGTCAAATAGCAAAAGACAAAACTGTAAGCATTTATACTGATAGCAGATAAGTTTTGGGAGTAGTCCATCATCTTGGCATGCTATAGGAACAAAGAGGTTTTTTGAGTTCAGTTGTAACTTCCATAAAAAATGGCCTCTTAGTTAAGGGATTAATAGATGTTATTCAATTATCTAAAAAAAAAAAAAAAAAAAGCAATAATCAAAGTTGAAGTACATACAAAAAAATCGAGCCAGAATATCAAGGAAATGCTTTAGCCGATTATTATGCAAAATTAGCTATAACCGCATTGGTTGCTAGAAATTACCCTATGATACTTAAAGAAAATTCTAAATCTGAATACCTTTTAGAAATCATAAAACAAAAGCAACAGAATGCCTCTGAAGAGGAAAAACAACCTTGGATAAGTATGGTTGTACACTTAATGAAAACAATGGATTGATAGAAGGAACCCAGTGCCATCGAGTTGAGAGTTTTTGATAGAAGGACCAAATAAAAAAATTAGTTCTATTCAACTCTTTAAAGGATCCTTTAATTAGAACTTTGCACTCTCTAACCCATCATGGAATTAAGAAAATAGTGCAAATTATGAAAAATTACCGGTGGGGTGACTTTCCCCAGGTGTCTTAGGCTGGGTTCTCTAGAGGAGCAAAACCAGTGAAGTGTACATACGTAAATAGAGAGAGAGAGAGATTTATTTCAAGGAAATAGCTCATGCAATTGTGGAGGCTGGCAAGTTCCAAGTCCGTGGGTCAGATGTCAGACTGGAAGCTTCCCCTGACTCATGTGGTTCCAGGGGCTGATGAACCCAAAATCAGCAAGTCAGACAGCAGGCTGTTGGTTCACAAGGCTGCAGGAGCTGGTGAATCCCAAAATCTGCAGGTAAATGGCAAGCTGTTGGCTCATGGCCCAAGAACCAGAGGTCAGAGGGTGACTAGTTGGATGCAGGATTGAGAGAGTGCAAGCTTTGCTGGAACATCCATATATATTGGATACAGGCCACACCCCCAAGGAAACGCCCCTTTCAACTGATTGGCTGCTCCCATCAGATCACAAAATGGAGAATGATTATATAATATCTCCCAAACTGCTGAGAATCATGGTCTAGCCAAATTAACACATAACCTTAACCATCACACCAGGAATCTAAAAAATCTATAATCAATGTGTTATTTGTTTAATGATAATCCAGGAAAAACTATCATCACAGATCCTAGGAAGCATCCTCCACCAAAAGGACCTTTTGAACATTGGAAAGTGAACTTTATACAATTACCTCCCTCTATGATTTTTTTTTTTTTCTTATGAGATAACATTATATTCTGGCTATAATTTGTATGTTCTCTAATTGGTAGAAGCATTTCCCTGTAGAAAAGGTGGCCATGGTGAAAATTTTTGGAAAACATTTTTCCTCTTTGAGGAATTCCTAAGGAAATATCAAGTGATAGAAGAATTCATTTTACTGGGAACATTATTCAACTATTAATGAGTATATTAAAAACCAATTGTCATTATCATTGTACCTATCATCCCAATTCTCAGGAAAAGTTGAAAGCACTAATGGAAAATTAAAAGCTGCTAAAATCACAGAAGCCACAGGACTTTCTTGGACAAAAACCTTGCCTCTGGCCCGTATGGCTCTGATATCTACCCCTACAGGAAAACATAAATTAACCCCTGTGAAATTATGACTGCATGTCCTATTGTCTTTAGCTATTTCTCATTAAACCCCTCTCCTTTTGGAAATTTTGATATGTTACAATACTGTAAATGGACTATGCAAGAAAATTTTAAGTGTTGCGTTTTGTTGTACATAGGGTCACTACGAGTCGGAACCGATTTGACGGCACCTAACGACAACAAAAATGCAAGAAAATATTCTCAATAGGTTAAGGATGCCTTCGATGTAATCACCACTACTGGAAGAATGAATTTACACCCAGAACCAGGAAACTGGGTTTATTGAAAGTGGTTTCAACGGAAAACTGCATCGAAGTCTCGCTGGAAATGGCTTTACCAAGTGCTGTCAACAAAGCAAACTGATGCAAAATTACAAGGGATTGACCCTTGGATTCATATTTCACAATTTAAGGGAGCTCCAGCTGAACTTTGGAACTCTGAATTAATGGGGGACTTAAAAGTTAAATTTACAAAACAATAATGATTTTTTAATAGTTTCGTCTTTTCTTTCATCTTTTCCATTTTAAAGATCATAATTCCTTTGTAATATTAACAAGAAAAATGGCTGAAGCTATCTATAAAAAATATATATATGGAACTAATTGTTGGGCACGTGCTTTTACTCCCATAAGTTCTCAAGTGGGAATACCTTTAATGGTGTTCCTTTAAGTGTACAAGAATTATCCTTCAGAGCTCATCTAAGGCATGAACACTGCATCTCATTTTGGAAAGATTCCTCTATAACAACTAAAATTTCTGACCGGAAATTTGAAATATCTGTGGGGACAAAAGGAATCTGGCATTTCTCCTGAAATCAAACAGATGGATACTGTATGGGGGAAAGCATTTGTTCCATTTCTATATGGGAAAATTCTTAGTACTATAATGATACTGGAGTAGAATGTGAAGGAAAAATGTCATTCAAAAATACTATATGATTTTTATGTAACTCAAATACACACCATCAGGAACCGATGGTACTGAAGGAAGAAGTCCAAGCTGCTCTGAAGGCATTGGTGAAAAACAAGGCTCCAGGAATTGATGGAATATCAATTGAGATGTTTCAACAAACAGATGCAGCGCTGGAGGTGCTCACTCGTCTATGCCAAGAAATATGGAAGACAGCTTCCTGGCCAACTGACTGGAAGAGATCCATATTTATGCCTATTCCCAAGAAAGGTGATCCAACCGAATGTGGAAATTATAGAACAATATCATTAATATCACATGCAAGCAAAATTTTGCTGAAGATCATTCAAAAACGGCTGCAGCAGTATATCAACAGGGAACTGCCAGAAATTCAGGCTGGATTCAGAAGAGGACGTGGAGCCAGGGATATCATTGCTGATGTCAGATGGATCCTGGCTGAAAGCAGAGAATACCAGAAGGATGTTTACCTGTGTTTAATTGACTATGCAAAGGCATTTGACTGTATGGATCATAACAAACTATGGATAACACTGAGAAGAATGGGAATTCCAGAGCACTTAATTATGCTCATGAGGAACCTTTACATAGATCAAGAGGCAGTTGTTCAGACAGAACAAGGGCATACTGATTGGTTTAAAGTCAGGAAAGGTGTGCATCAGGGTTGTATTCTTTGACCATACCTATTCAATCTGTATGCTGAACAAATAATACGAGAACCTGGACTATATGAAGAGGAACAGGGCATCAGGATTGGAGGAAGACTCATTAACAACCTGCGTTATGCAGATGACACAACCTTGCTTGCTGAAAGTGAAGAGGACTTGAAGCACTTACTAATGAAGATCAAAGACCACACCCTTCAGTATGGATTACACCTCATCATAAAGAAAACAAAAATCCTCACAACTGGACCAATGAGCAACATCATGATAAACGGAAAAAAGATTGAAGTTGTCGAGGATTTCATTTTACTTGGATCCACAATCAACAGCCACGGAAGCAGCAGTCAAGAAATCAAAAGACGCGTTGCATTGGGTAAATCTGCTGCAAAGGACCTCTTCAAAGTGTCGAGGAGCAAAGATGTCACCCTGAAGACTAAGGTGCGCCTGACCCAAGCCATGGTACTTTCAATCACATCATATGCATGTGAAAGCTGGACAATGAATAAGGAAGACCGAAAAAGAGTTGACGCCTTTGAATTGTGGTGTTGGCAAAGAATATTGAATATACCGTGGACTGCCAAAAGAACGAACAAATCTGTCTTGGACGAAGTGCGGCCAGAATGCTCCTTAGAGGCAAGGATGGTGAGACCGCGTCTTACGTACTTTGGACATGTTGTCAGGAGGGATGAGTCCCTGTGAAGGACATCATGTTTGGCAGAGTACAGGGTCAGCGGAAAAGAGGAAGACCCTCAACGAGGTGGATTGACACAGTGGCTGCAACAATGAGCTCAAGCATAACAACAATTGTAAGGATGGCGCAGGACTGGGCAGTGTTTCACTCTGTTGTGCATAGGGTCGCTATGAGTCGGAACCGACTCGACGGCACCTAACAACAACAACAAATACACATGCATATGGGAAGATGCTGGTTAAATAGCACAAGGGTGTTAGGACCAGGGAATTGTTATGATGGATTCATCCCTCCTTTTGGAGTTTTTATATACTGGTTATGTTATCTGATGTATTTCCCCCTGGTGTTTATTCATGGTTAGTGTTTAAAGGATATTATTTTGTCTGTGATCAAAAGGTTTATAAAGCTCTACCCTCCAAGTGGACAAGGCATCTGTCGCGTTGTTTATGCAGTACTTCATGTTTCCTTTCATGCTAAATTACCACAAGGGAAAATTTGTAATATTGAGAGCAAAAACAGAATTGGAAACCAATGATAAAATATTATAGGAATTAATGAAGAGTTATTCAAAGAGGGCCACTTACTGAAAAAACTTTAATTGGGTGTTCTGTAACTGCAATAGTTCCTAGAATAACAGGGGCTGGACTAGCTTGTGTTGGAAGAAAAATTATTAGGTTACAAAAGGTATTAGACAAGGTAGCCCTAGAGTTAGGAAAATCTATTAAAGATCTAAGATTGGCTATATGACCAATAACTGAAGAACTGTCTGAAACCAGAGCCATGATTTTACAAAATAGGCTTGTCTTCGATTACTTGTTATCTTCTCAAGGTGGCCTCTGTGCCTTAACTAAAGAACATTGTTGTGTTTATATTAATGACACTCAAGGTGAGGTTTTCTGAGATGTTGTGGCAGTGGAAGTTTACAAAAGAGCCATTGTTGATATTGCATATGTGAAACCTGAAACTTCATGGGACTTATTTTCTTGGTTTAGAAAGATGGGGTGCTGGTTTGGTGGAGCTTTTCAGATAATTGGCTTAATAATTTTATTAGTATTTTTGTTCTACCTCCTAGTTTGTTGCATAGTCCCTGGGGTCTTAAAAGGTTGCAAATGGCCATCTAAGATGAAACAATTGGTCTCTATTTGTCTGAAGCAAGAAAAGAACAGAGAAAACCTTGATTCAAAAGAAGAATTAGACAATATGTCTAAACAGTCATATGAAACATCTTGAGATCAGAAGAACTAGATGGTGCCCGATTATACATATTGAACTTTTTGATCAAAGATTCTATAGCAGAATCCTGACCAAAAGGGGGGAATGTAAGAGAAAATTAAATTTCTCACACATTTCAAACTTGCCAGAACCTCTGAGAGCAACAGTCCATGCATCATTACCCTGACTTGCCTTAACCTTAACTGGACTCAAAATTGCAAAAATTTTCCATAACCAAATCACATAGAACTTTGTCTTGGATGATCGATTAGTAAAATATTTCAAATAGAAGAAGCAGTTGTTTCTCACAAAGATAATCATTGGAAGGCATAAAAGGGTTTGCGTGGCTCAAACATGAATTGCTGTCCCGAGAGAGATGTAACTTCTTGTTCTGTACCTAGTTATTTATAACTTACATCTGTACTGACTTTGACTATAACAACTTATGCAAAACCCTTTCTTCAAGGGTACTCTTAACCTTGAGTGGAGAGTGTTTCCCTGGTTTGCAAATCATAAGACTAACCTTCAATCATTTTCTTAAAATTTAACTCAATCTTCTATTAATTTTGACAAGATAAATCTAGAAGAAAATACACTCAAAATGTTAAAGATTATCTCTCAGAGATGGGAGCATGGAGGCGATATTTATTTTCTTTTTTATACTTCTCTGTCATTTCAAATTTTTCTTCAGTGACCGTATAATAACAATTTTTTAAAAAGTGGAGTGTGTGCATGTTCGTGTGTATGTATAACGGAGGTTTTGTGATGGGTTCCCACTACCTGCAAAAAGAATCCCAGACTCCGTGGCCAGCATTCAGTGCAGCCCACTTCCTCCTCTAAGCTGTTTGTCACACCTCCACGTTCTGGGCACATATATTTGTGTTTTCTGCCTGGCCTCACCTTTTCCACCCCTGGCATCTTTGCTTAGGCAATTTATTCTAGCTGGAACACCTTCGCCCTCTCTCTGATAGAATTCTATCCTCCCTAACCACCTCAAATCCTCCCTGTATCCCCCGTCTCAGCTCTGTTCTCACCTCACATGGCCCTCCTTTCTGGTGTGGCCTTCTCTATCTATCTGGACTTGGGAGTTCCTTGGGGACAGGGTCTAGGTTGGATAGGCCTCTGTACCTGTGTAGCAAATAGTAGGTGCTTAACAAAGCCCTGAGGTTGAGCTGAATTAAATTGCAGTTGGGGTCTATAGAGACAGAGCTGATTGGCAAGCCCTGAGACATACCTGGCTCTATTTCCTCCTCACATCTTCCATCTGAAGATGGAGGGAAACTCTCACAGCGCCTGAGTCAGGGCTGGGTGATGCCCCTGGGCCAGGCACAGATTACCCAATAAGCAAGGCATGCACAGGCTTGTTGTGCTTACTTATCTGTAGTGCATAATTTCATTTGTTTTTCTCGGCATCAGTGATGTGGTAAAACCCATGTGAAACTGTACACTACAGATTAGTAAGTAAACACAATTAAGCCAGTGCATACCTTGCTTACTGGTTAATCCACCTGTGCCCTAGGCCATGGCACTCCTTACCCATAGGATTAGACTCTGACACAGACCTGTCAGTGGGGGCAAGTGTTGTGGGAAGAGATGACTGGTGAGATTAGGAGGATGGGGGACTCGAGGCTTTCTGTCTCGGGGACAGGGATAAGGTGACCAACCATCTTGATTTCCCCGGGACTGAGAGGTTTCCCAGGATGCAGGATTTTCAGTGCTAAAATGAGGTGAATCCCAGGCAACCTGGGATAGCTGGACACCCTAGCAGGGGGTGAGCCCTGCCTGCGGGCCTCTGGCACCCAGGCTGTTGCCATGCAGGGTCGTATCTGCTGAGTCCTCAGCCCTTGTCCCTGCAGGGTGGGGCAGCCCTGTACCCAGGTCCTGAGGCAAACCCCATCTTGGGCCTTCATTCTGAACCTGGTACAGCAGTTGTTTCCTGGTGCTCTCCTTGCCCCTTCCCTCCATTATTCCAGGCCATTCCCACCTGGACCTTGCTCCCATGGGGCATCCACAGATTCTCCCAGAACCCAGGACAGCATCCCTGCGGCCTTTCCTATAGTTAGACCCCACCCTTGCTTCAGGGTCTGGCTCTATCACCTTCTCCCTGAAGCCTCCCCTACTCTCCAACCCACTGACTATTCTCTTCTCTGCCCCAGCCTGGTACCCCACTCCTCAGTGCTTAATCCTTGCTGGTAATCTCATAGCCGAGTTCCTTTCTCCCCAGCTAGAAGGTAGGTTTATTCGTTCATTCATTCAGAATTAATGTTTGGTACTGTTAAAACACCTACCTAGATTCCCAGTGACTGAATCCTACCTTCACCATTTATTAGCTGGTGTGTGGCCCTTGACAAATTAACTTGTCTGGGTCTCCGTTTTTTAATTTTAAAATGTAGAAGTCATAATGATAGCACCTACTTCACAGGGTTGTTGGAGCATGATGCGACTTAATAATTGTGCAGTGCTTGGATCAATGCCTGGCACAGAGTAAGCACTAAACACTGTTTGCCATTATTATTAAGATACTCTGGAGCACCAGGAATATACAAAGACAAGTCCAGGAGATGGCTGTCTGGTGGGACAGGCAGACAAGTAAAGCAGCAATTGCAATACAGTGTGACTAATGGAGGAGCTAGGGTCACACAAAGAAGGGAGCAATAACTCAGCCTGGACTGTAGGCAGAGCAGTCAGGGGAAGCTTCCCAGAGGCAGTGGCCAGAAAGCCCAGCCACCCATTCAAGCACGTATAGGCAGCGGATTATATGCAGGGGCCCGCGTGTGGGGAGTGCAGGATGGACACTAAAGCCCTGATGGAGGAGAGCAGGCGCTTTCAAGGCACTTGGACTTCCTCCTGTTGCAGTAGGGGAAGCCCCTGGAGGTTTTAAGCAAAAGAACGAATTGCATTCTGGATGGAACACTCTGGTGGACGGTGGTGGGCAGACTGGAGCAGGGAGGATGGAGGAGGCCAAACTGGGTCTCACCGGGCAGCCTCTCAGCAGCCTGGCACACAGCCGGACTCACAGCCTCACCAGGGTCCTTGGACCTGGCTCTGGTGGGACAGCTGTGCATGGTACCCATATACCCCAAATTCTGGGCAAAGCCAGCTTTCAAGCTCATACCTTAAAATGACCCCTAGCTCTACCTTCATTTCCTGCTGCAACTCCAGCCCATGGACTCTAGTTCTGGCTCTTTCCGCTCGTCTCTGTTCTCAACCTTGAAACAGGCCCACTCTTGCCAAAGCCTCAGCTCCCAACCCCAGCTCACCCTGACCACAGTGAGCCCATCCCTTCTCCCCCTGGCCTCTCCCCACCCTGGCCTCCGCAGACTGCCAGTTGCTGGGCTGGAACTTGTCCCATCTCATTTTCCCATCCATGACTCATGTATGGGGTGGGGTGGGGGTGGGGGTGGGGCCAGGGCTGTGAGGGCCGGGAAGAGACAGTGGCAGCAGCCCCTCCCTGGCCTCACAGTGTCCTCAGAGCCAACTGAGCAAAGTTTTTCCATCTCATGCCTGTCTGCTGGCACCATCAGGGCCTGTTTGTGCCCCCGAAGAGGCCTTGACCCTACTTTATGGCCCCACCAAGCAGGCCTAGGATGAAGGCCTACTCTCCATCTTTGGAATTTGGAGTCACCAGAGCAGTGAGGACAGCCCTGAACCCAGGAAACAGGGTCCCATGACCCCCGCAGAGGTCCTGGTGGGACAGCTAGCCATGGCACCCATACATTCCCCAGCTCTGGGACAGGCCAGATTCTCAGCTTATGCCCATAATGCCCTGTTGTTCTCTCCTCACTCCTCTCTGCTGCAATTCCCCTGCTGAGGGCTCTGGGAGCCCTCAGGAAGCTATGGGGCTCTTACAAGTGGCAGTAACGATCACCCCCATCTCGGTAACAAAGGCGTCCTGGTGGTGCAATGGTTAAGCACTTGCTGCTAACCGAAAGGTTGGCGTTCATACCCATCCAGCAGCTCTGTGGGAGAAAATACCTGGCCATCTTCTCCCATAAAGATTACAGCTTAGGAGACCCTATGGGGCAGTCCTACTCTATCACATGGGGTCATTATGAGTCAGAATAGGCTCAATGGCCCCTAAGAACGTCTCAACAACTGCCACCTAGGTGAGGGTCTGCTCTGTGCTAGGGGCTATGCTGGGATGGGCGGTACTCTCCTTGCAAAGAGAGAAGCTGAACTGAGCTTGGGTAGGAACCAAAGCATTCCTGGAAGCAACGGGACTGGGTGCTGAGAAGCAAGGAGCACCAGGAACCAGAGCCAGCCTCCTCCTCTTCCCTGCGTCTGCCCCCTGCCTTTGACATTTGACTCTGGCTATGCCTGCCTCCTGAAAAAAAAACTGCCCTTTGCAGCTAAGCCTCAGAATGATCTGTGCAAGCACGGTGCTGAGCAGGGGCGGGTAGTGTCTACATTCCCCAGCTCCTCGTGGCACAGCTCAGTCGCCACCACTTGGCATTTATTTAGCTGCCCACTAGGCTCTGGGCTTCTCGGGGGCAGGGGTCATGTCTTTCATCTCCACATCCCCAGTGCTAAGCACAGTGGAGGGCCCATACGAGGCATTTAGTCCATGCTTGCTGGAAAAGTAAGGCCTATCTACTCACTGACACTCCCCGATTTCTGGGTGCCTGGGTAGCTCATTTCTTTCTTTGACGGAATCCCTGCCATCAGTCACCTTTGGATTATAAGAGCAAGGATTCTATTTTCAGGTTGCTGTTTTATAGGAGCAATGGGGAAGCTAAACCTTCCCCGTTTACCTATCAGCTTGAATGAAGGAATGACAAATACCACCTCCTTTCCACCACTTCCCATTTAAGTGCTGTCCTTCTCCCCATCTTTCCCCCAAAGCCTGACACAGACATCGTCACTTGATCACAGCCCAAGTTGAGCCCAGGTCTTTCTCAGCACAGCTCAGAACTGCCATGGAAGGGATTTACATGCTATGCTGGGATTAAGCTATGCACAGGACAGCCGTACAGCCTAATGAGGTAATAAATGAGCGATTTGTAAAAAGCCCCTTGTAAACTGCAAATTCTTATTGAGTTGTGAGACGTGTTTCGCATATCAGACGAGGAAGACGTTCCTTTGGAAGCAAAGGAATCTCAGGGACCAAGACACAGGACAGAGAGGTTTTGATTGGAAAGGAGGAGAAATTTGGTGGGGAACAGGTTAGAATCACAAAGGTTGTTACTGAGACTTCACATTTTTGAAGAGGCCCATTTGGCCTCCTTCCAGTGAGAGTCTCAAGTAGACCATTGCTTTGCAGCAGAAACGGTCAGATGTGAGTGGACAGTGGAGGAAAGACAGAGTGAACTGCTGACCACAACACAGAGAGATCTCAGGGGTCATCTGATTGGCAGTTTTTGTACAACTCAGGGCAGCTATTTCTCTGTGCCTCAGTTTCCTCCATGCTGAAATCATTCCCTTTAAACATTCAGCAAGGAAGCCTTACTGTACAAGTATATAAAGCCCGAGTGTACAAATGGTAGAGAGCCCCTGGGTAGTGTAAAAGGTTAAGGTGCTCAGCTGCTAATAGAAAGGTTGGAGGTTCAAATCCACCCAGAAGCACCTAGGAAGAAAGGCCTGCAATCTATTTCCCAAACCGTCAGCCATTAAAACCCTGTGGAGCACAGTTCTACTCTGGCACACATGGGGTCGCCATGAGTTGGAATTGACATAACAGCAACTGGTTTTTATCAATGGCAGAGGACAAGCTCTGCCCGGAAAGCTGAGCCACCTCCCAGGATGGCAGGGACAGGACATCCTTCTGTGGAAAGGCATCTCTAGGAACTGAATTGGTCAGTGTGACACCCCTCAGTCCAGACCCTCTGGTCCCTCTTCTTTAGGCCACTGAGGTCATTTCTACTGGGGTCGCAGTGTCTCCCTCACCCAGGCTGGAGATTTTGGAGCGGGCTGTGAACTGGAAAATCATGGAGACAGAGCCAGGAGAGAGATACTCCTAGCGCTGAGTCTTTGTGGGCAAAGAATTTCACTCGGCAAACAGTGCAGCCACTGCCCTTCGCAGTTCATCTTCATTTTGGAATAGGCATGAAATGGTAACGGCCAAGCCCTCCCCCACCCCCTCCCCAGGCCCAACACCACAATGGGGGAAAGATGGACAGGAGGTGGGGGAAGAAGTGTGCAAAGAGGGGGCCTGGATGGATGGGGGTCCCAAAAGGACCTAAGCAGCAGGAGACCCCCAGGTGTGGGCTTCAGGCCCGTCAGCTCCCTCCCCAGAGATAAGTCCTAAAGTGTTCCCAGGGCAGCCCCTCCTCTGGGTGCCAGGCTGGCTTCCTGAGTCCTGAGGCATTGGCTTAGTGCCCACAGGGGACTGCATTCCTCCAGGCATGGCACAAAGCCTGAGGGATAACAGCAGTCTGTAGGGCCACCAGGGGAGGGGGCTTTGATGCCAGCTTTCCATCACCATATACAAGGCCAGGCACATGGCTAGGAGGCCCTGAGCTGTGCATGTCCTGAGAGGCTGAGAGTGTCCCGGGGCTGAATCTTCATCCTCAGCCCTGCATGGCCTTCTGCTCTCCTGCCCGGGCTCCATCCATTCCTTCAGCTCCATCGCCTCCTCCGCATGTCCATGGCTTCTGCCTCGCCCAATGGAGCAGTTATGCCCATATGAGCCAGAGAGGCAGGGAAACTGGCAAGAGAGAAGAGCAGTCAGGGCAGGGACAGACACTGGGGTAAGGAGGATCTACTATGTATTCAGTGTTTTACATCAGTTTCCCACATCAGGCCAAACATAGAAAATAATATTTGGCAACACACTGTGGTCAGTGAAGGAGTCGGCTTCCTCCCAGCCCCCTGAGGACTGAGGGATCACTGTGGGTCAGTTCTCAGCACAGCAGATCTCAGCTAAACTCACTACAACCTGAGATGGAGTGAACAGGACGGGTGTGTGGCACAGATGGGGTCCCCAGGCTCAGGAGAGCCCTCTACTTGTTAAAGAGGAGAAGATACAGGGCAGGGAGAGTGAGGCAAGGTAGGGGGTGGTAGCAAAGGGTGCTGGGGATATAGGTTTGCACTGAAGAAATTAAGACTAGAGTGCTATAAGTTCTCCTCACTCCTGGGCCTTCTGGGGAGTAGCATCTGGGGAAGAGGGCACAGGGCTGGGAGCCAGGGCTTCTAGGTTCTATTCCTGGTCCCTCCCCTGGGCCTTCTTGACCACAAATCTGCCCCTACCACCACCTTCCTTCCACCCTAAAGAAAACAAAAATCCTCACAACTAGACCAATAAGCAACATCACGATAAACAGAAAGTATTGAAGTGGTCAACGATTCATTTTACTTGGATTCACAGTCGATGCCCACATGAGCAGCAGCCAAGAAATCAAATGAGGTATCCCATTGGATAGATCTGCTGCAAGTGTTGAAAAGCAAACATGTCACTTCAAGGACTAACATACACCTGATCCAAGCCACGATATTTTCAATCACCTCCTATGCATGCAAAAGCTGGACAACGAATAAAGAAGACTAAGAAAGAAGTAATGCCTTTGAATTGTGGTGTCGGCAAAGAGTATTAAATATACTATGGACTGCCAGAAGAACGACTAAGTCTGTCTTGGAAGAGGTACAGCCAGAGTGCTCCTTAGAAGCGAGCATGGTGAGACTTGGTCTTACATACTCTGGACATGTATGTAATCAGGAGAGACCAGTCCCTGGAAGACGTCGTGCTTGGTAGAGAGGCAGCAAAAGGGAGGAAGACCCTCAACAAGATGGACTGACACAGTGGCTACAACAACGGACTCAGACATAGCAACAATTGTGAGGATGGCACAGGACTGGGCAGTGTTTTGTTCCGTTGTACATAAGGTCACTGTGAGTCGGAACCGACTCAACAGCACCTAATAACAATAACACCTCCTGCCCTATTGCTCGAGGAGGGTTAAGACATTACAAATAACAAATCATGACCCCATCCTACACTCTCCCACCCTCCCAGTAGAGCCAGTGCCTCACCCCTCCTCCAGTCTCTCCTCCCCTGTCCCACAGGAGTCTTGGTGGGCACTCAGGTGCAGGAGGACATGCTTCCCTGCCCTTGGCATTGGTTGTCACTGAGGGCTCTGGCCTGTCCCAGCCACCCTCCAACTTTCCCATCTCCCAACAGCTCAGCCCCAGGACCCCAAACCCGTGGACAAGAACAGGTAGCTGGAGCCCCCATGCCGATCAGCCAAACCCTCCCTTGAGGCCCCATCTGAGCAGCTGGGACTCCTGGGTTCTGTTCCCAACCCCTTATGACACCTTTGCTAACTGAGGAATACTGTCTTTCTTCCTCAGTTCCGTGCTCAAATTCTCCTATGACACATGTTTGTCCTTAACAGGAGGAGGGAGCAAATTCGGCCTCACACCATTCATCCCCCCCCACCTTTGGTTCCCCAGCTCCCAGATGGCCATGGCCCAGAAGCCCTACCCTAGATGGGGGTAGAGAGAGGCCTAGCAGCCAGAGGCAATGTGCAGCCAGCCTCCCTCCACCTCAGTGAGGACCGGGCCAATCTGTGGAAGGCCCATTCCATTCTGCAGTCTCCCCTCCCAGGGCTCTGGGCTCCCTCTCAGACACCTGGGTCACATTCAAGCCCCTCCTGAGACCTCAGCAGCCCACTGACCAGGAGAAAGTAGCCAGTCCTGCTGTATGCGCTTGAACCCCAGGCCAAGCCAGGCACTTAAGGTCTCCAGTGCTCTGACTCCTGGGCTCCCACCCTCTGTTGGGCCCAGGAACCTCCCTCGGATAGTCAGGCTTTTCAGGTAGGGGTGACGGGGTAGTCCTGACTCTCCCTATCGGGGAAAGAGGAGGAGAGAGGGAAAGAGGGCTCAATCTTCAGAGGCTTACCTGGCATGACCTCTGGACACCGCGGTGGTGGGGGGCATAAATGAAAGATGGTAGGCCTGGCAGTTAGGACACGAGGGTCCCAGTCCCTAGGCTCTGCCGGGCCCGCACTGTCTGGATGGCCTGCTGGTTCTTGAACTTGACCAGGCCCAGGGTGATCTGGGCGTTCCAGCCGGGGTCCTCGAGGGGACCCCGGAAGTCGATCTCTCCGCCGCCCTCGGTCACCAGCGTGAAGTAGATGTGGCGCCCGGTGCTCTCCACGCACTCCACGGCCTTGATGCTGGCGAAGCTGAGCTCCTTGGGCCGGCCGCCGGTGCCCTTGGCCTCGAAGAGCTGCAGCCCGCGCTCGGTGAGCACGCAGCGCTTCCGCTTCCACAGCTGCAGCAGCCCGCCGCTGCGCTTCTCCAGCACCCCCTCCTTGAGCACGGTGGCCGCCGCCGTCATGGGCGCCCCGAGGTCCTCCCGGGAAAGCTGTAGGCTGCGGCGGGCGCGGCGCCCCTCCGGCTCTCAGCGCCGAAGGCTGGCGCCCGGGGTCGGCTGGCTGTGCCCCCTGCCCACTTGTGCCCTGGCTGCCCGCCGCGCCCGCACCTCCGGCCTCGCGCTCCTCGGCTGGGCCGGCTGGGGCCCCTCGCCGCTCGGCGCCCGCCGCCCGCTTCAGCCCACGCCGGCTCCTGCGTGCAGCTCGAGCCGCCCGCCCCGCCTCTGCCCGGTGCCCCCGCGGCTCGGCCCCGAGCTGGGCTGCCCCTCGCGCCGCGCTCCCTCGCTCGCCGGCTCCCTGGGCTCCGTCTGCGCGCCGGGCTGCCGCTCGCGGGATGTGCCCTTACATGTTCCGCCGCTCGCCTCCTGCGCCGCCCGCCCGCCCGCCCGCCGCGCATTCCTGCCCCGGCCGGCCCTCCCCGGGGCGGGGCCGCAGCGGGGGCTCGGTCACACACTGGAGGCGCTGGGCGCCGGGCGAGGGGGCTGGGACGGAGAGGGGAGCCGCTCACCCCGCAGCCCTGGCCTTCTGGCCCCCCGTCTGCCGCTTCTAGGAACCGCAGCTCCCCCCCAGGCCTTGGACGAAGGCGGCGGACCAGCGGGGAGGGAGGATCTCCTGGATGAGAGGGCGCTCTGCTACTGAGCCGGGTGGGCTTGTTCAGCCGGTGCCGCTGCACCGGCTGAGGCTTGCTTAGTGGGTGTCAGGCAGCTGCGGGAGGCGTTCTAGGCGGGAGTCTTGGCCCCTAGCTTCTGCCCCTTTTTCGAGCTTGGCCAGCTCCCCCTTGCCATTGTGCAATCAGAAAACGAAAAAGATCGTGGGGCTGGGGAAGGGAGGCGGTCACCAAGCCTGTGCTGCCTCCCTCCCCTTCGGCCGATTTCTCTGTGCAGGGCCCGAGAGAGACTGTCCACAGCTGTCTCTGCTTCGTTGCTCCTGCCTCTGGCGACCCCGCCCCCTCCCCCACACACCCCGCGTAGGAGACACGTAGCGGATCCCACCTGGGGAGAGAGGAGCCTTGAGGTCGCTCAGGGCCTTCCTCTGCTGGGGAGGAGGGAGCCCCCACTTTGGCCTGGGGATGTCACTGCTTGCTGCCCTCTTTTTTTGCGCACACCTAGACTCGACGGCACTGGGTAGAGGGGCGGCTTAGCCCACGCGGCCGGGGTGCCTGGCGCAGGCAGTCCTAAACCAGAGCCCCGCTTCCGCCTGTTGGCTCCCCAAGGCAGATTCTAGGCTTTCTTCCCTCCCCTTCCCTCTTCCAGCTTTCTCCCGGGGAAGGCAATGAACTTTTCCCCGGATACTGAGCTGAAGGGGGATGGGGGGAGGGAAGGTTTCTCTCTCCTTTCTGCCTAAAGACTATTGAGTAAAGATAGGAGCTGTGTGGACTTGGGTTCAAACCGCAGCTCTTCGCTCTTGGTTGCTGTGTCCCGCCCACCTTGGGCAATGTAATTAAACCCTCTCAATTTCCTCTTCTGTCAATTGGGTCAATTATTTGTTCTTATCTCATGGGTTCGTGGTGATGAATAAGCTAGATAACATCTGTGAAAGCACCCAGAAAGGGCCTGGCAACTCTCAGAGACTCAATGTTATGCCCCTTTCATTTCCGTTGGAGGAGGATGGGGAGCTCAGGAGTAGGGCAGGGACTGGGAGATGGCTCTCCTAGGTCTAGTACTGCCCCATCTTGGTCTGCTCCTCCGGACCCACGGTTTCCTCAGGGCCTATTCATCAACACTTTAATAATAGATTATCATGGGACTGATGATAGGTAATAAAAATTTTTTAGTGACGGTAAAAAACCTCTTCGTACCCACATCCTGTGTTTCCATCCTCCTGACCAGTGATCCAGAACCTAACCAGCACCGGGAAGTTCAGGTTGCCGGGGGTGTTTGAAAATGGGGGAGTAGGGGTGCCCTCCCCAGCAACACCAAAGTTGGGGAGTGGAAAAAGGGAGCTCTCAGTTTTCTATTCAGACCTGCAGGAGCACCCCTCCAGGAGAGGGAGTGGGCAGTGCCAAGGGAGAAGAGAGACAGTCAAAACAGAGGGTGGCAGTGGAAGGAGCTCATGTTGGCCACAGCCCTGCCCCTGGGGCTCCCAAGGTCTCAGCCTATCTGCCAACCATGCCTTCTCAGGGCTCCTCCTGCTGTCCCACATAGGGGTCTCCTGAGTACACCAAACCAGCACTGTCCTTCCATGATCCAAAGTTCTCTCCTTGAGGAAACAGGGAAGGAGTCATGAGCCCTGGGTTCTAGACCAAGCTTGGCACCTCATTGTTTTATCTCTGCCACTCCCTGGGTCTGGGACACAGTTACGCTCTCTCCAGGTCCCACTTAACTAACAATTCTAGACGTTTTTAAAGTTTACAGAGGACTTTTACATGTTTTTTTATTCTCATGGCCAATAGTTATTATTGTGCCTTTATTAATGAGAAAAATAAGACTCAGAGAGCTTAAGCAAACTCGATGAGGTCACAAAGCTTTGTAAATCTCAAAGCTAGTGTGAGAATGTGTGTTGGCTAAGAGAACCTACCATCTTTTTAAAAATATATATATATTTATATATATTTTACTGTGTTTTAGGTGAAAGTTTACACAGCAAGTTAGGTTTCTATTCGACAGTTTCCACACGAATTGATCAATGAGGTTACATTTTTCACAATGTGTCAACATTTCCTTTAATTGTGCTCTGGTTGTTCCATTTCCAGTACTCTAGTTTTCCTGCCACTTCGTCTCCTCGTCTTTGCTTTAGATTAAATGTTCACCTTTTTGGACTGCTACAAAGGATTTTTTTCAGCAGAGCACTGATCTAAAGGGTAATATCCTTCATTTTGCATGTCATTCTGCTTTTCTGCTGAAAGGTGACCTCAGGGGATAGATTTTTTCAAGGTTAAAAGAATGTCTCAGGGCGGTGGTCTCAGGGAGTCCTCTGATCTTTGGTGGTCCACTTAGGCTGGGCTTTTTTAAGAATTCTAGTTGCCTTCTGCATTTTTCTTCCATTCTATTGGGGTCATCTGTTGAGACCCTAGCCAGAAGGGTCAGCAGCGGTAGCTGCGCACCACCTAGTTCTCTGGAGTCAGGGTAGTTGAGGTTGTGGCTCCTGTGGGCTATCAGCCTCATAGACTTGTTTCTTCTCTGACATTTTGGTTACCTTCTCACTCTTTGCTTCTGAGGAGTAGAGACCAATAGTTGTATCTTAGATGGCCACTCTCATGCTTTCAAGACCAGACGATACTCACCTCACTAGGATGTAGAACATCAACTTTGTGAACTATATTATGCCAATTGACTAAGCTGTCCCATAAGGACCTGGGATCTTTTGATGATACCACACTGCCTCTCCATAAGCATCTGGGTACATAGAATTCTCTTTAGACACAACCCAGCTACCCACATTTTCGTCTTTAGCCTGCTAAGTGGAAGGGGCCCCAGGATTTTGGACAAAAAAGAAGGGGCAAAAAAAACAAGAACATCACATAGCAAGAGTGAATGGGCAGTATCAAGAACGGCAAGTGTATAGAGACCAATGTTTATCAGTAGTTACCTGGGGCAGGCAGGAAGGACAGAGGGGGAAAGGAGGACTCAATGTTTGGGGGACACTGAGCTTCTGTTAAGGGTGATGGAAAAATTGGGGAACAGCTAAGGGACACAGTCGAACAACATAATGAACATAATTAATGTCACTGAACTGTACACGTCAAGATTGTTGAAATGGCAAATGTTTTGTTATATATATATATTTTGTTGTTATTAGGTTAGCAGTCGATTTACCATAATAATAATAATAACTAAAAAAAAACAAAAAACAGAACGAGTGAGTGGTAGAGAAGGCCGTGGAGGAAATTCAGCAGGGCACACTCTGTCGCTGGATCTTTACCAACTAGACATTCTGTGAAGATCCTTGGAATTTAGGTGACCTATCCCCCACTCTCATGACTTCCTTCATCTAGGGGAAATGACTCATTCTAAATCTTTCCCCGAACTGGCCTCTTGCCTGGTAGCTCTATGTAGGAGCAGCTCAGGCCCAGGTTGGATTATTTGGACCGTCAGAAAGATGAAGAAGCATTTGAGAGTTGGGGGAGCAGGGTCTAGAGGGGGCGAGTGCTTGTGTCCCCTCCCTGCTAGGGCTCCCTCTGGGAATGTGGCTCTCAGTTAGCCTTCTTGGAGCACTCAGCTGTGGCAATGCTAGGCCCGAGAGCCACCACTCAATTCTTATTGACTTGTTGACTCCGTATCGGATAGACGGACAGAATGTCCCCCGGATGCAGCCCAGACCTGGCTCCTCCCTCTACCCACCCTGAAGGGAAAGCTGATCTGCACTGTCAGTCTATCTGCTTTGCCAGTCCACCTGGAACAGGCTGGGCTACAAAATGGCCCCAGGGAATGGTGTGCCAGAAATGCTCTAGCTAGACCTGAGCCACCAGCTCCATTCTGGGTGGCTGCCCAGGACCGAGTGAAAAGAAAGATGGCAACAAGGTGGGGGGAGGCAAGAATGGGAACCAGAAAAACACAAAAAGTAACATAGCTTCTATTTTCTACAATATTTGCTTGACCCTATTATAAATTCTGTTCGTTGTCGTTAGTTGCCATCAAGTTGATTCTAACTCATGGCGACCTCATGTGTGCAGAGTAGAACTGATCCATAAGGTTTTCCATGAACAGATCACCAGGCTTGTCTCCTGAGGCGCCTCTGGGTAGGTTTGAATCATCAATCTTTCAGTTATAGCCAATCATTTAACCTTTTGTGCCACACAGGGACTGCTTAAATTCTGTTTCGTGGTTATTAACTTTTAGACTCGAGATATAGAAAAGGCATTAAAGATCAAAGTAGAATGTATATTAACACTGTAAAATTTTTTAACTGAAGGGAGTTGATGTCACTGCTTTGCTTGAAATCCACCAGAACCTTCTCTTCTCACTCTGAGTAAACCAAAATCAGTGCCACAGGGCACAGGCCCTAGGAGACCCACCCCGTTACTTTCTGACCTCACCTTCTGTACTCTCCCCTCCTTCCCTCAGCTCCAGCCACAGCCGTCACTGTCCCTTGGCACCTGCTACTTCCTCTGCCTGGAACACTCTTCCCCCAGATTACCACATGGTTCATTGCCTCACCTCACTCAGCTCTTTGTTCAGATATTATCTTCCTAGCAAAATCTTCCTGGACCACTCTGAATCAATCCGTAACCCCCTCTCCATAGACAGACAGACAGACACATACACACACACAAGGTATTCCCCTTCTCTGCTTTATTTTTCTCTATAGTGCATAGCACCATCTAAAATTCTTTATATTTTTTCTCATTTATTGTCATGTATTAGACTGTAAGTTCTATGCCAGCAAGGAGTTTTATCTGGTCTCTTCATTGCTATAGCCCCAGGCTGCCACTCGTCTGTCAGTTGCAACATCGAAGGATTCTATGAGCAAAATATTGAATGGTGTAGGAAGCATCAAAAGAAGATAAAGGAAAAGATGGAAACAGCCTAAGTGCCCATCAATAAATGAGTGGATAGAAAAACTGTGGTACATACACACAATGGAATATTATGGAATGATAAAGAATAATCATGAATCGGCAAAACAGCTCACAACATGGATGAATATGCAGGACATTATGCTGAGTGAAGTAAGTCAATCACAAAAGGACAAATACTGTATGAGACCAAGAAAAGGCTTACACACAGAACCTTTTTTTAAAATTTTTATTGTGCTTTAATTGAAAGTTTACAAATCAAGTCAGTCTCTCCTACAAAAATTTATATACACTTTTTGCTATATACTTCTACTTGCTCTCCGCCTAATACGACAGCATACTCCTTCTCTCCACCCTGTATTTCTGTGTCCATTCAGCCAGCTTCTGTCCACCTCTGCCTTCTCATTCCCCCTCCAGACAGGAGCTGCCCACATAGTCTCATGTGTTTACTTGAGCCAAGAAGCTCACTCCTCATCAGTATAGTTTTCTATCTTCTAGTCCAGTCCAATCCCTGTCTGAAGAGTTGGCTTTGGGAATGGTTCCTGTATTCTCGGGCTAACAGAAGGTCTGGGAACCATGACCTCTGGGGTCCTTCTAGTCTCAGTCAGACCATTAAATCTGGTCTTTTTACAAGAATTTGAGGTCTGCTTCCCACTGCTCTCCTGCTCCTTCAGAGGTTCTCTGTTGTGTTTCCTGTCAGGGCAGTCATCGGTTATAGCCGGGCACCATCTATTTCTTCTGGTCTCAGGCTGATGTAGTCTCTGATTTTTGTGGCCCTTTCTGTCTCTTAGGCTCATAATTACCTTGTGTCTTTGGTGTTCTTCATTCTCCTTTGCTCCAGGTGGGTTCAGACCAATTGATGCATCTTAGATGGCCACTTGCTAGCGTTTAAGATCCCAGACGCCACTCTCCAAACTGGGATGCAGAATGTTTTCTTAATAGATTTTATTATGCCAATTGACCTAGATGTCCCCTGAAACCATGGTCCCCACACCACCGCCCCTGCTACACTGGCCTTCAAAGCGTTCAATTTATTCAGGAAACTTCTTTGCTTTTGGTTATAGTCCAGTTGTTCTGACCTCTCCTGTATTGTGTGTTGTCTTTCCCTTCACCTAAAATAGTTCTTGTCTACTATCTAATTAGTGAATACCCCTCTCCCTCCCTCCCTCCTAACTCTCGTAACCATCAAAGACTGTTTAAATGTCGTTGAAAATTGGATCGGAATTGCGTTGTATCTATAGATAGCTTTTGGTAGAATAGACATTTTTACAATGTTGAGTCTTCCTATCCATAAGCAAGGTATGTTTTTCCACTTATGTAGGTCCCTTTTGGTAAAGAAATATTTTTTGATGGTTATCAGGGATGACAGGGAGAGGAAGGGAAAAATCACTAACTAGACAGTTGTTGTTGTTAGGTGCCCTCAAGTCAGTTCTGGTTCATAGTGACCCCACGTACAATAGAATGAAATACTGCCTGGTCCTGCACCATCCTCACAATCATTACTATGTCAGAGTCCATTGTTGCAGCTAGTATCAATCCACCTAGTTGAGGGACTTCCTCTTTTTCACTGACCCTCTACTTTACTAAGCATGATGTCCTTCTCCAGGCGCTAGTCCCTCCTGATAACATGTCCAAAGAACATGAGATGAAGTCTCACCATCTTCACTTCAAATGATCACTCTGGCTGTACTCCTTCCAAGACAGACTTGTTCATTCTTCTGGCAGTCCACGGTATATTCCATATTCTTCACCAACTCCATAATTCAAAGGCATCAATTCTTCTTCGATCTTCCTCATTCGACATCCAGCTTCCACATGTATATGAGGTGATTGAAAATATCAAGGCTTGGATCAGGCACACCTTAATTTTCAAAGTGACATCTTTGCTTTTCAACACTTTGAAGAGGTCTTTTGCAGCAGATTAGCCCAATGCAATATGTTGTTTGATTTCTTGACTGCTTCTTCCTTGGGCATTGATTGTAAAATGAAATTCTTGACAACTTCAGTCTTTTTGCTACTTATCATAATGATACTAATCCAGTTGTGAGGATTTATTTTTACGTTGAGGTATAATCCATACTGAAGGCTGTGGCCTTTGATCTTCATCAGTTAATGCTTCAAGTCCTCTTCTCAGCAAGCAAGGCTGTGTCATCTGCATATTGCAGGTTGTTAATGAGTCTTCTTCCAATTCTGATGCCATGTTCTTCTTCATAGAGTCAAGTTTCTCAGATTATTTGCTCAGCATACAGACTGAATAAATATGGTGAAAGGATACAACTTTGGTGCACACCTTTCCTGATTTTAAACCACATGGTAGCCCCTTGCTCTGTTCGAAAGACTGACTGTCTCTTGGTCTAGGTACAGGTTCTGCATGAGCACAATTAAGTGTTCTGGAATTCCCATCCTTTGCAATGTTATCCATAATTTGTTACGATCTATACAGTCGAATGCCTTTGCATAGTCAATAAAACACAGGTAAACATCTTTCTGGTATTCTCTGCTTTCAGCCAGGATCCATCTGACATCAGCAATGACATCCCTCATTCCACATCCTCTTTTGAATCTGGCTTGAATTTCTGTCAGCTTTCTGTTGATGTGCTATTGCAACCACTTTTGAATTATCTTTAGCAACTTTTACTTGTGTGTGATATTAATGATATTGGTAATAGTTTCCACGTTGTGTTGGATCACTTTTCTTTGGAATGGGCATAAATTGGGATCTCTTCTAGTCGGTTGTCCAGGTAGCTGTCTTCCAAATTTCTTGGTATAGACAAGGGAATACCTCCAGTGCTGCATCCGTTTGTTGAAACATCTCAATTGGTATTTAGTCAATTTCTGAATCCTTGTTTTTCACCAATGTCTTCACTGTAGCTTGGTTCCTTCAATACCATCAGTTTTTGATCACAGACTACCTCCTGAAATGGCTGAATGTCCACCAATTCTTTTGGTACAATGACTTCGTGTATTCCTTCAATCTTCTTTTGATGCTTCTTGCGATATTCAATCTTTTCCCCATAAAAAAAAAAAAATAGAATCCTTCAATAGTGCAACTCAAGGCTTAAACTTTTTCAGTTTTTTTATCTTGACAAATGCTGTGTGTGTTCTTCCCTTTTGGTTTTCTAACTTCAGGTCTTTGTACATTTCATTATAATACTTTGTCTTCTGGAGCTGCCCTTTGAAATCTTTCGTTTCGCTCTTTTACTTCATCATTTCTTCCATTCGCTTTAGCTACTCTACGTTCAAGAGTAAGTTTCAGAGTTTCTTCTGATATCCACTTTGGTCTTTTCTTTCTTTCCTGACTTTTTAATGACCTCTTGTTTTCTTCATGTATGATATCCTTGACGTCATCCCACAACTCATCTGGTCTTTGGTCATTAGTGTTCAATGCCTCAACTCTATTCTTGCGATGGTCTCCAAATTCAGGTGGTATATATTCAAGGTGGAAACCCTGGTGGCGTAGTGGTTAAGTGCTACAGCTGCTAACCAAAGGGTCAGCAGTTTGAAACCTCCAGGCGCCCCTTAGGAACTCTATGGGGCAGTTCTATTCTGTCCTATAGGGTCGCTATGAGTCGGAATCGACTCGACAGCACTGGGTTTGGTTTGGTTTTATACTCAAGGTCGTATTTTTGTTCTCATGGGCTCATTTTAATTTTATTCAGCTTCAACTTGAACTTACTTACGAGCAATTAATGATCTATTCCACAGTTGGTCCCTGACCTTTTTCTGACTGATGATATTGAGATTTTCCATCATCTCTACTAGAGAATAGACACGTATTAACTTTGGTGAACACGAATGTAGTACACAATATGGGGGAAGTCAGCACAACACTGCCAAGGCAAGAAAAGACACTGAGAGATATGCAAAAATAAAAAACAACTGTGGGAAATACTGTAACATATATAATCCTACAACAACAGTAATAACAAACACTAACATATGAGTGAATATATAGGTAGATATGTATACTGAATAGCTGTGAGAGGGCATATGAGAATATACCCACATGCATATATAGATTTAGCTATGGATATTTCTACATACGTATTTTTATGTACAGCATGTATATTCATATATATAATAGAGCACACACGGGGCACAGTCATGGAAACATCCTAGACATAACCAAACACTTCATGGGACTGAATTACTAAGCTTAAAGTCTAAGAACCATAGTCTTGGGGCACATCTAGGTGAATTGGCATAAAATAGTTCGTAAAGACAACATTCTACAATCTATTTTGGTGAGCAGCTTCTGGGTTTAAAAGCTTGCGAGCAGCTATCTAAGATAAAACTATTGGTCTCTTTCTATCTGGAGCAAAGGAAAGTGGAGAACAGCAAAGATTCGAGGAAACAGTCCAAAGAACAAAGGGGCGTTAGGAACCACAGCCTCTATTAGCCTGAGACCAGAAAAACTAGATGGTGCCCGGCTACCACTACCGACAGCTCTGACCAGGATCACAATGGAAGGTCACAGTTAGAGTGGGGAAAAAAAAGTAGTACAAAATTTAAACTCTTAAAAAAGATCAGATTTACTGGTTTAAGAGAGAATGGAGGAACCCCTGAGACTATGGCCCTTAGACACCTTTGTAACTTGGAACTGAAGCCATTCCTGGAGATCACCTTTTAGCCAAATAACGGGCCTATGAAATAAACAATAACACCCATGAGGAAAGTGCTCCTTAAAATAATCATCTATATGAGACCAAAAGGGCAATAGCTGCCCAAAGCAAAAATAAGAAGGCAGAAAGGGGCAGGAAAACCAGACAAATGGAAATGGGGAACTCAGGGTGGTAATGGGGAGAGTGCTGACAGATTGTGGGGTTTGCAATCAATGTCACGGAACAATTTGTGTATAAGCTATTGAATGGAAAACTAATTTGCTCTGTAAACCTTCACCTAAAACACAATTAAAAAAAAAAAAAGAAGAAGAAGATGGAAGGAATATACAGAGTCACTGTACCAAAAAGAATTGGTCAATGTTCAGCCATTTCAGGAGGTAGCATATGATCAGGAACTGATGGTACTGAAGGAAGAGGTCCAAGCTGCACCGAAGGCACTGGTGAAAAACAAGCTTCCAGGAATTGATAGAATGCCAGCTGAGATGTTTCAACAAATGGATGCAGCACTGGAGGTGCTCACCTGTCTATGCCACGAAATTTGGAAGACAGCTACTGACTGGAAGAGATCCCAATTTGTTCCCATTCCAAAGAAAGGTGATCCAACACAATGCAGAAATTATTGAACAATATCATTAATATCACACACAAGCAAAATTTTGCTGAAGATAATTCAAAAGCAGTTGCAGCAGTGCATCGACAGGGACCTGCCAGAAATTCAAGCCAGATTCAGAAGAGGACGTGGAACCAGGGATATCACTGCTGATGTCAGATGGATCCTGGCTGAAAGCAGAGAATACCAGAGGGATGTTTACCTGTGTTTTATTGACTATGCAAAGGCATTTGACTGTGTGGATCATAACTAATTGTGGACAACATTGGGAAGAATGGGAATTCCAGAACACTTAATTGTGCTCGTGCAGAACCTATATATAGACCAAGAGGCAGTCATTTGAACAGAACAAGAGGATACTGCATGGTTTAAAATCAGGAAAGGTGTGTGCCAGGGTTGTATCCTTTCACCATATTTATTCAGTCTGTATGCTGAGCAAATAATCTGAGAAACTTGACTATATGAAGAAGAACACGGCATCGGAATTGGAAGAAGACTCATTAACACCCTGCAATATGCAGATGACACAATCTTGCTTGCTGGAATTGAAGAGGACTTGAAACACTTACTGATGAAAGGCAAAGACTACAGTCTTCAATATGGATTATATCTCAACATAAAACAAAAACGTATTCTCACAACTGGATCAGTAACTAACATTATGATAAGCGTAGAAAAGATTGATGTTGTCAAGGATTTCATTTTACTTGGATCCACAATCAATGCCCGTGGAAGCAGCAGTCAAGAAATCAAACAATGTATTGCATTGGGCAAAACTGCTGCAAAAGACCTCTTTAAAGTGTTAAAAAGCAAAGAAGTCACTTTGAGGACTAAGATATGGCTGACCCAAGCTACGGTATTTTCAATCACCTTACATGCATGCGAAAGCTGGACAGTGAATAAGGAAGACCAAAGAAGAATTGATGCCTTTGAATTATGGTACTGTCAAAGAATATAATTGAATATAACATGGACAGCCAAAAGAATGGACAAACCTGTCTTGGAAGAAGTATAGCCAGAATGCTACTTAGGAAGGAGAATGGTGAGTTTAGTCTTACATACTTTGGACATGTTATCAGGAGGGACTGGTGCCTGGAGAAGAAAATCATGCTTGGTAAAGCAGGTCAGTGAAAAAGAGGAAGACCCTGGATGAGATGGATTGACACTGACTGCAACAATGGGCTCAAGCATAACAAAAATTGTAAGGATGGCACAGGACCGGGCAGGGCAATGTTTCATTCTGTTGTACATAGGGTCACTGTGAGTTGGAACCGGCTTGATGGAATCTAATAACAACATAGCTCCAGCACCTAGAATGTTACCTGGCATATAGTAAGTACTCAGTAAGTAACTGAGTGAATGAAATGGTAATGAAAACCAAGAAAAACTGGGAGGTGGAAAAATAATAACACCATAGTTTCCCCTTCTTTCATTATGAAAAAAAAAAAATATATGGGGACTCAATAAATGCAATCTAGAGATAATGAACTAAGAAAAAAAGGTTTAAGTATATTATTTTAAATAATGAAAAATAATGAGATAATATAAATAATTTTTAAAAAGCACTAGATTAATGAAAAACAAATGGTTACAGGGAATTTTGGGGACAGTAAAACTACTATGTATGATACTATAATGGTGGATTCGTGACATTATCAAAACCCATAGAACTATACAACACAGAGTTGTACTATGGACTTCCATTAATAATAATGTATCAGTATTGGTTCATCAGCTATAACAAATATACCACACCAACGCAAGGTGGTGACCGCAGGGCAACTGCGTGTGAGGGAAGGGTATGGGTAGCCTGTGTCATCTGCTCCATTTTCCTATAAACCTAAAGCTACTCTAAAAAGTAAAGTCTACTAATGAAAACCAACACAAATGGTTAACAGTAGCTCCTCTGGGGAGGGGCCGGGAGCAAGGTCACATTAACCATCAGAAGGAACCAGTTTACCATAAGCAAGGTATACATGGCTTTAACTGTGCTTACTTATTTATCTGTAGTGCACAGTTTCCCCTGGGCTTCACCATGTCTTGAAAGGGTTAAGCCTGTGTGTACTCTGCTTATTGGGTAATCCGTCCCTCAGGGATGAGAGAGATTTTTACTTTTTCATTGTTTATCATTCTGTACTGCTTGTTTGTTTTTTACCAAATACATTCATAATCCCTTAAAAAATCTAGCTAAATGTGTAACTCATAAACGTTCATATAATGGAGCAGTTAAAAATCACGAAACAGATCTACAGGTCTCAATAGGAAGAGATGTCTCAAACGTGTTGTTTAGTGGGAAAAAATGCTTCAGTAGAGTTAAGTGCAATGTTGTTGATGTTGAGTCAATTAAGACTCATAGTGACCCTATGTGACACAGTAGAACTGCCCCCATAAGGTTTTCCAGGCTATAATCTTTACAGAAGTAGATTGCCAGGTCTTTCTTCAGCAGAGCTGCTGGGTGGGTTTGAACCGCCAATCCTTTGAATAGCAGGCCAGCGCTTAATTGTTGTGCCACCAGGGCCCCTTTAGAAAACCTATGGCCATTGAGTCGATCCCAACTCATAGCAACCCTATAGGACAGAGTGAAATTGCCCCATAGGGTTTCCAAGGAGCTGCTGGTGGATTCCAACTCCCATTATTTTGGTTAGCAGCCAAGCTCTTAACCACTGTGCCACCAGGGCTCCCCAGGCCTCCTTAGTCAGTGTAATATCATGTATAATATGATCACAAATGAGTAAATGTCCATAGCTATTGCACAAGTTACATCTAAAAGGTACCTACCAATACATTACCGTGGGATCTCTAGGACGTGAATTGACAACACGATGGCAACCAAACCCGTTGCTGTCGAGTTGACTCCGACTCCTAGCAACCCTATAGGACAAAGTGGAACTGCCTCACAGGGTTTCCAAGGAGCGCCTGGTGGATGCAAACTGCCCACACTTTGGCGAACAGCTGGAGCTCTTAACCACTGCGCCACCAGGGTTTGTACTTCATAAGCATGCTTCTATAAGGCTTGGAAGTCACATGCATGTATTTTACTGTATTTTAAAAATAAAATAAAGACGAATATATTACATACACTTTTAAAATAAAAAGCACAGGGGTTGGCTCAAAAGTAGCCATGGATTTAGAGACTTGAATGGCAATCGCTGGCCACAGGACATTCACGAGGTTTTCAGGGTGGGCACTGTAGACACTCCCGCTCCCAGCGTGGGGAGCGAACACGGAAGCAGAGCAGACCCTGGGGTTCATGTCTCCACAGTGCCCCCATCCTCCAACCTCAGCGAGCATAGAAAAGGTGCAGGTTCCCCTCCAGGACTGTCTGCGTTTGACTTCCAGTAGAGGAGGAGGCCATGTGGTGCAGACCAGTGCTTCTCAGACTGCTGTGCAAGAAGCTCACCGGGGATCTTGTCCAGGCAGATTCCGACTCAGCAGGTCTGGGGTGGAGCCCGAGAGTCTGCACTTCAAAAGCACCCATGTAAAACTGATACTGCTGGTCCACGGAACATACTTTAGGTAGCAAGGGTCTACAGCAGTGGTTCTCAAAATGTATTCCCTGGACCAGGGGTGGCAGCCGCAGCATCACCTTGTTAGAAACGCAAATTGCGGGCTCCGCCTACAGAATCAGAAACTGGATCCAGGGCCCAGCAACCTGTGTTTTACCACGCCCTCCAGGTGATTCTGATGTAGACCTAGGAGACAGGACACCTGTGTTGCAGTCCCACTTCAGTGAGACCTTGGCCAGTCACTTCCCCTCATGGCCTCAGTTTCCTCATCTGTAAAATGGAGCCTTGCCTAGCTTGGGTACACTATGAGTACAGATTTGCAAGAAAGCCCAGCTGGTTTAAGGAGCTAAGGAACTGCCTATATGGCTTGTCTCCCCTTTAGGCAAGAAAAGGACATTGCTGCTTCCTCCTCTCCCTGTTCCACATTCCTGGATCCCTCAGGTCTGATAACACCTCCTTACGCAGCTGGGACAGGAAAACGGGTCTGTCCACAGCCTGCTTCCCCCTCACCCTCCCTTCTGGGCTTCCACACCCTCCTGAGGTGTCCTCTCCCTGGGAGCCTGGGGCAGGGAGACCCACCCCCCAGCCAACCTTTCCCTCGGACTTCTCCTGACCTGCCCCACCTCTTTGATGTAGAACTCTTTGTTCCAGAGCTTTGGGTTTCCTCAGATCTCCGTTTTTCTGAAGGGGGAGGGAAGGAAAAACCGATCAAGGCTTCAGGTCTCTAAGGATTTGGGCTTTATGGCACCATTGCAGCAGACATCAGTGGACAGCAATCCTGCTGCCAACCCGCCCAGGCTTGCTCCCAGGCCTCCCTCTCTTGGTGGAAATCCCCTCCCACACACAGCCTTTAATCACTTTCCAGCCCAATAACTTTCCTGATTCACCAGGGATCCCTTTCGTCTTGAGAGCGCCCACTGCCCCCTCTCTGATGGGGCTGAGTCTGGGCTTGAAGGCATTTGATCCCAGCTTGGGCCTGACAGAAATTGGCCTGGTGAGCTTGGGGTTCAGGTTAGGGCCTGCAGAGTTTTCCCTTTTCCCATGCTGTCCTGGCATCTGGGTGCCCGTGTTATGGGGGCAAAGGGACTGCCCTGGAATGACCCTCTTCCTCAGGGACACTGGGTCGAGGGGCAAGGACACTGAAGGAGACTGACTGACGGAGGGGGGCTTGTGGCCTTAACCAATCCGCCATTAACAGCTATGCAACCCTGGGCATAGCTATTAATTGCTTTCTGGACTGTAGCTTTCTTTTTCTTTTAATATATACAATGTGTTTTAAATGCAATATTTGAATCCACCACCCTTCTGTCGGTTTGTCATACTGTGGTGACTTGTGTGTTGCTGTGATGCTGACAGCTATGCCACCAATATTTGAATACTAACAGGGTCACCCATGGTGGACAGGTTCCAGGAGAGCTTCCAGACTAAGACAGACTAGAAAGAAAGGCCTGGCGATCTCCCTCCAAAAATAAGCCAATGAAAACCCTATGGACCACAACAGAATATTATCTGACATAGTGCTGGAAGATGAGCCCTCTAGATCGGAAGGCACTCAGAATACACAATGGCCACAACAGTGGACAAGAGGATACCAATGGTTGTGAAGATGGCACAGGACTCAGCAGCATTTCATTCTGTTGAACGTGAGGTTGCCACAAGTCAGAGCCGACTTGACAGCAACTGATAACGATATTTCAGTGTGTTTTTGTTGTCAAAAAGTTCAAAACATGAAAGTATCTTTTCACCACCCTTCCAGTTACCATAGCCCAGAGACAACTCTCACTTAGCTGGAGTGAGTCTCGCCACTGTCTGTGCCTTACACACAGATGTACGCTGCACACACAACCAGGCTAGTACAAGCAGCGTTCTCTTTGGTAATGTGAGGGTTTGACTGGAGGATGCGGAAGTCCCCTTCCAGCGCTGGCATCTCTACATTGCGGGCGGATCTCTCCTCTCCTTCTAAAGGACAGTCATTCATAGGATTCACTAAAATTTGGAAAAAAAGTAAAATAAAATGCTTAGAAAAAACCGCAAGGAATCATCACAGTGTCAACAACGTTCCTTCTAGGTGAGGGGGTTATGGGCGATTTTCTTTTCTGTTTGCCTTTGCTTCTCAAACGTTTCATAGTGCAAATTATGAATTTTCATAGTGACTTTTGCTTTAATAGGGGGAAGTTCCTATCCAGTGCCATTGTTAAGATCAGGCAGAGAAAGAGGCTGTGAGTCGTCTAGCCTGGGACTAGGGTCAAGAAGAAATTAACAGATGGTTCACAGCTGGAGGTGCAAAGGGGCCGAGGGAGGGGAGGACGGCTCACGGCATGTTCTTGGATGTGACTTGTTGTTATTGTTAGTTGCTGTCGAGTCAGCTCCGACTCATGGAGATATTATCTATAACAGAGCGGAGCACTGTTTGGTTCTGCATCATCCTCATGCTTGTTGGTATGTTTGAGCCCATTGTGACGCACAGGAGATTATGGGAAAGAACATCAGGGTGAGTCCTATCATGCGTGAATTACGTCTTTTGTGAGCCAGGCCCTGGGCTAGACTCTAGGGCCATAATAGTGAACTGATAAATCATAATTTTCTTCTTAATGTGGACTGGCAGAAGAGAAGAAGGTGGAGTCTTCATCCTCAGGGCAACCCCTCCTACCTCCAGCAAAGAGAAGTTCCCACCCCCTGTAGGAGGCCCCAGAGGTAAGCATTACCTCTCTGACAGGTCATGGTTCTGACTTTGCAGACACGTGGTCCCCCAGTACTGAGGCATGGCCTACCTAACTCCACATGGCTGATGATATGTGTACTAGTCAGGGTAGGCTAGTTATGCTGCAGTAACAAACTGACCCCACACCACAATGGCTTAACCACCCATACCTATTTCTCAGTCATACCCTACAACCTACTTAGGCTGGCAGGGGAGGTTCTGTTCATTGTGGTACTCAGGGATCCAGCCTGATGGAGGCACCGTCTTGACTCATCGTCCATCGTCTCTGCCATAGAGAAAACGAATATGATGACTTACACAGTGGCTCTTAGAGACGTCTCCCCACACATGACAAGTCACTTCTGATCACACTTTAGAGACCAAAGCAAGTCCCATAGCCACATCTAGCTTCAAGAGAGGAGGAGAAATGTAACCCTACCATGTGCCCAAAGAATCGAGAATGTTTGGGAACAGCCCTAAAGGGCTACAGCGTGGCTGCCATGAGACTGGTGGATGCCCCCAGGAGGCAGGGCCATGAGGCAGTATCTAGGAACTCCACTCCTCCAGGAGGGAGCAACAGCCTCCCTTGGCCCAGAGCAAGCCCTTGAGCCCTTTGGAGGAGTCAGGCTGAGGTTAGCAGAGTGGAGGTGCAGAAGGCTCTAGGGCAGGTGCTTCAGAAAAGGCACCAAGGACTTGCCCAGGCACAGAAAATGCCCACTCACAGCTTTGTCCATGATATCTGCTTTCCGAATTTTCATGGCCGTTGAGGAGAGTCTTCTTGGGCCCATAAACTGAGAACATCAGATCTGGGGCAGGTTCCCTTCAGCTTGGCTTCTCCACTGTGGTTCCAGGACAGCAACATCAGCACCACCTTCACCTGGGAGCTTGTGAGCAAGGTGAGCTCTCTGGCCCCACCCAAAACTATTGAATTAGAATCTGCATTTTAACGAGATCCCCAGGGGATTCACATGCACATTGAAGTTTGAGAAGCACTCCCCTAGAACTAATTTAGGCCAACATCTTCATTTCTCAAACAAGGAGTTGACACCCAGCACCCAGCGGGGAGGAGGCTGGCCCAAAGTCACGCGGCTGGTTCCAATACTTGCCAGTGACTTTAAGCAAGTCACATAAAAAAATTCATGGAATCTCAGTTTCCCCTTATGTGATAAAGGTAATATAACCACGTTGTAGTGCTGATGTGGGAATCAAACAAGACAATATGGAGGCCAGTGCCAGGCATACAGTATATGCTCAATAAATCCTCAGGCTCTAAGTCACTGTTCTAGCATCACTCATCACACCCCCACACACCCCTCTAAAGAAGAGGGTGTCAGGGGCAGCAGAGAAGGGAATGGGGTCTGGACCCAGCAGCTTAAGTTTATATTCTGCTTGTGTCATTTGACCTTGAGCAAGTTCCTGCATTATTTCTTTGGTTCTTGGCTTCAGTTTGATCATTTGTACATGGGTAGCATGATAGCACAAGGGCTTAGAACCAGTTTGTTCCAGTTCAAACCCGTGTTGAGAATTTGCATTTCCACCCTAGGTATGCCAAATCAGAATCTACCGTTTAACAAGATCCCCAGGTGATTCTTACATGTAATAAATTCTGAGAACCACTGCTCTACTAGTGGTTCCCAGAACTGGTCCCTAACCAGCAGCATTAGCAGTGTCTGGGAGCTTGTTAAAATGCGAATAGCAGGGGTTCAAACCGGAATAAAATGGCTCAAAGCCCTGAATAGTGCCTACCTCACAGGTTATTGTGAGGATTAAATGAATTAATACACTTGTGGTCAGCTTTGAACAGGCTACGGCTTGTAGTATGCACACAAGATGGATGAATGATGCCCCAAAAATGTCCAAAAGAGGGAGGCTGGGGCCCGGCCAACTGAGCCCCAGGCAAGGTGAGGGTCTTTCTCAGATGGAGCTGCTCTGCTTTGCCCACTGACTTAATGAAAGTCCCCAGTCTACTTCTCTGATCCCTGGATAGTCCACCCAGGACCCCCAACCCCTGGCTAAGTTTTTCTTCCCCCACTGATGAAATGGCTTCACTGTTCCCCCTTGCACCTCAATCAGGAGGCCCTGAGAGTCCAGGGAGTGTCTGTCCAGTAGAGGCGGAGGCTCAGAGGGTCAGGCAGCTGTCTCCACATCTCTGAAGGGCTGTCACGCAGGAGAGGGATTAGACCCGTTCTGGATGACTCTAGGGGACAGAAATAGGAAGTTCCAGGAAGTCCTCTCTAATCATTAGAGCTGTTCAGAGGCGGCACCAGCTGCCGTGTGGGGCTGTGAGCTGGAAGCAAGCTGCAGGGTGGAGGTTCAAGCTGGCTGGGAGGAGGCTGGATGAGTCTCCCAGTCCTGGAGCTTCAGTGAGCATCAGAATCACCTGAGGACCTTTTTAGAATACAGATTCCCAGGCCCCACCCAGGCCTACTGAATCAGAATTTCAAGGGGTGGGGATACGAATCCATTTTAAAAGGCTCCCTCACTGATCCTCACAATAACCAGGGGTGGGAACCCTAAGTAGTTGATCTCTGAGGGTTTCCTGCCCTGCTCCACTGCCCACCAGTCCCCTCACCTGATCTAGTTCTGGGGACAGAGGCTTCCTGAGTTTCTGCCTCCTCTCAAGGAATTTCTGTGTCCTTGATGTGGGGATGACTCTCTCCTGTAACAGCAGCTCTAACTCCCCTCTCTCCCCTACTCCTGCGCTTGCCCTCCAGCCTGGCTCCGTCTGATCTCCTCTCCCTTGGCAGCCTCTTAGGTGACCCAGACAGGCTGTTAGGGCTGCTAGAAGAGGTAGGCCAGGGGACGGCTGGGCTCGCCTCCCAGTAGCTCTTTCCCATCACACCCTAAGATCCCCAGCCACAGCCCTTCCGCGACTGGCAACGCCCCCACCAAAGGCAGTCACCTGAAGGCGTCCTGGACGCCTCGCTCAGAGAGCACAGAAACAGAAAAGAAACACCAGAATGGGCATCAAGACCCTTGTTTGCGCTCTTCCTCTGGGCAATACTGTAGTTTGGTTACCACAGTCTTCTACTAAAAACAAAAAAGCCGTTTCCGTCGAGTCGATTCTGACCATAGCGACCCTATAGGACAGAGTAGAACTGCCCCATAAAGTTTCCCAGGAGCAGTTGAGGGATTCGAACTGACAACCTTTTGGTTAGCCGCCGTAGCCCTTAACCACTGCGTCCTCAGGGCTCCAAGGCCGCCATTAGCTTGCAAATGTTCCAAGGGGAGGTCATCATCCGCGGTTAGAAGAGTGTGCGTGTGCGTGCGCGAAAGAAGAGTGAGGCCTGAGGGCCCATCTAGAGAGGAGGAGGCTATGGGGTGCGCAGAAAGGGAGCGCCTGCCGTTTGCCCCGACAGCACAGCACCACCTGGTGTCCCCTGGCACCGCGCACCCGCCAAGTCTGCAGATACTGGGCCCCGCCCCTCCTTGCTCGGCCCCACCGGTTCCGCTCCGCCCTCCGCTGAGCAGAGGGTGCTTCCTGGCCCGAGCCGCATCCTTTGCGACGGTTTCACTCTTCGGAGGCGTGTCCCGACCCCCTCCATCATGGGGCTGCCGTGGAAGACCGACAGTCCCCGAGCAGGACAGCTAGCATGGCGGGGGCGGGTCGGTGGATGTCATTTTGTTGGAGTTTCCAGAGGCCCGCCCTAGCAGCCAGCAGAGGGCACCCTGTCTCCAACTTTGGGCCCCAAATACTGCCATCCTGGCCAAGGCTGTGACCCCTTCCGTGGGCCCCTCCCAGAGCAGCGCAATAATCTACCTGTGTTTGTAGAATTGAAAAACCAGCTGTCACCCTTTTGTGTCCCAGGCACCCATCCTCCCTGCTGCACAAAACCTCCGGTGGATGAGGCCTTGTGCTGGAGCTAGTTGTTAAAAGGTGCAGTCAATCAGCTCCAACTCACAGCAATCCTATGTGACAAAGTACAACTGCCCCATAGGGTTTTCTTGGCTGTAATCCTTAAGGGAAGCAGATCACCAGCTCTTTCTGGGTGATTCAGAGCTGCTGGGTGGATTCAAACTGCCAGCCTTTTCAGTTAGCAGCTGAGCACTTAACTGTTGTACCACCAGGGCTCCTACAGGGGTTGCCAAGATGAAGGAGACCTTGGCCCCACCTGGGTAACTCACAGCCCTGCCCACTGAACTCCTACAGTCCTTTCACCTGTCGCCTTGCACTTACCTATTGATGTACACTGTTGATCTTATATATGTTTATGTCCCATTCCAGCACCAAGGGATGGGTCTGTCCAAGGTCACTCTTGGACACAGTCATCTGGATATTATGCACACAAGGCCTTGTTGGGACCCTGGTGGTGCAGTATTTAAGAGCTATGGCTGCTAACCAAAAGGTTGGCAGTTCAAATCCACCAGCCTTGGAAACCCTATGGGGCAGTTCTACGCTGTCCTATCGTGTTGCTATGAGTCAAAATCCACTCAAGGGCAAGAGATTTTTCAGGCCTTTTTATTAAAACATCTGCTTATTGTTGTTTTGTAAATTCATGGTGTGGGCACATTTTCAAGTAGGCCTGAAGCAGAAGAGCCCAGCCCCCACAGCCTCCAACAGGCATCCCTCAGATGATGAACCTCTTTCCAAAAAGTCTGTCCTATAGGGTCGCTGTGAGTCGGAATCGACTCGATGGCACTGGGTTTTTTTTGGTTTGGGTCCATGGACTTGGCTGTGTAGGCCCTAACAGTGTGGCTGCTGAGACAGGCCCCCCCCGCCAGCCCCCAACCCCCAAGCAGAAGTGAGCTTTCTGGATTTGACATGAAAGTTCCTCTGGCTGAGAGTCCATCTTACTCTGGGGTTTTCCAAGCTGGGAGAAGTTCTGAGCACAGCTTGGGGCCTATCTGATCCCCTGAAATTCCAAAGCCACACAATTCCCAGGCTCACTTGCGGGGGTGGGGGACTGACAGGGCAAGGCAGGGGGATTCCAGTTGGTTGGGCACTTCAGGCAGTATGTTTCAGTTAAAACCCATACTGAAAATAGGAGTTCTTAGAAAAATTGGGGAAAAAAACCACCCTGATTTATAACGCTCTAGGCTTCCTGCTGGAGCCCTGGTGGCACAGTGGTTAAGAACTTGGCCGCTAACCAAAAGGTTGTCAATTCGAATCCACCAGCTGCTCCTTGGAAACCCTATGGGGAGTTCGACTCTGTCCTATAGGGTCACTATGAGTTGGAATCCACTTGGAGGCAAGGGGTTTGGTTTTGGGTTTAGGCCTCCTGCTAGAGCCCTGGTGGCACAGCTGTTAAGAGCTTCAATGCTAACCAAAAGGTTGGCGGTACAAATCCACCAGCCTCTCCCTGGAAACCCTATGGGACAGTTCTACTCTGTCCTATAGGGTCGACAGGCAACCAGTTTTATTTTGTATTTTTAGGCCCCCTGCTAATTTGATTGCAGCAATCAAGTTCCCTCCCAGCCCCAGGAGAGTGGCAGTGTTCACATGGATCAGGACACCAGAGTTCTTTTCTAAACAGCTTTATTGACCAGATGAGAAGTCAGCTTGAATGCAGCCCTTGCCAGCAGCCTTTCGCTCAACAGCTCCATACTGTTGTCCATCTAGTCACTGGGAGCAGCCAGCCCAGCCCCTCCCCTCCCCTCCTGCTGCTCCTGCACTGGGGCCTGGAAGGCTTGGGGGGATGTGGCCAGAGAAGCTTCCCTGGAGATGGGTGGAGTGGAAGGGGCAAGGCCCTGGGTTGGCAAGAAGGCCCTGAGGACTGGGTGCTGAGGGAAGGGGTGTTCAGATGAAGACGAGGCTGTGACTGCCGCCCTCCCCATCTGAGTGTCAAGCAGGCCTGCTGGGACAGAGTGGAGCTGCCAACCTCAGGGCTAGGGTCAGATCTATCTACCCTAAGGTTTGGGCCACTGGTAAAGATGAGTGTGTGTTGGAGGTGTTTCATTAGGGACCCCCTTCAAACAGGAAACTAGATGCCTAGGGGAGTCAGATGATATCCTGACTTTGGGGACCTTAGACCTAGGTTGTCTCCTCCAACTCCAAGGTGGGGGGGTGACACTAATTCCACACAGACCCAAAGCCAAGGGGCCTAGAAAAGCAGGCACCTCCTGTGGTCCATGACCCTGAATGTACCCTCTCTCCCTCCCCCTAGTGACTCCCCAAGCTGGGGCTCCCAGACCTGTTCTGAGGGACACCAAGAAGCCCACCCTCTTTCCCACAGAGGAGAATCTCAGGAATTCAATCAACCATGCTCTTCCCCTGCCCCACTTGGTCCTGCTTTCCTCCCCCTCTGGTCTGTTGCTGCTGCTCCTCTGAGCTCCAAGATGGGGGCTCAGGTGTCTTGCCCGATTGATGACGGGCACTCAGCCTAAAGGCTAAGAACAGGGGTCTGTGGGGCAGGGCACGGGGAGAGGGCCCTGTCCCACCTAGATTCCAAAACACTGAGGTCTCCTGTGGGTGATGTCGTTGGATCCCCAGCAGGGGGAGCCCCTTGATGGTGCTGGGGCCTCAGGCAGACACCCAAACCAAAGGGACCCAGAGGCCCAAGTTCAAGTCATTAGTGATGTGTGGCAGGGCTGAGAAGGGAGTAAGAATCCTAGAAGTCTCCGAGGCTGCTGGGAAAGGGATGGCAATGCAAAGCACTGAGTGGGTAGGGGACAGCAGGCAGTGGTGGCATCACTCGGAGTGGACCAAGGCCCCGGCTCCTTGTCCAAAGCCAAAGCCCTTGGGCCCGAAGTTTTTAGCATAGCATCCTGTAAAGAAAGGAGAGGGGTAAGACATGCTCCTCCCGCCACCAGCCATACCTCCCCCTCCCACTCAAGATACCCCACCCCTAGTGCCTGGCCAGAACTCCGGAGGAGAGTCCCCCCGTGCCCCCTTGCCCTCTCCAGCACCCCCAATCCTAGTCCATACTTCATTCATTTCCTCTGTCACTGAAATTATAGGAGAAGCGCTATCTGCTACAAGAGCCTGGTCTGGGAGTTAGGAATCCAGGTTCTAGCCCCATCCCTGCCCCAGTGTGTCACATGACCCTAGCCAAGTCACGTTCTCCCTGTTTCCTCATCTGGGAAATGAAGGTCATCCTAGATGCTCTGGAATTGATTCCGAATGAAATGAGTTTACATTTAGCAAGGGTGTAACTACTTTAGGTCCCCTACTCCCTCGGTCCCCTTGGCCCCCCAACTAGAAAGGTGAAACCACCCACCTTTGCAGTAAATGTCGCCATCCTTGTCTGCCAGGGTGGTTGACTCAAGGCCTTTCCCACACTTGGCACATCGGAAGCAGGACTTATGCCAGGACTGGGCAGGAAAGAAAACAGTTAATGCTGACTCCAGTAACTATGGTCCCCCTCCCCCAGCCTCACTCCTCTTGAAATAACCATGGTGGAGGAGCTAAAGACACTTCTGAAGTCCACTCAGCTGCTGCTACTCAGAAGACATGGTCCATGGTGCCAGGCAGTGGAGGAGCAGGCCAGAGGCCACACACCACTTCACATCATCTTCAAGGAAGTGTTGCCAAGGCTCCAAGGTTGGTGGTATCAGCTGTACCACAAGCAGCAGGCGAGGTGGTGGGATTATCACCAAGGTAGCTGTGCCCCCATAAAATAAACCAGACCAAACCCATTGCTGTTGAGTCAATTCCAATTCATAGCAACCCTATAGGACAGAGTAGAACTGCCCCATAGGGTTTCCAAGCAGCACCTGGTGGATTCGAACTGCTGATCTTTCAGTTAGCAGCCGTAGCTCTTAATCACTATGCTGCCAGGGTTTCTGTATAGGCAGGGCCAAGCCAGCCTTCTCCAGCCCCCTCCCTGGTGGTGGATTCATGGTACAAGCAAGGGCTTCGGAAGTATCCAGGCATTGCTGCTTTTTAGCAGCACAGCTCTTGGCAAGTTTCTCAGCCTCTGCAACTTCTGCATCTGGGAAACCTGTCTGCCTACTTGCAAAATCAATGTGAGGACTACATACATAAACCTAAGCTGTCTGGCCACACAGTGGGCTTTTTACAATTTTTTTGATTCTCCCAGACCTGCCTGGTCTCTGAAGTCCTAGAAGTGGATGCCATGTTTGCCCAAAGGCCACCACGGCTTGGAGATTGGGGGTGGCAGTATTTCCCTCACTAGGTGGTTGTGAGGATTAAATGACTTCACCCTCGTAAAGTGCAGATCACCAGGCCTGGCAGAGGGGTGGCCCTGAGACAATGCTGTCTATTACCACTTTGAAGGCGATCAGGTCTATGAAGTAAGTGCTTTGCACTCAGCAGGAAAAGGCTTAGGGAGTGTAGATTCTCCGGGGGCCACAGAAGACCCTTTCTAGTTCCAAAAGGATCCCCGAGGCAGGACAGAGTCTTCGGGAAACGGGCTCCCAGGGGAAATCAGGGCCCAGGTTTGTAAACTGTGATGGGATCCTGCACAGCCAGCAGACTTCTCAGCAGCCAGCTCCCATCAGCAACAGCTGAGCAGCTGATAGTAGACAGCTCTGCTGAGCCTGAGAGAAGCAGGGCGCAGGCGGCAGGACAAAACAAGGCTGCCACCGCACAGCCACCAGTGCCCAGGTTGGAGGGCGAGAGGGGAAACTGGATCCTCGGCACATTTGCTCCTCCTTCGAGCCCAAGGGTAGAGGGGTCCAGGCAGCTGAGAGCGGGAGACCTGGGTGTCAGTCCTCCTCTCGGCGCACTGTATAGCCTCAGCAGGCACCCTGTCTTTGTTCCTCCTCAGGAAAGCAGGGGCTGCTTCAGCAACTCACCAGGCTGGAGAAAGGCCAGATCACATCCAGAACACCAACCACCCCTCACGTTGCCCACCCACCCCTCAAAATAAGCTCCATCCCATAGTTCACTCATGCAGCTCCTAAAAGTACTTCCTCCTCCTCAATATCTCTTTCTTGGCCCAGGCAAAAGAGAGGCGGGGCTTCTCCCACAAGCTTTTTTGCTTGAATGCAAAATTCTCTTGGCTCTACTCCTGAGTAGTACTGCCTTAACTTTAACGTATATCTGTCTAGGTGATAGAAAGACCGATTTTTAGATATATTTTATAATTTTCTATTCTCATCATGAGACATAGCAGAAAAAACACCAGCTTAGTAGTATTAACAATATCTCCTGTTTTCATGACCCTGGGTAGTACAAACGGTTAACATGCTCGGCTGTTCAAGTCTTCCCAGAGGCGCCTCGGAAGAAAGGCTTGGTAATCGACTTCCGAAAAATCAGCCATTGAAAACCCTATGGTCTCAGGAGACATCTAGATCAATTGGCATATCAAAACCCATATAGACAATGCTCTACACCCTGCCTTGGTGGGTAGCAACTGGGTTTTAAAAGCTTGAGAGCGGCTATCTAAGATACAACTATTGGTCTCTTCTCGACCACAGGAAAGAAGAATGAAGAAAACCAAAGACTCAAGGAAACAATTAGTCCAAAGGACTATTGGACCACATGAACCATGGCCTCCACTAGCCTGAGACCAGAAGAACTAGATGGTGCCTCACTACCACTACCCACTGATCTGACCAGGACCACAGTAGTAGATCATGGACAGAGTGGGAAAGAAATGTAGAACAAAATTCAAATTCATAATTAAGACCAAGCTTAGTGGTCTGATAGAGACTGGTGGAACCCTGAGATTATGGCCCTTTGTTACCCTTCATACTTGGAACTAAAATCACTCCCAGAGATCTCATTATAGCCATATAATAGACAGGCCTATAAAATGAACAGTAATACCAGTGAGGAATGTACACCTCAGAACAATCAACTATACGAGACCTAAAGGACAGCATTTGCCCAAAAGCAAAATTCAAAAGGACGGTAGGGGCAGAAAAGCTGGGTGAATGGACACGGGGAACCCAGGGAGGAAGGTGGGAGAGTGCTGACACATTCAGGGGTTTGCAACCAATGTCACAAAACAAGCTGGGTATAAATTGTTGAAATAGAAACTAATTTGCTCTGTTTCCAGCAAAAAAAAAGAAAGAAAGAAAAAGAAAACCCTATGGAGCGTAGTTCCTGTCTGACACACATGAGGTCACCATGAGTCTAAATCAACTTGATGGCAACTGGTTAACTGCTTACCTTTTTTTCATATCATTTAATCATTGGCAAGGATCTTCCACATATCTCATTTCAACCTCACAACAATCCCAAAAAGTAGAGAAAAATAATACTAACAACAGTTGGCCCATGCTGAGCACATACCAGGCGCTGCATTGAGCATTATAGGTGCGCTCACTCATTTAATCTTTGAAACAACCTGGTGTGTCAGGGACCATCATTCGCTCGGCCTTACACGTGCAGAAGTGAGGCTTAGGAAGGTTAAACAATTTGTCCAAGGTCACGCAACTTGTAAATTGCAAAACTAAGGCTCAAACCAGGTTCTCTAGAGCTCAAGCTCTTAATCACCATGCTGGGATTAATGATCTCTTCCCATTTTGCAGCTGTGGAAATGGGTTCAAAGAAGTTAAGTGACCCAAAGTAAACAGTAGTAAAAGTAAGGGCTTTGGAATCAGACAAACCTGGGCTTGACTCCTAGCTTAGCCCCTTCCTAACTAGATAATCTGGGCAAATTATTTAATCTTTCCAATTCTCAGTTTCTTCATCTGTAAAATGAGGATAGTAATATCCATCTCCTACCGCCACTGTGATGGTTGAACTGTGAACCTGATATGGCCGAGGCTTTGCATAAGTCTTAGTCCCCTGCCCCATTCCCCACCTCCTTCCTTAAGGTTGAAAAGCCTTGTAAGCCAATACCCAAATACAGAAAAGCTAAAGATAGGCTCTCAGCCCAGCTGTTCTACAAACTTGCTGTGTGACCTTGGCCAGGCCAGCCCTCTGTCCTGGGCCTCGTGTGGATGATCCAGAAATCCTCTGGCCATGTATCTTGAAGATCCTTCTGTGATTTCTGCCTTTTGGTCTAAGACTGCCAACCCCTGAGGTCAACAATTTTCCCTCCTTTTTTTGACTTCAGCCTATCTGCGGGATACAATCAGCTCACCTCAGGACAGTGACACTACAGTGATTCTTACCGTGCAGTGGTGGTTGGGGTTGACTATCAGAATATTATGTGGAAGGACAAGCATGGCAGTTAGAAATAGTTTGGAAAAGCCTTCTGGGTGGATCTGATAGGTCCTGAACTTTTAAAATCTCTGCCCTGGGGGTTCATGGATTCAGGGGGTCTGCATCCCATGAAAGGAGCCCTGGGGGCACAGTGGTTATGCGCTCCATGGCTAACTGAAAGGTCTGCGGTCAGAACCCACTGGTCACTCCAGGGAGAGAGGTGTGGCAGTCTGCTTCAGTAAAGATCGCAGCCTTAGAAACTCAGCGCGGCACTTCTACTCTGTCCTATAGGGTTGCTACGAATTGGAATTGACTTGACAACAACAGGTGGGTGGGTGGTGTGCACCCAATGAAACAGAATGTATATGGATTTTTGAGAGGTTCTTAACACTTCTGAGACCACAGATCCTTTTTGAAAATCTGATGAAGCTATAGATCCTCTTCCCAGATAGAGACAAGTTCCCACAAAACCTTACACACAATTGCAGGGGGTTCATGGGCCCGCTGTGGTCGCCAGCACGAGAGATACACACTGCTCTTTGCCACCCCCCATGAATTGTTCTAGTTGCTGGGTGCCGTTGGGTTGATTCCAACTCACTGTGACCCTAAGTGACAAAGTAGAACTGCTCCCATGGGGTTTCCAAGGCTGTAAATCTTTTTGTTGTTGTTGTTAAATAATACTGCGTTTGCAGTGAAAATTTACACAGCAAACTAGATTCCCATTTAACAATTTCTACACATCTTTTTCAGTGACATTGGTTACATTTTTCACAAAGTGTCAACCTTCTCATTCTTTCCATTCTGGTTGTTCTATTTCCAGTACCCTGGTTTCCCTGACTCATTACCTTCTCCTCTTTGCTTTGGAGTAATTGTTGACCGTTTGGTATTGGTAAGTTTTGAAAGGAGCATAGTGCTCATGGGTAATACTCTTTATTTTATGAGGCAATTTGTTATTTAGCTAAAAAGTGACCTCAGGGGATAGTTTTGGTTCAAGGTTTTAAGTGTATCCCAGGGCAATAGTCTCAGGAGTCCGCTAGTCTCAACTGGTCCAGTAAGTCTGGACTTTTTAAGAATCTGAGTTCTGTTCCATATTTTCTCCCATTCTCTCAGGATCCATCTATTGTGGCCCTGATCTGAAGGGTCAGTAGTGGTAACTGGGCACCATGTAGTTCTTCTAGGCTGTAAATCTTTACAGGAACAGATCATCACTAATGAGTTCAGACCACTGACCTTTCAGTTAGCAGCCAAGTGCTTAGCCATTGTGCTACCAAGGCTCCTTCCCTATGAATTACCCATAGGCATTTAGTAATCACTCCTGTAGATAATGGTAATGTCACTGCACAGGAGTGATTTGAGCTCCCTGGAGACTGGCAGGCACAGGGACAAAGGGTTACTCCAGACACTCAGAAGGAAAAGGGTTAAAGCCCACTGAACAGAGCTAAGGTCAGGACTTGCAAAGTTCTGGAACTCACATCTCAGGAGGGTCTCTCACCAGCCCATCTCCCTCCTGTCTCCCCATCACGCCCAGTGGCTGCCTTACCTTCCCAGCACCAATCACCTTCTCAGCAGCATAGACGGCCTGGCTGCACCGGGGGCAGTGCTCAGAGCCACCAATTTTCTGGGCAAACTTGGATGCATTGGGGTTGGTGGTGGGCCTGTGGCTAGGAGTCCTGCATGGGGAAGGACATGCAGTGAGATGAATTCTGATAAGAAATATGCATGGGGCTGCCACTGCAAAGGTATGACACCACCTTCACCTCACACCAGGGCATGGAAGCTGCTCTCCTAGCCAGTAACGAAGGCTAGAGCCACAGGGGACTCAAAGATCATCTCCCATTTTACAGATGGACAAACCAAGGCTCAGTATGATTTTTTTCCCACTAAAACATCATGCTTCCCTCAGTCATCCAGTTAAAACCCTCTGCATCATTTTTAAGATCTCATTTGTTAAGGATCACCTTCTGTTGCCCCCCATTCAGCAACAGCTCCATTATCAGATTCTTTGCAAGAGGAATCTGCTGACCAGTCACTCCCACTGGGGCAATGGCCTTGGTTGAAAAGTTGCTAACTCATCCGTCATTTCCGTCCATCCCCCCTGGGCTGAGGAACCAGCCAGGATGACTGCCAATAGCCACTATTTACCGGAAAGTCAGAGGTCAGTGGGTGCCAGGGAGACCCAGTGACACCCTGTGGCATTTCCAAGGAAGGAGAATGACTTCCCTCAGCAGGTATGAGAGGTGACAGTGCTGAGAGGGTGGTGTAGCAATGGCCTGAGCTGAGCCCTGGCCCTGGCTCAGATACTCACTAGCTGTGGGTTTGGGTTCTCTCATCCATAAAAAGAGGACACTGGACTAAATAATTCTTGGGGCCCCTCCCAGCTCTGACTCTTATAAAAATATAGGATGCAAGTTCCATGAGGGGTGAGCCTGGCCTATTCTATTCCCACTGTGCCCCCAGCTCCTCCAGTGGGCCTGGCATAGTGAGTGCTCCATAAGACCTTTTCAAAAAATGGCTTTCTGAGCCTCCCCCTGCTTAACCAAAAGGGACTGGAAATATGCCCAACACGGGGTGGAGGCGGGGAAGGATGCTTGAGAATAGGGGTGGGAGGGGATCCTTTACTCACTCCTCAGGCTTGATGCCCAGCGACTCCCCCTTGTCCATGCTCAATGTGCCTGCACCCTGCCCATAGCCATAGCCTTTTGGCCCGTATTTCTTGCCGTAGCAGGACTTGCAGTAGATCTCCTCACAGTGCACAGCCACAGTGGTGCTATCCAGATTCTTCCTGCAGACCACTGTGAAGGGGAAGGGAGGTATGGTGAGCTGAGGCTGGGGTGAGCTGCTAGCTCACTGCAAGTCCCCTACACCTGAAGCTCTCCTGGCAGTTTGCATACATCACATCGGGATCTTTCAGCAGCAGCTGGAAATGGAGGCCTGGATGGCCAATGAGCAGGAGAAAGGGAGGTGGGCTCTGCAAGTCCCGAATGACTCTAGGAAGGCTGGCCATGCTGTGTCTCCTAGGAGTCTGCGCATGTCTCCCCAGGCCTCTACACTATCATATCTCACCAACAGTGCAGTGCACCCCAAAGTTCATAGGAGGGAATAGCCTAGGCCAAAGGAAGCTGGCTGAGGTCCCTCACACTGCCTTTGACAAACAGACGACTGTCCTAACAGGAGAGAAGAAAAAAGACAGGAAGCAAGAAGAGGGCAGGGTTTTCCTGCCTCCAGCAACAGAAGCTGGAAGGGACAATCTGTGCATGCTGGGGGTGGGGAGGAGGGAGAAGGTGAACAGATGCACCCAGAAGAACATCAGTTGATACATATTAAGTGCCCACCACCACGGGCTTTGAAACGAGGTGCAGGTCATGCTAACCACAACAACCGGCTGTGGAGTTTCTATTCCCAGAAATCACTTTGCCGCAGGATGAATTCGGGTCACAGGCTGGGAAGAATTCCCTGACTTCTGGGGTCAGAGATATTGGAATGTGATCAGCCAGAAAGCCCGTGGGCCTCATGTATATTCCTGTTCATCTCTTCAGAGCAAAACAGCTCAGAGCCTGGGGTCATACATCAAAAACGAAACCCATGGCCGTCGAGTCGATTACTACTCAAAGCGGCCCTGTAGGACAGAGTAAAGCTGCCCCCACAGGGTTTCCAAGGAGCAGCTGGTGGATTCGAACTGCCAACCTTTTGCTTAGCAGCCAAGGTCTTAACCACTGTGCATCAGGGCTCCTGGGGTCATACAGAGGCAGACTGCCCAGAATCAAATGCCTATCTGTATGGCCTTGGGCAAGCTATTTTGCCTTTCAGCCTCAGTGTCCTCATTTGTAAATACAGGTAATAATGCCTACCCCAAGAGGTGGTCATGAGAACTAAATGAAGTCTTACATGTGATGGGGACCGTGGTGGGGCGGAGGGTAGACTGGTCCAGGCCCCAAGCAATCATATGTTTCCAACCCCCAACTACTTCTCTCGAGAGGCTCAACTTCATTCTGTTTATTTCTTTAGCCCTCACCCTGCCATCCTGATTTGGTTCCACGAAACTCTTTAAATATTGGGATTCAGTGTGTCCAGTTGGACTGTATCCTCAAATGTGTCTTTCTAAAGATGGAAACCTAGGGACACCGAGGGAGACACCATGCCTCTTGCTTCCCTTTGAGAGGCTCTCAGCTTGGCTCCTTGAGGTTTGCCATCCTCTTGCCTTTAAAGGATCCGGTTCTCTGCCAGCTCCTCTCCTTGCCCTGGGCCCCAGGTTAGAAACTTTAGACCAAATAAGGACCCTCTTGTCCTGCCCTCGGAATCCCTACCTCATTCCAGCACTCTGGGCAGCCCAAATACGGAACTTCCCATCTCCTCCCCTGGGGTTTGGCTCCCGGGAATGAGGGAGAGGGAACAGCAGGCCAAGGGAACAACATTCCCTTCTAGGGTGGGAAGTCAGGAGTTGGCCTGGAATTGCTTCCCGTAAGACCCAAATGAAGCTAGGAGTTCTGAGGCCAAAGGGAAGACAGAGAGCAGAGACAGAGGGCTGGGGAAAGAGGTCCGGCTTGGCTGGGCTCTCCAGCAAGGGACCCAGGAGCTCAGCCCACAGGAGACATCAGAGCCTACAAGTTGACAGGCTCCTGATCACAGGCTGATGGCTCCCCTGCCAGGCCATCTGAGCCCTGACTTTCAGATAAAGTGCTTCAGATAAGACCTCCCTGCTCGTTTCTGCTCTGCCTGGCTTCTCCCAGAGCCCAGTCCTGTCCATATACTCACCTTCAACTCCCCCGACCCTGGCCTCTCCAGGCAATGTGGTTGGGGACTCTCAGCTCACTCCTGGGCACCACCAAAGTCTCAGGCAAGGGGAATTTTAAATAAAGGTGTGAATGAGTTTCTACCAAATCATGTTAAGCCAAAAAAAAAAAAAAAAAGCTTCAGTTGTATGCATGTGTTGGGCAAACACTCTCCTAGATGCTGCCTGGTTCCGTGGGGCCTTGTGATGCTGTTTGGAAATTTGGAAACACAGGGGACAGACAGCCTCAGGTGAGAAGTCAGAATCCCCCAGCCCCCCACCCCAGGATGGAGACTAATTCTCTCTGCTTCTGGAAAACTAAGGCCCACAAAAAAGTCCAAGAGCAGAAGCTGACCCAGGCCTGACTCCAGCCCCTGACTTCCAGACCTGGTTGTTTTCTGCCTTTCTGTGGCTCCTTTCAAGTAGGCCAAGCATGTCAGATGAGGGAGGTGAAAGCCAACAGTAAACCTCAGCCTGCAGGTGAAGAGACCCTGGTGTCAGAGGGTGAGCATGGCTTCTGTAAGCTTCACCTGAGCTCTTGGATTCTGCTACCAGCCCAAGGCCAACCTGCTGGGTCCAGTTCCACCAGCCTTCATCACAGGGTCTGGACAGACCAGCTCTTCATTTCCAGGGCTGGCTGCTCAACCCTGCAGGGGCCCCAGGAGGGACCTGGTTACAGTTCAGAGATAGGCATGTGGCCTCAGGGCAGGCCTCCAGCACAGAGCTGAGCTCTCCCAACAGCCTCTGAGCCACACCAGCTAATGGGAACTGGCTGTCCCTACTGAGACCACAGGGTGTGTGGCCCGCCCTCGGCCCTCTCAATCCCCATTCCCAGATCAAAGGTGAGGCCCAGAGTGAAGGCAGTTCTCCCCTGGCTTTGTCTAGTATATCACCCCATCTAACTCATGCCCTCCCGTGGTCCACAGGAAAGGGAACGCGGGTGCCAAGCTGAGTGGAATCAAGAGCCAAGGACCCGAGTGGTCAGAGGAACTTCTTTTGGGGACTCACCTGGGCCCGCCCAGCAAGGGGTTGACCTTACCCTCACCCAGGCCCAGCCCCTGCTAGACTCTGCCTTACTTAGGAGGGAAAGTCCTTGGATTCTATGGGTTATCGTGAATTCAGCCTAGATACTTATCACACATTTATTAACCCCAAAAGAGAAGTGACCTTTCTTCCATTCACAAACAAATCTTTGTCAAGAATCTAGTGTGTACTAGGTGTTATTCTAGGCCGCAGGAATAGCAAGTTGTGGAGATGCCTCAGACCCCTGGGACATGTGTAGCACTAAGCGGTTCACTTGTAGCTCTGATGTCCAGGAACAGGGCTGGCCCTGAGACCCCGGAGAGACTTGAGAGTGTTCCCTATGGCTGTTCGTTACACAACATCTCTTCCCAGCCTTGCTCCCCAGCCTGACGTCCCACAAGCGTTTCTAATCCTCAACACCCCCTCATGCCCTGCCCCAGGCCCTGCTCCTTCCTTCCTATGCCACCCCCTGAATTCCTGACTCCCCTCAACAGCCTGACCAGCCGCTACTCCTCCACAGTCAGGGCTGCAGGCGGGAGGCCTCCTCAGCCACAGCTGGTCACTTTTAGTTAGTAATTAAGCAACATTCTTTAAGAGCAAGGAAAAGGGCCCTTAGGTCTCCAGCAGCCTGGGCCCTCTTCCCCGGCCAGGTCAGCGCCAAGCTCTTATTCCCTCTGAAAAAATAAATGCCTAGGAAATTCCTAAGTGGAGTGAACAGCTGATAACAAGATGCTGTTTCTGGCCTCCTCTACAGGCTGGAGGTCAGCAAAGCTCCACCAAAGCTCATTTACACCCCATTTATCAGAGGCACCTGTCTGGGCTGTGACTCCAGGCAGCGCCCCGGCAGGGCATGGGGCCCGTGCTGGCTTTGGGCTGATCCGACCAGCAGCAGGTAGAGACAGGTGGACATCCATGATCGGGCGGGCGATGGCCCATCTGGATCCTACTGTGGAGCGCAATCCCCTGGAACAAAGGAACCCTTGGCCGCTCCTGACTTTGCTTCACATGACGTAGACAGACGAGATCACTTCCTGGATCTCTCAGAGGGGCGGGAACTTCAGCCCCTGTGAGGTCTCCTTTCCCTCACACCATCTTACTTCAGTGCTCTGTGTTTGTGTGTGTGTGTTTGGGGGTGGGGATGCCTGCCGTTTATTGAACACTCAGCAATGCTCTAAGTGCTTCATTTGTTTTACAAGCTCATTTCATTTTAATTCTCACGACAACCCCATGAGGTAACTATTCTCTCCACTGTAATAACGAGAAAACTCACCTGGAGAGAGACTGAGTAACTTACTGGTTGTTACTCAGATAATGAAACCCTGATCTGGCTGACTCCACAACCTGGTGCTTAACTAAGGCATCCTGCTGCCGCCCACTCTTCGCCTGCCCTCAAGGAAGCAGCCTCTTCTTCTAACGCAGACCTTCTGCTATGATCACAATAAACTAAATCATTTAGGAATCTGGGGAGAGGCTTTCCAAGCTGCCACTTCCTGGGTGCTATGAAAGCATCCCCTTCCCACTCACCCAGGCTCCCATCAGTGTAGCTAGCTTCATAGGGTTGGGATTCCTGGTCAACCTGACTGCTCTCAGTTGCTTAATGTCTTTGCTGGTTCTCTTTTCTTCTCTTTTTAGTAGCAAAAAATTTGCCATTTGAATCATTCTTAAGTGTTCAGTTTGGCGACATGAATTCCATTCACCATGTTGCATAACCATCACTGCTATCTATTTCCGAAAGTTTTTCATCACCCTTAAGAGAAACTTGGTGTCTCTTAAGGAACAACTACCCACCCCCCGGCCAAGGCCCTTGTCACTAACCACTAGTCTACTTTCTGTCTCTACGCAATTGCCTCTTCTAGATATTTCCCGTAAGTGGGCTCCTACAATATTTGTCTTTTTGTGTCTGGCTTCTTTCATTGCACATAACTTTTCAAGGTTCATCCCCATTGTGGCCCATATCAAAAAGTCATTCCTCTTTTGGCTGATGACAGGTGCAAATCTCGCCCTGGGTCATTGGCTGTGATGTCAACATACTTTGTGTCCCATCTCCCCCTTGGCCCAAGCTGAGCAGGAATGGAAACGAGAGCAATGGGCTAATTACAAGCTGCTGAATTGGGAAGAGTCTAGATGTCCCCCTAAGCCCAGCTTCATCATAGGGTTGTGGCCTTTGTTGCCTTTTAACAAGGGATAATTTGGGTCCAAAGGTCGGTGAAACTTTGGGCTAAATGTGATTTCCTCTGAAATGATGGGAGTGTGGCAAGGAAGAGAAAGAAGAGTGAGCTGAGTGGAAAGTTTTCCTAACCAAGTCCTCACAGCTTGGCTCTCAGCCCTTCAGTGCCCACCACACCCACCAGCCCTGGCCAGTCCTTCCCCTTAGAGAGCAAGAAAGTAGCTTCTGAACGGAACAAAGACGCTCTTAAGTGTTTCCCTCCCAGCTGTGCTTCAGCCAAATGTCAAGTTGTTTACAGCCCATGGGACCAGCTCCCTGGGGTGCTAACAGGCCTAGTCTGTGGAGACGGGCCCAGGTCCCTGTCCCCATGGCAACAGCAGGGCCTGGGGCAGGGTACTCACTGCACAGGAAGCAGGATTTATGGAAGCTATTGCCTTCGCACTGAACCTCTTCGGCAAAGTAAACCGATTTTTGGCACACTCCACATTTCTTGCCTCCTCCCCAGTTCGGCATTCTGCAAAAGGGACACAAAACTGGGAATTAATTTTAGAACATAGATGAAACATAGATGGCCCATGAGGGAAATAAGACATACAGAGACTGAGAAGAAGGATGGAGGCAGGACTCCTATGGGGCTGCCAGCCCAAGTCCAGCACTTCTTCCTGCTTGCTCTTACCCATGTCCTCAAACCTACTACTTATGGGTTTCCTCCTCCAATCTAATCAACAGGTATTTATTGAGCAACTACAATATTTTCAACTCTGTGCTAGGCACTCTTTTTTTTTTTTTTTCTGGGAGTTTTTGGTAAAAGTTTGCACAGCAAATCAGGTTCCCATTTAACAACTTCTACGCATATTGTTCAGTGACATTGGTCACATTTCCTGCATCACGTCAGCATTCTCATTATTTCCGTCCTGGTTGTTCCATTTCCATTATTCTTGCTTCTCTGCCCCTCACCCCTTTGTTTTAGGGTAAATGTGCTAGGCACTCTTGTTGTTATTTCCTGCTGTTGAGTCGATTCCAACTCATGGCAACCCCACACGTATCAGCGTACAACTGTGCTCCATAGAGGTTTTTTCCGAAGCAGACTGCCAGGCTTGTCTTCCGAGGTACCTGGGGGTGGATTCAAACCACCAACATTTTGGCTAGCAGTCTAACACTGAACAGTTTGTGCCACCCAGGGACTCCTTGCTAGGCACTCTAAAGGACATAAATAAGCGTAAGATGCAGGCTCTACAAAGGAGGCTGCAGTTTCGGTAAAAACGAACCATCTACGACTACACACACACATCAGCACGGACAAATCTCATCAAGATACTGTGAAGCAAAAGAAGCAGCTAAACCAGAGTTTGTATACCACAAATCCATCTGTGTAAAGTTCACAAACAGGCAAAACAAATTCATACCGTCTACACGTGAACACACGGGTAGAAAAGTTATACAGAAAAGCAAAGGAGTGATTATCACAAATGATTATCTTAGAAGTAGTGACCTGTAAGAGAGGGAAGGACTGTCATTGGGTGGGGACCGCCAGGGGGCTGCCAAAATGTGGTCATCACTCTAGAATTATTCTTTTGAACTATACTCACAGGTTTTACACACTCTTTTGTATATAAGACATATCTCACAGAAAAAAGGTGTACAAAATAGTGCAGGTGGCAGGCATGCAGGGCACAGCTCTGGAGCTTTAGAATGCGTTAGAATCAGACGGGGGCTTCTGCAAAATCAGATTTACGGGTGCCTCCTCAGATCTGTTGGATCAAAACCTCTGAGAAGGCGGCACAGGAACTCGCATTTTTAATAAGCCCCGCAGGTGAGTCCAAAGCAGGCGGCCTGGGACACACTTGAGATGTTCTAGGAATTGGTTAGGAACTGAGGTCTTGATGGCAGACAGGTGTGGTCCAATCCTGATTCCGCCTTGGGCAAGGTCCTCAGTCTTTCTAAACCTTGATTGCTGTGTCTGAAAAATGGGGATGAAAATAGAAGCTACTTCATTTCTGGACACTAAATGAGATGTGGCACATCAAAGGTACAGCACAGCGCCCGGCATACGGTAAGTCTCCAATAACCAGCAGTTAGTATTATGAACACAGAAGGCCACAGGTCAGTGCCTGGTTAAGGAAAGAGCAGCACAGACGGTAAATGCTATAGGAACTTGGAGGAAGAAAAAGCCCTTAAGCTGATGGGATCTGCTTCTCTCCTTCCAATTCACTCACTCGCTTAACAGACATGGCTGAAGGAAGAAGATAACCTCTAGCTCTTTAGACAGAAGTTCATGTGTAGGGCAGAGACCGGGTCCTAGTGAACGCGCTGCAGATACTGACGGATGCTGAGGTAGCCCAGACGTGGTGGGTAAAGGAGGACGCAGCGTGCTAGGGAATGAAGCGGATGGGTACAGCAAAAGGTTTCGGGGGGGAAAAAATCCTGATCTGAGAGTTTCTGGAAGCAAGTCCCTCCTTGCCCCTGCGTGAGCGGAGGAGCAACTGGCTCTGGGGGTTGTTATCAGAGGGTAGACAGTCAGTCTTACAACAGCTGAGAGACAAAAAGAAACTGAGTCTGTGATGACATCATTAAGCCACTGAGTTCAGCCAGCCTGAAGTTCAACCTATCTCTGAACTCTCCCGATTCAAGGCGACCCCATGTGTGTCAGAGTAGAACTGTGCTCCACAGGGTTTCAGTGGCTGATTTTTGGGAGGCAGATTGCCAAGCTTTTCTTCTGAGGCGCCTCTGAGCGCACAGGACTAGAACCTCCAACCTGTCAGTTAGCAACCATCGACTTCCCTCTGCCTTGCTGTTGTCTGTTGCCATGGAGTCTCTTTTGACTCGTGAAGATCCCGTGTTTGCAGAGTAGAACTGCTCCATAGGGTTTTCAAGGCTGTGACCTTTCAGAAGTAGATGGCCAGGCCTGTCTCCACCCATGACTCCACCTCACACGCTATCACAGTTGGAGTTGGTGATGTCATCACTGCGCTCAGCGCCCCCGCCGAGTGCCCAGCCCAGGGCCTGCACGTAGACAGCACTGTGCACGGTTGGGGGAGGCTACCTGAGAGGCTGCCTGAGGTACAGGGCTGGAGCTGGGCCCGCTGTGCTCTCCCAGCTGGGAGTGCACACTGACACTAGCAGGGCCATAGCCCACAGCGTCAGCGGTTTTCCCCTCCCAGGTCCTGGACCACAGTTCCTCTGGCTTACACACATCACTGACGCACCACAGGTAGGATTTCTCTAGCTGCACACGACCTCTCTACCTTCCTCAGATAAGTCATGGGGCCCGAGCTCCCAGATCTTCAGGCCAGTCCCCATTCCCAGCCTCTGACACCCCAACTGTTCCTTCGGCCCCTTTCTGTGCTGAGGCCTCCAGGGGCCAGCTGCTCTCATTGAGCAAGGGCTGGGCTCTGCAAAGCCATGTGATGTGATGGACAATTTGATAAGAATAGCAACATGTGACAGGCATCACCGGCCGTTAAACCCTCACCAATTTCCCCCTTCTTTGTTACTGTTGTTAGGTGGCGTCAGGTTGGCTCCAACTCATAGCAACCTTATCATGTATAACAGAAAGAAAAGCTGCCTGGTCCTGTGCCATACTCGCAATAGTAGGTATCTCTGAGCTCACTTTGGACATGTTATCAGGAGGGACCAGTCCCTGGAGAAGGCCATCATCCTTGGTAGAGAGTCAGCAAAAAAGAAGAAGAGCCTCAATGAGTTGGATTGACACAGGGGTTGCAACAATGCTCTCTTCCTTGCTACAGAACCTCAATTATATTCAGGCAGTTACCCCTCCACCAAGTGACTCAGGGGAGGCCCCCGTCCTCAGCTCCAGGGGCAGAGCCTGAGTCCCTTAAGCCAACATCAGTGACTCCATTCCCCTGCCAGTAGCTGGTCCAGGAGCGGGCTGGGACACTGAATGGGCCATGTCACTTCTGGCCAGTGAGATGTGAGGGAAGCTTTGCTTGGGCAGCTTCTGAGAAAATGTGCTCAGTCATATGGGGCCACACAGGCACTCTTCCCCCTCTGAGGTGACTAGACATGACCTCTGGACTTCTGCAGGCAAGGCACTCCAAGTGACAGACTGCCATTGATTGAATGTCTACTGTGCTCCAGACAGCTTACAGATTCCATCTCATTTCATCCTCACCACTTGGAGACAGAGAATATATGCCCACTTTACAGACAAGGAAAACGAGGCTCAGAAAGGCTGGGCAATTTACTTGCAGCTACACAGCTATTTTTTTTACACAGCTAGAAGAGGTAGAAGTAGGATTTGAATGCGGGTCCGGCCATTTCTAATCTTGTCACCCCAATCATCATACTGCTGCCCTATGGTATTTAAGAGTACTGCCCAGTACCTGCTCATGGTGGGCAATAGGTACACCAATGCTGGCTCTCCTTCCAATCCCCTGAACCAGCTAGGGACATACTCCATGCCCCTAGGAACATCCCCAACGGTGGAAAGTTCCCCTGATCACGTGGTCGTGGGCCAGTTCCAAGCAATGTTTTGTTCCCCAACACAAGAGCCCTTCTCCCTCTGGGGGAGACCCAAGCTTCGCACAGGCCTCCCCTTGTTCTCCCTGGCTGCATGTCAGGGGCCCACATCCAGCAGGGCCCCAGGGAATCAGGAACATGGACAGGGAAATGGGTGAAACCCAAGGGTTTGCCAGTGAGAAAAATCTGCCCAGGATGCTTCTCAGCTGGGCCATTCCTTTGAGCTGGGCCATTTGGTTGAGGGTCTCTCCTCAGGAGCCCAGTGAATAGGCAATGGCCCTAGCGACTAGAGATGGAAAATAATGACTATGTCCACTGCCAGGAGGGGTCTCAGGCAGGCTCTGTGGGTGGGCTCCTGCCCCTCTCTGCCCACACAAACACCCCCCAGGAGACCAGTCTGTGGGGAAGAGTCAGCTGAGAGAGCCCTGGCCACCTCATTCCCTGCAAGGGCGAGGCTTGGCCTTCACTCCACCCCTCCTTTCTGCCCAGCCCTTCTTTTCAACAGCTAACAAATCCTGTCTCCAGGCTGAATTGCCTTAAAAGGAAACCTGTTTCTCAGCATGTGTGGAGTGCCTAGGGGGAGGCCTGGCGCCTTCTTAATCTCCTTACCATTTCTAGGGGAGGGCAGTCCTTCCAGCAGGAGGTTGTGGCAAGAGAGCTTCCCTAGTTCAGAGCCCAGGTCACAGAGTTCAGTGTCCAGGAAAGTGGATGTTGGAGTCAGACAGATCTGGGTTTCCTCCTAACAGAACGGTCTTGGGCAAGTTACTTTCCTCTCTGAGCTTCAAGTTCCTTGTCTCTAAATTGGGACCAGGAGCTCCCGTGGCACCGTGGTTAAGAGTTTGGCTGCTAACCAAAAGGTCAGCAGTTCGAATCCACCAGCCACTCCTTGGAAACCCTATGGGGCAGTCCTACTCTGTCCTATAGGGTCACTATGAGTTGGATTCGACTCGACAGCAAGGTTTTTTTTTTTTTTTTTTTTTATGGGACCATGTTGTTGTTGTTAGGTGCCGTCAAGTTGATTCCAACTCACAATGACCCCATGTGACAGAGTAGAACCGCCCCATAGGACTTTCTAGGCTATATAATCTTCACAAAAGCAGTAGGTTAGAACTGCCAACTTAACCAGCGCAGCACCAGGGCTCCTTAAATGGCACCATACATGCCTCGAAAATGGTTCCAAGGGTTAAATGACAACGTACGTAAAGTGATGGCACAGCGACTGGAACACTGTGAGAGCTCAATTTTTATTGTTAAGTCATTGTTCTGATTACCACCACCAGGACTGGCCCGGCCAAGCCTTAATACCACCCAGATGTGGGGCCAGATGTTTACTCTCTTTCCCAGCAAGTCCACACCTGGAAGGGATAGGCTTGAGGAGTAACGTGCCAGATAAAGTAGGGACCAGGAATTCCTGACTTAATTTGTCAGCCCAGCTAATGAGTCTGGGACAGGTTACTTGCTCATCCTCTGGGGTGTAATTCCCTCTGGCTACTCGAGTCCATAAGCAGGGCCATCTGTCTTTATATCAAGCTCCCTTCTATATTGCTCTGCTGATGAGTGTTTGGTACATCATTATGCCTTCTGTAATCATATTATCCACCTACTGGGTTTGGAGTGGGCTCTCTTCAGTGTTACAGTCCTGCTGGGGATTGCCCTCTGTGTTCCGGCTTGTCCTACTTCACTCTGTTGATAATCTCAACAGAGAATAGTTTGAGTTTTCTGCTGAATGGCTGGAAATATCTAGTCAGCTGTTTACCTGAAATGCCAGGATCCTCCAGGCTGGCTGGAGGGTAGGAACCCCTTCTGATATGCGACAAGCTACCCAACCAGCCCTTCCTATCCAGCTGTCCCATTAACAGCTGTATCCAGATCCTCAATCTTGAGAGGAGAGATTCAAGATGGCAGCTCTCGTAGCAGCCGAGTGAGGAGCAGACACAGGGCACAGATGCGCATGCTTACCCCAAATCCAGCGAATAGGGGATAGGTTCAGTTTCAAGTTTAAGGAACCGTCTCAGAGGTGCATAATCTCCGGCAGTGCCTGAAGGAGATCTCATCAAGCCCTTGACAAACCATGCCAAATCTTTATTTCTCCAGTGGAAAAATCTCTTTCTCACATTCCAAGATCTCTTGTTCCCTGGAGCCAAAGAGCAACTCTTGGGCCAGGGCTCCGGCCCCCACCCACTCGGTCTGGTAGAGCCCCATGGAGTGTTTGCCTAATTGGAAATGTGCTGCTCGCATTACCTGAGCTGTTTGGTATCTGGCCAGGTACACAGGAGAGCTGCAGTTCTTTCCAACCCCACAACTCAGCCCCTTCCTCCATGCCCCCCATAGCAGGAGGGCAGCCAAGGAGAGACAAGAAAGGAGGGAGGCCCCAATGGTCAAGGCTCGGAGCCCATGTTCTGGAGGTGACACCTGAGAGCCCAGGAAATACACCGCCCCTGAATGTAAATGTGATGGCCACTGACGGGGGAGGACCGGCAACACTGCGGGAGCAGAGCTGGCTTGGAAGCTGATATGGAGGTGGTGCCAGCCCAGCCTCAGTTTCACATGCCCCACCACAAGCCTCACTCTTTCTTCAGAACCTTGTACTTGACTCACGTCTCTGAGAAGTTAACCAGCACCACAGAGCTATGATCACTCCATACCCCATAAAAACAAACGAAAAAGCATGTGCTGCCGATTCCAACTTACAGTGACCCTATAGGACAGAGCAGAACTGCCTTATAAGGCTTCCAAGGCTATAAATCTTCACAAAACAAACTGCCACGTCTCCTACAGAGTGGCTTGGTGGGTTTGAACTACCAACCTTTGGTTAGCAGCCGAGCTCTTAACCACTGTGCCACCAGGGCTCATTCCATGCCCCACAGTACCCCAGAACTTGGCCCATCATTCTAGCTCAGCTCTCTCTCTGTAGTATGAGCGTTCTCTTTTCACATCCATGTCCCATGGCCGTTGTAGAACCGAACTCACAAGGGCAGCGTTACGTCTTTTCATTTCTCTGTTTATCCCCTAATATCTTTAAGGGCTCTCCACCTGTGAAGCTCAGAACTCTGAAGGTCAACAAATGTAGAAATAGGGTCTATGAGTCCTTTTAAGTATTTCAAAACTACTACGGAAATCCTACATTATAATAAAGCCTCACAGGCTAATTAGCAGATCAAGTTTCTTTGCTTTTATCTGGAATGAAGTCAACTTAGTGTGATTAACAGCTAGTTATGCCATGCTGAACAAAAAGGTCAGAATGATTTTTCTTTGATTAATTTTTTAAAAATGAAAACAACTAGTACTCAGGTCTCATAAACATGGGTTGTTTGGAGCTGACATCTTGGTAAGCACCATCCCACGCCACCCCTGTGAAATGAATGCTGGGTACTCGGGACAGGGAGGACTTCCCATTTCTTCCTCCCACTTTACTGGTGAGGAGCCAGATGCTGCCTTCTGACCCTTGGGAAGCCCTGGAAATGTGCAAGTCCTGAAATGCTAGCTGCCTCAGTATTTACACACTTTACCATACATGGGAATTACTCAAGGCTGATGTCAGACGAATTCCTGGGGAGCTGCGTGGTACAACCACGTTATTACCAAATCAATTCCTAACAACTGGAAACAGCAAGCAAAGCACCTCCTGTCCTGTCAGAAGCCAGGACCCCCTCCCCTTCCCCCCACACCAGGAGCTCCGCTGCCTCTTTTTTTTTTTTTTCCTTTCTTCTCAAGCAGGCTCTTTTCTAAGCTTCTTGTCTTTCCTACACACCTACCCCCAATATTCAAACATGCATCAGACCCTGTGAAAGCATACTTATTGGGATCTGGGTACTAACTTCAGGGGTCCTCTCTCCCCCTTCCTGGCCAAGCAGCAGAGTAAAAACCTAGAGGCTGTGAGTTCTAACCCCGACTCCATCCACATTAAAACTGGCAAAGCCATATTCCCCAAACAGTGCATAAACCACTGTGAAGCACCTGGTAAAGCTAATGTATTTCACAAACGGTAGATACGTCCTTAGTGAGTTGATCTGGAAAAGGGAAAACATAGAGGAGCAAGAAAAACAGTAACAGAGGGAGGGTTTTGAAAGCAGACTGTTTGAAAAGCAACTCCAATATGGACCAACTGCCATCTCAGGCAAATTACTTGTCACCTCTGAGCCTCAGTTCCTTTATCTGTAAAATGTGGGAACATCAGTACCTACTTGACAGATTGTCCAAGGTAATATGTGAAGCGTTTAGCAGGTGCCAGGCACACTGCAAGTGCTGATATCTGCTTAGTGTTGTCTTAAGGAAGGCCAGCTCTGTAATGCTCATTGTACAGTGTTGTGTCTCTAGATAGTTCCCAGTACCTCCGAGTCATGGCAAACTGCTGATTTAGAGGAAAATTCCCCTTATTCTCACTAGCACCTCCTTGGATCTCAATATGTTTAATGCATGTCTCTTCATAGTCCTCTAGCAGGCCAAGCTTTCCCCATAAACCAGACTTGCATAAATATTTAGAACTTTGGCAGCCTACCACAAAAGCCTTCCCAATTTGCTTTCCCCACCAGCAGATCTAGGAATAACAACTTGCCTTTTTGACCTCACCTGGTCCTCAACACTACTCACATGGAAAAACTGGCTAGCAACTATCTGTAAGTTTTCGGTAAAGGCAAGTGGATGTCCAACTGGACAGCTCAGCTCAGCTCAGCTCAAAGTCTATGACTATTTCATTCACTCACCAAATAGTTACTGATCACCAATCAAGGGCCAAATACTCCACCCCCAGGAGGCAACTCTGGCCCCTCACTACTGGCTCCGGAGAGAGATATTTGCAATTAAAAAATAAACCACTGAGGCCAGTGATTTCAGGTGCTAAGGCGGACCAGAGGCAAAGAGGCCGTGGCACCTCTGGCTTTCACACGCTATTGGCAGCTCAAATGGAGAGCTGGTGGGCTCCCTCTTCAGTTTCTCTCCTGCACCCTCCCCACACCTCTCAGTACTTGGCATCTGAGGCCTGGCAGACAGTTCTCTCCCTCCCCCACCTCTGGCCTACGCCACACCCTCCGGAATAAACTTCCTTCCCTGTCTGACTGCCCTCCACCCTGGATATCCTCTGAGAGGCAGAGGGTCATTCACAGGGAGACTGAGGGGCAGGGAGACTAGATTCGGGCAAGAATGGGATAAATGCTACGTATGAAGTATGACCAGTGGATGAGGGTTGAGGACAGCCTCTGTCTCAGTGGTACTGGGCCTCCTGACGCCCCTCCCCCCTTCCCCCTCCCTCGGAGAATCAAGAAGCAGCAGCTGAATAAGAGCAGGAGAAGCTCAGCACCCCTCTCCCCATACCCGACCTGGGCGAAATCAGCAATCTGTACTTCAAGATGATGGAGAGAAGCAGCGCCTTAGGCCTCACCCTCTGGGAAGGAAAGAGCTGGGTACGCAGGACCAGGAAGAAGGCAGTAATTGACTGCTACTATGTTTGAACACCTGCTACCCGTTGCCCGCCAGTTGATTCTGACTCATAGTGACCTTGATGATACACTCCCTGAAAGAAAGTGAAGCACTGAGAGGTTAAGTAACTTGTCCGAGGTCACCCGCGTAGCAAGAGGCAAATCCAAAACTCAAACCTAGGTCTTTCAACCTTCCAATCTGTCACCAAGATTCCAAGCTGTGTCTTCATGGTACGCTTTCTACCAGAGCCCAGCAGTAGATTTCTTGGTGCCACTGTGGCAGGATCTCAAGCAGGGCACTCAGAGTGGGGAGGGCCTGCCCATTCATTTGTCCCAAAAGATGAATGGCTGGAGGGAAGGGCCCACTCCATTGTTCCCAGCATAGACCCGGTTCCTGATGGCAACAGCACAAAGACCAAGGAACATGGAGAATATTCTCAGGTCTGTGAGAGGGATAAAATACCGGCCTCAGAGGGTTGCTTGCTGGGTAATAGGTTGCACCGTGCTTTAAACATCCTCCTTTCTTGCTCCCTCAAACCGCAGTGCTCAGGGACTAGGGCCACAAAACGCTCACTGTTGGCTTTTCCAGGTGTCTGTAATCGTCCCCATCTAGCATCAAGACTTGGGGTAGAGAGAAGTGAAAATCTCTCCCCCGCCATCTAGTTATTCCGAAAGTCTGAAAACTCGCACCTGCGCTCAGGGACACAGATCCCCAAGGCCCGCTCATGAAGCCAGATGTTTCCCTCGCCCCACCCGCGGGCGTCTTCTCCCTGAGCAGGAGGGTGAGGGAGGGGGTGGCACGGATGCCCTCATCTCCCTGTCATACAATGACCGTCAGTGGCGCGCAGAATTGCCGATTGTTCTGCTGCGGAACCTGCAGGCGGCGGGGGGAGCCAGGCCGCGCCGGGTCGGGGACTCGCGGGAAGCCCTGGGGTGGGAAGGGGCCCGGTGGCTCCTGGAAAGAGGAGCTCGGCCCGGACTAACAGCGGCCCCTTGTCACAGCTCGGTCCGCCACGGCCCCTGCCCGCGCCACTTTCCGGCCAACTTTCCACGCAGCTACTTGGGCCGCCGCGGGGCGGGAAAGACCAGCGGGCGCCCCCTGCGTACCCAGACGCCCGTACGGCGAGCAGCCGCAGGCGCAGAGCCGGGCCAGGCTGGGGCCGGGGCGCCCGCAGCCCAGGGGGTTGGGGCCGGGGCGCGCGCAGCCCAGGGAGCTGGGGGCCGGGGCGCGCGCAGCCCAGGGAGCTGGGGGCCGGGGCGCGCGCAGCCCAGGGAGCTGGGGGCCGGGGCGCCCGCAGCCCAGGGAGCTGGGGGCCGGGGCGCCCGCAGCCCAGGGAGCTGGGGGCCGGGGCGCCCGCAGCCCAGGGAGCTGGGGGCCGGGGCGCCCGCAGCCCAGGGAGCTGGGGGCCGGGGCGCCCGCAGCCCAGGGAGCTGGGGGCCGGGGCGCCCGCAGCCCAGGGAGCTGGGGGCCGGGGCGCCCGCAGCCCAGGGAGCTGGGGGCCGGGGCGCCCGCAGCCCAGGGAGCTGGGGGCCGGGCGCACTCACCTGGCGGCTGGCTCGGGCGGCGCGCGGGCTGGAGGCGCTCTCGGAAGCAGCGGCTGGGCGCGCCGGCCTCCGCGCAGTTTTGTTTCGCTCTGCGGAAGGCGTGTCCCGCGCCACGCCAACCAGTGCGCTTTGCACACTGCACCACACCAGCTGATGTCATGGCGCGAAGCCCCGCGGCGCTGCCCCCCTAGGACCCGGGACAGCCCGGACGGCACCGACTCCAGCGTGCCCGGCGGGCCCGCGCTGCGGCCCCACTGTGTGCGCTACCGCCCGGCAGAAAGGACGTGCAAGGGACTTCTCAGGGCTTTCCTGTCAGCCAGACGGGAAGGCGGAGACGTGAGCTGAGAGGCAGAACCGTGATAAACTCTTTCCTCAGAGAAAGAGGGGTCACAAATTTACATGGCCACCTGGTAGGGTGTGAAGGACGCATCGTGGGCGCCAGAGTGAGACACACCAGGCTTCTGATCTGCCCTTTCCACTTACCAGCTGGGGTCTTGAGCAAGATACTTAGCTCCTTTAGGCCTTAGGCTCCTCATCTGTGAAAGGGGTATAATCCACAGAATGTTGCGGAGGTAAAATTCCTTCAGCAGTGGGCCGGCGTGATTTAAAACAACGATAAACAGTTGTCGTGCAGTAGATTCCGACTCATGGCGACCCTATGTGTCACAGTAGAACTGTGCTCCATACGGTTTTCAATGGCTGATTTTCAGAAGTATGACACTCAGTAAGTGTTAACTCCCTCTTCCAACAGCTCTTTTTCCCTCAGCTTTCCCCCATCTTCCCTGCTACCCGAAAGAACACTCCACCCCACCTCCAAGAGCAACAGTTCTGAAAAGTGGGTGCCTCACCTGGGCTTTTTCTCTGGGCTGCTAACCTCAATTTGACAGATGCAGGCTCAGGCCCCTGAGAGCTGCCCCTAGGGTATACCATCCCTACTTCCTCCCCTAGTTCCCAGCCCTTCCTCGCTTCCTAGTGCAGACATTTTGGGGGGCAGAGAAGCTGTGGAGCTGCTGTCTGGGTCAGGGTAGATTCCCTACCCTTTTCCTGGACACTGAAACCAGCCAGAAAACCAGAATTCTAGACAGAGAAGGAAACTCAAAGGTCTCAGGTAGGGCAGGCTTAGGACTGGGAGCAGGACCTGGATTCAAAATGAAGGCACCATTTTCTCTCCTGGGGTCCTGGCTTGTCCCAAGCAAGAACTGCCCCCTGGGGCTTGTGGATTTGGATTTGGAAGGACATGAAGAATCTAAAAGTCTGGTTTGTCTTAGTTATCCGTGCTGCTATAACAGAAGTACCACAAGTGGGTGCCTTTAACAAACAAACTTATTCCCTCACAGTCTAGGAGGCTGGAAGTTTAAATTCAGGGCAGCAGATCCAGGGGAAGGCTTTCTCTCTCTGTTGTTCTGGGGAAGGTCCTTGTCATCAATATTCCGCTGAGTCTAGGAGTTTCTCAGAGCAGGGACCCCGGTCCAAAGGATGCAGCCCACTCCAGGCTCTTCTTTCTTGGTAGTAGGCGGTTTCTCTCTCCTTTTATCTCTTGTAAGATAAAAAGCGATGCAAGCCACATCCCAGGGAAACTCCCTTTACATTGGATCAGGGCTGTAACCTGAGTTAAGTGTTGCTTTCCACTCTAATCCTCTTTAACATAACATAATCTTGCCACATTAACCACAGGCAGGGATTAGAATTTACAATTTATAGGACAATTACATCAGATCACAAAATGGAAGCCAGCCACACAATACCTGGAATCATGGCCTAGCCAAGGTGACACATATTTTGGAGGGACACAATTCAATTCATGACACTGTTGTTCCCAGAAATATGAGGAGCAAGAAAATGTTGTGATGGATTTCCTCAGGGAGACAAAGCACCATCTTCTACTTTGGTCGTTGTTTGTAACCTGCTGACTGTGTTTCTGAGACAAAGGTAGCAGAAGGCTGGGTGTTGGAAGAGGACACGCGTTGTCTCTTACCCTCTAGGATTGAATTATATCATTTTCACTGGGGGCAGACGGTAGTTATTTATATTATAAATAACCACATTCAAATCTTGAGTTTACATTTCAGTGTGATTAATTATATGTGTGTGTTTGTGTTGTATGGGTGTGCCTACATATAACTTTCTACTGCTTTCTTGAGGTCTAGAGCATTCTCTGAGAAGGAAATATTACAGTCCACTTCAGCCCATAGTACTTCATTGGGGGTAGGCCCTGGAGGGTTTGCTGGGCAGCTGGTTACCGCTTACCCCAGGTCACCCCTGGATGCAGCTGCCACTTCTTCCAGCCTGGGCAGGTATCAAGCTTGGACTCAGGCCTCCACAGATTTTGTTTAAAGCCTCAGGTTGCTGAATTAGCTGTCTTCCAGAAATAAAGTCAAACATCTTCTGATCCAGAAATTAAGTATTCCTCTGGAATTTTCTTTCTTTCTACCATGTTTCTTCATCAATAAATGCTTCAGAACCCCTTACAGTTCAGCAAGCCAGGTTGTGTTATCTGCATATTGCAGGTTGTTAATGAGTCTTCCACCAATCCTGATGCCACGTTCTGCTTCATATAGTCCAGCTTCTCAGATTATTTGCTCAGCATACAGATTGAATAGGTATGGTGAAAGGATGCAACTCTGACACACAACTTTTCTGATTTTAAACCACACATTATCCCCTTGTTCTGTTCGAGGGGCTGCCTCTTGGTGTATGTACAGGTTCCACATGAGCACAATTAAGTGTTCTGGAAAACCCATTCTTGACAATATGATCCATAATTTGTTATGATCCACATGGTCAAATGCCTTTGCATAGTCAGTAAAACACAGGTAAACATCTTTCTGGTATTCTCTGCTTTCAGCCAAGATCCATCAGACATCAGCAGTGATATCCCTCGTTCTAAGTCCTCTTCTAAATCAGGCTTGAATTTCTTGAAGTTCTCTGTCAGTGTACTGCGGCAATCATTTTTGAATGATCTTCAGCAACATTTTACTTGCATGTGATATTAATGATGTTTGATGATTTCCACATTCTGTAGGATCACCTTTCTTTGGAATGGGTACAAATATGTATCTCTTCCAATTGGTTGGCCAGGACATCTTCCAGATGTCCACAAGGTAGACATTTCCATTACAAACGGGAGAAATTGGAGAGAAAGAAGAGATAACAGTCACCAAACAAGTCCAAAACCCAACAGAACAAATTATATTAGCTCTCAAGTCTTGAAAATAATCTTGTTCTCTAACACCTTCTGGACAATGGCCCTGCCTTCCAGACTCTGGATGTTGGCCACATCTTCTGGATTCTGGGTGGAGGCCCCTCAGCCCTGGGCTTCAGCTCCTCCCTCCCAGGCCCACTGGGATGGCAACTCTGCTCCCTCAGCTTTAGGTGGCCCCATTCTCCTAGACCGCCTCAGTGGCAACCCCACCCCTTTTGTCCTGGCATACCCTGTTATTCTGCCCCTTGGGCATGGCAGTCCTACCCCCTCATTTTGGGCAGCTGTCCCATCCCCCTGGCACACCTTAAGGGCAGTCCCACACTCCAGAACCAAGTTGGCGAAGACCTGGCTCTGAAATTTAGGAGGCCGTGGCCCGACCCTTTGAGATCCAGGAGGCTGTGGCTTCACCCTTTGAAATCCAAAAGACCCTGCTTCTCGTGCTCCTTCCAACAGCTCTGCTGATCTCCAAACTGCTCTAGGAAAAGTCTTTTTCTTTTTTTGGAGGACAACAGATGTAGCTCCTGTGGCCTGTTTCCTGCCTGTAGAATTCCAAGAGGCAGACAGCGTTCTTTCCTTTTGTTCTTTCACTGTTCCCTTCAGTCTGAGCTGATGGTTGGTTAGATCCATCAGTCACAGACTTAGTCTCTGTAACAAAAGATTGTGTAGTCATGTCCTTGGTGAACGTGCTAGGACACATGTCCTTTGTTTGTACATCAGAATTTTCTAAAACTTTAAGTTCTGTTTTCATTTTCCATAGTTCCTTTTTAAGTCCACCTCTTTCCTCTCACATTTAAGTGGCAAGGAGAAAGCATACAGCCCCTTTAAGATCTTGCTTAGAAATCTCATCAGCCAGATACCGAAGTTCATCACTTATAAGTTCTGCCTTCCAACAAACATTTGAACATAACGCAGACAAGTTCGTTGCCACTGTATGACAGGCATCTCCCTTCCTCCACTGTCCAACCACGTGTTCTTCATTTTCTTTTAAAGCCTCACCAGAAGCACATTTCACGTCCACATTTCTAGCAACATTCTGTTGCTAGTGCCGTACGTATTTTCTAAGATAATAGAGCCTTTCTCTATAGCTCTCCTCATTCCCTTCTCGGCCCTCACAGAATTGCCTTTGATGGCCATAATTCTATCAACAACCTCTTCAAGGCAATCTAGGCTTTTACTATCAGGCACCTTAAAACTCTTCCAGCCTCTACCCATTACCCAGTTCCAAAACCACTCCCACATTTTAGGTATCTGTTAGAGCAGCGCTCTGCTCTTCCAGTACCAAATTCTGTCTTAGTTATCTGGTGATGCTATAGTAGAAATACAACAAATGGGTGGCTTTAACAAATGGAAATTTATTTTCTCACAGTTTAAGAGGCTAGAAGTCTGAATTCAGAGCATAAGCTCTAGGAGAATGCTTTCTTTTTGTTGGCTCTGGAGGAATGTTATTGTCTCTTCAGATTCTACTTCCTGCTTCCTTAGAGAGCTCCACCTGGCTTGGCATCTATCTTACCCCATCTCTGCTTCTTTCATTTGCTTGTTTAATCTCTTTTATGTCTCAAAAGAGATTGACTCAAGACACATGCTTGGCTGCTAACTGAAAAGTGGGTGGTTCAAGTTCACCCAGAGGCACCTCGGAAGAAAGGCCTGGTGATCTACTTCCAAAAAATTAGCCATTAGAAACCCTATGGTGCACAGTGCTTCTCTGACACACACAGGGCCGACATGAGTTGGACTTGATGTGACAGTGTCATTAATTGAATTGTGTCCCCCAAAAATGTGTGTCAACTTGGCGAGGCCATGATTCCCAGTATTGTGTGGTTGTACTCCATTTTGGGGTCTGATTTGTTTATCCTATGTGTTGTAAATCCTAACCTCTATGAAGTTAATGAGGCAGGACTCGGGCTATAGGAATTAGGTTGTATCTTGAGTCAATGAAAAGAGAGAAGTGAGCAGAGAGGAGAGGGACCTCACATACCAAGAAAGAAGAGCCAGGGCTGGAGCGCATTCTTTGGACCCGGGGTCCCTGTACTGAGGAGCTCCTAGACCAGGGAAAGATTGATGACAAAGACCTTTCCCCAGAGCAGACAGAGAGAGAAAGTCTTTCCCTGGAGCTGACACCCTGAATTTGGACTTTTAGCCTCTTAGACTATGAAAGAATAAATTTCTGTTCATTAAAGCCATCCACTTGTGGTATTTCTCTTACAGCAGCACCAGACACTAACCATTTAGTAATCCTCCCCCTTCCACACACCCCGGAAAACGTGTGACTCGTTACTCCAGGTTATTCTTGGAGTGGCTGAAGATTCTGTAAAGCTAAAGAAATGAATATAGGGAATATGAAGGTTCAAGGAATAAAGATTTCGTGGCTTAGATTAGAACATTTTCAACAGGCATTGCCTTCCACTCTTGCCAGGAAGCGTGCAAAGCCATTTCATAGTTGAAATAGAGCCCAAAGAAAAGCAAGTCTCCTTAGATCGCCAAGAACCACAACACTTTGAAGGGCCCAGAACTAAACTTGGAGGCAGAAGATCTGTTCGAGTCTCAGCTTTGTTGTCAACCATTAAAAATAATATTAATAATCAATAATAATTATCGATCTCCTGCTGCATGCCAGGCACTTACACACGTCATCTCCTTTTGTCTTCACAGCAACCCTGCGAGTACTGTTTTTACCTCCTATTTTGCATCTGAGGAAACCAAGGCATAAAGAGGTAACCTGTCAGCAGCTGTGTGAACATGTTCTCAACCTCAGTTTTCCTCCTGTGTGAAATGAGAGGTTGGACTATCTCAGTCTTCTCAAACTTCTCCACTGAGGTAGTCCTGATAGCAAAGAGGGGTGAATGTGTCTCCTGAGGAGCTTGGCACGTTAGCAGAACCATCCACTTCGAGGTCTTGGAAATCTAGTCATTTTGTAAAAATTTATTTAAATTTTGCATTCTCCTTCACAAATATCTGTTTGTTTTCATAAAAAGATAATGTTTTAAATTACTTACTGTCAGGTAAAATGCTCCTGACCTGGACTCTTTCAGCCTCTCTATCCATGCTCCCCAGGGAGGATTTCTGTAATCTCCCAGGGTTTGCAGGGAAAATGAGCCTTGTAGGCAAAGGCAAAAGGAAAGTCAAAAAAAGCAGTGTAAAATGTCATGAAGAGAAAACTCTAGGTGGAAAGAAAAGGGAAAATCTATCTGGAAAGAGAAATGTCAAGGATCCAGGGAGCATAAAGAGCGCTACAGAGGACTCCTCGTCAGAAACTTGTTTTCAGATTTTCAAGCTGAAGTTTGCACTGTGAAGCACAAAGAATTTTCCAGGGGACCTAAAAGATGATCCAGAAAGTCAGAGGCAAGGTTCAGGGTTGAGTCCTCAAGGCTATTGTGAAACAGGCTGGATAGCTTTTTAATGACCACTTCCTCTTTCCCCCCACCATGGGCTGATAGCTATATAAGGCCACTTCTGCTTCTGTGCGCTGCCTCTCCTCAAGACAGGCTTGTGGTGGTGACTCTTACAGTCATTGTGTAGGGAGGGTTGGACAAACAGGAGGAGCCCAGAGTGAAAGCAGAAAGGTTCTTTCAGAGGCCAGGACAAGAGCAAGGCAGAGGGACCTCCCAGGGTCTGGCTGTTCATGGTACCTCTATTACGAGCCTGGGGAGAAGTGTGGCCACAGAGGGTTGGCCAGAGGTTCAAAAGAAATGTTTTCCTGATGGACCCAGTTTTTTACTCCAGTTCCTCCTTGCTTTAAAACCCTACTTCTTCCATTTCCCTGCTCTAGGACACTCCACCTTTGCTGCTTCAACCTCTCTATGGTCATCTGGCTGGACAACAGTGGTTTACGGCAATGCAGGTAACCCGACTTTAGACAACGCCCTTGACATCTCTGTTCCATCAGGATTGAGTGTGTGAAATTAGACTCTGAGATGGAAGGAAGGATTGGATGACTTGGAGAACTATTTCAACTCCAAGACAAGCCCGAGACATAGAATTTAGTGGACTGGGAGGTCTCAGAGGGAAAGGATTGTAGCTTACTCTCTTTTGTAGCTCACACAGTGCCTTACATGGAATAGGTGCTTAATATTTTATGAATGAATGAATGAATGAAGCTAGTTTCATTTCATAGTTTGCAAGAAGCAAGAGTAAGGTTGCCACCTGCTGGTAAATTTGTGAAAGACATATCTCAGCAGCTTTGGCAGCCAAAGTGGCCATAACCCTCTGTTACCATAAGTCCCCGACTTAGACAATTATTCTCCCTAGGATCACTTTTTACTTAAATTTTTTTGAATCTGACTTGAGATATCCTAGGTTTCTAGCAGATGAGTAAAGTGTGTCCTGGTACATTGGAGACAGTGGAAGCTTTGGGAGAAGCTCAGCTCCTAACCGTTGACAAATGTCCCCTCCCTAAGCTCCCTTTGCCTATCATCCGTGCAGACAGAGAAAACCTGAATGGAGCACCCACGATGTACTCGGCATTGGGCTAGAGTTGCTGTCGTTGTATGCCATCGAGTAGATTCTGACTCATCAAAGAAGCCCATTAATGTAGAGTCAATTCCAGCTCATAGCAGCCATATAGGACAGAGTAGAACTGCCCCATGGGGTTTTCTAGGCTACAATCTTTTTTGGATGAAGCCTTGGTGGCCCAATGGTTAAGCACTCAGCTGGTAACTGAAAGTTCAGCTAGTGGTTGGCACGCCCAGCTGCAAGGGGTTGACGAAACCCAAGATAAGCAGGTCAGACAGTAGGCTGCTGGCTCACAGGCTAGAAAGGCTAATAAATCCCGAGATTGGCAAGCAATATGGCAGGGTACTGGCTCAAGTCCCAAGAACTGGAGGTCAAATAATGACTAGCTGGCTGCAGGATCCAGAGCGAGTAAAATCCTGAGAGCTTTGCCATAACATCCATATATATTTAATGCAGGCCACACCCTTGAGGAAACTGCCTTTACAGCTGATTGGCTAAACACCTCACATCACATCATGGAAGTGATTATATTATATAATGAAATGGAGGCGAACTACTTCATTACACAGCTGCCAGATTACAGCATTATACAAACTGCCAAACTACGTCATTAACTGCATAACTCCAAACCACTGGGAGTCATGGCCCAGCCAAGTTGACACACGGCTTTAACCATCACAGTCCACCTTTTGTCAGCTTGGCGCCTGTATACATCTCCTTAAACCACACATAATCTAAATATTAAAGACAATTACAAAGTCATACTTAGGCCTAACATGCATACAACCAAAAACGCACTAGCTCCATTTTACATCTTATATTTTACAAGTGAAGAAAACAAAAATATTTTATTCACACATACAAGGCAGAAATACTGATAACATTAGTCCTTGTTTCTTCAACTGGTCACATGGTCATACTTGGTATTTAGAACTACCTTCTTCCACTGCCCATTCCATATTCCCTTTGCCCTCAGCAAGCACCTCAGGTGGTCATGGTTGTTTGCTTGATGGGGTGACCCAAACCTTCACTCCTGAAGGGCCTGGGCCATTAGTAGTTGTCACAGATAGAATTGTGTCCCCCCCAAAATATGTGTCAACTTGGTTAAGCCATGATTCCCAGTAGTGTGTGGTTGTGCTCCATTTTGTGATTGTAACTTTGTGTTGAGAGGATTAACTGAGATTGTAACACCACCCTTACTCAGGTCACCTCCCTGATCCAAGATAAAGGGAGTTTCCCTGGGGCATGGCCTGCACCACCTTTTATCTCTCAAGAGATAAAAGAAAGGGAAGCAAGCAGAGAGTTGGGGACCTCACACAACTGAGAAAGCAGCACCAGAAGCAGACCACGTCCTTTGGACCTGGGGTCCCTGTGCCTAAGAAGCTCCTCAACCATGGGAATATTGAGGACAAGGACCTTCTTCCAGAGCTGACAGAGAGAGAAAGCCTTCCCCTGGAGCAGACGCTTTGAATTTGGACTTTTAGCCTACTTTACTGTGAGGAAATAAGTTTCTCTTTGTAAAGCCATCCACTTGTGGTATCTGTGTTATAGCAGCTCTAGATGACTAAGACAGTAGTCATGTCAGAATTGGGTTGCTGTAGTTTTCTATTGACTTTAATCACAGGGCATGGTAGTACTAAGAGACGCCCTAAGGGATCACCTGCATTCCAGACATACTCTTCTTTTCTTCCATTATGTAATGTCAATCTAATTTCCTCTTGGTTGTCTGCATCAGTCACACCAGCCAGTATGGTAATTCCCTTTTTTGCCTGTTGATCCAGAGACATAAGGAGCCCAAAGTGGCCAGGTGGCATTCTTAACTTCCAGTTCAATGGACTCAGTGACGCGTCTCCAGGTGGAAGCGTTCCTTCCTTTGGAACTAAGACCCCTAGACCTGCAGAGCATAAGGTCATGGGGACAGGAAGCAAAAATTTTGCAAGCGAGTCACTAGGGCTAAGAGTGAGTAGTGCCACTCCCATTTCTACCCCTTGATTCCTGGACCCATGAATGCTGGCTATGGGAGAAACAGCACCATATATTTGATGCTGGTTTAAAGCATATACAGCCTCCCAGAGAACATTTCCCTGCAAGGTATTGACACTTACCTGGCACTGTAATTGTGTCTTTAGAAGGCCATTCCATCGTTCTATCAAGCCAGCAGCTTCAGGATGATGTGGAACATGGCTGTTGTTATTAGGTGCCGTCTAGTCAGTTCCGACTCCTAGAGACCCTATGCACAACAGAATGAAACACTGCCGGGTCCTGTGCCATCCTCACAATCATTGTTATCCATGAGCCCATTGTTGCAGCCACTGTGTCAATCCATCTCGTTGAGGGTCTTCCTCTTTTCCGCTGACCCTGTACTTCGCCAAGCATGATGTCCTTCTCCAGGGACTGATCCCTCCTGACAACATGTCCAAAGTATGTAAGACACAGTCTCGCCATCCTTGCTTCTAAGGAGCATCCTGGTTGTACTTCTTCCAAGACAGATTTGTTCATCCTTTTGGCAGTCCATGGTATATTCAATATTCTTCGCCAACATCACAATTCGAAGCTGTCAATTTTTCTTTGGCCTTCTTTATTTATTGTCCAGCTTTCACATGCATATGATGTGATTGAAAATACCATGGGTTGGGTCAGGCGCACCTTAGTCTTCAAGGTGACATCTTTGCTTTTCAACACTTTGAAGAGGTCCTTTGCAGCAGATTTGTCCAATGCAATGTGCCTTTTGATTTCTTGACTGCTACTTTCATGGGTGTTGATTGTGGATTCAAGTAAAAGGAAATCCTTGACAATTTCAATCTTTTCTCCGTTTATCATGATGTTGCTCATTGGTCCAGTTGTGGAGATTTTTGTTTTCTTTATGTTGAGGTATAATCCATACTGAAGGCTGTGGTCTTTGAGCTTCATTAGTAAGAGGAACATGGTAAGACCAGTGAATTCCATGAGCATGGGCCCATTGCCCCATCTCATTTGCTGTGAAGTGAGTCCCTTGATCTGAGGTGACACTGTGTGGGATACCATGATGATGGATAAGGCATTCTGTAAGTCCACGAATGGTAGTTTTGCAGAAGCATTGCTTGCAGGGAAGGCAAATCCATAGTAAGTGTCGATTCCAGTAAGAACAAAGTGCTGCCCTTTCCATGATGGCAGTGATTCAGTGTAATCAACCTGCCACCAGACTGCTGGCTGATCACCTCGGGATGGTGCCATATCAAGGACTTAGCACTGGTCTCTGCTGTTGGCAGATTGGGCACTCAGCAGTGGCAGTAGTCAAGTTGGCTTTGGTGGGTGGAAGCCCAAGTCGTCCCTGCCACCATGGCCACTTTGTTCATGAGCCCGTTGGGCAATAACAGCAGTGGCTAGGGAAAGAGGACGACTGGTTTCCACAGAAAAGGTCATCATATACACTTGACTGTTAAAATTCTCCTCTGCTGAGGTCACCCTTTGGTGAGCATTCACATGAGACACAAATATATTCACTTTTTTGGCCCATTCAGAGAAGTCTATCCACATCCCTCTTCCCCATACCTCCTTGTCTCCAATTGTCCAATCATGTTCCTTCCAAGTCCCTGACCATCAAGCCAAACCATTGGCCACAGCCCATGAATCAGTATACAATCATGCAACTGGCCATTTCTCCTTCCAAGCAAAATGAACAACCGGGTGCACTGCTCAAAGTTCTTCCCATTGAAAGAATTTCCTTCACCACTGTCCTTCAGGGAGGTCCCAGAAAGGGGCTGTAGTGCTGCTGCTGTTAACTTTCTAGTAGTGCCTTCATATCCAGCAGAACCATCTGTAAACCAGGTATGAGTTTTCTCTTCTTCAGTCAGCTGACCATAAGGAACTCCCCATGAGGCCATAGGTGCAGATTGGGAGATGGAAGGTAATGTGACAGAAGTGCAGACCATGGACACTTGGGCCACTTCTTCATGCAACTTACTTGTGCTTTCAGGTCATGCTAAGGCCCGATCTCATACATACCACTTCCTTTTAATGATGGAGTGTTGCCCCGCATGTTCAACTTTATGGTTCGGTGGCTCAGACAACACCCAGTTCATGATGGGTAGTTCAGGCCATATGGTGACTTGGCGGCCCATGGTTAAGTGTTCAATCTCTACTAAGGCCCAGTAACAAGCTGTGATCATTAAGGTTGTGTCCACTTGACTGGGCCATGATTCTCAGTGGTTTAGCAGTTATGATGTAGTTTGGCTGCCACATGATGATATAATCATTTCCATGATGAGATTTGATATAATGTGATCACTTCCATGGTGGAATCTTCTGTTCGTAGCCTATCAGTTGAAAGGGAATTTCCTTGTGCATGTGGCCTGCATCAAATATAAGTGGACTTTCTGACAAGGCTCGGGGGCTTTTGCTTGCTCTGGATCTTGCGGCTGGCTCCTGTTTGCCTGACCGCTGGTTCCTGGGACTTGAGTTAGCTGCTTCCCTGCCATCTTGCCTGCTGATCTTGGGATTCGTGGGTCTTCACAGCCTGTGAGAAAGAGCCCTACTCTCTGACTTGCCTATCTTGGGTTTGCCAGCCCCTGTGGCTACGTGAATAAGAAGAAGCCTTCAACCTGATCTGCAGACTGTGGACATTCCAGCCTCTACAACATTGTGGGTCATTTCTTTGATACAAATCTCTCTCTGTATGTATTTATACACTTTACTGGTTTTGCTTCTCTAGAGAACCCAGCCTAAGACACAAGCCAAAGCTGTTTCTCAAAAGGATAGTAGTTATCTGCAGAGGATGTCAGGGCTTTGCTCCAAAATCCTAAGGGTCCACACTGTAATTCACAAATAGGGGCCTGCCATAGGCTCCAAACAGCATCTCTATCTGCCACTGACACTTCAGGCACCATTGGATCAGCCAGATCGTATGGGCCCAAGTGGCAAAGTGGCTTATACAGCAACCTGAGCCTGTTGCAGAGCCTTCTCTTGTTCTGGGCCTCACTCAAAACTAAACGCTTTTTGACTCACTTGATAAATAGGCCAGAGCAACACACCCAAATGAGAGATTTATTGCCTCTAAAATTCAAAAAGACCTACCAGACATTATGCTTCCTTTTTAGTTATGGGAGGGGCCAGGTGCAATAACTTATCCTTCGCTTTAGAAGGAGTATCTTGACATGCCCCATACCACTGGACCCCCTAGAAATTTCACTGGGGTGGAAGGCACCTGAATTTTTGAGGGATTAATTTTCCACCCTTTAGCATGCAAATGTTTTACCAACATGTCCAGAGTCATTGACACTTGTTCCTTACCAGGTTCAATCAGCATAATGTCATCAATGTAATGGACCAGTGTGACATCTTGTGGAAGGGAAAGGTGATCAAGTTCCCTGCAGACTAAATTATGACACAGAATTGGAGAGCTGATATACCTACAATGTAGGACAGTGAAGGTGTCTTGCTGGCCTTACCAGCTGAAGGCAAACTGCTTCTGGCAGTCCTTCGAAACAAGTATGAAGAAAAAGCATTAACTAGATCAATAGCTGCATACCAGGTACTAGGATATGTGTTAATTTGCTCAAGCAACGAAACCACATCTGGAACAGCAGCTGCAATTGCAGTCACCACCTGGTTAATCTACTGTCATTTCCTAAGATCCATCTGTTTTTTGCACAGGTCAAACAGACAAGTCGAATGGGAATGTGGTGGGAATCAACATCCCTGTATCCTTCAAGTCCCTGATGGTGGCGCTAATCTTTGCAGTCCCTGCAGGATTGCAGGGTTGCTTTTGGTTTCCTATTTTCCTAGGTAGGAGCAGTTCTAATGGTTTTCACTTGGCTCTTCCTAACATAGTAGCCCTTACTCTACTTGTCAAGGATTCAGTGTGGGGGTTCTTCCAGTTGCTGCGTATATCTATTCTAATTATGCATCCTGACACTGAGGATATCTTTACAGTATGGGTTCGGGGACCCACTGGACCCACTGTGACACAAACCTGAGCTAAGACTCTATTAATAACCTGACCTCCACATGCCCCGTCTCTGACTGGTGGGCCACAGTGATGTTTGGGGTCTCCTGGAATTAGTGTCATTTCAGAGCCAGTATCCAGGAATCCCAAAAAAGTCTGATTATTTCCTTTTTCCTCAACAGTCTCTCTCATAAAAGGTTGTAGATCCCTTTGGCAGTGTAGTGGGGTCCTTCCTCAAGAGGACCCAGCCTCCCCTTCATTCAAGGGGTTGTGGGCCTGTAAACAGGCCCAAGTCTGGGAACCGACTGAGGCGCCATGACCCTCTATTCTGGCAATTCAAGTTAGACTGCCATTTGCTTGACCTAGAATTCTTCCACTTGTATGGGGTCAAATAAATATTCAGTAGATTTTTCACCTGTTTCACTCCTAGGGGCACTATGACTAAGTGACTAACACCATAAGAGTCAGACTATTCTGGTTACTACTTTGACTCTGCTGTCCCTTACAGTAACCACACCCACTTTGTCTTTGTTGATTGCGTGCTGCCACTTGGCCTCTAGCACCACGGGGTCCGATCAGCCCCGTTGTACTTAGGTGTCTTAATTCAGTTAGGTCAGCTGCCACTGTCAAATCTAACTTATATAAAATAGCAATCACAGCAGTTTTTCAAGGATGCTAGGGCTCCCTTCACAAATTTGTTCCTCACCATTGTGGTGAAAGGTATGTCTTCTGGGCACTGCATGTGTGGATCTATAAGTCTCACCTGAACCACTCCCCTGGCCCGAGACACCATGCTGGTGGGATCCCTAGGTTTTTTTTTTTTTTTTGCTTTATTTGTTTCTTTGTTTTCTTTTACTATTGCAGCTTGGGAGTCCTTCTAGCCAGGCTGCACTGCAGGGCTTAGGAGCCACTTTCCCAGTCAGTAGGATCCCTGGAGGCATTTCTTTTTTCTTTCTTTCCTTTTTTCCTTTCTGTCTTTCTTCATTTCTCAGTTCTAGTCTCTCTATACATACCTTCTTTTCCTGTCTCCTGAATACCTGGCACTGTGTGACGTCTATAGCCCCTCTAAACAAACTATACTGTGCAGCCTGGGAGTCACTCCCCGGTCTTTGCAGCCACACCAGTGGGACCCCTGGGGGCTTTTCTTTCTTTTTTTTTTTCCAATTTTTGTCTAGTTACTTCCCCCGCCCGCCTTTTTCTTCATTTCTTGGTTTCTCATATCTCCACTCCAATGGCAAGCTCCTTTAGCACTCTGTTTTTTTTTTTTTTTTTTTTTGGCTCCTGCTTCTCTCTCCACCCCCTCTTTTTTCTTATAACCATACTAGCTCCACACATCACAACCTCCCCTCTTCTTCCTGCCTACCTGCACCGTGTGCTAAACATTGCACCCCCAGCAGCACAGTCACAGCTTACTGGAACCTGCCAAGTACTGATTCCCAGCATGCCCTGTTTGTCCTAGTATGTGCCACAAACAACCTGTTCCAGCCCCCGCCCCCTTCTTAACCTGCCCTGTTGCACCACAGCTGAGTGACTGGACCTGCCAACTGGACAAGGAAGTAAAAAACATCATGACCACAGAGGAGCAAACAACAAAGAGTGCACAGCTCGTCTGCTCAGACATAACTGAATAGAACAACAAGGCAGGAAGAAACAAACATATCTACAATCAATAAATGAAGAAAATAACTGCTGAATTTCCTGAAGACAGCAGACAATATCAAAACATATTAAATAATAATAATAATAATAATAATAAAAAGGACAGGCTGGTTCCAGTAGGTGTCCAAAATAAAACACCAGATGACTTTCCAGTAGAAGAAAAGGTACTAGAACTACTTGTCAGGGAATCCAACTCTCTAATACTCAGAGCTATCCAAGAGTTGAAGCAAAAAAGCAGACAAAAATGAGGAAAAATAGACAAATTCAGGGAAAGTGCAGACAAATTCATGGAAAATACAGACAAAAAATGGAAGAATTTGGGAAAATAATACAGGAACAAAATGCCAAAATAAATTCACAAGTAGAAATCATACAAAAGCAACAATTAGAAATCCAAAAGAAAAACAGCAAGATTTCAGAAATGGACACCACCATAGAAGGGCTGAGGAGGAGGTATGAAATAATGGAAGACAGAATCAGCAAAATTGAAGACAAACACTTGGATACAACACTGTTTGAGGAAAAATAAGAAAAAATAATGAAGAAAAATGAAGAAACCCTGAGAATTATGTGGAATACAATCAAAAGCAAAAATTTACAAGTGATCGGAGGTCCAGAACAGGGGTAGAAAACGGAAAACACAGAGAGGATCAATGAATAATTGGTGACAGAGCACTTCCCTAATATCACAAAAGATGAAAAACTGACCATACTAGAAGCTTAACAAACCCCACATACGATAGACTCCAAAAGAAAATCACCAATGCATATCATAATCACACTCTCTAAAACCAAAAAAAAACCAAAGACAAAGAAAATCCTGAGAACAGCTCAAGATCATTCAAAAACAGCTGCAGCAGTGTATTGACAGGAACCACCAGAAATTCAGGCCGGTTTCAGAAGAGAACATGGAACCAGGGATATCGTTGCTGACGTCAGATGGATCCTGGCTGAAAGCAGAGAATACCAGAAGGATGTTTACCTGTGTTTTATTGACTAGGCAAAGGCATTCGACTGTGTGGATCATAACAAATTATGGATAACATTGCAAAGAATGGGAATTCCAGAACACTTAATTGTGCTCATGAGGAACCTGTACATAGATCAAGAGGCAGTTAGTTGTTCAGACAGAACAAGGGGTTACTGATCGGTTTAAAGCCAGGAAAGGTGTGCGTCAGGGTTGTATTCTTTGACCATACCTATTCAATCTGTATGCTGAACAAATAATCCGAGAAGCTGGACTATATGAAGAAGAACGGGGCATCAGGATTGGAGGAAGACTCATTGACAACCTGCGTTATGCAGATGACACAACCTTGCTTGCTGAAAGTGAAGAGGACTTGAAGCACTTACTGATGAAGATCAAAGCCACAGCCTTCAGTATGGATTACACCTCAGCATAAAGAAAACAAAAATCCTCACAACTGGACCAATGAGCAACATCATGATAAATGGAGAAAAGATTGAAGTTGTCAAGGATTTCATTTTACTTGGACCCAAAATCAACAGCCATGGAAGCAGCAGTCAAGAAATCAAAAGGCACATTGCATTGGACAAATCTGATGCAAAGGACCTCTTCAAAGTGTCGAAGAGCAAAGATGTCACCTTGAAGACTAAGGTGCACCTGATCCAAGCCATGGATTTTCAGTCGCATTTTTTTTTTTATATGCATGTGAAAGCTGGACAGTGAAGGACTTCATGCTTGGCAGAGTACAGGGTCAGTGGAAAAGAGGAAGACCCTCAACGAGGTGGACTGACACAGTGGCTGCAACAATGAGCTCAAGCATAACAACGATTGTGAGGATGGCTCAGGACCGGGCAGTGTTTCATTCTGTTGTGCATAGGGTTGCTATGAGTCGGAACCGACTCAACGGCACCTAACAACAACAATACCTTTTATATGCTTAAAATATCTCATGATAAAATTTGAAATTCATAAATAATGGATGGGTATCTAGTGCCAGGTGCCACAGAGGCCAAGGAAAATGTGCGTTAGCGTTAGCTTTTAAGAGGCCAGTGAGTGCCTTTGCAGAGCAGGTTCAGTGCTGCGTCCAGAGCAGAGACCTAATGGCAATGGGCTGTAGAGTGATAGGGAGTATGCATGCACCCCCTTGAAGGGGTTTACTATGAAGTGAAGGATGGGTCTGTTGCTAGAGTAGGGTGCAGAGTAGAATCGGGGTTAAAAAGTGGGTGACTATCTTAGGCTTCCTGGTGGCACACTGGTGAAGTGTCCTGCTGCCAAGCAAAAGGTTGGGGATTAGAACCCACCAGCCGCTCGATGGGAGAAAGATGTGGCAGTCTGCCTCCATAAAGATTACAGTTTGGAAACTCTATGGGGCCATTCTGCTCTGTCCTATGACAATGGATTATTTTTTGTTTTTTGTGGGGGGGGGGGCGGAATTTGATGCTCCTTTAAGGGGCTCTAGTGGCTCAGTTGTCAGAGGGCTTAGCTACTAGCTGAAAGGCCAGCGGATTGAACCCACCAACCGCTCTGAGGGAGAAAGATATGGCAGCCTGCTTCCATAAAGATTACAGCCTTGGAAACCCCATGGGACAGTTCTACTCCGTACTATAGGGTCACTATGAGTCCGAGTTGACTGGACGGCAGTGGGTTTCAATCAGATTTTGTGCACCTTTGGTCTCTGTCTCTGTGGCTATTCCAGTAAAGATCCTGGAACGCTATCCCCTGAAGTCATCTTTCAGTGAAATAACAGACTGGCACACAAAATAAAGGATATTACCCATGAGTACAGTGCTCCATTAAAAAAAACCATCTATGTGCGGGGGGGCCAAGATGACGGAGTAGGCAGAAGCTTCCTGCAGTCCCTCTTACAACAAAGACCTGAAGAAGTAAGTGAATTGATTATATATGACAATCAAGGAGCCCTGAACACCAAAGGCAAAGTTGAGCAATAGGACTGAGCAGCAGGGAAAGGGAGAGATGGTTCAGAAGCAGCGAGGAGTTGCCAGATCTGACCCAGCAGAAGCCTATGCCCCGCAGGCTGGATCTGCTGGCGCAAGCGTGGAGACACAAGCAGTGGCATCCAGGACACGCTTTCCACATCAGGAGAGACTGAGTGGTGGAGAGTCCATTCATGCCTCCAGAATCAGTAAAAAGCAGGGCTCAGTCAGCAAAAGGTAAATACATGCATCTAACCTACCACGTGGATGAAAAAACACCCCTCTGGGAAAAGCCTCTCTCCCATTTACCTGCCCACTTCCTGCTCTGCACTGGGTCTGAGCCAGCTTCAGAGATTGCTGTGTCCCCTGGGCTGGAAGTAGAACCTGTCATGAGCCCTGCACCATTTTCCCAGCCTTGAAGAGTGAACAAATTAATAAACAAGAAAAAATAATATGCCAGCTCCCCCAACTCGGGAACTCAGGGCAGAAACATCTCCTTTGCCTAAGCATAGGCATAAGGGGTCCACCGACCTTGAATGCTTTCATCCCTACATAGACCTCTGTGGGCCCATTTCAACAGTGTAGGCCCTCATTGTCACAGTACAACAGGGTATATACCTGAAGTCTAACCTCAACTGTATCAGCTATATGGTGGAGAGGCAGGTTTGTGACATTTGACACTGCTTTGCCTATTAAGCAGGGTCCTCACCTTTGCACATCAGGGGCCTGAGGACTGGTGGCTCCACCCATGTCACCTGGCCACCCGTGACAGGAGCCCAAGAATAAATGGTGCCTCCCAGTCCTGACAGCCAACAGCATTGGGTACCTATAGTCTGGATGCAAAACCCAACCACCTATGTGCTGTAGGGAACAGGGACATGCTTTCATCATAGACACTCAGGGGCTGCTGTCAGCCCCTTGCCTTGCTCAGCACGTGACCCCCTACTGCAGCCAGATACCTGTGCTTACCCCGATCACCCCTGCCCATCTAGGACTGTAGGTGAGGGCCTGCACCACACCTTGGTGACCGACTACCTGGATACCTGAACTGAATCCATACAAGAAAAGCAAATGGACTCTTAGGCTTACATACCTAGTAACAGCCCTAACCACCTGGTGACAGGACGTGAGAGTGTCAAAGGTGCCAATAATCAAACGAACTTACATAAGCAGCCTATCAAAACAAAACAAGAAGCTAGGATACAGTAAGCAAACATAAAATAAATAAATACAATAACTTATTGGTGCCTTGGAGACAACAGCCAATGTCAAATCACATAAAAAGGCAGACCATAATGGCTTCAGCAAGATCCCAAAATGAAGAATCAAGAAATCCTCCAAATGAAGAGACCTTCCTGGAATTACTGGAGGTAGAAGATAAAAGATTAATATACATAACTCTTCAAGATATCAGAAAGGAGATCAGACAAAATGCAGAACAAGCCAAGGATCACACAGACAAAGCATTAGAGGAACTTAAGAAGATTATGGAAGAGCCCAATGACAAATTTAACAGGCTGCAAGAACCCACAGAGAGACAGCAAACAGAAATCCAGAAGATTAACTGTAAAATTTCAGAATTAAACAACTCAGTAGAAAGTCATAGGAGCAGAATTGAGACAATGGAAGTCAGAATTAGTGAGATTGAAGATAAAGCACTTGAAACCAACATATTTGAGGAAAAATTGGATAAAAGAATTTTTAAAAATGAAGAAAACCTAAGATTTATGTGGGACTGTATCAAGAGGAGTAACCTACAAGTGATTTGAGTACCAGAATGGGGGGAGGGGAAGGAGAAATAACAGAAAATGCAGAGAGAATTGTTGAAGATTTGTTGGCAGAAAACTTCCCTGATATCATGAAAGGTGAGAAGATATCCACCCAAGATACTCATCGAACCCCACACAAGGTAGAGCCCAAAAGAAAGTCACCAAGACATATTGTAATCAAACTTGCCAAAGCCAAAGATAAAGAGAGAATTTTAAGAGTGGCTATGGATGAACAAAAAGTCACCTACAAAGGAGAGGAAATAAGACTAAGCTTGGACTACTCAACCATATAGGCAAGAAGGCAATGGGATGACATATATAAGGCCTTGAAGGAAAAAAAATTGCCTGCCAAGAATTATATATCCAGCAAAACTGGCTCTCAAATATGATGGTGAAATTAGGACATTTCCAGATAAGCAGAAGTTTAGGGAATTTCCTAAAACCAAATCAAAATTACAAGAACTATTAAAGGGAGTCCTCTCGGTAGAAAATAAATAACGTCAGATAACCACCCAAGACTAGAACACAGGACAGAGCAAACAGACATCAACCCAGACAGGGAAATCACAAAAATAAATCAAAGCTAAAACACTGAAAATAGGGAAACAGAGAAGGCATTATTTAAAAGATGACAACATTAAAACAAAAAAGGGACTAAAAAATGTAGTCACAGATCTTTCATATGGAGGTGAAGTCAAGGCGATATAAAGAAATAAAAGATTGGTTTAAACTTAGAAAAATAAGGGTAAATATTAAAGTATCCACAAAGGAGACTAACAATCCTTCACATCAAAATTAAAACAAACAAACAAGAAAAACATAAAAACTAAGCAAATACAAAATCAACAACAATGAAAAAGATGAAAAGAAAATGCATAAAAATGACTCAGCACAGAAAATTAAGTGGAACAAAGAAACTGTCAACAACACTCAAAAAAAGACATCAAATGACAGCACCAAACTCATACCTATCAATAATTATGCTGAATGTAAATGGACTAAATGCAGGAATAAAGAGACAGAGAGTGGCAGAATGGATAAAAAAAATGATCTGTCTATATCCTGCCTACCAGAGACACACTTTAGACTTAAAAACACAAACTAAAACTCAAAGAATGGATAAAAACATACCAAGCAAACAACAATGAAAAAAAGAGCAGAAGGGGCAATATTAATCTCTGACAAAAATAGACTTCAAAGTAAAATCTACCTCAAAGGATAAGGAAGGGCACTATATAATGATTAAAGGGTCAATACACCAGGAGGACATAACCATATTAAATACTTATGCACCCAATGACAGCATTCCAAAATACATAAAACAAACTCTAAAAGCATTGAAAAGGGAAATAGACAGCTCCACAATAATAGTAGAAGACGTCAACACTCCACTTTCGGTGAGGGACAGAACATCCAGAAAGAAACTCAGTAAAGACACGGAAGATCTAAATGCCACAATCAACCAACTTGACCTCATAGACATATATAGAACACTCCACCCAACAGCAGCCAAGTATGCTTCCTTTTCCAATGCACATGGAACATTCTCCAGAACAGACCACATGTTAGGCCATAAAGCAAGCTTAACAGAATCCAAAACATTGAAATATTACAAAACATCTTTTATGACCATAAAGCCATAAAAGTAGAAATCAGTAACAGAAAAAGCAAGGAATAGAAATCAAACACGTGGAAACTGAACAACACCTTGCTCAAAAACTACTGGGTTACAGAAGAAATGAAGGGCAGATAAAGAAATTCACAGAATCAAAAGAGAATGAAAACAAATCCTACCAGAACCTTTGGGACACAGCAAAAGCAGTACTCAGAGGTCAATTTATAGCAATAAATGTATACACACAAAAAGAAGAAAGGGCCGAAACCAAAACGTTAACCCTACAACTTGAACAAATAGAAAAAGAACACCAAAAGAAGCCCTTGGGCACCAGAAGGAAGCAAATAATAAAAATTAGAGCAGAGTTAAATGAGATAGAGATAGAGGGCGGAGCCAAGATGGCGGAATAGACAGACACTTCCGCCGAGCCCTCTTTACAACAAAGACCTGAAAAAACAAGTATAACAAGTATATCTGTGACAAGCTGGGATCCCTGAGCATCAAAGGCAAGCTTAGACAATGAACTGAGGGGCAGGAGAAGAAACAGACTGTTCGGAAGCAGAAAGGAGTTACCAGACCTGAATCACAGGGAGCCCTCAGGCACCGTTCCTGGAGCGGCGGCGGCAGCGGTGGTGGCGGGTTGGTCCTAGTGTTCAGCCGCGGTTTCCTCAAGGAGAAACAGCCAGCCACACAGCCCACTCACACCTCCGGAACCTGAGGAGAAGGGCGCTCTCGGCAAAAGCCAAGTACTTGCGTATATTTTACTGCACCCCCACCCCCAAGCCGGCTTCAGCGGCTGAATCCCCGGGACTGAGATAGACCCTGGCGAGCACCTGGAGCCGTCCTCCTGGCCTTGGGGAAGGAAAAAAATTCCAACTGGGGGGAAAAGATAATATGTTAGATCCATTAACTGGGGGAGCTCAGGACAGAAGTGGATCCTGTCCAGGCATAAACTGTCCGTGGACCTCGAGCACATTTCCCTTCTGCGTGGACCTGTGTGGGCCTATTTTGGGAGAATAGGCACTTCTTGGCAAACTTCAACCATTTCAGCGGTGCGGTGAAGAGGTAGGTGTTTGACGTTTGACATTGCTTTGCCTATTAAACAAGGTCCTCACCTACCCACAACAGGGACCTAAGGACTGGTGGCTCCACTTGTGTCACCCAGGCACCCACAACAGGGGTCCAGGGATAACTGGTACCTCCCAGTCCTTACAACAAAAACTTTCAGTGCCCATGGTCCCTCTGCAGAGCCCACCCCCCAGCACGCTCTAGGGAACAGAGACCCGTTTTCTTCAGAGACACTTGGGGGTTGGCTCTCAGCCTCCTGCCTTGTTCAGAGCGTGACCCCCTGCTGCAATCAGATACCGGCATATACGCCAATAACCCCTGCCCCTCTAAGACTGTAGGACAGAGCCTGTACCACACACTTGATATCAGCTACCTGGAAACCTGAGCTGAAGTCATACAAGAAAACTGAATGGACTTCTAGACTGATATACTTGATAACAGCTCTAGCCAGCTGGCGACAGGACACCAGGGCTCCGAAGGTGAAAATAATCAAGCTAGCTCACTCAAGCAACCCATAGGGGTATACCAAAACAAAACAAAACAAGCAGCTACGACACAGTAAGCAAGCATAAACTAATACAATAACTTATAGATGGCTCAAAGACAACAGTCAATATCAAGTCACATAAAGAGATAGACCATGATCACCTCAACAGGCTCTCAAAACAAAGAATCCAGGGATCTTTCAAAGGAAAGTGCATTCCTGGAATTACCAGATGCAGAATACAAAAGTTTAATATACAGAACCCTTCAAGACATCAGGAAGGAAATGAGGCAATACGCAGAACAAGCCAAGGAACACACAGATAAAATAACTGAAGAAATCAGAAAGGTTATTCAGAAACATAATGAAAAGTTTAATAAGCTGGAAAGATCCATAGACAGACAGCAATCAGAAATTCAGAAGATTAACAATAAAATTACAGAATTAGATAACTCAATAGAAAGTCAGAGGATCAGAATTGAGCAAGTAGAAGCTAGAATTTCTGAACTTGAAGATAAATCACTTGGCACTAATATATTTGAAGAAAAATCAGATAAAAGAATTTAAAAAAATGAAGAAACCTTAAGAATCATGTGGGACTCTATCAAGAGAAATAACTTATGAGTGATTGGAGTACCAGAACAGGGAGGGATAACAGAAAATAGAGAGAAAATTGTTGAGGGTTTGTTGGCAGAAAACTTCCCTGATATTGTGAAAGATGAGAAGATATCTATCCAAGATGCTCATTGAACTCCACATAAGGTAGATCTTAAAAGAAAGTCACCAAGACATCAAAAAAAAAGAAATCAAGCTTGCCAAAACCAAAAATAAAGAGACAATTATAAGAGCAGTGAGGGATAAAAGAAAAGTCACCTACAAGAGAGAGCCAATAAGAATAAACTCGGACTACTCGGCGGAATCCATGCAGGCAAGAAGGCAATGGGATGATATATTAAAAAAAAAATTGAAGAAACAAAATTGCCTGCCAAGAATCGTATATCCAGCAAAACTGTCTCTTAAATATGAAGACATTTCCAGATAAACACAAGTTGAGGGAATTCGTAAAAACCAAATCAAAACTACAAGAAATACTAAAGGGAGTTCTTTGATTAGAAAATCAATAATATCAGGTATCAACCCAAGATTAGAACACTGGGCAGAGCAACCAGAAGTCAACCCAGACAGAGAAATAATAATAAAAAAAAAAGCAAGATTAAAAAAAAAAACCCAACACAGGGTAGCAGCAATGTTATTATATAAAAGAAGACAATATTAAAATAATAAAGAGGGACTAATCATACACCTTCCAATGGAGAGGAAGATACGGCGATACAAAGAAGTAAAAGTTAGTTATAAATTTAGAAAAATAGGGGTAAATAATAAGGTAACCACAAAGGAGACAAACTATCCTACTCATCAAAATAAAATACAAGGGAAAAATACAGACTCAGCAGAAACAAAATCAACAACAACAAATATGAGGAAAGGACAATACATAAAGAAAATCTACACGGCACATAAAATCAAACGGGAAAAAGAAGCTGTTAACACACAAAAATAGACATCAGAATGATAGCACTAAATTCATACCTATCCATAATTACCCTGAATGTAAATGGACTAAATGCACCAATGAAGAGACAGAGAGTGGCAGAATGGATTAAAAAACAAGATCTGTCTATATGCTGCTTACAAGAGACACACCTTAGACTTAGACACAAACAAACTAAAACCCAAGGGATGGAAAAAAATATATATCAAGCAAACAACAATCCAAAAAGAGCAGGAGTGGCAATATTAATTTCTGACAAAATAGACTTTAAAGTTAAATCCATCAGAAAGGATAAGGAAGGAGACTATATAACGATTAAAGGGACAATACACCAAGAAAATATAACCATATTAAATATTTATGAACCCAGTGACAGGGCTGCAAGATACATAAAACAAACTCTATCTGCATTGGAAAGTGAGATAGACAGCTCCACAATAATAGTAGGAGACTTCAACACACCACTTTCGGTGAAGGACAGGACATCCAGAAAGAAGTTCAATAAAGACACGGGAGATCTAAATGCCACAATCAACCAACTTGACCTTGTAGACATATTCAGAACACTCCATCCAACAGCAACCAACTATACTTTCTTTTCTAGTGCACATGGAACATTCTCTAGAATAGACCACATATTAGGTCATAAAGCAAGCCTTAGCAGAATCCAGAACATTGAAATATAACAAAGCATCTTCTCTGACCATAAGGCCAGAAAAGTGGAAATCAATAACAGGAAAAGCAGGAAAAAGAAATCAAACACTTGGAAACTGAACAATACCCTGCTCAAAAAAAGACTGGATTATAGAAGACATTAAGGATGGAATAAAGAAATTCATAGAATCCAACGAAAATGAAAACACTTCTATCAGAACCTTTGGGACACAGCAAAAGCAGTGCTCAGAGGCCAATTTATATCGATAAATGCACACATTCAAAAAGAAGAAAGGGCCAAAATCAAAGAATTATCCCTACAACTTGAACAAATAGAAAGTGAGCAACAAAAGAATCCACCAGGCACCAGAAGAAAACAAATAATAAAAATTAGAGCTGAACTAAATGAAATAGAAAACATGAAAACAGTTGAAAGAATTAACAAGACCAAAAGCTGGTTTTCTGAAAAACTCAACAAAATTGATAAACCATTGGCCAAACTGACAAAAAAAAAAAAAAAAAAAACAGGAGAGGAAGCAAATAACCCGAATAAGAAATGAGATGGGCGATATTACAACAGACCCAACTGGAATTAAAAGAATCGTATCAGATTACTATGAAAAACTATACTCAAACAAATTTGAGAACCTAGAAGAAATGGATAAATTCCTAGAAACACACTACCTACCTAAATTAACACAAACAGAGGTAGAACAACTAAACAGACCCATAACAAAAGAAGAGATTGAAAAGGTAATCAAAAAACTCCCAACAAAAATAAGCCCTGGTCCGGATGGCTTCACTCCAGAGTTCTACCAAACTTTCAGAGAAGAGTTAACACCACCACTACTAAAGGTATTTCAGAGCATAGAAAAGGATGGAATACTACCAAACTCATTCTCTGAAGCCACCATATTCCTGATATCAAAACCAGGTAAAGATACCACAAGAAAAGAAAATTATAGACCTATATCCCTCATGAATGTAGATGCAAAAATCCTCAACAAAATTCTAGCCAATAGAATTCAACAACATATCAAAAAATAATTCACCATGACCAAGTGGGATTCATACCAGGTATGCAGGGATGGTTCAACATTAGAAAAACAATGTAATCCACCACATAAATAAAACAAAAGACAAAAATCACATGATTTTATCAATTGATGCAGAAAAGGCATTTGACAAAGTTCAACACTCATTCATGATAAAAACTCTCAGCAAAATAGAAATAGAAGGAAAATTTCTCAACATAATAAAGGGGATTTATACAAAGCCAACAGCCAACATCACCCTAAATGGAGAAAACCTGAAAACATTCCCACTGAGATCGGGAACCAGACAAGGATGCCCTTTGTCACCACTCTTATTCAACATTGTGCTGGAAGTCCTAGCCAGAGCAATTAGGCTAGATAAAGAAATAAAGAGCATCCAGATTGGCAAGGAAGAAGTAAAAGTATCTCTGTTTGCAGATGATATGATCTTATACACAGAAAACCCTAAGGAATCCTCAAGAAAACTACTGAAACTAATAGAAGAGTTCAGCAGAGTATCCGGATACAAAATAAACATAGAAAAATCAGTTGGATTCCTCTACACCAACAAAAAGAACATCGAAGAGGAAATCACCAAATCAATGCCATTTACAGTAGCCCCCAAGAAAATAAAATACATAGGAATAAATCTTACCAGAGATGTAAAAGACTTATACAAAGAAAACTACAGTATACTTCTGCAAGAAACCAAAAGAGACTTACATAAGTGGAAGAACATACCTTGCTCATGGATAGGAAGACTTAACATTATAAAAATGTCTATCCGACCAGAAGCGATCTATACATTTAATGCAATTCCGATCCAAATCCCAAGGACATTCTATAATGAGATGGAGAAACAAATCACCAATTTCGTATGGAAGGGAAAGAGGCCCCAGATAAATGAGGCATTACTGAAAAAGAAGAACAAAGTGGGAGGCCTTACTTTACCTGGTTTTAGAAACTATTATACCGCCACAGTAGTCAAAACAGCCTGGTACTGGAACAACAACAGATACATGGACCAATGGAACAGAACTGAGAATCCAGACATAAATCCATCCACATATGAGCAGTTGATATTTGACAAAGGCCCCAAAACAGTTAAATGGGGGAAAAGACAGTCTTTTTAACAAATGGTGCTGGCATAACTGGATATCCCTCTGCAAAAAAATGAAACAAGACCCATACCTCACTCCATGCACAAAAACTAACTCAAAATGGATCAAAGGCTTAAATATAAAATCTGAAACGATAAAGATCATGGAAGAAAAAATAGGGACGTTAGGCGCCCTAATACATGGCATAAACAGTATAGAAAAGATTATAAAGAACGTAGAAGAAAAACTAGATAACTGGAAGCTCCTAAATATCAAACACTTATGCTCATCCAAAGACTTCATCAAAAGAGTAAAAAGACTACCTACAGACTGGAAAAAAGTTTTTAGCTATGACATTTCTGACCAGCGCCTGATCTCTAAAATCTACGTGATACTGCAAAAACTTAACTGCAAAAAGCCAAACAACCCAGTTAAAAAATGGGCAAAAGATATGAATAGACACTTCACTAAAGAAGACATTCAGGTAGCTAACAGATATATGAGGAAATGTTCATGATCATTAGCCATCAGAGAAAAGCAGATCAAACTACAATGAGATTTCATCTCACTCCAACAAGGCTGTCATTAATCCAAAAAACACAAAATAATAAATGTTGGAGAGGCTGTGGAGAGATTGAAACACTTCTACACTGCTGGTGGGAATGTCAAATGGTATAACCACTTTGGAAATCAATTTGGAGCTTCCTTAAAAAGTTAGAAATAGAACTACCATACGATCCAGCAATCCCACTCTTTGGAATATATCCTAGAGAAATAAGAGCCTTTACACGAACAGATATATGCACACCCATGTTTACTGCAGCACTGTTTACAATAGCAAAAACATGGCAGCAACCAAGGTGCCCATCAACGGGTGAATGGATAAATAAATTGAGGTATATTCACACAATGGAATACTACGCATCGATAAAGAACAGTGAGGAATCTGTGAAACATTTCATACCATGGAGAAACCTGGAAGGCATTATGCTGAGTGAAATTAAAAAAGGACAAATACTGTATAAGACTACTATTATAAGAACTTGAGAAAACTTTAAACTAAGAAGAAAACAGTCTTTTGTGGTTACGAGAGGGGGGAGGGAGGGAGGGTGGGAGGGGGTATTCACTAATTAGATAGTAGATAAGAACTACTTTAGGTGAAGGGGAAGACAGCACGCAATACAGGGGAGGTCAGCACAATTGGACTAAACCAAAAGCAAGGAAGTTTCCTGAATAAACTGAATGCTTCGAAGGCCAGTGTAGCAGGGGCAGGGGTCTGGGGACCATGGTTTCAGGGGACATCTAAGTCAATTGGCATAATAAAATCTGTTAACAAAACATTCTGCATCCCACTTTGCTGAGTGGCATCTGGGGTCTTAAACGCTAGCAAGAAGCCATCTAAGATGCATCAATTGGTCTCAGCCCACCTGGATCAAAGGAGAATGAAGAACACCAAGGACACAAGGTGATTACCAGCCCAAGAGACAGAAAGGGTCACATGAACCAGCGACTACATCATCCTGAGACCAGAAGAACTAGATGGTGCCTGGCTACAACTGATGACTGCCCTGACAGGGAACACAACAGAGAACTCCTGAGGGAGCAGGAGGGCAATGGGATGCAGACCCCAAATTCTCATAAAAGAACCAGGCTTAATGGTCTGACTGAGACTGGAAGGGCCCTAGTGGTCATGGCCCCCAGACCCTCTGTTGGCCCAGGGCAGGAACCATTCCCGAAGCCAACTCTTCAGACATGGGTTGGACTGGACAATGGGTTGGAGAGGGATGCTGGTGAGGAGTGAGCTTCTTGGATCAGGTGGACACTTGAGACTATGTTGGCATCTCCTGCCTGGAGGGGAGATAAAAGGGTGGAGGGGGTTAGAAGCCAGCAAAATGGACACGAAAAGGGAGAGTGGAGGGAGAGAGCAGGCTGTCTCATTAGGGGGAGAGTGATCGGGAGTGTATAGCAGGGTGTATATGGGTTTTTGTGTGAGAGGCTGACTTGATTTGTAAACTTACACTTAAAGCACAATAAAAATTATTTAAAATAAAATGAAATAGAGTTAGAAAAACAGTTGAAAGAATCAACAAGACCAAAAGCTGGTTCTTTGAAAATATCAAAAAATGGATAAACATGCTAACAAGCGGCCATCTAAGATGCATCAATTGGTCTCAACCCACCTGCAGCAAAGGAGAATGAAGAACACCAAGGTCACACGACAACTATGAGCCCAAGAGACAGAAAGGGCCACATGAACCAGAGAACTACATTATCCTGAGACCAGAAGAACTAGTTGGTGCCCGGCCACAATCGATGACTGCCCTGACAGGGAGCACAATAGAGAACCCCTGAGGGAGCAGGAGATCAGTGGGATGCAGACCCCAAATTCTCATAAAAAGACCGTACTTAATGGTCTGGCTGTGACTAGAGGAATCCCAGTGGTCATGGTCCCCAAACCTTCTGTTGGCACAGGACGGGAACCATCCCCGAAGACAATTCATCAGACATGAAAGGGACTGGACAGTGGGTGGGAGAGAGATGCTGATGAAGAGTGAGCTAATTGTATCAGGTGGACACTTGAGACTGTGTTGGCATCTCCTGTCTGGAGGGGGGATGGGAGGATAGAGGGAGTTGGAGGCTGGCAAAGTTTTCACGAAAGGAGAGACTGGAAGGGCTGACTCATTAGGGGGAGAGCAAGTGGGAGTAAGGAGTAAGATGTATATTAATTTATATGTGACAGACTGACTTGATTTGTAAACGTTCACTTGAAGCTCAATAAAAGTTAAAAAAAAAAAAAAAAACGGATAAACATTGCCCAGACTGAGAAAAGAAAAACAGAAGACAAAGCAAATAACTGGAATAAGAACTGAAATGGGCGATATTACAACAGACCCAACTGAAATTAAAAGAATCATAACAGAATACTATGAAAAATTGTACTCTAACAAGTTTGAAAACCTAAAGGAAAATGGACAAATTTCAAGAAACACACTACCTACCTAAACTAACACAAACAGGTAGAACAACTAAATAAACCTATAACAGAAGAAAAGATTGAAAAGGTAATTTAAAAACTCCCAACACCACCACCACCAACAACAACAAAAAGCCCTGGCCCTGACAGCTTCACTGGAGAGTTCTACCAAACATTCAGAGAAGAGTTAACAGCACTACTACCAAAGGTATTTCAGAGCATAGAAAAGGATGGAATACTCCCAAACTCATTCTATGAAGCCAACATAACTCTGATACCAAAACCAGGTAAAGACACTGCAAAAAAAAAAATTACAGACAAATGACTGGACAATGAATAAGGAAGGCCGAAAAAGAATTAATGCCTTTGAATTGTGATGTTGGTGAAGAATATTGAATACACCATGGACTCCCAAAAGAATGAATAAATCTGTCTTGGAAAAAGTACAACCAGAATGCTCCTTAGAAGCAAGGATGGCAAGGCTGCGTCTTACATACTTTGGACATGTTGTCAGGAGGGATCAGTTCCTGGAGAAGGACATCATGCTTGGTAAAGTACAGGGTCAGTAGAAAAGAGGAAGACCTTCAACAAGGTGGATTGACACAGTGGCTGCAACAATGGGCTCAGCATAACAACAATTGTAAGGGTGGCGCAGGAAGAGGCAGTCTTTTGTTCTGTTGTGTATAGGGTCGCTGTGAGTCAGAACCGATTCCATGGCACCTAACAACAACAAAAACACCTAACAAACAAACAAAAACCAAACTCATTCTCTGAAGCCACCATATTCCTGATATCAAAACCAGGTAAAGATACCACAAGAAAAGAAAATTATAGACCTATATCCCTCATGAAGTAGATGTAAAAATTCTCGACAAAATTCTAGCCAATAGAATTCAACAACATATCAAAAAAATAATTCACCATGATCAAGTATGGAGGTATACAGGGATGGTTCAACATTAGGAAAACAATCAATGTAATCAATTACATAAATAAAACAGAAGACAAGAACCACATGATCTCATCAATTGATGCAGAAAAGGCATTTGACAAAGTCCGACACACATTCATGACTAAAAACTCTCAGCAAAACAGAAATAGAAGGGAAATTCCTCAACATAATAAAGGGCATTTATACAAAGCCAACTGCCAACATCATCTTAAATGGACAGAGTCTGAAAGCATTCCCCTTGACAACGGGAACCAGACAAGGATGCCCTTTATCACCACTCTTATTCAACATTGTACTGGAGGTCCTAGCCAGAGCAATTAGGCTAGAAAAAGAAATAAATGGCATCCAGACTTGTAAGGAAGAAGTAAAAGTATCTCTATTTGCAGATGATGTGATCTTATACACAGAAAACTCCAGAGAATCCACAAGAAAACTACTGGAACTAATAGACAAGTTCAGTAAAGTATCAGGGTACAAGATAAACATACAAAAATCAGTTGGATTCTTCTACACTAACAAAAAGAACATCAAAGAGGAAATCAATACCATTTACAATAGCCCCCAAGAAGATAAAACACCTAGGAATAAATCTTACCAGAGACGTAAAAGACCTATACAAAGAAAACTACAAGACCCTACTGCAAGAAACCAAGAGAGACCTACATAAATGGAAAAACATACCTTGCTCATGGATAGGAAGACTCAACACCTTGAAAATGTTTATTCTACCCATAAAGCGATCTGTATATACAATGCAATCCCGATCCAAAGGACAACACAATACAGGGGAAGTCAGCACAACTGGACTAAACCAAAAGCTAAGAAGTTTCCTGAATACAACCAAACACTTCAAGGGACAGAGTAGCAGGGGCGGGGGTCTGGGGACCATGGTTTTAGGGAACAACTAGGTCAATTAGCATAACAAAGTTTATTAAGGAAATGTTCTGCATCCCACTTTGCTGAGTGGCATCTGAGGTCTTAAAAGCTAGCAACTGTCCTTCTAAGATGCATCAATTGGCCCCAACCTACCTGGAGCAAAGGAGAATGAAGAACAGCAAAGACAAAATGAAAATATGAGCCCAAGAGACAGAAAGGGCCACATAAACCAGAGCCTCCATTAGCCTGAGACTGGAAGAACTAGATGGTGCCTGGCTACCACCAATGACTGCCCTGACAGGGAACACATCAGAGAGTCCCTGATGGATCAGGAGAAAAGTGGGATGTAGAACTCAAATTCTAGTAAAAAGACCAGACTTGATGGTCTGATTGAGACTGGAGGGACCCCAGAAGACATGGCCCTCGGACTTTCCATTAGCCCAGAACTAAAACCATTCCCGAAGCCAACTCTTCAGACAAAAATTAGACTGGACTATAAGATATAAAACGATACTGGTAAAGAGTGTGCTTCTTGGCTCAAGTAGATACATGAGACTAAATGGGCAGCCCCTGTCCGGAGGTGAGATCAGAAGACAGAAGGGGACAGGAGCTGGCTGAATAAAAAAAAAAAAAACGGGAAATACAGGGTGGAGAGGGGTGTGCTGTCCCATTGTAGGGAGAGCAACCAGGGTTACATAACAATGTGTGTACAAGTTTTTGTATGAGAAACTGACTTGAATTGTAAACTTTCACTTAAAGTAAAATTTTAAAAAAGGGAAAAAAATTATATGAAATCAACAATAGAGGGTCCTAGACAGAGCTGGAGAAAAATGGAGAACAAAACCCTAATTCACACAATAAGACCAGACTTGTTGGTCTGACAGGGACTGGAGGAAACTTGAGAGTATGGTCCCTGGACATCCTTTTAACTCAGTACTGAAGTCACTCCTGAGGTTCACCTTTCAGCCAAAGATTAGACAGGCCTGTAAAACAAAATGAGACTAAATGGGCACACCCGCTCAGGGGCAAGGATGAGAATGCAGGAGGGGACAGGACAGCTGGTAATGGGGAACCCAAGGTCGAGAAGGGGAGAGTGTTGACATGTTGGGGGGTTGGCAACCAATGTCACAAAATAATCTGTGTTAATTTTTTACTAATAATCTACTCTGTAAACCTTCATCTAAAGTACAATAAGAAATAAATGCTCAGGAAAAAAACCCCACCTGTATGAGATCAAAAGACCAACAGTTACTCTAAATCAAAGATGAGAAGATAAGGGGGCAGGGAAACCAAAATACCGAAAACGAACAACCAGAATGAAATTCAAGAGAATGTTGACACATTGTGAAAATTAAACTAATGTAATTAAAAACTTTGTATAGAAATTGTCAAATGGGAACCTAATGTGCTGTGTAAAATTTCACCAAAAACACAATAGAATATCATTTTAAAAAAATCCTAGAAAACTTGAATTTCGTCCTTTATTTAATAATTTTATTTTATTGGTTGATGTTGTAAATACAGAGTGGAACATACACCAATTCAACGAGTTCTACACGTACAATCCAGCGACAGTGGTTACATTCTTCAACTTGCGCAACCATTCTCACCGTCCTCTTTGGAATGTTTCCTCCCTCATTAACGTAAGCTCTCGCTCCCTAAGCTTCCTATCTAACCTTCCGAGTTGTGTTGCTGCTGAGCAATATGATTTTCAAAATATCTCTCCACATGATCTGTAGGACACCAAAGGTCAACATTTAGCCAAAAGCAAAGACGAGTGGCAAGGGGGCTGGGAAATTAGATTACTGGAAATGAAACAACCAGAACAGCAATAATGAGAAAGCTGACACACTGAGAAAAACATAAGCCATGTCGTTGAACAAACTGTATAGAAATTGTTAAATAGGAACCTAAGTTGCTGTGTAAACTTCCACCAAAAGCACAACAACAACAACAAAAGCACAATAAGGTATTTTAATTAAAAAAAAAAAATCTCTCCACAGATGCAAACAGTCTAGATGTCAGTTTTCTTAGGAGTTTTCCAAAGAGTGTGATATTGATCTTACAGGAAAAAAAAAAAAGCTAAACCCGTTCCAACTCATAGTGACCCTATAAGACAGTAGAACTGCCCCGTAGGGTTTCCGAGGCTGTCATCTTTATGGAAGCAGGCTGCCACGTCTTTCTCCTGAGCAGCTCTGCACACATTTGGCTAGCAGCCAAGCACTTAACCACTGAGCAACCAGGGCTCTTCCGTCTCATGGAAGGCCATGGTTATCACATCTTAGCCCTAGGTCTAAGGGGAACTTCAGACCCACAGTAAAGCTAAAACTTCAGAAAGCCTCTGCACTGTAATCAATAAGAACGGGAGAGAGATATCAAAATCAGACTGTGGTTGAATAATATTGGGCTACTTGGGGTGGGATTTTTGGTACTGCTTATGTTGAGCTTGGCTGACTGGATGTTGCTAATGGTTTCCCGATTTAGCTTCAAGGGGATTGGCAGCAGGGAGTTTTCCAAGCCACAGAGGCTGCAGGGACACCCTGCTGGTCTGTCTCACTCCTCCCAGAAACTCAGTCTGGGCTTCATTCTAATTTCAGCTTGGCCTCATCAAAAGAGCTCCAGATGAGGAGATTCTGAGCTGGGATATTTCTTCCTATCCCTCACAGACGTATTGCAGGGTTTTTCCAATACTCGACTCTCCCAGGGGCTTTCCCCGGTTGCTGCATAGAGGAAAGCCGCCAGCAGGGGTCAGCAGTGCCCCACATCTGGGGCGGAGCTGCTTGCCACATCCTGCTGTCTCTCCTGGCACTGCCAGAGCTGAACTGGAGAGCGCCTTCCTGCCGAGGCCTTGGCATCATGCTGAGCATCGCCAATTCAAGATTCCCCTCCCTGAACGTGCGGTGGGCTCGGGGAATGAAGGGTATGCTCATTAAAAGCACTGATGTGGGTGTGGGTGTATAATCCTTCTAGACATCAGCAGTGCCTGCTCACCGTGTGGTTTTCTACGGGGAGGTTTTTATGTACGTTGGCACGTGCGATGCATTGTGTGGGTCTGGGTGTCAGAGGACGTGTGTCCTTGGACTTGCCTTGTTGAAGTTTTCTCGGAGACCTGAGATTTCTGGATCTCCCCAGTGGCCAGGCTCCCCGCTAGGGCTTGATCCTTTTCCTTAGGCTTGCTGTGAGAGATCAGGGGCCGGGGGTCACTCTGCTCCGGCCAAGGCTTGGGCAAGCGTTTCTGCCGCTCTCCCACCGTGCCGGCCGAGTCCGGGGCCCGCGCCTGCGCAGTCGGATGGCATGCTCGGCAGCGGGTCTCCGGAATCAAAGTCTGGGCCGCCAAAGCCACCGAGAGCGAGCTCTGCTCTCGCTTCCAGGCTCATCCTCGTCCTTGGCCCCATCCCCAGCCTCTCCCAGCCCTAGTTTTCTTCGACTCCTTTTGTCCCTATTGCTACTCAGCTCCACAGTGCCACCCTTTTCCCCCAGAATAGTCCCCCTGACTTTAAAACTTAAAGGTCCGCCGGGAAATCAGATGGTTAGAGCGGTGCCATTCCAGACTTCCTGCCTCCCTCCTTGATCCTCAGTCTCCCCGACTTCAAGTTGGGGGAGGGAGGCAGAGAACCACCGAGGGCCTATGGAGCGTGTACGCGAGAGGCAAGGATGGGCTGCAAGAGGATCGCAGTCCGTAGCTGAGACGCCCAGGGTCCCAGGCGATGAAGCAGCTTCCGTGTGCTGCGGCGACAGGCAGAGGCGGTGCCTTCCCACCTGCCTGTGGGAAGGACTTTGGCAAGGCCTGGGCACCTGGCCTGCTTTCCCAGGGGTACAGTTACAGCAGCTGATGTAGACAACAGGTGTGGGCTCCGTGTTACAGCTGCTGCTGAGCACATCTGTAACCACGGGGAGGAGGCTGCAGCCACAGCTGGGCCCGTCAGTCACCAGCACACTGCACAGAGCTGGGGGCGTGTGCCAAAAGCGGGTGAGAGAAACTTGAGAAAGCTGGAATCAGCCTCAGCAGGGCACACTTCTCCTAGACATCCTAACTGTTAAGTGGGACCCAGGTTTAGGGCTGCCTGTAAGTCAGCCTGGCCTGCCCCAGCAGTCTCAGACTAGGAGCCTGGGGTCTCCTCTCCTGCCTTGGCCTCCTCCCCACCCCTGGGCTGCAGCCAGCTCCTTTGCCTCCCCTGTCTCAGCCGAGGGTGGAATCCTGGCTCTCAGTGGCTCTCCCAGAAACCCAGGAGGAAAGTGCTTCAAGGAATGCTTTTTGTACATGCAAATGATTCCTGCCATTTTAGAACCTCAAGCTAGGAGTCCATCAGAGGAGGAACGTGTTGGGCTCCCACTCTGCGCCAGGTACTGGGTCTGCTGCTTTACCCACAGCATCTCACCATAAACTCCCAGCAACTCTGCCACACAGGTATTGCTATGGTCATTTCTGATTCGTAGGGGAGAGGCCAAGGTTCCAGCCACAGTTAGCATGCACAAACCTGGGACTTGACTGCAGCCCTGACTCCTTCTGCTGGGCCACACGACCTTGGTAAATCCAACATCCAGGCCTCATCCCTTCTCCCCTGGTAGGGAATCTCCTGCTTACCCCACCTCATCCACTTCTACACCACAGCAGCCAGAATCGCCTCTTACAGCCTTTACCTTCAGACTGTTTGGCAACTTGCAGTTCTTCCTATCATCCTCCTGCCTCCCCTCTTCTTGGTTCCCAAATTGGAGCTCATGCCCAGCACCCACCCTTCTTGCCTGCTACCTCTGGGTCCTCACACCTAGGATTCCCTCCCCCACGTCCAGGCCTGCTTCCCCCAAGCCCTGTCACAGGCCAGAACCCTTCTTCTGCCTCTATTCACTACACTGCAGCAGACCCACCTCACACCCCCTTATTTCACCACCAGCCCCTCACAAGGGACTTCTCTTCTTAGTCTTTAAAGACTATTTATTGATAGAAGAAAATGTTCACTGAATGTATTAGGAGTATCTTAGCATTTTTATTTATAATTATATACATAATGCGTGAATATAATCTTCTTGTTAGAAAAACAATCAAACGTACAGAAAAAATTAGCAACTCCTGTGACGACTCTCCCAGAAGTAACTACTGCAGTCAGTTTGGAATATGTTTTTCCAGGCTTTAAAAAAGTGTATTTATATACAGGTTCTCGGGTTCTTGAGCTCACCTACTAACCTAAAGGTTGACAGTTCAAATCTACCTAGTGGCACCACAGAAGAAAGACCGGGCAATCTGCTCCTGTTAAGATTATAGCCAAGAAAACCCTATGGAGCAGTTTTACTCTGTAACACATGAGATCACCAGGAGTCGAAATCGACTCAACGGCAACAGGCTTGTCTGTTTTATGTACACATAGAAATACATAGCTTTGTAGGGTATCTTTGCATAAATTGGATCATAGTGTGCAAATTGTTTTGCTACTTTTGTTTCTCTTCATATTCAATATTAAGATTCTGTGACTATGTAGTATACATACATAGTTCGTCCATGAGTAAATTCTGGGTAGGGAGACATTCCATAAAACAATCTATCGTTGTCAAGTTGATTCCAACTCATAGTGACCCTACAGGACAGAGTAGAACTGCCCCGTAGGGTTTCCAAGGCTGTAAATCTTTACGGAAGCAGACTGCCACATCTTTCTCCCATGGAGCAGCTGCTGGGTTTGAACCATCGACCTTTCGTTTGGCAACTGAGTGCTTAACCATCCGGACTCCTTCACTATTCCATACTGGGTCATTCAGAGTAGCTCATGCTCTGCTCCCGGTAACCACAGGCAGGACAGGCCAAATAGTTCGCAAAGCCCAGTGCAAAATAAAAATGCAGGGCCTCTTGTTCAAAAATCATCAGGAATTTCAAGATGGTGACAGCAAAGCATTAAACCACTCACAGGGCCTTCCGAGGTGTGGGGTCCTGTGTTACTGCACAGGCCACATGCCTGTGAAACAGGCTTCCCTGTTGCTGATGGCTAGACTGGCAGTCTTCTGGATTCTTTGAGTCAATGCATCCCCTGTCTGACGATGGTCATTGCTGCCTCAGTTTCCACATTACATCTTGTCCCCAGATTCTGCATCCATCCTGCCCCAGCTGCATTCTCTGTTCCAAGGCCAGAGTACTGGACATGCCAGTTTCAGAACAAGTAAGGTCCCGGGACCATGCCTGTCAGTCAGCATTGCTCCGGGGGCACCCACAAATAGCAGGGGCTGCGGCACTAGACAATGACATCCTTGTACCTCCGGTGGAAGGTCTCCTGGGAGAAGAGAAAGCACTGAATAAGCAACCAAAAGACCCAAGTTTTCTGTTCTAGTCCTGCCACTAAATTTACTCTGTGTCCTTAACTGGCAAGGTGTTTAACATGTCAGCACCTTCGTTTCTTTATCTATTAAAGGACAGGGTGAAATTAGATAGCTTCTAAGCCTACTCCCAAAGTCCCCGAGTGTTGCAAATACTTAATGCACTTGGTTGCTAATCAAAAGGCTAGAGATTCATGCCCATCCAGAGGTGCCTCGGGAGAAAAGCCTGGTGATCTTCTTCCGAAGAATCAGCCACTGAAAACCCCATGGAGCACGGCTCTACTCTGCCACACATGGGTCACCACGAATCAGAATCCACTGCACGACAACTGGTGCTGGTAAGACCACTCCCAGCTCTTCAAGGTGATATTTAAATGACTCTGAGACTATAATAAGGATAGCTAACTTTTCTTGAGGGCTTACTATATGCCGCCTATATGTTCATGGAATTCTCACATCTGGGACAGCCTATTTCATGGCTGAGGAAGTCAGGCTCAGAGAGACTAAAGCCTGTGCTGAAACAACAGAACTTTTCGAGGTGATGGAATACTGTTCTAAAACTGGATTGTGGTGATGGGCTTACAATTCTACAGATTTGCTAAAAATCAGAATTCTATACTTACAATGGGTGAATTTTAGAGCATATAAATTAGACCTCAATAAAGCTGTTAGAAGGAAAGAAAGAAAAAGAAGGAAGGAAAGAGAAAGATGCTGAAGCTAGTAAACAGTAGAGTCCTTCACCCCCCATTCCCCACACACACATACACTCTTGCTGAGGGGACTCCCTTCTTCTGTGTACACTTACATGGCTCTCGAAAGCCTGGGCTCTGGTGCCAGACCTCCTGGCTTGAAATCCTGGTTCTAGTACTTACTAGCTGTGAGGCCAGGGCAAGATACTTGACGTCAGTTTCTTTACCTAAGGATAGCTAACATTTCTTGAGGGCCTACTATATTACTATATGCCACCTATATGTTCATTGAATTCTCACAGCATTCCCTGAGACAAGCATTGTTACTCCTATTTTACAGATGAGGAAGTCAGTCCTTTTCCTTCCTTCTTTTTCCTTCTCTTTCTTTACCTATAAAATGGAAATAGAAATGATACTTACATCATTGAGTTGTTGTCAGCACTAAATGGGCCAATGTATGTGAGGTGCAGCAAACGCTATGTAAGTATAGATGACTTTATTATTATCCTCTTCAGATTGCCCACAGCAGAGCCAGGCTTCTTAAAGTGCACGATTCTCCCCACCAGCCTCACCCCTACCCTTTTGGCCCCTTAAAGTAACATCTCTTCTTCAGAGGCCATCTTTGGAAAAACACTGTGATGACTTTCAGCACATCTCACTTCCTGGTAACAGAGAGAGAGAGAGAGGGAGAGAGAGGGAGAGGGAGAGGGAGAGAAACAGCATCTTCCCGATAAGGCAGTGACTCGCTCTCTCTTGTAAAACATTCATTACTGTGCCAGCTTTTCCCCACAGACATTTCTCCTGGGTCCTCGTAGGCTCAAGCAGTCAACACAGAGGGCCCTTCTAAAGAGGGCCTGAGGCCAGTCATGAGGCCAGAGTGGCCAAGGAAGGAGATGACTGCTTTGCCCACACCCCCCCCATCCAACTGGCATGGGAAACCCCTGGCTGGGGAATGAATCAAGCTAGAAAGGACAAGCATTATTAGTGGGTAGTCGGATTTCTATCACTCAGAAATGGGTTTCCAAGCACTATAGTGTCGAGGCAGTTCCGACCCTATAGGACAGAATAAAACCGCCGCCATTGGGTTTCCCAGGCTGTAATCTCTATGGGAACAGATCACCAGGTCTTTCTTCCTTCGGAGCTGCTGGTGGGTTCAAAATGCCCACCTTTTGGTTAGCAGCCTTGTGCTTTAACCACTGCGCCGCCAGGGCTGCTTAATCAGAGTGAATTTGATGGGGGTGGGGAGGTGGGCTGAGGGTGGGAGTGGGGTCAGGAGTTGATGCTTTCTTGTTGGATAATCACACTTCTGCTTGTATTTGAACAGCTCTGTATCAACTACTTTCTCTTTCATTATCTCACTGGATGCTCAGCACAGCCTTGGTAGGTGGGTATTATTATTCCCCTGGGCGTCAACACCCCCTTTTACTGATGAGCGAGCTAAGGTGACACACTGCAGCAAGCGGCAGAGCCGAGGCATGGACTCAGGTCTTCTGAGGCCAAGCCCAGTGTTTTTCCACTGTGCTTGGGAGGAGCAAGGCAGTTCTCCCTCGGACTCCACCTCAGAAGCTCTAATTACATTTATTAAATGCCCAAGAAAATAAGAGAATGAGCTGTCTTCACATCCCTGCCAAGGGGCCTGATAAACAGCTTAGAGGCTTGAACAAGGGAGTCGGAAGGGTAAAGACAGTCCCCGTGGGCCACATGGAACTCTGATTCGGTTCAGATCCCTGATGCCCCATGTCACATAACCCAAGCCGTGAAACAAACTGACATTGGTCCACAGACCTCCAGGCGGAGGCAAGACAGGCGGAGCCCCAAAGCTGGGCCTGAAGGAGTCACCTGCCACTCTCCTTGGGGCCTCCCAAAGCTCTTATCTCATCTCTTCCCCAGCCTGAGACTCCGTGGGGGTGCCAACAGGCTGCTGGGCTGATTCTTTAAAACCCATTTGTCAAGCTGACACTAATCCTCTTGCTAACAAGCTCCTGCCCCAAGCAGGATTGGCTCTGAGCTGAGGAGAAGGGGGACAGAGGAGCTGTTGGGTTTCAAGGTGCCCCAGTGAGGTCAGCAGGGCCTGGAGGCCATCTTCTCGGTGGGGGACACGGTGACTCTGCCAAGGGTCTCCTTACAGTAAGCCTGCGTCTCACTCTTTCCATCACTCACCAACCATTTCCATCTCCCCAGCACCCTTTGGGGGCTCGCCACCTTCCCCGGCCCTCAGCCAGGCTCTTGCCTTTACCTCTTATTGATTTTCATATTTAAGGAAAACCTATTTACTTGATTCAGAGCAACTGAGTCATCACCGTGTTCAAACAAAACCACTCACGAAGCAGGCACTTGTCCGAGGCTGCTTCTGGGATGGGTGGGGTCCCTGCTTCTTACCCAAACAGCCCTCTGTCCAGAGTCCAGCCCACCTCCCCTTTCCAGTTTTCTCTTCTATCCACTCTGTTTCAGTTGCCTTCATATCCTCTGCCTCCACCCCAAAGGGCCTGGCCTGTTTCCTCCCCCACCCACCCCACGCACCCCTCCCCCACCCTGGCTCACCCCCCTTGTCTGAGGTGCTCTTATGTTTATCTATATTACACACTAGTTCACTGTTGGAGGTTTGTGATTGGGACATTTGGATGAGGGTTAGGGAGGATTTGTATGACCAGCCACTCGTACTGATCCCATGCATTGACAGAAGAGATTTAACACTTACAAAATTAGAGCCACGGGCTACTTTCCCACTCTGGGTAGCGCCCAAGGAACCAAATCATACCTTTTCAGCCACAGCCACTACAGCCTGACAGACTGGGTGGGGGCTCAAACAGGACTCAGGGGCTGTCATCTTGACTCTGTTCCCCACTGGCTGATTTTGCTAGTGAAGAGCTTTGAGACCTCCCAGGGAGTAGGCAATTTTACTTTCTATCCACCAACCTCCAACACTCTGGAAATAAATCAGTCCTGATGAGGTTTGTTGGCTAGAGCTGGGAAGTCTCTGATCCCAATCTGCTGGGTCCTTGGCCACAACTACTCCCTTTCTTCCACGTAGCTCAAAGCCTGCTCCAGGGCAGGCCACCTGATTTCCTTCTGCCTTTTTCCTGGCGAGCCTGGAAACCCCCATGCCAGGAGGGGTGTGTGTGTGTGGGGGTGTGGGTGTGGGTGTGGGTGTGTGGAATCTGCGCTGCAGAGAGAGGTAGCACTAGGTTCTGGCTGAGGACCTTCTCCCAGCACTAAGTTTTTCATTCACTTTCTTTGTGTCATATTATGTCCTGTCTCCTCATCTTCCTCCTCCTCCCACTCCCACACCCCAGGAAAGAGAGGCGGAGTCAGGAAGGTGGAAGGATTCACGGATTTTACTGAGCACCTACTATGTGCCAGGCATTTCCGGGGCCTCCGCTTTCCGCTGCACCCCAGGAGTTCCGAGTCCCGGCCCAGACAGCAGGGCCCTTCAGGGAAGTACGCAGAGGAAAGAAGGGGATGGCCCCAGCCTAAAGAGGGGAAGCTGGCAATACATTGGTCCCCTTATAAAGAACTGCAGAGCCAGCGGCAGCCGAGGACGTGTGTGAGGGGAGGGAGGGGTCCGACCTGGAAGTGGTGGTGGCGGGTCCCTGGGTAAAGGAAAGGCTCAATTGTGCGAAGGTTTCCTGCCCCGCCAGCTCGTGGCCCCAGCCGCGCCACAGAGCAGCCGCCTTTCTGCGGCCGGGAGCCGGGGAGGCGGGGCGGAAGGCGAAGGCAGGAAAGGGTTACGGGAATAGCTTTCCAATGACAAAGTCTGGAAGGGACCCATGCCTCCGCCCCTCTGCGGGTTAAACTGGCACAGTGCAGGGGCAGGAGAGAGACGGCGATCCCGAGCCTCCCCTCCCCTCCGCTCCCCGCCGCCGGGCACTCCCCTCCCCGGGCCGCTGCGGAGGCCGCCGGCGTGTGCCTGGGGCAGTGGGTCACGAGGCTCCGCCCCGGCCGCCGGGCCCCGGGGACGGCACTTTGTTCAGGATGCCGCCTCCCTGCTCATTGTCGGGCCGGGGCCGGCGGCGGCCCTAGCGCGCGCCCGAGGCCGGAGCGCGCGTCGGACGCCGAGTCTCGTGCCAGCGGCCGACCGGCCCCGGCAGCACCGGAGAAACTTTCCTGCGCGAAGAGAGGACGCCCGGCCCGGCCCGGCGCCGCTCCGGGGGATGCGCGGCTCTGCGCGGCGGCTGCGGCGGCGGCGGCGAAGGCGCGGACCCGGAGCGCGGGAGGGCTGACGCGCCGGTGAGTGGCCCACGCGTGCTGCTTGGCCGGGGCTGCGCGCGGCGGAGGGTCTGAGGCTTCTGACTTTGCGGAGGTCGCCGGCAGGTCCTGGGCCCGGCAGCCGAGCCCCGGGGAGAGGTGAGCTGGGTGCCCCAAGGAGGCTGCGGGCGGCGCTCGAGAGAGGCGCTAGAATAACAACGGAGGTGCCAGCGGCTTCCCGGGAAGGTGTGTTCCTAGACGTCCCTGAGGGACCGTGCGTCTGGTTCTGGGGCTACGCAACTCTAACCCTTCTGAGCCTCAGTTTCCATTCCTGTGAAATACCTGCAGTTTAAAGTGCTTTCGGGCCCTATGGTGAGACACCAAATGTTGGGTTATTACACAGACAGACACATACACACCCTACCCACATCGTCTTTCCTTTGCTTTGAAGCAATGCGTTAACTCTTCTCCCATCCCAGCCGGAGCGAACGAACAGCTGGGGTGGGCGACCTTGCTGGGCTGTTCCAGACATGTTCTCTGGGCCCCCAGGATGCGCTGAGAAGCGCCCTCGCGCCAGTCTCCCTGAGGCTGTCCTCTCTGGCGCCCACCCATTGCGTGGAGTCTGAGAGCAGAGAAAGCGTTCCCGGAGGAGAGGGGAGGGAGTAGAAAGGGGAAGTTGAATGAACCTGGGAACTCCCGAGCCCCTTGTGGTCCCTTCATCCCCGCGGAGCGGACTAAAACTGGTCTCGGAGTAGAGTCAACCGAGTCTGCCGAGGGTCGAGAGGGGAAACTGGAACGCGGGAGGCCGTGAGTGGTGAGGGAAGGAGCGGTGTGCAGGGGTGACGTCCATCCAGCAGAGGAGGTTCCTTGTCCCCTCAGCTCAACACGGGAAAGTCAGCTGTGACTGTTAGGACACACACAGGGCGCAGCTGGCCAGGGCTTAAGGGAAGCTCCGGATTCCCCCTCGATAACATGCTGTTTATCTGGCTTCCTGTTAGTGATTGGGATGCCATTGGCTTCTTCAAATTCAATGCTGAGAAGCCTGCGGCCACTTTCACTCTTCAAAAGCTCAGGGTTTGCCTGGGCTTTCATCTTGTAGGATATCGCTTGCTCCCACTACCTGGTACCCTATGCAAGTCACTTATAAGGGACACCTGGACTCCATACAAAGACCGCCTCCCCAAGTAGGCAGAAGCTGTCACTCCAGGGACCTTGGCTTCCTTCAGGCTAAGGATGAGGGCCAGGAACTTAAGCTTTGGTGACACTGGCCTGCTTTTGATTAGGAAGTCTATGGTTTTTTTGTTTGTTTTTTTAAATACTGCTTTGAATTTTGGTTGGTGTTTCTTTGGATTTAACCTGGAAAGGGAGACAAGAGAGAGTGACTGCGGCTCGGAATTTCCCCCCTAAGATGAGCCTTCTAGCAGTACACACTTTCACCATTGGTTTCTCCGGGAAGTTCTCCATCAGTTTGTAGTTCTGCTAACTCCCTGGATGTTCAGAGAGAAAGTAATTCATCAGTTTGCTGCCTTGGTTTTCACTTCTGTAGAGCTGGGGAGATTGTTACGGCTAGAATAGAGAAGGTTTTTGAAATCTGTGGTCTAGCTTCCCTGATTTGTTTCTTGAACCCCCCCCCCCCCCGCCAGTTAAGAGGGAGAGGTTCCTACTGTGAATTCCAGCGATGCATCTACGCTCTCTTGGGGCAGGCCTCCCATTCTGCGTTGTGTTTTAGACATTTTGGTGTTTGTGCACATGCCTTATCTCTCTGTGAATGCCTTCCAGTCAGACACACTGTCTGACCCCCATAACACCCAGCACACACTCCAAAACCAAAATTAGTTGCCTTTGAGTTGATTCCAACTCATGGCGACCCCATGTGTATCAGAGTAGAACTGTACTCCATTGGGTTTCCAATAGCTGTAATCTTAAGGAAAGGGTCCCTAGGTGACAAAAACAGTTTCTGCTCAACTGCTAACCTAGAGTTGGAGAGTTGGAGGTTTGAGCCCACCCACTGTGACCGTAGTAGAGCAGACCTAGCGGTCTGTTGCTGTTAAGGTTACAGCCAAGACAACCCTATGGAGCAGTATTACTCTGTAACACGTGACATTGCCGTGAGCCAGAATTGACTCGACTACAACTGACGAGAACAACAGCGATCTTATGGAAGTAGATCGCCAGGCCTTTCTTCCACAGTACTGCTGGGTGGACTCAACCTGCCAACCTTTCAGTTCGTAGCTGAGCACAAACTGTTTGTGCCACCCAGGGACCTTTCAGCACACACTAGGCACTTTATAAATGTTTGCTGAATCAACAAAATTGGGAAAAAATTTAAGTACCACCCAGAGGCCTCCCATCTACCTCAGACGCCCATTTACGCATTCTTTGGCAGTTGTTTGATTTGTTGCTCCTCCCTTTTTTCCTCCAAACATGGTCCATAGTGAGTGGATGAGTGTCTTAGGATTGCTGTAAAAAAATGCCGTAAACTGGGTGGCCTAAAACAACAGCCATTTATTCTCTCATAGTTCTGGAATCTAGAATTTCGAATTTAGAGGAGCTTGGCAGGGATATGGTCTCTCCAGAGGCTCTAGGGGAAGATCCTTCCTTGTTTCTGTCAGCTTCTGGTAGCCCCAGGTGTTCCTTGGCTCCTGGCAGCATAATTCCAGTCTTTGCCTCCGTCATCACAAGGTGTTCTTCCCCTATGTAATCTCTCTCTGTGTCTGTGTCTCTTCTCTTTTTATAAGGACAGCAGTCAGAATGGATTAGGTCCACCCTACGCCAGCATGACCGCCTGTTAATTACCTCTGCAAAGATGCTATTTCCAAATAAGGTCACAGTACTAGGAACCGGGGGTCAGGACTTGAACAGGGAACACAAATCAACCCATAACAGTGAGGTTGGTTTGCCTACAAGTTAAGTGGGCAAGCTCTAAGCATTTGGGTCTTTTCCAGAATCTGGCTTCTTTAAAGATCCCTCATCTGGGAAAGCTGAAAACACAAATGCTGTTTTTCCTTCTCTTCAGTAATCCAGCTCCCTTCTGAGGTCGCGGGAGTCCCACGCTACATGTGAAGCCACTGGTATCAGCTCAGCTTTGGTCCAGTAGAAAAGAGTGGCCTAGAGTAGAAAGGAGTCCGTGAGTGCTGCAGATGGTTAACGTACTCGACTGCTAACCTCAAGGTTAGGGGTTTGAGTCTACCCAGAAGCACCTCAAAAGAAAGGCTTGTCAATCTACATCCAAAATATCAGCCACTGAAAACCCTATAGAGCACACTTCTACTCTGACACACATGGGGTTGCCATGAGTCAGAATCAACTCAACAGCTACTGGTTTTTTGGAGTAGAAAAGTCTCCCACCCTTCTTTTAAAATTTGTCTCTGTTTTTCATCTTTCCACTGGGGATCCGTGTCACTTCACTTTTGTTTTAAAGTTCTTTGGCATTCCTAAAGGATTTGACCTTTAAGAAAAACTAGAATGTCAGTCAAAAGAACCTGTCCCTCCTGCCCTTTAAAGACAGGCATCCAGGCCTATAGAAGGGTGGGAGGGGCTCAGAGCTACACAGATGCCCCCCCGCCCCCCGCCACAAGCCAACCCAGAACAAAGGCTTTCTGGCTTCCAATCCAGGGCGTATTGCCTTTTACAAGTCACCTCCTTACATTCAGAATGTTCCTCTCCCCCATGTTTCATCCACAGATGTCAGCAGATTTACTTAGCTATTAATAAGAAAGAGGAACAGAAACACAGCAAGGATAAGGAGACCCATCTCTGCAGTGGCGTCAACTACCAGCCCTTAGAGTCCCTGGAACATGGAGAAGTGAGAGATGTGGCAATGCTTGGCAAGCACTTCATCTTTTTGGCCCTGGGTCACAAAACAATAATTAGAAACACTTTTAGTTCCTTCTTCAACTTAAAAAAAAAAAACAAAAACAAAAAACCCACCAACTTTTCAAGTGAGAAACACCATCCTTGGTAAACATTTTCCTGGGCCTAATCTGTTCCCTCAGCATCTCGGAAGGCTGACTCAGGCCTGATTTCCTCCAAGGGGGCCTGGGAGTTTGCTTCCCAGCTTCCTGTGACTCTTGAGACCTGAAGGGAGGCAGGATGGCTGAGATTCAGGCCACTCTGATCTGCCCATGAATGTGGCTCAGCTTCTTACTCATGTCATGTGCAGCCTCCATTACCATCCCCATCAAACCCATTTGCTCTCCTTAATTTTCGTATGAGATGCACTAATATGCATGAAAAATTAAAGGTGCTGAAGCATTTGCTTCCATCAAGGACCGTTAATAACAAGATGTTTCCACTTGAAAGGACTGCGAGACTGTTCTGATGTCCAGTCCTCAGAGGCTCTGAAAGCTTTTGTAAATGGAATCGTTTTCTTAATCTCTTTCTTTTTTGGATTGTTCATTGCCAGTATAGAGAAACACAGCTGGTTTTGTGTGCTGATCTTGAACGCTGCAACTTTGCTGAATTCATTTATTAGCTCTAGTAGCCTTTTTTGTGGATTCTTTGGGATTTCTATATATAGGATCATGTCATCTGTGAATAGAGATCGTTTACTTCTTCCTTTCAAATTTGGATGGCTTTCATTTCTTTCTCTTGTCTAATTAATCTAGCTAAAACTTCTAGTACAATGTTGAATAGCAGTGATGAAAGCAGGCATCCTTGTCTTGTTCCTGATCTTAGGGGGAGAGCCTTCAGTCTTTCACCACCACCCCCCCCCCCACCCCCAGAGGAAAAACTCTGGTCTCAGTAGCTTGATTTCCTTCAAATATTCTTCACTGGATGGGTTCTCAGTGGGACTGTGGTGTTAGCTGTGGGTTTTTCATAAATGCCCTTCGCTATGGGTCAGAATCGACTCAATGGCAGTGGGTTTGGTGTTTTTTTGTTTGTTTGGCCCGATATCATGTCTGGGAAGTTCTTTTCTATTCCTAGTTTTCTGAGTGATTTTATCATGAAAGGGTATTGCATTTTGTCAAATGCTTTTTCTGTGTCACTTGAGATAATTGTGTGTTTTTTCCTCTTTATTCTATTAATGTGGTATATTACATTGATTCATTGTCTTATGTTGGACCACCCTTGCATTCATGGGATAAATCCCTCTGGAAAGCTTTTTTTTTTTTTTCTATGCTAAATATATAGGCAACAAAACATTTGTCCAGAGGAAGAAGGAGAGTCAGAAATAGAAGGAAGAAATGGAATATGTGGCTAATTACCTCCATGAGCAACTGCCTCCTTTACCATGAGACCAGAAGAACTGGATGGTGCCCAGCTACCATTACTGAACAATTTGATCAAAGATTCTATAGAAGAATCCTGATCAAAAGAAGAAAAATGCAGAACAGAATTTCAAATTTTCATGTAATCCAGATTTTCTGGAGCCATGGAGGCTGGATGAAGCCCTGAAACTATTGCCCTGAGATAATCTTTAAATCTTAAACTAAAAATGTCCCCTGAAGTCTTCTTAAAACTAAAGACTAGGGAAAAATGTCTGCCTTGAGCATTTGCCTTGAGCATTGAGCTTTTTTAAGATCTAGCTACCTGGGATCAAATTGACGACAGCCCCCGGAAAGATTAGATAGGAACCTTAGGCGGCAGTGAGTTTATGTTAATGGGGGAGGAACAACTCAGAAAAAGAGGGTAAGAATGGTTGTATAACTTGAAAATATAATCAATGTCACTGAATTGTACATGTTGGAACTGTTGAACTCATATATGTTTTGCTATGTATATTCTCAACAACAACAGCAAAATAGATAAAGTTTTAAAAAATTGTCATTTCTACAATCTTCACATGTCTAGTTCAGTGACATTCATTGAGTTCATTATGTTATTCAACCATCACCATTAACTGTTCTCCAGCCTTTCCATCAGCCTTAACAGAAGCTCAGTGTCCTCTACACATTTTGTCTGCCTTTTCCCCTCCTTCCCTCCTACCCCTGGTCTCTGAAAACTTTTTTAAAAAACCAGAAAAGTCAGGGCTTTAAAGGGTTAAGGGATTACAGGGCCTCATTTCCCTGGCCCTAGTGACCTCCAAAGGGAACATCCAAGGGGATTTTGATTAGGGTCTTCCTGACTTCCAAACAATCTGTCGACTACTCCCCCACCTCAGAGAGCTTTGACTGGCCCAGAGGTGGAGGTGAACGGATTCTAGCTCTTCATGAGGCCCCAAGAGCACCAAGCTCAACCCCAGCCTGAGCTTCCTTGCCTCTAGCTCTGTGGTTCCCAATACTGGCTGCACATTAGAATCCCCTGGGGAGCTTTGAAAAACTACTGGTTCCTGGGCACTTCCCCAGAGACCCATCTTCCTTTGGTTTGGAATGGGGCCCCAACATCTGTTGTGTTTAAGAGCTCCTTGGGTGAATCTGATTCACAGTGAGGGTTAGGACTACTCCAGGGTTGAGCTAATCTACTCCCTGAACCCTGGACTGGTCACAGCTTTCTGTGAGACAGCTTCCTCCCCATCTGGACAGCAATACTGACCCACTTTACATCCTTTCCCTGACTGTAAAATCCATTTAGAAACAGAGTAAACGGCAACTTCCGTAGAATTGAACTTTCAAAGTTGGAAAGAACCTTAACCGTCATCTTTTTCCTGCTGAGCAGCTGGTGGTTTCGAACCTCTGACCTTTCAGTTAGCAGCTGAGCACTTTAACCACTGAATCACCAGGGCTCCCAAGAGCTATCATCTAAAAAAACTAGTGCCAGCCATGTATATATCTATATCCTCCCCCCCACCGGATGTATTAGTTCCTTAAAACATCCCCACCAGGGGTCATCCATCTTGACCCGCTCTGTGCTGGGGGAACTCCCAACAACAACATCATTCATTTCATTCCATATTTGTTGAAATTATCTCAGTCCATATTTGGACAGCTCTGTCTTCCAGAGTTCCTCCTTACATTAATCTGTCACTGGTGTGACTTCCACTCCTTGGTGAAAGATGGGGCTTCCTCAAAATGAATCCCCAAACAAAGTGGAGGATATTCAAAACGAGCCATGCACGGTAAGTGTAATTGCCCGGCAGCCTTCTAGTATTAGGAAGCAGCTACCGTACACCTGTTCCACCCCCTCCATCCTCTTTTGTTTTCTCTGATCTCAACAGCCCTATATCCTTCTCATCTTCTCTATTGCATGTGTTCTCAGGTCTTTTCTGGGAAGACGTATGATGTAAAATCAAGAACTTAGGTCATGAAGTGAGCCAGACTTGGAGTCAAGGTCCAAGTCACGGCTTTGCACATAAAACCCTTAGCCCATGATGAGTATTCAGCAAATGTGTCCTCCACGTTGGCCTCATCATTGCTGTCTGTGTGGCCTCAGGCAGCCCCCAAACCTCTCAGACTCAGCGTGTTCCCCAGGAAAGGTGGAATGGAAGTGCCTTATTCACAATCTTTTCCCACTTGCCTGATCTTAAAAATCGCACATCCCCTTTCGCTACCCCCCACACCCACACCCGCCACGGTGCTTCCTATGATGTGGCAAGTTTGCAAAATCCAGTCAGAGGGTGATTGCGTGGATCAAGAGAGACTGTGTCAGAGACCTGACATGGTTCCTGGGTTGCTCAGTGTGTGTGCTCGATAGCTATCAGGTTTTCTCTCACTCTCACCTCATCTCCTCCTCGTTCTCCTCACCCTGGGAACACGCCATGGTCCCTCTCCATCTGCATGTGCTGTGTCTGGAATTAATGCAGCACTCTGGTATGAGGCTACTGACCCAGATCGTCCGTAGGCAGATCACCTCACGTCAGTTAGGTAAAGCAGGCTTTATTCTCAACTTGTAGCCTTCCCCTGAACACCTGAGATCATGCTGTCAAAGGGATGGGGCCACGAAGGCATAACGGAGCAAGGGTCTGACTGCATCTGGTGCTTTTTCCTGTTCGTTGTTGGGTGTTTCATTTTGTTTGGTGTTATCTACTTTTTTTTTTTTTTTGTAGACTTCAATCATAGCCTAGAATAGATCCTCAATAAATTATTGTTCAAGTCAATTACCAGTGCCTCTTTTCCCAGTTCAATGGTGCAGATAATTGAGTTGACTGAGAAGGAGTGTCTGGGTTCCGGATAGTGCCAAGATACCAACTGTTCTCTTCCTGTTCTCCTTTCAACAAAGGAGAGACAGCTGACAAGACACACGGCTAAGGAGCGTCAGCCAGGACCCTGGCAGCTGCCTGCCTTGTCTCTCATCTGGGGCAGTCTACTGTACCATCCCCTGGCCCATCATCCTCAAAGCTGTGGAACGAGGGCATGGTCAGCTTCACCAAGCGCTTTCAGAAGGTGTCAGCTCGCTCCCACCTCCCTGGGAGGGACTGTGGTCCTGTGCCTCCTGCCAACGGGAGGGCAGAAGGACTGTGTGACAGTTAGGATTCTTTCCAATCTTGAAAGTTTAATTCTGTTTTTTCCCCCAAGGTTTTATTTCAAAAATGTCAGATCAACAGAGAAAGTAAAAGACTAGTACAATGAATACCTAGATTCACTGATTGTTAACATTTTGCTACATTGTATGCTCTGTATATACATACATACATGCGTGCATATATACATACATGTATATATACAGGTAGTTTCCGACTTATGATGGGGCTCCAACAACTCCGTCATAAGTCAGATAAGACATACGTCGAATACCTAATTTCAAATTAACAACTGAAGCCTTAGGGTACCAAAGGTTGAATTAGATTACAGTACAGTACTGGTAGACAGTACCTGGTCTACCGGTCTACAATGAAATCTGCGTCAGGGTTATAACAACGAAGCTGGAGCCTTAACAGCTGTTGGGCTCCGACGAAGTTCAATTGTCATATGTCGTTTGAGTTGAATATTGCCCAACTTCCTGTTACAACTCCTGACACCGACACTGACTTTGTCATAGACCAGGCCATAGCCTGCTATGCGGTAGTTTTTTGAACAGTAAATGATAAAATTGAGCATCTGTGAGTGAACATCTGAGAGTAACAGCGGCAGATTATGCGCTGCAACATTACATATAGTGTGCAGTAGGAACAATAAAATGTATTGAAAACAAGGATGGTGGTAAGTGTGGCCCTGTGTAACTTGAATATGTCATAAGTCAGGGACTATCTGTACACACAAGCACACAAAATAAAACTCTCTTTGAGTCATTTGAAAATAATTTGCAAGCATCATGACTTCATCCCTAAATACTTCAGCATATATTTCCAAAGAACAGGGCATTCTTTTACAAAACCACAGTATCATAATCATACCCAATAAATTGAATACAGTTGTCCCTCGGTATCCACAGGGGATTGGTCCTGGGACCCCCGTGGATACCAAAACCCATGGATACTCAAGTTCCTTGTATAAAATGGCATAGTATTTGCACATAACCTATGCATATCCTCCTTTATACCTTAAATCATATCTAGGCTATTTAATGCAGTGTAAATGCTATGTAGATAGTTGTTGTACAGTACTGTGTTGTTTAGGGAATAATGACAAGACTCCAGGGGAACAATGCTCAAACGAGGAGTGCTGGAGAGAGACTGAGGATCTGTGAAATGGCAGGAGGCTACAGCAGGGTATGCCTACACATTATTTCATTTGTGTGGGTTCAGCATATTGCTCAGTGTGTGACAAATTCAAGTTTTGCTTTTTGGAACTTTCCTTTCCTTTTTTTTTTTTTTTTAATATTTTCGATCCATGGTTGGTTGAATCCACGGATGCTGAACCCACTGATGCAGAGGGCTGATTGTGTTGGTTTAACAGAAGTATTTAACATATAGGTCAAATTCAGATTTCCCACTTATTCCCCAAATGTCCTTTAGAGAGTGCTGTGCATTTTTTTCTCAATCCACAGCCTGCTGTATTGATGCCTGAACTTCGGGTTTCCCTCAGGTTAATGAGGTCATTATTCCTTAAATTGGGATAGGAACGCACTAGTTAGGAATACTTTCATTTATATCATTTCATTTCATCTTTAGCTCAACTTAGTGAGATAGATACTGGTATTCTCCCTATTTTACTGGTGAAAAATTGAGGTTCAGAGAGTTATCAAAATTGACCAAATAGTATGAGCCATTATTACCATCTTATGCTGTGTGTCATGTAATAAAGATGGAAAAATAAGCTGCTATATTTGTAAAAAGCCTTTGAAGTATCATTCATATTCCTTATCATCTTCACCAGGTCTTATAAGGTGTTAGGGCGCGCTGTGAGGAAGGCTGAGGAAAGTAAGATTGAGACCCTCTGAGCTTGTACTAAACAATATTTGTACAGTTGAGGTAATGTAAATGACATTTGTTGGTTTTTTAACATTTGGAATCAACTTTTAAGCAAAACTCAGTGTACTTGGTTGTAGTTGCTAGACATACTACAAATAGCAATTAAGAGCAAAAGTATACCCCTACCTCACACCATATACAAAAATGAACTCAAAATGGATTAATGACCTAAATATAAGAGCTAAACCTGGAAGACTCCTAGAAGAAGACATGGGGGTAAATATTCATGACCTTGATTTTTTTTGATTTAGCTATGACATCGAAAGCCTACACAACAAAAGGGAGAAGTAGGTAAGGGACTTCATCCATATTAAACACTTTTGTTCATCGAAAGACATTATCTGGAAAATGAAAAAAAAAATACAAACAATGTGCAGAATGTGAGAAAATATTTGTAAATTATGTATATGATAAAGGGTATATATCCAGAATATATAAAGAATGCCTGCAACTCAATGACAAAAAGACAACTCAAAAAAAGGAACAAAAGACTTTGGTAGACATTTCTCCAAAGAAAATGTACAAATGGCCAATAGGCTCACAAAAAAATGTTCAACGTCATTAATCATTAGAGAAATGCAAATAAAAACCACGTTGAGATACTACTTCACACCCACTAGGAAGGCTGTTATAAAAAAAGAAAGAAAGAGGAAGAAGGAAACCAAAGACTCAAAGAAGAAACCAGTTTGTGGAACCAGTAGTTTACACAAACAATGGCATCACCTACCTTGAGACCAGAAAAACTAGATGGTGCCCGGCTACCACTAACTGATCATTCTGACTAGGGGGTCAATAGATGGTCCTGGATATAATAGGAGAAAAATGTAGACCAAAACTCAAATTCCTGAAAAAAAGGCCAGACTTACTGGACTGGTAGAGAATAGATGATTCCCTCAGACTATTGCCCCAAGATACTTTTTAGACTTAGAACTGAAACCACTCCCAGAGGTCACCTTTCAGCCAAATGACAGGTTGGCCAATAAAATAAATAATATCACCCGTGAGTACTGTGCTCCTCAGAATAATTGTCTAGATGAAACCAAATGGCAAACATTTACCCTAGACCAAAGATGAGAAGGCAAAGAGGACAGGGAAGCTAGATTAATGGAAACAGAGCAACCAAAATGGAAATAGTGAGAATGCTGACATATTATAGAGAATGAAACCAATGTCACTGAACAATATGTATAGAAACTGTTAAATGAGAACCTAATTTCCTGTGTAAATTTTCACCAAAAACACAATAAAATATATGTATTTTTAAAAAGAAACAAACAGAAAATAACAAGTATTGGTGAGGATGTGGAGAAATTGGAACCCTTGTGCACCGCTGGTGGGAATGTAAAATGGTGCAGCCGCTGTGGAAAACAGTTTGGCAGTTCCTCAAAAAGGTAAACATAGAACTACCCTAACCAAAAACCCTACCCTATGACTCACCAATTCCACTCCTAGGCATGCACCCAAAGAACCGAGAGAAGGGACTCAAATACTTGTACACCAATGTTCATAGCAGAATTATTCACAATAACCAAAAGGTGGAAACAACTCAAGTGTCCATCAACAGACGAATAAACAAAATGTGGTGTATACATCCGATGGGGTATTATTTAGCCATAAAAAGGGATGAAGCTTTAACACCTGCTACAACAGGGTTGAATCTTGAAAACATTATGCTGAGCGAAATAAGTCAGACAGAAAAAAACAAATGTCATATGATTCTGCTTATATGAAATCTCTAGAATAGGCAAATTCATAGATACAAAATTAAGTTAGAGGTTACCAGGGGCTGGAGAAAGGGGGGAATGGGGAATTATTGCTCAATGGGTACAGAGTTTTGTTTGGAATGATGAAAAGCTTTTGGAAGTAGATGATGGTGATGGCTGCACAACATTGTGTGTGTAATTATGCCACTGAGTTGTGTACTTGAACTAGTTAAAAAGGAAAATTTTATGTTATATATACTTTACCATAATAAAAAGTATTTAAAAAAAATATAAACGGGTAGCTGACTGAAGATGAGAGATAGAAGAGGTGGAGGAAATGGTGGGGCCTCCAGTATCCTATATACTGAGGGAATTCAAGAGAGTCTGTTAGGTGTTATAAACAAGAATTCAACTTTTAAGCTTAAAGGTGCAAAGTAAGCAATAAAAAAGCTAAAATCAAATATTGAGAGGAGGAGAAGGAGAAACAGGGAGGTGGTGTGATGGTTAAGATTTTGTGTCAGCTTGGCTGGGCCATGATTCTCAGTGATTATGTGTGATTATCCCCCCGATGGGATCTGCTGTGAGTGGCCAATCAGTTGAAAGGGAGTTTCCTTGGGTGTGTAGCCTGCATCCAAATATAAGGGGACGTTCTGGCTTTTGCCCTCTCTGAATCTTGCAGCTACCTCTTGTTCATCTGATCTCTGGTTCTTGGGACCTGAGCTAGCAGCTCACCTTCCGATCTTGGGATCTGTCAATCTTCATAGCCTGTTAGCAAGGTTCCTGCTCTCCAACCTGCCCATCTTGAGCTTGCTAGCCCCTGTGGCTATGTGAATCAGGAGAAGCCTCCATCCTGATTCAAGGACTTGGGACATTTCAGCCTCTACAATCGCATGAGCTGTTGCCTTGATACAGATCTCTCTCTCTCTCTCTCTCTATGCTTTACTGGTTTTGCTTCTCTAGAGAACCCAGCCTAAGGCAGATGGGCTTAGTGTAAGCGACCTAAATGCTTATCTGTTTTGCTAGGTAATGACAGATAATGTCTAAATGTGACAACAGGGAGTGAAGGTATTAGTATATAACCTAGAGTTATGTGGGTAACCGCTGAAAAAGCTAATAACAAACAACTATTTGGGCAGTTAGGTGGGGCTGGGAAGAGGGTGGGACAGGAAACTGATACTTGTTATTGTAAGATTTTGGTACCATTTGATGATGAGCACCCGTAATGGTGAGAGAAGTAGGCTTTGGATTCAGATATCTTGGTTTCTAAACACAGGGATGAGCAGGACAAAAGGGCTGACTCCAGAGGAGCTTCTTTGTGATGATGAGCGGAAACCAAGAAGGTTTTAAGACCTGGGTGCACCAGAGAGAGCCCAGGACACAGCATACCCAAGAGGATGCCCCCACGTCCCACATGGAGTGCCATTATTTTTGTTGTAAACATTTTAAAGAACTTTAATAATTTTGATTTTAAACGTGTTTGGCCATAGATCAAACCGAAAGATTGGTTGTTTGAATCCACCTAGAGGTGCCTTAGAAGAAAGACCTGGCAATCTACTTCTAAACTATTAGCCATTAAAAACCTTATGGACCTCGAAGAACTAGATGGTGCCCAGCTACAGCCACTGACTGCTCTGTCAGGAATCACAGTAGAGGGTCCCGGACAGAGTGGGAGAAAAATGTAGAACAAAATTCAAATTCACAAAAGAAAAAAAAAAAAAAGACCAGACTTACTGGTCTGACAGAGACTGGAGGAACCCCTGAGACTGTGGCCACTGGACACCCTGCTAACTCAGAGCTGAAGCCACTCCCAAAGTCCGCCTTTCAGCCAAAGATTAGACAGGCCTCTAAAACAAACAATAAGCCACATGAGGAACATGCTTCTTCGTTCAATCAAGTATATGAGACCAAATGGGCACATCTGCCCCAAAGCAAGATGAGAAGGCAGGAAGGGACAGGAAACCAGATGAAAGGACCTGGGGGAACCCTGGGTGTAAAGGGAAAGGGGGAGAGTGCTGACACAATGTGGAGATGGCAACCAATGTCACAGACCAATCAGTGTATAAGTTTTTGAATGAGTAACTAATTTGTGCTATAAACTTTCACCTAAAGCACACCCCCACACACACAAATTCTAAAAGATGTCAAATATAATCTGTACAGTTTAAGTGTGCCAAATATCATTCAATTTCCATTCTAAGGATATAGAAACGGGAATTTCTAGAAACAAGTCAGTAAAATGCTTTTGAATCGACCCCATGGCAACTGGCGCTAGTAATTCATTTATTACATTGGCTATTTCATAGCAACCCTGAGCAAATGCAGAAATTATTGTGAAGTGAGAGAAATCTTACCTCCAAGTTATTTTCAAATGTAAGGAATTTTAATGAAAATTTCATTGTATCAATGCAGTTGATACAATGTTGCATTTTATAGATGTTTAACTAAACCTTGATTAATCTCAATTTTGCAGTTATATTTTTATGTTTTGAGACCCAGGACATTGTCTTCCATGGGCCTCTGAAAAGCTCCTTGGCCCTGGGCCTTCTATCCAGCGAATAGGTGGGGTGGGTGCTGAGTGCAGATGTGGCCCCTGAAGGAATTTGTGGGTGCATCTTTGAGACCCACAGCGCTCTGGGGCGGTCATAGCCTGAATGAGGGCCGATCTGAGCTTGACTGAAGCCCCATGGCCCAAATCGCATCCTCCTCACCATGGCCTCTCCTCAGGCCTTTACTGTGGAAGTCCCTGCAGTCTAGTGTAGGGCATTCACTGACTGCCCTCCTATACAACATCTCATTCACTGTTTGCAGCAACCTTACAAGGTAGTCAGGACAAACATTCTCTCTTCTAGAGATGGTGAAACCTGGACTCAGAGGCCAAGTAACTTGTCCAAAGCCACAAAGGTTCAAGCAATCAGGTAAAAAACCCAGGTCTTCTGACTCCTGATCTTTGGCCTTTCCAATGCACCAAACAGCCTTATAAAGCAGAGGTGGGGACTGTTTTTGTAATAGCTCATGGAACTTCGCTACGTATATTATATCTATGCTATACCAATGCAGAAATCACATTGAGGTTTTTTTTTTTTTTTAATAATTTTTGTTGTGCTTTAAGTGAAAGTTTACAAGTCAAGTCAGTCTCTCACATAAAAACTCGTATACACCTTGCTACATACTCCCAATTACTCTCCCCCTAATGAGACAGCCCACTCTCTCTTTTCGTGTCCATCTCGCCAGCTTCTAACCCCCCCTACCCTCTCATCTACCCTCTAGGCAGGAGATGCCAACATAGTCTCAAGTATCCACCTGATCCAAGAAACTCACTCCTCATCAGCATCTCTCTCCAACCCATTGTCCAGTCCAATCCATGTCTGAAGAGTTGGCTTCGGGAATGGTTCCTGTCCTGGGCCAACAGAAGGTCTGGGGGCCATGACCACCGGGGTCCTTCCGTTCTCAGTCAGACCATTAAGTCTGGTCTTTTTATCACATTGAGTTTTTATTACTAATTATGCTATTACATTGATTTTGACAGGTGCTTAGGGTTTGTTTTTCAATAAATGCTACATGAAAGTACACCACCAATTTTATCATTCCTGCAAATTTTTACCAAGTTAGTCAAGGAAACAATATAAAAGTTTTATATTTTGAGCTCTGTTTCTCATTTTCTAATCAGAGTTAAAAACAGTCATCATACATGAATTTAGGTCTGTGTTAGGCTGGCAACCCAGTAAGATGTCTTTGCTTTTTAGCTGGTCTGGAGCTAATATGGAGCCCTGGCAGCTCAGTGGTTAAAGTGATCGACTGCTAACCGAAAGTTCGGCGGTTTGAAACCACCAGTGGCTGCACGGGAGAAAGATGTGGCAGCCTACTTCTGTAGAGATTTACAGCCTTGGAAACCCTATGAGGTCGCTATGAGTCAGAATCAAGTAGATGGCAGTGGGTTTCTTGGTTTTGGAGCTAATAAAGTGTCCCTGGGTGGTGCAAGCAGTTTGCGTTCAACTAAACCTAAAGGCTGGCTGTTCAAACTCACCCAGCGACACCACAGAAGAGAGGCCTGGCCATAGGCTTTGTGAGATTACAGCCAAGAAAACTCCATGGAACAGTTTTCCTCTGTTCTACTCACGGGGTCACCATGACTCAGAATCAGTTCAACAGCAGTGGGTTTTTTTTTTTCTTTTTTGGAGCTAATAAATGAGCCTCTCTGCACTTATACACTCTCTCTTGTGAAATCCAAATCTACCTCCTTGCTAAATGCCATCACAAAGATGCGTCTACTAAGGTCTTACCACACCTCTGAGTCATCTCCCCACTTCCTCTAGCTGACCAGGCCCAGAGAAGTCAGAGGCCATCAGGGAGGCTCAGAAAGTGACCACAGTGTTGGGGTGGCCGTGGGAAGTGGATGGGAAGGGCCGCTGCTAAGCTGGCCACAGAGATTGGGACACCACTGCACCCACATTCAGTCCCAGACAAAGGCCTCTGTGTTCAGGATGGCAGGGGCTGTGGCCAGATGCCGGGGCGGGGGGGGCTGGTACGCTGATACAGTCTGGGAGAGGCTGCCCAGGGCCAAGGGGAGCCTGTGAGGCCACGCTTCTCCAGGCTTAGAACACGGAGTGGCCTCACTGGGTCCTGGCACTTAGTAGGGGCTCAGGAAACATTCACTGATTGATTACTTCAGGAATAGAAGGTAGGTTTGTTCTTAAGCTGAGAGGCCAAACAAGCAAAAACCAAACCTATTGCCAAGTTGATTCTGGCTCATGGTGACCTCATATTATAGAGTAGAACTGATCCATAGAGTTTTCTTGGCTGTGTACTTCTTTGGAAGCAGATCACCAGCCCTTTCGTGTTGCCCCTGGGTGCGTCTGAACCACCAATCTTCAGGTTAGGAGCTGAGAGAGCAAACCAAGTAAACTGTTTGTGCCACCCAGGGACCTGAAGCTAAGCAGCAGGTGGAAATAAGTATTCTTCCCCTTTGTCCTGCTCAGGGGGGTGCCCTCAGCCCTGAATTTCCCAGACTTGCTTAGAGGCCCCTCCTTGCATACTGGGCCTGTCCCTGACCTTGTGCCTCTGAGGCATATGTTGTGGCAGAAAATGCTCTGGCTTTGGAGCCAGCCTGACCTGGCTTTCTGCAACCTCTCTGAGCTTCAGTTTTCTCATCTGTAAAATGGGAACAGTAATACCCTCTGGCATGAAGCTAAGGTTAGTTATTATCTTTTTTCTTGGCTATGCCCCTCGCTGCACCCCCACATGTAAATATTTGGTCCTTTGAGGGTCTATCTGGGATAACAAAGCGGCTGAACAAAGCCAAGGATGACGCAGTCGGCTCCCCAGTCTTGAAGATTACAGCTGGGTGGATTTATCTCCCGAAGGGTGTTTATATACCAGACAGGGGAAAATGTTTCCCTGTCTTGAGGGTCAGATGGACGGGGTTTGGCGGGGAGGGGGGTGGGGGTCCAATGGTGCCGGCTCTAAGATGTATGGTCCCTCTGGGTCCTATTGGGCTCCAGACTGCAGTCCTCTGTGGGGTGAGGGGAGTGGAGTGGCCTGGGGTTTTGTTTGGCAAAGCCTGCCTATTATCTGGCCCAGGCTGTTTCCAGGGCATTATAAATCGCATCGGCTTGGGAAGGAGGAGTCGCAGATGTGGCCAAGGCAAAGTATATGGGAAGGTGGGAGATTTGAAATGAAGGACTGACTCAAGGCTTATGGGCCAAAATACAGGCTGGGGCCGTCTCCATGGCAATCAGACACCAGGGAGGGCTCAGCCGTGATGCCTCTGAGGTGGAAGCCCTGACTTGTAAGCCAGAAAGAGCCCGTGCTCAGTGGCCTGTGGGTCAGTGCTGCCTTGCTCTATTTGCTTCCATCTGCCTCTTTGCAGACAGACCTGGGCTGCTGCCTAAACTGAGGGGATTGAGCAGAGCTTGAACAACGTTCCGGGTCTAGAGAGTTAAACAGAAGAAAACATGCTGCCCCCTCTCCTTCAAACCCCCAGCCTCACTGTGTGCCCTGGTGTAGCCTTCGCTCCATCTGAGAGGGAGGTCGAGAGGAAAAGGGAGGGAACTCTTTCCTTTTGTTCTGTTCTATTGTAATTCGGGTATGATTTACAAACAGTGCAATGCACAAAATGTTAAGTGTCCCTTCTGATGCATTTTTGGCAAATGAATCATCTGTGTAACCCGCACCCCAATCAAGATATACATCTCGGGAGTTCCTGGGTGGCACAACCAGTTAAGTGCTTGGCTGGTAACTGAGAGCCTGTTCGTTCAAACCTACCCAGAGGTGTCTCGGAAGAAAGGCCTGGCAATCTGCTTCCGAAAAGTCTCAGCCATGAAAAGCCTGTGGAGCACAGTTCTACTCTGCAACACAAAGGGTCACCGTGAGTTGGAATTGACGCAACGGTAACTGGTTAGGATAAAACACACCAGAGAAGTGAATCAATAAGATATACACATTTCCATCAGCCCCGCAAGTTTCCCTTTCCTGTCAGTGAGCCCCCTCCCAACCGCTGTTTTGCTGTCCTGATTTTTATCACCATAGATTTGCTTGCCTGTTCTTGAACTTCATAACGGTGGATCATACAGTATGTTCTATTTTGTGTCTGACTTCTTTCGCTCAACCTAATATTTTCGAGATGCATCCATGTTGACTGTTGTAGTTGGTTCTTTTTAATTTCTGATATGTGACTATGCCACAGTTTGTTGATGGATGGAACCCTTTGATTCCGTGAATTGTCCTGCACCAGCATTGGTAGGATTCACATGTATCAGGCATCAGTAGGATGTCCACCAGCTTTTGTGTGCTGAGAGCTAAGATGAGCTGGTAGGCCCTTAGTGTAGTCTTTGCTGTCTTTACAGTGTTAGCTCCTTTGTTCCCAGACCACTTCCCCACTTTTGTGGCTTCTGCCAAAAGGCCACAGTGCCTTTTCTTTCCCTCATGGACTGGGAGCCACCTCTACCCACTAAGGCTAGAAAGTTCAGCTCACTGGCTGAGAGACCACTGGTTTCTCCCTAAAGCAGAAAACTGTTCTCCAACCTCAGCTGAGCTGGTGTGTCTCAGTGGGCAGGCCTGTCTGGCCCTGCACGTGCAGAATGGAGGGGGCTTGTGTAGGCCTTTAGCCTGTAGATGGTGGGAAGACACTGGGGACTCAGAGCAGGGAAGTGACATGGGGAAGTCATATCTTAACAGGAGGACGGTCCCAGTGGCAGGGACCACGTCTTTTTTCTTCACTGATGGGAATCTAGCACCTAGCACCGAAGCTGGCACATAGTGGCCATCGAATAAGGAGGTACGGCATGAACTAGTGGACTGGAGAAGGGAGAGGGGCCAGGAGTCCTCTGTCACATTCCTCATGTGGAATGTCTGAGCTGGGATGGCTCTGCTGGGAAAAGAAGGAAAGAGTGGGTGTGAGAGATTTTTTACAAAGAAACCCCAACAGGACTAATGACTGTTGAACACGGGAGGAATAATGGGTGGGAGGAGAGGATCAAAGAACCATGCAGTCTTTTTGGGAGAGCACAGACTGAGAGGGCAGGAATTTGAGTCTAGCTGACCACTTAGTATGTAATCTGGGTAAGTCATTTAACCTGCAGTTATGGATTGCCTGGTGTGATTTTAGCCAGGGACCTGCTTTTAACTTTCTGGGTGACCTTATTCGAATCTCTTTCCCTCTCTGGTTTCAGTTTCCTTATCTACAAAATTTGATCTCTTAAGTTCTCTCTAGGTCTAAATTCCATAACGCTTTGCCCCTGGGCCTTTGAGTCTGGGAACCTGGGAGTGTTGAGAGGCCCCCAACAGATATGGGAAAGTCAAGAGAGGGAACTAGTTTGGGGGCCAGAAAGTGCTTCCTCTAGGTCCTTCCCCTCATTGGGATTCCCAGTTTTCCTCCTCTGGTCGCTGGGACCCAGGAAAGTCCAGAGCATCCCATCCTTACCCCCTCAGTGGTGACCCCTCACCTCCACAAGCCCCAGAGAGGGAGAGGCCTGCTATGAATAGTGCTCTGGAATCAAAGGCCCTCTTCCCTTGCAGGAAACACAGCGGCCTAATGGGGCAGGAAAAAGGTGTTTCCGAAAGGGAGGCCAGAAGAGGGTGGAGGGGGAGGTGGGCGTTTGGGAGCCAGATGAGTTCCCGGGTGCTGGAGGAGGGATGCTGTGACAGTGGCTGGGAGGGGGCTCAGTGGGCAGGGTTAGTGCCAGCTTATAGGGCTGGTTGGCACATGGCTCTGCCACCTAAGAACCCCATGAGAACAGCCAGGGAGAAAGGCCGAAGGGGTCTTGGGCTGGGAGATGGAGGATTTCAGATCTACAGAAGGACTGAAAGCGCCACATTCATTAATTCACGGATCCAGTCATTCATTCACCAAGCTTTTCCCACAGTTTAGGACTGTGCTAGGTGTAAGGATAAGCAATGTAAGGCTCATTTATAAACAATTGGTAAGCAAGATAATTATATCCCAGTTACTCCCCAGGGCGGTAGGAGGATGGAGGAGGGAATTGCAGCCACTGGAGGGGGCAAGAAAGGCTCCTGGGAGGTGGGTGCCATTGGGCTTGCAGGAAGTAAGTCAGGCAAAGAATGGGTGGGAAGGTCAGGGGGTGGAAGGGCATTCCAGGCAGAGGGTGAGAAATACCAGGACTTTTCATCTCTTCTCCCCTAACCAGTTAGCATGGAGTCAGTTCAACTCATGGGGACCCCACGTGTGTCAGAGTAGAACTGCACTCCACAGAGTTTCCAATGGCTGATTTTTCAGAAGTAGATCACCTGGACCTTCTTTCGAGGCACCTCTGGGTGGACTCAAACCTCCAACCTTTCAGTTAGCAGCGGAACGTATTAACCGTGTGTATCAAAGCCCCATCTTCTGTCCATCCTGGGCCACCAGCAGAGGTCTAAGAGCAGCCCTTAACCCCTCCTCAGAGACCTGGCAAATACCTGGAGCCCTCTCTCTGGAGAATGGCACCCCTCCTGGCCAGCAAAGAGTATCATACCATCTTCTGTATTGAAAATGTGTTAGACTCTCAAATGCCATCTCACTGAAGAGCCCTCAAAAATCAGTAATCTTCCCCTGTGAAAACAGAGGCTTAATTCACCTCAGGCTTCTGCAGTGGCGAACTTCACAGCGAAAGCTCAGGCCAGCAGGCCCGTCTGTGGGGCGGAGGGTGATGGGGAGTCAGGCCGGGAGCTGCAGCCCTGACTCCTGCCTCCCTGCTTCTCCACAATCCTGCCAGACGGCAGGGCCCCCCTTAATGGCTGGAGGGGGCTGAGATGAAAACAGGCTGTAGTTTCTGCTAGGAAACCCCAGAGAAATCTGCTGTGGTGTCAAGTTGAGATTTTGTTGTGTTCCCACGCCACCAGCAGTGTTGTTGAAACATTTCCATCCCACACACTTAGCCAGGGTCGGGTGTGATTAGTACCCAAGGCAGGGTCCTGGCACCCTCTGAGGAGCTGGCAAGCTTCAGCCTCTGCCCTCACCCCCATTTTGTGAACAGTGCATAGTGATTTTGGGGGTATGTTCTTGTCCAGCGTCCCTCAGCCCAGCCTACAGAACAGCACTCAGTCCTGTCCTTATGCCTGTGTGCCCAGCCAGATATGTGCAGTGACTTACAGGGCCTCTAGCAGGGCTGGATTTCAGGACATTTGTTCTCCACAGGGAGATCACTTTCAAAGCGTCACTGTGGTCCCAGGGCTTCTCCTGTGCCAGCCACAGGAGCAACTAAGGTCAGAAATCACTTAGCACCTCCAACTCACTCTATACGATCTCCAAATTAGCACCTTCCTCTATTGGTCATCAAATACAATGGGATATTTCTCCATCTTCCCAGTTTTCAAGTGGGTAAACTGAGGACAGCCACTTAGACTTGAAAGAGTAATTAAAGCCCAGGAATAGGGGCTGGGGTCCAGCCCCTTTACTGTAATAATGCTGAAAAACACCAAATGTGGTGTTTGTTCCAATAGGAGTGGAAAGGTGAAGAGAAGCGGGGAGGCTGCATCTACTTGTCATTTCTGGAATTTGCTGGAGGGTGAAAGGACTCCTCAGGGCCCTGGAAAGGAAGCTGTCTGCATGCGGGGGCGTGTCTGAGGTGGGTGGAAGCCCTTAGGGACGGGAGGGGCAGGAAGGAGGAGGCCGGCCTCCCAGAAAACAGCGATAAGAATAAGGAACTGGGTTCCTATCCTACCACTTTCTAGCTGTGTGACTGTGAATATTTATCCCCTCAATGCCTCAGTCTTCATCTGTAAAATGGGAGCAATTTTTTTATTGTGGTCAGAATATACGTAACAAAACAATTGCCAATTTTTACATATGTAGTTCAGTGATATTGATTACAATCTTTATGTTTTATAACCAGTATCCTTTTCTGACTTATTCCACCACCGTTAGCGGAAGCTCAGTGCCCCCTAGACAGTAACTCTCCCGTTCCCCCTCCCTCCCACTCCTGGTAGCACCGTTCAGCTTTGGTTTCTGTACATTTCCCTATTTCATGTCAGTGAGATCATTACAACTTCTGTCCTTTTGTGCCTGATTCTTTCACTCAGCGTAATGTTTTCCAGGTTCACCTGTATGGTGACATGTGTTGGGACTTCATTCCCCTTTATGGCTGAGTAATATTTCGTTGCATTGTATATAGCACATTTTGCTTATCCACTCATCTGTCGATGATCATTTAGGGTGTTTCCACCTTTTGGCAATTGGGAATAGTGCTGCGAAGAATATTGGTTTCTGTTTCTGTTTGATTTCCTGTTTTTGAATCTTTTGGGTATATACCCAGGATGAGGATTGCTGGGTCATATGGTAATTCCATGTTCGACTAAAATAGGAGTAATTGGACCTGGCTCATTGGTCGGGTATGAGAGTTAAATGAGGTAATTCCCATGACACACCTAGCACGGTGCTGGATGTGTGGAGGGTCGTGGTGGCCAAACAATTGGCAGCTCTCGGCCAAGTGAGTTGACCTTCTGGAGCCTGAGATTCCGCTGTAAATTGGGGGTTATTTATGGTGCTTACACCTCAGACTTGCTGTGAGACTTTAATGAGATTGTGGTTATAAAGGGCCTGGCATGAAACGGTCCCAATAAAGTTGTCTTCTATCGTTGTTTCCTGACCTTGGGAAGCTCCCAGTGCAGCTGGAGAGATTGAGTATTTCCTCTCAGAGCGCCCACACCAGAGACAGGTGCGAAGACATAAGCCACCAAGACAGTGACGTGCCAGTGGGAACCCCTTCAAGTTGAGCCTGAGGGTTTTTTGACACAATACCACTGGTCTTGCTACCTTTCTTGCCTTCTGTCCTGAATGTCACAGGCTTATCTCACACATTCCCTGCCAAATGTTTGGAGTTCAGTGCTTCTCAAAGAAGCCTTGACTCCTCTTAGCTGGGAATGGCATTCTGAGACCAGAATGTGGGCCTGTGGACTACATGGTGTCTTAACCTGCCTAACCCTCCAAACCCGCTGCCATCAGGTTGATTCCAACACATAGCCACCCTGTAGGACAGAGTAGAACTACCCCACAGGGTTTACAAGGCTGTAAATCTTTATGGAAGCAGACTACCAGCCACATCTTTCTCCTGTGGAATGGCTGGTGGGTTCGAACTACCGACCTTTTGGTTAGCAGCCGAGAGCTTAACCACTGTGCCACCAGGGATCCGCTTAATGTGCCTGCTAGGCTCTATATTCCTTGACGATAGCAACCATGTGTTATTTACCTGTGTGTTATATGGCATAGTACCTTATCCATAGCAGGTATGGAATCCAATTTATTTCTTTAGATTTAAGAATGTGTTTATTCCTGATCGTAGATTGAACACTTCAAGACTATAAATGTTTATAATTTCCAAATGCAAATCTTAAATTAAAAAAATATTTTTATAGTTATACTGATGTTTTCGATATTGGGAACCGTCTAGGCTGTAAAGCAACTGAAGAATAAAATAAAATGAAATAAGGATGTCAGCTATGAACCACAGGAATAGATATCATGCATGATTGGTTTTGTCATTTTGCCACCATAAAGGTGATTTTTAAAAATAAAACTATGATTGATACTGGAAAAAAAAAAAAGAAAAACAGCACCTTTTCCAGCAGCTGCTGTCTTTGAGCCTCTGTGTATAATGGGCAGTGTTGGTTTCTTAGAATAGGATTACTGGGAGCAGAGTTTCAAAGGTGGCAAGAAGTGTGTTTGGCCCAGATGATGCAGGAGGTATTATGCACGTGGGCAGAGGAGTGCAGGTTTGCCCATTCAGGACTACTCCCTGGACCTGGGGATGTGAGAGTAGGGAAGGCCTGTAATTACTTAGGCTAAGAGCTGTGGAAGGATTGAGTTTTATTGAGAAGCTCCCGAGAATAAGGTGGTGTCCATCCATCCAGTTCTCTTTGGGCAGTGCTCAGTGCCATCTGCTAATAGGTGCTGAATAAAGGCTGCATAGAAGGATTCTGGGAAAGGGAGAACAGAATCTGGTTCACCCTTTGTCTGCATGTCCTTGCAGCTCCCCATTGCTACCAGGAGAGGGAGTGATTGCCCAGCAGAATACTGCCTGATCCCCACGCCCTCCTGTCCCTTGCAGGCTGCTGGCCACTCTGCATTTTTGGGGCGGGGGGAGCCTGCCCAGTGCAGTATCCTCTCCTCTCCAGACTGGAGGAAAGTCCGGGGCTGCGGGGAGAGGCTCTGGGGCTGGGGCGGCCCTGCACTGTGTGGGACAGCCAGGCAGGGTGAGTCAGCTGAGGAGGTTCATTGCCACCACAGAGCAGACAGAGCTGTATCTGTCCCTCAGTGCCACATTTGCCTTCAGCTTGCTGGATAGTATCAGAAGAGCCTCTTGTTCTAGATTTTGATTCCACCCACCACCAACTGCCCCCCTCTCTGCCAACCCTGGGTGGCACAAATGGTTTGCACTTGCCTAAAACCAAAGGTTGGCAGTTTGAACCCATCTGTCGGTGCTGTGGAAGAAAGGCCTGTCAATCTGCTTCTATTAAGATTATAGCCAAGACAACTCCATGGAGCAGTTCTACTCTGTATGGCATGGGGTCCCCATGAGTCAGAATTCACTCGATGGCAGTGGGTTTGGGTAGTTTGCCCTGCCAAAAAAACAAGATTCTTGCTTTCTCCCCTTTGTGTTTTATTTTTCAGGATATAAAGCATGTTAAGGTGACGGGATATAGACCAGGCTAGAATGATGTTAGTTGGCAAGAAAAAAAGTTCAAGGACTTTCTGGCCTGGCTTCTTCAGGATCTTTTCCCCTTTGGGTCTTGGGGCCTTTAGCTGGGGCCAGCCTTCCTTGCACTGTAGCACAGCCCGCCTGCCAGGCCAAGACAACCTGCCCTACTGCAGGTGGGCAGAGGCCTGCCTAAGCCACTGCTGGCCTGCCCTTGGCCATCCTGGGCCAGTGATCCACAGGTCAGAGCCCAGCCATGCTACACCTGGGGTGACTTGGGTGCTGAGGGGAATGACGCACCCAGAGCGAGGCAGAGGAGGAGCAGAGGGTTCTTTGCCAGGGCTCCTGTCCCAGAGCAGGCCCTGGGAAGCAGGAATTTAATGAAATTGTGACTATTACTCCTTCAGGGCCCAAATTACTGTTCCCATGGAAAGACACTGATATCCTTACAAATCTAGATCTCCATGGCTGCGTGGTAGCATTTCTGTCTTCCCCTGTCTATAGAGCCCCTTCTCTGGGATGGAGGAGCCACAAAGAGCTCCAGGACCTGTGCCATGAGCCCCACGGCCTCCCAGGGTGCCAGCACACTGACAGGAAGGCCTGGCTGCTGTTCCAGGCCAGCCCTGGGTGCCACAAAGCAGACCGTGGGCTCAGGGAACATATTCAGCATTTCTGTTGTGTTTTCTACCACCACAGTCTTTCCAGTCGCGCTCCCCAGTCATTGTTCTTTCCAGAGGCCCTGAGCAGTGGTTCATCCAGTGACTGATGTAGGTACCCACCTGGGATGTGGCCTTGGTGCTCAAACATTCTCTTGCTGAGACCCCAAAAAGTGCCTGCCTCAGACCACAGCCACAGTGGAGCCTCCGTGGTGGGCGGAGCTCACAGGAGCACTGCAGCAGCGCTACTGTGAGTCCTTCTCTTCTTATCTTAAGGTGACCAGTGTCCACAGTCCCACTTGCTGCTGGGGCGGTGGGCTATTGTCAATCAATGAGGTCGTCCTAAAGGCAGTAGCTTTTTAATACTGAGAATGGTGATTTATAGACGGGAAAGAGAGGTTGCTCCCAGCCTGAAGGTTGCCGTGGGAAAAGAAGTGTGCTACCCTGCCCCCAACATGCATGATGTTACACAAAAGCAGGGTATGGGAGTTGGAAGACCTGGGTTTGAATTCTGTTCTACTTACTAGGGAGCCCTAGTGGCGCAGTGGTTAAGAACTCAGCTGCTAACCAAAAGGTTGGCAGTTCGAATCCACCTTGGATTTGCTCCTTGGAAACTCTATGGAGCAGTTCTACTCTGTCCTGTAGGGTTGCTATGAGTCGGGATCAACTTGATGGCACTGGGCTTGGCTTGTTCGTTTGGACTTACTAGCTGGGTAACTAATCACGGGCTGGTGCTTTAGTTCCCTTAACTGTGAATGAGTTGAGGACTAAAGATTAGAGGAGTCTGGGTGGCTCAACAGTTAAACACTTGGCTGATAACCAAAAGGTTGGTAGTTCGAACCCACCCAGCGGCTCTGCAAGACAAAGACCTTGAAATCTGCTTTTGTAAAGATTATAGCCAAGAAAACCCTACGGGACAATTCTACTCTGTCACCTAGGGTCGCTATGAGTTGGAATCAACTCCACGGCACACAACAACTACGAAGAAGAAAAAAACCTGTGAAATACCTGGCACATGGTAAGGCACTCACTGAAAGTTAGTTTTCCATCATCTGTATTTCTAGGGCTTTCTTCTGAGTTCTTTTTCCAGATATCGCAAGCTTCCCAGGTGCACAGACTGTTTCCCCTATCAGACTGGAGGCTCCTTTAGGGCAGGGCTGTCATCCCCATCAGTTTGGGATCTGCTTGAAGGCAGGGGCTGTTTCTCTCTGCTCATCCTTGGGATTCTGTGAAGTTAGCAACTGCATTGTGACCATCAGGCTGGGAGCTCTCTGAAGGTAGGGACTGTTCTCTCCATCAGGGCTCATAGGCAGTAAGCACTCTTGGGGAGTAATATTTCCAGTGGCTGGAACAAAGGCAACTAAGGAGTAAGAGATGATTAACCCTTTGCCATCGAGTCGATTCCGACTCGTAACAACCCTATAAGACAGAGAAGAACTGCCCCATAGGGTTTCCAAGGAGCTGCTCTTGGATTCGAACTTCTAGCCTTTTGGTTAACAGCTGAGCTCTTAACCACTATGCCACCAGGGCTCCAAGAGACAATTAGGTTTGAGAATTACTGATTGGCTAAGGAGGGCAGGTAGTACCATACTCTCGGTAGGCTACGAAAGCCTTTTTCCAAGGTCAGTTATGCCCTTGACCTTGGTGCTGGGTCCTTGCTGGCAGAAGGTACTTCTCAAGTAGAGACATCTGGGGAGCAGATGCGGAGTTGGCTGGAGTGGGTGAAGGCCCGGGAGGCTTCAGATTCCAGGCTCTGTGAGTCACCCTTCCATCACAGCAACCTCTCAGCAGCTGGGCTAGATGGGGTTGGTGGCCAGGCCTGGGCGGGTAGTGTGCTGGGATCCTCTTGCCTCGGGCACCACTGCATCTCAGCAGGAAAGGACTGAAAGGATCCTGATGGGGCAGTTGTTGTTAGTTGTCTTGGTGTCAGCCAGACTCGTGGCGACCCCATGCTCCACAGAATGAAACGCTGCCCAGTCTAGCATCATCCCTATGATTGGCTGTGGATCAGACTGTTGTGATCCATAGGGTTTTTACTGAGTGATCTTCAGAAGTAGATCACCAGACCTTTCTTCCTGGTCTGTCTTAGTCTAGAAGCTCTGCTGAAACCTGTTCAGCGTCATGGCAACACGAGGGCCTTCAATGTCAGACAGGTGGTAGCTGCACATGAGGTGCACCGGCTGGGAACTGAACCTGGGTCTGCCATATAGAAGGCGAGAATTCTACAACTGAACCACCACTGCCCCTATGTCAGGGACAGACTGATTTCTAAAATTGCCTTCTGAAATGCCCAAAGTTCCGCCTGGTGGGGCTTAAGACACTATATGAAACACGTCATTCTGGGAACACACAAAAGCAGAATGTAGTCATCTCTTTCTCTCTGAGGTCCATGCTCTTCATGCCCTTTTCTGGGCTGTGTGGATGGAGGTGAGCAGGCCCTGAGGGAGCAGGCAGGGAGGGGTGGGGCAGGTCTTGTCTATAGTGTTTGTCAGTAAGGGAACCAGTGAGTCCTCAGAAGGGGAGGTGGGCTCTGAAGTTGATAGCTTAGTTCAAATCCTGGACCCTCCACTGGATGATCTTGGACAACTCATGCGGCCTCTCTGAGCATCAGTTTCCTCTTCTTAAAATAGGGATGATAACAGCACAGGGCGGAGGAGTAGATCAGTGAGGTAATGCATCAGTGAGGAAGTGCTTCATAAACAGATTTTGCCAGAATGAGTGGTTATGATTATTAAATGTGCCCGGGGCCCCTTAATTGAGCCATCCAGGTCTTGTGGTGAAGTCCTAAGGAAGGATGTGACATGGCTGAGGTTCTTAGGGGAAATGACAGACTAATTAAGAGGTGACAGGACAGCCAGAGGGTACACGCATGCTTAGTAAGCCAGGTTATACCTCTGCTGTGCACGTGTGGCAGCAGGAAACATTTGTCCTTGGGAGAGACCCCCTCAAAGAGCCTGGGGATGCTGAGGCCCAGCCTGGAAGGCAGAGGTGGGGTCAACTCACTTCCACCGGTTGTGCTTAACCCACCATTATTTTCTCTGATGTAGCCCAGGTTGGAGAATTTGTTGGAATCAGGCTAGGGGAAAACCATATGAGACTGTGAACCCCAAGATGCTTTTTGGTGAAGTTGTGGTACCCCAAATGTCTGCTTAAAGTGCCACAGGCCCAGCAAGGCAAACCTCTGGTATTCTTCCAAGGCTTAAGTAAGATGGAACCCAGAATCTGGAATGAATGCCAGGAGTGTGTGCTCTGGGCTTGATGTGGCCACCGTAGGCTCAGTGCCTGACATCACATTTCTCTGAGCCTCAGTTTTCTCATCTGCAAAATGAGGGCATTAAGTCTGACATCAGCAGGTTGTTCTAAGGATAAAATGAGGTCGCATATGGTGGTTACGAGCATCAGCTTTGCAGGCAGACGGATTGAATTGTGTCCCCTCAAAATATGTGCTGTAAATCCTAACCCCTGTACCCGTGATTATAATCCCATTTGGGAATGGGTTTTCTTTGTTATGTTAATGAGGCAATGTTAGTGTGGAGCGTGTCTTGAGTCAATATCTTTGGAGATACAAAAAGAGAGGATTAGGCATAGGAAAGCAAGCAAAGATGGGGGAAGATAGATACCACACCACATGAAGATGACCAAGGAGACAGGGAATAGAAGCTAAAGAGACAAGGACCGTCTTCCAGAGCCCACAGAGAGAGAAAGCCTTCCTCTAGAGCCGGTGACCTGAATTCATACTTCTAAACTTCTAGCCCCCTAAACTGTGAGAAAATAAATTTCTGTTTGTAAAACTACCCACTTGTGGTATTTCTTTTATAGCAGTACTAGATGCCTAAGACAGATGGGATTGAAACCCGAGTCTCTTCAGCACCAAAATGCCTCAGGCCTTGCAAAGGATCTGACACATCAAACCAAACGAAACCAGACTCGTTGCCGTAGAGTCCATTCCAGCTGGTGGATTTGAACTGCCAACCTTTTAGTTAGCAGCCATAGCTATTCGCCGCTGTGCCACCAGGACTCCGTCTGGCACATATTGGGTAGTCAATTTATATTTGTGAAATGAATAGTTAAGTCTGAGCACCACTTTGTAGCAGGGTGGCTTTAACCTTTCTGAGTTTCAGTGTCCTTACCTATAAAAGGGGGACGTATTAGTTTCCTATATGGCTGCTGTAACAAATTACCAAAACCTGGGGACTCAAACAATACCAATTTATCATCTTACAATTCTAGAGGTCAGAAGTCCAACAGAGTCTCACTGGGCTAAAATCAAGGAGTCTACCGGGCTGTGTTCCTTTCTGGAGGCTCTAGGGGAGTTGTGCCTTTTTCAGCTTCCAGAGGATGCTCACGTTCCTTAGTTCCCGGCTCTCTTCCTCCATCTTCAGAGCCAGCAACAGCAGGTCAGGTTCTTCTCCTGCCACCATCTCTGCTTCTATGCAGGCAGGAAAGGTTCTTTGCATTTATGAACTCATATGATTTGGGTTATGATTAGATTGGGCGCACCTGGATAATCCAGGGTAATCTCCCCATCTCAGCATCCTTAGCCTTTATCACATCTGCAAAGTCCATTTCACCATGTGTCTTAGTTTCTCAGTACTGCAGAAATACCACAAATGAGTGGCTTTAATGAATAGAAATTTATTTTTTCACAAACTGGAAGTCCAAATTCAGGGCACTGGCTCTAGGGGAAGGCTCTCTCTGTCTGCTCTGTGAAAAGGTCCTTGTCTCAGTTTCTCTTGCCCCTTTGTACCTGGGTATCTCCATGTGGCATCTGTCTTTCCCACACTTGGGCTGGTTCCTTTCTGTGTGAAATCTGCTCTCTTTATATCTCAAAAGTCATTAGGTTTAAGATACACCCTACACTGATATGGCCTCATTAACAGAACAAAGAAAACACTATTTCCAAATAGGATTATATCCACAGGTACAGGGGTTGGGATTCCAACGCATAGTTTTGGGGAACACAATTCAATCCATAACACTAGGTGATGTAGCGAATTCACATATTCTGTACGACGGTGTGGATATCTTTGGGATCCATTATTCTGCTACCACAAAGAAGGACGACCCCTCCCATTCTGGGTTGTTGGGAGGAATGAATGAGGTAATATATGTGAAGTGACTGGCACATACTAAGTGCTCGACAAATATTTTTGTTTGTTACTACATAAACTGTGTGGTGCTTTATAAATGTTAGTTATTAATACCACTTTTCCAAGTAAGATACAGGTCTGAAGACAGAACTCTTGGATTCTGTTTCCTGTTTCCACCGGGCTCTCTGTCACTCTCTGCCCCTGTGCCTCAGATTCCTCTGCCATCAGAGAAGCTGACTCCGCTCTTGGCAGCTCCAGCCCCTGGCCTAGCAGACACACAAAGTTTCCCTTGTGCTGCATGGCGGCGGCTGCCAGCAGCGGGCACAGGGCCCAGCCCACGGCTATTCCAGGGACGCAGCACTCACCAAGATCACAAGGGAACAGAAGGGCCCCTTCTTTGGAGGGCAGAGAGCCTCCAAGTGGATTCCTGCAGGAACTGAACCCCCTCTGTGGGAAAGAATCGCTTCTGTTGTGAGACTGCGTGGCTATTTGCAGAGCCTTTTACAATCATTTTTATTAGGAGAGCCCCTAAGACCCCAGGATGATAGAAGGGCTGTCACCCACCCCCTGCCTCTCTGGGGAAACTGAGGCCCACACAGTCCAAGGCAGGACCCCAGGCCACTTAATGAGGTGGATTTGACCTCCAGGGGCCTTATGGCTTCAAACCAGCATTTCATCCCCCCAGGCGCCAGACACCCCTCAGCCCCTAGTCACTGAACTGAAGCAAAAATTAACACCCAAATGTCCCATGGCCCCTCTGACTCAGACTTTTCTTCAAAAGACCAATCTGAAATGCAGCCACTCTCTTGCATGTCAAGGCTCCAGCTGGTCCTTTCTTTAGGTCCTGGCTGGTCTTCCGTCCCCCACAGCACCAAGCCGTCCCCCAGACCACCAAGCCATCCCCCACAGTACCAAGCCGTCCCCATCATTCCAGACTCTTTCCTGTGGGCTCCCCACACTCTGCCCACCTCCTAGCTCTGCCTTCCCCACACACTGTTCTGGTGAGCTTCCTTTCCTGGCCACTCCTATTGTTCACTCTCTTCTCTGAGAACCCCCTCCCCATGCCCCATGAAGGCCCGGCAGCTCCGCCTACATCTCAGTTCTCTTCAGAGGCCTGCTGAGGCCCACCACCTCTACAGTCTCTCTGATGAGTGCCCCCGTGGTAAATATATATGTAACAGAACATCTGCCATTAGAACATTCTTGACATGTACGATAGAGTAACATTAATTGTGTTTATCATGTGCAGTCATCACTGCTATCTCTTTTCAAATTTTCTCATCACTCAACTGAAGCTCAGTGTCCCCTAAGTAAGAGTTCCCCTTTCCCCCTCCCTCCTGCCAGTCCCTGGTAACCACTAATAAACCTTGGTCTCCATATGCTTGCCTATTCTAGCTTTTTCAAGTGGACTCATACAACATTTGTCTTTATGTGACCGACTTAGTTCACTCAGCATAATGTTGTCAGGATTCATCCATGTTGTGGCATGTATCAGGACTTTATTTCTCTTCATGTCTGTGGCCACTGGCTCCCCAGCCCCTTCAGGTAGATTGCTGAGAGCTTGCAGCCTCAGCTACTTTGTGGCTTTGTGTCCTTCCCTAGGTACTTAAGAGGAGCCTTGGTGGCTCAGTTGTTAAGCTCTTGGCTGTTAACTGAAAAGTCAGTGGTTCGAACCCACTAGAGACTCCATGGGAGAAAGATGTGGTAGCCTGCTTCCATAAAGATTACAACCTTGGAAACCCTATGGAGCAGCTCTACTCTGTCCTGTAGGGTGGCTAAGAGTACCCAAAAAGTTGGCAGTTTGAACCCGTCCAGCAGCTCACTGAGAGAAAGACCTGGTGATTTGCTTCTGAAAAGAAAACTTTATGGGGGCAGTTCCACTCTGTCACATGGGGTTGCTGACTCACTATGAGCCAGAATTGACTCAATGGCACCCAATAACAACAACTAGGTACTTAGGTGGTATTTCTGCAGAGCTGTGCTTCTCCCGTAAGACTGAGAGCTCCCGCAGGAGGGATCGTGCATGCAGTGCCTTCTTCCCATGTTTGCCTGCAGCAAACACACACGGACCCCTCTTCTCTGTGTTGCTGGGTTGGATCACAGGGGACACGGATTCCTTTTTCCTCTAATTTTTTTTTTTTTTAATCAAAGCTCATCAGAGAAAAATAGAAAAGCATTAAGTAGCCATAACCCCCTCTCCAAAGGCAAGCACTGTTAACATTTCCTTCTAGTCTTTTTTTTTTTTTTCTAATCAGGTATAGTTTGTATTTTTGGTTTTTTGCTTCACATTATCTCAGGCATTTTCCCATGTCAACAAAAACTCTATACTCATTATTTTTAACATTCTTTCATATGGATGTGCCATAATTTGCTTAACTATGCGTGATCTCTCTTCACGTATAATTCCCAAACCATAGGGTGATGACTTCATTAGTGAGTGTTTTGGAATACTCTGCGCCCTCCCACTATCCAACCCCAGCCAACGGAAGACAAAAGAGATGACCACCTGCTCTTCATGAGACTCTGATTAGGATCTTGAACTGGGTGGTGGTTGGAAATCAGTAACGCCCTCCCCACACCCTGTCCCTTCCTGCCTGACAAGATGGGAAAGCAATCAGCTACAGGGGGGAGCTGACAAACATCCCCACCCTGTTCATGCGGAACCAGCTTCTGTTGGTGCAGGGGGTCATCTCTGTTGTGTTTTCTGATGGTGCTGTCCACAGACTCGAGGGCACTGACTGGGCCACAGGAACCTTGTCCTGCAGAGAATACTGGGGCTTCTTGCCTGCTCAGGAGGCGGTGGGCTACCAGGTGCAGGACTCAAGAGGTGCAGTCAGATGGAGTCTGCCCAATACTTAGCTTAGAGATGGGTGGCGATAAGGGAAGCAGGGGCTCTGCCCAACCCTGTTAGTTAGTTCTACTTACCACCACTACCAGTTGCCCTGAAGTCCACACCTACTCATGTTGACACCATGTGTGTCACAGCAGAACTGCTCCATAGGGTTATTAGTGGCTGATTTTTCAGCAGAGATGGGATTGATGCAAGTCAAGGGACAACGAGGATTGCCAGCAGCCACCAGAAGCTGAAAGAAGCAAGGAAGGCTTCTTCCCTGTGTGTCACTCCTCCTCTTCTTACAAGGACACCAACCATATTAGATTTAGGGTACACCCTAAGTTACTTGGAGTCCCTGGGTGGTACAAACAGTTAACATGCTTGGCTGCATTCTTCCTTGGAAGAAAGGCCTGGAGCTCTACTTCTGGAAACTTAGCCATTGAAAATGCTATGAAGCACAATTCTCAAGGGTGCATTTTAAATCCCAGTTGGATGCTGTGTGTGTTCCTTCTGACTTTGGGGGGACGGTGTTGGCCAAGAATATTAAATATACCATGGACTGCCAGAAGAACATACAAATCTGTCTTGAAAGAAGTACAACTGGAGGGCTACTTGGAAGTGAGGACGGCAAGGCTTCATCTCATGTGTTGTCAGGAGGGACCAGCCCCTGGAGAAAGACATCATGCTTGGTAAAGTCGTGGGTCAGTGAAAGAGATGAAGACCCTCAACTAGATGGAATGACACAGTGTCTGCAATGATAGGCTCAAGCATAGCAATGATTGTGAGGATGGTACAGAACCAGGTGGTGTTTCGTTCTGTTGTACATAGGGTTCCTGTGAGTTGGAACTGACTCAATGGTACCTAACAACTTAAAAACACATCTGGCTGCAGATGGGTCCAAGTACAGTTCCTGTGAGGACCCCCACAAATATGCTGACTGCATAGTGGTTTCAGGCAGACCGGTGGGTCTGATGTTGGCTTTGGCACTTTGTGTATCTTGGGCATGTTGTTTTATCTCCTTGGGCCTCAGTTTCCTCATCCGTGAGACGGAAATGTTAAACATGCCTACTCATGATGTTGTTGTAAGGATTCAATAAGATAATGCAAGCAAAGTACACTGACATTATGCCTGTCACAGAGGTTGTTCTCCAGAAAGGGGGCTCCGTAGCAGGGGTCTCTGGGTCCTCAGGCTGCTCATTGATCTATCGGTTCCCCACAGATTCTCTCTGGTCTGAAAGTTCAGATGTGCCTCATGTACACACAGAAGCATCAGAGGATCCCTCTAGGTCACTGGGCTTGAATGACAGAACCAGAAGAAGAAGGTCAGGCTGAAAAGTTGGGATGGGTGGGCCTGGAGCCAGGACAGCTGTGCAGGACAAGGCCTCCTCAGCTCCCCACTCCTCCCAGCCGTTTCCTGTCAGCAGGACACCCGGGGAGAAGCATGTTTGCACCCTGCACTGGGAAAACACAGGCTGTTTCCCTGCCCTCAGGACCTCTGCTCACAACCACCAGTGGCCATGAGGGCCGTGCAGAGTTGGCCATGGCTGAGCTTGGGCTGGCGCCTGTGGTAGCATCATTCCAAGGGTGACAGCGTGGCCACCTCCTGGAAGGCCAACAGGTGGCAGCTGCAGGAGTTCACAGCTACAGTGTTAACTCCTCCAATGCCAAGCTCTGCCCCTGAGCTGGTTTTGATTTAACGAAGGACTTTGAAGTCCAAAATTAACACCACTTTCAGTTTTTGAAGCAAACAACTCCAAGGATCTCAAAGCATACCTGTTTACACAGCCCCAGGGGTAGTCAAAGGGTATCATGCACCCCTGAGGCTGATAACTCAATCTTGTCTTCACTTAGTGGTTAGCGGAGACATCCTTCTGCGATCCTTCCAAGCTGACATCATGTGTTGCTGTTAGCTGCTGTCAAGTTGGCCTCTGACTCACAGCAGTCCCAGTGGAACACACTGCCTGTCCTGCGCCATCCCATGATTGCTTGTGGATCGGATCGTTGTGACCCATAGCTTTCATTGGCTGATTTCTGGAAGTAGATCATCAGGCCTTTCTTCCTAGTTTATCTTAGTCTGAAAGCTTCACTGAAACCTGTTCAGCATCACGGGAAAAGGAATACCTTCACTGACAGACAAATAGTGGCTGCGTGGGAGATGCATGGGCCTGGAATCCAAGATAGGTTTTCCACATGGAAGGTGAGAACTCCACCGCTGAATGACCAGAGCCTCACTGATATCATGTAGAACATTCTAAATTATCAAGGGTATGTCTTCATTTAAAAAATTCTCTAGGAAAGGTGTGTGATGATGCTAGGAGCTGCCCATGTCTATGTACCTCCTTTCTGGGGCCACATGCAGAAAAGGGTGCTGTCATTATGGACTGGGGGGCCCTGTCTTAGTCATCTAGTGCTGTTGTAACAGAAATATCACAAGTGGGTGGCTTTAACAAAGAGAAATTTATTCTCTCACTGTCTAGTAGGCTACGAGTCCAAATTCAGGGCGTCAGCTTCAGGGGAAGGCTTTCTCTCTTTGTCAGCTCTGGAAGAAGGTCATTGTCATCAGTCTTCCCTTGGTCTGGGAGCATCTTAGCACAGGAACCTCAGGTCCAAAGGACGCGCTCTGCTCCCCAGCACTGCTTTCTCGGTGGTATGAGGTCTCCGTGTCTCTCTGCTCGCTTCTCTCTTTTATATCTCAAAAGAGATTGGCTTAAGACACTATCAAACCTTGTGGACCTCATCAATACAACTGCCACTAATCCATCTTATTACACCATAGTGATAGGATTTACAACACACAGGGAAGTCACGTCAGAGGATAAAATGGCAGACAATCGTACAATCATACAAGGGAATCGTGACCTGGCCAAGCTGACAGATATTTTGGGGGCACACAATTCAATCCATGACAGGCCCTTAGAATGAAAACATTAGGGTGTCCCTTGCAGTCCCCATATGATCCTCTCAGCTTACCCGGACACCTTTTCCTAAAACCATGGCCAAGTGGCAAGAACAAAGGCTTTGGAGGCAGAAGCCCAGATCTTTGGCTTCTGACCAGCTGTGTGATCTTGGACAAGTTAGTTTACTTCTGTGTTACAGTTTTACCTGTAAAATAAAGAGAAAGATGTCACCTGCCCTGCTTAGCTCATGGAATTATCGTGAAGATCAAATTCGATACTGTGAAAGTGCCTCGTTAACTGTAAAACACCGTATACACGTTATGTATTATGGATAATAATTAATGTTATTATTTATCCCAGATGGGAGCTCCTCTGGCCTTTTGTGGTGCCCCAATTAACCTGACCTGAAAAGCACCAAAACCAAACCCGTTGCATGGAGTCAAAGCGACCCTCTAGGACAGAATAGAACTGCCCCATGGGGTTTCCTAGGCTGTAATGTTTATGGAAACAGACTGCCACATCTTTCTCCCTCAGAGCAGCTGGTAGGCTTGCTAACCTTTCAGGTCAGCTGAGAGCTTAACCACTGCACTACCAGGACTCACAAATAAAATAAGAATTGGAACAGGTAGAAGGAAGCAGGTTCCCCACCCTCCCCACCTTGTAGGAGCCTATGGCCCAGTGCAGTCTGTGCCCGGAGCTGCTCCTCTGTCCCTTCCAGGGAAGGCTCAGTACACCCCACAGCAAGGCAATAGCCAGAGCCAGGCCCCTTCTTCTGACCATGAAGGGAATGCCCAGCAAGGTGGCCCTGAATTCAGCCCCTTTCTGGCTGGTGCAGACGGTTAACACGTGTGGCTGTTTACCAAAAGGTTGGAAGTTCTACTTCACCCAGAGGCACCTTGAAAGAAAGGCCTGGCGATCTACTTCTAAAAAATCAGCTATTGAAAACCTTATGGATCCCCCATCCTTCCCTCTCACCTCCGCAAGCCCAGCCTGCATTTTGCAAGGCCCCTCCAGCCAGCCAGCTAGGCATGCCCTCAGGATATCTGGCTTCAGAGGGGACTGGGGATAAGTCTTTAGGGCAGTGTGTGGTGGAAACACCAGAGGGGTCATGGAAACATTTGCCTGGAGCTCCTGGGGTGGGGCACACAGCTCTTTCACCCTATTTACAGCCTGGCCTATGCTAGAGGGTCCCCCAAGCTGACCAAGGCACATGACCAGGTTGTGGGTGAAGCCCAGGGTAGCCGACCCCACCCGTCTCCCCCGTCCTACTCAGGAGAGGCACCGGGCATGCAGAGCCTCCCTCAGCTCAGGACCCGCCTCTCTGAATGGAGTCCTGTCCTGGAAGCCCAGGTGTAGGAGAAAGGCTGTGTCCGGCATTCTCCATCCCTGGAGCCTGGGGCCCGACGACATGGCCTATTTTCTACCATTAGCCCTGCAGCTGCCTCTGCTCTGACTCTGACCCTGGCCGCCCGTTGCCAAGGCAACAAAGCCTGTGCATTTCCTGAGCTTCATGGAATCTTGGCACCCATTTCCGCTCTGTCCACCTCCACCCCCACCAGGGGAGGTGCCCTGTGGTTGCTTCTATCCCTGCCGAGGGCTGCATTAGCCCAGCTGGGTCTGGCAGCTTGGGTACTGGAGGCTATGGATTTTGAAAGAACAGAGTGGTGGGGATATTCTGTGAGCTATGGGTCCCTGGGTCTCTCGGCTAGCCAGCGGGACTAAGGGACAGGCTCTGTGCCCAAGTATTTCAACCTGAGCTTGACTGACAGAAGCGAACACTAGGCGGGGGCTTTAAACCAAGTTTAATATTTGCTTTCAGGAGGAGGGCTCTTCCATGGAACTTTCCCGATGATGCCGTCATACTCATTGGAGCTGATCTGTGTGGGTCAGTGGGTGTTAGGCTCCCAGGACCTGTCTCGGGAGATTAGAATGTGATGGAGTGGGAGTCAAACCGACCTCCTTGAGCCTCCTTTCCATCAGTGAAGCGGAGGTGGTCCTGCCTCCTAGGAGTGGCTGGAAGAATTAAACGAGATAACGGATGTGATAAGGTATACAGGGTTCTTGGCACAGTGCCTGACACATAATAAAAAAGCAAACCAAACTAGTTGCTGTCGAGTCAGTTCCAACTCCTGGTGACCCCACGTGTGTCAGAGTTGAACTGTGCTCCCTGGGGTTTTTAATGGCTGATTTTTCAGAAGTACATTGCCAGGCTTTTCTTCTGAGGTGTTTCTGGGTGGACTTGCACCTCCAACCTTTTGGTTAGCAGCCAACACGTTAACCACTTACACCACCCAAGGACTCCTGACACATAATAACTCGTTGCCATCAAGTTGATTCCGACTCCCAGCGACCCTATGGGACAGAGTAGAACTGCCCCATACAGTTTCCAAGGAGCGCCTCTTGGATTCAAACTGCTGACCTTTTGGTTAGCAGCCATAGCTCTTAACCATTACACCACCGGGGTTTCCGACACATAATAGGTGCCCAGTAAATAAATGCTAGCTCCCTTTCCCACACTGTCATGGCTTAATATGCCTGCAGACCAAGTATCAGGCATCTATTGAGTACCTGCCATGCCCCAGACGCTGTGCTTGGCAAGGGGCAGCATCACCCTCCTGGCAAGGAGTTTGCAGCTTTGCTGGGAGCCAGGCCCCCCCTGCACAATGTGCTCACAGACAAAAGGGACCACAGAGTGAGCACTCTGGACCTGTCCTTGGGTCTCTGGCTATAGGAACCCAACGATGTAACTGTAGAACTGCAGGGATTCCTCAATTATCCACAACCCAGAACTGGGGACTTGCCCCGGCTTTCTCTTTTACCTAGAATAGCTTATTAATGCCCTTTTATTTTCTTTCGCTACCAATTTCCCTTCCTGATTTGGTTTTGTTTATCCTATTATTAAAGTGAGATTAACTAGCCAAACCCATTGCCATTGAGTCGATTCCAACTCATAGCAACCCTATAGGACAGGGTAGAACTGCCCCATAGGGTTTCCAAGGATGTAAATTTTTACAGAAGCAGACTGCCACAACTTTCTCCAGTGGAGTGCCTGGTGGGTTTGAACCACTGACCTTCTGGTTAGCAGCCAGGCGCTTAACCACTGCATCACCAGGGCTCCTCTAAAGTGAGATTGCGTAGGAATTTATCGTAAGTAAATGATCATCAATGTATAAAAAGTTCTAGCTGCAAGAATGTTCTCTGCAGGACTGTTTATCACAGTGGAGGGTTATAGACAATTTACATGGATAACAATACTGGATGTGTTAATGATGTCCTGGTACAGCCATTTGGTGGAAAGGGAAAAATCTGCTGTGCCTTATGGTCCCATAAGAAATTGTTAACAGTTCATTCATTCACTCATCCAATCATTCATTCAATTAACATTCATTGAGCGCCTTCCAGACAAAAGTCCCATGCAAGAGTGTTTTATTCAAACTGTTCACAGATGAGAGGGTGATCAGAGATTAAGGGGGAAAAGTCTGTGATTCGTGATGGGGCGGCAACTGGGGGAGCAGGGACATGTGGACAACCCAGGGCTGAGGCGTGTGCCATGCTCCGTGGTGGCCAGAGCACTCTACCTGCAGGCCTGTGGGCCCCAAGCTGGCTTTTGTAACTTCTTGAGAGCAGCACTGTGTGTGTGATAGCGTAGGTTCAGGACTGAGAGTCAGGAAACAGTTCTAATTTTTCTTAGACTCTGCTGCCATCAGTGAAATGGGGATGGTAATAGCCTGTCCGACCTACTACAAACAAGACGTTTTAAGACTCAGTGAGATAGTAAGGGGGTAGCCAGCTCTCAACTGCAGCGGTGGACATAGCAGAGATTTTTTTTTTCTGGAACAATGAAATCCTCATTGTTTAAGTTAAGTGCTCTGGGGCAACCGTCTTCTCCCATTCTGTCTAGCTCTTGTTGCTTCCTAGTCCACCCACCCCTGCCCACCATGCTTCCCTAGCAGCCCAGCTTACCCAGGGCCAGCTCCATGTGAAAATGCTGTCTTCATCGGGGAGGTTTCGTGGACAAGTCCTCCCTTGAGAGTAAATAATCAAACTTTGTTTCTAGCCCTGACAATGTTTTATTTGCACTGGTCAAGCTCAGATGAATTACACGGGCACAGGGCCTGTCCGTGAGGAATTTGCAATCTAGGACAGATACTCTGAATGACTCAGAGGACATACAGACAGCAGGACACAAGCCAAGGCAGGCTACAGGGGGCCGACCCTGATTTCCCGTAATACAATTGCTAACCTCAGAGAATTTTTCATCTCCTGATGAGTGTGTGTGTGTGTCTGCCTGCGCATGCGTGGGCACTTGTACACATGCACACATAATGTTTACCTATGACATACACTCATAGGGAAAGAAGGAGGAAAGAAAAGAAGGGAGGGAGGCCCGGAGGGAGGGAGGAAGGAAGGAAACGAAGGAAGGAAGGATTGGAGAAAAACAAAAGTAGATCTGTGAAGAGGGGCCATGTGACCCCAGGGAAACCTATCTGCAGCTCCTGCCTTGACTCTTCTCCTTTGGACTAACTCTTCCTAGCACAGACCCTGACGACAAGCATTTGTTCTCTCCCCTTCCTGAGGTGGGAAAGGCCCCACCCCATGTCTGGCAGCCCCTCCCCTCCCCCCCACCTAGTCTGTCTTGCTGTCACAGCTCTCCATAGTGACAGAGGGAGGCCCAAAGTCTCTTCTGTTCCAGGCCAGCCAGCTGTTCCTCCTTCCACGGCAGTTGGCTCCAGCTATGGTGGCCTTAGGCATGGCCACAAGAAAGCCCAGACCAGTTCAGCAGTGGGTTTGCGAGCCATTGCCCCTGGCAGTGTGTGTGGCTCTGCATGGCCTGCAGTGACTCTGAGAGCTGACATTTCCCAGAAGCAACTGGTATATGGCTGTATCAGAGCCACTGCCTACCCCTGCTCAGGAGGGTAAGATGAAAACTTGTCCACAACCTCCAGCTACCCTGACCCAGCCCTGGGGCCCACCTCATCTCTCAACAAGCCAGTCCAGCCCAGCCCACAGTAGGCAGTTCTGTTCAAGAGATTCTAAGAGAGGCCATTATAGCGTAGTGGTTCAGAGAGTGGATACTGGGGCCAGATGCTCTGAGTTCAGATTCTTGCCTCCATTTACTAGCTGTGTGGCCTTGGCCAGGTTATTTAACCTCTCTGAGCCTTCATTTATTCATCTGTAAAATGGAGATAATACAGTACCTGCCTCCTTAAATTCTTGTGATGATTAAATGAACTAATATATGAAAAGTATGCAGGATAGTTCTTCTCATGCCATAAAGATCACCAGTTGGTTGATAACATAATGCAGGACCTGGACACCAATAAGAACAACAAAGTGGACTTTAGTGAATTTGTAGTCATGCTGGTAGCTCTGACCATCACTTGTAATGATTACTTTGTAGAGCAATCGGAGAAAAAAAGACACTGGAGCTAAGTGGGAAGCCAATATAAAGGCAGCGACATATCCAAGATTATTTAATTAGCTTTCATCTATATATACTCTTCGAAGGAGTCCTGGTGGCATAGTGGTTAAGTGCTCTGCTGGTAACCAAAAGGTCGGTAGTTCAAACTCAACAGCCACTCCTTAGGAGAAGGATGTGGCAGTTGGCTTCCGTAAAGATTGCAGCCTTGGAAACCCTATGGGGCAGTTCTACTCTGTCCTATAGGGTCGCTGTGAGTCAGAATCGACTTGGCAGCAGTGAGTACATATACTTTTCAGATCTAGAGATACGATAGTGCCATGTAATGATATGTTGTTGTTGTCGTTAGTGATGTCGTTAGTGCCATGGAGTCGGTAATGATATAGTATACATATAAGTAATTGCCAGTGTTGTTAAACAATGTGTACCTTAATATATTGACTTCATACAACCATTTCAAATCCTATATGCCTTACTTGAAATTTTCCTATATTATTGATGTTATGTACATTTTTTAAAAGTGTGTAGAATAGTGCCAGGGACATAGTAAATACTCAACAAATATTTCCTATTATTAATTGGTTTAGGGTCATGAGACCCATTTTCGAATCTGCTGAAAGGTGCAGATATTGTGTCCCAAAATTTCATGTTATGTTCAGTTCAGGAGGTGTCTGGACCTTAAATTAAGCATTTGTCTATTTATAGACATTTTTCTTTTTTTTTTTATTGTGCTTTAAGTGAAAGTTTACAGCCCCTGTTAGTTTCTCATACAAAAATTTATACACACATCGTTACGTGACCCTAGTTACTCTCTCTGTAATGTGACAGCTCACTCCTCCTTCCATCCCAGATTTCCTGTGTCCATCTGTCTTCTCGTCTCGCCTCTGGACAGGAGCTGCCCCTTTAGCCTCGTGTATGTGCTTGAACTAAGAAGCACACTCTTCACGAGTATCATTTTTATTTATAAGCATTTTTCAGTGTGGTGACTGTGCTGGGAGGAAACAAGCGGTAGCTTCTGACTCAGGGGACTCACCATCTGCAAAGAAGCTAAGACATGTGCACACGTTCTATAATTGAAGGCAGGAGGTGTTAAATTCTGAGATGGAGGCAGGTAAAGCACTTGGGGAGTTTCAAGGAGGGGCAAATTATTTCTCTGGAAGATCCAAGGAGGCTCCAGGGAAAAGATAGCATTCAAATTGGGCTCTGAAGGATGGTGGGTGTTATGGATTGAATTTGTCCCCTAGAAAGATATGTTGAAGTCTTAACCTCTGGTACCCGTGAACATGACATTGTTTGGAAATAGGGTCTCTGATGTTCTCAGTTTTCAGTTAAGGTGAAATTGGTTAACATGAGGTTGTGCTGGAGTAGAGTGGGTCCTAATGCAATATGAATGATATCCTTAAAAAAAGAGAAGAGACACAGACACAGGTACAGAGAGAAGACAAACCATGTGAAGACAGAGACAGAGAATGGAATGATGCATCTGCAAGACAAGGAGTGCCAGTGCTCACCAGCTGTCATCAGAAGCTCGGGCAGAGGGATGGAGCAGGTTCTCCCTGAGAGCTCTCCAAAGGAAACAACACAGCCAACACCCTGATTCCAGACTTCTAGCCTCCAGACCTGTGAGAAAATGAATTTCTGTTCTTCTAAGTCACCCAGTTTGTGGTACTTTATCGCTGTAGCCCTAGGAGACTGATACAGTGGGATTGGGCCATGTGGTCATATTGTTGTTGCTGGGTGCTGTAAAGTCAATTTTGACTCATAGTGACCCCAGGTGACAGAGTAGAACTGCCCCAGGGTTTCCTTGGTTGTAATTTTTATGCGAGCAGATTGCCAGGTTTTTCTCCCATAGAGCTGCTGGGTGGGTTCAAACTGCCAACATTTAGGTTAGCAGCTGAGCATTTAATCATCGCGCCACCAGTGGTCATTGGCAGGGAGTAACCACCCAGGTGCATGTCAAAGCTGGACAATGAATAAGGAAGACCGAAGAAGAATTGACGCCTTTGAATTTTGGCGTTGGCGAAGAATATGGAATATACCATGGACTACCAAAAGAATGAACAAATCTGTCTTGGAAGAAGTACAACCAGAATGCTCCTTAGAAGCAAGGATGGCAAGACTGTGTCTTACATACTTTGGACATGTTGTCAGGAGGGATCAGTCCCTGGAGAAGGACATCATGCTTGGTGAAGTACAGGGTCAGCAGAAAAGAGGAAGACCCTCAATGAGATGGATTGACACAGTGGCTGCAACAATGGGCTCACGCATAACAATGATTGTGAGGATGGCTCAGGACCCGGCAGTGTTTGGTTCTGTTGTGCACAGGGTCGCTAGGAGTCAGAACCGACTGGACGGCACCTGACAACAGCAACCACCCAGGCCAAGGAGCAGCATGTGTCCAATGCTCTTAGCCAGGTGGTGGCCAGTCGCTCTGAACACCATGTCAGTCCCACCCTGGACCATCAGAGTCCCTGTTAGCGGACAGAGGAAGAGACTGCTTATCTTCACAGCAAAAAAAAATTTGTCAGAGATACTCTTGGTAATTTACAGAATTGTTGGGAAGGCTAGAGAACCAGGCCCAGAAAACCTGCAGATTCCAAGGGAAGCTGGTAGCTAGATGCAGCCCTTTCAAGTCCTGCCACAAGAGGCCTGCCCAGATCATCTCTGCTGCCACTGCCACCATCACCAGTGGTGTGAGCTCTGACCCTCCCTGCCGTTGTCATCTGTGCAGACTTAGTATCTCAGGCAGAAGAAAGCAGAACTGACAGGGTCATTGACCACCCCCACATCACACCAGCCTCTACACGTTAACTGGAGCGCCCACTGCACGTGGCTGGGGGCATGGAAGGCAGGGAGCACTGGAAGCCACAGCACTCTCTGGGATTCCCAGGCAAGGGGTGAGAAAAGCTACCTAGTATCCGGGCCTTTGTCTGATTCCTATCTGGAAAAGCCACAGACTTCACACCTGCTTCCACAAAGGGCCCATCTTCCAGCTATATGGTGCTTTCTCCTTTAAGTCTTCCTGATGCGGTTTGGGATGGTTTGAAGTGACCACACTGCTCTCTGCTCTGAACATGTTTCTAAATGCTGGAACTCCCAGTGCTTCTCTTTTCATGATGATGGGTTTGGGATGTAGTTGGGGAGAGAAGAAAAGACAGTGACCTAGAGAGAGACAAATGTGTCATCTTCAGGGTCACTGGTGGACTCCCAGGCCCTTCTCAATCTGGTCCCTACTATCTTTCTATCCATCTGTCCTAGATTCTTTGTCTGTTAGCCTGTTTGCCTTTTAACTGCTGAACTTTAGGATCTAGTCCTATGTATTAGGAACTCTAGAGCATGTTCGGGAAACCCTGGTGGCACAGTGGTTAAGTGCTAGGCTGCTAACCAAAGGGTCGGCAGTTCGAATCCACCAGGCGCTCCTTGGAAACTCTATGGGGCAGTTCTACTCTGTCCTATAAGGTCGCTATGGGTTGGAATCGACTCGATGGCACTGGGGTTTTACTGGGTAGAGCATGTTCAATTCAATTCAGCCAGGATCTATTGACGTCTGCCCTTTGGAAACACCAAAGTCCACGGAAGCTGGCGGACCTTGGTAGTGAATTGCGTTGGAGGGTGGGATGTCCAGAGGGAGGGTGGAGGTGTCTGCCTTAGGCTGCCCCCAGTCTGGTGGAGGAAACATCCCCAGACCTCTTAGGTTGGGGAATCCAAATCTAAACAAGGACAAACAAATGCCTAGTGTTAAAAGTGGATGTGAACAGAACAACTGGAATGGAAATAATGAGAATGTTGACATATTGTGAATAACGTAACAGACGTCAGTGAATAATCTGTATAGAAATTGTTAAATAGGACCTTAATTTGCTGTGTAAACTTTCACCAAAAACGCAATAAAATGTAGTAATAATAAAAAAAATGAACATGAATCCTGAAGGAGCATGGAGTGAAGACATAACAAAACCCAAGGTCAGTTAAAAAAAAAAAAAAAAGGTCAGTTAGGAAATACTTTTTTGATAAAGTATTTCTTGAGTTTATTATGAAGGGAGGAAAGGAAAAGACCAAATGTGAAGGCAGAGCAAACCTGGACCAGAGTGTGCATTTGCACTTAGTCTTTGATCTCCACGCACAGGATATTTCTTTTCTAACTTTGTGTATTCTTTTACTTACTCGTTTATTCATTCTTGCATGCTTTAGTAGTCTTTTTTATTAAACTTTTTATTTTGAGATTATTGTAGATTCATATGCAGTTGTAAGATATAATACACAGAGAGTCTATGTACCATTTACCCAGTGTGCCCCGGTGGTAACATCTTCTAATATCATAGAGCAGTGTAACAACCATTATGTTAGCATTGATACAGTCAAGACAGGGAACATCTCCATCACTGCAAGGGTTCCTCTTGAAACTACTGATCTCTTCTCCACGTCTATTTGTTTGTCATTTCAAAAATGTTATACAAATGAAATGATAAGGTATATAAAGGCTGGGAATTGGCTTTTTTCACTCAGTGTTAATTCTCTAGAGATTCACGCAGGTTGTTGTATCAGTCGTTTGTTCCATGGTATAGATATACCATAATTTAATCATTCACCCATTGAAGGACATGATAGTTGTTTCCAGTTTGGGGGTATTATGAATAAAGCTAATAAAATCGTTTGTGTAGAGGTTTTTGTGTAAACGTAACCTTAATTTCTCTGGGATTTGCAACTGCTAGGTTTTTTTTTTTTTTTTAGGTTGTTGGTAGTTACATGTTGAGTTTTTAAGAAACCACCAAATTGTCTCCCAAAGTGGGTGTACCGTTTAACATTTCCACCAGCAACATCTGAGTGATCCAGTTTCTCTGCATCCTCCCCAACAGTTGGGGTCATCATTGTTTTTTTTTTTTTTAATTTTAGCCATTCTGAGAGTTACCGTAGTAACACTTCATTGTGGGTTTAATTTACATTTCCCTAATGACCAATGATACTGAATCTCTTTTCATGTGCTTATTTGCCATCTGAATATCCTCTGTGATGAAATGTCTCTTTATGTATTGTGGATACTAGTTCTTTGTGGATATGTGGTTTGTGAATATTTTCTCCCACTCTGTTGTTGTTGTTAGTTGTTGTTACGTGCCGTTGAGTTGGTTCCGACTCATAGCGACCCTATGCACAACAGAACGAAACACTACCCGGTCCTGCGCCATCCTTACAATCGTTGTTATGCTTGAGCTCATTGTTGCAGGCACTGTTTCAATCCACCTTGTTGAGGGTCTTCCTCTTTTCCGCTGACCCTGTACTCTGCCAAGCATGATGTCCTTCTTCAGGGACTCAATCCTCCTGACAACATGTCCAAAGTATGTAAGACGCAGTCTCGCCATCCTTGCCTCTAAGGAGCATTCTGGCCTTACTTCTTCCAAGACAGATCTGTCCGTTCTTTTGGCAGTCCATGGTATATTCCGTATTCTTCGTCAACACCAAAATTCAAAGGCGTCAGTTCTTCTTTGGTCTTCCTTATTCATTGTCCAGCTTTCACATGCATATGATGCGACTGAAAACACCATGGCTTGGGTCAGGCGCACCTGAGTCTTCAGGGTGACATCTTTGCTCTTCAACACTTTGAAGAGGTCCTTTGCAACAGATTTGCCCAATGCCATGCGTCTTTTGATTTCTTGACTGCTGCTTCCATGGCTGTTGACTGCGGATCCAAGTAAAATGAAATCCTCGACAACTTCAATCTTTTCTCCGTTTATCATGATGTTGCTTATTGGTTTAGTTGTGAGGATTTTTGTTTTCTTTATGTTGAGGTGTAATCCATACTGAAGGCTGTGGTCTTTGATCCTCATTAGTAAGTGCTTCAAGTCCTCTTCACTTTCAGCAAGCAAGGTTGTGTCATCTGTATAACGCAGGTTGTCAGTGAGTCTTCCTCCAATCCCGATGCCCTGTTCTTCTTCATATAGTCCATATAGGCTCCCACTCTGTAGCTTGTCTTTTCATCCTTTTAACAGGGTCTTTTGCAGAGCAAAAACTTTTAGTTTTTATGAAGTCCAGTTTATCAATTTTTCCTTTTATGGGTTGTACTTTTGTTGTTAAGTCTAAGAACTCTACCTAGCCCTAGAGGCCAAAAATGTTCTCCTGTATTTTTTTCTAAAGGTTTTATAGTTTATGTTTCACATGTAAGTCCATGATCCATTTTGAATTAATTTTCGTATGAGATATGAGACTTCGGTCGAGGCTCATTTTTCCTTATGAATGTCCAATTGCTTCAGTACCATTTGTTTCAAAAACCTCTTTCCTCCATCGAATTGCTTTTGCACCTTTGTCAAAAATTAGCTGGGCATATTTGTGTGGGCCCATTTCTGGGTATTCTATTCCGTTGCTCTGTATGTCTCTCCCTCTGCCAGGCCAGTACCACACAATTTTGATTATTGTAGCTATATAGTAAGTCTTGAAATCAGGTAGGCTGATACCTCCCACTTTATTCTTCTTTTTCAAAATTGTTTTAACTATTCTAGTTTCTTTGCCTTTTCATATAAATTTTAGAATAATCATATACATTTAATAATCTTTCAAATAAAATTAGAATATTCTAATTTTAGAGTAATTATTATTTTAAAATAATCTAAATAAATAATATTTTTAGAAAAAAAATGGCTTCTGGGATTTTGATAGGAAGTGTGTTAAACCTGTACATCAGTTGGGGGAGAATTGACATCTTTCCTCATTGAATCTTCCAATCGTCGAACATGATACATCTTTCCATTTATTTAGATCTTTGATTTATCGGCATGGTGTAGCTTTCAGCATACAGGTCTTGTATATGTTTTATTGGATTTACACCCGAGCATCATTTCCTCCCTCTTTTCCTCTCTCCTTCCCTCCCTCTCTTCCCCCTCTGTTTTTCCTTCTTTCTTGGATATGCAAATTGTAATCCATTTTTAGTTTTGGTGTCTATATCTTCATTGCTGATATGTAGAAATGCAACTGAATTTTGTATGTTTATCTTGTATCCTAATGTGCTGCTGAACTCACTTATTAATTCTGTTGCTGCTTATTGTTTTGTGCCATAGAGTTGATTCCATTCATAACAACCTTATAGGATAAAGTAGAACTGCCCCTTTGGGTTTCCTAGGCTGTAATCTTTATGGGAGCAGATTGCCAGGTCTTTTTCTCCAGCAGAGCCACTGGAGGGATCAAACTGCCTACCTTTCAGTCAGCCACTGCGTGCTTAACCATTGCGCCACCAGGGCTCCTTCTTTTTAGTTCTGGTGGCACAGTGGTTAAGAGCTTGGCTACTAACCAAAAGGTCAGCAGTTCGAATCCACCAGCTGCTCCTTGGAAACTCTATGGGACAGTTCTATGCTGTCTTATAGGGTTGCTGTGAGTCGGAATCGACTGGATGGCAACAGTTTGTGTTTTTTTTTTTTTTAGTTCTAGATTTTTATTTGTTTATTTTTATAGATTCCTTGGAATTTTCTGTATAGACAATCATGTCATTTGCAAAAGGGACAGTTTTATTTCTTCCTTTATGATCTGTCTTTTTATTTCTTTTCTCATGCCTTATTGCACTGGCTAGACTATCCAGTGCCATGTTGAATAAGAGTGGTGAGAAAAGATATCCTTCCCTTATTCCCAATCTTATGGGGAAGTATTTAGTATGATGTTAGCTGTAGGATTTTTATAGATACTCATTATCAAGTTGAGGAAGTTCCTCTCTTCCTATTTTTCTCAAGAGTTTTTGTCATAAATGGGTATTGAATTTTGTCAATTTTTTTTTTCTGTGTTGATTGATATAAACATGTGATTTTTCTTCTTAGTCTGTTAATATGGTAGATTACACTGATTGATTTCCAAATAGTGAACCAGCCTTGCATCCTTGAAATAAATTCCACATGATCATGGTGTATAATTCTTTTTATGTATTACTGAATTCTATTTGCTAATACTTTATGAAGAACATCCATGTCTATATTCATGAGGGATATTGGTTTGTAGTTTTCTTTTCTTGTATTGTTCTTGTCTAGTTTTGGTACTGGGGTAATCCTAGTTTCATAAAATGAATTAGGAAGTGCTTCTTCTTCTATTTCTGAAAGGCATTGTGTAAAATTAGTGTTAATTCTTCTTTAAATGTTTGGTAGCGTTCTCCAGTGAAACCAACTGGACCTGCAGATTTCTTTTGGGGGGGGATGGTTAAAAATTATGAATTTAATTTCCTTAGTAGTTTCAGGGCTATTCACGTTATCTGTTTCGTATTGGGTGAGTTGTGGTGTTTTGCGTTTTGAGTAATTTGTCCATTTTGCCTAAGTTGTCTAATTTATGTGCATAGAGTTGTTCATATATTTCCATATTATCTTTTTAATGTCTGCAGTGTCTGTACTGATACGTCCTGTTTCATTTCTGATACTGGTAATTGTGTCTTCTCTGTTTCTGTCAGTCTTGCTTGAGGTTTGTCAATTTTATTGGTCTTTTCAAAGAACCATCACTTTCTTTGATTGATTTTTCCCTATTGTTTTTCTGTTTCCAATTTCATCGATTTCTGCTCTTTACTGTTTTCTTCCTTCTGCTTGCATTAGGTTTATTTCCATCTTCTAAATTCTTAAAGTGATAGTTTAGATTATTGATTTGAGACTTTTAATCTTTTCTACTGTATGCAGTTAGTGCTATCTATAAGTGTTGCTCTCAGTACTGCTTTAGCTGTGTACCATACACTTCCATATCTTATATTTTCATTTTTATTCAGTTCAATGTACTTTTTAATTCCCTTGAGAGTTCATTCTTCTTTGACCCATGGATTATTTAGAGGTGTGGTGTTTAGTTGCCAAGTGTTTGGAGAATTTTCTCTTATCTTCTTGTTGTTCATTTCTAGTTTGATTCCGTTCATTTCAGTGGATGACATATCATTTCAGTTCTTTTAAATTTACTGATGTTTGTTTTATGGCCCACGATCTGGTCTATGTTGGTACGTGTTCTATGGACACTCAAAACGAATGTGTATTCTGCTGTTGTCTGGTGGTGGTGGTGGTGGTTAGGTGCTGTCGAGTTGGTTCTGACTCATAGCAACCCTGTTATCACAGAACTAAACACTGCCCAGTCCTTCACCATGCTCACAATCGTTGTCATGCTTGAGCCCATTGTTGTAGCCAGTGTGTCAGTCCATCTCGTTGAGGGTCTCCCTCTTTTCTGCTGATGCCGCACTTTGCCAAGCATCATGGCCCTCTTCAGGGACCGATCCCTTCAGACAACACGTCCAAAGTATGTAAGACACAGTCTCGCCATCCTTGTTTCTAAGGGGTATCCTGGTTCTACTTCTTCCAACACAGATTTTTTCATTCTTTTGTCAGTGCATGGAATATTCAACATTCTTCGCCAACACCACAATTCAAAGGCATCAATTCTTCTTTGGTCTTCCTTGTTCATTGTCCAGCTTTAGCATGCGTATGATGTGATTGAAAGTGCCATGGCTTGGATCAGGCTCACCTTAGTCTTCAAAGTGACATCTTTGCTTTTCAACACTTTAAAGAGGTCCTTTGCAGCAGACTTGCCCAATGCAATGCATCTTTTGATTTCTTGACTACTGTTTCCATAGGTGTTGATTGTGGATCCAAGTAAAATGAAATCCTTGACAACTTCGATCTTTTCTCCATTTATCAATGTGTTGCTTATTGGTCCAGTTGTGAGGATTTTTGTTTTCTTGATGTTGAGATGTAATCCATACTGAAGGCTGTGGCTTTGATCTTCATCATTCCTCTTCACTTTCAGCAAGCAAGGTTGTGTCATCTGTATAACGCAGGTTGTCAGTGAGTCTTCCTTCAATCCTGATGCCCCATTCTTCTTCATATAGTCCAGCTTCTCATATTATTTGCCCAGTATACAGATTGAATAGGTATGGTGAAAGGCTACAACCCTGATGCACACCTTTCCAGACTTTAAACCACACAGTATCCTCTTGTTCTGTCCGAACAACTACCTCTTGATCTATGTACAGGTGCCTCATGAACACAGTTAAGTACCCTGGAATTCCTGTTATTTGCAGTTTATCCATAATTCGTTACGATCCACATAGTCAAATGCCTTTGCATAGTCAATAAATCGCAGGTAAACATCTTTCTGGTATTCTCTGCTTTCAGCCAGGATCCATCTGACATCAGCAATGATATCGCTGGTTCCATGTCCTCTTCTGAATCTGAAAGGAATTTCTGGCAGTTCCCTGTTGGTATACTGCTGCAGCCACTTTTGAATGATCTTCAGCAAAATTTTACTTGCATGTGATATTAATGATATTGTTTGATAATTTCTGCATTTGCTTGGATGACGTTTCTTGGGAATAGGCATAAATATGGATCTCTTCCAGTCGGTTGGCCAGATAGCTGTCTTCCAAATTCCTTGGCATAGTTGAGTGAGCTGTATCCGTTGGTTGAAACACCTCTATTGATATTACGTCAGTTCCTGGAGACTTGTTTTTCACCAGTGCCTTCAGGGCATCGTGGACCTCTTCCTTCAGTACCTGTGGTTCCTGATCATATGGGACCAGTTCTTTTTGGTGTAATGACTCTGTGTATTTCTTTTATCTTCTTTTGATGCTTCCTGCATGGCTTAATATTTTCCCCATAGACTCCTTTACTGTTGCAAGTCAAGGCTTGAATTTTTTCTTCAGTTCTTTCAGCTTGAGAAATGCTGTGCGTATTCTTCGCTTTTGGTTTTCTATCTCTAGCTCTTCGCATGTGTCATTATAATTCTTAACTTTCTCTTCTTGAGCCACTCTTTGAAATCTTCTGTTCAGTTCTTTTACTTCATCATGTCTTTCTTTTGCTTTAGCTGCTCGACGTTCACGAGCAAGTTTCAGAGTCTCTTCTGACATCTATTTTGTCTTTTCTTTCTTTCCTGTCTTTTCAATGACCTCTTGCTTTCTTCATGTTTGATGTCCTTGATGTCATTCCACAACTCATCTGGTCTTCAGTCACTAGTGTTCAATGCATCAAATCTGTTCTTGAAATGGTCTCTAAATTCAGGGGGGATACACTCAAGGTCGTACTTTGGTTCTCGTGGACTTGTTCTAATTTTCTTCAGTTTCAACTTGAACTTGCATGCTAGCAATTGATGGTCTGTTCCACAGTTGGCCCCTGGCCTTATTCTAACTAATGATATCGAGCTTTTCCATTGTCTCTTTGCACAGATGTAGTCGATTTGATTCCTGCATACTCCAGCTGGTGTGGTCCATGCATATTAAAAAAAAAAAAAACCCAAACCCACTGCTGTTAAGTCAGTTCTGACTCATAGCGACCCTACAGGACAGAGTAGAACTGCCCCACAGGGTTTCCAAGGAGCGCCTGGTGGATTTGAACCACGGACCTTTTGGCTAGCAGCCATAGCACTTAACCACTATGCTACCAGGGTTTCCTACATGTGTATAGTCACCATTTATGCTGGCAAAAAAAGGTATTTGCAATGAAGAAATCATTGGTCTAGCAAAATTCTGTCATGCAATCAATCTCCAGCATCGTTTCTATCACCAAGGCCATATGTTCCAACTACCTGTCCTTCTTTTTTGTTTCCAACTTTCAAATTCCAGTTGTGAGTAATTATCAATGCATCTTGATTGTGTATTCAATCAATTTCAGACTGTAGAAGCTGGTAAATATCTTCAATTTCTTCATCTTTGGCCTTAGTGGTTGGTGTGTAAATTTGAATAATAGTCGTATTAACTGGTCTTCCTTGTAGGCCTGTGGATATTATCCTGTCACTGACAGCATTGTATTTCAGGATAGACACTGAAATGTTCTTTTTGACGATGAATGCAATGCCAGTCCTCTTCAAGTTGTCATTTCTGGCACAACAGATCATATGATTGTCCAATTCAAAATGGCCAGTACCAGTCCATTTCAGCTCACTAATGCCTAGGATATCACTGTTTATGCATCCCATTTCATTTTTGATGATTTCCAATTTTCCTAGATTCATACTTCGTACATTCCAGGTTCCGATTATTAATGGATGTTTGCAGCTGTTTCTTTTGAGTTGTGCCACATCAGCAAATGAAGGTCCCAAAAGCTTGACTCCATCCACATCATTAAGGCTGACTCTACTTTCAGGAGGCAGCTCTTCCGCAGCTGTCTTTTGAGTACCTTCCAACCTGGGGGGCTCATCTTCCAGCATAATACCAGGCAGTGTTCTGCTGCTATTCATAAGGTTTTCACTGGCTAATTCTTTTCAGAAGTAGACTGCCAGGCCCTTTTTCCTAGCCTGTCTGTGTTTGGTGAAGTGTTCTGTAAATGTCAGTTAGATCCTGTTGGCTAGTTGTTGAGTTCTTCTGTATACTTGCTGAGTTTCTGTCTAGTTGTTCTATCAATTGTTGAGAGTGAGAAGTTGAAGCCTCCAACTATAGTTGTGAATTTGTCTATTTCTTCTTTCAATTCTATCTGTTTTTGCTTGACATATTTTGCAGCTATGTTGTTTGGTGTATACGCTTTCAGGAGTGCTATATATTCCTGGTGGATTGACCTTTTTATTATTATATAATGTGGCTCTCTGTCTCTGGTAATATTTTTTCTCTGAAGTCAACTTTCTCTGATACTCATGTAGCTACTATTTCTTTTCTTTGATTAATTTTGCATATCTTTTTTTTTCTACTTTCAGTCTGCCTACACAGTTATTTTTAGAGTGAGTTTCTTGTAGACAGCGTAAGCTCAACTGTTTTTAATTCATTCAGCCAATCTCTGTCTTTTAATTGGTGCATTTAGATAATTTACATTAATGTAATTGTTGATATGTGAGGGATTAATTTTGCCATTTTATTTTTTGCTATCCTTTTGTTCTGTTTCTCTGTTTTCTGCTTTCTTGTGGGCTAGTTGAATATTTTTTAGAATTCCATTTTAATTGACCTGTAGTGTATTTGAGTGTGTCTCTCTGTGCAGCTCTTTTAGTAGTTGCTCTCAACATGACATTATATTCACATAACTTATCGGTCTACTGGTATTACCATATTACTAGTTTGAGTAAAGTATAGAAACTTTATCTCCCTTTGCTTCTCTTTAGCCTCCCCCACATGTAATGTAATTGTCTTAAATAATTCCTCTACTTACGTTTAGAACCACATCAGACAGCGTTAACATTTTTGCTTCAACCATCAAACATAATTTAGAAAACTCAAGAGGAGAAGGAAAGCCTTTTGTATCTACCCACATTTTTGCTTAATAGGTTCTTTGTTCCTTCCTGATATTCCAAGATTCCTTCTTTTACAGTTTCCTTTCTATTTAGTGAACTTCCTTTAGCTATTCTTTTAGGATAGATTTGCTGGTGACAAATTCTCTAAGTCTCCTCTCATCTGAGAATTTCTTAATTTCCCCTTTATTCTTGGAGGATATTTTTACTAGGTGTAGGATTCTGGGTTGACAGTTCTTTTCTTTCAGCACTTGAAAAATATATTGTCACTTCTTTCTGACCTTCATGGTTTCTGGCAAGAAGTCTGCTGTCATTCAAGTTGTTTGTCCCCTGTAGGTAAGATTTTCTGTTTGCAGAAGTTTAATTATGATGTGTCTTGGTGTGAATTTCTCTGGGTTTATCATGCTTCCTGAATCTATAGGTTAATGTCTCTTGCCAAATTTGGGGAGTTTTTCACTATTTCTTAGAGTGCTTTTCCAGCCCTGTCCCCTTTCTCCTCTCTTGCCAGGACTCCAATGACATAAAAGTTAGGTCTTTTGTTAAAGTACCACAGGTCTCTGAGGCTCTGTTTTTTTTCTCCCAGTCTATTTTATTTCTGTGGTTTGTACTGGATGATTTCTATTATTCTCTCTTCCAGTTCACTGATTCTTTCCTTTGTTGCCTCCATTCTGCTGTTGAGCACATACACTGAGTTTTTATTTCAGGTATTACATTTTTCAGTTTTAAGTTTTTCATTTGGTCCCTCTTTATATCTTCCATTTCTTTGTTCTTTGTTACTGCTGGGCTGGTGAGGCGAGTTCTAGCTCTCCACTTGGTCTCCACTGACACCACGTGGGGTTGACCTCATTACTGCCAGGTGGTGGTGAGAGTTCTGACTCTCCACTAGGCCTCCTCTGATACCACCCCAGTGGAGAAGGGCAGGGGCACCTCATTAACACAATTGAGGTGTAAGCCCAGGCTCCCCACATGGTCTTCGCTGACACTGGGGGTGTGTGGGCTCATTATCAGCAGGAGAGGATGAAGGTCCCAGCTCCCTACTTGCCTACTCTGACACCACCCCTGCAGGGACATTGGGGTGCCTTGTTAGAACTTGTGAAGGTGGAAGTTTAGGTTCCCCACTCAGCCTTCACAGGTGTGGGTGGAGGTGGGGCCACAGGTTTTTCTGTTGTGTTTAGCTGGAGTGGAGCAATTATTATCTAAATGTTTTCCGTCTTGCTAGGATGCCTTTTTGCTGGCCCTTTAGCTAGAGAGAGCAGTCTTTTGTTATGACTTTTTTTTTTTTTTTTCTTAAATCCGTGCCCATTGGCGTTTCAGGGTTGTCGACTTCTTCAACTCCAAGTCTGGGTTATATGAAGCAAAAAGTAAACCCAGGAAATTCATAACCATGTTGTTCCTGGGGTCCTGAGATTCACTAGCCAGCCTGCCTTCTTCTCTCCACCTTTCAGATTCTTCTCATATTTGTTTTATATATAATGTTCAAGGTTCTTAGTTGTACTTAGTGGGAGGAATGAGGAAAAGTATCTACTCCATCTTCCCAGGATTATTTGAACATCTGTCCAATGCAAGCATTTAGAGATACAGAGACAAAGGAAATTATTTTTTTGCTTTCATCAAGCTCAGATTCTAGTAGAGGAAAGATACATGCAAACAAATAGATCAAATACTGCAAACTAAGTATTGCAGTAGGTGACTACAGTAGGTACTCTGGAGACCTGAAGGAGAGAGGAGCACCACCCTACCTGGAATGGAGTGGGGGCAGGAATGGCTTCGTAGAGGTGGTACGTGATGTTTGAGCTAAACTTTGAAAGTAAGCAAATTTCTGGATGAACACGATGGGAAAGAACATTCCAGCAGAGAAAACAGCAGGTACAAAGGCTTATAGGCATCAAACCGTGTGCTAGTTCAGAGAACTCACTGCAGGTTGTCTGCTGTGGCTGAGACTTGGTATGGGAAGGAAGTGGGGTGATGAAGCCGGAGAAGCTAGCAGAGGTACGGGAGGGGGCAGGGACTGGATCACAGAGGACATTGCTTGCATCCTAGGCCTTGAAGTGTTTTAAGCATGAAATTATATGATTGAGTTTGTATTTCTGACCCATAAGCCTGTGAGGGACAACACAGGAAGTGCAGAGACCAGCAAGCAGAGTTTTGTTTTTTAAATAATGGCCCAAGTGAGAATGAAACATAGACAGTGGTGGTGGAGATGGATTGAAGGGATGAATCTGAGAGATACTTCAGAAACATAGACTCACAGGATGGATGGGTGCGGGAGAAAGGAGGAGTTTGGCTCCTTGGCTCAGTACCTCCAACTGAGAAAAGCAGTATCAGGTTCTGAGAGGGAAAGAAACATTTTGGATGTCTGTGGAACTCGACGACACTGGGGTTTTGGGTGGAACAGCTGGTCCCTGAGTGGTGTAAATGGTTTGTGCTTGACTACTGTCTTAGTCATCTAGTGTTGCTATAACAGAAATACCGCAAGTGTATATGGCTTTAACAAAGAGAAAATGTATTCTCTCACAGTCTAGTGAGCTACAAGTCCAAATTCTCAGCATCAGCCCCAGGCAGAGGCTTTCTATGTTGGCTCTGGAGGAAGGTCTTTGTCATTGGTCTTCCCCTGGGCTAGGGGCTTCTCAGCACAGGAACTTCAGGTCCAAAGGACACTCTCTGCTTCCGGTGTTGCTTTCTTGGTGGTATGAGGTCTCCAAATCTCTCTGCTCTCTTCTCTCTTGTATATATCAAAAGAGATTGGCTTAAGACACAATCTAATCTTATAGATCTCATCAGCGTAACTGCCGCTAATCCCATCTCATCAACATCGTGGAGACAGGATTTACAACATAGGGAAAACACATCAGTTAACAAAATCATGGACAATCATACGATACTGGAGATCATGACCTAGCCAAGTTGACAGATATTTTTGAGGGACAGAATCCAATCGGTGACAACTACTAACCTAAAGGTCGGTGGTTTGAACCCACCCAGCAGTGGTGCAGAGGAAAGCCCTGGTGATCTGCTTCGATAAAGAAAATGCTGTGGAGCAGTTCTGCCCTGTAACACCTGGGGTCGCCATGAGTCTGAACCGACTCAACAGCCAACACCTGGGGTTGCCATCAACAGCCAACACCTGGGGTCGCCATGAGTCTGAACTGACTCAACAGCCAACACCTGGGGTCGCCATCAACAGCCAACACCTGGGGTCGCCATGAGTCTGAACCGACTCAACAGCCAACACCTGGGGTCGCCATGAGTCTGAACCGACTCAACAGCCAACACCTGGGGTCGCCATGAGTCTGAACCGGCTCAACAGCCAACACCTGGGGTCGCCATGAGTCTGAACTGACTCAACAGCCACAGGTTTGATTTTTTTTTTTTTTTGATGGAGCAGCCCAGTGAGAATGTCAGATGGACAAGAGTCACAGCAAAAAAGGCCAAAAAAAAAAAAAACCAGACATATCACATAGAATTGGTGGGAAGATTCGAAGAGTTAAAGAAGGCAGCAGCTGAGAACAGAGTCACCATGTTTACGTGGTTGACTGTGGAAGAAGAACCTTTGAAAGGGTACCATGAGGGAGTCTGAAAAGGGAGGGGAAAGACGTCATGATTTGCATTGGTCCAGAAACCACTTCACGTATTTACAGGAGAGGAAATGGAATGCTGGGTACTGGCAACATGGATGATAGAAGAGCTGAGGAGCCCAACATGCGAGGAAGTTGCTACCACCCCTAGGCGGAGGGTGACTGGAACCTAGAAGCCTGTGGAAGCTGCCAGAGATGCCTCCCAAGGCAGAGTGGGAGAGGAAGCCCTGGCTTCTCCCTTCCATCCTCCTTGTTGACCAGTGGCTCCTGTTGGCAGAACCCAGCCAGAAGCCAGAGCTGACTCAGTCCCTGGGATGAGCAGCCTGCAGAAATCTGCCTGCCTCTCCCACACAGGGAAGAGCTGGGGATGGTGAGGAATGAGGGCGAGTGTAAGGCCCAGGGCTGGCCAGGAAGAAATTCAAAAAGGAAGGAGGGCTCTGCAGTGTCCAGGGAAGTCAGCAGGCCTAAGAAGAAGTGCCCTAGGACTGGGAGATTAGGAGAGCCTTGGTGACCTTAAGGGAAAGGGCTGAGGTCCCAGTCTTGACCAGTTGACCAGTCTTAGTCTGGTCAATATCCTCAGCTTCTAACTGCAGAATGCCAGGGGCTTGGCCCATGCCACCCTTCAACCAGCTAGACCTGACCCCAGAGACGACTGCTCCCATTCTGAATCTAAACTAACCTCCACTCCCTGATCCTATGCTCCTGTCCTTGCTGCTCCCAGCCCCTGCAGTGCATCCAACATCCTCAGCATCCCCTGCTGCACCTCTGAGAGCTGGGCTCCAGGCTCAGCATCCCCTGCTGCACCTCTGAGAGCTGGGCTCCAGGCTCAGCATCCCCTGCTGCACCTCTGAGAGCTGGGCTCCAGGCTGCCACTGGCAGCTCAGCCCACCCTCAGACAATCCGTCTGGGTGTCTGAGCAGGGCCAAGCACAGTGGCTGTGCCCCCTCTGGGGCTCAGCCCCTTTGGTGGTTTCTCAGCCCCCACCCTGCCTGGCTGATTTCTTTGTGTGCTGAGGCCTGGCTCATGGTGAGCCAGGCTCACCCACATCGGCATAAAAGCCCTGGTCGCTGTGCTTGTCGGAGAGGAGACAGCAGGCGCAAGGCCCCATCCAGGGCTCATCAGCCCCCGTGCCCCAGCTGTGTTAATTGTCCAAGGCTTCCAACAAACAGACCCTGTTTCCCTTCTGCAATTAACACAGAAAGCTCCTTATGTCTCCTGCTCCCATTATCTGCGGGCTCTGCTAAGGGGCTTGTTCTCAAGAGCAGCACCTGCAGAGGCCACCAGAGGTTGGCATTAACTCCTTCCCTGCTGGAGTTGGGAGCCTCTGCCTCAAGGAAATGGGTGAAGCAGGTTGCCGGGGCTGTTGGGAAGGCCTGTGGGGGAGAGGGAGATACCTGGGGCCCAGGCACCATCCTGTTACAGGCTCATCGGGTGACCTTGGTTGGTTTACATCTTCCAAGCCTTTGAAATCACCTTTTCCCTTTCCTTCTGCCCAGGGAAGCTATGGACATGAGTAAGAAACTGTTCAAGTTGACAGCCCCCTTGAGTAACTGAATAAGTCCCCAGTCTTGTATTATCACGGCTAACAATACTTCTAGTGGTCAATATTCCGAGTCTCGTGAGGAAGCACGTAAATAACCTAACCAATGGTGTTGGCACCTGGGGCAGGGGAGCCATGAGGACCCTGATCTGTCCACAGGGGCTCGGCTTTAGCAGAATTTAGCAACCGTACTTTGCAGTATGTCCTTCAGCAAGTCCCTTAATCTCTCTGTGTTCTAGTTTCCTCCTCTGAAAAATTAGAGACTCCAACTGGATAATCTCCAAGACCCCTTCCAACTGAGACATCTCCTTACTCACAGTAATTCTTTGATGCAGTGAAATTTGAGCAGGAAGGAAACTCGCATGTGTTAAACCCCTAATATGAGCCAGGTCTTTCAAGTATATTATTATTTCCATCTTTCTATTTTAAATGTGAGAAAACTAAGGTTCAGAGAGGTCAAATAAGCTGTGCAAGGTCAAGCAACTAGTCGCTGGAGGACTCTGGATTCAAATCCACATTTATGAAGCTGTAAAACCTATGTTCTTTTCATGACACCACATTGTAAGAAGTATGATTTCAAACCTCCTAAACGATTCCTTACAAGATAGAGCTGTATACTGTATAGAACAAAAAGAGTAGCCTAACTAAAAACAAAGAATCTGAATTCTGACCCCTTAACTTCTCTGGAATCATTGTGTGTTCAGGAAAGAATGAATGAGAAAGAACTTTATTCCCTCTGGATCCCTTTGGGGCTGAGAGATTGCCTGAGATGAGACTCTTAAAGGAAAAAAGTGCATATAAACTTCAGGCACTGGACCCTTGTTGCCAGCTGGGTAAACTGAGGCCCAGAGAAGGAAGGCAGCTGCCAACTCAGCAGCTGGCTCCAGGCTGGGATGTGATTGTGGGCAGCAGAGCCCATTGACAGCACCCCTGAGTCTGTTTCTCAGAATCTCCTCTGAGTCCCCAAGAAACTGCCTGGGCTTAGCCTATCAGCCTAAGATACTGTACTAAGATATCAGTGCTGGCGGCCTGGGACAGCCCAGGTGCTCCACGAAGCTCTGGATTTGGAACCTTGGCTCAGGTCGCTAATCTGCGCCTGAGTCATCCAGAGAGAGGGATCTGGTGGAGCCTGGAGCAGACAGGGGATCAAGGAAGCTCCTGGCCATCTGGCAGGGAGCCCAGACCCTGGTGCTCCAAGGGGAGAGGAGTGTGGAAGGAGAACGCTGCCTTTCAAATGAAGGAATTCATAAGAGCGAGAGACAGGCTGAAAATCTTTAGTCTGGAAGAGACTAACTGAGGTCCTCCCATCTAGCCCATACCCCATACACGATAAGACGAATGCTTCCTGTCCTGCCTTTCCCATGTGGACGGTTGTCCTGGGGGCCTGGTCCTCTCCCCAGTCTCTCAAGCTCTGGACAGGTCTTTGGTACTTCATCCATGAAGTTGGGGCCCAGGCTGCATCTGCCCTGGTTCCTGGATTCTGAGTTTGTGATGCCTCATCATCTTTGGAGGCTTTTTCATGGAGTGCTGATAGCCTGTAGAGCAGCAAACCTCATAGCGGGTTCTGTGGCGTCTAATCTTGGGAGATACTCTGTGAGTGGAAAAAGGCAATGGGTAGGGGAGCATGCTGAAACAGGTTCCTGTGGTCAGCTAAGTTTTGGAAATGCTGCAAAATTCATCTGTTTTTTGGGATCTCAACCTACATTAATGTAAGAAAGGCTCTGAGAAGTTCTTCATCAAAAGGAAACCTATTCACAAGCACCAAAAAAAAAAAATAAATTGGACTTCATCGATATCATCAACTTCTGTTCTTCAAACGACCCTATGGAGAAAATAGAAAGACAACACACAGAATATGAGAAAAATACTTGCAAATCATATGTCTGATAGCGGTTTAATATACGGAATATATAAAGAAGTCTTGTAACTCACTAATAAAAGACAAATAACCCAATTTAAAAAAATGGGCAAAGGATTTGAATAGACTTTCCTTCAGAGAAAACATACAAATGGCCAATAAACACATGAAAGGAGGGAAATGTAAGGAGGGAAATGTAAGTCATCCACATTGAGATACCACACCAACTAGAATACCAAAACCAAAACCAAACCCAGTGCTGTTGAGTCGATTCTGACTCATAGGGACCCCACAGGACAGAGTAGAACTGCCCCATAGAGTTTCCAAGGAGCACCTGGCAGATTCGAACTGCCGACCCTTTGGTTAGCAGCCGTAGCACTTAACCACTACACTACCAGGGTTTCCACCAACTAGGATAGCTGTAAGAAAAAGGACAGCCAATAGTAAGTGTTGCGAGGCTGTGGATGAATTGAAATTCTCATCCGTTGCTGGTAGGAATGGAAAATGGTACAGCTGCTTTGAAAAACAACTTGGCAGTTCCTCAAAAAGTTACCGCGTGACCTAGCAATTCTACTTCTGGGCAGATACCTAAGGGAAATGATGACATATGTCCATGTAAACACTTGTACACGCATGTTCATGTCAACAGTATTCGTAGTAGCTAAAAAGTGGAAACAACTCAAGTGTCCATCAATTGATGACTGGATGAATTAAATGTACATTTATGCAATGGAATGTTACTTGGTAGTAAAAAGGAATAAACTACCTATATATGCTACTATGTGGAGGAAACTTGAAAATAGTGAAAGAAGTCACACAAAAGGCCACATGTTGCATGATTGTCTTTATCTAAAATGTTCAAAATAGGCAAGTCCATAAAGACAGAAAGTAGACTAGTAGTTGCCAGGGGCTGGGGACCCTAAGAAGTGGCTACCATTGGGTACAGGTTTCTTTTGGGGGTGATGAAAATGCTCTGAAATTAGATAGTGGTGGCAGTTGTACAACTTCGTGAATATACTAAAAATCAATGAATTATACACTTTAAAGGGATGGATTTTATTGTGTGGGAATTATATTTCAAAATAATAATAATAAAGAAACCTATTCAACCCAGCATTTCTCTAAAGTTATTTGAATATAGACCCTTTTAACCTCAGAACACCCACTAACATCCAGTGGGAACAGTTAAAGTTCGGGAAAGGCTCTGCTATAATGAATTCCTGAGAGACCTCAATGCTTGAATATGGAATTACATGCATAGGGAAAGGAAGTGACCCTGCACTTTATTGGGACTGTATTGTGGAGAATGCGATGTCCAGAGTAAAACTGTATTTAAAATTGGCGGCATTAAAAAAAAAAAAAATGGGGGAAGGTTGAAAAGTCCCGTTTTACAGAGAGGGAAAGGAGAAGGAAATTGACATCCGTTCTTCAGTTTCCTCATCTATAAAGTGAGGATAATAATATTTAATACCTTGCAAGATTCTTGTGACGTTAGATGAGTTAATAAACTAAAGCACTTAACACAATGCACGGCCTAGTAAGTGCTGAATACAATGTTTGCTGTCTTTATCTGAACGCATATTATTGGATGGTCACCAAATGTAAGTTATATAAGTTGTCCGATTGGACAGCAGCGGGTTTTAGCACCATCTAACTTGCCTGGCGGTGTGGCGGTTAAGGATTTGGCTGCTAACCAAAAGGTCGGCAGTTCAAATCCACTAGCTGCTCCTTGGAAACCCTATGGGGCTGTTCCACTCTGTCCTATAGGGTTGCCGTGAGTCGGAATCAACTCAATGGCAACATTTTTTTTTTTTTTTTAACTTGCTACCAAGGAGCCCTGGTGTTGCAGTGGTTAAAGTGCTCTGCTGTTAACCAAAAGGTCAGTGGTTCGAAACTACCACCTGCTTCTTGGAAACCCTATGGGGTAGCTCTACTCTGTCCTGTAGGATCGTTATGAGTCAGAATCGACTTGACGGCAACAGGTTTGGTTTTTTGGTTTTAGCACTATCTAAGGTCCTTGGGGAAACCCTGGTGGCGTAATGGTTAGGTGCTACAGCTGCTAACCAAAAGGTCGGCAGTTCGAATCGACCAGGAGCTTCTTAGAAACTCTATGGGGCAGTTCTACTCTGTCCTATAGGGTCGCTATGAGTTGGAATCGACTCAGCGGCACTGGGTCTGGTCTGGATAAGGTCCTTGGGTGGTGCAAATGTTTTGTGCTCAACTACTAACCTAAAGATTGGAGGTTTGAACTCACCTAGTGGTACTGCGGAACAAAGTCCTGGCAATTTGCTCCTCTAAAGATTTCAGCCAAGAAAACACTATAGGGCAGTTCTACTCTGTAACACATGGGGTCACCATGAGTTGGAATTGACTGGACACTGGCAAATTTTAGCACCGTCTAACTTGCTACCTGTTTTTTTTTTTTTCCCTGTATCTCCTCACTAGACTGTAAGCTCTCTGAGAATGACGATTTTGGACTTTTGTTCCCTACTGAGTTCCCAGCCCTTAGAACAGTGCCCGTCACAGAGCAGATGCGACCGAATGAGTGAAAGAATGAATGGTCCAGCCCTCTCCTTTTTCTTGTTTGTAAAACGAGGGTGTTGGATTGAAAGATCTCTATGGCTTCTTCCTGCTCTAGGCTCTGGTGTTCTTCTCGCTCCATGTACCACAAGGCCACCTGGGAGAGAGGAGGTGAGGAGGGAGGCTGCAGTAGTTGTCACCCCTTAGTAGCAAGTGACAGGTGGGTCAGCTAGAGAGATATTTGCCCAGAAGGCCTTTATGTCAAGAGTAGGGGAGGGAAAGGGCTGTTTGCCAAACCTGTCTGAGTCAGGGATACCCTCGCTTTGCCCCGGCGCTCCCAGCCAGGTGTTGGTCCTGCCTGGGCAGCAGGGGCTGAGCAGACCTGGCATAAAGAGGAAGGTTGTGGGAGCTAGGTTGGCACCAGGACAGAAAATGTTGCGTGCCTTCGTCAAGTTGATGCCAATTCATGGCGACCCTATAGGGCAGAGTAGAACTGCCCCATAAGGTTTCCTAGGCTGAAATCTTTACAGGAGCAAATCACCAGGTCTTTTCTCCTGTGGAGACAGAAAATAGGCCTGTGTAAATGTATGCAGATGTATGCAAATCTATGCAGTTCTGCAGCTGTGCTGGCTCTCTGGGTAGGAGACCTGAATGAAGCCCCACCCTGGGCTCCACCCCTTGTGTGACTTTCCCTTTTGGCCCGTGAATCTCTTCTTCCTGCTTCTCACTCCCAAGAGCATCTTGTTCCTCTCAGCAGCCCCCCACCCCCCCCCCCCGCCCCCACAGCCCAAACCACAAAGCCCCCACAGGAGGTCTGGGAAAAGTGAGAGCGCTGAGTCAGGAGGCAGGGGCCTGGGAAGACAGTCTGTGAGCCATCATCCCCTGCCTCCTCTCTCTCTCCAGTTCCCACCCTCCTCTCTCTCCACAGCCAGCTCCTGGCCCTGAGGTGTGGGAAGACCAACCCTCCTCTCTCGGTTTGGGCCTTCCCTTAATGCTCTGAAAAGCTGCTGCCCCTCCCCTCGCTGCCTGCAGCCCTCTGCTGCCTTACACACATACTTTGCCATCAGCCGAGCTTAGTGGAACTGGTGACCGCAAAACCTACCCTGAGCAAAAGTTTTGCAGGAAGACACTCAAACCTAGCTGGGAAAGCTTACAGCCCACTGGCACGAGGGTGGGGTGGGGACGAAAGCTCAAAAAACAGGGAAGGGCTAGTACGGAGTCTAGTTCAACCCTGCGTTTTGTATTGCTGGAACAGATCCAGAATGTGGCTGTGATTGCCCTAGAGCCACAGAGCCAGGCAGCCAAGCTGGGACCAGGACAGTGTCTCCTGACTTCTCGGCTGGCCACGCCTCCCTCCCTCATCCCATAATGGTAGTGAGGGCCGTGGTCAGTGAGTCAGGCTCATGGATTGAAGATCGGTGGCCTGACCCAAAGGGCTTCCTGGAGGAGGTGCCCTTGGGATTGTGCTCCAAAGGCAGAGATACGTGGAGAGTGGTGGGTGGGGAGGAGAGGCCTGGCTGTGCCCAGTGGGAATATAAAGGATATCTCAAGTACAGTCTTATGCAGAATGGAGGCTCACTGTGGGAAGGGGCAGAAGGCCCCACAAAAAACTAGGATGAGGACCAAGCCCTTGCCTCCAGCTGAGACTTACCCACCAGAGCAGTGATGGTTGGGATTCAGCTGGTGGTCCCTTCCTGCCACTTTCAGGTGCTGCCATTCTCAGTTTAGGGCCAGGTCCCCCTCCAGCCACTCAGTCTTACCCTCTCTTCCTGATGACTAAGGCCCTAGGTCCCTGGGTGGTACAGTTTGTGCTCAACTACTAACCTAAAGGTCAGTGGTTTGAGCCCACCCAGCAGCACTGCAGAAAAAAGGCCTGGCAATCTGCTTCTGTAAAGATTACAGCCAAGAGAACCCTAGGGAGCAGTTCTGCTCTGTAACCCATGGAGTCTCCATGAGTCAGAATCAGCTCGATGGCAATGGGCTTGGTTTTTTATCTGTGGACATTACTTAGTCTGCATAGGGCTCCATCTTCGAAGACATTGCCAGGCCCTGCCTTGGACTGCCCCAGGCCCTAAGCAGTGTTGCCTCATCTGGAAGGTGCGCGTTTTGACATCTGGGGCCAAGTAGGGACTGCAACCAAGAGCTTGGGGGTGGGGGAGGGGTGTTCCATCACAGCCACCCCCCTCTGGCATTGTGAGGCCTTAGGTGTCTGATGCCTTTTCCAGGCCCAGCCTGGCTCCAGCTGCAGGCCCTGTTCATCCATCAGCCCCACAAGCCTGTCAGCAGATTGGGGTTGCTCTGGTTCTCAGGTCTCAATCTAGTCCAGGCCAGAGACAACTTCCTCTCCCTTGAGGGAGGCTAATGCAGGACTATAAATTAAGACATCTGCTCTCCCTCCAGGCCCCGGGAACCTGGGGCTCTGTAACGTCTAGCCCTGTTTTCCTTGGCCCTCTCCAACTTTCCCCCAATTAGTCAGGCCCTGGTGCAGCTGCCAGACGACGGATGAGTCAGAGGATTGCCCAACCAAATCCAGAACCAAGGGTTTATCCAAATGTCAGTGACCTTTCCCCGCCAGCTCCGTTCTCTTCTGGTCCCTCCTTTTCTCGGCAGTTCATGGAGCTTCTGTGCACTGGGCCTGCGCTGCATTTGCGGATACCTCTATTGATACTGGTGGAGTAGTGGCTAAGTGCTACGGCTGCTAACCAAAAGGTCGGCAGTTCAAATCCACCAGGGGCTCCTTGGAAACTCGATGGGGCAGTTCTACTCTGTCCTATAGGGTCGCTATGAGTCAGAGTCTACTTGATGGCAACGGGTTTTGTTTTGTTTTCTGCTGATACTGCGGGGTAGTTCTACTCTGTCCTTTGGGGTCACGGGCAATGGATTCTACTGATACTGTGGTGGGGGCTGGGGAGCAGTTTAGCATGCAGCCAAGTGCGTTCTATCTCCTTCTTTCATCAGATTAGGGCTCTCAATGGCCTCAGGATAGGCCCACCCCCACCCCCAGGACTATCTCTCTTGCTCCGGCTCCAGCTGTAGCTGCGGGAAAATGGATGAGCTGGGGTCACACGAGGCATACCGGGATGGTGATGAATTAAGAGCAGGTGTGAAGATCTGACTTCAGGCCCTGCAGTCAGGGTAGTGGGACCACCGTGAGTGCCGGAGGAAGAGGCTGAGTGCACCATGTGTCCCGAGAATACCACGAGCCAAGAGCTGAGAGCCCAGAAGTCTGGATGCTGAGAAGGGAGTGGTGCTTCCTAGCCCACTGGTGGCTCAAAAGGCCACTCCAGGAGGAGAAAGTTCTTCACCCGGTGCTCTGGGTGCTTCATGCCGGGCTGACCAAGGGGCACATTTCTGCTATACTAGTTCAATTCAGAGGAATCACTGGGTAGTGCAAATAGTTAATACACTGGGCTGCTAATGGAAAGAGTGGAGGTTTGAGTCCACCCAGAGGTGCTTCAGAAGAAAGGCCGGGCAGTCTACTGCTGAAAAAGTCAGCCGTTGAAAACCCTATGGAGAACAGTTCTACACTGACACACATGGGGTCACCAGGGGTCAGAGATGACTTGATGACAACTGGTTTGTATTTTCATTTTTTGTCCAGTTCATAGCCTCCTGGTCAAGGCAGGGCAGGGCTCTCAGGATGACCCCAGAGAAAAGGAGGGAGGGATGAAACATTTGTGGAAATCTCCCAAGCTGCATGGGGTATGCCAAAGCTGCGGGAGGGAGAGTTAGGAGCCAGCTTGTAGAGAGAGGTTTGTGACCAGACTAATTCTGAGTGGCCGGAGACAGAACCTGGGTAGCCCAGATTCCAGCAGAGCACATTGTGGAGCCTTTAGGAAGCACGACCTTGCTGGTGGTCCCTAGATGGCACAAACAGTTTGTGCATGACTACTAACCTAAAGGTTGGCGGTTCGAACCCACCCAGCAGCGCTGCAGAAGAGAGACCTGGCGATCTGCTTCCATAAAGATTACAGTCAAGAAAACCCTATGGGGCAGTTCTACTCTGTAGCACATGGGGTCGCTACAAGTCTGAATTGACCCTATAGCAATGGGTAGCATAGGCCCTGCTGAGCCCCAAGGAGCTGAGGCTCTTGGTTACCACAAAGAGAAGGGGAGGAGAGGCAGGTGGGAAGGTGGCATTCTGCCCTGAGCTCGGATTGGAAATGGGTTCTCTCTGTGGCACGTGGGTAGGGAGTGAGGTGAGGTATGTGAAGGGCAGGAGGGAGGGACAGCTCTCTGGCCCTTTCTTCTGGCCGCCTTGCCTGCACAGAGCCCTGGAGCTGAGCAGCCTGAAGGATGGGGCTCAGCCTCCACCTTGGAACTGGGGAGCCGGGAGCTGTCCAGCACAGGAACCTGCTGAAACCAGCAGGCGCCCGGCCTGAAGAGGCCTCAGGGGAAAAAGTGTGGGCGGCTTTCCCAGTGGGCTCTCAGCTGCGTCCTCTCTGCTCCAGGGATTGGGAGACCAGATTAGAGGGCCAGGTCTGAGCCATGGAACCTTGAGCAGAGCATATTTGAACCTTCTCCACAGGGAAGGGCGTTGGTGGCAGAAGAGAAGCAGTATGGTGTTCAAATCTTACATATGAGTCAAGGGCCAGGTGCTTTACACTGTACTTACAGGTCCTTGTGCCCAACACAGCTAGGAAGCTCCCAAGGGGAGGGACAAGGAAGCATTCGAGCATTGCTTCATGCCACTAGTGCTAACTGTATAACTGACAGTTGAATGGACCACTGGGGTGGCCATTTGACCTACCATATTTTTTTTTATCTGAGGACTGATGTGTCCAGGTATACCTCCAAGGCTTCAAGTCTAGACTGGTCCCAAGAGACTTCCACTAGTGGGGCCTCTGGTCCTCTGTATTGATAACCCAGGCAATCTTGAACCCCGCCTTAGGATCTGCTTCTGGTCCTGGCCTGCTGCAAAGCTCGCTTGTTTTCAGCTCTATTTGTCAGGCTCACTGAGGGCCATGGCTCTGTGCTAGATACAAGGATGTGTAAGAGTAGTTGTTATGGATTGAATTGTGTCCCCAAACATATATGTTGAAATCCCAACCCCCGTGCCTGTAAATACACAGAAGAAGGTCCTGGCAATCTGCTTCTGTTATGATTACAGCTAAGAAAACCCAGCAGAGCACAGTTCTACTTTGTAACACATGGGTCATCATGAGTTGGAACTGACTCAATGGCAACAGGGGTACCTGTAAATATGACCTGTTTGGAAATCGGGAGTTTCTTTTGTTAATGAGGTCATACCAGAGTAGGGTGGGTCCTAAACCTAATTAAACTGAAAAACCAAACCCATTGCTGTCAAGTCGATTCCAACTGATAGAGACCTTAGAGGACAGAGTACAACTGCCCCATAGAGTTTCTAAGGAGTGCCTAGTGGATTCAAACTGCTGACCTTTTGGTTAGCAGCCGTAGCTCTTAACCACTACACCACCAGGGTTTCCTAAACCTAATTACATCTGAGTTATTAAAACAGCAGAATAGATACAAACACACACGGGAAATACAAAGACAGACAACAAGCGTTCCTGGGTGTATATACTTATGAGCCCAGGAACGCCAAAGATTGCTGGCAGTGTCTAGAAGCTGAAATAGACAAGGAAGGACCTCTCCTTAGGACCATGCCCTGAATTCAGACTTCTAGCCTCCTGAACTGTGAGAAAATAAATGTCTGTTCTTTAAAGACACCAATTTGTGGTATTTCTATTATAGCAGCACTAGGTAGCTAAGACAGTGTGTGAAGTACACCACACTTGACTAATGCTTAGAGTGGCACCCCACATTGCTTCTCTTTCTGCCACCAAAAAATCCCTGGCCTTTCAGACATGGAAACCTGGTGGTATAGTGTTTAAAAGCTATGGCTGCTAATCATAAGGCCAGCAGTTCAAATCTACCAATCGCTCCTTAGAAACCCTGTGGGGCAGTTCTACTCTGTCCTACAGGGTCCATATGAGTCGAAATTGACTCGACAGCAATGGGTTTCGTTTTTTTTTTTTTTTTTTGCGACGCAGCCTCTCAATAACTGAAACCCTCAGAGGCCCCACCCAGCTCCCTCGTCTCCGATTCTCTGGTCCAAACACCACCCTGTGTTCTAGTGCTGCCTTGAATCCCCCTTCTTTCCCCAGGTGCCAGGGGCCAGAGCCTGTTTCCCAACCCCACTCACCAGTCTCTCCTCTCCAGACCAGACCAGGCTTCCGAGCCATCTGAGGCAGCGCCTGGGCAGCAGGCTGGGTGCAGGATCGAGGAGGGCCTAGAGCAGCTGTGAGCACTGTCACAGAAATGGTCTAGATCTGGGGGTTAGAGTCAGGATTAGAGGCTGGCCCCCCAGCATGGCCACTGTCTTCCAGCCGAGGGAAGGGGGAGGAAATTCCATCCCAGCCCATTCCACTTCTGGCCAATTTGAGAGCAACAATCCCTCTGCAGCCTCGGCCATCGAATGCATGTCCCCAGCAACCAGGATGTCCCGCTTCTGCCTGCTCCACCAAGCCATGTCCTTCCTGACCCAGCATTTTCCTCCTCTAGGAAGCTGATCACCTCACCCTGGTTAACCTCCCTCCATCGCTGTCTCCTCAGCAGTTATGCGCATCACTTGTACCAGAGATGATGTGGCTAAGGACATTAGTTCTGGAGCCAGCAGCCTGGGCTTAAATGTCAGCTACCACACTTCCTAGTTGAGTGCCTTAACCTCTCTCTGCCAAAGTTTCCTCAGCTATAAACGAGTCAGTTCTGACTCATGGTCTTATGTATAACAGGAAAACATTGCCCGGTCCTACGCTTAAGTCTGTTGTTGTGGCCCCTGAGTATTGTGAGTGCCTTCCAATTTAGGGGGCTCATCTTCCAGCACTAGGTTGGGCGATGTTCTGTTTTGGTCCACAGGGTTTTCACTGGCTGATTTTCAGAAGTAGATCACCAGGCCTTTCTTCCTAGTCTGTCTTAGTCTGGAAGCTCCGCTGAGACCTGTCCACTATGGGTGACCCCGCTGGTATTTGAAATACTGACGTCATAGCTTCTGGCATCACAGCAACACACAAGCCTTCACAGTATGCCAGACTGATACGTGGGTGGTGGAGCCCCCTTTTAGGGTTTTGTGAAGATGAAATGAGCTGAGTGTAATACCTGGCACATGGTGTTTCATAAATGGTGCCTTTTGTTATTCTCTGAATCTCAAGTCTCTGTCCAGCTTGTGGACCCCACCTCTCCTCTTCAGTCCAAGAGAGTTCCTGAAGGCAGGAACTCTCTTGCTTCCTTTGGGGCACCCAAACCCTAAGGTTAGCCCCCATTAGTTCAGAGCTTTGGACACACTGAAGATGGAGCCTGATCAAGCCAGTCCTGTAACTGGCTGGGCTTGTGGAAGAAACTGAGACAGCTCAATGGCTAGACTGTTAAAGAATTCCTGTTTTTCATGGATCAGGCCAGGGCTGACCCTCTGTTCTTTGGATGAAGAAGGGGCCTTAGTGAAGGGAGCATTCTAGGCCTTCTGCAGCCCCGCCTAGCTTCCCAACCTCCACCCTCCCAAGGAACTCAGTGTTTCTCAGAACTTACACAAAACTGCTGTATTGGTTTCCTAGGGCTGCATAACGAAGTGCCACAAACTGAGTGGCTTAAAACAACAGAAATAGGATGTCTTGCTGCCTTGGAGGCCAGAAGTCTAAAATCAAGTGTTGCAGGGCCATGCTCTCTCTGACGGCCCTAGGGGAAGAGCCTTCTCTGCCTGTTCCTAGCTTCTGGTGGTTGCTGGCAGTCCTCCATGTTGCTTGACTTGTAGATATGTCACTCCAGTCTCTGCCTTTGTCTTCACATGGCCTTCTCCCCTCTGTGTGTCTCTCTGTTTCTGTGTTTCTGCTCTTTTTTTAACAAGGACACCACTCATTGGATTAGGACTCATCTTACTCCAACATTGCCTCATGTTAACTGATAACATCTTCAAGGACCATATTTCCAAACAAGGTCATGTTCATAAAGACTGGTGGTTAGCACTCCGACATATCTTTGGGGGGACACAATTGAACCCACAACACCTGCCTTAGCTAAACATCTCTCCACGCTTTCCCTTCCTGACTGGGAGATGTTTCCCTCCCCGCTGCCTCACGCTGAATGCAGCTCAACTGTCTTTCTGGGGGCTCTGCACTGTTTTGACTTGGGCTTCCCGATGGGGTCTCTCTGTGCAAACCGCAGACGATCACATAACCTCCTAACATGCCCCAGGGGCCCTCTGGTTAAACCTTGAGGAGAGGTTATGTAAAGACACCTCCCTGTCAGCCTTGGAGCCCCTGTCCACGGGCTGAGGGCTGGACTGGGAGGACATAGCAAATGGGGGCAGATTTCCGCCCTCCCACTCCTCAGGAAGCTCTGCCCCCAGTGCTCCATCCGCTTCCTGTTTAGTGGGAAGATTTCCTGGTCTGTCTCCTTGCCAACTATGTCTCATTTCCTCCTCTCCCTTTCAAGGCTTCCAGGCTCATTGTGGGCAGAGGTGAGGCCGACCTCACCCCTGTGAGGTGTACCACCTCCTGCCTGACTCCATTTCCCTGGGCCCCCAGAGAGCAGTGGAAGGGGAAGCTTGCCCCACCTGCCTCTGCAAGGGAGCTGGTACTGGCGCAGGGGGAGGCGAGTCCCCAGGCAGGGTTCCTCCAGCATATATGGAGCGCCTACTGTGTGCCAGGCGCTGTACCAGGCACCCAGAGCCTAAAGCTAAGTCAGACTGTGTTCCTCAAGCAGGCGGTTGTACAGATAGCCAAGTATACGTGGTGAGAAGTACGCAAACAAGTGCACCAACCGAGAAGCCAGCATTATATTCAGGAAGTGGTGGGAGCCCAGGGGTCACTCAGCCCCTCTGTCATAGATGGGCAGGGAGGCCTTCGTGGGGAGGGGGCTACGTCTGAGCCAAACGTGAAGGATGAGTAAAAGTTAACTGCAGAGCAGCTTGAAACCACATAATGTGCAGGTGAGTGACATTGCTAGTTGCCCTGGAGTTGACTCCAACTCATGGCGACCCCATTGTGTGGAGCAGAACTGCTCCATAGGGTTTTCAAGGCTGTGACCTCTTGGAAGCAGATCTCCAGGCTTTTCTTCTGAGGTGCCTCTGGGTGGGTTTGAACTGCCAACTTTTCAGTTAGTGGTCAAACACTTAACCGTTTGCGTCACCCAGGGTAAGTGATAGTTGAAGATAAAGTATGAGGCAGGTAGTGCTGGGAGATGAGACTGGAAGATAGGACGGAGTCCAGCTGTGGAGGGCCTTAGCGGCTCCCCAGAGGAGTTTGATTTTATTCTGTGGGACAGTCATGGAGGTCAGGGATTTTAAGCAGGGAAGTGTCATGGTCAGACTCTGGCCTCAGTGTGGATATGGTGTGAGTGGAGCCAGGGTAGAGGCTGGGAGAACAGGTGTGCATCCTGGTAAGAAATAGTAACTGCCGATGGCACTAGTTTTTTTTTTTTTTTAATTAGGGCAATGAGTATTGAGAGTAAGAGTCAAGAAAAATTGGGGGGACCTGAGGACTGACTGGACACCCTTAGCCTGGAGTCAGGAGACCTGGGTTCTAGCTACTTAAAAGCTCTGTGGCCTTGGTGTGGCCTTGGGCCGTCTCTCACACTCTCTGAAGCTCAAGTTCATCATGTGCGAAATGCCTTCCCCACCTCACAGAAAGAGCCAAGGTAACGGAAGTAAGAGGAGTGGGGAGCGCAGCCATTTTCATTACTTACAAAGGCCGTTGGAAACCCTGGTGGTGTAGTGGTTAAGTGCTGTGGCTGCTAACCAAAGGGTCAGCAGTTCAAATCCACCAGGTGCTCCTTGGAAACTCCATGGGGCAGTTCTACTCTGCCTGTGGGGTCGCTATGAGTCGGAATTGACTTGACAGCACCGGGCTGGGCTTGGCTTGGGCACAAAGGCCGGGGAACTGCAAGAGATAGATAAGGTGTGTCAGCAACCAGCCAAACTCTGATCCTCTAGTTCTGTGACAGGGCAGGTGGGAGGCGGGAGCTGTGTTTTTCTATGGCTGATCCTGGGGCTGGCTGTGCCCTGTAGTCCCTTCCCCTGCCTCTGGACAGATTGTCATCATCACGTGGAGCCTTAGAATAAGGACAGATCTGCTCTTCATTCAGAAAACATTTCAGGAGCCTCTTGTGGGGACAGGGCTTTTGTTGGCCCTCCTCGGCATACAAGGCACTGGAATTCTCGCCTTCCATACAGGGGACCTGGTTTCGGTTCCTAGCCAGTGCACCTCATGCGCAGTCGCCACCCGTCTGTCCACGGAGGCTTGTTGCTGTGATGCAGAGCTTCCAGACTGAGATGGACTAGGAAGAAAGAAGTGGTGATCTACTTCCGAAAACCAGCTGATGAAAACCCTACGGATCACAACAGTCCTATCCACAACCAGTCCTGTGGATGAGTCAGGACTGGGCAGCATTTTGTTCCCTTGTTCATGGGGTCACCATGAGTCGGGGGCGGACTCTAGGGCAGCTAACATCACTCAGCCACCCCACCTGGGCTTAGCCTGGCCAAGCTGGGACCCCATGAAGCAGAATCCTACCAGTGAGGCCCTTCTGGGAAGCTGAGGTCACTCTCCTTGGATCGCATGATTTAGTGTTCCCCATTGCCTCACCTTTTTCTTGTGTCTAACCTCATTCCCTCTGGCCGCAAGAGGACTTCCCTTCCCAGGGCCCTGTTTTCAGTGCAAATGGAGAACAAAGGCTTTAGATCTGCAAAGCCCATTAGCCAATCAACTTGTCCTTGACCTTCACTCTGGGATAAGCCACCCCAGTCCGTGAACCTCTCCTTGGCCAGCCCCTACTACACCGCCTCCCCACAAATGCAACTCTAGTCCCCTGTGTCGCTCATAAGTCACAGAGCATGAAACATTTGTTGGGAGTTTCCTAAGGGCCCAGCCCACGACTAGTACCGGACAACGGATTCTCTGGCAGCTCTGTGTCAGTGGCAGCCAGCCAGCCAAATCCAGGACTTAGGACCCACCCTGACGCTCACATCCTGGGAGTTTCTCTTGGTGAATCAAAGCCTTTCTCATTAGCCCCTTTTACTGGGAGGGGAGCCATCAGGCAGGATTCCTGGCTTCTGCCCCGATTCTTGTTCAGCACCACTCACGTAATTGCTGTAAAAGAGGCCAGGCTGAGGGACCAGGGAGGGGGGGCAGATTGTGTCACAAACAAGGAGAGATATTTAGTGGTCTTTCAGCTCCATAGGCTTCTCCAGGGAGAGTCTGAGGGGGAGAAATAACACTTTTCTTTGGCAACGATTCTGCTGAGAGGCAGTCTCATCTCAGCCTCACTTTCCCTGCTGTTTATTCTGAAGTGCTATGTGCTCAGAAATAGGGGCTGACAGAAATCATCCTTAGACCTTGAACTGAAACTATCCCATGAAGCCATCGTTAAACTAAACAACAGTTTAGTCCAATTAATAAAGAATGATTGCCTCGAGCATAGCACTCTTATAAAGAATTATCCATATGAGCATAACCTGACAGCAGTTAACCTAAAGCCCACATGAGAACATTAAGGGGCAGAGAGCCCAAATTAATGGCAATGAAACAATACGGGTTGTTACATACTGTACAATGACACAATGTAAAGTATGTAACTAACATCACTGAACCCTTCACTAGAAGTTGTGAATGGATCTTACTCCAACAAGGCTGGCATTAATCCAAAAAACAAACTAATAAATGTTAGAGAGGTTGTGGAGAGATTGAAACACTTATCCACTGCTGGTGGGAATGTCAAATGGTACAACCACTTTGGAAATCGATTTGGCACTTCCTTAAAAAGCTAGAAATAGAACTACCATACGATCCAGCAATCCCACTCCTTGGAATATACCTTAGAGAAATAAGAGCCTTTACATGAACAGATATATGCACACCCATGTTTATTGCAGCACTGTTTACAATAGCAAAAAGATGGAAGCAACCAAGGTGCCCATCAATGGATGAATGAATAAATAAATTATGGTATATTCACATGATGGAATATTACACATCGATACAGAACAGTGAGGAATCTGTGAAACATTTCATAACGTGGAGGAACCTGGAAGGCATTATGCTGAGTGAAATTAGTCAGTTGCAAAAAGGACAAATATTCTATAAGACCACTATTCTAAGAACTTCAGAAACAGTTTAAACTGAGAAGAAAATATTCTTTTGTGGTTACGAGAGGAGAGAGGGAGAGGGGTATTCACTAACTAGATGGTAGATAAGAACTACTTTAGGTGAAGGGAAAGACAATACACAATATGGGGGAGGTCAGCACAACTGGACTAAACCAAAAGCAAAGAAGTTTCCCGAATAAACTGAGTGCTTCGAAGGCCAGTGTAGCAGGGGCAGGGGTTTGGGGATCATGATTTCAGGGGACATCTGAGTCAATTGGCATAATAAAATCTATTAACAAAACATTCTGCATCCCAGTTTGGACAGTGGCGTCTGGGGTCTTAAACACTAGCAAGAAGCCATCTAAGATGCATCAATTGGTCTCAACCCACCTGGATCAAAGGAGAATGAAGAACACCAAGGACACAAGGTGATTACGAGCCCAAGAGACAGAAAGGGCCACATGAACCAGAGACTACGTCATCCTGAGACCAGAAGAACTAGATGGTGCCCGGCTACAATGGATGACTGCCCTCACAGGGAACACAACAGAGAACCCCTGAGGGAGCAGGAGAACAGTGGGTTGCAGACCCCAAATTCTCATAAAAGGACCAGGCTTAATGGTCTGACTGAGACTAGAAGGACCTCGGTGGTCATGGCCCCCAGACCTTCTGTTGGCCCAAGACAGGAACCATTCCCAAAGCCAACTCTTCAGACATGGATTGGACTGGACAATGGGTTGCAGAGGAATGCTGGTGAGGAGTGAGCTTCTTGGATCAGATGGACACTTGAGACTTTGTTGGCATCTCCTGCCTGGAGGGTAGACAAGAGGGTAGAGGGGGTTGGAAGCTGGTAATATGGACAAGAAAACAGAGAGTAGGCTGTTCCATTAGGGGGAGTGTAATTGGGAGTATGTAGCAAGGTGTATATAAGTTTTTATGTGAGAGACTGACTTGATTTGTAAACTTTCACTTAAAGCACAATAAAAATTATTAAAAAAAATTGTGAATGGGTGTGTGTTTTGTTATATATCTTGCCACCAAAAATAAATTATTTAAAAAAATAGTAGGGGCTGAGCTCTGAAGTCACCGACCACATTCCCAGCTCTGGGCCAAGGGGACAGCTCAGGCCAAGTCATCCATCCCAAAAGGAAGAGTCTTGAGCAGGGCAGCTCTTCTGCGACTGTCGTCACCTCATTCTTATGGCTTTTTGGGGACAGAGACCCCACAGTCATCTTGTCTACAAAATCATCCCTTTGTAGCATTGAATCACCTCTGCATGGGGAGGATCCCCAAGGCTGGAGCAGAGAAAAGCTCCAGAAGCAGGGAAACTATCTGGGTGAGGGTGGCACTGAAGGAGCCTTTTCCCTAGGCAACTCTTCTCTGGGACTTTCTCAGAGAAGGGCACTGTCCCTGTGCCCCGCCCAGAGTTATCCTGCTCTGATCCAAGGGTGACAGTCACCCAAATGCTTTCTTTTTTCCCCCTGAAGCATGGTGGAGACAGGTTGGAGCTTTCTAAAGGAAATTTAAATTTTAAAAGGTAGGGGGAAGCTAAATGCAATGTAGTATCCTGGGTTGGATCCTGGAACAGAGAAAGGACATTAGTGGAAACACTGGTGAACTCTGAACCAAATCTGTAGTTTAGTTAATAGTAACGTATAAATAGTTCTTTGTTTTGACAAACGCGCCAGGATCATGTAAAATTTTAACATAAGGGGAAGCTGGGTGAAGGGTATATGGGAACTCTCTGTACTGTCTTTGCAACTTTTCTGTACATCTAAAATTATTTGTAATTAAAAATGTTATTTGAAAGTGGGAAGGGAGACAAAAAATAGACAAAGATGAGTCAGGAAATTCAAGAATAGTGAGGCTTACAAAGCTCAGTTGCTTGATCCCAAAATCCTAGGAGAAGAGCAAAGAATTCTCCTGAGCCAAAACCTCTTAGGATCAAGCTTATCCCGAGATAACTATGCTCTAGCACTTGACAGATTACCTGCCTGATGCCTGGCTCTCAGAGCTCCGTTTTCTCCATCTTAGGAGCCCTTTCCTGGGAGGTTTGCCCCCTCTTGCAGTGGTTAAGAGCTATGGCTGCTAACCAAAAGGCTGGCAGTTCGAATCCACCAGGTGTTCCTTGGAAACCCTGTAGGACAGTTCTACTCTGTCCTGTAGGATCACTGTGAGTTGGGATTGATATGACAGCAACAAGTTTGGGTTGCCTTTTTTTTTTTTAAGGCTGTCTGTATGAACCCTGGTGGCACGTAGTTAAGTGCTTGGCTGCTAACGGAACGGTTGGCAGTTCAAACCCACCCAGTGGCTTTGTGGGAGAAAGACCTTCTGATCTGCTCCCGTAAAGATTACAGCCTAGAAAGCCCTATGGGGCAGTTCTGCTCTGTCACATGGGGTCAGTATGAGTCAGAATCAACTCAACAGCACCTGACAACATCAACAGGGCCTCTGTAGACTGCCTGGGTGATAAAAACGGTTAACACTAACCAAAACGTTGGAGGTTTGAGTCCACCTAGAGACACCTTGGAAGAAAGGCCTGGTGATCTACTTCTGGAAAAGCAGCCACTGAAAACCCTAAGGAGCACAGGTCTACTCTGACACACATGGGGTCGCTGTGAGGCGGAACCATTCAGTGGCAACTGGTTACTGCTTTAAGGCGTCTGCAAAGCTGGTCAGTAAACCTGTTTTTCCCCTTTCCTAGATCTCAGGCCCCCAGAGGTCTCCCACTCCCAGCTTCTGGTCAGAGGGATGGATTAGTTAAAGCCACACGGCTCGCTAATCCCCATCCAGCTTCAGGAGTGACCCAACTGGAGGGGCTTCCAAGGTTTTTTCAGCTGGGGATACATCGTTCAGATAAAGTGTAACATAGAAAGCCAATATTGAAAACAGAGACCTGGAATGCATTGAAGCAGGGAGGGGCTCCCTTATGGCGGCCGCAGATGGGGCTTCATGAGTCCTTTGGAGGCCACCAAGCCCCAACCAGCGCAGTTTGCCACCTGTCCCTTCTCTGGAGCACCTCGAGATGACTTCTTCATGTGTGTTTCCCATGCCTAACCCCTGTAAGCCACCAGAAGGAATGGTTTTGCAAAAGTCCACCTTTTCAGGGGGTGCAAATTGAAAAAATACTGGATCCAAACAACTGGCACAGGCCATGCATGTGAGAGGGCCACTCTCTCCCATCCACTTACTGACTAGGCCACCCTCCTGAGGTTTTACCTAAGTCTCTCTCTTTTAATATGATTTACATCCTCAACTCAGCGACACTTATTACATTCTTCGAGTTGTGCCATCACGCTCACCCTCTTTTCTGAGCTGTTCCTCCCCTACTAACTCACTGCCCCCTAAGCTTCCTGTCTCTTCTTTCCAGTCAATGTTGTCAATTTGATCCCATATAGATAGATCTTAAAAGAGCACAATGCTCAAGGCAGACATTCTTTACTAGTTAAGCCAAAAAAAAAAAAAATTTTTTTTTTTATTGTTTGCTTTCAAGAAGACTTCAGGGGATATTTTTGGTTTAAGGTCTAAGGTTTAAAGGTTATCTCAGGGCAGTAGTTTCAGGGGACCCTAAATCTCTCTTGCTGTTGCAATTTCAAGCCTTTTTTTTTTTTTCATGCTCCTTCCCAGTGCAGGAGGAAAAGTGTTGGACACCGTCAGGCTTGAAGTAACACTGTGTTCTTGAAGCAGTAGTTAGGTCCTTCTCTAAATTATCCTTTTACCACAAAATCACTCAGAGTTCTTCAGCCTGGGGTCACAAGGCCAGGCCTTCTGAGCTCCTGAGAAGAGGGCCCAAAGAAGCAACTGCTCTAGCCTGGGGGATGCTCCAAACGCCCCTCCAGCCTCTTGCTCACACTCCTTCAAACTCTCCTCTGCTCCACTCAGTCTCCACTGCCGGCCTCCCCCGTCCTGGCAAACCTGGCTCAGGCCAAGCAGAAATGGTAATGGCGTCCTTCTGATGCCTGTTGGCATGATTGGAAAAGTTGGCTTTGAAACCACAGAGGATTAAGAGTGTTGGGGCGAGAGCCCGGGAAGCACGGTAGACAGGGAGACAGCTGAATTAAACAGCATCTGTGAGTCACTGCTCTCCTGACTGCCGCCCCAGTCCTGGCATGAACCGACACGCTGGGGAGACAGCTACCTCTTCACTCAGTGAAACTGCTCTCTGAGGAAAGAGCCAGAAGGCCTGGACTTAAAATTACAGCAGGAATGGTTTTAGGCAAGACATAATAAATTATTCCTTGACCTTTAAGGGACTCTAAAGGATTTTAGTGCAACCCTGGTGACGCAATGGTTAAGCACTCAGCTGCTCGGCAGTTTGAACCCACTCAGTGTCCCCACAGCAGAAAAGACCTGGTGGTCTGCTCCTGTAAAGATTACAGCCTAGGAAACTCGAAGGGGGCAGTTCTACTCTGTTCTGTAGGGCCACTATGAGTCAGAATCGGCCCGATGGCACACAACAGCAACAACAATAAAGGACTTTATGGTTTCGCTTTCCTGGGAGGAAGGTGTCCGCTAGTTTACCAGAGCTCCATCTGCCCAGGGTGACTCAGGTCAGTCCTGGCCCTCTGGTTATCTCTTGGCCTGTGACCTGGTGACCCGATATTCGTGAAGAGACCCCGTATGGTCCTCGCCCGAAATTGCTGCTTTGCCGTGGGACGCCCAGAAGTGGTTGTTGCATGTCTTCGCCCGTGACTGCTGCTGGGCCACCCCAGTGCCTTTGCTTCCGCTGGCTGGGTCGTCACTTCGGCAGAATTAGTTTGGTTGAAAAGTTAGCCTGGAGGACGTGCCTTTGCTTTATCTTCAGTTCGCCAATATTCTCTCTCTTTTCCTACGTTCTCCAGCCAGAAAACCAAACCAAGCCTGTTGCTGTCAAATTGACTCCAACTAATGGTGACCCTTCTTCCACGTGCTGCAGAGTAGAACCGTGCTCCCTAGGTTTTGCTGGGCTGTAATCGTCAGGGCCAGGCCCTCCTTGGAAACTCTGTGGAGCAGTTCTGCTCTGTCCTATAGGGTCGCTACGAGTCGGAATTGACCCGACGGGACTGGGTTTGGTTTTTGGTTTGGAATCTTTAGGGAAACGGATCGCCAGGACTGTCTTCCACAGCACCACTGGGTGTGTTCGAACTGCCAACCTTTTGTTTGGTTAGTTGTTGTTGCTGTTTGCTGTCAAGTCAGTTGTTGTTGGTTGCTATCAAGTCAATTCTGACTCATGGCAACCCCTATGGAGTAGAACCCTGTGGAGTAAAACTGCTCCATAGGGTTTTCAAGGCTGTGTGACCTTTTGAAAGCAGATCACTACATCTGTCTCCCAAGGTGCCTCTGGGTGGTTTTGAACTGCTGACATTTTGGCTAGTAGTCGAGCACAAACTGTTTGCACCACCCAGCGCTATTGAACCCTTCCCTTCCTTGAAAGAAAATTGAAACTAGCCCCAACCCAGACCTAGAGGTCCCCACTCCTGAAAGTAGGCCCAGGAAGGGGGTTGGGAGTGGGGGAGGGCACCTAGCATTTAGGATGTTCACAGGGTCATCAGCATTGGGATAGATTCTTTATCAACCTACTTAAATATGATCCTTCTAATAAGGGAGATGTTATACCCATTTTACAGATGAGCAACTGAGCCTTAGAGAGGTTAATAGTTTTTCTAAGTGTCGTGGTCAGTAGGTGTATCAGTCTGGATGGAAGCCAGGTTTTTGGACACCTGGAACAGGACTTTTTCCATTCCACCACAGTCTTTCAGTTCCAGTAATAATAATAGCCAAAAAACCAACCAAACCCACTGCCGTCGAGTCGATTCCGACTCATAGCGACCCTATAGGACAGAGCAGAACTGCCCCATAGAGTTTCCAAGGAGCACCTGGCGGATTTGAACTGCGGACTTCTGGTTAGCAGCCGTAGCACTTAGCCACGCCATCAGGGTTTCCATAATAATAGCAGCACAGGTAAAAACAAATGGTCGGTCAGAGAAGGCCAGCACCAGTCACCACGCAGTCATCTACTTCCTGAGCTCCCGCTGCATGCCAAACTCATCTCACCATCTCACTGACTCTGCAACAGCCCTGTAGGTATGTACTGCTGTTCCTAGTTCATAGATGAGAAGACGGAAGCTCAGCGAGGTTGTATCATCTGAGGGGGTCACACAGCAGGGGTAAAACGAAGAGTCAGACTCAGGTTTTTCTTTCCTTAAATCCTGAGCACTTTCCATGGTACCATAGTCCCTTCCTGTACAAGTTTTCCACCCTGATATTTAGGAACTTCTTTTTGTCAAATCTCCATTCAGCCTGCTACAATGTACACACAGCTATGAAAATATAGCAGTGTGTTTTTGTTTTGCTTTGTTGTTTTTACTGAGGGCGTCCTACATACACACAAATGGTGACCAGCCCCAGGGAAGCTGCATATTTTCTCTTCACTTCAGCTGTTTTTCTTCACCCTGGTCCCGTCTTCTGCTTCTCTTCTGTGCCTTTGTGATTCCTCCAGGGTGTTTCCCTACTTTCCCACCTTCTCTCACCATCCTTTCTGCTCCTTTGGACCTCAGCAGCCAATCCTGTACCTCCAGCATCTCGTTGCCAAGCAACGGGCTTCCTACCTGGCCTATTGTGTTAGAATCTCCATGACAACAAGTAGTGCCAAAAGGAGGGAAAAAAAGTTAGATGGTGGTAGGAAGAGGTGGTGAGACCTTGTATTTCAGGACATTTGTGCATTTTTCCAGCAATAACTTGCTTGCTCTTGGGGGCCCTTAGAGGGTATTACGAATGGCCTAACCCAAATCTTGTGGGATACCAAGTCATGAGGTTCACAGTCTGAATGTAAGGACTGAGGCTCTAGCTTAAGGGGCATTCATGTGAGAGGCAAGGATGGGGGCCCCGTACATGTTTGGTTTAGACAGAATGCAGCTGGGCCCCGTGATCTCCTCTCTGTCTGTCAGCTCAGGAAGGCAGCCTCGATGAGGGAAGATTTTTCAATAACCTTGAGTGAGGTAATGGAAAGTGTTTTTTAGTAGGACGTAAAGACCAAAAAAACAAACCAATTGCTGTCAAATCCATTCTGACTCATAGCGACTCCACCTGTGTCAGAGTAGAATTGTACTCCATAGGGTTTCCAAGGCTATGACCTTTCAGAAGCAGATCACCGAGCCTTTCTTCCAAGATGCCTTTGAGTGGATTCAAACCACCAGCCTTTCGGTTAATAGTTGAGCCCTTAGCTGTTTGCACCACCGAAACCAAACCAACAAAATCCATTGCCATCGAGTTGATTCTAACTCATAGTGACCCTATAGGACCGAGTAGAACCACACCATAGGGTTTCCAAGGAGCAGCTGGTAGATTTGAACTGTCGACCTTTTTGGTCAGCAGCCGAGCTCTTAACCATTTCACCACCAGGGCTCCCCCAGGGACATAGGTAAGGATACATTGGAACAAGGACGTTCCTGAAGCAAGCAGCATTGAGAGAAGGGCTATGGCCTCAAGTCAAGGGTTGGGGCGTCATAAACAAGATTGTGGGCCATGCAGACTCCTGTCCCATGAGTGTAGGTGTGTGTGTGAACCCTGTATAATTCTAGCTGTGGGCAGACGGTTGGACTCAGCAGCCTTTGTATCCCCTCTGCTCATGTCTTCTGGTTCCAGAAGCCTGAAAGGAAAAGAAGGAAAGAGGAGGTGGGAAAGGAAGTGAGGACAGCACTGACTTTCTGATCCCTGGGCACCTGGTACTCAGAGGGGGCCTGGCTCCTCTAACCACAGTCTCTCAGGGCCTGATAGATGTTCACCAGATGCCTAAGGGGCCCAGGAGGGTTGGAAACGTTGGATGATGGTCTCAGGAAGAGGAAGGAAAAGAGATCAGGAAGTTGAAGCTGGTTAGAGCACTTAGGAACTACCTACCTGTAATGATGCTCTGGAGACGGGCACGTGTCTGGGAACCTCTAGAACCCCCACCTGTAACTATGCTCTAGAGGTGGACGTGTGGCCGGGGGCCTCCAGGACTCCTATGAAGGCAAGGTCCTTCTTCACTCACTGCGTACTGTGGAACTTCCTTTCCGGTGGGCAAAGCAGGGGCTGCTTGGACTGTGTTTATTTTTTAGGTAAATTGTGCATGGAAGACCTCCCCAACCCCGTGCCTGGCACTTAGAGGGGATTCAGTGACCCCACCCAAACACCCCCTTTCACTGGCACTTTCTGCAGTGATGCTGCCATGTGGACTGTGAGGCTCCCCTAAGGCTGAGGCTCATCATACTCTCCGTTCCCCTGGCCCCAGCATCCCAGGCAGGGGATCATCTCTGCACTTCCAAAACTCCAAACAGAAGAACTAGAAAGATCCCAGTCCCAGTATTTAATGCCCTTCCAGGACAGAGTAGAAACCCTGGTGGCATAGTGGTTAAGTACTACAAGTGCTAACCAAGAGGTCAGCAGTTTGAATCTGCCAGGCGCTCTTTGGAAACCCTACAGGGCAGTTCTACTCTGTCCTATAGGGTCGCTATGAGTTGGTATCGACTGGATGGCAGTGGGTTCCAGGACAGAAAGTTCTTCCTTATATATAACTTAAATCTCCAAAGTAGAGCCACTCATCTGTCCTTCTCTGTGTTCAGTAGGGCATCCCTGGGTGGTACAAATGGTCAACATACTCAGTTGCTAACCACAAGGTTGGAGTCCACCCGGAGGCACCTCAGAAGAAAGATCTGGCAATCTACTTCCAAATAATCAGCCATTGAAAACCCCATCGATCACAGTTCTACTGAACACCCATGGGGCCACCAGGAGTCAGAGTAGACTCAACGGGAAACTGGTTACTGGTGTTCAGTGGGAAGAGGGAACAGTATCCACACATTTTCTCCTCCAGCTTTCCTCCCAGACTAGGCCCAACTATTCAAGAACATTGTTAAAGCTCTTGGTGTGTGGTGCCAAATGGAGGGCCAGGCCCCCAGCAGAGTCTACAGCCCACTACCAAACAAGGTGGTTTAATGCATAATCCTAATTGCTGAGCAAGGTGCAGCAAGTCAGACACTCTCCGACACTATTTGGGGGCAGAACAAGGTGGTTGAATCTTCCCGAACAACAATCTGCAGTATGTAGCTGAGAGTTTTTATAAGATTCTCCCTTTTGAGCCCGATGATTCTCCTTCTGAGAACGTAGACTGAGTAAATAATCTGAGATTCCAGGAAAGGTCTTTCGGACATTTACCACAGTGTGAGTTGGAATTGACTTGATGGCAACGGCTTTGGCTTTTACACGTAATACTGTCTGTTGTACTGTGGTGACTTGCATGTTGCTGATCCTGGAAGCTATGCCACCAGTATTTCAAATACCAGCAGGGTCATCCATGGTGGACAGGTTTCAGTGGAGCTCTCAGACTAAGACAGACTAGGAAGAAGGCCTGGTGTTCTACTTCTGAAAAGTAGTCAGTGAAAGCCCTACGGGTCACAGAATATTGTGCGAGACTTCAACTCGCTTGCTTTGAACACATCATCAGGAGGGGCCGATCACTGGAGAAAGACATCATGCTTGGTAAAGTGGAGGGCCAGTGAAGGAGAAGGAAACCCTCAATGAGGTAGACTGACACAAGGGCTGCAGCAGTGGACTCAGACATATCAATGATCGTGAAGGTGGCACTGCAATGGGCAACATTTTGTTCTGCCCACAGCGCATGGGGTCACCAGAAGTTGGAGCCAACGCTATGGCAGCTAAGAACAAATGACCAGGGATGGTGGAATGGTTAGATGATTTTTCTTATAATGCATTCACATAATAATGTATTATTTAACTATTAAAAATTATTTTTTTCATTTTAAAATAAAAAACAAATATATTTAATACATCCAAAACAAAAAAACCAAACCTTTTCCCATGGAGTCGATTCCAACTCATAGTGACCGTATACGACAGGGTAGAACTGCCCCATAGAGTTTCCAAGGAGGTCTTGGAGAATTTGAACTGCCGACCTTTGGTTAGTAGCTGTAGCTCTTAACCACTGTGTCACCCAGGTTTCCACTTAATACATAAACCAGAAAAACCTGTTGCCGTCGATTTGATTCAGACTCCTAGTGACCATGTTGGACAGAGTAGAACTGCCCCGTAGGGTTTCCAAGGAGCACCCGGTGGATTTGAACTGCCAACCTTTTGGTTAGCAGCCCTAGCTCTTAACCACTACGCCACCAGGTTTCTTCTTAATACAAAGTAGGTGAAAAATAATACAATGTGTGTGTGGAGTCGCTATGAGTCAGAATTAACTCGACAGCAATGGGTTTGGTTTTTTGGTTTGGTTTGGTTTATGAATAGTATAACCACAATTTTATCCTGTGTTTGTGTGTGTATGGATAGTTATATAGAGAAAAAGCCTGAAAGAAACCGAAATACTAAAAACACTAATAGTGACTTTGGTAGAGTAGAGGCTTGGAAGTGATAGACTTTTCCTTCTTTATATTTTTCCAGATTTTCTTTAGTGAGCATATATCACTACTGCAATGAGAATGAGTTATTATTTTTGTAAGTACTAGGAACAACTCTTTATGAAGCACTTACCATGTATTACTGTGTTAAGCATTTTTCACACATTACCTTATTTAACCTTTATAGCAACTCAATGAAGTAGATGGCCTCATTTTTCAGAGGAAGCAATCAAAAGCTTAGAAAGGTTAAGTAACTTTCCCAAAGTCACACAGCTTATAAACAGCAGAACTGTGAACAACATACACACACACACAAAAGTTATAAAAAGATAATACTGTCGTTCAGGGAAGGAGCCCTGGTGGTGCAGTGGTAAGCACTTGGCTGCTCACCACACGGTCAGCTGTTGGAACTCACCAGCTGCTTCACGGGAGAAAGATGTGACAGTCTGCTTCTGCAAAGATTACAGCCTTGGAAACCCTATGCAGCAGTTCTACTCTGTTCTATGAGCAGAAGGTTTGGTTTGGGTTGGTCAGTCAGTGTGAGGGTGGGGGAGGGTATGTGGGGGAAGGTATGTGGCTTGTGGATTTCTGGTCCAAGTGTGCAAACAGCAGTTCGCCCCACCTCAGGTGTTCCTCTTGTCTCAGCCATGCTCATTGGCCAGTCCCAACCAAACTTCCTCCTTAGTCCCTCTGGGCAGAGACCTTTGCTGGGAGTCACAGAGCTTTGAGGTGTTGAGTGTAGTTGGGGTGAGGTGGGGGCAGCTGCACTCCTGAGTCTGCTCAGCGTCGTGGGGGAGGGAGAAGAGGTGCTTCCCTGACGTGGGTCTCCCACAGGCTCACCCGTCAGCCCCCTGGTGTCTGGCAGGATGCTGGGTCTTGAGGAGCTGTGCCCTGGGAGGCACAGGGCTCTCAAGGACCTTTTCTCTGGGATTGGGGTCAGCTGGGGAGCGTAGGCTTCTCTCCTGTGCCTGGCACTGGGGCCTTGGGCATCAGCCAGGCCTAGACACTCCCTCAGTGTGTGACTCCCACACTAATATGGACTGTTCCCGAAAGGGGGAGTCCTCCTGCCTCAGCATCTTCGCACTGGCAGGAGCAGGGGCCCAAACACACTTTACGCTTGGCTCTCAGTGAGGCTGGTGGAGCCAGGAGGACAGGGGAGCTGGGGTCTACTTGAGACATACAGGCAACAGCGGTCTCTCTGCTGCTCTAGAGCAAGAGAGGCAATGGGACTTGAATGTTCATTCATGCTGGGATTGCTTGTCCCATTTTCAGATGATAAGTTAGGCCCAGAGCCTGAAGCTGAGGGATCACTTAGCACTGGACTGTGGTCCCGTGGTCTGACTCCTGAGCCATTTTAACTGTTAGGCCTGCCACCAACTCCTGACTGAAGCCTGTTGTCTTTCCTGCCCCTCGCATGCTCTGAGATCAGTGCACCCAGCCTGGTGCTGACTTAATTTGGCAGAAGGTCAGGTCTGCACCTTCAGCCCAGTCCCAACTACAGGTTTGAAGTCAGACTGTGAGCCCAGCTCTCCCCAAATGCCAGCCTGTGGTGTTCTAGGCAGGGTGCCAGGCCACACCTGCAAAGCCGCCTGGACCTCTAGACCGGAGCAATCCAGAATCACCCCAGACCTCTCCTGACCCAGCACCAAGGAACCTCCCTCCTCCAGCCCCAGCCCAGTGGCCCTGAACTTTGGGGCCTGGGAAGTATGTGGGGCTTGTTGAGTGATACCACCTCCATCTGCCTGGCTGGAAAACCTATCCATGGAGAAACGCTGGAGGCTTTAAGTTGGGGGAGAAAAATAATAATAATAAAGTGAGTGTGAGCAGGATGGAGCTGACAGGTCTGGTGGGAGACTCCGTCATCTGGCCAGCTGCCTGGGGGGTCTACACAGGCTCAGGTTTCTGTCTGCACTGAGCCCTCTCCCCCAAGGCTCCAGTACTCTACCCCTCCCCCACTTATCAGCTCCAGGGTCCATCTGGAATCTAAGCTATTGTTTGGGAAGCCAGACCTCCAGTAACTCTGGCCTGGAAGAAGATTGTGTGTGTGTGTATGTGTGTATACACGTTGTTGTTGTTAGCTGCCATCAAATGAGCCCCCAACTTAGGGCAATCCCATGCGGTGAAACAAAATAATGTCTGGTCCTGGAGCATCCTCGTGATTGGTTACAGATCATACCGTTGTGGTCCATAGGGTTTTCACTGGCTGATTTTCAGAAGTAGATCTCCAGGCTTTGCTTCCTAGTCCATCCTAGTCTGGAAGCTCTGCTGAAACTTGTTCGGTATCATAACAATACACAAGCCTTGTCTGGGCGGTGGCTGCTCATGAGGTGCCTTGGCCAGGAATTGAACCCAAGATGCCCGGATGGAAGGCAAGAATTCTACCACTGAACCACCATGAAGGAGCCCTGGGGGCACAGTGGTTAAAGTGATTGACTGCTAACCAAAAGGTTGGTGGTTGGAAACCACCAGTGGGTCCTCATAAGAAAGATGTGATAGTCTGCTTCTGTAGAGATTTACAGCCTTGAGAACCCTATGGGCTTGTTGTAAGTCGGAATCGACTCGACAGGAGTAGCTGGTGGATTCGAACTGCTGACCTTTTGGTTAGCAGCCGAGCTCTCAACCACTGCATCACCAGGGCTCCACACACATATATACACACAAAAATATAGCACTGAGAGGAGTGTTTGGAGCTGGGCTGGGGGCTGCGGTGCAGGGTGTGTCCTGGAGCAGAAAAGGGAGGACAGCTGTCTTCTGCTCCACTCCCTGGTGACAGGGCTGTGTGCGGCTGCACGTGCTTCCCAGGCCAGCTCAGCTTCCTGGGAGGTCTTTATAACTGAGCCTCCAGCCCCCTGTGATTTGTGGGACAGCTTTAAACCATTGATTTTCATTAGCACTAAATCATTTCTCTTGGCTAATTGAAAAGGAACCAAGGATGCTGACAGCGGAGCAGTTTGTATGCATCAAATCAGCAAAAAATGTCAATATGCTGACACAGCTGGGTGGCTATGTCCCCCACCCCCGCCTGGAGCTCCAAATTCACTTCTCTCTCAGAGGCCAGTGGCTGTGAGAAACAACCCCCAGAATAGAGAGTCAGGAAGTGAACTTGATTTTTAGCAGGAGGAATGTAGGTTAGACACTTGCAAGAACTTCCAGGCTAGAGAAAAAGGATGAGAGACTCCAAGAGAGACTCCGAGGTGATCAACCCAGCCTGTGTCAACAAAAGGACAAGGATGGGCAGCCGGCGGTGCTGACATTTCGGGGTGCTGTGGGGAGAGTGGGCGGAGCAGCAGGAAGCAGAGGAAGTTGGGGTCAGCTGGCTGGACTGCAGCGAGTGCCCTGAAGTCTCTTCTGTGTAGGCACATTTGAGCTCTGCATATGTCCTGCCACTATAAGCCAGGCTTACCCAGAACAGGCACAGGATAGGTAGGGGAACATTCTTTGAGGGAAGCAAAGGGCTGGGGTTGCTTTGGGAATGCCCGGTCTGCGCATATAGTATTTGAAAGCCAGCTCCTGGGAAAGGAGCTCGGCTAGGCTGGGAGTGAAAAGCCAGGGTCTTAACACCACCTTGATCATGTATTATAAATGCCAGGAAGCTCAACTCCCTGACATTACCTGAGATTAACACGGCCAGCCCCATCTTTCCTGTATAAGAACTTTGCCATCTGGCCACAAAGGAGATCAGACTGTAGTCTTACAGATAAATGAATCCCTTTAGTGTGACCTGAGAGTATTGGCAGAGCCCTGGGCCCTCGGGGTGGAGATGGGGAGGAGAATGAGGAGTCCCACTGCTTGTGGACAAGCCAAAGCTGAGCCAGGAGCCAGGAGCCAGCCAGGCGGGTGCTGAGGGTACTGAGCCCCTACCCGTCCCTGCCAAGTCCTAGCCAGCCAACCCCAATTTCCTCTGCTTCTTGCCAGTGCTCCGCCCACTCTGCCCATGCCCATGCTGAAATGACAGCACTGCTGGCTGTCCATCCTCGTCATTCTGTCGACCCACACTGGGGTGATGGCCTTCTCTGCCAAGGACCAGGCCCAGCTGAACGGCCCCTGGCTGGCTTGCTGGAGCCCAAAGTCAGGGTCTGCAGGCCAAGGGATTGGGGCAGGAGGATGGTCCCAGATCCCTTCAACTTCATCCCTCCCTACTACCCACATCTCAGATCTTCCTTCATCTCTGTCCTGGGAGGGTGGCAGAGATTCGAGACTGGAAGAGAAGGTGAAACATTTAATAAATGGCTATTGCAGTCCTGTTCTCAGCCCTGGTGCCCTGTCCATGAGGCCCTGTCTGAGCAACACTGGAGTCTTGTGTGAAGAGGAGGCCGTGTGGTCGCAGGGGAAGAGCACTGGACTAGGAGTGACCCTCAGCTCTAACGTTACTCAGTGTGATGATGTTGGACAAGTCACTTCCTGTCTTCGGGCTTTATTTTTTTCTTGTCCCTAATGCCCATTGAGTCGGAGACTCAACGGCAGTGGTTGGTAAGGCCCGTCTGGCTCCAGCGGCCTGTTGCTCTGGCTGTTTTGCATGTACCTGAAGATGCCTCTGGAGTGGGAAAGTAGGAGCAGCTTAGGGAAGAAGAAAAGAATTGGAAAAGGAAATTCCAAGGTCGTGGGGAAGAGGCAAAAGGAAATCCTGGAGCCTTAACAGTGATGGAGAAAGGGACGTCTTCTCTGTAAAGACTGAGCTGTAAAACTAGCTGACCTCTCTCTTCAGGGTTTCCTTTACCCCCATCTCTGCTCACTTGACCTCCCAGTGGACTGGAAACTCCTGGCGCACAGGGATGTTCTCGTTTGCTGTTACACCTCCACCCCTAGCTCCATGGGTGAGCTATAAGAGGCCAGCAGCCCACAAGGGTTGAATGACTGTGTGTCACATGGTGGGGGTGTTGGGACCACTTTTCCAGGGAGAGCCTGTGGGCACCCTTCTGGAGAACCCAGAGACCCTGAGATGAACAAGGATGGGGGGACACAGAGTACCTCTTCATGTCTGGAGGAAGGTGAAATGGGCCAAGAGGGAAGGACAGCGAGGGACAGGGAATTTGGGCAAAGAAGACTCAAGCTAGAAATGCGTGTGTGTGTTTGAGAAAGTGTGAGAGTGAAAATGTATGTGAATGTGTGTGAGTGTTGCGTGAATGTGTGTCAGTGAGTGTGTCTGTGTCAGTGTGTGGGTGCGGTGTTGTTTGCCGCAGGGGTGCTGAGGAAGCAGCATAAGTCACCTGCTTCCTGTGGCATCAGGGACACAACGCTCTGTTTCCTGAGTGTGGTTCAGCTGCCAGGACCAGGCTGGGCCTCTGACCAGAAGTGAAGCCCATGCTGCAGGCTGGTCCTGGGAGGAACTGTCAGAGTTTCAAGGGCAGAGACGGCATATGGCAGGTGGAGTAAGAAACTTGCAGGAAGGTCTGACTGTGGACAGGGGTTCTGTCGGTGGCTTCTGGGCCCCTGGAGGTCGTTCTGTCCTCCCTTCTCTCTCTGAATAGGCTGCCCCTAAGCCAGCCTCATATAGTTAGAAGGATCTCCGTGAGAAGAGATCTCCCCCGTCTGTCTTACTCACCCATGCCATGGTCTTCAGTGTGTTCATTTTGGAAACTCAGCCTGAAGTCTAACTTTGTTTACCCTCCCCCCCAACCTCAATCCCATACAAATTGGCTGTCTTGTTCATACTCAGATAAAAATAGAAATGTAGGTTAGAGGTGAATCCTTCTGGTGACACTGTGTGTGCTCCTCTGACTGGAATGGGTGACAAAAGATGCTCGTGGGAAATTTGGGATAGAACGGAGGAGGGAGAGAGATGCTGTCCTGACCATAATAAAGTGCTGTCCTGACCACAATAAAACCCATTGCCGTGGAGCCCATTCCAACTCACACTGACCCTATAGGACAGAGTAGAACTGCCGCACAGGGTTTCCAAGGCTGTAAATCTTTACAGAAGTAGACTGCCACATCTTTCTCCGGCAGAGCAGCTAATGGGTTCGAACCACTGACCTTCTGGTTAGCAGCTGAGCACTTAACCACTGTACCACCAGGGCTCTTTGACTTAATAATAACTAACATTTATTGACTGTTTATTCTGGGCCAGGTGCTCTCTTACATGGTTTTCTTATATAGCTCACTTAGTCTTTGTAACAGCCCTAAAAGACAGATATTATTTTTATTATTTCCCTCCACCGATCTGTCAATGAGTCCTACTGGGGTGGCTTGTGTGTTGCTGTGATTCTGGAAGCTCTGACATAGGTAAGTCAAATACCAGCAGGGTCACCTGTAGTGGACAAGTTTCATCAGAGCTTCCAGACTAAGACAGATTAGGAAGAAGGGCCTGGCAATTTATTTCCCTATATTTGAAAATTAACAAATGAAAACCTTATGGATCACAAGAGAACATTGTTTTACATAGTGCTGGAAGATGAGCCTCCCTAGGTTGAAAAAAACAAAACAAAATGAAAAAAAAAAACCAAGCCCCTTGCCGCCAAGTTGACTCTGACTCATAGATACCCTACAGGACACAGTAGAACTGCCCCATTGGGTTTCCAAGGAGCAGCTTGTGGATTCGAACTGCCGACCTTTTGGTTAGCAGCCAAATGTTTAACCACTGTGCCACCAATACACAGTGACCGTAACAACGGACCCAAGCTTACCAATGACAGTGAAGATGGCACAGGATCAGGCAGCATTTCATTCTGTTGTATGTGAGGTCGCCATGAGTTGGAGCTGACTCGGTGACAACTGACAACATTATTGTCTCTATTTTACAAATGAGGAAACAGGCCCAAAGAGGTTAGGCAACGCGGTAGGAGCTGGCAGTGCAGGATTTGGACTGGGAGTGGGGGGCGGGATTTGGGCTCCAGGCCTCTGCTCCGAACCAGCCCAATGGGAGTGCCCTGTCTGTACCCCGTGCTGCAGTCAAGGATACCCCAGACCTTTACCGTGAGTGATCCTGCTGTTTTCCTCACCTTCTTCCTCAGAAGCTAGATTTTTCCTCCCTATTTTGCAGCTGGTAAACAAAACACCAGGAAAGAGAAACTGTTTGCCCAAACTCGCTCAGCTCATGATGGAATCCGTTGCACTGCATCCAGGAGTCTCACCATCCAGGACTTGGTTTTTTTTTTTTTTTAGCTTATTTACCCTCTTGATGCTGGGGCTTAAATGTTTTGACCTTTTTGAAATGTGCATCCTAACCGCATTCACAGAATGCAGACGTGGCCCTTTTAATGGGCTCACTGCAGGAGGAGCTGTCCTATCAGCACCACGGCCGCCGCCCCACGCGCCCCGCCCACGTCGGCAGCCTCTCTGGGTGCTTCAAGGGCAGACTGGGCGGTGCAGATCCCGGCTGGGAATCGTGAGCCCAGCCAGTCCTCCAGACCTGGGAGCCCGAATGCAGTGTCCACTTTCCCAGCCTTCACCCTGCCCCCGGCCCCGCTGATCAGAGGGAGTCTGCGCTTGTGCTCTCACCAACTTCTGAGCTGGAGTGAAATATTCATAGGACCAAAAATACCTCCTAGCACTAGGGCTTTGGAGGCATTGAGCCAACAACCTCCATTTGTCCTGATGGGGCCTGGAGCCAGAATGAGTGGAGGCTGGAATGCTGGGAGGCTGGGGGTGACGGGGAGTCAGGGCTTGGGCTGGGATTCAGGCTGTAAAGTAAACAGCACAACAGGGTGGTTATAAGCACAGTCTCTGGAGCTCCATCTTCTCAGTCCACATACTGGCTCTGCCACTCACTAGCCGTGTGATGGTGAGCAAGTTCCTTAGCCTTGCTGTGCTTCAGTGTCCTTGTCTCTGAGGCAGGGATGATAATGATAGCAACCACACACAGGGCAATTGCAAGTTAATATAGGTGAACCCTTAGACCAGTGCCTGGCCTTCAGTCAGCAAATACAGCTGATTATGTGTTTGATTTAAAAAATGAAATAAAGCACCAGGGTGAGGCTGCGAGAGCAGACAGCTGGCGTATAGACTGGAAAGGGAAGTGTGGACCAGGTGGAAATTCACGTTGGGTGTGGGCTCTCTACCATGTTGGGGCTGGGACTGTGCCACCCTAACAGCCCACCAAACTCTCAACTCACCTGCTGTCCACCAAACTATCCCAAGTGGTGTCCTCAAATTTGGCTCCATCCCTTTTGGGAGGAGGGGCAGCTATTCTCATTAACACAATGGCTGCCTTTCTTGAGTACCTACTATGTGCCAAACACCATGCTAGGTGGTTTTCATTTAATCTTTACAAAATCCTATTACAACTTATTGCAGATGAGAACGTTGGGTTCAGAAAAGTTAAATAGCTTGTCTAAAGGCACATAGCAAGAAGTAGCAGAGTGAGGATTTGAACCCCAATCTTGCTGACTGCAAAGGCTTTACTCTTTCCACTATGCATTTTCAAACTGTCTCGTTTCCTGCCCCTTCTATTGGTGTTCTCATATCCAGCATGGTCAGTGTTTTTCCTGTTGCAGCTGCAGGTTTCTGCTCCAGGTCTTGTGAATGCTCTGGTCCTCCTCTGCTCTGCAGGAGAGCCAGGCAGTTCAGCCTATATCCCTGGGCACTTGGGATGGGGGGACACTTGATAAAGAAGGCCCTTTGTCCTTGTGATAATAGTAATATCACCACTTGCTGAGTCCTTATTATGGGCCAGGCACTGTTTAAGCATTTTACATGTATTAACCATAGTCATGTGTCGCATAATGTCCGTTTGGGCACCATCCAACCACATATACATCTGTGGTCATACATATATATATACACACACACACAAATATATATATATATATATATACCATTTGATTCTTTATTAGAACACTTTAAATTCGTGTTTACAAATATTTAACACAGGGAAAAAAAAACCACTCCATCATTCTTAACGGGAAGCGTAGAAGCAGGACCTATAAGAACAAGGGTTCAAGACAGGGCTTCCATTTTAACCTCTGTGTAGCTCCCACCCTGGGGCATGAACTACTGTGAAAGCTTGATAACCTAGACCTATGCAGTGTCCAGAGCTTGCTGGGTGCCAGCTTCCAGGGCAAAGCCCTTCTCTGAACTTCATACCGGGGTGCTGGTGGTAATACTTGGCCAAGTTCATGATCATCTTGGCTACATCCTTCTGGTAATAAGGCCACCCAAATATCAAGATTTTGGCCTCAACTTTGGGGTCCACCTGACTCACACAGAGAATGATCTGTGACACATATTCAACATGAGGGATATGCTGTCCACCCAGGTCAAAGATCACTTCCACCAGCCGTGCCTCCAGGTGAACGCTATGTGGTATATAATATGGTGTTCCCACAAGATGCAAATCGCATAACGTCCTATTTCACAGAACGTATTGTGGACGTTAAGTGACGCATGACGGTAATTTGCTTTTCACAGTAACCCTGTGTGGTAGGTCCTAGTCTCAGCCTCATGTTACAGATGAAGAAAGCCAGAGTTTATGGGATTTGCCTAAGGTCAAACCATTAGCAAGTAGCGGAGCCAAGCTTTGAACTTAGGCACTTTGGCTCTGGGAGTTTATTCTCTAACCACCACATCACGCAAAGAAGGTTGGGAGTTTAATCATCAAATCCACAGTTCTGAGACACCTCAAACCACCAAGCCCCTGACCCTGCTGCTGCCTCTTCCTTGAAGCCTTTCCAGATCTCGCCTCACTGAAAGACTGACACACACATCCCCGTAGTATTCTCTCAACGCACATCACACAAGCTGCTTGCAATGAGTGTGGGTGTGTTTCTTCCCCGCCAGATTGTTAGCTCCATGAGAGCAGAACCTGAGTCTCAGCCTTCATGATTGCCCTAGCACCTGGCACGTGGAAGGTGCTCAGCCAAGCTGTGTGGTTGTTGGGCAAAGGGATCCTCCCGTGAATCATTTTGTAAGTGCAATTATCTTTGGTAATGGGGAGTACTAACTCTCTAATGAAGGAGCCCTGGTTGCACAATGGTTAAGTGCTTGGCTGTTAACTGAAGGTTGGTGGTTCGAACCCATCAGCTGCTCTGTGGAAGAAAGAACTTGGCAATCTGCTCCTGTAAAGATTACAGCATTTGATGCATTGAACACTGGTGACCGAAGACCAGATGAGTTGTGGACTGACACCAAGGACATCATACATGAAGAAAGCAAGAGGTCACTGAAAAGACAGGAAAGAAAGAAAAGACCAAGACGGATGTCGGAGGAGACTCTGAAATTTGCTCTCAAATGTCGAGCAGCTAAAGCAAAAGGAAGAATTGATGAAGTAAAATAACTGAACAGAAGATTTCAAAGGGCAGCTCAAGAAGACAAAGTAAAGTACTACAATGACATGTGCAAAGAGCTGGAGATGGAAAACCAAAAGGGAAGAACACGCTTGGCGTTTCTCAAGCTGAAAGAACTGAAGAAAAAATTCAAGCCTCAAGTTGCAATAGTGAAGGATTCTATGGGGAAAATATTAAATGATGCAGGAAGCATCAAAAGAAGATGGAAGGAATACAGAGAGTCATTACACCAAAAAGAATGAGTTGATGTTCAACCATTTCAAGAGGTAGCATATGATCAGGAACCGATGGTACTGAAGGAAAAAGTCCAACCTGCTCTGAAGCTATTGGTGAAAAACAAGGCTCTAGGAATTGATGGAATATCAATTGAGATGTTTCAACAAACAGATGCAGCGCTGGAGGTGCTCACTCGTCTATGCCAAGAAATATGGAAGACAGCTTCCTGGCCAACTGACTAGAAGAGATCCATATTTATGCCTATTCCCAAGAAAGGTGATCCAACTGAATGTGGAAATTATTGAACAATATCATTAATATCACATGCAAGCAAAATTTTGCTGAGGATCATTCAAAAATGGCTGTAGCAGTGTATCAACAGGGAACTGCCAGAAATTCAGGCTGGATTCAGAAGAGGACGTGGAACCAGGGATATCATTGCTGATGTCAGATGGATCCTGGCTGAAAGCAGAGACTACCAGAAGGAAGTTTACCTGTGTTTTATTGACTATGCAAAGGCATTCAACTGTGTGGATCATAACAAATTATGGGTAACATTGCGATGGAAATTCCAGAACACTTAATTGTGCTCATGAGGAACCTTTACATAGATCAAGAGGCAGTTGTTCGGACAGAACAAGGGGATACTGATTGGTTTAAAGTCAGGGAAGGTGTGTGTCAGGGTTGTATTCTTTCACCATACCTATTCAATCTGTATGCTGAGCAAATAATCTGAGAAGCTGGACTATACGAAGAAGAACGGGGCATCAGGATTGGAGGAAGACTCATTAACAACCTGAGTTATGCAGATGACACAACGTTGCTTGCTGAAAGTGAAGAGGAGTTGAAGCACTTACTAATGAAGGTCAAAGACCACAGCCTTCAGTATGGATTGCACCTCAACATAAAGAAAACAAAAATCCTCACAACTGGACCAATGAGCAACATCATGATAAATGGAGAAAAGATTGAAGTTGTCAAGGACTTCATTTTACTTGGATCCACAATCAAGACCCATGGAAGCAGCAGTCAAGAAATCAAAAGACGCATTGCATTGGGTAAATCAGCTGCAAAGAACCTCTTTAAAGTGTTGAAGAGCAAAGATGTCACCTGGAAGACTAAGGTGCACCTGACCCAAGCCATGGTATTTTCAATCGCATCACATGCATGTAGAAGCTAGACAATGAATAAGGAAGACCAAAGAAGAATTGATGCCTTTGAATTGTGGTGTTGGCGAAGAATATTGAATATACCGTGGACTGCCAGAAGAATGAATAAATCTGTCTTGGAAGTACAACCAGAATGCTCCTTAGAAGCAAGGATGGCGGGACTACGTCTTACATGCTTTGGACATGTTGTCAGGAGGGATCAGTCTCTGGAGAAGGATATCATGCTTGGCAAAGTACAGGGTCAGCAGAAAAGAGGAAGACCCTCAATGCGGTGGATTGACACAGTGGCTGCAGCGATGGGGTCAAGCAGAACAACGATTGTAAGGATGGCGCAGGACCGGGCAGTGTTTCCTTCTGTTGTGCACAGGATCACTATGAGTCAGAACTGACTCAACGGCACCTAACAACAACAACAACAACAACAAGGATTACAGCCAAGAAAACCCTATGGGGACAGTTCTACCCTCAGAATCAACTCGACGGCACACAATGACAATAATAACTCTCTAATGTAACTTATTGAAGACAGGGATCCTAGGATGAAGGAACTAAGGAGCACTTGAGACCCTGTTTCTGAATCTGTTCACAATGGTTAAGTGAAATTTCAGTTCGAGATGCTTAGAAGGAAGAGGAACAAAGAGTATGCTTGGAGGTAGCAGATCTGGTAGAATCCCCGATCTATGCACACGTATACACACACACACACGCACATATACACACAACATGCACGCACACACGTGCATGGTCACGTAAGAACTGGACTCCTTGGTTCCATTCCCAGCTCCACCCCCAAACTTCTGTCCTTGACACATTGTGAAGGTATCACAAAGGGTAATCAGTACTGAGAACCAAGCTCTTTGGCTTGAACAGAGCCCTGTCCAAAAGAGAGATAGACTGTCCTGCTTCTCTGGGACATTTCCCTCTAATAGAGCCAGGAGTTTGGGGACCATTACAGCCAACCCTGCTCATCGCGGGAGGCCAAACATTCTCCAGACGTTACCTTATTCAGCCTGCTCAGGACATGAGGCTGTGGGAGCATGGCGGCAGAAAGAATCATCTTCATTTTGAGAAGGAGTCACTGTGCCCCAGAGCAAGGATGAAGTCTCCCAAATCATTTGGCCCATTAAGAATGCAGATTGGGTACCGTGGCCAACAGGCATCTGACTAGGGCCTGGGAGAGATCGCCTGGGCAGGGGCCTCACCCTTGAGCTTTAGAGGCTGAGTGCCCATGGGTCTCAGCTGCGAGGCCAATCCCCCACGGACATTCTCTCCTCTTCCTTCTACACCCACCCCCCAGCTCCCAGTAGCCCCAGAGTCTTCCTCTTGAATCCCAGGTGTGCTACCTCCTCCCGCCCCCCCCCCCCCCATTCATGCTGCCTACAGTCTCACCCACCGCAATGCTCCGGCACCACCCTGGGCCCCAGGACTGCTAAGGCAAATGGGATATGAGCGGCACAGGGAAATTGGCTAGATCTGGGAGTGTTGAGGAGGTGAAGAGAGGCCTCCCCATAGCTGCCTGTGCCTGATTTTTTTCTCTTCTGGTTTTCAAAATCCAAAAACCGGGCTTAGCCTCCCCTTTCCTGTTCCTCCAACTCAGGGGACCATGAAGGCTGGAGCGTCCAGGCTTGAGGCTGGACATGCATTTGGTTGCTGTGGCCAAGGGGTCCACGCTTGGGCCTCAGAGTCCTCCCTACCTGTATTTGGATCACAGCCCCACCACTGTCCACTCGTGTGTGCCCTTGGGAAGCTCACTTAACTTCCTCAGAGTCATTTTCCTTATCTGTGAAATGGCATAATAAAACCTACCTTGTGAGGATTAAAATACAGTCTCAACAAAAGGGAGATATGTGACCACGTCTAGGGCAGAGGGGTGTGCTGGCTGTCCTATGAGACCCCTTTCAGCTCTTAAGATGCTGAGTGTCTATGGATTCTTATCTGACAGCAAACCTGGAAAGCTCTTTGTGCCCCTTTCCCACTTTATTTGGGGGGCTATCTTCCACTTCCGCAAGTGTGGCCTCATTCTCCCAGGCCTCCACCCAGGGCAGGGTTGTCACACCCCACGCCCGTCCTGCCCCTGTCTAGGTGAGGCTGTCCTCTGGGCAGGAGAGAGCAGGGCCCCAACTGCGGTGGAGAGGGCGGGATGGGGCTCCTGTGACCTATCACGGGATGTTTTTAAATCTTCTTCCCATTGAGCGTTTGAAAAAATGATGATGGAGTAAAAGCAACTGCGTCTGCTCCATTAGCAAGTGAGAGAGAAGTGGCCTCAGGGTTGGAAACCTGGCCAGCCCTAGCTGTAGGGACTAGGCGGCTGAGCCTGAGGTGCAGGCCTGTCCAGGCAGAGCTGGGAGCTGGGGGTGCATCAGGACCATGTGGGTGAGTTGGGCCCCTGGGGGACCCTGGGCAGCACACCCTGGTGGAAGAGCGGCCCCCAGGAGAGACGCAGGTGAACCGAGATGCTGTTATGGGTTCTCTAACAGTGTAGCTCCTGGGGGGTGGTCTGAGGGGCCTCATTGGCTTTGGTCCCCACACTGGGAGTTGGTGGGCGCTGGGGTTGAGCGGAGAAGCAGAGGTGGGGCCGTGTGGCACTGCACCGGCACGGGAGAGCTGACCTAGGAATGCCAAAGGCCCCAGGGCATGGCTGCAGGGTGTTCAAGGCCCTCCTCTGAGTGGCCAGCTGGTTCACTTAGCTGGTTGATGCATGGTCCAGCTCTGTGCTGGAGGCCAAAGTCAGCAGCTCAGGCCCCACATGAGCAGGCCCACACGTGAGCCTCTGGTCCTGCTCAGCATTGTCACAGATACTTGTGGCCTATCACTAGAGGAGTGGATGGGGGAGGAAGGATGACAGAGTAAGCCCACCCTCACCTCTAGTAGGGGAGAAGGCTGAGTGCAGGACCTGAAAGCAGGCTAAAGCATGGTGTTTTCTTGTCTGAAAAACTCCCTGTTTCTCCACCTGACTGCAGATTCTGGGATTGATCCTACCCTCATTTTGCAGACTGGGCATGGAGAGGTGAAATACTTTACTCAGTTCTCACTGTTGCAGGTAGTACCTCCTTGGCACCCTCTGAGATCCATTTATGATGGTACTTCCCGGTCCCTCGTGTGGGGCTGTCCTTGATATGATGGGGCCGGGGGCAGGCAAAGGGTGACACAGTGGCCCTTCAGTCTGTGGCCTGGTGGGTACCATGGATGGGGAAGGGAGTAGGAGTCAGGCAATCCTTGCATATTATCCTCTAGGTCCAGGTGAGGGGCAGCCCCTGGCCGGAAGGGGGGCGGGAAGCAAGCTGCTTGTGGTCCCCTGAACATACGCACGTGCCTTTGCCACCCTTCTCTGCTGGGGAGGGAGAGGTTGCATTAAGCCAGTGGCCATCAAGCTGATTCCAGTTCATGGCGACCCCACGTGTGTCAGGGTAGAACTGTGCTCCACAGAGTTTTCAGGGCCTGATTTTTCAGAATTAGATTGTCAGGGCTTTCTTCTGAGGCACCTCTGAGTAAACTTGAACCTCCAACCTTTAGGTAGCAGCCCACATATTAACTGCGCCACCCAGGGACTCCAGCTCATCCAATAGTGGTATCCCAGTCATTAAAGTACAAATTAGAGGGAAGGGGAGGGGGCCAGAGGACTGTTCTTTCTCATGGAAATTATTTCATCTGTCAGTAGAGCAATCCTATAAGCCCTGGGCCATTTCAAGCTGTAGTTTTGTAAATCCATCAGTGCTCAGGGGTCTACCCTGACTTCTTATAGTCTAGCCTGTAAGTGATGCGGGACCACAGAGTCAAAGGCCAAGGAGAGGTCAGCAAAAGCCATAAACAATCCCGTTGTTGCTGACAACTTTCCAGGTATCCCAGTGGTTTGGGGTGGGCTGGCCACACTTCTGTTTCTATTTTCTCTGTCTAGAGTGTCCTTTGTCCCCATCTTCATCCAACTCCAGTTTACTCTTCGAGAATCAATTTGGGTATTTTCCTTGTACCTAAATCTTTGCCTCCATCTTTAATCATTTCCCCAGGACAGATTTCTAGGTGTGGCAACGTATCAGGGCCCTGTACTCTTACCAATACGGGATAGTATAATTTTTTTTTTAAATGGTAAATGTGATAGCACCAACCGATAGCCCATTGTTATTTAATTTGCATTTCTTTGATTGCTAATGAAGCCTTTTGCTGTTTACTTTTTTGACTAATTATAGTTATTTCCTGAATTTCCTGTTCGAGTCTTTTGTCTTTCCTCTCACTAGGTGTTTGCTTTGTATTCTTGCTTTTTATTATAGCTCCTATGTGTAAAGGTATTTGCTTCTTGTCTCTCATACATGTTGCAAGTATTTTTATAGTTCATTGATGCCTTGAACCTTTTGTAAGGGTTTTTTGTTCACACAGAGTTTTTAACTTTTATGCGCTCAGACCTATCAGTGTTTTCTTTTATGATTTCTGCCTTTGCTCTGGTGTTTAGAAAGGGCTTTCCCACCACAGAATTACAGAAACATTCATGCATATGCTCTTCAAATTCTTTTATGATTTCATTTTTTTACATTTAACTGTTTATCTGGAATTGATTACATGTTCTTTGTAAACTGCCTCAAATTCCCTTTGAAATGAAAGTGATTAATGGAGCCATTAATTCATTAATTAACATGGCAGGAAGAGGAGGCTGGTGGAAGGGGAGACGTTGAAGATACAGGAGAGAGATGGGATAATTAATGGAACAAGGTCCTAAAAGAGAAGGTGTGAAGTCTTGGGGCACGGGGTGCAGGAATAGAAGTCTCCCTTGAACGATAGGTGGAGACTCCGTCTCTGATACTAGAGGAGAGCTGTCAGGAGGTGATAGAGGTCTGTTTTGCAAGAGCAGGAGGTGGGTAAGGAACGAGCAGGAGAGGAAGGCTGTGAGCCAGGTGCCCAATCTCCAGCGACTGTGGGGGTAGGGTGACTGTGGGGAGGTGGGGGAGACCAGGAGAGATGGCATCAATGAGGACGACCAGAGAATGGTATGAGCCAGGTGGTAGCAGTCTCAAAGAGAGGGGCTTATGATTGGGGAGAGTTGTGATTGGACCCCCAACTTAGGGCACAGTGAGATGCGGAAGAATATTATACTCCGCTAGAGAGGTGGCCCTGGGAGCATAGTGCTTAAGAACTTGGCCGCTGACCAAATGATTGGCAGTTGAAATCCACCAGCCACTCCTTGGAAACCCTATGGGGCAGTACTACTCTGTCCTGTAGGGTCGACATGAGTCGGAATGGGTCGTCGACATGAGTCGGAATCTACTCAATGGCAACAGGTGAGGGGTGTGAGGGAGGTGACAATGGGGGGTGGGGAGACAGGAGTCAGGTAAAATGGCCAGTGGAGGGGAGATGAGGATTAAGGGAGTTTATTTACTGTGTGTGTGCTCCGGCATTCTGGAGTCAGGGAACAATGAAAGAGGGAGGGGCCTGCAGGAAGGAGAGTCTATCACCCATAAAGGGACAGGAAAGGAATCAAGGAAAGTTACACTACCCTGTTGTACCTAATCCAACCCATTGCTGTCGAGTTCTGACTCATAGTGACCCTGTAGGACAGAGTAGAGCTGCCCCATAGAGTTTCCGAGGAGTGGCTAGTGGATTCAAACTGCCGACCTTGTAGCATGCCGCAGCTCTTAACCACTGTGCCACCAGGGCTCCCCCCATTGTACAGAGCATTGCATTTTACACAGCACGCTCACCTATGTGCTTGCATCTGAGCCTCACAACGGGCTTTCAGAGCAAAGAGGTAAAGGGATGTGCCCAGAGTTGGGCAGGCAGCCAGTGACCACGTCGGGTTGTAAACCCAGGAGTCCCGATGCCCAGCCTGTGCTCATGTCTCCCCACGTCATCTTTATATGCCCAGGGACAGGAGCTTGGGCACTGATTCATGTAAAGGGCTTCATGTAAACGGCTGCTGGTAGTAAAGGACAAGCCACAGGCTAGCCATGCCTAATGGTTTTCTTCTCTCCTCTCTCTCTGCAGGACAGTAATCCTTGTCTTTGGCCTTGCTGACCATGAATGGGATGGCCAATGTGAACTCTGCCAGCCGCCCCCACTATGCCTCCTCCATCCCTGTGCCCCGAGCTTCTTCCCAGACCAGGATTCATACACCGGGCGCTTCTCCCCAGCTGCGGCCGCGCCAGGCTGGCCTGGCCCTCAGCCCCCAGCGAGCGGCCTCCCCAAGACTGGGCAAGGCAGCAGGCCCTTCCAGAAACTCCTCTCCTCGGGCCTCTCGGGGCAGAGGCTCCCCCAAGGCTGCTGGGGCAGTGAGGGAGTCAGCTGAGGGTGGTGAAGGCCTCTCTGGCTCCCCATGGAGCAGCCCCAGGGTAACCCCGAAAGCAGCCCTCCCCAGCTGGGCTGGGCCCAGAAGAGCTGGGGAGACACAGAGCAGCCAGGGCAAGAAGAAGAAGGCCCAGGAAGGGATTCCGATCTGCCAGGCCCGGGGCAGGAGCCCATCCCGCACAAGCTCTCATGGAGAAACCCAAATACCAGCAGCTCCTATAGGTCGAAAGCCTCCTAACTGCCCAGGAAAAGACCAAAAAGATGTAAACTTCAGAAGTTCTGGGATCCCCAGGCCCTTAGAGCATGATGAGGGGGCCGCTTCTGGGGCTTCTTCTCCAGTCAGCAGCCCAGTGCAGAGCAAACGGCCCTCCCCGGCCCCAGGGACCATTAGCTTCTCTTCCGTTCATCAGCAGAGTCAACCAGTCACAGCCACAGTGGCCCCCTTCCAGTACAGGTGAGCTGCGAGGAGCAGGCAGGGAGGGAGGAGGGGAGATTGGTGCTGGGACCCAGGGGCAAGCCAGAGAGGAGAGGGGCCTTGATGATGAGAAGCTGGGCAAAGGGCGCAAGTAGAGGAGACCAGGGTCCCAGGGTGGACAAGTTAGACAAGATGAGGCCTGCTAAGTTGGGGCTTTGGAGAGCTAAGATGGCATTGGGAACATAAAAGGGGAACCTGGGTCCAATCTCTGGGGACTCCACCACAAGCAGAGGCTCAAAAGGAGGGCACCCCCCAGAAATTTACTCAGCAACAGAAGCTTGGGCACAGATATGTTGAAGAGTTTCTTCTGCTGCTCTCTGAGAAATGAGCACATTCTGGTATTGTGGATACTTATGTGCAGAGGGAGGAGGTAGGTCTGTCTGGCAGAACTCACCTGGGATGTTTGCCACCACAGTGAGTTAGGCTAATGCTTGGGCACCGCAGTTCATAGTACAGTTCACGTGAGCAAAACATTAAATGTTCCTCTTAGGCGCTCCCGTAATGATACAGTAACACATGCTACACATGCTCTCTCTCCCTCTCCCTCTCTTTGTCCAGTTATCATATTTCTTTATGCATATTTGTATATGTGCCTGGCACAGCCAGGGCCATCATTAATGCTTCTTGAATGGATAGATAGATGTTGCCGCCCTGGACGGTGGTGGCGGGGCAGTATTCAGTACAACACAGTCAACAAGCCAGTCTCTCCAGCCTCCTTCAGAAATGGCAAATCAAGTGCTGCGAAAAACAAACACTTCAGTCAGCTAGGCTTTTTTAAAGAAAAATGTAACTCGTTATTAAAATGACCACATTAAGTAAACTAAATTTCAATGACTAATTATTACCCGGCTAAGACATGCCCAAGTGCAAATTAAGCACCTTCCCGACTAAACTCTCCATGCTTTTTAGTTTTTGTTATGCTAACGCAGGAGGAGACTAGCACTCACATTTGCGTGTAGAAATGCTTTGCATTGCTCTCGGGACACTGGGGGTCTCTGAGGCCTCACAGTGGCCTGAGTAAGGAAAAAACAAAACACTAGGAGCTTTAACCTTTGCGAGAAGCAACAGCGTGACTTGGCCTCTGAAACATCTAACACTAACTTCTACTACAGTAACAGACATCTGGGGTCCCGGACAAGGAAGGTAATAGTCCCACTGTAGTCTACAGGAGCTAAGGCCTCATTTAGAGTGTTACATTCTGTTAGAAACACTATGTTTTAAAAGGACAATGACACACAAAAACACATTTAGAGAAGGGCTGACAGGTTGATGAGGGATCCAGAAAAGGTGTTGTAAGAATGATTAAAGGAACTGAACAAGTTTGTTTTGGAAGAGGAAGGCTTGGGGAGGATCTGAGAACAGTTTTCAAATATTTGAAGGGCTGTCATGTTGTAAGATGAATTAGATTTACTTGGTGCAGCTCCAGAGAACTGAGTCAGCATCATGGTGGTTAGAAGCTAGTTTGAGACAGATTTGAGGCTCAACAGGAAGAACTTTCCAACAACTAAAGAGGTTTACAAATTGAATGTAAGGTCGTGAGCTCCCCGTTACTGGAAGAATTCTAGCTGACTCCATGACCAAAGCAAGCTCTTGCCTGGGTCATCCCAGGCTCTCAAAGCATGTGTTCAGCGTGACTGTACTGCCCATAAAGTGTGCCCGTGCCCCTTTTCCTGAAGGGCAGCTCACTTCTGTCCCTTGTGACCTTCTTCACTTAGATTCTGAGGCTGATGAGAGAACTCAAGGAAGCAGAAATATAGGGCAGGCCTTCCTCTGAATGGCCTTTTTCCTCTTAGTAAAATGCTTCCCTGATGACTCTGACTTTCTTCTCCTACCTGATTTCCTTCATTTTGAATTCATTCTTTGGGTAAAAGTGTTTCGGCATCAAACTGTTTAAGCTTTTCCGTTATCCACCCTACAAGTCCCCTGGCATATTTAGAACCTGATATTTTTCCAAAGAGGTCAGAGCTTTTTCCTCTGAACATCTCAGCGTAATGTCTCCTTAATTCAACAAATACTTCTTGCATGTTTGCATTTTAAGCAGAAATGGGAATGTGTCCCACCGTCTCATTGGGGATTTTCTTTACCCCACCTCCTAGGCCCTGCCCTTTTCAGGCTTTGGATTAGGGTTGCAGGTAGGGTCATGGCTTAGACAAGGGTAAGTTAGGACTAAAGACACTGTGAGACCAGACGTTGCAGGGAGACGGGTGGGAGCCCAGCACCCCCAACCAGGCCTGGAGCTGCTGCCATAGGCAGCTCTGCCTAGGGCCAAGCTGGGCCACCCTGTCAAGCCTCCTAGCCAAGGAGGTGCCATCTGCTGCCTAGAAGCCATAGACATCCCATTTTCCTGGAAGTCTGCCCCCTCCCTGGTACCTTGGCCTCTGCAAAGGCTCAGTGGAACAGAAGCAGAGATTGCCATGTTCTCTCCCGCCTCCAGCCTGCTGGGGCCTGACCTGCTCCTCCAGAGAGTGCATCTGCCAGCCATCCCCACCCCCCATCTCTTTTCAAGGGTCTGGATATGGTCCTGCCCAGTGAAGCTCAGCTTCCACCTCTCCTCTGAGCCATCCACCACTCCTTCTGGGTACCCCTGCGTACTGCACCCAAAAAGGCCCACATGCCCCTCGGTCTGCTCTCCAAGCCTCTGGTCTCACCCATCATTTCCCTCAGATCCTCAGCCTCATTTTCTGTGCTTTCCTGGAAAAGGGCTACCGCAGCTTCTCCATGGCTGTACCTGCTATTTTCTAAGTGCCATGTGTTTTCTTTCCTTGGCAGTTCTGTCCTTCCCTCCTTGAGCAGACCTTTAGTAGGACTTCAGTGAGGGGGTAGGGTTAATGGTGTCGGCATTGTGGGGTTATTGGTGCCACCGCCATGGTTTTCTTCTATCTGCTTCAACCTCTCTCTGACTTCCAGCACAGGCAGTATGTCCCTGATGGCTGGGAGGCGATGGGAAACATGTGGTCTGGCTGTGTTTAGGGAGGTGGGCGTCCTGGCCGACCCACCTTGTTTGTGAAGTCTTCTGCTGGAGGAGGGTATGAATAAACACGCAGAGCAGACCGAGGCTAGAGAGTTAAAGACTGCCTTCTCGATGTTCCTAGGGTTGGAGTTCCCGTATGGCTGACACAACTAGGCCACCCCCCCCCCTCCGTGCATCATAATAATGGCAGCAACAGTCACGACAGCAAACTGCTTTTACTTCTAAGCGATAGGCTACTAACCAAGAGGTTGGCAGTTCAAATGCACCCAGCCGCTCCCTGGGGAAAAGAGCTGGCGATCTGCTCCCGTAAATATGAAAACCAGTTACCGTCGAGTTGATTCCAACTTATTGTGACCCTATAGGACAGAGTAAAACTGCCCTATAGGGTTTCCAAGGCTGTAATCTTTACGGAAACAGGCTGCCACATCTTTCTCCTGCAGAGCGGCTGGCGGGTTCTCACCACCAACCTTTCGGTTAGCAGCCGAGCACTCAGCCACTGAGCAGGGCTCCTTAGTCCCATGAAGATTACAGCCTAGAAATCCCTATGGGGCAGTTCTGCATGTCACATGGGGTCGCTATGGGTCAACAACTGACTCCACAGCACCTAACAGCAACAACACTACTTCTAATACTGGTCACTGTGCGCCTGCTGTGCTGAGCTCCTTACGTGTGTTACCTTACCCGAGAAACACTCGGTACACTCTACACAGAACCTCCCTTCTCCCGGGAGAGTGTCCTACTACCTTCTCACTAAATATGCTGCATCTTACTTCAAAACTCCAAGCCCACACTCATTGCTTTCAAGAAGCCCCAGCTCCAGTTGTTGTTTGTCCCCTTGGTACTTATGTACGTGGGCATCTAATTGACTGTAGTACATGGTGAGTGCCCCCATCCCGTGAGCTCTCCGCAGGAGAATGTTCCCACTGTCCCTGAGCACACTCCACCCCACCCATCCCCAGCACCCAGCCGAGGGGTCCACAGACACTCAGGGGCTCAACCCTGCCTCAGTGGCTTAGAAAGAGCTGTGCAGTCACAGCAAACAGGTCACACAGCCCTAGACTGTCAGACTGACCTGGCTCTGGAGGTCATCTATTCCACCTCCCGATGCAAGTGAGGCCAAGAGAGGGAAAGAGGTTTGCTCTGAGTTACATGGGGAGTTAGTGGCAGAGCTGAGCCCAAAGTCTCAACCATCTGGGTGTTTAGAAAAACGAAAGCTAGAGAGAGAGAAAGAAATCTTGGTGGCACAGGAGCCTCACAGGATCCTCTGGCCCTGCCCACCCCTCCCCAGGACCAGCCCATCAGACTCCCCTCCAGCCTGCACAGCCTCCCCCTCCCCCTTCAGCCAAGCTGCCAAAGGGTCCATTTAGCTGGAGACAGCAGGCGCAGGCGGACGGGTGGGCGGGCCAGCTCCAAGAGCCCAGGGTGATTGCCTATAATAAAAGCTCCCACGGCCTTTGTTCCTAAGACCAATTGCATGGTTGGGGCTGTGCTCAGAGGTTTGTGTGCAGTTGGGAGCTGGTGCCCAGAGACCTCACCCTTCCTTCCTGCTGCCACAACTGGCCCAGCAGGGACTTATCCCTCCAGGAGTCACTGTGACGCCAGATGAGCTCACCTTTTCACCCTCTCTGACCTCCTAGCTGCCTGAACTGTGGGAATGCCCAAGGAGGCCAGTATGACCCCTGTGCAGCCAGGAATCATGATCTCAGCTGCCCAGGAACCTCTTCTCTGTGTGTAGGCACACGGCTGGACATACATGCACATCCTGAGGCCAGGGGTCATGGCAGGACAAAGGCCCAAGGGTCTGGAGTCACTGAGGGATCCTTCTGCCCTCTGTGGATGATCCCTCTTTGGGTGATGCATTGTTCCTAGGGATGAGAAGAACGCCAAGGAGTGACAGGCATCAGGCCTCCCGGTACCCTCGGGAGCTCCCAGCCTGGTCCAACTTTCCATAGCAGCCCTGCCGCCCACTGGAGTGCTTACACTCATCAGGAAGGGCCCAGCCAGAGAGGTGCAGGGCAGAAGCAGAGAGAATACCCAAGCTCACAGAGGGTTTTTAGTCTCATGGAGAGGCGTTGAGGCCAAGATAACCTCAACCATGAGTGACCACCCCTTCTCTCTTCCACAGGCTGCAGGCAGACCAGGAGCCTGGCCCTTTTCCCCAGAGCAGCTGGGCCCTCGATGGCTCCTCCAGCCCCACTGGTGGAATTGAGGAGAGCTTCTCCTGCATGGGTAAGTGCTTTGGGGGGAAGACATGCTCCTGGGGTTGGAGAACTGGGACTCTCCTCACTGCCCACATGGCCTCAGCCGAATGGGTCCAGCTCTTGACAATGAAACATCAACCTGTGAATTGCACGTTGAGTTTTTGCCATGCTTAACTCAACCCAAGGCTGGTTTGCCCAGTTCAGCAGCAATTTAGGATCAGGATAGGAAAAAGGCAAGTGGGTGCCGGGTTTATCAGGCTGCAGTAGTTACTGAGGTCCTGACAGGGAGGTCGCATGCTAGGAAAGTGAGAGCCAAGAGCCAGGTTCCAAGCAAAGCTATGGTCATAATGCCAGGACCTGGGAACCACGGAGGCAGCCCAGAGCCATCTGGGTAACTCTGCCTGGTGACAGCTTCCTCTCCCAGGGCACCTTCAACAGGCCACTCTCATGGGCGTCAGCTTCCCTGTGGCAGCCTGTAGTTGTGACATAGCACCTGGTGTGCTTAATGCTGTTAACTGAACCTCAGAAACCAGAATGTGAGATTGACCAAAAGACCTCTGAAACGAATACAGTAATATTCCTTAAGGGCAGAGACATTATCTTGTTCCCAGGTGTACCCTCAGCCCAGTCCATTACAGGTGCTCAGCTGGTATCTCTGAATGAATGAATGCGTGAGTGAGGGCCTGTATACCGTAGTTCAGGTCCTAAGTGGATCACATCCTAAACCCTCAGCAGGGTTTAGGGATGTATGTTGACTTTCTTGCAACATCAAAAAAAAAATCTAGAGGGTAGCTGTGATCCACACCAGAGATACGAGATACTCCACACTTCAGAGAACGAGCTCTGCCCTGTGGGAATAAAGGACACTTGCCCCAAGAAAGTCACCAAACTTGCTTTTGGCAAACCTGAGACTCTCCAAAGAGTTTGTCTGCGGCTGGGGCTTAGAATGCAGCCCAGTGCTGATGTCGCTTTGACGCTGATGGTGTGCCATTCCTGCCTATTGCCTGCTAGACAGGTGGTCTGTGTCCCCCTCCACCTGCGAGCTGGGCCCTGGTGAGCCCTCTCAGGGCCTGGTCTGCAGTCATGATCTTAGAGCCACCTTGACCCTGCAAACTGTGCAGCAACCCTTGCTTGTCCATGGAAGCCTTGGTGGGGGCATGGGGTGGGGACTGGGTATTTTAACAAGCCATCTCCTCCCACAGTAAGTATACACGCGGGGAACCAGGGCATGGCAGGAGACAAAAGAAAACCAAACTTTACTGGCACTGAAAACCCATCAAAATTAGAATGTGGTAACCAGGAAACTATGTGGGGCTCTATTTTTACATTTGCAGTTTTGTTGGCGTAATGGCTTCCTTATGTGTCCGCCACATTGTTTGAGCCTAATGATCTCCACCTAACCCGCACTCGTTCATAATTGTTATCCAATGGGTTGGTGAAAGAACTTTCACTTTTCACCTGTGCTGCAGACTGGCTTTAGAGGAATCCCTCAGACATGTCAGCTGGAAGACCACCCTCACCAGCTCCATCTGAAAATGTCTGCAGATCACAGGTTGGGTTACCCTGTGGGGCACAGCGCCAGGGATCCTCTGGAGGTGGGTTTTGCATAGGGAAGCCAGGAATGCTAGCTTCCTCCAAGGCTCCTGGGGAAGAGGAGCAAGGTTCACAGTGCTGCCTCTGCTCTTGTACTAGCTTGTTGTCATGGTGATCCGTCTTTGCCAACCTCAACACCCAGCTCTTTGATGGGTGGGTGGGTGGGCCAAACGGGGAGAGAGATCTGGGATTTGCTTGTGTTTTGTGGGGGAGCCCTCACTCTTCTGAGCTTGAAGAAAACAGAGAAGAGAGGAGACAACTGAAGGATCCCATTTTATGTCCTTCTCCCTCACCTCCCCGAACTTCACCACTCAGGGCATGACATGACTCATTCATTCATTCATTCTTTCTTTCATTCAGTAAGCCATCAGTGGATGTTTACCTGGTGCCAAAAACCATGCTTGACACTGGAGTAAAAGATGACCAAGACTTTGTCCTCCCTTCAAGGAGTGCGTAGCCTGTGTACTCCCTCCAGGGAGCCTTGCCTGCAGAATTTGTTGGTATCCCGGTAACCTACCCTTATAGGAGTTGATGAGGCAGTCCAGCCAGCCTGCCTCCCTCACCAGGCCCCACAGCATGGAGAGGTCACTGGGTTTGAAGTCCCCACTTTGTCAAAGAATGGGTGCCTTGGAGAGTACCATACCATATATTTCTTTTATATCATTCACAGCACCCAGCACAGTTGCTTCACGGTTATTGGTCACATTATTTCCATATTGGTTTAGAGATGACGGGAGACAGGTCTGCTTTTTTGAAGCTCAAACACCCTCTCTTCCTATCTGTAGGCTCATCTTGTTCCCACCACCTAGCACAGTGGTTTGGCGAATGAATGAATTGAGTGAGTGAGCAAATGAGCGAGGAATCCAAAGTAAGTGGCTGTGGAACTCATCTATCCTCTGCGAGCCTGTTTCTTGCCCTGCTGGCTAAGGAGGACCAACCAGGCTTTTTCTGCTTTCTTCCCGACTTGGGCCTCTCTGGCACCCAGGCTCACCACATCTGGGAAGGCAGGGTCCTTGAGGGGAGCAGAATGTTGAAGAACTTTCTCAGCCTTGCACTCCTTTCTTCCGTATTCTCTCTGGGAACAGAGTCCCAGTAAGGCTGACTGGTGTCTGTACCATGATGACTTGCCACCAAGCAGGAGTTTTGGGGATGGTCTTCATGTGTCCCAAAGGCCACCCGCAACCAGCTTCTCCTGCTGCCTCTGCCCTGCAGCAAGTGCGAAGTGCCCAAGCCCATGGGTGTTTGGACACGTGCCCTGGCCCTCTGCTAGCCTACATGGCTCTGCTGGTTAGGGCCCAGGGCTGGTCCCCTCTGCTCACATACCCCTTGGTGGATGTCAGCACAAAGCAGCACACAGGCTGCCATCAGATCTTAATTTGGAAAGCCCAGGGCAGCCAGGGCTGACGTTAGCTTGTGCCCACATGTGTGAGGCCGTGTGCAGGAGGACTGGAAAGGTTGCCCCGAGGTTTATACAGATTCCTTAATTACTTCCACTTTGTGGCATGTTTGAGTGAGCACTAAGTGGACGCATAATGAAGGGATCTTGTCTCATCATAACATGTGTCACTGGGGAGCAAGCCAGAGCCTCCTCCCTGCCTTGTTTCTCTTGCAGGAGGGTGGATATATATATCATGTGGGAGGGACCCTGCCGAGTTTGGCCTCACGCTGGGGTGGTTTTGCTTTTCTTCGCCTTTCTTTTCCCTTGTTGTGTTGACTCCATCTTTAACTACATTCAAGTTTTTGTTTTTTTGTTTTTTATGTCTTGTAGATTTGGGAGCAGGGATAAAGTCTCCATTCCGAGAAAGCTTGCAAGCCTGGTCTGCCCTCAGCTAGGGCGGGAGGGAGGTGTGGTAACCATACTCTCTGGGAGAGTGTTTGTTCTGGGCCCTTCGGTAAGCTCTAGTGCTCCCTGTGTGGTGCAAAATGTTAATCTCTGGACGACTAGGCCAAAGGTTGGTGGTTAGGACCCTGTGTTAGTCATCTAGTGCTGCCATAACAGAAATACCACAAGTGGATGGCTTTAACAAAGAGAAATTTATTCTCTCACAGTCTAGTAGGTTACCAGTCTAAAAGCAAGGCGTCAGCTCCAGGGGAAGCCTTTCTCTCTCTGTCAGCTCTGGAAGAAGGTCCTTGTCCTCAAACCTCCCCTGGTCGAGGAGCTTCTCAGGCACAGGGACCCTGGGTCCAAAGGACGCACTCTGCTCCTGGTGCTGCTTTCTTGGTGGTATGAAGTCCCCAACTCTCTGCTTGCTTCCCTTTTATCTCTTGAGAGATAAAAGGTAGTGGAGGCTACACCCCAAGGAAACTCTCTTTTCTTGGATCAGGGAGGTGACCTGAGTAAGGGTGGTGTTATAATCCCACTCTAACCCTTGTTAACATAAAATTATAATCACAAAATGAAGGACAACCACAGAATACTGGGAATCATGGCCCAGCCAAATTGATACATATTTTGGGGGGACACAGTTCAATCCATTACAGACCCATCTAGAGGTACCTTAGAAGAGAGGACTGGCGATCTGCTACCGAAAAGTCACCGCCTTGAAAACCCTATGGAACAGTTCTACTCTGCACACATGGGGTTGCCATGAGTCAGAACTGACTCGACAGCAACTATCAACAGCAACAATAGGTAGGCTTCAGCCCAGGGGTGCAAGCCCACAATGCCCTTCTGGGAGCTTCAGGCCAAATCCAAGTATCCTAGGACTACAGATGATTTGGAGTCAAAGAATACAGGAAATCAAAGCTCTAATGAGCCGTATAGACCACACAGATCTGACCTCATCTTGAATTGGGGAGAGATGAGGCTCAGAGACAAGTGACTTGCTCAAGATTGTATGGTTAGTTGGCAGGAAAATTGAAACTAAGACCACGGCTTTCTGACTCCCCAAACACTAGAACAACCAAACAGTGATAATGACCACCATTTTTGGAGCACTTACTATGTGCAGAGCACAGTGCTGTGTGCTTTGCATAAAGTCTTTCATGTCTGCCTTACACAACTCTGTGAAGGTGGTATTAGTACTCTGTGTTGTAGACGAGGAAACTCAGGCTCTGGGAGGTCATATAAGATAACTTGTCTGAGGATATACACCTAGGGGGCTGCACCAGGATTTGAACCCAGGCTTGTCAAAAGGTCATGTTCTTCTCTTGTTCTTTCCCTGTCTTCCTGTCCCTTGCCAGTACTCACTGTGTTAATTGCATACTGGTCAGGCTCATCACTTCTGCCAAGTGGTGGGGAAGGAAACCTGCTGGCATCTCCCTTCACCTGGGCAGGCCCCAGGACATCACTGGCATCTCTGCCACTCCAAACCGGTGTCATTTCGTGCCGAGTTCACACCACCGTGTTCTCTGCCCTCTGGGGACTTCTGGGCTAAGATGAGCCTGATACCCCAGCCATCCGTGGAGAGAGGACATGCAGACTATTGACTAGAAAACACAGAACAAGGTCAGGGACAGATGGTATTAGCTCTATTTTCAGGGCTCCAGTAGGGTCAGTGCCCTGTGGGGCAAAGGGGGGCTTGGGAGAGTTCAGGGGTCCCGGGGAGCCTTGTTTCGGTAAACAGAGTAACCATCCAGGACCAAATAGACGTCCAGGAGCTGGGGTGGGAGGAGATTATAATACTCATAGCAGCAGCTGATTCTTACTGATGGTTTTTTCTGAACCAGGCATTGTCATTTTTGTTGATGTGTGCCATCGAGTTGATTCCAACTCATAGCAACCCTATAGGACAGAGCAGAACTGCCCTATAGGGTTTCCTAGGCTATAAATCTTTATGGGAGCAGATCACCGGTCTTTTCTTTTGCAGAACCACTGGTAGATTCAAACTGCTGACCTTTTGCGACCAGGGCTCCTGGCATTGTCATAAACACCTTTAATCCTTCTAACAACCATACAAGGGTTAACACCTAACTCCCTAGCTTTTTCATCACAACTTTGTCACTTGCTAGCTGTGCAGCCTTGGGCAAGTTACTTAATCTCTCTGTGTCTCTGTTTTCTTGGTTGTAAAATTGGGGGTGATAATAGTAACTTCCTCATAGAGTTTTGTGAGGATTCAGTACACCAATACAGGTAAAACGCTTAGAAGAGAATTCGACAGATATTAACTGCTTAATACCTGTTTGGCGTTATTTGTTATTGAGGGGAGGATATTATCTTAGCCTCCCCCCACCCCCATGCTTTACAAATGAGGAAACTGGTGCAAAGGGGTTGAGTGACTTGTCCACGGCGGTCCAGCCAGGATTTGAACCAGGCAGCAGGTCTCTAGAGCCCACGCTCTTAGCGCTGCCCTCACTGGAGGTGACGATGCCTCAGGGAGGCCGGGAGGGGCAGTGGGCTGATGAGCACGCAGAGCCTGGCTCTGGGAGGGGCTGTGAAGCAAAAGGCCAGAGAAGTGAGGTCATCCGAGGTACCCTGCTGGGGGGTCTGCAATAGAAACTAGAGGGGCCTGGATTAGATTTCTTGGGAGGAAGGAAGGGGGTGGGAGGAGACTGAGTGACTTCTCCTCATGACACTGTTTGGCTGGGATTGGGAGTGATTTGCCTCCAGGCAGTGAAAGGGACCCAGTGGGAGCCATTTAATGGAGTGTCAAAAATAGCAGAGGCTGGGCAGCCTGGAGCGCCCTCCCCCGCTACCACCCTGGCCCAGACCTTCCCCAGACTGCTCGCACTCTACAAGGCATATGAGTTGCTCTGCGTGGTATTTGCAATTGCATGTGCTCAAAATAAAACAATACATAGGCTTAGCAAGGTCTAGCTTCCCTGTGTCCTGCTTCCTGCAGAGAAAACCAGGGCCTTTGCATTGCCCAACTCCAGAGGGCATTCATATCCATTCGCCAAATATTTATGAAATGCTTACTCTATGCCAGGCCACCACCTCTGTGGCGACTCGCATGTTGTTATGGCGCCAGAAGCTATGCCACTAGGATCTCAAATACCAGCAGCACCCATGGTGGACAGGTTTCAGTGGAGCTTCTAGACTACAACAGACTAGGAAGAAAGGCCTGGTAGTCTACTTCCAAAAGTTGTTGTTGTTGTGAGGTGCCGTGGAGTCAGTTTGGACTCATAGCGACCCTGTGCACAACAGAACAAAATACTGCCTGGTGCTATGCCGTCTTCACAGTTGTTGCTGTGCTTGAGCTCATTGTTGCAGCCATTCTGTCAATCCATCTCGTTGAGGGTCTTCCTCTTTTTCACTGACCCTCTACTTTATCTACCATGATGTCCTTCTCCAGGGACTGATCCCTCCTGATAACATGTCCAAAGTATGTGAGATGTAGTCTCGCCACCCTTGCTTCTGGTTGTACTTCCAAGCAGATTTGTTTGCCCTTTTGGCAGCCCATGGTATATTCAGTATTCTTCACCAACATCACAATTCGAAGGCATCAGCTCTTCCTCGGTCTTTCTCGTTCACTGTCCAGCTTTCGCACGCATATGAAGCGACTGAAAACACCATGGCTTGGGTCAGACATACCTTAGTCCTCAAGGTGACATCTCTGCTTTTGAATACTTTAAAGAGGTCTTTGGCAGTAGATTTGCACAATGCAAGGCATCCTTTGATTTCTCGACTGCTGCTTCCGTGGGTGTTGATGGTGAATCCACGTAAAATGAGATGCTTGAATAACCTCAATCTTTTCTCCGTTTATCATGATGTTGCTTAATGGTCCAGTTATGAGGATTTTTGTTTTCTTTATGTTAATGTGTAATCCATACTGAAGGCTATGGTCTTTTATCTTCATCAGTAAGTGCTTCAAGTTCTTTTCACTTTCAGCGAACAAGATTGTGTCACCTGGATAACGCAAAAATTCACCAACAAAAACCCTATATCGTTGGATATAGTGCTGGAAGACAAGCCCTCTAGGTTAGAAGTCACTACACAGTAGTGGCAACAATGAACTCAAACATACATGGTCATGAAGATGGTTCAGGACCAGGCAGTGTTTTGCTCTGTTATCGATGGGGTCGCCATGGGTCAGAGCTGACTCCATGGCAGCTAACAGCAATGTGCCAGGTACTGTTTTAGGGGCTTGGGGCATATCAGCAGACAAAGCAGGCAAAGGCCCTGCCCTTGTGGGGCTTGTGTTGCATTCTGGAGCTGTGTGGTTGTACACGATCTACATGGTCACTGTCTTAATTATCTAGTGCTGCTATAACCAAAATACCACAAATGGATAGCTTTAAGGAACAGAAATTTATTTTCTCACAATTCAGGAGGCTAGAAATATGAATTCAGGGTGCCGCTCTAGAGGAAGGCTTTCTCTCTCTGTTGGCTCTGGGGGAAAATCCTTGTCTCTGCAGCTTCTGTTTCCTGGTTCCTTGGAGATCTCCATATGCCTTGGCATCCCTCTTCCCCACTAGGCTTGCTGAATCTGCTCCTTTTATATCTTGTAAGAGACTGACTCAAGACACACCCTACACTAATCCTGCTCATTAACATAACAAAGACAGCTCATTCCCAAAAGGAATTATAACCACAGGCTTAGAGGTTAAGGTTTACAACACATATTTTTTGGGAACACAAGCCAATCCATAACAGCTACTCTGGAGAAACCTCAGCCCTGGGATCTGTCTTCCACCCCAAAGGGCATGGTAGAGATCTGGCCTCGTGATACCCTCAGGATTGCAAGCAACAGCAGTCTGTGGGCCACCCTCCTTCACCCTGAGTCTTCAGTGCTGGGAGAGATGAGGTGGAGGAGGGAGGTGATAAACTGCCCACCTGGGTTTCTTGGGCGATTGTCCCCCCTACCACATAATTACCTGTCTGTCCTGGACCCAGCTTCCTCCTAGCAGGCTTTTGGGTATGAAAACTCCAACCTGAGATAATCTGTTTCAGCTCACATTTCTAAGAAATCTCGGCCCCTTCTTTAGTTCTCTGGGTGCACATAGGCCATGGAAAGGCCCTGAGGATAAGGATACATACAAGGAGGAGGCCTTGGTAACAGGAACCTCTCCAGATCGGACTACCCTATTCATCATCTGGGGTAGTTTTCCAGGGAGCCGTGGGGCAGCTAGAAGTTTCAGTGGCAGGAGGCAGGAGGTACCTAGACTATTTGCTGAACTTCTGCCACTGGCCTCCCTACTCCTGTGGCCAATCCAGGGAAGCCTCATCTCAAGTGCGGCCCTGAAGACCAGGTTCCCAGGTCTTCGCCCTATTCCCTGGGCAAAGGTTGGCCAAAAACCATAAAGCCAAACTAGTTGCTATCGAGTCGATTCCAACTCATAGCAGCCCCATGTGTGCAGTGTAGAACTGCTCCTTAGGGTTCTCAATGGGAGCCCTGATGGCGCAGTGGTAAGCACTCGGCAGCTAACGGAAAGGTCGGTGGTTCGAACCCACCAAGCACTCTGTGGAAAGATGGGGCCGTCTGCTTCGGTAATGATTATAACCCTGGAAGCCTTATGGGGCAATTCTACTCTGCCCTATGGGTTCACCATAAGTCCGATTAGACTTGACAGCAGGGTTTGGTTTAGTTTTTGGTGACCTTCTGAAAGCAGATCGCCAGTCCTTTCTTCCAAGGTGCCATTAGGTGGGTTTGAACTACCAACCTTTTGGTTCGTGGCGGAGTGCTTAACCCATTGCGCTATCTAGCGACTCCAAAGTTTGGCCAGCCCTCCTCAAAACTTTTGAAATAGGGTCTTCCCTCGTCCCCAGTCTTGGGAAGGTCCAGAGCAGGTGGACATCCTGCACCAGGCCTCACCTCAAAAAGTGCTGTCTCCAAAGCCAGTCGCCTTCAAGGCTGTGGTCCCTCCCTCCAGCACCGGGGAATGGACAGAAACTAGAGCACAGCAGCCCACACCCCCCACCCTTTACCCTGCCCCCGGTCCCGTGGTAAGAGGATTAGGGTCTGCCGCTGAGAAACCGGCCCCACGAGAAGGCTGCCCAGCAGGGCTGACACAGAAGGTGCTCTGGGGAGAGGCAGTTGAAGAGGTTAAGGTGACACAGACACAATACCCATGAAGATTAAGTGTCAAGAATTACCCCCGGTCACGATATTCCTTGTCCATCTGAGTCCTTTAAGAGGTGGAAGGAATCAAAAACTGGCCTTCCTGTGTGTGACTCCAGGGTGGTGGGAGTCCCGCGCATCAGAGGGAGCTGAAGATAATTAAAGGGGTTGGGACACAGGAAGGGTCAGCAAGTGTGGGGCCATCCATCCCAGAGTGGACGAAGCTTAGGAGGGAGGGGAACACAGAGAAACGCTTAGCTGTCTCTGCTCTCAAGAAAATCATTCTACCTCCACAGATGGCCAGAGAAGAGATGAGTGTGTTCTGCCTCATGGCACGATTGAGGCCAGGCAGGTAGGAGAATGTCCCAAGCAGGTGGAGAGCTTAGCCTTTTTGGCAGTGCAGGGTGAACAGCCCTGAGTTCACATAAAGATTGGCACAGTCCAGGGGCAGGAGCTGATCTAGTGAGCCCACTGCAACCTTCCTGCTGAAGAATTGGGCTTCCGTGGAGGCAGGAGGAAGCGCAGAGGTGGTAAGCTCCTCGTGATGACATCCAGTGGTGTGAAAGACTGTGTTCACATCAGGGCCTTGAAACTCCCACCCATCACACCAATGAATATTCTTAGCATTTGCAGAGAAGTTTTTATATGCCAAGTAATTGCCAGTGATTATTCTATTAAAATTCACTGAAATATGAATCCATGGCATTCCTCTGTTAAGTTTAATGCCTCATTTAAAAACCTAACAAAAACTACAATAAAACACAAGGTGCCAGCTGAGAAAATGAGTGCAGCCAGGAAATGGGAGCGTCATTCTCTCCAGGGTAGGAAGAAGGCCAGTTTCATTTAAATCGGGTGTTTCTGGCTGGGCTGGTTGAGGTTAAGGTGGGTAAAGGTTTCTCCTGACCCTTAAAGTTGTCTTTAACTTTTTGACCTTGAAGACCTCTTTAAGGATCTGATTAACATTACAAAATGTCTCCCCAGACAAATGGACAGACAATATTTGGCTTGTAATTTGATGGGAGGTTTTGTGGACCTGCTGGAATCCAACCTGTGAACACAGAGTAAGACGTTCTGCTCTGGGGTGTTGATGGCGCCACTGGGTTGGCAAGACAACCTCAGGTTTGGGCCTTGTGTTTTTCCTCATCAGGTTTTTGGGTTTACCTGGCCCACCATAGTGGGGCAGTAGAATTTATCACAAATGGGCCAGCTCTGCCCTAAGGCAGGACATTGAATAAGATTATTTTTGAGATCCTGCTTAGTATTGTGATTCACTGGCCTTAAAACAACCAGCTCTGCGTAGATAGTCAGGTTTGGCTCTAGGTTGGTCCACACCAAAGGATAGTACACACACAGCAGTGTGCATGTCTTCATCCAGCACGTGGACACGGCCACAGCTCACACTTCGCCCTCTTCTTGCCTGCCTGGAGGCCCCCCTCGCATGCCTGCAGTTGCCATGACAACAGATTGGGCCCGTCCTGATCTTAGAGGGATGTACCTGGGTAGGGTAGAGCTTGTCTGGGGTCCAGTGTGTAATGGACACCCCGATTGGTAGGTATGGGACAGTTGCCATGGCAACATATAAGCCAAGCACATATGGAAAACTTCTGGACTTCTTATCCGGGGCTCTTTATTAGCCTGAGGAGGAGGAGGATCTGATTTTAAGTGAGTACAGGTTCAAACAGAACACCTGATTAGGTCTGTTCCTCCTGCCTTTCCCTTCAGCCACTCTAGCTGTGAGCCCATGAGCAGAGGGGTGGTGACGCTCCACCCTGTCACCACTTCACTCCCACCTACGTTTTTACATGACCAGCTGAAGTGCACAGAATGTAGGCATTTGCCTAAGGCCACAGGACAGGTCAAGAAAAGAACCCAGGACGCTCAGACTTGAGAACTGTTGTTGTTGGTAGGTACTGTTGAGTTTATTTTCGACTCATAGTGACCCAATGTGACAGAGTAGAACTGCCCCATAGAGTTTTCTAGGCTGTAATCTTTCTAGGAACACATTGCCAGCTCTTTCTCCCAAGGAGCTGCTGGGTGGGTACAAACCACCAGCCTTTCAGTTAGCAGCCCAGAACTTAACTGTTGTACCACCAGGGAAGTCCTCTAGGGATCCTGGACTTGTTGGGACTTCCAGCTACACTGGAAGTAACCAGGAGCCCAGGGAGGAGGCTGTGGGGATGAGCTATGAAGGGACTGCCCAGAGGATTAACCCTCCACCCCATCCCCATTCCCAGGATTATGTGGGCAGACCCCAAGTACTGGGCACTTGGTTTACAGGGAGCTCTTCAGCAGCACAACAGGAGAGGTGGGACCCTTCTCCCATGCCCTGTACCTTCTCCAGGACCTGGCTTTCCTTTCTCTGTCAGGTCCTCAAAGTTTCCTGCTGGGGGGGTTTCCCTCGTCTTGGGATCACGTATGCAGCTGCATGGTAACAGCATGATGCTACGAGAAGACGTGGGTTCTTATTCCACCAGCAGCCTGCTGTGTGATCTTGGGGAAGTGTGTTTCTCTGTAAAATGGAGATAACGCATATGACATGTCTAAGAGGGTCCCTGGCAATAGTAAGTTCTTAGTAACTGTTAGATCCCCTGCCCTTAAGTTCAGCAAGCCCTTACTAGGTATCCTGTGCAGAAGGCCTTACAATTTAGCTGGAGAGGGAAGATATCTCCCTAGGATATAACTAGGCAGAATGTGACTACATGCTCCCCTGACTACAATCAGTGGGCAGGAAAGGTAAAAATCAGTGCGGCCCAGGGTAGTCAGGGAAGGCTTCCCAGAGAAGGTGGCCCTGAAGCTGGGCCTTGACAGGTGAACTGGACTTGAATTTGTATAAGAGAAGACATTCCAGGAGAAGGGCAAGGCAAAGCAAAGGTGAAAGGGTAGAATTAGGTTGGGAAAAGTGAGCAGGTAGGAGAGCATTGGAGGGCAAGGTTACCAGGCAGGTGAAGGTCTTGAGTGCTGGGTGGTGGTCAGCCAGATACCAGAAGGTAGAGAAAAATCCTTTCCTGGGAGGCTGTCCAGGCCACTGAGTCAGAGATCTGCTCTCCTGTGGGAGATTGTGGAGCTCTCGGCTTTCAAAGAAGGAAGGCCTAACACTTGGAGGTCCTGGGCCCCACTTCTCCAAAAGAAGAGGAGGAGGAACCCAGTGCTTTGCTGCGCACCTCCTGGGCCCCTGTAAGGACCAACGGGGTCACGAGGAGGAAGAGAGGTTCCATGCTGTAGCCTAAGGGTCAGGACACTTGGTAGAACAAGGAACAGCAGCCCAGCCCTCATTCTATCTCTCTAGCCCTGGACTTCCCAGTGCTGGGGCAGCTGAAAAAACCCATGGGTGAAGAAGGGGCCAGTCCTTGGGGCTCCAGCTCCTGCCCTCCTCTGCCAGATCTGATGTGGGCCTTCCCAGTTGTCCCTCAGCCACTGCTCCTACAACCTCTGGGAGCTACACAGCCCAGAGCACTCTGCCTCTGAAGGGGGGGACCTGTGGCCCTTCACAGCCTTGGGGAGCCCCAGCCTCCAGCTGGGGACACTGGGCTTCAGACTCTAGTCCTCTTCTTGGTGTGATTAGAGATGACTTGCTTGCCTTCTCAGGGCGTGGTATCTGCCCCTCCCCATTCACACAACGAGTAGGCTCATTCCTGCTCCATCCCGGCCCTGCTGGCTGCAGAGGCTCAAGAGAAGATGTGTCCCGCCAGCTGTGAGTTCCGAGGAATGAGGGTTGTAGCTTAGGACTTCTTGGCATTTCCACCCAGAAGCTCTCCCTAGACAGTGGGGCCAGAGGGCAGGCAGCCTGAAGCCCTAGCCCCTGCCTCCACTCCCAGCCTTCAGTTTGCTGAGCCTTATTTTCCTTAGCAGGACAGACAGCAAATCTCTCCTAAACCCACACACTTGACCTTGGGCTCCCCTAAAATCCCCAAGTCCTGAGCTCAGAGAACCTCTTGGAACCAGTGAGGCTGAACCAAGGCCCCCTGGAATCAACAGAAATGTCTCAACTACCAAAGCCTAGCAAAGCAAAGGTGGCAGTTGGCCTGGAGGCTGGGTAAGCAAGTAGATCGGTCTGGATGAGGCCCTGGAGATGCAAGCAAGCTGGAACATCCATGTTGAACCATTGTGTCCATTGTCCCTTTTTCTTCTGGGGGTAGGAGTGGAGGGTGGGGCTGAAGTTCTAGCTGGGGACTGCCACATGTGCCAGGGACTCTGGGCTGTGAGGAAACATTACCTACTCTTGCCCATGTCTCCCAAGGGTGTGGCAAAAGAGTCCCCATGTCCCTGAGCAGAGCAGAGCAGAGATGTGGGGACAGGAGAGGGTGTGAACCATGATAGGCCCCACAGCCCCACAGCTCATTCCCCCAAGGAGCAGGGAGAGATTAGGCTGGACTCCCTCTGGCCCAGAGCTGGGAGGGAAGAGGGAAGACTTTATTGGGACACCATCCCAGAAGCCTGGCTCCCATTCCAGCACACCAGCTGCACCATCTCTTGCCATGGGGTATTGAGAGGTCACTGCTGTTTACGATCCCCCACACATCTGTTCTGAGTCACGCATTCATTCATTTAATCAGTCGTCATTCAACAAATATTTTTGAGAGCCCACTATGTGCATAAAACTATGATGGGTTAGGGAGGAAAAGTTCATAATCCCTGACCCCTGGGAGAGCAAGTCTGATAAGAGGAGAGACAATTCTTGTCCTCAGGAAATGCCTAGTTGGATGACACCATAGTAAAACTCTTCAATAGACCAATCAAAGATGGATGCTTGGGAAACACAGATGAGCGAATAATGAATGATGGCTACAGATGTTAGGGAAGTGGTTGCAATAAACTGAGTGGGAAGAGTCAGGGAAGGACAAGTCAGGAGGTACCTTGTGATCCCAGGGAGGGCAGGGAGAATAAACCAAAAAAAAAAAAAACCCGTTGCCGTCGAGTCGATTCCAACTCATACTGACAGTATAGGACAGAGTAGAACTGCCCCCATAGAGTTTCCAGGGAGCACCTGGTGGATGAGAACTGCCAGCCTTTTGGTTAGCAGCTGTAGCACGTAACCACCATGTCACCAGGGTTTCCAGCAGGGAGAACAGAAGATTCTTAATCTTTTTCCAGAGCCGGCTCCTTCTGAAGTCTTTTTTTTTTTTTTTTTAATAATTTTTATTGTGCTTTAAGTGAAAGTTTACAAATCAAGTCAGTCTGTCACATATAAGCTTATATACACCTTACTCCATACTCCCGCTTACTCTCCCCCTAATGAGTCAGCCCGCTCCCTCCTTCCAGTCTCTCCTTTCGTGACCATTTTGCCAGTTTCTAACCCTCTCTACCCTCCTATCTCCCCTCCAGACAGGAGATGCCAACACAGTCTCAAGTGTCCACCTGATACAAGTAGCTCACTCTTTGTCAGCATCTCTCTCCAACCCATTGTCCAGTCCCTTCCATGTCTGATGATTTGTCTTCGGGAATGGTTCCTGTCCTGGGCTAACAGAAGGTTTGGGGACCATGACTGCCGGGATTCTTCTAGTCTCAGTCAGACCATTAAGTCTGGTCTTTTTATGAGAATTTGGGGTCTGCATCCCACTGTTCTCCTGCTCCCTCAGGAGTTCTCTGTTGTGCTCCTTGTCAGGGCAGTCATCGGTTGTGGCCGGGCACCATCTAGTTCTTCTGGTCTCAGGATGATGTAAGTCTCTAGTTCATGTGGCCCTTTCTGTCTCTTGGGCTCATAGTTATCGTGTGACCTTGGTGTTCTTCATTCTTCTTTGATCCAAGTGGGTTGAGACCAATTGATGCATCTTAGATGGCCGCTTGTTAGCATTTAAGACCCCAGACGCCACATTTCAAAGTGGGATGCAGAATGTTTTCATAATAGAATTATTTTGCTAATTGTGAAGTCTTTCTTATCTTGATTGATGGCAACTCCATTCTTACAGTTGTCCAGGCCAGACTCCTTGAGGATACTCTTATTTATTTATTTTAATAAATCAATTATTTATTTTTATTGTTGTAAAAATATGCACAACACAACATTTGCCAATTCAACATTTTTCAGGTGTACAGTTTAGGGGTATAAGTCATATTAATCCTATTGAGCAAACATCGCCCATAATCCTTGCCAAATTCTTGAGGATATTCTTGATTCCTCTTTTCCCACACACCCATGTCTGGTCTATCAGCAAATTCTGTTGGCTTCAGATTATATTCAGAGGCTGACCACTTCCCATTACCACCACAGTCACCACCCAGATCCAAGCTGCCACCATTTCTCCCCTGGATTACTTAACTGCTTCCTCCCATGATCCCAACCATCTGTTCTCCACACAGCAGACCCTTTCGAAAATGAAGTCAGGTCAGGTCACTCCTCTGCTCCAAACTGTCAATGGCTTCCATCTCACTCAGAGTAAAAGCCTAAAAAAAAAAAAAAAAAAAAGTCCTTACAGTGACCTAAAATCTCTCCATGCCCTGGGCTGCCCTACATCTCTGACCTTGTTGCCTGTCGCTCTTCCCTGCATCCATTCCTCTCCACCCGTGTCGATCCTCGCTGCTTCTCAAACATGCCAGGCACAGTCTCCCAGGTCTTTGCTCTGACCGTGCCCTCTCCCAGGGAAGCTTTTCCCACAGATACCCACGTAGAGTGCTCCCTCTCTCCCTTCCATCTTTACACACACGTCATCTTCTCAGGGAAACCTTCTTTGGCCACCATATCAAAAATTCAGCCCCTACCCTGGATATTTCACATTCTACTTCCTGCTTTATTTTTTCTCCTTAGTACTTTTCAAAGGAGCCCTGGTGGTATGATGGCTAAGCACTGGGCTGCTAACTGAAAGATTGGTGGTTCAAACCCACCCAAGTCGCTGCTCCACGGGAGAAAGACCTGGCAATCTGCTTTTATGAAGATTAAAGCCTTGGAAACCCTATGGGGCAGTTCTACTCTGTCACATGGGGTCAATATGAGTTGAAATTGACTTGATGCCGCCTAACAACAAAAATAGCAGCACTTTTTAGTAGCTTTTATCAAGTTTATTGTCTTATTAAACTTTTATCAAGTTTATTATCTGTCCCTCCCATTAGAAAAGTTCTGTAAGGACAAGGATTTTTTCTTCTTCTTTTTTTATTGTGCTTTAAGTGAAAGTTTACAATTCAAGTCAGTTTCTCATACAAAAACTTATACACACATTGTTATGTGACCCTCATTGCTCTCCTTACAATGTGACAGCACACTCTTCTTCACCCTGTATTACCCATGTCCATTCAACCAGCTCCTGTCCCCCTCCGCCTTCTCATCTCACCTCCAGACAGGAGCCGCCCACAGAGTCTCAAGTGTCTACTTGAGCTAAGAAGCACACTCCTCACCAGTATCATTTGATGTCTTATAGTCCAGTCTAATCTTTGTAAGGACAAGGATTTTTATCTGTTTTATTCTCTACCATTTCTCCCAGCACCTACTATACTTGGCATATAGAAGGCACTGAACAAGGGGAGCAATGAGGAGCTGGCTGTCTGGCTGCAGACAAGACTCTGCACACAGGCACCAGCTATTTCAGCAGCTGCTAGCCTGGGCTTGGGCACGTGGTGGGTGCTCAGGAAGTCACTGCAGATAGGTGCAATGACATGGGGAGAGGAGGACAGAAAGAAGTGAGAAGCAATGGCTGGTGGGCTCAACATGCTTAGGGAGGTGATGAAAAGACCTCATCAGAGGGGCCTGAGCTGGGAAAACTTAGAGCTGCTTGTCACTCAGTTGGGTTGGTGACAGTGCCGCCCCTGGCCCAGGGTGGGTGGGCTAGGTGTGCAGAGCCGTGTGACTAGGTTCCTGGTCCTTGCTCTCCAGATCCTGACTGTGGGCACAGAAATCAGGAAAATCCTTCCCTCTTCCTTTCTCTGCCCTTAGCCTGGGAGGGAGCCAAGTGTGGACTCACCTGCCTACTATCCTCTGGCTCAGGCCCCCCCTTGTCCCAATGTCATCTTTCAAGGTCAACAGAGTGGGTGTAGCCTAGCCCTCCTTCCCATGTCTTTTCTCTTCCACTGCCAACTCTGCTGTCCTAACCCAATCCAAACAGGCACAGCCCTCAGACCCCCCAGAGCCAGCCCAAATATTCGGCCACAGGGGCCTGAGAATGTAAAATCACACAGCATTCCTTTCCTTGGCTGTATGCCTATGTCTTCATTCCTCACATTGCTTTAAGTTATCAGCGAACAGATGCAGTCAAATCACTCACGCCTTCCCTGTCCTGGAAACTGCCAGTGCCTTGGGAGAGAGGAGAGAGAAGAGTCAGGTGAGAAGTCAGCCTTTGGGGAGCTAGGGTGGGGACTTTCATGATTCCAAACCAGTCCCTTTCCCCTCCTCTCCTTTAGAAATTGGCAGGATCCTGGCCCCTTAGACAGGTCACTGACATGTCCTCAGTGGATGGTTCACAGCCTGTGTGGGGGCGGGGGGGTGGCAGAGTGGGAGGGCTCAGGGCCAAGTTTGGGGATGGTGTGACAGGGCAGGTCCCTCTGTCTTTAGGAGTGGAGAAAACATTCTGCACATATTGGCTTTATCGACTGATGCTAGAATGGCTGTTGCCACGGCAGCAGAACACTCCCACTGCAGTAGAGGATGGTGGGAAATTCAGGGGATGTGAAAGGAATCAAAAAAGAGCCAGATAGTGAAAGAGGTTGCATTAGGCAGCTTTGGGAAAGTTCTAGATTGCCAAGATGACTATTAAAAGGAACTACCACATGGCCATGGCAAGACCCTTTAAAGGATGACAGGGGGAAGGAGCAGCGGTGGTATGGACCAGGGGAGCTCAGCACTAAGTTAACTCATGAGTCCAGTGGTCCATCTCACACTCTGACAAGTGGTGTTTCACGTGGGGGGTGGAGTGTGGGGCACGAGTTTTAGAAGGTGTGGAGGGGAGCTACTGCCCCTCTTCCTGACATCCGTCTCTTCTTGAAGCAAGCAGAACGTCAGGAGCTGTTTACTGAAGACAGGGAGAGGACTTGCAATTTGGGGAATTGGGTATCCCTGGAGAGGAGGCACAGAGGAGCAAAGAGGGAAAAAGAGAGGGGGAGGGACCAGGCTGAAACTCAGGAACAAAGGAGGAGGCAGGAAGATAACCAGGATAGAAGGAAGATTAGGTCCCTGGGGCAGTGGGCAGCAGTGATGTGAAGTGCAGGTGTACAGAGCTAAAAGTGGAGTAAGTTTCATGGCAACCGTAAAGACGAATTTGAGAGGCACCAACCTGCAGATCTAGATACCAGAGACAAGAAGCCAAATTAATCCGGGGGAGAAAGCACCTAGCTTTGCCCACAGCAGTACACACTGGGCAGACTGGACCGCAGTGGAAATAATGTTTTCCAGCCAGGATAGTAACCAGTTAATTTTTTCTTGTTTGCTAAGATGGAGATGAATTTAATGTAGGAACAGACAATTGGGTTAGACAACAAGCAAGAACTATTAAAACCTGGCATATCAGAGAACAGGTATCCCTAGCATCTCAAATTGCCATTTTTAGGAAAGGTAAGGTTCCATGTGATTGGATTAGGTGTATCTTGTGCAGATTAGCAAGTGGCCTCAGAGCAAGGAGAACTTTAGAAGTGATAGTTTGTGACTTCATTATATCCGGCCTGTGGGATGGAGGAGGAAGGGTATGGTCATGCTCACCCAAAGATTTGGCACCAGTGGTTGGGCTTGACCTCTACCTGGAGCTTGGATCTCAGAGTTTGGGCATAAACATGTGTGCTGGGAAAGAAAATCCCATGACTGGCCTCGTTCTTTGGAAGTTGACTGTGTCTTGGCCAAGTTCTGGCATGTTCTAGATAACAAGTAATTCCATTTAACCAGTTCCTTATTGCTTGTTATTCCCTATCTGGAATTGAATGCCCTGGTTCCATCCATGAGTTTCCTAAATGTTGTACACAAGCCCTCATGGCCAATGTGCACTGTGCCCTCTGGTAAACTTTTGCACCCAACCGCTCCCCTCCCCTCCTTTAAGACAATGCCTCCGCTGGGCATGGGTGAATATGAACAACCTCCTGCTTCCTGCTCACCCCGTCTGAAAAAAAAAAAGGCTTCCCTTATTTACAACACACCATATTTCAGGAAGCCTTTTAGATTTCCTCCACCTATTCTCCTGCGTGCCCACATGATCTCTTACTCCTACATTCATATGTATTCATACCTACTAAGTGCTGGACTCTGGGGTTACAGCAGTGAATGAGCTAGCCAGGATCGCTGCTCTCCAGGGTTCACAGTCTCCCTCTTGTCACTCCTGTGATTAGTATACATACACCTGTGTCTTTCTACCTGTGATGACGAATGTATTGATATGTGTGACATCGCTTTTTCACAGGGACAGGGTTATTCTTTTCCCAGGTCTTGTATTGTCTGTCTTATATCCCTTGCCAGACACTGAGTTCCTTGAGGGCAGAATCTCCATCTTTCTCTGTATCTCTGAGATCTAGCCAAGGGTCTATGCTTCTTACCAAGCATCCCTCTGCCTGAGAACTCTGTATTCTCAGTACTGTGGTAATCATAACCTCTCTGCTCTGATCCTTGCAGATTTTATGGTATCTCAACCCAGCTCTGTAATTGTGAAAGGCAAAGAGTTCTGGGGATACCAGCAAGATCCGAGTCATGCAGGGTACAGACTCAGTGTACAGCATTCAGGCCTTCAGATCTGCTTAACCAACACAGTTGCAGGACCTGCTCCATGTGAGGTGCTGAGGCATTCAGGCACCGGGCACCGGAAGAGCTCCTGGGCTGCTGGGGGAAATAGACACTTACGCAAATACCTCTCACACTAGGCAGGCTGTGATGATTAGCACCAGGAGAGTGGGTGAACCACAGGGCTCTTCAGATTCTAGGAGGAAGGGGCTTGGGGGTGGGGTGGGGGTGCAGAGGCTGGAGAGATGGAGGTTGGGGATGGGATGGGGGGATAATCTGATGGTTAGCACCTTCTGGCAGAGCTCTTAGGTTCTAGAACTCCCACTGTGTGGCTCCATGTGGGGCATGCCCAGAGCAAGCTTTGCTTTCAGAGACATCCTTTCACTTTCCCTTATGCCCACCTCCTAGCCTGAGAGTCTCTTGCTCAGACAACCTGGTCCTGACTCATGAGACCATAGGAGGATGGGCATGTTGCCCTCTGAGGGGCAGCCCTAGGCAAGCTGCTGCCTTCTTCCTCTGTCTCTTGCCCTCATCCACCCCATCCCTCTTCCCTGTACCCTGTGTTGGAGCAGAAAGAGAGAGGGGCTAGGGAAATGTTTTTTTTTAAATTGCTCTGCACCTCCACTTTGGCACTGGCAGCAAAGGACCTGTATTAAACCTCCTCCTGATTCCCTAGGTTCGATACATCCTCTACAGTTCCAAAGCCCTTTTACCTATGAATCCGGTGTTATAACCACTCTAAGAGAAGACAGAGATCAAGAGGGGTTAAATGACTTTGACAAGGTCATGCAGTCAATTAGAGTGGGAATCCAGTTTCCTGATCCCAAGATTTAATCCTTTCCACTGCTGCTGTCAGCCCCCTCCCCAGTCTGCCCTGGGCCCTGTCTCCCCAAACCACCCTGTCCTACCCCAGCCCCTACCCCGGGGCACAGGAGGGCACCGTTGTGCCTCAGAGATTGAAGCAAGGTGGGCCTGGTTGGTTCCTGGGGAGAAGCCTTCGATGGTTTGGGGTACATGGGGAACCAGGAATCTGGATATTACTTCCCCACTCTTCTCCCAGTATCCCTCCCCACACCCCCACGGATCCACTCTCCCTCGGCATCGTGAGCCTCCTTCTCTCAGTCGGGTTTACCCGCACCCCCAAATCTCCTCAACAGACCCTTCCACTCGGACGCGGCAGGAGACTACCCCTGCTCTCCGGAAACCCGCCCCCTACCTCTTCGCAGAAAGCGGGGAGAAAAATTGGTCTATCCTTTCTCTCCCCTCTACTCCCCTGTCTTCCTCCCCTTGAGCTCTGCTCAAAGATACCTCCCCCTCCCGAGCCAGAAATAGACACGCGCTCTGTCTCCCCTACCTCCCTCCCTCCGTTCGCGCACACTCCTCCCCTCCTCCGTTCGCTCCCCGGTCCCCTCCTCTCCTTCGTCGGCTCGGAGCTGCAGCCTGCAGTCTTTACTTGAGCTGGCGGGCCGAGTGCGACGAGGGCGCTGCCCGGTGGGGCACAACCCGCGGGACCGACAGGCGGGCAGGCCGGACCCGGGAGCCGGAGCACCCTCCGGCGCCGGCCGAGCCGCGGGGCCTCTATTCTTCTTTTGATGGTTTAATTTTAATTTGTATTTTTCCCCGCCCGCCCCTTTTCCTCCGTCCCCGCCCCATCTCGCCACTATTTCCTTGCTCTTTCCTTTCCCCACGCTTTTTTCCTCGCGTTTCTTTCCTCTGGGTCCTCGCCTGGCCTCCCTCTCTCTTCCCTTGCTCCCTCCCCCTTCCTCTCCCCTTCTTCCCCGGTTTCTTCCGTCCTTTCTCTCCCCCTCTGCTCCCCGCCTCCTCCTTCTCCCCGCGCCCCCGCCCCATTCCCCCCCCCCCCCCGCCCAGTGCCTGCAGACGCGCGGATCTTCCATGCGCTCCTTGAGGGCAGAATGCTGGGCAGCAGCGTCAAGACCGTGCAGCCTGAGGTGGAGCTGAGCGGCGGCGGCGACGAGGGCGCAGACGAAACGCGGGGCGCGGGCAGGAAGGCGGCCGCGGACGGCAGAGGCATGCTCCCCAAGCGCGCCAAGGCGCCCGGCGGTGGTGGCGGCATGGCCAAGGCCAGCGCGGCTGAGCTGAAGGTCTTCAAGTCGGGCAGCGTGGACGGTCGTGGCCCCGGCGGGCCGCCGGCCTCCAACCTGCGCAAGCAGAAGTCGCTCACCAACCTCTCATTCCTCACGGACTCTGAGAAAAAGCTGCAGCTCTATGAGCCTGAGTGGAGCGACGATATGGCCAAGGCGCCCAAGGGTTTGGGCAAGGCGGGGCCCAAGGGCCGTGAGGCTCCGCTCATGTCCAAGACTCTGTCCAAGTCGGAGCACTCGCTCTTCCAGGCCAAGGGCAGCCCGGCGAGCAGCGCCAAGACCCCTCTCGCACCGCTTGCGCCCAGCCTGGGAAAGCCGAGCCGCATTCCGCGCGGCCCCTACGCTGAGGTCAAGCCGCTCAGCAAGGCTCCCGAGGCGGCTGTGAGCGACGATGGCAAGTCGGACGATGAGCTGCTCTCCAGCAAGGCCAAAGCACAGAAGGGTTCCGGGCCAGTGCCCGCCGCAAAGGGCCAGGAGGAGCGCGCCTACCTCAAGGTGGACCCGGAGCTCGTGGTGACCGTGCTGGGCGACCTGGAGCAGCTGCTCTTCAGTCAGATGCTGGGTAAGTCCTGCTGCCCCGCCCCACTCCGCCCCTAGCTTTGCCCCGGGCCAGCTGCAGGGGAAGGTGTGGGGGAAGCGCAGCCCCCTACCTGGGTCCTTGGTACTCCCCTGATCACGGGTAGCGTTCTAGGGGGCATTGTGCCCAGATGTGTAGGGCTGGCCCACCTCCAGATGAGCATGGCTTAAGTGCGCTTCCTGAAAAATGACATCAGGCTAGAACTCTGGCCTTGCTAGCCCTGAAGTGAGGCTGGACAATGGAATGAGATCGTAGGTTTTCAGAAATGGAGCCATTGGCCTCCTCGAATTTTAAAGCCCAGAATCCTAACATGTCAAAAACCTGGAATTGATGGAGACCTCAGTTGTGATGTGGTCTGTTCTCAGCCAGAGAGCACCCAGCATTGCTAGGGGAGCGTCCAGTGAGAGGCCCGGATCTAGAGGACAGGTGTGGGGAGCGCGAATGTGAGGGCTGGCTGGCCCTGGAGCAGAGCTGATGCTCCCCTTCCTCTCTGGATCCCCGATGGGAGCACGAGTCGGATTTCCTGGGTGTGGGAGTTCTGGCAAGGGGAAGCATCTGGGGCCAGGGGGCGGCGGGCAGCCAGCTGCGCGCATCTGGATGTGCGTCCTAGACTTCGCACCGGCTCTGGCCCCAACCCCTAGCCCCTAGGTCTTTTAGGGCAGGTGGAAAGGTCTGGGCTTTCACGCGGAGACTCTCGTTTGACCGAGAAGCTTTTGCCCTTTGGCTAATGGGAGCCGAGCCGGCGGGAAGGGAGGAACAAAGCTCGCTCAGGCGGAGGAAGCGCAGAGAGCTGTTCCATTGTTGTCCGAGCCTGAAGAGTCTATACAGAAAAACCCGGAGCGGGCCCCGGAACGGCGCTTGCTTTCGCGGGAGAGCTTCTGCCCTCAGAGAGGAATAGATTGGGGATGTGCTGGGCGCACGGCTGCCGAGCCTCGGGAACCGGCATGAGTCGTGCCGGGACCACGGGAGGACGGCGGCGAGGCCTGGAGCCCGGGCGGGGCGCCTTGGCGTCCCCGACTTGTTGCGGTGGCAGGGATGTGGGTCCTTCAGCGCCGGCCGAGGGACCCGAGCTTCCCCGGCACCGGGTAGGCGGCCCGCCTGGCTGGGGGCTGGGAAGGGGCGTGTCCGTGCGCGTGTGAAGGGGCGGGCCCTACGCGGGCTGTGGTCCTAGTGACCCGCACTGCGAAGTGGGGCGGCGTGGGGGGTGGAATTGAGGGGGCTCGCCTGGCAGCCCTGGAGAATGCGGAGTTGAAGGAACCCGGTTCCGCCTGCGCGATTTTCCCAGGGCCCCAGACTCCGGTGTGGACCAGGATGTGGGTGTCTTGACCGGGGCAAGGATTTGGATATTCGGAGAAGGGATTCTCCTGTAGGAGACACAGATGGGCTTTGCAGGGGCCATGAGGAGAATGGAGAAGTGCGAAGAAGGGAAGAGCCCTTCCTGAAGGCCCTGTCACCTCAGGGAAAAGTGGGGATTGGGGCGGAGGGATGCAGAGGTGACCAGGCAGTCTCACTTTCCAAATGGAGTATGTCGCCCCTTGCCGAGTGCCCTGCTCTCAAGGAGCTTACGTTCTAATCGGGTGAAACAGACATAAAGCAAGATAGAAATAAAATAATTCCAGACACTGGTGAGCGCTGTGGAGAAAATGAAAGGGAACCATGTGATAGAGAGGGACTGGAAAGGGGAGGCCTGCTTTGGCCCCTCTGAGGAGGTGATAATTGAATTGTGGCTGAGGGATGAGGAGGCACCAAGCAGGCTGGTGAAGCACATTCCCTGAGGGACTGAGAGGAGGGTGGGGGTGGTACTGGGAAGAAGAAGGCCTGGTCTGTCTGACTTGGGGAGGAGGAGGGAGTGTCAGGGGCACGATCTCATTTTCAATGTCAGGGCTTTACCTGCTTGTGACCACTTACCTGATATGGGCCCTTCCCAGACCTGGAAGCCCCAGCAATGCCCCAGGACCTGGCTTCCTTGTTGAAGCCCTTTTGGTCACTTCTCAAGGGCAGCAATCACAAAAACTCTGACAAGTAGTCCTGGAGCTGGTTGGAGAGAGGGGAGGACCAACAAGGGGAGGGAGAGGCTAAGCCTGGGTTCCTCACTCTGCTCAGCAGTTGTCACTTCTCAAAGCAGGCTCACCCTGGAGCCTCTTCACACCCTTGAAGATGAGGATGGAACACCTCTCCCTACTTTGCAGTTGGGGAAATGCAGGGTCAAAAGGATTGAGGACCTAAAAGTCATCTGTGGGTTGATGGTGGAAGGGAGAGTCTGCATTTGTCTCCTGATTCCTGAGTCACAGCTTTTTCTACAAGACCTGATTGGAGGGAGGGAAGGATTAGATGATGAAGAAGGACTCAACCAAGACAAGTGTTTGCTTGACAAAGGCTACTGCACTGCCCTGATGACCCCACAAGAGAGGCTGAGGAGCTTAGCTCTCTGGTAGGGGGAGAGGGATAAGAAGTCAGGCAAACTTGCTGGGAGGACCCAGGGTGGGAGAGAAGGGGGTTCAGGCCCTAGGTGGGCAGTGCTTGGCATCACATGATGGCAGAGAGTGGAGTGGAGGGGAGAGCTGGTGAAGGTGGAGGTAGAGGTGGACGGTAGACTCGCGGTGGCACTGATCAGTCCCCTGGGGCCCATGAAGGTGTTCCAGGTGTCAGGGCAGGACCTCAGTGGAGACCCAGCCGGGTGGCCTCTAGGGAGAAGAATGGCTGCCTTGGCATCTCAGGATGGTGCCTAAAGACACAGGGTATTTGTTGCCCACGTGTGAGGCTCAGAATCCAGTTACACTAACTCCCTGGTACCATCCCAGGCCCAAGAAGCTGCCAGACCCAATCTCCAAGGGGGTGGGGAGAGCAAGTCCCAAATAAGAGCATTTCTGGAGTAAAAGAGAAGAGCTGAAACCTGATCGTCCCCTTCCTAGAAATCAGCTGGGGCCCAGATGGCCTAGGCGGGCTCCCTGCCCCTTTCCTCACCTTGGAAACTGCCAGCTAGCTAGGGTCCCACTGGGAAATCCTAGACACTCAGAAGACTGAGGTAGGGGTGCCCAGGGGAAAATGGGCCAATCCCAGGAATCAGGGACCTTTGGACCCTGCTTCGGTAGTCCACATCAGGAAGTCTGGCTCCCAGGAGAAAGGCAGGCAGCCCAGGAGCCTGGCCTGGATCTGGGGCAGGGCGGGAGGCTGCGTTCATGAGTTCCCTCTGTGGAAGTCCTAAGCTGTGTGACCTCCTCTGGAACTGTTTCCCCATTTGTGAGTGGAAAAGACCCTCTTGTGGCTCTTCCTTACCCTACAGGGATGGGGGCGGGCACAGATTAAGGTGGTTAGACCTGGAAAATGGTGCAAGGGGCTTAAACAGAACCCATTTGAACACAGAGCAGTTAAACACTAATTATGATAATACCCCAAACCACAATCTTCCTACCTCATTGGCCCCAGGCCTAAGAATCTCAAGGCTAAATCAGTCTGTTGACTTCCCACACAGCCAGTGGTAAAGCTAAGGCAGCCCAAGGTCGGGGTGTAAAGGAACCAAGGAGCCTGGAGCCCCACTTCCTCAGACAAGGTGTCTGGACCCACGTGAGATGTTGTCATGACAACAATTAGACCCTCAGATGCCCAGGCCAAACAGAAAGGAAGAAGGAAGGCAGGAAGGTCTCCATTCTAAGCCAATTTGCTGCTGGCTTTGTTTGTTAACTCCAGAGGATGTGCTCTGGGCTGCTTTGAGGAGGGGGAAAGAAAGGGCTTTGCAAGTACTTTTTTTTCTTTATGTTTAATGCGTGGGGTGGGGGGGGCAGAGAGAGGAAAGGAGCAGAGTTGTTGCGAATCCTCCAAAGAACTGAGGCCCAGAGTAGACGGGTGATTTGTGCAAGCTCACCCAGCACCCTGTGTCTGAGGCCCCATGTCCAGAGCCATCCTGCTGCCTTCCCAGGGGCTCCCCCAGGCCTAGCGGGAGTGTGAGGACAAAGCTTGCTTCCACCCAATACCCCACACCGCCCCCAGGCCGTACCGGTACCACTGGAGGATGCCTGTAGAGTTACACTACAAATCTGAAAAGCTGGGAGACCAGAAAGGAGGTGACTGCCCTGGTCCAGGCAGGTGATGATGGGGTCTCCGAGCAGGGTGGAGGCAGAGGAGGGGAGAAGAGGGTGGTTTCTGCACAGATTTTGGAGAAGGAGTCCCTGTGACTTGATGATGGAGAGGACACGGACCAACGTGCAGGAACTTTGCTGGGGGCCTTGGGCTTTTGCCCTGAGTGAGGTGGGAGCTCTGGAGGGCTTCAAGCAGAGGAGGGCCCCGACCTGACTCAGGTAGGAGACAAGATCAAACCTGGGGCTCAGAAACAACCTGCCCCTGTGAATTGTCCTGGCCCTGGGATTCTCATCCTTGGCCCTGGGATTTTCATTCTCGGCACTACAGGGTTGAATACTTCTCTGTCTTGGGGGACTGTTGTATGAACTGTGAAACATTGTCTAAACCCCCCATTTCACAGACGAGAACAAGAAAGCCAGAGCAGAAGAAGGACTTACTTGGCCAAGGCCACCAGTTACTGATGGAAGAGCCAAGAATGGAACTAGGCCTTCTGATGTCTAGTCTTTCCACCCCCATCCCCTGCCTTCGTCTTGGCCTTTCTCCTTCATGGCTTCAGTGATGAATGGAGCACTCCAGTGGGGGCAGGAGATGCTCTGGGCATCTCACTTTCTTGGGGTGGGAGTGGGGGAGCTCTGCCTTCCCAGAGGTTGAAGGAAGGCTGTGACGAGGTGGAGGGGCCTGCTGGTGAGGGTGTGTGTGTGTGTGTGTGTTTGTGTGTGTGTGTGTGTGTGTGTGTAGGAGGAATTGCACAGAACCTTTAAGCTGTGAGGCCTTCTCCCTTCCTCAAGGTTAGCACCAAGTGGAGAATTTCTTTTATCACCGTGTTCAGAATTTTTTCTCCCAAGGCCAGGCTTAGTGCTCTACAGGGGCCCCACCCAGGTCTTGCGTCTTTCCTTTGAGCAGTGCCTTGTTCACATTGCTGCAGCCAAAGCTGTTCTCCCACGGCAGCCACTATCTGTGCTTCTTAAAGTCATGGCTGGGTAGGTCTTAGAGGCAGTTCCTCTGTTCCCGGGAGAAGGTGCAGATGAAGCAGAAGTGCTCAGAGCTCCTCAGCTTCCCTGATGCATAAACCAACCCAGGGAGATACCTTTTACCATCAGTGGTGGCTCCAACCCCAGGGCACTGGCCCCTTCTAGACTTGGATTGAATCTAGACCTTGTTACACCTCCTCACACCCTCTGCTACTGAGACTACAGCTGCATTAAAACCCACCACCCTCTGACCTGTCCCCAACCCCAGGCTGCCAACACCAGATACATCCTCTTCTGCCAACCTCCAGTTTCACCCGTGTCTGCAGCTACCCCTCCACACACACAGGCATCCAGGCCTCACAGCCTGTGACCCCAAGGGCTGAAGGTGCAGGCTGCTCCGTGGGGCTGAAGGAAGAGCCAGCTCTGCATTTACCAGGCTAAGCAGAGCTCCCAGGGTGCGTAACTGCAGCTCAGCACCCTGGCTGCCACACCACCTCCGCAGTGCACTGCAGCTCTCCCTGTGCAGCAGGGAGGGAGAAATCCCCTCCTCTGCAGAGTACTCTGCCTCCCTCACCATCCCTGAGATCGCAGAGAACCACAGAATGGAAAATTGTCTGGCTGAGCCACCCACCTAAAGCCGAAATTAATCCTTCTATAGCATCATAGGCAGGTGGGTGTTCTGTTTACACGCTCCTAGTGACAGAGGGCTCACTACCTTATTTTCCTGGAAAGCACTCATTGTTTGAAAGATCTTCTGTTGAGCCAAGATTCTTTCTTCCTAGAATTTCCATCCTAGAATTTCTGGGTCTTTACAGATTAAGCTAGCTGTCCCTTCACAGAATACCTTTTCTTATATTTGGGGTCAGTCCCCTATCCACACTTTGTTCCAGCTTCTCTCCCTTCCCCTCCTTTCATTTTTCTTTTGGAATAAGGTCTTACGGGGAGGAGCCTCCTCTGGACCCCACCCCCTCCTCGTCACAGTGTCCTAACCTCAGAGTGGCTCCCTGCCGGGGACCCACAGCACCTGGCCCAGCCCGGAAGCTCTCCTCCCCACAGCCTTCTCCCTCTGCCTGGAAACCCTGCGCTAGCCAGCCATGAAAGGGGAAATGGACGCCACATGTTTCTCATTTGTGCTGGCTGACCTCCCCCCACACCCTGTTTGGATTACCCAGATGTGTTTGATGTCCCCAGAGCTTGCAGCCTCCCCTCTCATGCACAGGAAGGGCCTCCCCCGAGGCAGATACCACCTCCCACACCTTCCTCCATACTGGGGGCTGGGCCTCCCCAGGGAGCAGGATCCCAGGGCCTCCCCAGGGAGCAGGATCCCAGCGCCTCCTGGGCTCCTTTCTACTTGTTCAATGAACACAGGTCTCTGCTTCCACTGGCCAGCCGGCATCAGCGTGCAGACTGGGAAGATGCCCCAGGAACTGTTTCTTTCTCCCAGTTGGAGACAAGGGTGCGGCCAGCATGGGTACTACTGTGGGCTAAGCGTGGGTGCAGCAGTGTGCGCCTGGGATAAGGGGGTGGCCAGGGGACTTGTCATCTTTTTTTCAAAGCTTCATGCCTCTGGTAAAGGTGGGGACAGGAGCGTGTAGAGCAGAGCCCACCTGCAAGTTACAGGTTCACCCCCCCACCCCTGCAAGAACTTGGGCTCCAGCAGGTTCCAAGCTCCTGCTGCCAATGCTGCTCTTGTACACCACGTGTTTGACACAGTTCTTCTCCAGCTCAGCTCCGGCGAAACCTCAGCAGGGGCCGGGCCTTGGCCTGAGCCATCCTGGGATCTATTTTAGACATCCCAATGATATGTTTTATGTTTTGGGATCATGGAGAGGGTGGTTTCTCCACAGTCTTCTGATTTCTGAGCAGCAACTCTCGCTCTGAGCTTCTCAAGGCTCTAACTCCTGTGAGCTGGGGATATGAAAACCAAGAGCAAGGGCAGACCAAGACCTGGGGTGCTGCAAATGCTCCGAGCATTGGCTCCTGTGGAATTCCAGAGTTGTCTTGAAGGGCTGCCAGTTGGGATGGTGCTGTTGGGTGGTCTGGTCTGGGGAGGGGCTGAAACACGGCGTAAGCTCCAGGTGTTTTTGTGGAGAGCCAAGGTTGTAAACTGTGACCTTGGGCTGGTTAGGAAGATAAAACAATGTTGAGAGAGCAAGACTGAGGCAAGTATGTTGGAAGGTATGGAGTTAATAAGGACACCTGGTGGCACAAAATGTTAAGTGCTTGGCTATTACCCGAAGGGTTGGTGGTTGGAACCCACCAGCCGCTCCTGGGGAGAAAGACCCGGCAATCTTCTTCCATAAAGATTACAGCCAAGGAAATCCTGTGGGGCAGTTCTACTCTGTCACATAGGTCTCTATGAGTCAGAATCGACTCAACTGCCCCCAGCAACAACAACAATGGGGTTAACAGGCCCTGTGGCACACAGACATAAACCCTAAGCTTGGGTGAGGTTGGGGTCAGAGTGTGACCACAAAGGCTATGCCGTAGATGGTGTATGTTCGTGTGGGTCAGCGCGTGTGTTTGCACAGTCTTTGGCCTCCAGGGCTGGTGCACATACTAAAGGTGCGTTTGTGTGCATGTGTGCTTGCATGCAAGAGCTGGACAGGTTTAAAAGAATCTGAAATATGACCAGGCAAGAACAACTTCCCCCAAACAGACCCCCAGGCAGAAGCTGCAGGGGTTCAGACTCCCTGGCTCCTTTCCTAGAAAAACACTGAAAGTGCTGGTTACCCAGACTCTGAAGACATAGGCTCCCTTTGCCCTCGGTGACCCACTAAAAAGGCTCTTCCCTTTGGAGGAAGCTGCTGGCAGCTACCCAGGAGGCCCTGGCTTCTCTCTGCAGAGTCCCTAAGCTGCCACAGGGCCTAGGACTCCGAACCCCAGACTGAGAAGCTGCCTCCTAGGGGCTCCTGGGATCTGAATCTCCTGGGGGAGGAGAGGAGGAGGCTCAGAGAACGTGATAATCCAATAATAATAACTAGCATTTACCAATCACTTAGTATATTAGAGGCATTGTTCTTATTATTTATGTATAATAAGCTGCTTAATACAGTAACGCTATGATCCAGGCTCTCTTTTACAAATGAGGAAACTGAGGCGCTGAAATATAGATAATCTGCCCAAAGCCAGGACAGCAGGTGAGCAGCAGAGCCAGGATTTGAACCAATCCCTGTGACAGTCTGCTTCCAGAGGCCTTGTGACTCCCCAACCCTTGAATGTGATTCCATTTAATTCAGTAGCAATTTGTCAGGCGTTCACTGTGTGCAAAGCACTGTGCTTCTGAGACTGAGGCTTTGGGCCCTGCCTGCTACTAATCTAAAGGTTGGCAGTTCAAACCCACCAGCCGATCTGCGAGAGAAAAGACCTGGCGATCTGCTCCTGTAAAGATCACAGCCTAGGAAACCCTATGGAGCAGTTCTCCTCTGTCACATGGGGTCGCTGTGAGTCAGAATTGACTCAGCAGCAGCCAACAGCAACAAATAGAGGAGGTAAGAGGTGCTCATGCTCATTCTAGTACAAGACAGAACGGAGTATGTGCCACGGAGAAGTTGGAAGGTGCTACCTAGGAGGGTGAAATCACCTGAGCCACAATCAGGGTGGGGGTGTGTTCACTTGTGTGGTGGGTGGGCCAGGGAAGCTAAAGACGTGATGTGGGTCCTGATGGGAAGGGTGGGATTCCGGCAGCAGACACGGGAGGGACTGGAAAGGAAGCGGGGGAGGTAAACGTGGGGCTGGATTGAGGGGTGGGGAGGAGTACTGCTTGGCTGGAGGAGTGGTGGGAAAGGAGGGGAGACAGGAGGCAGGACCGGAGGGCAGGCTAGGCCCCAGATAGGCCTGTAGGCTCTGCGAGCAGTCAGGGTTTGCCTCAAAGGATCCCCCCAAAGAGTTCTGCACCTGCTGGTCCAGAGGGGCCGTGGCTGAGGAGATCAGCCAGGCCAGGGCCTCTGAGTTGTGTGTCTGTTTGCCTGAGTAGAGACTGCCCTTGTGGCCTCTGCAGTGTCCACATGGCAGGACTGAGGGAGAGGACACCTCTGTGCCTGGGGGTTGCTCCTTTGGTTAACAGCAGCTCTGAATGGCCCTGCTTCCCGAGTGGTGGTGCAGTGCCCTGCGCAGGGGTTGTTACTCCACTGCCCCAGTCCTGGGGAGCGCCCTGCCAAAGGCAGCCCATAACCTCCAGGAAAGCATGAACCAGACTGTGCACAGCAAAACCGAGCCATTAAGCCCATTTGGGAATGGACAGAAGAGTATTTCAATCACATACAACCCAGAGGCGTGGTAAATAGGGCGGGGGCCAAATTTCAGCTCCGAGTCTCGTTCAGTCCAGGAAGACTTGCTGAAGGAGCTGGAAGTTGAGGGACTACTTAAAAAATCAAAAAGACTTGACATAGGGGAGAAGGCATTCCAGCCGTCCAGCTTTGCTTGGATGAAGGCCGGAGGACTGTATTGGGAGCGGCTGGCTTAGAGCCCGTGGAGCAGATGCTCCTTGAGGGAGTAAAGGGAGCCGGCCAACCTGGGGTAGGTGAGCCCACAGGAAGTGAGGGTGCCCCTTACCCTAAACTCCAGTCTTCATCTTCTGTTCCTTTGGGATTCAGGAACCCATGCATGGCAACCAGGCTGTTCCAGTTGCCTTGCTCTCGGTGTTGTCACAGATTCTGTTGCTACAGGAGCTCTAGGGGGTTTTGTCCCAGAGGACTTGGTTTTGTCATGGAGTCTACGTGTCCCCAGGAGGTGTCCTAGAGCTCAGGGTTTGCCAGGGGTATAGGTACCTGTCCTAGTGTCTTGATGCTTCCGCGGAATCTCTTTGATTCCACAGGGCCTTGATGGTGATATGGAGCACAGGGTTGCTGGAGTACTGGCTGTGGTATGCTGCCCTACCGTCTTGCCCTGGCTGCAGTGCCAGGGGAAGAGGGTTATGGTAGCAAGAAAGGTTGCAGTGCCCAGCTGGGGCAGGGAGATAGACAGGCTTGTGCTGCTGCTTCTGCTCTCACTGCCAAGGCAGGGAGTTGTGACCACAAGGGGTGGCCTTCCTCAGCTGCAGGGACAGGACTCAGTCCTGTGCCACCTGACACTCTGCCCACCGGTGGGCTTGCTCACTGCTTAGCAGGCAGCATGGAGAGGCTGCTATTGCTCCTGCTGCCACTATCAGAGGGGCCTGCTGGGCTCACAGAATACCAGGGGCCAGGCCTCCCTGCTCGACGCCCAGCCCTTTCTGAGGTCCCTTGGCCCAGCCCATAACTTCAGGGCCAACGAGGGCCTGGCTGCAAGGTGTGGGCTCCCAGGAAGGAAGCACCTAGTCCTTGAGATTAATTGAGGCTGTATACTCTGCAGGTAGGTCAGGCACCTTCGTCCTGAAGCCCTGTAGGTGGACTGTGTAATACTCAGGCACAGACACGAGCCACTGGACACCAGCAGTAATATTCACGAACATTTATTGAGCGCTCACTGTTGGCCAGCTGTCCGAGCAGTCTGTATAAGCCCATTTCATCCTCATGAGGTATTATTCAAGGGTCACGTGCAAAATGTTTAACAATCCCCACAGGCTGTAGAGCTAGAGGAGTCCTGGGGCCCCTGCTATTCGAGATATTAACTCTGAGGTTGTTGTAGAAGTCCCAGAGGAAGGGCTCAGGGGGCCAGGTTGGCAGGGGAGGATATGAGGGCTCAAGGAACCAGTTATTTACCTACTGGTGTAAAGTGTTGGAGCCCTGGTGGCGCAGTGGTTGAGAGCTTGGCTGCTAACCAAAAGGACAGCAGTTTGAATCTATCAGCTGTCCCTTGGAAACCCTATGGGCAGTTCTACTCTGTCCTAAACGTCGCTATGAGTTGGAAATTGACTCAACTGCAATGGTTTGGTTTGGTTTTTTGGTTTAAGCCCTACTAAGGAGCCCTGGTGGCACAGTGGTTAAGCGCATAGCTGCTAACTGAAAGGTTGGCAGTTCAAACCCTCCCAGTGGCTCCATGGGAGAAAAGGCCTGGCGATCTGCTCCTGTAAAGATGACCACCTAGGAAACACTATGGGGCAGTTTTAGTTTGTCACATGGGGCCGCTATAAATTGGAATCAACTTGATAGCACCCAACAATGTGGCTGTACTGATGCATTCCTGCTGACTGGAGACCCCATTTTTACACAAGATGTAGAGATGAGGAAACTGACACTTGAGGGGCCAAGCAGCTTGCCCAAAGCCACATGGCAAGTTCATGGTCAAGCTATGATTCAAACCAGGCTTGATTCACCACTCATGCGTGTAGCCACTAGATTCTTTAGCTTCTTGTACAACAAGTAGCCGCAACTTTCTGCTCCCCTTGCCTTCTGGACATTCTAGAACCCTCAGGTTAAACCAGCCTTGCATGGTCCTGAGAGGCCAGGTCTACAAGAATCCGTCCTTTCCTGCCCCCCGGGCACCCTGCCTCCCAAAGTTCTCACCATTTTGTCTGGGAAGCAGACCCAGAGACGGGCACTTACAGTACAGCATTGTCACCAGTGCTGCGAAAGAACAAAACCCAGGAGCTGCAGGAAGGCTCCCAAGAGGAAGCTGCCCAGGTAGGCAGAAGGAAGGGGGCTGAGGTGGCCGGGGTGAGGACGATTAGAATGGTCAGGGAGATCCAGGGCCCCAGATGTCAACCCGAGGATAAGCTGTTCTTCGGGCCCCTGCTGGCCCTGAACCCTGACTCTGTCACAACTGTGGATCTTGGATAAACCACTTAAGTGCCTGCCTCAGCCTCCTTGTGGGTACAGTAGGGATTAGACTGCCCATCTCCCAGAGCTGGGAGGATCCATAGGACACTGTATGGGAAGGCTGGGGCAGCAGCTGGCACGTGGCTTGTGCTGCGATTGGCATTCCAAGGCACCACCTCCCTCTACGCTCCCCTCACCCTCCCCTCAGCCAGGAGCTCCTGATTTCTAGACTAGATTTCCCAGAGTGCTACATCTAGGGGGGAGTTAGCTTCATGGAAGATCCAATAACTCAGAGTAGTAATACCCATCATTTATCAATTATGCATTGTGCACCAGGCACTGTTCTAAGCACTTTACATATACTAATTCATGTAACTACCAGACCAGGCCCTGTCCTAAGCTGTTTTTACATGTATCAACTCATGTAATCATCAGAACAATCTAGTGTGAGGTAGGTACTGTTTTTATCCCCATTTTACCAAAGAGGAAACTGAGAGGTTAAGTAACTTCCCCAAGGTCACACAGCCAGGAAGTGGAGGAGGCTGGGTATGACCCTCAGGCAGTCTGTCTGGAACACCTGCCTCCTTAACCGCTGTGCCCTTTGGACTGGCCTTGTAACTTCTCAGAGGTGCAGCAAACACCCCTGGGGAGAGTAGGCAGTCACCCAGATCCTATATTCTGAACAGAGTGACACTGAGGTCTTCTGTAGGAGTTCGGTAGCACAGGGTGCTGGGAGCCCAGCACATCCCCTGGACCCACTTGCGTACTGCTACCAGGCTGGGGACAATTTGTGGGGCCTGTGGCTGATACGGACACCCTGGGTGGTACAAACAGTTAATGTGCTCTGCTGCTAACCAATAGGTTGGAGGCTTGAGTCCACCCAGAGGCGCCTCAGAAGGAAAGGCCTGGCAACCTGCTTCTAAAACATCAGCCGTTGAAAACCCGATGGAGCACGGTTCTGCCGTGACACACGTGGGGCGCCATGGGTCAGAGCCAACTCAACAGCCACTGGATTTTACTGTGGCTGATACACTTTAACCACCATCTGTGTTCACTTCTCCACTCTGCCCACCGATCCAGGCAGTCCGGAGGGCTGGCATGTTGGCATGGGCATGCGCCAAGACTAGTGTCTCTGCTGGGCCTGGAGCCCTGTGTGTCTCTGGGTCCCTGACTGCCTGGATTAAGAGAAGGATCACGAGCTTCAGAGTCACGCATATGAGGGTCATGTAACCGATGCGTACTAACTGGCTGCCCTCCGTTCCCCTTGAGCCTGCTCATCTGTGGGATGGGGCTAATACCTGCCGCGTGGGGGCTGTTGTGCGAATTAAACAAAGAGTGCGTGTAGAGTGACTGGCAGTCGCTGGGGCATTAGTAAAGTTACTTTCATTCCCGTCTCCCCTGCAGATGCCTGTCCTCTCTCACCCTAGGCACCCTGGCTCTGCAGACCCCCGTGGGGACCGGTAAACCCAGTGAGTTTCAGTCACAGATTCGCTCCAGTCATTTACCCTGTTTCAGTCAAGCTCTGATATTTTAATTCAAACTCCTGGCTGTGCATATAAAAAAAAAAAAAACTTAATTAAGCAAAAAACCAAAACCAAACCGGTTGTCACTGCGTAGATTTCAACTCGCGGCGACTCCATGTGTGTCGGAATGGAACTCCGCTCCGTGGGGTTTCCAACAGCTGTGACCTTTTGGAAGAAGATCGCCAGAAATTTCTCTCGAGGCACCTCTGGCAGGATTCAGACCATCAACATTTCAGTTAGTAGCCGGAGCTGAACCGTTTGTGCCACGCTGGGGCTCCATTATTCTAGGACACAGAGGCGGCTCAGAGGGCGCGGCGGACAGGGGTCCGGCAGGTTTCCAGGGGGCAGGGACCCAGCTTTATTGAGCTTCTTCACCTCCTCAGCTTTCTTGCTCTCCTCTGTTCTGCTCCACACATCTGACCCATTCTCCTCTTGTACCCCAGATTGGCCTCTCCTGCCCCTGGGCCACATGGCAGAGCATGGGTGCCCAAAGCTCCTGAGTGCACCACCTCTGTCCAAAAGATCAGCCAGCTCCTCAGGGATGAGGGGGCGGGATAAGGAAGGCTCTGATGGAACCGCCAGCAGAAGAGTGGAGAAGCACATTCTCTACAAGTTGGCTTTGTCAGAGGTTTTTACGACAATATGTCAACCCAGTGGTTGTTTAGACGATGATGAAAAGAAAGTAACAAATGGTGTGGAAAAAGTGGTTGAAGCGTAAGTGGACAGACCATGAGGTGTAGAGAAGGTTGTCACGGGATAGCACCTTTTGTTCAAATTCATTACCCATTTTCCCTGTCCTTAGCCTGGTGCCTGGCTCTCGTCTAGACCAGGGTGAAAACTGACCACGTCCTCATTTCTAGGGAAGGGATGGGGATTCAAGCCTGATCCATAGCTTTACCATGGGCCTGCCTGCCCCCTTTCTACCGCAGGTCCTCTGCCAACTGTCCTGCCCTAGTCCCAGCCCTTCTATTGGCCAACAACCCCTCTGGTGGCCCTCGAAGGGTCCTCCCAGGGCTGAGGCATGAAATCCACCCTGGTGGCCCGTTATCGCACAGCTGGGAGGACATCTGGGGAGGATCGAGGCCAAGACATCCTGGCTGTGTCCCTGCTTTCAGGGAGGAACAGGTAGATTGGATTGATGCTGACCCATTATTTCCCACCGGTGTGGGGCAGGGCCCAGGTGTTGGGCTGGGGGGAGGGCCCCTGGCCTTGCATTAGGAGTTAGAATGCCTGATGGGAGAGAGAGGATGGAATTTGTCACAGAGAATCTAGTCCCGCTTCTGAGACAGAGGAGCCCAGCTTGGGCCTGGGGCTGGGCGGGGGGTGAATTCCTGCCGTTTTCCCACACTCTGCACAGAGATTGGGTTTCCTGCTGAAATTATATCTCTGAATCACAATCATAAAGTTCCCAGCCTCTCAACTTAAGCTGTTTGCAGCAACTCTGTATATCCTAAATCATTGCCCTTACTCCCTTGGGGTCCTGAAAGAGTATGGTGGTCAAATGCACAGGCTGTGGGGTCAGGCAGACCTGAGTTCAAATCCTGGCTCTGCATTAACTAGCTTTGAGACCCTGAGCTAGTTGCTTAACCTCTCTGAGCTTCAGTTTCCTCACCTGTTAAATGGGTCGAATAATACCTACCTTACAGGATTGTAAGTCTTGGGGTAGATAGAGCAAGTGGTTTGCACTCAGCTACTAATTCCTGGGTGGCATTTTGAATCCACCCAGTGGCACCATGGAATAAAGACCTGGTGAGTTACTTCCATAAGATTATAGCCACTGAAACCCCCGTGGAGCATTTCCACTCTGAAACACACGGGGTCACCGTGAGTCAGACGCTACCCAACGGTAGTGGATTTAGTTATGGTTTGTCGTAGGATTGCTGTGAAGGTTAAATGAGATAATGTACATAATGCACTGAGCGCAGTGTCTGGCACATTGTAAACCAAACCCAAAACCCAACCTGTTGCTGTCGAGTCGACTTTGACTCACAGCAACCCTATAGGACAGAGCAGATTGCCACAGCTCTCTCTCACAGAGTGGCTGGTAGGTTGGAAACGCTCACCTTTCGGTTAGCAGCCGAGAGTTTTAACCACTGTGCCACCAGGGCTCCTTTGGCACATGGTAAGTACCCAATAAACAATAGTTTTTATATTATATGCTGTCATTATATGTCACCCCTACTGTATGGGGTTGCAGAGGAAGAAGATATGGCCCCTGTCCTCAGGGATCCCCAGTCTGAGGCGGGAGATGTAGACCTTGCCCTCAGGAGCTCCTTTTCCTGATGGGGAGACAGCTCCTGCTCTCGAGAATCCACCAGTCAGATGGGGGAAAGTGAGGCTTGCCCTGAGCCCCTGCCCTCTGGAGCTCCTAGCCTGATGGTCTTCTTACCTCTTTCTTTTCCTGGACTGTTCCTCCTGAGCCTCAGCATGTCCTCAACCTGCCCGTCACCAGCCCACCTACCTCCTCCCTTTGCTTCTGCAGCTAGGCGCACTGCCTCCAGGATGCTCCCTTTCCTCCTTCTGGTGTCCTGGGCCCTGCCTCCCTTGTGCTGGCTCATCACTGGCATCCCTCACCTCTGAGTCTACCAGGTGACTTTGTCATCAGATCCTTCCTGTGTGTGCTGAGCCTGTTGTCAAGAATCATCTCCCCCGGGACTCTGGTTCTTTCCAAATGCCGCCCAAACTACAGACAGGAAAATGAGACACGTCATTTAGCATGCTGTGTGCCTTAAATTTGCATTTGATTAAGAAGCACCAGAATCTTCCTACCCACGTTTCTTCCTTCATGACCTTCTCTTCTCCAAAGTGCACCCCCCTTGCTCTTACCCCATTCTCTCTACCCTCTCCCTTTGCAGTGCTTGGTCCGGTCTCTGCCTCTGGCCACACATCTGCTTGGCATGCCCCACTTCTTGCCTCTTTTCCAGGGCCAACTCTGCAGACTTTGCATGGGTACGTTGTGCCTCCAACAACATCAGTTTCTGGTGCTTAATGTCAAAGAGTCCAGCTGCTGGGTTAGAAATCAGATGCCTGTGTTGGGGGCTCGTGGAGGCAAGGGGTGATACCCCCCCTTCATCCCCATCCCCATCCGTGCCTACCACCAGCACCACCACGTGCCAGAAACCACGAGGTGCAGTACCTTTGAAAAACCTTCTCCTCTTCTTCTGTCTCTGTCTCCCTCTGGGGGGATGAGGGCAGGAGCCACAAGTGGGCAGATTGAGGGACCTCTCTTCTGATGGTAGCTGGGTCACCATCACTCCTCCCCTGACCCCAGGTAGACAGGAGGAGAGGGTGAACCCAGGGTGATGCTCATAACTCCCGGCCCCTTGTCTACAGTCACACCATTTGAGATCTTCGTTAAGAAGCCAGAATCGCCTCTGCCTCCTCCTGGCTCCCAGCCTGACAGCAGACCTGCTGATGTTTGGCTTTTCTGCCATCCACATTGCAAAGACACTCATCTCTCCATTATCTGTCTTCATGTAAAAGTCAAAAAAAGCCATTCCATCTGCCTTGAAATGCTGTCTATGGGATTTTGGGAGAGCAGTTTTACTCTTCTGGTTTCAGGTCACCTCGGCTAAGCCTGGTGCCCACTTTGATCCCCTGACCTTGTGTGAGGGGAGTGCAGGATTGGAGATCTCTGAGTGAGTGGGCAGGCGAAGGCTCTCACCCAGAGCTAAGTCCTCTCTGGATGAGGAAGAATTAGTCATGCTTGGATCTGAGGCCAAAGGGAGTGGGTTCCCGGAGCTGAGGGAATGAGGCTCCAGAATCCCACCATTTTCTCAGACAGACCGCCTTTCTGAGCCTCTGCTCCCAGCCACACTGGGTCCTTGAAACTGCCCATGGGGAAGGCTGGGGAGGCCAGTGTCACCCTCTCTGTCCCTTCCTCACTCTTGCTTCTTGGCTCCCATATGTTCAGGGAATGCAAACTGACACCCGGTGTCAGACGGAGCCAGACATAATTGAAAAGGGAGTCTGCCCCTACCCCCCATTCCCGCCTTGCCTCTCTCCTCACCAAAAAAAAAAAAAAAAACTTACATTATCTGAAGGATTAGAACATGTAAGTCTGCAAGGAAAGACAGATGGGGTGGGGGATGGCTTGTGAGAGTAGTAGAGCAGCTGTCCTTCATAGCCATGAGGAGAGAGCAGGAGGAAGTGATAACTACAAGGACTGAGGCTCAACTTTAACAGCATTTGTGATAAATGAGACCCCAGAACGGTGGGTGGAGGAAGCCTATGACACCTCCTTCCACGCCCGTCTCTAGGGCAACCTGCATCCTTGTCTCTGCCTGCCTGGCGGATATCTCCCAGCCTGTAGCCTTGAGAAGGAAGAGCAAGTATGACAGAGGGTGTTGGATATTCTGCCTTTCTGCTGATCAGGGGCTGGTACCTCTTACCCCTAGCTCCTTCTTGGCCTGAGATTTCCAGGGCCTGAGGATTCGAGGATCGGGGTTTCTGGAAGGCAGGGTAGTACATGGCTCCATCTGGGCTCCATTTAAGAGCCAGCAGGCAGCTGCCCTCTGGTATGTTCCTTGTCAGGATTTTGCTGAACAGAATTCAAAAACAAGAGCCAAGAATAGAGGTGAGGGCACCCAGCTTTTTCTGTGGAAGCCAGGCTCCTGTCACTCTCTTAGGCAAGGTGAAGAGACACTCTCCCTCAGCGAGAGTCGGAACGCCCCCGAGGGCATGGGTCCTGCTGAGGACATCCCCTTCCCCTGATTCTGTGGCAAGCCACAGCAACACAGTGTCAAAGCTAGAGGCGACCTTAGAGGTAAGAGCAAGCCCTTCATTTTGTAGGAACTTGCTCAGGGTCTCACAGACTTGAACCCAGAGCTCCCCTTCTCCTGTTGTTGTTGTTGCTAGGTGCCATGGAGTCGATTCTGGCTCATACGACACAGTAGAACTTCCTGGTAGGGTTTTCTAGGTCTTTCTCCCACAGAGCCGCTGGGTTCAAATCACTGACCTTTTGGTTAGAAGTCAAGTGCTTCACCATTGCACCGCCAGGGCTGCTGCTTCTCCTAGTCCAGTGCCTTTCTCCCTGAAGTCTGATCAAGCTGCCCCATTCCTTGGTCCATAAAATTAGGTTGCCCTGACTTCTGAGTCTGCTCCTACCCTGGCAGATGTCTCAGCCCGAGCTAGTGCCTCTTCTAAAGAGAGGGGAAGGAGAGGATGGGACCACAGGCTCACGTTAGAATGTCAGAGCCGGCAGGGACCTCAGTGGTTAGCCTCTAATCCCTGTTTAACATATGAGGAAACCGAGGTGCAGAAAAGCAAAATTTACGCAAGATCACCCAACCATGAGTGGCAGATCAAGGACCCAAATCCAGGTCTCTGGATTTCTATCCCTGTCCTGTGATCTTTCTTGTTTTAGGAGGTCGACCTGTCACTACGGCATCTCAGCCAATGACTGCTGCTGGCTTGATGCGTGAATTAAAAAAAAAAAAATTTAAAGGGTCAAGTAACAAATGCACCTGTCCCTCTCTGATTTTTAAACCTCATAAAATATGCTTTTAAAAGTCACTCCACAGTTCCTCCCACCACAGGGACTCCCGCCATCTCTGCCAGTGAAACCTGAGGGGTAGTCAGAGCCACCTCCCATGGCCATGGGTGTTGATGGAGAGAGCCTCTTCAGGGACAGTTCCAAGTGTAGGGAAATTCCATCCTTTGAGGAGCTGCCATGGAGGCCCCCACCAGGAGTTTGATGGGGCCAGTCAGACTGTTCAGAGTCCGCTCAGGCCATGGCCTCAGGTCCCAGGATGTCTGGTGGTCTCAGCAGGAGGCACTTAAAACTATGCTGCCCACTTCTCCCTCCCACTGAGGGTTCCTGGAATGTGGAATATTGCCTCAGTTTCCCTCTTCAGAAAAATATGGGTGGTGACAGTGGGAGGCAGGGACATAAGATCATGTTTGCAGAACTCCAAGCCCCTCTCTCGAAGAGCAGGCAGAAGAGGGTCTGGCATTTCAGCCCCAGAGCCAGGAGGCTTACATTCCCCTAGCCTCACCCCCACACCCCCAACACCACTCCTCTGATGGCTTTAGCAGGCTTTATGCTCAGATGGAACTGAGCTGTGCATTTATCACCTCTTCCCGGGGTGGTTTTTTCAGGATGGAATGTGAGGTTTGCTAATGGGCACTTTAAAAATCTTGGTGTGGAGCGAGGTGTGTCATGAGCAGTGGCAATGTCAGCTGCCTCTGCCTGGTGCTCTGCGTCCACTACCCAACTCTGGCTTCCCCTAGGGTCGCTTTGCCTGTGTCTGAGCATTTCCCCATTGCCTACTTATGTTGGGTGCTGGTACTGAAGGCACTTTGTAGGAGCTGAAATTCCAGAGGCAGATGTCAGGGGGGAACTGGAGGGTGGCCAGCAGGCTCCCAGAGGCTCTAGGGAGTGAGCCAAACTGGAGAGGCTGAGAACTGACTAGGTCACTCTGGGTAGAGTCACTGGGAAGAGACTTGTGAGCCTGGCTGGCTGCGTGCCCTGAGCCCACAGTGAGGTCTCTTAGTGACCTATCCTATTCTTAGTGACCTAGTGACACCAGGAAAAGGGTTCTGGCCCTCTCTGCTCCTGTGTGCATCAGTAGTGTTTTCTTACCCTTTTTTTTTAACCAAAGTACTTCATTTTGCCTAAACATAACATTTAATATTTGTAAAGCATATGAAATATAAACTTGATAACAAAAATACAAAATCTTTTAGTTTTCTAGTAAAATGTGTTTTTGAAAAAGTAAGTTCGTCTCAACTGAAATCGGTGCACATGGGATTTGTGCCATCTGAGCTCAGGAAAGCGGAAGGAGCAATCAGATGTGACTGGTGGTGATACAGATGATGGTGTTGGCTTTGGTGACGATTTTGGTGGTGGTAGAGGTGACGGCAATGATGGCGATGGTCTTGGTGGTGGTAGAGGTAACCACAGCAGCAGTGGTGATGGTCTTGGTGGTGGTAGAGGTGACCACAGCAGTGGTGGTGATGGTCTTGGTGGTGGTAGAGGTGACCACAGCAGCGGTGGTGATGGTCTTGGTGGTAGTGTTGTTAGCGGTAGAGGTGATCACGGCAGTGATAGTGATGGTAGTGGTAGTGGTAGAGGTGACCACGGCAGTGATGGTGATGGTCTTGGTGATGGCGGTGGTGGTGGTTGAGGTGACCACGGCAGTGCTAGTGATGGTGGGTGATGGTGGTAGAGGTGACCACGGCCGTGGTGGTGATGGTCTTGGTCATGGTTGTGGTAGCAGGAGCAGTCATCCTACCTGCAGCCTCAGAGGCAGGGTTAGTAAACCAGGGCACTTCTAGAGCAGCTGCGATACTGATTGTTTCTACCTCCATTATGAGCTGACAATAACCTCCAAGGGGCCTACTTTCTTCCTTACGCAACAAGTGTTACTGAGCACAGGACCGTGCTGGATGCGTGGGGTTACAGCAAAAGTGTAAAGTGGTCCCTGCCCTTAGGGACTTTACCATCTTACTGGACTATTTGTTGTTGTGTGTCATGGGGTGGATTCCGACTCACAGAGATCCCATAAGACAGAGTAGAGCCTACCCCGTAGGGTTTCCTAGGCTGTAATCTGCACGGGAACAGGTTGTCAGGTCTTTTCTCCTGCAGAACCACTGGTGAGTTTTGAACACCGTTACCAGCCGATCGGTTAACTATTGTGCCACCGGGGCTCCTTCCCCAGAATATAACCACCTGCTAAATCTCGATGTTCTGTCTCACTATGCTGACATTTTCCCCCTCCATATCTTCCTTTTATGGTCTAAACTGAGAAGCCCCAGATATGTTAAGGTGTACCCTCTGCAAAGTCAATGCTTCTTCCCTCACCTGCCTCCTACCCCACCCCCTCTATACACATACCTCTATGTAGGTATGGAAGAGTCTCTGGGTGGGTTAAACATTCAACTACCAGCCAAAAGATTGATGGTTGGAGCCCACCCAGAGGCACCTCAGAAGTCAAGCCTGGTGATCTGCTTTCCAAAGGTCACAGCCTTGAAAACCCTATGGAGCAGTTCTACTCTGCACACATGGGGTTGCCATGAGTTGGAATCACCTCAATGCCAAGTAACAACAACATGTAGGTATAGGATAGGATAGCGCAGGCAAGTGAAACTTTGCTGGTCTTACAGGGAGGAGTGTGAACTCTGAGGCCAACTGGAGCAATCATTTTACCTCCTCAGGCTTCAGTTTACGCATCTCTTCTAAGTGGCAGATAATGTTTGTCCCACCTTTTCTAGCTCATGGAGCTGTTGGGAGTCCCAAATGAGATAATGGGTGTGAAAACTCCTTGTAATCTAAGTGAGGGATGGATGATGTCCTGGGGAGACATGGATCTGTGGGCATGCCGGGGACTAGCAGAGGTCTCTGTTTGCAGGCAGACACATCTCTCTGAGTCTCCCAGCTGTCTGGTCAGCAGACCTAGCCCACAAAGGGGCCCTTGTCTGGGAGTTCTCATGGGGAACCGTGCCACTAGTCACAGTCCTGATGGCCACCTTTGTCGCTGGTGAGTAATCTAAGGCTGTCTTGAGGCAAAGCTCTTGAAAGAGAAGCTTTTCCAGTCTTTGCTGGGGAACAGGCCCAACTTACTACAAAAATGTGAGCGATCCAAGACTGTCTTTGCCCTTTCCCTCTTTCCCACCCCTGGCCTATCAGTGATGTCCTTTCTCTCTCTTAAGCCTGAAAGTCTATTCCTGTCCTGCCTTCCTGCTTTCTTTCCAGACAAAACCTGGAACTCATTCATACTGAGGTTGTAACTAACTGACAAGAGCCTAAAGCAGTGTATTTAAAACTTTTTTTTTTTGCCTTGACTCTCAATGAGAAATACATTTTCTGTCAAACCCCGTACACACATACTGAGTCAAAAGTTCCATGAAGCCCAGTACTTACTATGTGCAATGTCCTTGATTTTCTGTTTTATTGAATGTGGTCTATTCTTTTTTAAAATTGCTGGTTGCAATCCACTAAATTGATTTCATGATCCACAAATGGCTTGCATTGCAGCCTGCAATTTGAAAAGCCCTGGTCTAAAGGAACCTTCTTTCCAAGCAAAAAAGGTCCCTGGGAACTGATCCTTAAGGACAGCCTACCAAGACTTTGGGTAATAGAACAATTTTTTTTCTTTTTGTGCCAAACACTGTTCTAGTACAATAAAACCCATAACCCATTGCCACCACGTCCATTCCAACTCATAGTCAGACCTGTAGGACGGAGTAGAACGTCTCCATAGGTTTTCCTAGGCTGTAATCTTTACGATGGCACAGTGGTAAAGAGCTTGACTGCTCTTCACCATCAGCCACTCCTTGGAAACCCTATGGAGTAGTTCTACTCTGTCCTAGAGGGCCGCTATGAGTCAGAATTGACTCAACGGCAACAGGTTTGACTTTTTGGTTTAATCTTTATGAAATCAGACTGCCACGTCTTTCTCTCACTGAGTGACTGGTGGGTTCAAACTGCCAACATTTTGGTTGGCAGGCAAGCACTTAACGACTGTGGCACCAGGGCTCCTTTCTAGCATAATAACTTGGTTAATCCTCGCAACCACTCTATAAGGTAGGTGTCGTTATCGTTATCACCATTCATGTTTTATGGACCAGGAAACTGAGGAATAGAGAGGTGAAGTCACTTGCCTGAGATCATACTGTGAGTAAATGATGGTCCAGGCACAATATGCCTAACAATTGGACTGTGCTGGCTGCCAGGATGCCACAGAAACAAGGTGGTCCTGCAAAGGGACAGTACCAAACCACTGCCATTGAGCTGATTCTGACTCAGCGGCTTTATAGGACAGGGTAGAACTGCCCCATAGGGTTTCCAAGGCTGTAATCTTTACGGAAGCAGACTGCCACGTCTTTTTCCTGCAGAGCAGCTGGTGGGTTTGAATTGCTGACTTTTCTGTTTGTAGCCAAGTGCTTTAACCACTGTACCACCAGGGTTCCTCAACAGGACAGTAGTGATGCTTTAAGGAAGCCGGCAGCCCCTGCCCTGCAGTCAGAGCTGGACCCAGGTGCTTCTGGAAGGCAGGCTTGGTTTACATGCTCTATAATCCAATGCCAGACTTGTTGCCATCAAGTTGATTCTGACTCTTAGTGACCTATAGGACAGAGTAGAACTGCCCTATAGGGTTTCCAAGGAGTGCCTGGTAGATTCGAGCTGCTGACTTTTTGGTTAGCAGCTGAGCTCTTAACCACTACGCCACCAGGATTTCCTTGCATGCTGTATAGAACCTATAAAACAGGCTGGGCTCTGGGAACCCATAGCCTAACACCTGCCCAGCCCCAGTTGCCCTGAGCTGCAGGTTGACTGATGAGATGCCAGTGGAGTTGATTAAAGCCTTTTGGGGTGCATGTTAGGCCCAAATGCAGAACTTTGCCATTGGACACCTGCCACGTGGGAAATTGCTGCGTGGAAAGAAGAGCCTGACGCTGGTCTTTAAAAAAATACTCTGTTAATTTTAAACATAACACTTTGACAGGCTAAAAAAAAAAAGTGAGCTTAACCAAACATGTCACTGTTTTTTAATGAATTTATTGTTTTAGGCTCTGTGAGAGTGCAACCAAAGTTTTAAAATTTTATCTCAGAGCACAGTAAGCATGTGGCCCACGTTTGATTGATTGCTTTTAAGATTGGAGCTCAGTCTTTCCTGCCTGTGGGCAGGCAGGGCCCCACAGATGGGCCATGGCATATCTGAGCAAAGCTAGAGTGCATTTGTAAGGGATGGTTGTGGGAGGCACACACTTATCAGATTTCATTTCTGCTCCCTTCTCTGGGCAAAGTGGTGGAATGGTAGGGAGGGAGCATGGGGGATTGAGAGACAGTGAAGGGGCTGAATAACAAGCCTACTTATTCACAGAGTGGATTGTCAGCCCCCTGAAAAGTGAGGATTGACCCCACATCCCCAGCTCTCCTCTTCACAACAGTGTCAAGACCACTCCCCAGTCCTCCACTTCCTCAGCCAAGCCACAAATTGAAATTCAAAGCAAGGAAACAGGAGCTGCCCTAGGAGAGCCTCAGTGTGATAGGGGAGAAAGGTCCCAGAGTACTGGGCCCAGAGTGTTAACAAGGGGAGTCACAGACACTGGGCTATTAGAATGGACCAAACCACACAGTAGGGGGCAGAGCTGTTTAGTATCGGCCCTGCCTGGAACCTTGATGTGGGATTATTGACCAAGAGTTGAATGAAACTGTGTAAACTGAGTCTATGAATACCCAGGAATGCTGAGGAGTCACTGAGGCTGGGTGGAGTTACTGAAGGATTCTTAAAGGAGGTCAAACTTTAGGGAGGAAGCGGCTGTGGAGAAGGACACAGGGCCTGGTCAGTGCCTTGGAGGGAGAACAGAGGAATGGGAAGAGCCTGAGCCTGCATTTTGCAGCCTTGATGGGCTGAGCTGCCCACTGCTCTGAGGCCCCCCACAGGCCTGGCAGGTGGCCAGCCCCAGCCACCAGGTGCCCTGTGGCAGGCCTAGACCTCAGCCTTCCCTTCACTTGATTTCCTGTGAGCCTTGCTTGACGATCTAAGGTATAAGGGCCCTTCTTAGCTGTGGAAGCACAGCCAAGTTAAGTTGCCATGGAAACCCTCTGGCTGATAGGGACTTGCGTTGCCATGGGAACTTGTCTAAAACCAAAAAGTATTTTGGGGGAGGGGTTGGAGCAGAGAGGAGTGGTGGTGGGGACCATCTGCAGCAGTGCTGCACTGCCCACCATTCTGTTCTTTTCCCTCTCCAGTCTTCCTTGGAATTGGTGGGGGGCTTCTCTGGTATCCAGCCCAGGGCTTCTGGGAAATTGGCCCTGAGAGTATCCGGAAGACTCACAGAGATGCCTGCGGCCTCTATGGCAAAATGTTTCTTCCATTTCCCTGGTGGATGTCTAACAGTATCACCCAGTACCAAAACTGCTTCTTGACACAGCCAGGAAAGCAGCAAAGAGCCTACCCCTGAGGTGCTGTGCCCTGGCGGCAACCCCCGCACCCCATGCTTACAGTCTCCTTTCTAGGCATGGCCCTTCCTGTCATAAGGCTGAGGCCGGCCAGCCTCTCACAACCTCAGCTTCCTCTTCACCACAGTGGAAAGATAAAAGCCCCTACTTGGTAGGATGTTGGGAGAACAACAGAAGGCTCTAAAGCTCTTAGCTCAGTGCCTGCTTAAAGGAGAAAAGCCGGTTGCAACTGAGTCGATTCTGACTCCTGGCAACCCCACATGTGTCAGAGTAGAACTGTGTTACACAGGTTTTCCAACGGCTGATTACTTAGAAGTAGATCGCCGGGCCCTTCTTCCGAGGAGCCTCTGGGGAGACTCAAGTCTCCAACATTTTGATGAGCAGCTGAGTGCATCAGCCATTTGCACCACCCAGGGACTCCTTGCTTGAAGGAGCTACTATGTAAATGCTGCTGTTATTTACCGTTGTTGTTGTTAGGTGCCATCGCGTTGGCTCTGACTCATACCGACCCTATGTACAACAGAAAGAAACACTGACCGGTCTTGCACCCTCTTCACCGTCGTTGCTATGTTTGAGCCCATTGTTGCAGCCCCTGTGTCAGTCTGTCTCGTCAAGGATCTTCCTTTTTTCCAATGACCCTTTACCTTACCAAGCATGATGTCCTTCTCCGGGGACTGGTCCCTCCTGATAACATGTCCAGAGTAAAAATGAATGAGTCACTTGATAAGGTGTTTCGATTTTACCCATCCCAGAGGAATTTGCCTGTTTAAATATCATCTCTTTCCTCCAGTTACCTTTCCAATTACCTTTGACCTTTGCAGGACAAAGGAATGGAATTTGAGGTACTTCCAGCAATGCAGTGGGATCCCAGCAGTCCTGCCCAAGCCCATTTCTCTAAACTCACGTTATGCCCCCACTCCACCCCACCCCAAGCCACCCTCTTCAGCTTGGAGTTCTGATCCTGGCAATGAGGCTTTGTTTATCTGAAACCATTTTCTGAAGCTAGATGGGCAGGAGAGGGGCCTCAAGAGGGGAGAAAAAGGATTTGTGTTTCGTTGGCGCAGCGGCCTTGCCCTAAAGTCATCATTCATGATTAGAACAATTTATTTCCAAGTCGCCATCCCGGGCTCAGTGTTGCCTACACTAAAGGAAGATGATTCCAGTCCCTCTCTGAGATGGGGCTGCTGGTGAGCCTTCACAGGTGCTCTGGGTTCCTCACAAAGCTCAGGGCACTTCCAGGCCGGTGAGAGGAATGGCCTGTGGGGACGTCAGGAGGCTGCACTCTGGAGACCCTGGCATCCCAGCAGACACTCCTTCCCTCTCCCACTTAAGGGGAAACTTTAGCCTGGGAAAGTTTGACTCCCTCCTAAAAGCTACACTTACTTAAGCCAGCCTGAGCTCGGGTTTCAGGGCTCAGGGACTCTCTCTGTCTCTTTCTCTCTCCCTTTCTCCTTCACAAGACTTAAGTGCAGCTGCCCAGAAGTGCTGAGGAGGCCACGGAGCCAGGCTTCTTGGACACAGGCCCAGCTCTGTCCCTTTCCTCGTTTGGGGAACCTCGAGGTGGGGGAGGGGGTAGGAATGAGGAGCCTCAAGGAGGCAAAGCAAACCACGTATTAAGGAATGTGCCTGGGGGGAGCTGGTTCACCTGCGTGGTCAAGGCCAGGTCACCTAGTGGCCCGTTGTTCTACCCCCACCCGCTTACTAGCTCTGTGAAAACGTAAACACAATTAGAGGCTCTAGCCCCAACCCTTGCTGGTCCTCCTGAACCTTCCCTGTTCCCCTCCTGCGGAGCATTTTTATACCAAAATAATTAGGTAATTAATAATCACGTCGTGTACTGTGTTTCTGGCACACCACACATCTTAAACTTTGGGATCTGTGTGTAATAGATATGAATGTCAGGCACTCAGGAAACATCCCATTTCTTGGTTGTCTTTAAATCAGCTTAGCTTCAAACCTGAGCACCCACACCCTGGCGTGAAGGAACATTTCATGTCAGAATTACTTGTTCCCAACCCCCAGACTTGCACCAAGGGTGCAAGGAAAGGACCACTCAGCTGTGGGCCCCACAATGGTCCTCAAAGGCCAGTGCAAGACATGTAAATCTTTGCCAAAGCTGGGGCCGGTACCCAATGTCCTGCCTCCCTCTTTGCCCCACTCCGTCCTCCCCCAGGGTACGGGTTGTGCATCCGACTGTCTGCTCCTGCTCCGGGGGTGCATTGCTTTTTAGTTCAGGACAGTCTTGCCTCCTCTCTGCTTCTCAAAGGTGGTCTCTTCCCTTCCCCTAAAATCACCTGCTTAATAGCCTGAGAAGCCCTGATGACAGTGGTTAAGAGCCTCGGCTGCCAACCAGAAGGTTGGCAGTTCGAATCCACCAGCTGCTCCTTGGAAGCCCTATGGTACAGTTTTACTCTGTCCTACAGGGTCGCTATGAGTCAGAGTCAACTCAATGACGAGTTTTTTCTTTTTCTTTTTAAATAGCTTGACACTTCCACTAAAAACTCTGACTGGTTCTGCTTCCTACACTACAATGTCTGTCCCTGAAGTGAGGTGTTTCAAAACCTGGTGCTCTGCTCAAAATGGAAGCTGAGGGGTGGAATACGGAGAGAGACACAAGTTAAATGTCTCAGAGGTGCGTGCTGCACGTAGAATCTCATTAGTCTCACACCATTCCTATAAAGTAGGTAGGGCAAGTGTTAATACCCGGTTAGACATGTCTGCGGTGGGTTGGGTAGGCAGATGAGGGAGCTGCATTATGACCTGAGTCTTGGCGATGAGTCCGTGTCCACGCCGGCCTCCTGCCTTCCAGCCTTGGTCGCCTCTCCATAAAGGGCTCCAACTAAAGATAAAATGGCTGATGTATTCTGAATGCTGCGCACTGTGCAAGACTCTGTACAAAGTATTTTACATGTGATAGTTTGTTCAGTCTTCACTACAGCTCTTTGAGGTAGGTTATCCTGCCCTCATTTTACAGATGAGGACATTTGAGGCACAGAGAAGGGGGGCCCTCTGCTGGAGGTCACAGAGTGGATAATTGGTACAGCAGGATTTGAGCCCTGACCTCTGCAACAATGGGTCTCCCAGTGATTCAGCAACCTTTGGGGAGAAAGAAACCCGGGGAGAAAGGAGTGACTTTATCAGTAATTTTGTTTAGCTTTCTGACTCCACCCAGCCTCCAACAAAAGAGACAGTTCTGAAGACCCAGGCTCCACTCATCCACGTAAATTGCTTCTTACCACCACACCAAATCTCAACCAGGAGCTCAAACTCAAGGACATGTGCCCTCCTCTGTCCACTCCCTCTCCCAACCCAAACTCCACAGCCTCAGCTCTGACTAAAAAGCCTGAAGGAGGAGTACCCTGCCAGAGAGCCTGTGAGAGACCCAGGGGGTGGAGAGGGTTTGGCAGCCCCTCCCCTCCATCTGCTTCCAGCTGAGACACAGGATGGTGGGGAGGGGCAGGCGCCTATGGAGAGGAAGGTCAGGGCAGCCCAGAGGGGAGGCGGTGGTTGGTTTGCTGGCAGCCTGGGGGTTAGGGGGTTAGCTACTGAGGGATGACCTGGGTTACCCAAATGAAGCCCCCTGGTACATGCTCCCTCCCCTGCCCTCCATCTGCAGCTGGGAAGCCTGCAGGCAGAAAGAAACAGTATTGAGGCCCAGGAAGGCCAGCTGGGCCCTCACAGCACCCTTCTCACAAAACCTGGAGTGGTCTCCTTCACAGCTCATCTCCCAAAGGGCCTGGATGTGCTTGGAGAACGGAAACCCTGGTCCTCACATTACCGTTGTGCATCTGGGAAGGTGAGGCAGCCTTATGCAGATGAGCATTTATAGATGACCTACCCCAGAAAGGGAAAGGCAAGTCGGGACCCTGATTTCTCAACTCCAAACTCTGATTCCACACTCCGGGGACCTCCTCTACTGAGAGCTGTTTGTATTTCACCTTCTCCAGGCATCCATAGACTCCTGCCTTCCTCTCAGCCCCCTATCCTGACTCCCTCCAAACCATCGTAGTTATTGGTACTTATTGCTCACCCACTCCTAAGCACCAGATGCTATTCCAAGCACCTTACATGCTCCGGAGTGGTGCAAAGAGGGAGGTGGGAGATCTGGCACAGGTTCTCCATCATTCTGTGGGTCATAATCTACATAAATTATTTGGAATTCTTCTGTACGGGAGATTTGTCCATTCTCCCCCATTTATTTATATCAGCATGTGCTCAGGAATGTTTATTTTATACTTTGAGTTATCAAAAAAAAAAAAAAAAACCCTTGCCGTCGAGTTGATTCTGACTCATGGCGATCCCGTGTGTTAGAGTAGACCTAAGCTCCATACACTTTACAGGAGCAGGTTGCCAGGACTTTCTTTTGTAGCCCTGCAGGGTGGGTTAGAATCTGGTAGTTGAGAGCAATAAGACTATGTCTGTTTATTTTGTTGCTCAAAATCAATTAATTTTGTTGTGCCTGTCACCCAGGGGGAATTTCAGAAGGGTAGGGGACACTGCTCTGCTCTTGGTCCTTTGGTATTGAGAAAGGGAGGTGAGGATGGGGAGAGTCTGCTTAGACCAGTCAGGCTGTCTCTTCAGCTGCTATGCCCTGATACCACCATTCCCCCACCTTCTCCCCTTCAGTTCCCCCTGTCCTGCACCTGACCCTCGCCAGCTTCAGTTCAGTCCCTCGCCAAGTCTTTGTTGCTTCCACATCTAAAATATCACATCCTCTTTTCCCCCAGCCATTGTCCTAATTCACCATAACTTCCATCACTACATGGGGCGCCCTAGTGGCGCAATGGTTAAGCGCATGGCTGCTTAATGAAAGGTCAGCAGTTCAAACCCACCAGCTGCTCCATGGGAGAACGACGTGGCAGTTTGCTTCTATAAAGATTAAAAATTACAGCCTTGGAAACCCTATGGGGCAGTGCTACGCTGTCCTATAGAGTTGCTATGAGTAGGAGTTGCCTCCATGGCAATGTTTATTTATTTTTTTCCCATCATGAAAGCTTCCTTTCACTTCTCTCCATTTCATCCCCACATTCTGCTCTGGGGATGCCTTCCTCATACACAGTTGTGACCCTGTCGCCCCATCTCCAGCTCGGTGACCTTCAGGGCTCCCTGCACAATAACATCCTGCTTTCTTATCCCAACATTCAAGGCCTTCACAATTGCACCTTACTGCCTTTCTGGCTTCCTGTTTCTCTTCCCTGTACAAACCGTCTGCCAGTGTTTCCCTGAGGGAATTCTCTGAAATTTGTTAATTGGCATTGCTTAAAAATAAAAGGCTCTGTGGTCAAATAAATCTAGAAACCCTGGGTTGAAAAAGGTTAAACAACTTTCTTCATTAGGACTTCTCAGAGCCTCAGTGACTCCCCAAGAAAGGCTGCAGTATACAGAATTTCCCCAGCGTGCTTGTCTACAGCATCCTTTTTGGGGGTAGAATGTTTTGTAGGGCCAGTGGTCCACGGAACCACGTGGAAATACTCCCCAGTGTTTGGACAAACTGGGCCCCTTGCTGCTGCCAGAGTCTGCCTCAGGTTTTCTGGCCCCTGTGTCTTGTATCCCCAGCCTGGAAACATCTCCTTCCTCCATCTTCACCTACAAAAATCTTGCCCGTTCTTTAAGTATGTTTTTCTTGATTGCGTTCTTCCCCCAACCATGAACTTGTTCTGAGGTTCCTTTTTTTTTTTTAAATAATATTTTATTGTGTTTTTGGTGAAATTTTACACAGTAAATTAGGTTCCTATTTGACAATTTCTATGAAAATTGTTTAGTGACATTGGTTACATTTTTCACAATGTGTCAGCATTCTCTTTAATTGTGTTCTTGTTCCAACCCCAGTACTCTAGTTTCCCTGCCACCTTATCTTCTCTGCTTTGCTTTCAAGTAAATGTTGATCTCTTGGTCTCATATAGGTGGTTTTTTAACAGAACACTGTACTCATGGATGATGTCCTTTATTTTATGTGCCCCTATGCTATTTCACTAAACGGTCGTCTCAGGGGATAGTTTCAGTTCAAGGTTTAAAGAGCATCTCAGGACAGTAGTCTAAGGGAGCCCTCTGGTCTCAACTAGTCCAGTATCTGAGGGTTTTGTGTTTTTTTTTTTTTAATTTATTTTGTTGTTGTTGAGAATATACACAGCAAAACATACACCAATTCAACAGTTTCTACGTGTACAATTCAGTGACATTGATAACATTCTTTGAGTTGTGCAACTATTCTCACCCTCCTTTTCTGAGTTGTTCCTTCTCCCTTAACTAAGCTTCATATCTAATCTTTTCAGTTGCTGTTGTCACTTTGAGTCCATACAAATAGTTCTTCAAAGAGTGTAATGCTGAAGGCAGACATTTTTTTTACCAGTTAAGCTAAATTATTGTTTGGTTTTAAGAAGAATTCAGGGGATATTTCTGGTTTAAGGTTTAAAGATTATCTCAGGGTAATAGCTTCAGGGGTTCCTACAACCTCCGTGGGTCCAGAAAGTCTGGAGTCCATGATAATTTGAAATTCTGTTTTGCATTTTCCCCCTTTTGATCAGAATTCTCCTACGGAATCTTTGATCAAAATGTTCAGTAATGGTAGCTGGGCACCATCCAGTTCTGATCTCATAGAAAGGAGGCAGTTGTTCATGGAGGCAGTTAGCCACACATTCCATTATCCTCTTTCTGTTCCTGACTCTCCTTCTTTCTCTGTTGTTCCAGACAAATAGAGACCAGTTATCGTGCCTTGGATGGTCATTTGCAGGCTTTTAAGACCCCAGACACTATATATGCAGTGAGCTAGGAGGTAGAACAGAAGCACTGAACACATGATTAGGCCAGTTACCTGGGATGTCCCATAAAACTATGACCCTAAACCTCCAAACCAAGGAACCAAATCCTATGAGGCATTTGGTAGCAGCCTCAGCAGCTACTCTTTTGTTGTTGCTGTTATAAATATATCTATCACACAACTTTCGCCAACTCAGCTTTTAACAGGTGTACAACTTACTGACATCAGTTATAATAATTGGCTGTGTAACCCCACCCTTAGTCCATGTGATTTTTCCATCACCCTTAATCACCTTTTCCCCCTCTCTCCTGTCCCTGGTAACCACTAATAAACTTTGGCCTCTATACCTTTGCCTTTTCTTGTCTTTTTATATAAGTGAGGTCATATAATACTTGCACTTTTGTGATTGAGTTGTTTCAGTCAGCATAGTGTCTTCTACGAGCTGAGTAGTATTCATTGTATGTATGTACCACATTTTGTTTATCCTTTCATCTGTTGGTGGGCATTTAGGTTTTTCACACCTTTTGGTCATTGTGAACAGTGCTGCAGTGGACATCTGTGTACAAGTCTCTGTTTGAGTCTTTGCTTTTGAGTCTTTTGGTTATATACCTAGAAGTGTAATTGCTAGAATCAACTCAAGTGCGACGGGAAAATGGTAGTTCTATTTTTAGTTTTTTGAGGAACTGCCACATTGTTTTCCACAGCAGTTGTACCACTTTGCATTCCTACCAACAGGGAATAAAGGTTCCAGTTTCCCCACATCCTCACCAACATTTGTTATTTTCTGTGTGTGTGTGTATGTGTTTTTGATCTTAGCCAGCCTAGTAGGAGTGAAATGGTACTCACTGTGGTTTTGATTTGCATCTCTCTGATGGCTAATGATGTTGAGCATCTATCCATGTGTTTGGTGGCCATTTGAATGTTTTCTTTGCTGAAATGTCTATTCAAGTCCCTTGCCCATTTTATTGATTGGGTTATTTGTCTTTTTGTTGTCATCTGAGGTTCTTTAGAACCTGCATGGCAGCATTTCCGATAGCACTTATCAGTTGAAAGTATTTATTTTACCTATTTTGTCTACCTGTCTGGCAGCAACCCCCACTGTCTCCCAGGTTAGACCCTAAGCACCTTAATGGCAGGGCTGTGGCACATGTTGTTTTATTCTTCTCAGAGTCTTTACATAGTGTATCACCCTGGCTGTGCCTCAGAATCATCTTTGCAGCTGGTTTGTTTTATATTTTTTAATAAACTTTTTATTTTAGAATAGCTTTAGATTTACAGAAGAGTTGCAAGGATGTTACAGAGTTCCTGTGTATCCCACACCCAGTTTCCCCTACTACTAACCTTTTACATTACTTTCGTGTATTTGTCACAACTAAAAACCAAAAACGAAACCCAGTGCCATCGAGTCGATTCCAACTCATAGCAACCCTATAGGGCAGAGTACAACTGCCCCATAGGGTTTCCAAGGAGCGCCTGGTGGATTTGAACTGCCAACCTTTCGGTTAGCAGCTGTAGCTCTTAAACACTATGCCACCAGGGTTTCCAACTAGTGACCCAATATTGACATATTATTACTAACTAAAGTCCATACTTTATTTGGATTTCCTAGCTTTTACCTCATGTTCTTTTTCTCTCCCAGGATCCTATCTAAGATACTACATTCCATTTAGTTGTCAGATGTCCTTAGGTTCCTCTAGACTGTGACACAATTGCTCAGGCTTCCTTTATTTTTGATGACCTTGACAGCTTTGAAGAGTACTGGTCAAACATATCTTAGAAGTCCTTCAATATGGGTTTGCCTGATATTTTTCTCATGGTTAGACAGGAGTTATGGATTTTGGGGAGGAAGACTACAAAGGTAAAGTGCCGTTCTCACGATACCATATGAAGGGTACATACTATCAACATGACTTATCACTGTTGATGTTGACCTCGATAGCCTGGCTGAGGTGGTGTTAAGTTTTTCCACTGTAAGGTTCCTCTTTTCCCCCCTTTCGGTAGTGTACTCTTTAGAAGGAAGTCACTGTGTGCAGCCACATTCAAGGAAGTGAAGGTGGGGGAGGGGGGTTAAGCATTTATTCAATCATTTGTATCAGTTTATACTCAGGAGTGTTTATTTTATGCTTTGAATTATAATCCAATACTACATTTTTTATTTTGCTGTTCAAATTGTTCCAGCTTTGGCTTTGGGGAGCTCTTTGAGTTGGCATCCGTTTCCCTTTGACTCACCCCAGTCATTTTGTTGTTTGCTTTTTTCATTTCCTTGCTTTCTAACACTACAGGATGCTCAGGTTCATCTTGTACATCTTCAGCCGTTTCCAACACTCAATCATTTCTCCAAGGAGCCCTGGATCCTTTTACTGGAGAATGGTATTAGAAACCACAATCTAAGTGCTGAGTGTGCTTGTTGCTACTGGGGTGACATTGCTTCTAGGTTCTCTTAGTGGACAGAGCTATATGTGTGTATACTAACGTGTGTGTCTGTATATGTGGGGGGGGTGGGTATTGTGAATATTGTATGCTCTTGGGTTAATTCTGACTCATAGCGACCCTATATGGCAGAGTAGAACAGCCCTGTATGGTTTCTTAGGGTGAAATCTTTACAGGAGCAGATCACCAGGTCTTTTCTCCCACAGAGTAGCTAGTGGGTTCTAATTGCTGACCTTTCAGTTAGCAGCTGAGTTCTTAAACATTGCACCATTAGGGCTCTTTGTGTGTGTGTATATATATATATAACATATATCTTAATATAAGGTAAATATGAATTAATATTGATGTTTCTGACTCTGTAATCTCGTACCACATAGTTCATTCTAACCTCCCTCTCTTTAGTCAGCTTTTTAAAACCTCAGTTATTTTTAATCACTATCTCCAAGGTTGGGCCAAAGAGCACTCCAAATGTGGAGAAATACTATAGCAAGCACTCAACTCTTAGTTAAATTTAATTGGCTTTAGAAAAACCCAGTGCTGCAGTCACAGATGTGCAGAATATTCTAGACCTGTGGGTGTACCTCCTGCCCCTGAGGAAAAAAAAAAAAATGTGAGGCAAATAGCTTTCACCTTCCCCCAGGTGACGCTCTGCAGAAAACAGCCCACAGCCCTTGCTAAGGTGTCCATTACCTCTTGTTTGGATGTTTCTGCTCATTTCCTCCTGTATCGGTTTCCCCCAAACACCTGATACTTCCTGCGTGAGGCCAGGCTGTCTGGGATCCATTACGGGCTGTGGCAGAATCCTCAGTGACTGTTCCTGCCTGTCTCCCCTTGGCTCAGCAGCCAGTCTAGTCCCTTCTTTCCCTGCGGTGATAATCAAGGCATGTGTCTGTTTCTACTCAGAGTCCACAAAGCTTGAAATGATCAGAGACCATTTTACGAACGAGGAACAGATCCAGGGAACATAGCCACTTGGTGGCAGGAGCAAGAAGTAGAACCTAAGCGTCCAATACTCTTCAAATCCACTTCATCCCCTGTCCACCCTTCAAAATGCTTGGCTGGAATTGTGGTGGTATGTGGGGAAGACTTCTCGGCTGCGTGTCTTTACGGCCACTGCGAACTAAAACGCCCCTGGACACAGTCTTGACTTTCTGCAGAATGTCCCATCATGAGTGCCTGAGACTCCTCTACAAATCAACACTACACGATGTCCCAAGCTCACTGGTTTTATTCCACACTGACCTTAAGCTCCAGAGCCAGAGGAGAGGGCGGAGAGGCACAGACCTGAGAAGAGCTAAATGATAGCTGCCCTGTCCTCCAGTTGGAGAGGGAGGCATTTGGTCTCAGCAAAACCATGGCCAGCACGTGCTTGTCTTTCGGACCTTCTCTCCCTGCTCTGATCCTTGTATCTCTCCTCCACCCTCCTGGTATCCCCTGCTCTCAGCCTGCCCTCAGGCTGCCCCTCATCCCTGCTCCATCAGCATTTCATTCAGGCCAGCCTTCCCCAAGCGCAAATATGCTCCAGAATGACCTCTCACCACCCCTCCTCCGCCCCCATCAAAGCTTCCATTCCTTTGTGAAGGCATTTGGAAAGCAGCCTGATTAAAATAGGGGACAAGACACTTTCAAAATGCAGGAATTTGTCATCTATTTTGAATATCTGGGTTGGAAATATTTGGATGACTCCTTATTGCTGCTCTTGATACTTTGCCTTCAGCATGACTCAGGTGTTCCCTAGCCACATTTTTTTTTTCACGCTGAACCGAAAGTCTTGCGATTCTGTTGCAAGGTTGCATTTACTTGCACCTGCCCATCCTCCCCAATCCATTTGCCTGTTTCAGTAGCTTCCATAGGTAGCCTTTTTCTCTTGCCACTTATCTTGCCACCTTTGCTTCTAGAGAGCCCTTAAACTGGCTTCGGGGCAGCGGTCTCTGCTTTTCTTCCTGGAGCGTAGCCCAACCCCTGCAGCCTGCCTCAGCTGCCAGCTCCAGCCTGCATTCACCTTCCCCCCCAGTCCCCAGCAGAAAGGACTGATGACAGGAGGAAGCTCACTTTTGCTGCCGTTGCAAAAAGCCCCAGCAGCAGCTGCGTTGTCACTCAATTCAGAAGCTCCTTCCCGGTGTGAAAGGTATTTTGTGATTATGCATAGTTCCCCAGTAACGGAAACTTTTCCGCTCTCTGCAAGCTTCATCATAAATGCTTGTTCCTTACTCCCTTCAGAAATCTTTGTAACCGCACAGTATTTTAGGAAGGTTTCCTTTGCCAGTATATACAGTATGATATAAATTTACACCAAGGAATGATGACCAGTGGTCCTCCCTCTAAGGATTTTACCACTGAATCCAAATATATTTCATTGATTGAATCTAGGAGGGGCTTATAGATTGCTTTCTTTTTTTCAGGGGGGTGGGTGGAAGGTTGAGTCCCAGGGTGGTGCACATCGGTTAAATGCTCAGCTGCTAACCAAAAGGCTTCAGTTTGAGTCCACCCAGAGATGCCTTGGAAGAAAGGCCTGGTGATCTTTGTTATTGTTGTTGTGTGCCACGAAGTTGATAATGACTCTATAGGACAGAGTAGAACTGCCTCCCAAGGTTTCCTAGGCTGAAGCCTTTATGAGAGCTGATCACCAGGTTCCCCGTCCCCCACTCCATGTGAAGAGAGGCTGGTTGGTTTGAAACGCTGACCTTTTGGTTAACAGCTGAGCACTTAAGTGTTGGGCCACCAGGGCTCCGTATGGAAGGAGTACGGGATTAGGAATCGGACAGATCTGAAAACCAAAACCAAACCTGTTACCTTCTGGTTGATTCCGATTCATAGTGACCCTATAGGACAGAGCAGAACTACCCTAATAGGGTTTCCAAGGAGTGGCAGGTGGATTTGAACTGCTGACCTTTTGGTGAGCATCCAAGTGCTTAACCAGTCCACCACCAGGGCTCCTAGTGACCCTGTAGCTACCTGTTAAAAAGCAAAAACAAAACCCTGTTGCTGTCAAATTGATTTTGACTCATAGTGACCCTGTAGGACAGAGTAGAACTGCCACCTTGGGTTTTCAAGCAGCAGCTTTTGAATTCCAACTGCTGACCATTTGGTTAGCAGCCCAGTTCTTAACCCCACTGTGCCACCAGGGCTCCTCTATAGCTACAGGTATGCCACCAAAACCAAAACCAAACCCGCTGCCGTCGAGTCGATTCCGACTCATAGCGACCCTATAGGGCAGGGGGAACTGCCCCGTGGAGTTTCCAAGGAGCGCCTGGCGGATTCAAACTCCTGACCTCTTGGTTAGCAGCCGTAGCACTTAACCACTACACCACCAGGGTTTCCGGTGTGCCACCAGGGCTCCTCTATAGCTACAGGTCCCCTCATTTAGCCTTTGGGTGGTGTAATAGGTTCGAGTCCACCCAGAGACTCCTCAGAAGAAGGAGGAGTCTGCTCCAGAAACCCTATTTAGCACATTTCTACTCTGACACACATGGGGTCGCCATGAGTCAGGATGGACTCGACAGCAACTTTTTTTTTTTGTAGGGGTAGGTGGACGGTAGGATAAGATTCTCTTAAATCATATCACCACTCTACCTAAACCAAATCAAAACCAAACCCATTGCCATCGAGCCGATGCTGACCTAGTATATATACATCTATCGTGTATCCAGCTCCAGGTGAAGGGGGTGGAAATGAGTGTTACGCTCCCCACCCCAGTTCCTTTCCTTCAGTGAGGTGGAGGATTGGTAAGAGCTTAAATCCAGTACCCTCTGGAGACCCCCTAGGTTCATGATCAAAGGCAACGAAGGTGGATAGGCTTCCCCACTTACAATAATGAATACAACTACCACCATTTGCTGAGTGCCTACCATGTGCCAGGAGCTGTGCTAGCACTTAGCATCCACAAAAACCAAACCCACTGCTGTCTAGTCAGTTCCGACTCATGGCTTCCCCATAAGGTTTCCAAGGCTGTAAATCTCAATGGAAGCAGACTGCCACATCTTTCTCTCATGGAGCCACTAGTGGTTTTGAACTACCGACCTTTTGCTTAGCAGTCCATTGCTTTAACCACTGCACCACCAGGGCTCCTTGCAGTTAGCATACGTTATTTAATTTAAAAAAGTAAATATAATCACCTCCATTTTTCAAGTGGCTTTTGGACATTAAAACTCTTGCCTAAGCGTACATAGCTCACGGTAGAGCCAGAATTCAAACCCCAATCTGTCTGATTCTAAAGCTACCACCTGCCCACCCCTGGATATTGGTTCAGAGTAGACTGGGGTTCTAAAATTAATTAATGTGATACCCCACCCTCTCCTGAAACCCTCCTGACTTTGTGGACCAGGAGCTGATGGAGAAATAAGAACAAAAGGCAATTTCTTCAAAGCCCTCCCTCCGGTGAAGGGTCAAGGGTTCTCATCCCCCTCTGTGATCTCAAAGATTCAAGATTTGGCTGTATGAAAGTAAAGGAATGCCTACCCAGGCATTTTATATCTAATTGCAACATAACATGAAAAGGACAGTGTGGATTATTACATGTGTCAAATTAACTTGGTTGTAAGTTTTCCTTAAACACCACATTATTTTGCTGTATATTCAGCCTTTGTAGTTACTCACATAGCAAGTTTGTCTGCTCTTCATTTAAAGAGGGAGGGGTGGCGGAGGTGCCACCAAGTGCTATGGACAGGACAGGTCAATGGCTCTTGGCTCATTGGTGGGGGCAGGGGTGAGGGTGGTCGGGGAGGTTCGCATTGGAGGATCGGGGGCCACGGCAGGTGTGTGTGAGGCAGGAAAATTGCTGCCACACGAGGAATGCGAATTCAAACAGCTTGTAGTCTACTCCCACGGAATCAAAGAGGACTTCCTGGTAAAAGTGGAATATTTTGAACAATGTGTTGAATTGAGGGTTCAAGGGGGGTGATATGGGGTGTTAGAGGTGGTAATGTTTCCCTGGGGGGTGCAATCAGTTAACACATTTGGCTGCTGACCAAAAGGTTGATGATTTGAGTCCACCCAGAGGCACCTCCAAAGAAAGGCCTCGTGGTCTACTTCTGAAAGGTCCCAGCCGTTGAAAACCCTGTGGAGCACAGTTCTGTAACACCCACGGGGTCGCGTGAGTCCTAACTGACTCAATGGAATCTTTTGTTGTTGATGTTAATACTCCCAGATATAGATTTCCACACAAATTATGGACACTACATAGCCAAATCAGAGCTGAAACTTAGCCATCCGTGGTATTTACAGTCTAAGCACTACTCAAAACCGGGGATCCCATCACACCCCCTAAGAGAACGTGCCCTTTGCTAGAACATTCTCAAGGAATCCTAAGACAGAAGTCCTCCCCCTTTTTGTAGGAACTTGATGTAATTTTGTAGTCTTGAACTCACTAAGCGAAGGGGTAATCAGTGAAACTCAGGAGTAGAATTGGGGGGAGGAGGCACTGTCTTGCTGAATGCACCTTTCTGATCAAAATCCCATACCCAAAACCAGGGATCCCTTTCTGCGAGCCTCTCACTCAAAGAAAGAGGTTCAGGTATCACACAATTATCACTGACACCCACCCCGATAGAAAGTAACTACTGGGGGGATTTCTGAGAGCCAACATGATTAGTCCAATTAATCTCTAACGATGAATTATTCTGTCTGATAATCGTCTTCGCAAGCAAAGGATTCGTTCTCTGGCTGACAGCAAGGAGTCAAATGTCCTTTATCTCTCTTCCCTGTCCCTGACATGATAGAATGAAATTGGCTCTCAGTTTGATAAATTCTTCCTCTATTAAAAAGGAGGCTGGTTAGGGGGCAACAGAGGCTGGGACCTGGGCTGCTGGGTGTGCTGCCTGCTCACGCTTGACCTTGAGTTTAAGACCTCAGTTTAGTCTGGAGGGGCCCCGGAGGTCACAGTCCCCGGACTCTCTGTTAGCCCCAGACTGGAACCATTCCCTAAGCCAACTCTTCAGACAAACTGGACTGTAAGACAGAAAATGATACTGGCGAGGGTGAGCTTCTTGGCTTAAGTAGACAAATGAGACTGTGTGGGCAGCTCCTGTCTGGAGGTGAGGTAACAAGGCAGAGGGGGACAGGAGCTGGTTGAATGGACATGGGAAATACAGGGTAGAGAGAAGGAGTGTGCTCTTACATTAGTGGGAGAGCAGCCAGGAATACACAGCAAGGTGTATATAAGTTTTTGTATGAGAGACTGACTTGATTTGTAAACTTTCACTTAAAGCACAATAATAATAATAATAAAAGACCTCAACTTATCCAGTAGAATGTGGCGAGAATTTAGTCCAAGCTTTGTGATGGTTAGCAGATTAATCAGGTTATTTTCACCGGCTCTGTGTTAGTTTCCTAGGACTCCATTACAAAGCACCACAAACTAGCTGGCTTAAGACAACAGAAATTTATTGCTAGGAGTCCAGAATCAAGGCGTTGGCAGGGCCATGCTTGCTCTGAAGGTTCTAGAGGAAGATCCTTCCTTGCTCTTCCTAGCTTCTGGTGGCTCCCGGCATCCACGGTGTGCCTTGGCTTGTAGCTGCATCACCCCAGCTTCTGGTGGCACCCGTCATCACATGGTCTCCTCCTCTGTCTGTATCTCTGTGTCCAAGTTCCCCTCTTCTTAAAAGACACCAGTCATAATCGATTTAAGGTCCAGCCTAATCCACTATGACCTCAGCTTGATTACATCGTACGGATTTCCAAATAAGGTCACATTCACAGGTTCCAGGTGAGCATGAATTTTGGGGGGACACTCTTTAGCCCAGTACATGCTCCCAAAAAGCAACCAATCCCATCACACCCCCTAAGAGAGTATGCCCTTTGCTAGAACATTCTCAAGGAATTCTAAGGCAGAAGTCCTCCCCCTTTTTGTAGGAACTTGACGTAATTTTGTAGTCTTGAACTCACTAAGCGAAGGGGTAATCAGTGAAACTCCGGAGTAGAATCGGGGGGAGGAGGCACTGTCTTGCTGACTGCACCTTTCTGATCAAAATCCCAAACCAAATTTGGAGAGAGGTGTGTGCTGTCGTGGGAGTGTGGTGGAAGCCGTGCCGGGGTTTCAGAGCCATCATATGGGGTGTCTGCTCCCCCAGGGTCAGTGGCCTGTCCACTGCAAGGGGCTGGGTTCCAGAGCGGCTCTGAACTCTGAACTTCCATATTGCACATGGGCACAAGATTTTGCACACAATTTCAGGGGTCCGTGGACCCTCTGTCAACCTGAGTGAACAAATCCTGATATTACAATGCATGGGCCCTACCCTCAAGGAAGTTAAACTCTATGGCAGGGAGCAGTGGAGGGGGTGTCATGAAAGTCCACAGTACTATAAGATGGAAAGGAGTTGCATGGAATCCAGACTTTCTGGGAGCCGTTGAGGCTGGATGGACCCCCCAAAACTATTACCCTGAGTTAATCTTTAAACTTTAAACCAAAAATATCTACTGAAGTCTTCTTTAAACCAAACAATGTTGTTGTTGTTTTTGTTGTTAGGTGCCTCAAGTTGGTTCCAACTTACAGCAACCCTATGTACAGTAGAACAAAACACTGCCCGGTCCTTCGTCATCCTCACAATTGTTGCTATGCTTGAGCCCATCATTGCCGGGTGGAAACACCACGTTTGCTTGGTGTGACTTGTCTCAGCCAATAAATCAGAGATTAAGGTGGGAGACTAGAAAGACACTTTTATTTCATTGTGCAAGGAAAGGAAAAATCGGGGCTGCAGCTGCCAAGGTGGCTCAGCGAGGGCAAGGGGGAAGGTTACTTTTATGGGATTTACAAGCAGAAAGTTCATACGAGTTACATCTTGACTGCTGTCTCCATGGGCATTGGTTGTAGATCCAAGTAAAATGAAATCTTTGAGAACTTCAATCTTTTCTCCACTTATCATGATGTTGCGTACTGATCCAGTTGTGAGAATTTTTGTTTTCTTTATGTTGAGGTATAACCCATACTGAAGGCTATAGTTGTTCATCTTCATCAGTGCTTCAAGTCCTCTTCGCTTTCCTAAAACAAGGTTGTGTTATCTGCATATCGCAGGTTTTTAATGAGCCTTCCTCCAGTTCTGATGCAGAGTTCTTCTTCATATAGTCCAACTTTTTAGATTATTTGCTCAGCATAGATTAAGTATGGTGTCTTAGTTATCTAGTGTTGCTATAAGAGAAATACCACAAGTGACTAGTTTTAACAAACAGAAATTTATTCTCTCACAGTCTAGTAGGCTAGAAGTTTGAATTCAGGGCACCAGCTCCAGGGGAAGGCCTTCTCTCTCTGTTGGTTCTAGAGGAAGGTCCTTGTTGTCAATCTTCCCTTGGTCTATGGGCTTCTCAGTGCAGGGACCCTGGGTCCAAAGGACACTGTCTGCTACTGGCACTACTTTCTTGGTGGTATGAGGTCCCTCTGTCTCTCTGCTCACTTCTCTCTTTTATATCTCAAAAGAGATTTACTCAAGGTACAACCTAATCGTGTAGACTGAGTCCTGCCTCATTAACATTAACATACCTGCCTCTAATCCTGCCTCATTAACATCACAGAGGTAGAACTTAGAACACATAGGAAAATCATTTCAAATGACAAAATGAGGGACAATCACACAATACTAAGGATCACGGCCTAGCCAAATTGACACACATTTCTGGGAACATATGGTAAAAAGATACAACCCTGATTCACACCTTTCCTGGTTTTAAACCCACGCAGTTCTGCTTAATTAGTAAAGAATGTTTGCCTTGAGCATTGTGCTGTTTTAAAGAACTATCTATGTGGAATCAAGTTGACAACAGCAACCCAAAAGATCAGATAGGAAGCTTACGGGCCAGTGAGTTTATGTTAATGAAACCTGTTGGTGTGGAGTTAATTTTGACTCACAGCGACCCTGTAGGACAGAGTAGAACTGCTGCATAGGGCTTGTGAGGCTGTAATCTTAATGGAAGTCAACTGCCATATCTTTCTTCCACAGAGCGGCTGTTGAGTTCTGTCCACTGACCTTTTGGTTAGCAAGTAGCCTAGTGCTTCACCACTGTGCCACTAGGGCTTCTTATGGTAATGGAGGAGGAACAGTTGGGAAAAGGAGTGAGAATGGTTACACAACTTGAAGAATGTAATCAATGTCACCGAATTATACACGTAGAAATGGCTGAATTGGTGTATGTTCTGCTATGTGTATTTTCAACAACAACAAAAAATGAAATAAATGATTTAAAAAAAGATGGAAAGGAATTGATATAAAAAAGGAGTCAACCTTGGTGCTTTTGACATTTTGGGCCAGATCTTTGTTGTGAGGGACTGTCCTGTGCATTGTAGGACGTTTATATCAGCATCTCTGGCCTCTACCCACCAGGTGCCAGTAGTACCCCCTCTCAAATCATGACAATCAACTCCCAAATGTCCTCTGGTGAGCAAAATCACCCCCGTTGAGAACTACTCTAATGGAGATGCAAGCAGTATGCATATCCCCTGGAGAAAGTGTGATTCATTCTGGAATATGTGGTTTGGAGGCCGAACTGAGAGAGCAGCTTCTTATGTTTTTCTCAGCTTTTTATCCCTAGAATCCAGCACAGTAGTTGGCGCCTAGAAGATGCTGAGAGCATGCTCACTGAGTAGATAAACGAGTGGATGGATGAATGAGGGAGGGTCAGACAGCAGAAAATGGGGGAGGAGGGGGAGAGCAGAAGGTGTTCCAGGTTGGAGGAACAGCATGAGCAAAGGCACGGAGGAGCAAAAGGGCAGGTGTCTACAGGGAATTGCAGGCAGCCCAGTCCCTCCGCCATGGGTTAGGAACAGGACTGTGGCGTGAGCAGCCCTGGCTTAGGAAGCTGTGGGATCTCCTTTTTTGCAGACCCTATTTAAGCAATAAGTGGGTAAAAAAAAAGCAGGCTGTAAATACAGTTCTGTCTGGGAGGGGAAAGAGAATGGCCTGTAAACCCTCCTGCTAATTGATCACAACGCCTCTTCCCTCTAAGCCTGGACATGGCCTCAGAATACCTCAACACAGCCCACTAAGAAGTTGCTACCAATTGTTTGGAGTTGGAACACCAGATATCACCTGTTTTCCCTCCCCGGCTCCAGTCCAGGGGCCTAATGTCAGAATTGGGGAATGCTGTTCTGCTTGAGGAAGTCCCTCGGTGACCCAAATGGTTAACAGGCTCTACTGAAAACCCAAAAGTTGGAGGTTCGAATCTACCCAGAGGTCTAAAAATCAACCATTGCAAACCCTGTGATGGATGGTTCTATTCCGACACACATGGGGTCATCAGGAGTCGATTCAGCAGCTGCTGGTGGTTCCGCTTGAAAGGGGGGCATGAGCCTGTCTCTTGTTTTTTATTTAATTGTTATGAAATGTATACGTATAAAACACAACATTTGCCAATTCAGCATTTTTCGTGTTGAATTTGGTGCTCTCAGCTACATTAATCATGCTGTGTAACCATCACCAATAATCGTTGACAAAGCTTTCGTCACCATAATCAGAAACTCATAAGCGTCTCTTGGTCATTGTTCAGGCTCCACGTGTTGCTCGCTCCTTCCTGGATTACGTCTCCTTTCCCTCTACTCTACCCCATTCCTTCTTGGCTGTGGGGCTGCCCCGTGCCTGAGTTCTTCTCTTCTGCCGCTATCTCATCCTTCATTCGCAAACATTTAATGAGCCTGGGTTATGTGCGCTGAAGATACAGCAGGGGACTCACGCAGTTGTTGCTCAGTAGGTGATGATATAGACCAGCTAGCTGCCAGCTACCTTACTATGTGGTGAGTGCCGGCTTGCCAGAAACGGGATGCCGTGGGAGCCCAGGGACGTGTCACCTAAGAGCTGGCTGATGCTTGCTGAGACCCTTTTAGGGAGAGGATCAGCCGAGAGCTGGCTCCTGGGATGGAATGACAAATTGTACTAGCTTTACGAGTTTGGGATGGTGAGTTTTATTGTAGTTTTTTCCAGTGTGTGTTAAAGAGCTGAATGTACAGTAAAATATATATGTCTGCCTGCCCGGGGAAAATCACTGCAGCTCCCTGGTAATAGGAGTTTATAATGGCCAGAAAATGCAGGAAAATCTTTAGAGTGAGTTCCCAATCCCCATTAAAAATGTTTATGGTGCTAGGGGAGCCATTTGCCTCTGATTTGTGCCTGATACGGGAGAACCAAGGCTGCAAAGATGTCAGGGAGGAAGACAAAGGCCTACATGTGGATGGGTCAGGTGTTCACTGGGAACATGGCATGGAGCGTGGCTGTCTCTGAGTCTGTCCTCAGGTGGGAATGGAGGCAGAACCCTGGATTAGGCACCTGTAGAGAAGAATGGAGTCCCTGGGTGGTATAAACAGTTAATGCGCTCGGCTGCCAACTGAAAGTCTGGCGTTTTGAGTCCACCCAGAGGCGCTTCAGAAGAAAGGCCTGGCTATTGACTTCTGAAAAATCAGCCACTGAAAACCCTATGGAGTACAGCTGTACTGTGACACAGATGGGGTCGCCAGGAGTTAGTATGGACTCACCAGCAACTGGTTCCTGGTTTTTTACTGGATCCTAGGGTTTCTGGGTAGTCACTGCACCAGGTGCTGGGCATTCAAGCGTGGGTAGAACATGGTCTTTGCCCTGGAGCCAGACAGATGTGTAAAGAGGTGCAGGCAATTAGGTGATACAGGGGCTGTGATAGGAGTCTGCTATACGCTCCAGCAGAGACCTAAGAAAGGAGGAGTGATTTCTACCCAAGGGGAGTGGCCAGATGAAGCTGAGTCTGCATCACCAGGGGATGAGGGTCTCACTTGCTGCCTCTCAAACAGCATTTCCTGGGCACCTGCTCTGTACTGCCCAGTGCTGGTGGGGATGGAGCTACAGAAGAAGCATAGCGTCTTGTAGGGGCGACAAGACCAGCAGGCACCAGATGTTACCACAGAGGCAGTATCTACTCTCGGACAAAAAGAGTGGCTGAGACACCAGATGTTCTGGAGCTTGAAGAGGAAGTGATCACTGGAGTGGCCCAGGAAGGCTTCTTGGAGCAGGTCTGACTTGACTGGTCACTGTAGGGTGGGTAGGATTCATGGCTGCAAGGAGGCCCTTTAGAAGAGAACAGTGGGAGAAGGGAGAGAGCAGAGGTGCAGGAATGCCCACGGGTTGGGAGGCAGTGAGAGATGAGCCTGAGTGGGCAGAGGGAATACGTAGGGAAATCAGGCCAAAAAAGTAATTCAGGTGCTGACTGTGGAGGGCCTTGAATGCCAGGCCAAGGACTCAAATATCATTTGAGAGACACTGGATTCTCATGTTGCAGAGGCCCCTGGTTGGAAGGATGGTAGCTCTCAGACTCCTCGAGCTGGGGAACAGATAAGGCCAATCTGAAGCCATCAGAGCCATCCCCCAGCCTTGAGCCCTGGCTTAGCCCTCTTGTACAAAATTCTCTCGCGGCAGCATGTCCCCAGGTTGGCTTCTGGTGGGGGAGGGGACAGGCACAGACATCAGTTCAGTCAAGACTCTGCTCACCTCTGTCCCCAGGAGCCTTGGCCACCGTTCCCATGGCAACCTGCCTCTGTGCAGAGCAGAGGGAGCAGAGGGCACAGGAACATGGAGCTGGAGGAGACAGCAGGCAGGCAGCCACGTAATCATCATTGGGGACCCCCTCAATTGAGGGGTGGAGGGATAGGGGAGCTACTCACTGTAACGGGAACTGGGAGCAATGGCCAGGAAACCATGAGGGCCAAGGCATGCGCTTTGTTCTTTGAAGGAGAAAGACTGCTGACCAAGCGGGAGCTGGGTGCAAGCAGCTGAGTTCCTGTCCCACCTTCTGAACTGGGGTGTCCCCTTATTGTGCTCTGGCTCATTAAAGATAGATGACCCCAGGGAGGTGGGGCAGGGGTCACCAGCTGCTGGAGCCTCTTTTCCAGCAATGGGCTAGGATCATTTACAGGGAGAAGGCGACCAGGACCCCAGTCCTGGCTCTGGAGGCAGGAGGGGGAGCTGGCCTCCACGGGTGGGCCAGCAGCAAGACCCTAAGAATAGGTCCATCCTATTGACAAAGATTAGAAGTGAGCCAAGAGAGCCATAAACAGCTGGGAGCGCATGTGTTCTGCTAGGTTGCTAGTTCACTGAAAATCTGCGAAGGGCGCGATGCGGAATAGCCAGAGGGGCAGAAGGGGATGAGCCTTGGAGTGGGACTCTGGGCAGTTGGGTTCTAATCACAGCCGTGCTGCTTGGTAGCTGAGACCTCAAACACATTGCTTATCCTGGACTCCGTCTCTTCAGCTGCAGGACGAGCCCTCGAAAGCCCTGCCTCACAGGATTATTGCAGGGGTTAAATGACATCATGAATGTGAAAGGGCCTGGCCTTGCTTCCAGAAGACAGATGAGATAGTCTGCCAGGGTCCATATATTTCCAAGAATCAAGGCTGGCTAGGCCCTAAGTACTCATTTTCTTACCCGTTCTTTGCTGGAGGAAACCCTGGTTGCATAGTGGTTAAGTGCTACGGCTGCGAACCAAAGGGCTGGCAGTTGAAATCCACCAGGCGCTCCTTGGAAACTCTATGGGGCAGTTCTGCTCTGTTGTATAGGGTCACTATGAGTTGGAATCGACTTGACAGCACTGGGTTTGGTTTTGGTTTGGTTTTGTTTGCTGGAGCACCTTTCTCTGAGCCCACCCTTCCTCCAGCTCTGAATTTACCCCAGGCCAACCTCTTCCCGCTCAGGCCTTTCTGCTCTGCCCAGGAGGAGTTCAGGGCATTCCCTTGCACCAGGTAAATAGCAAGTGACATCTGTCTTTTCTCTGTCCAGCCAGGGCAATGCCTCCCACACGCCTGCACCCAGGGCACCTTTGCAGGGGTGCAGGCAGCTCACGGACCACACCCACTTCCTCTGGTGCCCCTGCTGCCTACCCTAGGACCCTGTAACACGTCTCTCTGTGGACGATAACACGTCTCTCTGTGGACTTTCTGCAGACGGGCTTGCCCTCTCTCCACGCCCTAGTCATCCTGCTGAATCCAGTGTGGTTCCTGATCCAAGCTGGACCTTTCTGAGCACCCAGAGGGGGATCTTCCCCCTCCCCCAGCCCGTCCCTGCTCTTTCTTTAAGAGGGCTCTGGAGAATGAAGCCATGTTGGGTTCTTCCAAAAGCCCTCAACCACATTTGGCCAGCCAGGAGAAAATTGGCCTATGGGGAAGGAACTGGGGCTCCACCCTGGGATGAGGTGCTGTCGCTGAACTCAGACGTGGCTTTGTCGCTCTGCAGACCTGAAAACCTCTTCAGGGGAGGCTTTTTCCTGGGAATTTGGGTCCATTCAAATGGTGACCAATCCTAAGGTGCTTGATGACTGAGGCATAGGGCTAGGCTGCCCTGGGGTGTGTGCAGGCCCTGGAGGGCTTGGGCAAGGGCCGGGAGAAGGCCTGGCCACCTCCCAGACCTCCACTATTGCCTCTTCCAGAGCCTCACTTTGATGGAGGTCTAAAATTCTCCTGAGAAGCCTCCACCCTACTGCTCAACCCACCACCGGTCAGTGGCAGGAGCTCGGGGGGCTCCTTCAGGAGAAGAATCTGAGCACGTGTGCGCCCACTCACCCCCTTTCTCCCCACTCTTCACATGTCTTCCCCTACTCTCAGGAAAGGCAGGAAACGGGCTGATTCTTTTTCTCAGAAGGAGAAACTGAGGCCCAGAGAGGCTGAGCAGATTGCAGATTGCTCCCAGGTGACAGTAGGTGCTGGGACTGGGACCCAGGGGTCTCGATTTCCAGCCTGGTGCTCAAGCTCTGAAGCCACTTGCCCTCCAGATGTGGAGGTCCTTTGGACTCCTCCAGTGAGACGCCAGCTAGTGGGGGCAGGGCAGGGCTAGGTGCGGTGAGGTGGGGAGCCCCCAGTCCTGCACATGTGTTACTCGTGAAGGAGAGAGTGAGGGGGGCGGGGGAAGGAGACCGTGGCTCTGCTTTTTGGCTGCAGCTGGTTCCCAGGCTCCCGCACTGGAATTGGACGGAAGAGGAGAATTCCGAATGATCTGATTAGGCAGCCGAGCACAGCCATTGGTCTTGGCAAGCAGGCATCACAACCTGCCTGCCAGACACTCAAGGAAGGTTCTCCAGAGGCCAGAAGCTTTGCAGGTTCCAGAGCTGGGACAAAGCCCAGTGGGGAGAAAGGGCTCCCTCGAGGAAGCGTTGGACAGGAGAGGTGGCCGCCCCCAAGGCGTAGACTAGCTGGCTGGTGGCCCTACATCTTGGAGCTGGAGAAAAACACTTGGCCTGGCCGGTAGCCCATTACTCCCCTGTCTCCTGGTAATTCTGTATCTCATTCATTCCAGGTCGTGCAGGACAGGCCTCATCCTGTGATCTGTGGGGTAGGATTCCAGCATGTCGGTCAGGAAAGGCCTCCTGGTGTCTAGCGATAAGGTCTTTGTTGTCATTTATAGTTTATTTTGGAAAAAGCATGGACTTCGAAGTCAGACTTGGATTCAGATTCCAACTATACCGTGCTTACACAAGCTGTGTGACCTTAGGATGTTCTTTGGCCTCTCTGAGCCGAGAATCTTTAAAATGGGGCTAGTTACACTTCACCCCTCAGGTTGTTGTGTTAAAAGGGCAGAATGTAGACCAGTGTTTATCTTCATGCTCAGCGCATGGAACACACTCAGTAAATATGTTTTCTTTCCTTTTCCTTCCCTTCTTTCTTAAGAGAACATTGCCTACTTTTTTAATATCCCTTCAGCAAACCTTGGAGTCCCTGAGTGGTGCAAATGGTTAATGTGCTTGGCTGTTAATTGAAAGGTTGGCAGTTCGAGTCCACCCAGAGGTGGCTCAGAAGAGAGGCCTGGCGACCTACGTCTGAAAAATCAACCGTTGAAAACCCAGTGGAGGGAAATGCTACTGTGACACACATGGGGTCACTCCGGGTTGCCGTGAGTCAGGGTCGACCAGTGGAGCGGAATGCTACTCTGACACACACGGGGTCACTCCGGGTTGCCGTGACTCAGGGTCGACCAGTGGAGCGAAATGCTACTCTGACACACACGGGGTCACTCCGGGTTGCCGTGAGTCAGGGTCGACTGGTTTTTAACAAATCTTATGGTCACTATAGGATTTCTCAGTCTTCTTAATTGGAAGTCTCCCTTAAAGCTAACTTCGCCCCCTCTTGCTTCAGTTTCTGCCCAAGCCCTGGGGCAGTTCCTTGGCCTTTGTTTAAACCTGGTCCTTTTGGTGGGCAGTGGGACTATCCTGGAGGTAGGGAGATGGTGGTGGTGGCAGATGGGCTGAGCCGCAGGGTCCCCAATGGTGGACAGCAGGGAGTCAAGGGGACTGGTGGCACAGAGGGCTTTTGCAGAAATGGGAATCCTCCAGGGGGGCGCCAGGCGGAGCAAGGACAGCTCTTTGATTAGGAGCAGATGCTCACAGGCAGAGCTAGGCCTGGGGGGGCGGGAGGTGTGAGCCGCCCCTGAGGCAAGGGGAGCACCCCCTTCTGGGACAGCCCTGCATCATCTGCACCCCCGCTTTCTCCCTCGGAGTCCTCCTAAGCCTGACCTCCACCTCCTCCATCCCTGCCGCCTGGCTCATGGATCAGCCGCCTGTGTGCCTCTGTCATCTTGACCACGTTGCTGCTTCTCCATTGGGCCTGCCTCCTCATCTGGTAAACGACCTCTGCGGCGCCTCCTGGCTCAGACTTTTTTTTTTAATTGTGGTAAAATATATGTAATATAAAAACTGCCATTTTAATCATTTTTAAGTAACATTACTTATACTCACAATGCTGCACAACCACCGCCACTGTTATTTCCAAAACGTTTCCGTCACCCCAAGCAGAAACTCTGTGCTCACTAACCACTAGGTCCCCGTTTCCCCCCTCCCTCCTACCCCTGGTAACCGCTAATAAACTTTGGTCTCCATGCATTCGCCTGTTCTATACGTTTCATATAAGCGGGCTCATACAGTATTTGTGCTTTAGCGTCTGACTTATTTCACTCAGCTTGATGTTTTCAAGGCTCCCCGTGTTGTGGCACTCACCCAGACTTCATTTCTCTTTATGACTGAGTACTAGTCCATTGTATGTATGCACCACATTTTGTTTATCCATTCGTCTGTTGGTGGACACTTGGCTAGTTTCCACCTTCTGGCTATTGTGAGTAGTGTTACGGTGAACGGTGGTGGGCAGGTAAGCTCGGACTGTGGATGAGCATCAACGTTCACCTCTCCTAGGTGCGCAGCAGGGGCTGTCTATCTGGCACATATACAGGTGGCCCCCGACCTTTTACCAGCACCCAGTCACCCTCCCATGCTGCCAGTATATGGAGCATCCACTATATTGAGGTATTCTGGAGGGATACAGGATGAATAAGTCAGGTGGTCACAGTCTAGCGGGGGAGAAGGACATGAAATCTGAACAACAGTTCTGGGAGGTATGTGTGCTGTTATCGCATTTTGCAGGCGAGAGAACTGAGGCCCAGAGATTAATTACCTTGCCCAAGGTCGCGCAGCTCTTTAATGGTAAAGCTGGAATTTAGCCGAGACTCCCTGGTTCCACGCCCCATGGTCTAATGCCCAGAACCTGTCCTCTCTCAGGCCTGAGCCTTTGGTTAGGCTACACCACTCTTGAACCTGGTACTTGCCTTGCTGCCTCCATAATTCTCCTGCCTCCACTTCATCATGTTCTACTCAGTCCCCGACACACACTCAGGACCTGGTGCACACGAGGATGCCTGGCTGCGGCTATGCGTCCAGCCTCTTGGCTGCGGGCTCCCGGAGGGCAGGCCCCGTGGCATGAGTGGACTCAGAATCCTCAAGACAGCAGCTAAGGTGGGAGGCGGCAGCTGCTTTGCAGGGACACCATCCCGCAGGGTCTGGAGGGACACTCAGGCTTTGAAAGCAGTGATCCATCTGTCCGTGTGGCTTGTCCCCTGGCTGAAGTGCTGCCATTTCTGGGGGAGCCAGGTGGGATGCAGATCAACACGGGAGTAGACTGCTAGGGTCTAGGATGGGGAACTCAGGAAGGGGCTGCAGCTGGGGAGCTGACCCCCCTGCCCCCGTCACCGGAGTTCTAGCTCAGGCAGTGGAGTGACAGGAGGCAGGTCTGTTCCCATCAGAGGGCATCTTCAGGGATGATGCCTCTTGTCACTTGGCCACCAACAGGTTCTGAGAAAGGAAGTGATGTCAGGGTTTTGGGGACAGTGATGTCTAGGGGTGGGGCTGGACAAGGGAGTGAGTGGGCAGCGTGGGTGGAGCTAACTGACAAAGCCAAAGCCCGCCCTCACCTTCAGTGCAGCATCTCTTGTACCACTAACTCTAATTATGTTCTCTGGTAAGTCTGCCTGACCCACTCCGGGCCTCAGTTTTAGGATCCAGGGAGCCTCAAGATGGGTCTATCTGTAAAATGGAGAGGCCAGGCTTGAAAGTACATCAAAGGTAAAGGCCTTAGAGATAAAGAGCAGATGGCATTGTTGCAGAGTGGGCTCTGGCAGTGCTGCCCAGTGAGCTTCCTGAGGGGATGGAGACGCTCTCTGCGCCACAGCAGCTGCTGAGCACTTGAAATGCGGCTGGTGTGACTGACGAACTGAGTTTTTTATTTTATGTAATTGTAATCCATATAAATATAAAAGATGCTCAATACCAGTAGTCACTAAACCAGAAAAACCAAACCCGTTGCTGTGGAGTCGATTCCGACTCATAGCGACCCTAAAGGACAGAGTAGAACTGCCCCACAGGGTTTCCAAGGAGCGCCTGGTAGATTCAAAGTGCCAGCTTTTTGGTTAGCAGCCATAGCTCTTAACCATTGTGCCACCAGGGCTTCCATTAGTCACTAGGGAAATACAAATCCAAACTACAGTGAGATACTACTTCACACCAACTAGGATGGCTATAATCAAAAAGACAGAAGATAACAAGTGTCGGTGAGGATGTGGAGAGACGACAGCCTTCACCCATTGCTGGTGGGGATGTACAATGGTTCATCTGCTTTGGAAAATAGCCTGGCAGTTCCTCAGAATGTTAAACATAGATTTACCATAATGACAGAGCAATCCCACTGCTAGGTAAATACCTAAGAGAAATGAAAATTATGTCCAAATAAAAACTTATACATGAATGTTCATAGCAGCGTGATTTGTAATAGCCAGAAAGCAGAAACCCAAATGTCCATCAGCTAACGGGTGGATAAACAAAATGTGGTATAAGCCATACAATGGAATAATATTCAACTTTAAAAAGGAATGAAGTGCCAATACATGCTACAACATGGATGAACCTTGAAAACATTCCACTAAGTTCTTGGAGTGGTAAGAATGTTCTGGAATTGGATAGCTGTGATGTTTGCATATAAATGGCCACTTGTCGCTAAAACAAACTTTAACTTCTGTCTTTGCCATTCACTTTGCCGTTTACTACAGCTTAATGTCTCTGAGCTTCAGTTTTCTCAACTGTAAAATGGGCATAATAATTGGGCTACCTCAAAGGGTTGTCATGAAGATTAAATGGGTAATATTCATAAAGCTCCTAGAGCAGTGCCTGGCACAGAACAGAGAAGAGTAAGCTCTTGCTAGTATTACTAGTTCCACAAGCAGAAATTTCCCCAGGGCCTCTTCCCATTGTTGTCTATGCCTGGGCCCAGCCCTCTCCACTTCCCCTGTCTTCCTGCCCATTGCCTACAGATGGTTCTTTCTGCTGTATATACTGTTGCTACAACAACCACTCCCAGCAGCACTGACTTCATTGGGGCAGGCTAACACATGGAGGGGTCAGTGCAGCATTGCTAATGGAAAACATCTCCAGTAAACCTTGAGGAACACTGCGCAGGAGAGATGGTGCCTGTTGGGGAACGAGGGATACTCGTTCCCAGATGTGGGCAAACCCCAAAAAACCAAACCCATTGCCATCGAATCGATTCTGACCTTTTAGGATGGGGTAGAACTGCCCCATAGGGTTACCAAGGTTATAATCTTTATGGAAGCAGACTGCCACATCTTCCTCCTGCGGATCAGATGGTATCTTCAAACCACCGACCTTTCAGTTAGCTACTGAGCGCTTAACCGCTACGCCACCAGTACATCTTCTCAGACATAGGCAGACAGGCCATATTCTGTCCTCCAAGCTGAGCCTCAGAGTCTTTAGAGGAGAGAAAACTGAACATGTTCGAGAATTCTCTCTGATCCTGTACCCTAATGTTCAGAGGGAAATGGGGTGGGGAATATTTCTTTAGGAGCCAGGACTGGATTAGCAAACTAGCACCCCTTCCAAACAGGGCTCAGTGCCAGGCACCCTCTCCTGGTCCCACTGCCCTAAGCATTAACCCCCTGGAATGAACAAATTCTCCCCTAAAGCTAGATATTAAGAACTGGCTGTGGAGATATCGCTTTCCTCTGGAGCTTTGATGCTTGCTCCCCAAGTTTTAGTCCAAAGGGTGGTCTTGCTCTGGTCATGAGGCAGAGCTGTCCACTAGCAAAGCTGGGGCTTGCCCTGGCCAGCTGCCTGGGCTGCCCACTGGGGCTCACTTCCTACCCTGGGCTCATTTCAGAGAGGGGCTGCCACTCTCCCCTCAGAATGGGCCAGGCTGAGTGTTCTGGTGGTGAGGAGGGGGAAGTGAAGGGGGAAGGGGAAGCCCTCATCAGGAAGGCTTTCTGCCCCAAGAACTTTGCAGGGGAGCGGAGGCATAAGAGAGAGACCCCCAGAGCAGAGGTTTGAGACCTGACCCACTCCCCACAGGCAGCACTTCCTCTGCAGAACATTGGAGCTTGCCAGTGGGGCCCATCGGTCCGGAGAGCCCACCCTCAGGGCTAATTATCGGAAGCCAGGCACTGCTCCCTCTCCCCAGGAACAGGGCAGGCTCCCATAGTAAAGAGAAAAAAAAAAAGTAGTTGCTGATTCTGACTTATGGCAACCTCATGTATGCCACAGTAGCGCTGTGCTCCATAGGGCTTTTTCAATATCTGTGTTTTTGCAAGTAGATTGCCAGGACTTTCCTCCGAGGTGCCTCTGGGTGGAATGGGGCCTTGAGCCTTTTGGTTAGTATGCATTTGTGCTACCCAGGGACTCCCATAGTAGATGCTGTTAACTCTTGGCTTTTCTCCAAAAATGAGGCCTGGGGGTAGGGGGAGGATGTCAGTCTTAGGTGTGCAGAGCCTTGCAAGAAAGGAGCCTCAGCTGAGCAAAATGCAGAGGAAATCAGACCCTTTGGGTGGCTGCTCCCAGGCGGGAGAGTGAGACAGCTGCCGTCTCACGGCGCTGCTGCAGCAGCAAGACCACAGATGGCTGAGGATCGGCAGCGCCCCCTTGTGGCCCTTCTCAGCAACAAGCCCCAGAGACCCTGGCAGGGGCTGCACTGAGGCTGGCATCCTCTGGCCAAGAAAATGAGGAGCACGACATAGGTGGCTCTTATTATCCAAAGCATGGAGGTGTAGGAGTGGGCTTTTTCCAGAGAACAGACAGTGAATGGACTTGTGCCCAGGGAGTAGACTAGGTCTGAAGCCATGGGACACTGCCTAGTGGCCTGGCATCAGGAAATTGAGCCATTTATTTTATGGACCTCCTGTTCTGGTAGAGTGCAACAAGAGGTCAGAGTCTCTGAGGGGTAGTACCCTGGCACTTGCGTAAGAAAAGGTACTTATACAAGTCTCAGCCAACTACAAAACTATGGAATGAGATTCTCATTAAATATTCTCTTTGCCAACTCTCTTACTGTGTAGTTAGAGAAACTTGGACTCAGAGAAAGGAAGTAGTTTATCCAAGGTCCCACAGCTAACTAACATGTGCTCTCAAGAAAACCAAGCTGAAACTCTTTGTATGTGCCCCAAGTGGCTTCCTAACTTCCCCAGGCTAGCGCTTCCCCTTAGCCGAGTGACCAGTGGACATACTTTACTGAGGGCCCCTCATCCCAGCCTTCTCACTCATTTGCGATCAAAACTGTAGGTGACCTGTGGGGACACCTGCCTGGCAATCCCAGACCAGAGGTTCTCAGTGACTGTGTGTGCCTTCTTTCTGGCCCCAGATTTGCTTCCATCTTTGGCTTTTTCTTTCCCTGCCTCACCCACTGACATGGCAGACACGTCATTCCTTGAGTCCTGGCTCTTCCTAGGTATTTGACCCCAAGTGGTTTCAGATAGTTGGTGGACCACTGAACACTCAGCCCCAGTTCAGCACAGTCACTAACTGAGAGGGTTCAGGATTTCCTGGGGGTAAGAATGGAACACCTTCGCAGCTTCTCTGGGAGAACAGGAGCACTCAGTAACTAGGAGCCTGCGATTTGGTACAGCTGCCGGGTTCTGTGACAACTGCCTTTGACAATATTGTGACTTAAGTGGGGGAATGAATGAAGTGACGGGATTAGTCACAGGATAAATAGTCTCCTGCATGTGCCCTCATGGAAGTGAGATGCCTCTGCTTGGAGGCCGTTCTTTCTAGGGCCTCTGGGGTCGTCAGGTGGTGGGGTAAGGGTGGGATTGCTGTAAGGACAAGTTGCTGTGTTCTACTTGAGGGCGAAGGGGTTTGGTATTGAGTGGGGGTGACCTCTGTCAATTTTCAGCACCTACTCCTGGCCTCTCGCCAGGACGGAGCCTTCACATACTTCAAGGGAGGGGTGAGCCAGTGCGAGGCCATAGGCTGCAGGGACACGCAGAAACTACCTAGTAAGACCTCTGAGTAGTGGGCAGAGACCTGGAATGTCTCATAAATTGAGGTGTGGGCTGAGGTGGGCCTGCATACCCCCTCTCTGGCTGGTAGGGGGGAGCGGGGGAGGCTGGAGTTTGAAGGCTTTATGCTGTTGAGTAAAGGAGCCTTGGTGGTGCAGTAGTTAACTCTTAACCGAAAGGTTGGTGGTTCAAACCCACCCAGCAGCTCCATGGGAGAAAGACCTCGTGGTCTGCTTCTGTAAAGAATACGGCTGAGAAAACCACGTGGGGCAGTTGTAGGCCATCACGTGGACTTGCTATGAGTCGGAATCCATTCAACAGCACCCGACAATAACAACATGCTTTTGAGTGAAGGAGAGGGATAAAAAAAAGATTCAGATTCCCAAAGACAATTACTCATTATGAACACAGAACGGCCACCAGTGATTACTGGGCATGACGTGTTCAAACCAGCTCCCAAGGATCTTTTGTGGTCGTCATACTGAATTTTGTTTGGAGTCCTAGCTTACTGGCTGGGGCTGGGAATCCTTCCGTTAGAAAGGTATTTGCATTTATAATGGCATTTATTAGAACAGAATTTAAGCTGTGCCTCTCAGGGGCCCAAACTGAGATGCATTTCAGAGCTTAGGGAAGACCTGGACCCCACCTTGACATCTAATCAGGAGAGATTTTTGTGCCTTGGGAGTTGCTGAGAGGATGTGTGTGAAACACTTAATCCTTCCTGTTTCTAGGTCATTTAGTCTAGCCTAGATTTCTAAGTGACTCTAGTGCCAAACCATCCCACATGGTTAATTTTCATTGGATTCACCTCCTCTGGCGACGAATGGTTTGACATATCTCACTGTGTCTCAGCCTGGCCCCACAATATGGAGTGAAGAGACAGGGAGCCCAGAAGGTAAGAACACCCGGGCCAGGAGCCACACCTGCACTGCCATCCACAGCCAGGTGACACCGGACAAACCCTTTCCCTCTGTGGGCCTGAGTGATATATTGTCGTTCCCCCACCTACAGAATGAGAGGTGATCCTCTTAGGTTCTAAAATGCCTGATGCAAAAATATTCTTTTGGCTCACTTCCATTCCTCCTGTTGGTTCCTACCTGGCCCAACCACTCGCAGCCAAAGCCAGTCTAGACATCAGATGCAAATCCAGTCCTCCGTGGCATCTGCCCTGGGTTCTGCAGCGTTAGTGGAAGTAATTAAGATTTCAACAGGCAGTTATTGAAGTTTACTTAATTGTCAGCTGATAATTAAAGTTCTGTAGAACTTGGGGAAATTTGACTGCTGGGCGATGGATCCCCTCGAGTCTCTCCTCTTTCCTGCACTTCCCAAAACCTGTTGGTGTTCTTAGCCTCAGCTGGAGGGTCCCTATCTATCACTTCACCACTAGATTCTAGACTGAGGACCAGAAGAGGCCCCAGAGGCCCAGCATGCCTCATGGCTGAGACTGGCTCCAAGGAAAGGGCTTGAAGATCTGACATCACTACAGCAAGGGGAAGAGAAGGGCCTGGTGAGATGGAAACAAGGTTTTTGTTACCACCTCACCCACTCCTACCTCCAGGTGTGAGGGCCTCACCCAGCCAGAGTGAGGTCCCAGAGGAGAAGGTAGAGTCCACCTCAGCTGTGCCCTCTCTGTGGGTATGCACCATCCATCAGTAAATGCAGAGAGACAGGGAGGCAGCTCCAGCCCCAGCCTGAGTGTGCACCCATCCCTCGCCTGCCCCCTTCTGACAGAACTAGCATTCATAGGGCACCTGTGTGCCAGGCATCATGCTGAGCACTTTATGTGAATTAGCTCTTCAGTCCTCACAACAGCCTACAAGGTGGGTACCATTATTATCCCCATTTTAAAACAGTTGCTGTCAACTCCAACTCACGGTGACCCCATGTGTGTCAGAGCAGACCTGTGCTCCATATGGTTTCCCATGGCTGATTTTTCAGGAAGAGATCTCCAGGCTTTTCTTCCAAGGCACCTCTGGGTGGACTTGACCCTCCACCCTTTTGGAAGCTGCTGAGCACATTAACTGTGTACATCACCCAGGGACTCCATCCTTATTTTACAGAGGGTTAAACAGCAGCAAGTTGAGATGACTTGTTCAGGGTCAAACACCTGGGAAGAGGCAGTGCCAGGATCTGAATTCAAGGCTTTCTGACTGTGTTCTTGACATTGCAGCACGCTGTCAGCTCTTGGCCCAGTGACTCAATGTCTTGATCAGCAAGTTCATAGTCTAACCCTCTGGGAAGCCTCTTTCCCCTGTTCTGACCTCAGAACCAATAGAAAGACCCTGTTTCCCATCATCCCTTCTCCAGGTTAACTTAGCCCTGTGCCTCTAGTTTCTCTTCCCCCTTCTCTCTTCCTCATCTGTGATGGGAGTCTTTCCGTGCCCATGTTTGCAGGGTTGCAGGGCTTTGTGTGCATGATGGTATGGAGTCCCCACCCACTACTGGCTTGACCACAAGTAGGTGGCTTTGTATGCAGGGTGTGTTTTGTGTTTTGAAACACTGTATTGTAGCGGAAAGAACAGGAGCTTTGAAGTCAAACAAATGTGCGTTGATTCTCATGACTCAAGTTAAATAACATGGGAAATGCCAAGTGTAGTGCCTGGCACATGGTAAACCTTCCACAGCTGGGAGTCACTTGCATTTGCATGCATGCATGTGTATGTCAGGTGTATTTGATTGCCGGTCCTCTGCCTCAAGACTCCTAGCATGGACAGTATGCTCTGTGGTTTTGTGCAAGAGGCAAAAGTGTGTAGAAGGAAATACCAGACTATACTGCAGTATCCTAGTGCATGCTGGGAGGAAGCTGTTGGGTATGGCGTCTGTGAGTTACCACAGCAATGGCTGGGTTGGGGGAAACTGTTGTGTATCATCTCAGCCCAAGGAGCACAAACATCCTCCCTCGTTGCTCCATCTGCAGGGAAAAGCTTGGAGCATCAGCCCAAGAGGACATCATGAGCTTTCATCCCATGGACTATGGTGTCACCCTGGGACAGCTGGGGGCCCCACCTGGCCTCCCTCCAACCCTGCTTCATACACACACACTCCACCCTTGCAGCTGGACCCTATTCTGTAGGAGCTAAGAGGGCACGAGCAGGCCCTTGGAGTAAGATTGTGGGTTGTGTCCTGCACCAGGGTATCTGGCCAAGGAGAAAGGTGAGGCTGAATTTCCATTTGTGCTCTGCTGGCTAAGGCTTGGGCCCTAAAGGTGCTGCGTCTGCCTGGAGGGTGCCTCTTCTAATTTACACAAAGGTGGCACATAGCCTGGGTATGCCCTGAGCACATCCCACGCTAAGGGATGCTGAAGGGGTTGATGAGCTCCCAGGCCCCTTCTCATCTGCCTTTTCTGACCTCTATTTGTCCCCTAAGTGCCTGGGGGGTGCAAACAGTTTGCACGGGGCTACCACCCAAAAGGTGGGTGGTTCGAACCCACCCAGTGGTGCCACAGAAGAAAGACCTGGCAGTTTGCTCCCCTAAAGATTATAGGCAAAAAAGTTATGTGGAGCTCAGTTCTGCTCTGTAACAGGTACAGTTACCATGAGTTGGAATCAACTCGTCAGCAGCTAACAACAACGTTTGTCCCAGAGGGCTACGTCACACCCAAACCCAACATTTGACAAAGATGAGTAGAAGCAGCCTCAGAAGCATCTTGACTTAGCTAATAAAACAAGCCATTGAGCTTTTAGGTTATTATTACCGTCACAAAGTAGCGTGTGCCTCGCATACCTTCCTTCACCCTGACCCTCACCCACCATGGGTGGGAGGAAGAAAAGGGTAAAGTCTAGTCATGGGCTAGAGGTCAGGGGTGGGGTGGGGGGAAGGACAGGAGTGGGTGAGGATAACGTAACGTTAGTATTTTTAAGCCAAAAATATAAAGATTGAGGCTTGGGTCATGAAATGTCAAATTCTCTCCAACAAAGGCAAATGTCTGCAGCCTCTTCAGTTCTGGAGGTCTTCCCTTCATGTGTTTGTAAGTCTTTTCGTCCCAGAGCTGCGGGCTGCACCCACCCTCATCCCAAACCGGAATGTGGAGCCCAGCCAAACTTCTTGGGAGCCCCCACTCCGCCAGACCCAGCCTTTGAGAAGCAGAATGGCATACCCACAACGGCCACCAGGGGACACTGCTGGGGCATGGAGGGAGCTTTAGAGGGCCACCTCAGCAGGACCCATCCCAGGCTAGGAGTAGACACCAGATCCTGGGGAGTGGGTGACTCCAGTAAGTCAAGCTCTGTCCCAGCCTCGTCCCCATGTGCCCAAACCTACATCTGTGGGGAGACTGCTTGGAGTCAGATGTTTTTCCACTAACATCTCCCTGTAACCTTCAGTCAGCCACCCCTTCCTGGACCTTAGCCTCCGGTCTATCCAGTGTCCTGCTGAGCTCAGCTGGCCACCGTGTGGATTAAACATTTTCCCCTTTAATAGGGACAGTCATCCATCCATTCTTGAGATGTTCACTGAGCACCTACATGTGCCGTCTCTGTGCGTGATGCTAGTGGTACAGAGATGCCCTGGGTTATGTTGCTGAAATCTGCCCTGTGCTGTGCTAGGCATGTGACTCTGGGCAGTTTACTTGACCTCTCTGAGACTCAGTTTTTTCCCCTGTAAAACTGGGGCGCTAGCATACAGATCTGCCAGACATGTTGTAAGGACTGAACTAGATAAGGATTGAACTTCTGACGCACGCAGCAGTCTCTTGGTCACCTTGCTCTTTGGACCTGCACACCCCTTAGAGATGCGTGTGCCTTTTCCCTCATCTCTGCCAAACCCAGAGAGAGCATCTCCCTTGTGCTATGATTGTGCCCAGAAAGCCACATCCTGGCACCAGGTTCTCAATCCTACGTAGCACTTTAGAACCAAGCTTTAAAAATATATATGTACATACATATATACACACTTTCTGGCCCTGTCTGTGTTCCATGCCAAGCCATCAGTTAAAGCCGTGGATCAGCTCAGCAAGGCGACACTTGCCAGGGTAAATAGACATCGGCAGCCATGGAAGAGATGCCAGGCTGGGGACCAAGCTCAGGTGGTTGGACGGAAGCCTGCCGTTTCTGCCTTCTCCTTGCCACCAGCGTGGATACCTGGTGCTGACCCTGAGCGATCCCCACTCCCAGCCTCGTATAGGCTCCCCCAGGGCAGGGAAGGGAAATGGCCAGATCAGGGTGTGGAGTTGTCTGAGAAAAGGTGTCCTGGAAGGCTCTGGAGAGGGCGGTGCCGTCTGGCTCCCTGCCCACCCCACCTAGCCCTCCCTCGGTCGACAAGACGGTCAAGGCAGCTGCCTGCCAACCGGCCTGGACTGAGTCTTGGAAAAAAAAAATACCTCTTGAAAAGGGTTGAGAAATGTTCCCTTTGGCAGCTAAGAGTATAAGAGTCCTGATGAGTCTGGGAGAGGAGGGACCGAGTGGGCAGTTTAGCTCACTAGAGGGTTTGTGGCAGGAGGGAAAAGGGAAGTAGCCTGGAGAGTCCGAGGTCTTGGGTTTCCTTCATTGCTTTGCCATCATCTTTCTGTCAGCACAGACTCTCTCCCACAGGGTGGCTTCAGGGAGGTGTTGGGGATTGGATTCCATTCAGTGATTTGGGGGTCCAAAGCTAAAGAGGGTAAACCATGGGGCAGGGCCAGATCCTCTTCCTTAGAGTATCCTTAAGGCCTCATGTGGCACCTGGCACAAAGGACATGTTTGGTGAATGAAGATTAATTGGATGGATCGATAGAGGACAGGAAGTTCTGGAGTTTCTTCATGCTGAGGCACCCTTCAGCCATGGGGATGTTGTTTTCACCCTGGAAAGAAGATGGGATAAAGTAGGTCTGTTTGTCGCTGTAGATTCTCACCTGTCCTGGCTAATGTCATCCTGCCTGGAAACCAGCTGGGAGTGGTGTATAGGTTGAATAAAGTTGCTTCTGGTAATTTAGGGTGTCTCCATCCTTAGAATCCTAGAGAGTCCACACCTACACATTCTCCTCACTCAGGATTGGACCACTTATCAGGGATCTGAAGATCCCAGGGATCAGTCCATGCTCTAAAAAAGGACTACTCACCCCTCCATCTCTCCGACAGCTACCTCACTTTTAAGAGGCACTATCTGAGCTGTCTTCCCTTGACCCATAAAGCCCCAGATGTTCCCGGTCAGTGCCTGGAACCCAGGGAGTGCGGTGTGGTGAAGTCAGCTTGTACCAGGCTCACGAGGGCCAACCGTTAGCATCTTTTCCCAGCTCTGTGGTCATTGACATCATGTTGGTAGCTTGAAAGCAGCCACTGTTTTTTTTTACACCATAGAAATTGGCAAATGCTACAAATCAATGTGCCCCCCCTTCCTTCCAAGAGCCAGTTGTTAAACATTGTCCAGCACACCTCTGCAGAAGGGGTCTCAGGCAGAGGTTCCAGCTGACTTCAACCATAAGAAGCCTTGCCTGGGATCTCGGCTGTGAGAAGCAGGGCTCAGGGGTCTGAGGGAAGTATGTGGTCACAAAAGGCCCCATGTCTTTGATCCCCTCCCAGGGTCAGGGGCTTCAGAGGGCTCAAGGGCATCAGCTAGGACCTCCAGGAGGGCCTGCTCTGCTGGCCATCTTCTGAGAAGGGAGGAGGCAAGTGACTAGCAGGCTCCAGATGGTTCTAAGGTCACTCTCCCACTTCCCTGGGCCTCTAGGCTCCTCAGCAGTAAGCCCGCTTCACTCATCCAGCCTTTTCTTCTGTCCCTCTCAGACCCAGAGTCCCAGAGAAAGAGAACAGTACAGAATGTCCTGGATCTTCGCCAGAACCTGGAGGAGACCATGTCCAGCCTGCGAGGGTCCCAGGTGACTCACAGGTAAGTGCGAGCTGCAGAGGGGGTCATGCTCCACACTGTCCTCTTTCTCTCCTCCATCCTGGAGGGCAGGGCCCCGCGTCTCTCCAGACCTCCTCCTTGTTAGCCAGGTAGCCTGGCCCCGTGGAGCCACCCCTGCAGGGAGAGGAGAATCCAGCCGTCTAGACAAAAGAAGCTTGGCTTTATCTTGTCTCTGCTTGCGCATGAGCGTTAGACTTCATTTCGACAATAAGTTTGAAAATCATCGGTGTGGGGCTGGAAGGTGGAAGCCACCATACAGCTCAGTGTGCGAACTTTGAACTCAAGCTCCCCTCCGTAGGCCTCAGTCTCCTCATCTGTAAAAAGGGCATTTACTAAATACCCACCTCCTGTCTCAAGTTTCCATTGTTCTAGGGTCCTAACACGGGTGCTCTTCCCAACACGCAGCATCTTTTCACTCCCCTGGTAGTTGTAAGCCCTCTTGCCTCTTCAGCCAGTTGCTGAGGGAGGCCTGCAGTGCTCAGCAGGGTCCACACAGTGTCACCTAGATTCTGTGCCCTGTGGGTACACCCTCACCCACCCCTCGAGGAGACCTCACAGCTCCAGCTGCTTGGAGCACTCACCCCTCCCACAGCACCTCTCCCTAGGGCAGCATCCTGGCCACAGCCTCTGCTGTGACTCAGAATTTCCCCTGCCAGCTCTTCAGGCTGCCCAGATGAGCTCATGCTGTCAGCTCCAAGGGGGGCAGAGGACCGGGCTAAGCCCCAGGATAGAGGGCGGGAGAGCAGACAGCCCACGTTGGGAAATCGTGGGGGGTGTGGAGCAACAAGGCTGAGAGAAGGACAGACAGGCTCCCCAGGGGGACTGTAAATGGGTTCCTCCCCACCTCCCGGGGTAGGAAAATCAAGAGTAAAATTGAGACATGGGGCAATGGGGGAAAAGGGCTTTTCTTAGCCCAAGTGTGTGGCCCAGTGGTATCCAGACTAAACTCACATATCTCCTGTGACAGAGAACTCACTACCTCTTAAGCCATCACACTTGGTTGTGAGATTGTGGGGACTATGAAGTAGAACTGAAACCAGCCTCCAGTAGCTTTCACCCCCGCTGGCTCTAGTTCTCCTCTTAAGACCATCCTTCCTCCTTCCACTACTTCTCACTCCTACCCCCACCCAGTCCCCCACCTTGGACACTCGGCCCTTTGCCCTTGGCTTCTGAAATATTTTCAATGGTGACAAGATAAGTCAGAGCCCCTACTCTCTGGGGTTAACTCTGTGCAGGTCAGCAGGGCCCCTGACTCCAAAAGGGAGGTGATCAAGGAGATCTGAAGGAAAAAATAGATGGTGGGGCTTCTGGAGGCCAGGGGACTCAGGCCCCCTTCCATCTGTCTCCCACCCCCACCCCAGTCCTCACAGCCCTGACCAGGAACCTAAGTGGGACAGAGGATCTTGGCCCACAGCTCAGGAACCCCATGGATGAAACTGTGAACATCCTCCTTCCATTAGGGAAGTTGCTGGAACAACTGTCAGCCCTAAGTCACCTGCCAGCCCCATGCCAACAGAGCCGGAAAGTGCTTAGTTGCTGAGAGAGTCACACCCCAAGTGACTCAGCACAGGGGAAGAGCAGAAGCAGCAGCCCCAGCCTCCTGGTTCCACTGACTCAGAGCAGCCAGCCCCTCCACCAAAGTTAAGCAGGGCAGCTCAACCCAGGAGGGGCTGTTAGGTTTCTGCTTGGGGTGGGAAGAGGGCAATCCTTAAGCCTTTGGCATAAAGTTGACTGGTTTTGGGGGGTGAACCTCAGGCCTCTGGCTTCTGTCTCCCTTTATGGGAAAGGAACCAAGAGGCTGAAATTGGTTTTTCTGTTTACTGTGAACCCAGAGCCACTTCCTCTCTTAACCTTTGGTTTATATTATTCCTGTTCTACACTTTAATAGCCAAAACAACGATTCCCTGAAGTTTTATGGCTCTTTTACTTTTTAAAGTATTTTCCATCTATCAGTCCTAGGAGTAGGCAGGGTATATACATACCCCCTGGGTTAGGGAAAGAGCAGCTGAGGCTGGGGAGAGGGAGTCACTGGCCAGTGTCACACAGACCACAGGCTGACCAAGGCAGGCTCTGCACTCAGCAAGCTGAGAGCCCATGGTGGCTGTGTGCCAGGCACAGTGCTGGGCACCAGCCCCTCAGAACAAACATAGGCTTTATCCTTGAGGAGCTTACAGTTCAGTGAAGGTTCTTTTTACCCTGGAATGTATAGGTGAACTCTAGATTCACTTCCTTTTCAGAAACCTTAATTCCTGTGCTGCTTCCTCTATTTCTGCTGGCTTGTTTCCCCCAAGAAGGAGAGAGTCTGGGTCAGGGGGCTGGGGCTGGAGAGGAAATGAAACTCTGTCCTCCCTCTGCTCTAGGCCCACTGCTCTCCCTACCCCAAAAATGTCCTCCCCAGAAAGAGGCAAGACCGAAGGGCTGGAAGTCAAGAACTTTCTGAGCTAGAATCTTCTCTCACCAACGTAATGCTGGGGATGAATGCTTTTAGTGGCCCTCTCTAGGAAATCTTTTACCTCACTTGTGCTTAGGGGGACAAAAAAGATCAGCGAAGTAAGGAAAGAGGCACTTTTACTGCAGACAGCAGCTAAACAGGGAGCCAGTCAGGAGTAGAACTGGGGGACATGGACATTCAGTGCCACCCAGGCCTCAGCACTCCTTGTATCACCAAGGTGCAGGCTAGCCACAAAACCAGCTCTCCTGGAGGTGCCCTTCACCTTGTCAACATGGTCATCAGGCATCTCCTGCACAGAGCCCTGTCCTGAGTCTTATAAGGAGAATTTCCCTTCTCTCCAGCTTGGCACACTCATCATGGGTTTGCTTTTCATTGTCATTCTTGAGCACTGAGTGCATGCCAGCCACTGTACAAAGTGGTGATCAAGGAGTGGTCATGCCAGGACCACAGTCTGCCTTCAGGGGACTTTCATTCTCTCTGAGAAGGTGAGTTTTCTAGGTTCACAGTAACTAGGGATCAAAGCAAGACAGTGTCCAACCAAGTGTTCGAAGAACACAAAGGAGAGCCTGCAGGACTGCAGGGGCCCAAGGGGAGAGACCAGGGGTGACCAGCGGACTTGGGGAGGGAACCCCTCAGGAGGGTCAGAAGCAGTGGTCACTAATTGCTCTGCCTGCCAGGGCTCCTCCAGCTTGCCCACAGGACTTCTGTAGAAACCGCCATCTTGCTCAGGTCCAAGGGCCATTTGGCTCCCTCTAGTTGTCTTGAGAAGGAGCCCTGGTGGCGCAGTGGCTCCAGCACTCAGCTGCCGGCAGTTTGAACACGCTAGCCACTGCATGGCAGAAAGATGTGGCAGTCTGCTTCGTAAGGGTTTCAGCCTTGGAAACCATATGGGGCAGTTCTACTCTGTCCTACAAGATATCTTTCAGAATCAACTCGACGGCAATGGATTTTTGTTGTTGTTGTTAGTTTACTTGACTTACCATCAAAAAATAAAGCCCTATTTCCTCGAGTTCCATGGCGACAATTTCGGAGGATTTTCTTTTTTCAAGAAAAGAGAAAAAACAAGGAAGATAAAAATCAAGGTCCCACACCCATCCCAACTCTAAAAGTGACTAAGAAATGGACGTGTTCACACAGGGAGGTTTCCTTTGCTTTGTGTAACTCAAGCCTAGCCACAGATTGACTTAGCTGACCTGACATTCTTGGCCCACAGACCCCATTTCATTTCCTCAGCCCTGTCTGGCTTAGTTAGGCCAAGCGACTCAGATGCTACCTAAGGTTGATTGGGGCTGGCGCCACTGCTGGGCTGGGTGGAATTATCTGTCTCTGCCTGAACCCAAATCCAGGCCTTCCCTCCAAACAGATCCCAGATGTACTTCCTCTCTGTGGCCACCCTGGCCCCGAGGTGGAAAGGCAGCTACTTCCCTAGCCCCTAGATCCCCCTAGCCTCAGGTCATCTTGCACTCACCTGGGCATTGCTTCCTTGGCCTGAGGCTTGGGAGCTGGGACATGCTGTTGTCACCCCCTGGTGCATTTCCCTGTGTTCTCCCTGTTGTCCTGCTAAGGCTGCTTCTACTCCCTGGTGAGGCTCTGCTTCTTCCCCTTCTGCTCTAGGCCTGTGGCTGGGACTAGTCTTACTGGACACCTGCCCTGTATCTCACGTTCCCAGGGCCTGCCATATACCTCAACGCCCCACTCCAGGCTTTCCTGTATGTGTGGTTTAGGAATCAACTAGCTCTCAGCTTATTCATAGACAAGGAGTGATGGACATACCCTGAACAGAATGATTGATCAAGGTCTCCTAAGCACAGAAGACCAAAATCTCCTGCTTCCCCAGGAGGTCCCATTGATCCCTTCTCAATTATTGAGCACCTTCTATATGTCAGGCACTGTGTTAGACCTTTGCATGTATGCTCCTCACAGCTCTATGACGTGGTACTTATGCCACTCTCCCCATTTCACAGATGAGGAAAAGGAGGCTTAGCAAGGTTATTTACTTTCCTTGGACTCACTTAGCTAATAAATGGCAAAAAAAAAAAAAAAAAAGGATTCAAACCCGGGTCATATTACAGAATCTGTGCTCTTAGCAGTACGCTGGATTGCTTCCCTAGCCTTTTAAAATCACCTTCCTTTCATAACCTGAGATAACTTTACATATAGCAAGGATAACACAAACCATCAGGCTTCCTGGAGGAGGCAACCTTGGGCAGGTCGGGAGGAAATGCAGAGTGGAGGGGAGGCGTTGCTGGGGTGCAGTGCCAGGGGACACCGGGCAGAGCAGCTGCGCAGAGGAGTAAAACAACACCCTTCTGCTCTTTGCCCAGCTCCCTGGATATGACCTGCTACGACAGTGATGACGCCAACCCTCGCAGCGTATCCAGCCTCTCCAACCGCTCTTCGCCTCTCTCCTGGCGCTACGGCCAGTCCAGCCCCCGGCTGCAGGCTGGCGACGCTCCTTCGGTGGGTGGCAGCTGCCGCTCGGAGGGGACGCCCGCCTGGTACATGCACGGGGAGCGGGCCCACTACTCCCACACCATGCCCATGCGTAGCCCCAGCAAGCTCAGCCACATCTCGCGCCTGGAGCTGGTCGAGTCCCTGGACTCAGATGAGGTGGACCTCAAGTCCGGCTACATGAGTGACAGTGACCTCATGGGCAAGACCATGACAGAGGTCGACGACATCACTACCGGGTAAGGGCGGGGCCCCTTCAACAGCTGGGCAGAGGGCTGGGAAGGACAGTGGTGTGACCTTTGGGATGGGATTCCTTCAGAGTGGAGTGGAACGGAAAACACGGGTTTTAGTTTGCTGTGCTGTGGCACAGGGGAGCCATATAAGGCCTTTTTATATTGACTTTGATTGCTCCTGAAAGTTAATATGGATTAATCCAGGCTTGCGCGTGGTGGGCGGGGCCTAAATCCAAGCCCTGATTGGCCAGTGAAGGTGCCTCCCTCTCATTGGCTCCTGTGGCCCCATCCTTCTGCCTGGTCTTTTGACCTCAAAACGCTGGAAGGACAAACTCTGGAAAACCATTTTAGTCTCAGCTCTCCTGCTGATCTGTGTGGGCCTTGGGCAGCCTGATGGGCTTCTTCATTTGTAAAAAGAAGAAAATAATAGTACCTTCTCTGTCTCCCTCACGGGGTTGCTGAGAAGAGAAAATCAGAATATGTAGGTGAAAGCGTTACTGAAAACGAAGTGGTGGTGTTGGCTCTCCTTCCTTTGCCAGGGGTTCCCAGCTCGCTGGTTAGTGGTTCTCAGTTGCTACTCCTCAGTTGCTTCCTCTGCAGAACTTCTGCCAGTAATTCAATTTTTTAGTCCCATCCCCGGTCTGTTAAACCGTTCTTTCCTGCCCTTTGCCCCAAAGGGGCTCTCATCTTCTTACCTTTTTCTGCCTTTAATTGTCAGGGTTGGGCCTGTGGAAGGGACTTGGACAGAGCTGGCAGTCAGGGCAGTGAGGGGAGACAATAGGAAGAATGAGGTACTAGGGGACTCAAGGCTTGGTCAACTGGTCTAAACCCTGAGACTAGAGAGCTGCAGTGGTTCTGGAAGATTCTCAGTGGACTGCCACCTCCATTCTTTCTTCTCCTTGGTTTGCTGGGAACCACCCCTCCCCTCACAAGGGACCACACAGGCAGCAACAGCACCCTTTTCCCTATCCCTCTCAGGGACTTAATATCTTACTGTCAGGGACCACCCCTCCCTAATGAAAATCTCAAGACTTCAAGGGAATGGAAAGTAACCCCCCTCAGAGGGGACTGAGTGCCAAGCTCCGGGCTGTCCACTGTTCCCCACCCTGAGGATAAACTTTGAGGGATCTGGTCAGGGCCTGTCCAGCTGATGAGGCTGCTCTGCAGCAAAACAACTGACGCATGAATGGGATTGTTTACTGCCTGTTAAATCCCAGGGGCTGGCCCGACCTCACGCTCAGATCTGCCTGCTGGAGCTGGGACCAGAGAGAAGTCATCCAGCACACACGCCCTGAGCTCCTTCTATGGCCAAAGGCCTGTGCTGGGCAGGAAGGAGAGCCAAGGAGGCTGATGAGCTACTATCCACCCTCTGCCCCAGGAAGCGCTCTCTGTGAGAAAATGTCAGGTCCCTGCCTTCAGAGAGCTCCTAGTCAGACAGGGCAGAGGGAGACACAACCCCTGTGGGGCAAAGGGCTCAGAAAGTTCCCCAAGTATTGGAAGGGCCTGACCCCTGGCCTCAGGGAACTCTCAGGCTGAGGAAGGTGACAGGGCACCTGCCCTCTGGGAGCTCCTCAGGTGAAGGGGCAGAAATTCCCAAAGTGATAGAAGGCCCAGGGCCCCAGTCTTTGGACAGGTCTCAGTCTGAGGGAGGTGGCAGGACTTTTGGCACTTACTAGCTGTGTGAGCTTGGGCAAGTAAGTTAACCTCTCTGGACTTTAGTTTGTCTCTCTGCTAAATGCAAATAATATTCGACCTTATCTCCTAAGGCTATTATGAGTATTAATTAGGTTAATAAAGGGAACGTACTTAGAGTAATGCCTGACTCATTGTGAATGCTCAGTAAATGTTAACAATTATTTTAATTGCTGTTATTACTGCGATTGTTATAATCACCATGATTATTGATAGGCCTATCAGGAGGAGGTATAGGGCTCATGCCACCAAGAGCCCCAGACTGATAGGGGAGACCCAGCCCTTGTCCTCAGGGATTGTGCAGTCTGAACAAAGAGCCACTCACTCAGAAGAATCAAAAATAAGACACAGAAGGAAGGATGGACCCAGTAGCAGCTAGACAGAATGGAGGCATAGATGATGGGGTGTGGGGGCATGGAGTGCTTGGGGGAGCACCTCCAGCCCCCTTTCTCTCACCTCTTTCTTCTAGACAGTGTGTGTGCTCCTGAATCAACACAGCAGAGTTCATGCAGCTGGTAGTAGTAAGACCATGATCTGTCTGTACACACATCAGCTGTAAACCCAGGGGAGCCTGGAGTTTGCATGGGAATATTGTATTCATAAAGTGGACCATCCTGTAAACTGTGATGCTGGTTTTCCAGGTGATTTACAAGATAACCTCACATGTGTTTTTTATTGATGGCCAGACTTCCATTGGCAGTAACTCTTAACACTTTAGTTTTAAGGTTTGTCTGGTGTTCACGTCCCGGCTAGGACTGTAGACACATCCATCTTTAAATGTGCTAAGGAAGTCAGAGTTAGGGGGATCAGTTTCTAACCAGCAATAATTTTAATGTAAACAATCACTCCTTAGTTATGTGTTTTTGTGTTTAAGCCTGTGTGTGCATGTTTAATAAGAAACAAGGCATCCCTCAATTCCAGCCAACTGTGCTGTGAATGTGCCACCCTGAGCTGAGTTTGCTTAGCCTCCTTTTAGTCCTCCCATCCCCAGTGTGGTCTCCTTATAAATTTTGTAGTTTAGAAAATCACTTATTTCTAAGAAAACTTTTTCCTATTCATAAAACAGGTAGGGCTGTTTCCTTTAGGGGTGGCCCGCAACATTTCCCTTCTCACCCACACGGCGACAACCCCACCCACCCCACCCACCTGGTCTGCCGCTGCCATTCTCCGCAGCTCTTAGCACTGGACCCGCCTGAGAAGTGAAGCTGACCGCTGGGCTTCCACTTCCCCGCCAGACGAGACCAGCAGCCACACGCTCTCTGAGTGAGCTGCCCAGGACGACAGTGTCCTCAGTCTCCTCAGACCATCCACTTGGAGCTTTTTCCCAGGCCAGTGTCCAGTCTCAAGTCAGCTCTTCTGACTCCATCCCAACTCCAGGCCCCTTTCCTGCCTGGGTTGCCAATTGTTGTGAGCTTCAACCTGTTGACGTGGAGTCAATTCTGACTCCTAGCGACCCTATAGGACGGAGCAGAACTGCCGCATAGGGTTTGCTAGGCTGTAATCTTTACGGAAGCAGCTGCCACATCTTTCTCCCTCGGAGTGCCTGGTTGGTTTGAACCCCCGACCTTTCGGTGAGCAGCCAAATGCTTAACCACTGAATCACAGAGGCTTGGAGAAGGCAGATTCTTTACACTAAATCTCAGCCAACTAGAATGAGGAAGGGGGATCTGCTACTGCTGCCAAAGTAAATGATAATAATAAAACTAGACCAGAGGTGATAGAGTGTTGGTGGCAACTTCAGACGGCGTCTTGTCGACTCCTTCCCAGTCCCAGCTAATCGTCAGAATGGCCTGAGGAGCTTTTTAAATGTACAGATACCAAACAGCATCCCGGACCTACCAGTGCAGACTCTGTTATTTCAGGAAGTCACCCTATTTTTCTAAAGCTTCTTGGTGATTTTGGACTCAGCCAAGAATCTCTTCTATAGTATTTCTGACAGCTTTCAGCTTCGGCCCAGTGACGGAGAGCTTGTTCCGTTTCCAGTACAATGATGTGAAAGTTTCTAAGTCTTCTGCAGAAACCTGTTTCTGTGTGGCTTGTCTAGTGATTGAAATTGTCATCCTGGCAAAGGAGAACAAGCATAAGCCCTCATCCAAACAGTTGGACATGACCTTAATGGTTGCTCAGATACTCTCTTCTCCAACCCACCCCCGCACCCGCCAAGAAAAAAATTTTTTTTTAATTCCTAGCTTATTTCAGTACTTTTGCAAATGCCCTGGTTTCCAGGCTGCTCATTATCCTGGTCACCCTTCTCTGGAAGCTTTCAACTTGTTAATGATCCTCTTAAGATTTGGCACCCAGACTGATCACCCGCCTGACGCTCGAGGGTGATGTCCAAATCTTGACACTGCAGACAACTTCAAGTGGGCTGTTGACTGTCCGAGGTGATAGCTTGGGACATTTTTACTTATTGAAAAGAGAAAAGGAATTTGTGTTTCTAAAAATAGGAAGGTCTGGAATTTAATCTAAGCATGAAGATAAATTTCACAGTCCTCTGTTCTTCCTATCCCCGGCACCCAGGAGTGGGGGTGGGGTGGGAAGGCAGAGGAGGGTGCGGCGGCCTCACAGAGGTGAACAGACACTAGGCGTGGGGCCACACGTGCCCAGAGGGCTGTCCATCCCCTCCCTCCTCTTGGGTGTACCTTTTGGTGTCTCCATTTCTCTCCATGTATATGGCAATCTGGGTGGCCCATGTCTGAGGTCCCTGTCAGGAACGGACAGGAACTTCCAGGCCCAGCCAGCAGCGGTACCGCCATATCCCATAACTCCAGGGGCACCATTTGCGTTGTGTAGGGTTGTACAGTCAGCAGCCCTGACAGGTCTGTTGTCCAGAGGAGCTATGATAAGAACCACCAAGCTATAGAGTCAGCAGGCCCCATCTTGAAAGAGCTCTGAGAGTGTGTGTTAGGGGCAGGCCCCTCACTACCTGGTCACGTGGCCTGTGTGTCTCCTCAGGTGGTTCCCTGCTCTGTGTGTGTGGCTGGATATCTCAGTCTTCTTGTGTCCCTCCCTGCTCCCCTTCCCTCCCTCCTCAGCCTGCCCTCTTGAACTGTGCTTAGAGCTCAGGAACAGATGGGAATCGTTTCCTCCTTGGCTCTGTAGTGTCCTGACATTGAAAAATGTCAAATAAAATAAACTGTAGGCCCCTGCCTTCTCACAGACTGGCTCTGTGCTCCCAGAATCAGTGAGGCCAAGCCTTAAAGAGACACTTGCAGCCTTGCTGATCAGCCCAGCCTCTGCAACCCTCTTCTGAGGAGCTCGGCTGATATCTGATGTCCCCAGGACACCCAGCCCAGCCACCTTCAGGGACAGCGGTTCTCTTGCAGTGGGCTCTGAGTTTGTACAAAGAGAAGAGAACCCTTTTGAATTTGAATGGGCAGAGAGGACAGCTGTCCTACTTCTTACATCTTTTTCTTCTTTGTCTCACATTTCCTGACAGTTCTTTGGACATCCCACCTAGTGGGCAGCTGGACCAGGCCTGGCTTATGCCCATGGAACAGAAGAATTGGGGCAGAGGGTGGCAGAGGGCCTCCAGGGGAGGACCAGCATTCGAGCCGAGGAAGGAGTTTCTGCCCTTGAAGGGCTTCGAATCTAAAAGGGAGGTAGGATGCCTAGTGGGTCCATGGCATGAGAAGTCATGTGTAGTCTAAGTAGATGATGCTGTTGTCTCTTTGAAAACCAAACCCATTGCCAGCAGGTAGATTCTGACTCATGGCAACCCCTGTGTTATGGAGTAGAACTGAGCTCTGTAGGGTTTTCTTGGCTGTAATCTATGAGTCGAAATTGACTTGATGGTACCTAACAGCAATCTTTACAGAAGCAGATTGCCAGGCCTTTCTTAAACGGTGCCACTGGGTAGGTTTGAACCACCAACCTTTTGATTAGTAGCCAAGAGTAAACCATTTGTGCCACGCAGGGACCTTGTCTCTTTAAGGATGCCCATTGCCGTTGAGTTCGACTCATAGGAGGGAGTAGAACTGCCCCATAGGGTTTCCAAGGAGCAGCTGGTGGATTTGAGCTGCTGACCTTTCGGTTAGCAGCTGAACTCTCCTTAACCACTGCACCACAAGGGCTCCTCTTTAAGGATGGCATCTAATAGTGACAGTGTTGACCTGCAGATTCATACACATAGCCTTGGCTGATAACTTCTCTGTGATGCAGGGGAAGGAGCGCTGTACTAATCAAGGGATTTGGAGTTCAATCCTAAGCATACACCTGGCTTGTTGTGTGGCACTGAGCAAGTTGCCTAACCTCTCTGAGTCTTAGTTTGTTCACTTATAGAAAGGTAATCATTTTTCTTTTGAGCAGCAAGTGGAAAAGAATATGTAAGAGTCTTTAGAAAAGTATAATGGGCTATATCGGTTTGCAATATTCTAATCTCACCTTAACGTGCTATTCATTTAACTGATGGCTCCTGTCTTAATTAGGGGCTGTTAGAATATCGAAATAAGGTTTCTTAAACTTGGCAGATGAGTAAATCGAAGTTGTGCTTTGACTTTTGTTTCTAGGAATAATCTCGTTTTGCCTTTTTAACACCATCTTGATATTCTTAGTCCTACGGTGTTCAGTTAAATAAACAGACCTTTGAGAATAGGCTTGTCAACACAGGCGTACCAGCACGTGGCAGTGTAGGAGAGTGGTTTCGAGTGAAGGCTCACAGCCAGGCTGCCTGGGTTTGAATTTTGGCTCTACCTCTTACAAGCTATGGGAGTTTGGGTGAGTTCTTTACCTCCCTCTGCTTCAATTTCCTCATCTGTAAGACTGATGTGATATTTAAATTAGGAATCGACTCGAGGGCAACCAGTTTTTTATGGGTATATATAATTGCAGGTATAAATTAGTTAATATGTGCACTTTATATACAATAAGTGCTCAATAAATGAGCTATCTATGATTAGTTTGCCATTTGATGACAGGCATTAGCAAGTTGATGGGACCTAAACTGCCACATGTACATTCTACATGATAACACGATATTTGAAAAAGTGTGCGTTAACCTTCATGCTTGAAAATGTTTCTGATCCTCCCTGGGAGGATGACAAATTGAGTTGTTTGCCAAGGGAATGGAGTCATCCTGACCCATTTATACCTGTTTGTGCAGTGCTCCCATGTGGCAGATGTGCCCACCTGAGATTTGGGGCATCTGGGCTGTGGCGGATAGCATGGAGCATGAAGCTGATTGCACAGAGGATCCCACAAGTAAACACGACTGCCGTCCCATCACGACCAGGCCAACGGAGCTGTCATCCCTCACTCAAACTTATGTTTATTGTTTATGAAGAGTGTTTTGGACTAGGCTCCCTGTCTTTGGCTAGGCTCCCCAGAAGCAGACCCCGAGACAAGGATTTGAGTGCAAATGGTTTATTTGGGAAGTGACCTCAGTAAGCACTGATGGGGAGTGGAGGAGTGAGTCAGGGAAGGGAAGCTGATACAAGATACGCTCATATGTAAGTTAATGCTGGGAGCAACCGGGGCTTAATCTCCCTGGGGATTTCTAGACTACACCTCAGAGTTGCCCCACCCAAGGGGTGAGGAAGCTTGGACATTTATCCTCCAACTCCTCTTCATCACTGGATGAGGGCAGCTCCTAGGGGTACTGCATCCTGGCATTCCTGGCTTGCCCCCATAGGCTGAGAGAACCCCTCAGGCTGAGGCTCACAGGTGCCTGCAGTAGTATCCTGTTGGCAGGTACAAGATGGTGACTGCAGAGGGGACACAGGTGAGACAGGAACAGCATCAGTTGTAAAGGAAGACAAGAAGAAAGGAAGGGAGGGAGGGTGTGGAGCGAGATTCCTGAGTCTAATGGGAGGGAAGGGGGTGGTTTTAGAGTCCCTGGCTATGGAAACAATGCTTAATTCTTGGGACAAAACAGCGGGTGAGGCCTTCTCAGTCTGTGTGGGGTTAATCTGGATCTCAGTGTCTGTTCAACCCCAACAGGGTTGGAGGAAGCCTGGATTAAACCAGGTATTCCAGAGGGGCAGCTTGATGTGTGCTAGTTGCCACAGCAGCTGGCGCAGACTGAGGTGAGGTTGCTCCTCTGGTGTGTCCTAGTAACCCACAATCCAGCAGCTGGAGTTTCCACCGAGTATAATGACATATAATTTGGTTGACAGGACAGGTAAGGGGTGGAGGAAGCCGTTGAGATGGGCTTGGCTTTTTCCCATCAGCTCACTGCCCACCTGGCCCACCTGTCTACCTGTTCACTTGTCTCTCCTCTTTTATTATTCACCTCCTCCTTTTCCCCACAAACCTTATGTACTGTGATAAGCCAGCTGGGCTTGGGTGGTACCTGGAAATTCCATGCAATCTGATGTAACAGAAAGAGTACAAGGGTGGGAGTCTGACAGGTTGGGGTTTGGGAAAAATGTTTATCCATTCTAACTGGAAATAGTAATGTCTTAGTCATCTAGTGCTGCTCTAACAGAAATACCACAAGTGAACGTCTTTAACAAAGAGAAGTTTATTCTCTCACAGTCCAGTAGGCTAGAAGTCTGAATTGGGTACTGGCTCCAGGCGAAGTCTCTCTCTGTTGGCTCTGGAGGAAGGTCCTTGTCATCAGTCTTCCCTTGGTCTGGGAGCATCTCAGTGCAGGAATCTCAGGTCCAAAGGACACGTTCTGCTCCTGGCACTGCTTTCTTGGTGGTAGGAGACTTTCCTGTCTCTCTGCTCACTTCTCTCCTTTATATCTCAAACGAGATTGACTCAAGACACTACCTAATCTTGTAGACCTCATCAGTATAACTGCTACTAATCTGTCCTATTACATCATAGTGATAGGATTTACAACATATAGGGAAATCACATCAGAAGATAAAATGGTAAGCAATCATACAATCATACAAAGGAATCAGGACCTAGCCAAACTGACATATTTTTAGGGGACACAGCTCAATCCATGACAAGTAGTATGGGAACAGTAATGTCAGGATGTAATGGAGTATAGTGTATGTAATGCACTTGGTAGGACTTCCTGGGTAGCACAAACAGTTAAGTGCTGGACAACTAACTGAAAAGTTGGTGGTTCGAACCCACCCAGAGGCGCCTCAGAAGTAAGGCCTGATGATCTGCTTCTGAAAGGTCATCACAGCCTTGAAAACCCTATGGAGCGGTTCTACCCTGCACACACGGGGTCGCCATGAGCCAGAATCGACTTGACAGCAACTGACAACAGCAACAACAATGCACTTGGTATGCAGTAGGTGCTCAGTAAGTGTTACCTTCTCCCTTCTCTTGGTTGGCTCCTAGAAAACCAGAGCTATAAAGGCCATCTGAAGAATGGAACTTTCCTGCCTTGGTGGCAATGCCCAATTGCCTACTCATCTTTGCCAGTTCCCCTCTTCCAGGAAGCCTCCCTAATTTACCGCATTGAAATATGACTGAGTGGTCCTAGAACTTGGGTACGTAATTTGTACTGTAGTAACTTGTGCTTTTATGATTCTCTAACAATTGTGTACAGAGTGCTTTGGTCTACAAAGCACTAATACGGCCTTATCTTCTTGAATCTTAACAGCACTCTGAACTAGGCATTCCTTCTCCAATTTACAAGAGGTAAAATTGGAGCTCAGCTATACTAGCCTGCTTGCCAGGATCACAGAACTTGAAAATGGCAGCACAGATCGGAACCCAAGCCTTCTGACTCCCACGACCTGTGCTTTTTCTGGTACACCCACTGCCTTGCTGTGCACACCACAAAGCCCTTTTCTTCCTTGTGCATTCCATGTGCCCCCTAAGCCTGGGAGCATTTGAGGGGCAGGGATCACATGCCTTCCACTGGAGTAGGAGCTTCCCAAGGACAGAGACCCTGTCTTCTCATGTCTCTGCTTCCTCTGAACGCCCAGCAGTGTAAATTCTCAGGTCATACTGTTGACTGACCAATTGATCCTTGTTAAAGACCTCCCTCCTGGAATGCCCCCAAGCAACCTCTCCATCCTCTGGGATGGGGTCTTGCTTTGGGGAGCCACAAAGTGGCCACAGCCAGGAGCTCTGGGCCAAGGGGAAAGAGTAACCCAAGCCTCTCTGAATACAAGTCCTTGTTTGACTCGAGCTCAAGGGCTGAGCTGTCCTAGGATGTTCACGAGGGGCCGGCTCTGGCCTCTGAGCTATCAGATGTGTCTGACCAGGCAGCAAAAGACCATTCAGTCCAACTGAAGAAAGGCCAGCAGGCCAGGCAAAGGGACTTAGCCACTGAACTGTGCACAGGGGTGTCCCAAAGAGGCAGCAGGACTGAATTGCCCTTGCCTGTTTGTTGGGGCAATGATGGGGCAAGCAGAGGCAGATGCATAAATGCCTGGATTTGAAAACCAGACAGAAAGGAAAGAGTCAGGCCCAGAGAGACCCAAAGCACGTAGCTACATGAGAGACAGATCAACACCCACTGAATATGCAAGACAGGGACATGGAGAGACACGGTAGGGGAAGCGACTTGGGGGCATGCACCATAGATAAACAGAGCCAGAGGGTTCGTGATGTGCACACCAAAGAGTGGGAATGAGAGACAGATAGACACTGTGTGAGACCCATCCAAGCACGTGTGCGGGGGTGGCTGGACACAAAGGGGCTGTGTGCATGTGTGCACAAGATAGATGGGCAGAGGATGCAAGCCTGGCCAATCCTCAGGGGGTATACAGAAGCCAGCCAGCCAGAGAGTATCTGAGAGGTGGAGGAACCCTTGACCTGTTCTGTGTTGGGCCCCCAGGCTAACTGCAGGGTCCCTCACCTCTTCTCTAGAATGGCCTTCAAAGGTCTTGCTGTCTTCCTGTCTGTCTGTCTGTTGATGCACAGCAGGGCAAGCATATTCTCCCCCACCCACCCTCCTTGCTCCACTTGACCAGCTTGACTAAAAGGGGGCTGTCTTGTGCCCTGTCCCTTCTTTCTTGTGGGCATCTCCAGCTTTGGAGACAGAGACAGATCTGTGACCCTGTTCCTGACTGCACACCTTCTTCCAGCCCCTTTCCCCGCCGTTCTCATTGGTCACCTTTCTCAGTCTCCCAGCCTTCTTGACTTTGATGTCTGGCTTCTGTCTTGGCCCCTGTGGGCTTGATGACAAAGAGCAGTTAAGGAATGACACTATCTACATATACTGGGCCATGTGGACAGATTCGGGTGGTGGGACTTGCAGCAGCAGGGGTTCCCAGGACTGCTGACATCCTTCCAAGTATTATTAGAGAATGAGGGACAGAGCTTATCATCTGGCTGTCACTGCAAGCCTCTGCAGTGGGGCCCCAGGCGACAGCCAGCTGCCTGCTCTGTGCCCTTGTTAGAGTGAGCCCCGTTTTCTGGGTTCAGCCGGACATCCAGGTCAAGGAGCTCCCCATGGGAGGTTCCAGCTAGGAATCCCACCCCTCCCAGCTCTGAGCAGGTGCCCTTGAAAACTGGGAGGCGGCAGCTATACAATCTCTTATGTCTTCACCGCCCCTGTGGTTAGGTTCCTGTTCTTGGAAGCTAGAGTGTCAAAGTAGATAGAACATTCTGGAGTCTGACTGACCTGGATTTAATTCTCCACTTGCAACTGAGTGACCACTGTGTGACCTTAGACAAGTGAGTTAGCCTCTTTGAGCTTCAATCTCATTGTCTGAAGGGAAAGATGATTACAATGTCCACCCCATGATGTTTATTCATGTATTCAGTAAATATTTTTAGAGTGACTCTTACGTAGTAGACACTCGGGATACAGCAGAAAACAAATTGTCATCATCCTTAAACTCGTATACAAAAAAAGAGATGGCAAACAAGCAAGCAAATAAATATAATATAGTGGGTCGGGGAGCCCTGGTGGCATAGGAGCTTGGCTGCTAGCCAAAAGGGCAGCAGTGTGAATCCACCAGGCACTCCTTGGAAACCTGTGGGGCAGTTCTACTCTGTGCTATGGGGTCGCTGTGACTCGGCATCAACTCAAAGGCAATGAGTTTGGTTTGGTGTGGTTTTTGGTTGTGGTGGATTGGGTGTTGCTATATGCCACAGGGAAAAATAAAGCAGGTTAAGAGGCAGAGAAAAATGGGGAATCTATTTGGTAAAGAGTGGTCAGGGAAGGCTTCTCTGGTAAGCTCTGCAGATAACTGGAGATGGAGCAGCCAGGCAGCCAGAAGGGCATGTGCAAAGGCCCTGAGGCAGGAATGGGCATGTGTTCAAGGAACCACAAGGAGGATAGTGTGGCTGAAGCGGAGTAAACAGGACGAGAGTGGTCAGAAATAAGGTCAGGAGGTAGCCAGGGGCCAGATAATGGAGGGCCTTGTATACCATGGTGAAGACTTGGACGTTTCTTCTAAGCGAGAGGGGCAGCGATTGGAGGATTTCAGTGATGCAATCTGACATGTTTTGCAAAGGGCCTGTCTGGCTACTGTAAGGAGAATAGACCATGGGAAAACACGGAAGCATGGAAGTTGGAAAGGAGGTTGCTGCAATAATCTAAGCACAATAATCTAGGATGGTGGCTGGAACCAGGCTGGTAGAGCTGGAGGTGATGACAAGGGTTGTGAGAATTAAAGAAGACAGATTTACAGTGCCTTCTCTATAAATTGTCTGAGGTTTCATTTCTGGTTCCCAGAGATGAAAGATCCAACTCAGAGAACCTGGGGCAGCGGATGCTTAGGTGTTCTGAAATAATTGCTCCTGGCCTCAGGGATCTCCTGAGTGGAAGAGGTAGTAGACACACACACACACACACACGAACCACATAAAGACACACACACACGAACCACATAAAGACTCTGAGGTTTTGGAATGGTGGAAGGGGGCTATTAAGCTGGACTACCAAGATGGTGTGAGGCATTAGTGGCTCAGTGGTAGAATTCTCGCCTTCCGTGCAGGGGACAGGTTCAGCCCCTGGCCAATGGACCTCATGCACAGTCACCGCCATCTGTCAGCGGAGGCTTGCCTGTTCCTCTGATGCTGAACAGGTTTTGACGGAGCTTTCAGACTAAGATGGACTAGGAAGAAAGGCCTGATGATCTGCTTCTGAAAACCCTCCGGATCACAAAGGTCTGGTCTGCAGCCAATCCTGGAGGTTACGAACGGGGCTGCCGTGAGTTGGGGTGACTGGAAGGCAGCTAACACTGAGACAATAGCTGACTATATGAGATCTGGTAGGGGCTCTCCCTCTCTGTTGCTTCTCCCAGCTGTGGGGATGTGAGAAAGGCAGGCCTCCTCAGAGGTTGTATAAATATTTGCTGAGCGGTAACACAGCTGGGAGCAGCCCCCCTTCCTGCAGCTGGCTCATTTGCCACACCAGAGAAATCCCAGCTGGGGGTAGGGCCAAGCTTTGAAACAGTCTACTGGGCATCCACCGACTCCCGTGCCCCCTGGTCAGGCCTCTCCCACCTCCCCTCAAATCGTGAAACATGAAACAGGCTGGCCCCAAGGAGGGAACTGGCAAGAAGTGGCGGCATTGAGAAAGTAGAACGCAGTAGGAAGAACACTTTCCCAGGACTCAGGAAACCCGGTTCTGTGGAGGGCCTTGAGCAAGTCACTTGCCCTCTCCAAGCCCTGATTTCCTTCCCTGTGGAAATGAAGGAGCTGGACCAGACGATCTCAGAACCGTTTTCAGCTCAGACATTCTGGAGTCTCTGACCACATGAATGGGGTCTGTTCGGGCTACCTGGTGACCCCTGCAGGAAGGGCCGGAGGTCGGTGAGGAAAGGCAGCAGCCTTACTGGATCTGGAAAGCAGATAGGCTCACCAGGGTCATACACAAGGCGTCCTTGAAAACACAGGCATCCTTGAGAGATCAAGATATCCATCGATCCATTGGAGATCTAATAGTGAACGATCCCTGGTCCAGCACTAATGTCATCATAGCTTCCAAGACAAGGGCCAGTCTACCTTTCTGGGCTTTAATGTCCTAAAGCTAATAGCTGCCTCACCTTTGTCACTAGGTTAGGATCAAATCGATCACAGATGCGAACGTGCTTTGGACACTCCCACTACACAGAGGCTAGGCACGATTTTTATAGGATGCAGTGGGGTGGTTGAGAGGTCTGGGGGGTAGGTTTTTTAATTCTTTTTTATTGTGATGAAATACGTATATGAGAAAACATTTGTCATTTCAACCATTTTTACATGTACAACTCAGCGACATTAATTCCATTCACCGTGTTATGCACCCATCACCAGTATCTGTTCCTGAATTTTTTGTCAACCTGAACAGAAACTCACTTCCCCTTAAGCAATAGCTTCTGGGAGTAGGTTTGTGGAAGCTAAGATAAGGATGTGGGCAGGTAATTTCCCTTCCAGAACATGAAGATCCTGCCACCGTGTAAAAAAAAAAAAAGGTTTAATTCACTGAGGTTCCTCTCCCAAGGCTCTCCTCTTTCCCTGCCCCACCGTTCTACGGTAATTCTTTCTCTTTCTTATCTCATCTTATCTTGGTCCTGCCAAGATGCTGCCATTTCAGCCTGGCCGGGGCTTGGAGGGGTCTTCAGGTCTTGCTTTCACCTGCAGGCCCAGAGCGGGGTTCTCTGAATAGCCAAGATTTGTGCAAGGGCAGGTTGTTTTCCATCTATGGAGTTAAATAGCCTTATAATTGATGCAAAAGAGGAGAAATGACAGTAGGTCAAAGGAAAAAGTGGTAGGTACCTACCCCGGGACCGTAATCTTCCTATAGGTCTCATTTCTGAGACTGACTGGGAGATAGGTGTGTGGTCAAGCCCCAAACACGTGATCCTGGAACCCGGAAATTGCTAGGCAGGTGATACTGGAACTCAGATCACCAGGAATGACCTGGCAAGTCTTCTTCCTCTCGCCCCATTTTAATGAACCCCATTAACCTGTGAGATTATTATCAGGGAGACAACCAGGGCTTCTCACAAACTGGGTGTCTGGTAGTAATGGAACTGGTGGAGAGCACTTGGGCCTGAGCTGAGGTGGCACCAGAGACCCTGCTGAGGGATTTGGATGAGGGATCCCATGTGTATTACCGGAGTCTAGGCTTTTCCCTATGCTTTGGACATTTTCTTTCCTTTACACCTCAGTTTCCCACTTGGAAAGAGCTGCTCTGAAGGCACTGGCACAGGAGGCAAATGAGATCAGGGCTTCCAAGGGCTCTTTGAAGAGAAGCACGAGAGGAGCACAGAGGGGGCCTATCTGAGATAAAGACGGGCCTTATTCTTCTCTCCCTCTTTGGCGGGGCTTTCTATCTGGAAAAGTGCCTGACTCCCAGCTCCCTTTCAGCAGGTGTCATCCCCCTCCACCATGTGTGTCTCAGCTGTCCCCACTCCCTGTGCCTGGGACAGACAGAAGAGCCGAGCCACCCCCAGCACTCCCCACCCACCATAGTCCAGAGAACTGGGCCTCCATACCCCTCCATACCCCTCACACTCACACCCTGACACACCCCTGTGATGGGCAAGGCCAGCGCGTCTTCAAGCCTAGGAGCTGGGCTTGCTGACAGGGAAGGCAATGTTTTCATGTGTTCGCAAAAGCCCCTAGACAGCGTCCCTTCAATGCTGCTGTCCAGTTACCCAAAGTGCCTTGCCCTGTTGGCTGAAGTACCAACCCAAAACCAAACTTGTTGCCGTTGAGTCAATTCTGACTTATAGTGACCCTACAGGAAAGAGTAGAACTGTCACATAGAGTTTCCAAGGAGCAGCTGGTGGATTTGAACTGCTGACCTTTTGGTTAGTAGCCGAACGCTTAACCACTGTGCCACCAGGGCTCCTGGCTGAAAGTAGGAGGTGCTGATTTACATGCTATTCATTTAAGTAGCCAAGCCTACAGGATCCTGCTCCTTCCCCTGTAAAAAACCCACTCTTGCCTTCTCCAAGCAAGAAGGTAGATACTACCATGCAACCCACCTTCCTTAGCAGGAAGGAAAGAGGAACATACAGAGAGAAACCTCAGATTCTGTTGAGTTCTGGAAGCTTGGGAACAATCCCAAGGAGGAGGGGGGTTCAAGATTCTCTAGCCCAGAATCCTCCTGCTGGGGACTCAGGAGCTGAGAGCCCCTCCCCTGGGCAGGGCTGCTGGCTGACACTTGCTCTCTTTATTATTATTTATCTTTTATTATTTTATATTCTTATATTTTATTATTAGTCTGTCTTAGTTATGTAGTGCTGCTATAACAAAAATACTACAAGTGGGTAGCCTTAAAATCAGAAATGTATTTTCTCAGTTAGGAGGCTAGAAGCCTGAATTCAGGACACTGGACCTTCTTGGGGAAGGTTCTTTTCTCTTTTCAGCTTCCATTCCTCAGTTCCTTGGCGATCTTCATGTGGCCTTCGCCATCTGTGCTTCTGTGCCTAGTCTTCTCTTTTTGTATCTCAAAAATGATTGTCTTAAAACACACCCTACGCTGATATGGCCTCATTAGCTAACAAAGAAAACCCTATCCCCAAATGGGATTACATCCACAGGTATTTAAAAAAAAAAAAGCATATACCCTGGAGCCGATTCCGACTTATAGTGACTGTATAGGACACAGCAGAACTGCCCCATAGGGTTTCCAAACTGTAGTCTTTATGGAAGCAGACTGCCACATCTCTTTCCCCATGGAGCCACTGGTAGACTTGAACCTTTTGGTTAGCAGCCAAGAGTGCCTTAACCACTGTGTCACCAGGGCTCCTTCCACAGGTATAGAAGTTAGGATTTACAACACATATTTTTGGAAGGCACAATTCAGTCCATAACAGGACGGTTCCCAGTCCCTGTGGGGAGTAAGATGGGGGGTAAAGAGGGGGTCTGAAGGGAGGGCCCAGGGGACCCAAATCCTTCCAAGTAAACCCCTGTGCCCTACCCCTTCCAGGCCTCAGATCTCCCCCCTCCAGAATCTGCTCCGAAAGCCACAAAGGAGGAAACCTTATTGAAAACCCACAGCTAGATCTGGAGAAAAACATCCCCTGCTGTTGACATTCCTCTGACAGTCATGTTACTCCATGCTGGCTGAGGCTGAAGAGAATCGCTTGTGGCTGTTCCCCAGATGACCTAGGCCAGCTCCCACACATCCACATGTGTAGACTCACCCCAGATAACTGATTATTCAGGGCAGTGATGAGGCTGGGAGGCCCAGGGACATTACCAGGACAGAAAAGCCAGGATGGGGCCTGGCCCAAGGACACCACCCAGGGCTGAGATGGAGACTGTGCTAAAGAGAACCACCCTTCTTGCTCTTTCCCCCTCAAAGCTGGTCTGCCTGGGACCTGGTGCCTCTTTCTTAAGTCTTATCACACAAACCAGTCAGAGCAGAGTAAGGGGAATAAAAATCTGTTTGCCCCAAACACTAGAGGGTAGCCTGAGGGATTAGAGCTAGGATCGCTGAGCTCTTTACTCCCCTTCGATTTCAAATTATATTTGGAAAACTTGGCCATAGTATGTACCCTCAGAAACAAAGACCTCCCCCAACCCCAACTGTTCAGCGATCCAGCAACAGAATTCCCTCCGTCTCTCTTAGTACGGTGGTTCACTCCTCTAGAGCTGCAGCCACAGGTCAGTGGCACTGGGCTGTCAGAGGACTGGAGACCAGATGGCCTACAAGGGGGGAAAGGCTCCCCCTAGGACTCAGCACCATCCAGATCTCCCCGAGGGCTGGGGCTGGGGCTGGGGAGGGTGCTTTCCAAGATGAGTGTGACTCTCCCCTAGCATTTGTGAAATCTGAGGTCCAAAAAGTTAAAGTGGATAAGATGACAGGCCTAGGAGAAGGACACACATGACCTGGACCTCTATGCATGGCCCAGTAACATCAAGCTGCCCAAACACAAAAACAAATGAGGCCAGTTTGGATTTTGCTGCTCTGTGGTTCACCTTCATCTTAGTTCAGTACCTTGGGAGGCTTCTCAAAAAAAATCTTTGCTTCCATTGTTTTTGTTGCTTAAGGAGACTACGGATATAATCTGTTCCTAAACTGTAGTCTTCCCAGTTTGCCTAGTTCATATTGGGATTGGGACCCCACTATAGGCGTTTAGCCCTTCCAGGAGCAAGGGGTGAAGACTGGAAGAAGCAGAGGTGAGGGTAGCCCACCAGCACCTGTTCAGGGCTCCTTTCTCTTTGAAACAAACAAAAAGAAAACCCCAAAGCCATTGCTGTGAGTTGATTCTGACTCATAGTGACCCTAAGGAACAGAGTAGAACTGTCCCCTAGGGTTTCCAAGGCTGTAATCTTTATGGAAGCAGACTGCCACATCTTTCTCCCACAGAGCGGCTGGTGGGTTCCAACCACCGACCTCTCAGTTCACAGCCGAGCGCTCTAACCACTGCGCAACCAGGGCTCCTCTCTCTCTGAAACAGGGAGAGGTGTTACCAGAAAGACCCTGAGGGGAGAGGAGCCCAAGGCAAGGTGAGGGCTGTGCAATTGGACCCCACTTCTTTTCTTATCCTCCACTAAAAGCTCCACGCCTTGGATGTAGGCACAGACTTCTATCTGGTGTGAACTGTTCCACCCCTCCCGCCGTTCCCCCAGGGCACATCTCTCACCTAGCCTGTAGTCTCCTGAGGGCTGGGGAAATGCCAGGCCCATCCCCTGAGGCTTCAGGAGCTCCTCCATCCTCCTCCCTAAATAGAATGGTTCCTGAGCCAACCTCTGGTGACAGGTACCCCCAGTCTGACTTTCATCCCCTGCCACATGCCCCCAAATACCTTATTTTAGGTGATGTAATGATTCTGACTAATTTCTGAAAGCCTGGCAAGGGGCTGGGAGGAGGCCCTCTATGGGGAGAGTTCAGCCCAGGCCTCCCCCGCCCCGTGTGTGCCCCTGGTGCACATCTGTTCCCAGCCCGGGAGACCTGGAAATGCCTCGCAGCTCACACCCCCTTCTGCCTGTGTAGCATGAGTCAAAGTATCCGTGGGTCAGCAGCTGGCATCCCAGGGGTTAACTCAGGAGCAACTCATGTGGAGGTCGAGGATCCAAGCTCTTCTCTGCACCTTCTGTCCTCTGTGCCCGAAGGAACCGCCGAGGCTGCGGTAGCTCTTTGTCTACCTGCTCTGGGCATTAAAGAGCCCGCTCGAAGCCTGCATCGCCGGGGCTCTGGACAGAAGTCAGCGACGGGGAAATGAGACTCTGTCGCTTTAAGTGCAGCTGGAGCCGTTAAGTATGAGCCCGGGTGCTGGAGAGAAAAGGGAGCGCAGGGCCGGCGAGGGCTTGGTTTCTGGCCCTCCAAGTCGCCAGCAGTTCATACCTTGTCGGGTGTCCGCCGGGTGCCGAGCGAGGGAAGTCCCGGGGGGCCCTGGGTGCCCACCCAGTGAATGGCCGCCTGAGTTGGGGAGGAAGATGCTTCATCTGCCCCTGCCCAGGTCGGGAAGGACCGTGAATTTCCCCCACAGGTAAGCGCTCTCCATCGCCACGCCGGACTGCAGCGCCAGGTTGGGTTGTCGCCCCTGCCCAGCCCATCCTCCAGCTCCTCCTCAGCTGCAGCCTCCGGGGCGCTGGGTGTGGGGTCTGCAAGATGGAGGGTCTTGGCCTCCGTGACAGAGGGAGGTGTGCAGGCTTTCTAGAGCCTTCTGGCTCCTGAAGCTTTGGCCTGTTGGCATTTGGGGTTGTGTAGGTGTGCAGGAGAGGTCTAGGGAAGAAGATAGACGTAAAGGAGCTTGGACTCCCCAGGGATCAGGACGAAGCTGAGACAATAGCACAACTTGGTTGAACTTAGATGGTTGCTGCTACAGGCACATGGGGGGCTGGAGTTGTTGGGAGCCAGGCCGGGGGCCAGGAGTCTTCAGGGACCAGCAGGATGGAGGGAAGAGGGGGTTGCAGCCCCAGATGGCCTCAGTGTTGGTTCTCCCTAACAGGAAGCTCCAGGGATTATCCTGGCGTGAAAGGAGGTAGTGAGAGGTGAAAGGGTGAGACCTGGGGAAGGGGTTGAATTTGTGACCCCACAGCTGGTGGGATCCCTTGGAGGGAGAGTGAAACCTGGGACTCTACCCTGGGAAAGGGCGAGAACCGAGGAGCCCAGGTAATTTTGGGGGACAGCAGATCCTTCCTTGAAAGTCCACTGAGGTTCCTCCCTAAAGGGGAAGTGAATGTGACCACAGCCAGACCTGGACCCTTGGAGCTGCCTGGGAAACCACCTCTGAGAGAGGATTAGAAAATCCCAGCAGCCTGAGAAAGAGGGCTGGAACTTTCTGGTTTTTTCCGGGAGATTTCTACCCCACTGCTCCTACCCCAATATACATACCCCTCCCCTCAGCCTCCATCTGACCAGGCTGGCTGGGAGAGGTCCGAGGTTGGGGAGCCGAGTGGGAGACAGGGTGCTTGGGCTGTGGCCACTCCCACCCCCAAGCCTCCTCACAGCCCTCTCTACCCCAGAACTTGTTCCCTGTAACATGCTTCTGCTTCGCCATGCTTCCTTGGAGGGGGCCCCAACCGCTCTCCAGGGGCTTGATTGGCACTCTGTACACAAAGGCCTAGGGTTAGAGCAGAAGATTGGGCAAGGCCTGGGAAGGGAGAGGTCTCTCCTGCCTCCAGTCCTCCCAGCGCCCCTTCCTCTGCAGGACACTGGGCACCAGGAGCCCCTTGGAAGCCCTTTTTAAGTGTTGTCCCTCCACCATCACCACAGCAGTTAAAGACACCTACAGTCCCTCTGGAATGTGACTTGGCCCCTTGGGGCCACTTTGCTAAGATGATTGGTAGGGGTGTCATAGGAGGAACCTGTTCATGAACAGAGAGTAGATCCATTTAGGGACTCTTACTTCAGGTGAGATCCTGTGCTGAGTCCTCCACAGCCCAGTACGTGTTGCTGTCTAGTCGATTCCGACTCACAGCAACCCTATAGTACAGGGTAGAACTGCGCCATAGGGTTTCCAAGGAACGCCTGGTGGATTTGAACTGCTGACCTTTTGGTTAGTGGGCAAGCTCTTACAGCTCACTGGGCCCTGGAGAAAGCAGAAGGAAGGGGCCATTTATAACCTCCTCCCATACCTCACTGCTGCCACCCAATCTAGAAACTCCTCCAGATCCACACAGGGTCTGCCCAGTGAAAATTGTAATTGTCATCAAACCAAGATTTGCATTGATTCTACTCTCTCTTTTGCCCCTCCCACCCCCTGGAAGGTCGGAAAATCCTCAAGTAATTCCACCACTCTTTCCCCCTACACAGCAGCTTCTTATAGGTCACCCCATCTTTTCTTTTGATTTGGTATTCTCCCTCCCTGCCCCTTCCTCCACCCTATCCTACCCCCAGTGGAACCTGGCTCTGTAGTGAGCTTAGTGTCCTACCTGGGGCCACAGCTTTTGGTACTGACCTAGCTCTTTGCCAGAAACCAGCTGCTGGGCAGGTGTGCCAGGGTGGGGACCTGTCTGCCATAGCCCAGGGAGAAGAGGCAGGTCATGATATACCTACCCAGCCCAGCTGCCTGCTGGGGTGGGGCTGGGTTGGACCTGTGGTTTCCTTTCCATTCAAGCCCAAGACTTTCAGGCCAATTGTTGCTAGTAGGCAAAGAGAGAGGGGATGTTGTAAAGTGGAGGTCAGTCCTTGAATTGCCAGAGTTCAAATATAAAATTTAACTAGCCTGGCTCCAATCCATGGAGGGAGAGCTTAGCCCAAGTCTCTGCTCTGGGGACAACTCAAAACCTTCCCTGTAAATGATGTTTGGCTGGGGCCAGTAGGGATCAAAGAGATGCTTTCCCTGCAAGCTCAGGTTCCCCTTATACTCCCAAGGAGGCAGCACTGGGAGGATGTGAGGGCATTAGGGGAAATGGCTTAATTGGCCCTCAAATAGTGCCATGGCCAGCTTTTGATGAGTTGAGCTGTGATCAGCCGGCCCTCCACTTGCCTTGTTGGAGGTGTCTTTCCTCCCCAAGTGCCTGGGATTATCACACCTCTCATGGAATGCTGTCTCTATAAGCAGTGTTCTTGTACTTCTCAAGCATTAGGGTTTCCCTGGAGGCCCTCTCTCTTCCTGCCCCAGCAAACACCCTCCTTCAGTGTCTTCCAGGTAGGAAGCCTGGAGTTCAGGCATCTCTAATATTCAGCACTCCTAGACTCCGTCCTGGAAAAGACCCTTAGCTAGAGCCCAGAGAGCAGGAGGGAATAGGACCCGCCTACAGCCGCTGCCTCACGCAACCCACAGAGATTCCCTGGGGCAGAGGACTGTTGGCTTGGCACAAACTCAGACTATTATGAGATGATAAAATGCCATGGGACAGGACAGCCAATGAGCTGCTCCCCATTAGAGGGTCTTATGGGGCTAGACATACACACCACAGGCAAACCACACTTGCTGGCTTAGCCTCTTCCTGCAGTGCCCCTGCCCTTTGCTTGGGAGACATGGGGAAGGCGATGATGAGCAGGAAGCTTCTGGGCCAGTCAGGTTTTCTCACTATAACATGATGCTCTAAAACACTAGCTGTGCTTAGTGCTTTGTGAACATTCTCTCATTTAATTCCCACAACCACCATATGAGGTATATTCTATTATTATCATCCCATTTCACAGATGGAGAAACTGAGGCCATGGTTGAGGGTTTGTTCTCACACCTAAATCTGACTCCAAAGCCAACTCCTTAACAACTGTGCTATAGGAGACTATTCTCACTGATACCAGTCCAGACCCAGACAGTACTAAATGCTAAAGATGTATAAGTTGAAGGTAACTTGAGGCCTCAGCAAAGGTCTGGATTGGCCTGGAACCCTCGTGGAAGTGTAGTGGGAAGAGCACTGGCCTTGGAGTCAGCAGCAGACTTGATCTGGAACTTCGGCTCCGTTACTAACCAGCCTTGTTACCTTACAAAGGGCCTTAGCCTCTAGCTTCAGTGTCCTTTGTAAACGGGACAGCTCCTGACCCACCTGCCTCGCTAAGCTGTAGTAACGACAGTGCAGTAGTATGCAAAGCAGAGTGCTTTAAACATGTGAGTTTTTACTAGTGATATTAGGACCAGTTGAAGTCCCTCTCAAGCAGCAGGATTCTTTCCTGAGTTCTTTAGATGGCTTTTTTCCTTAGCATCTTTTCCTTCCATCTTGCTAAGACCCTAGTGAGGATAGCCGTCAGTCTCAATGGACGAAACAGGTCCCAGGCTTAGAACATTTCTTCAGTTTTCACTTAAATTCTTAAAGTGCCCATCATCAGATTTCTATTCAGCCAGATTCTATGCTAATTAGGATGGCAGATTTAGAAAAAAAATTTTTTTTAATTTATTTATACCAATTTACATAAAATAGCCCACTTTTAATAGCTTATTCATTAAAAAAGCTTACTTATTTAAACTTTACTATATGCTAGCTTACTCTAAGCTAGCATATAGTCCTGGTGGTGCAGTGGTTAAGAGCTATGGCTGCTAACCAAAAGGTTGGCAGTTTGAATTCACCAGCAGTTTCTTGGAAACTCTATGGGGCAGTTCTACTTTGCCCTATAGGGTCGTTACAAGTCGGAATTGACTTGAAGGCAACAAGTTTGGTTTGGGTTTTATATGCTAGCTTTGTGTCAGGAACAGTGCTGGGTGCTGGAGAAACAGAGCTGAACCCTAAGAAGCTTCCCATTGAACCCACTGCTGTCAAGTCAGTTCCAACTCATAGTGACCCTATGAGACAGAGTAGATCTGCCCCATAGGGTTTCCAAGGCTGTAATCTTTATGAAAGCAGGCTGCCAATCACATCTTTTTCCTGTGGAGCAACTGATGGGTTTGAGCTACCGATCTTTCGGTTAGCAGCCAAGCACTTAATCACTGGACCACCAGGGCTCCTCTAAGGAGCTTGCCTTTATTTATTTACTCACTTATTAAACAAATCCAGTGAGTACCTCCCAGGCATAGTGCTGATAATGGAACTATAATGGTGAAATGCAAGGCAGACATAGTCCTTGCCCTCAAGGAGCTCCAGAGGGTTTTCAGGGGAGACAGATGAATGAAAGTCAATAAACACATAAATGCATTATTTCAAATCATGAGAAATATGAGAGGGAATAATGCAGGAGGACACAGTCTAGGGAAGAGATAGAAAGGAAGCAAACAACTGCGGTACTAGATCATACATGCAGTAACAGGAAGCAAGCAGGAGGGAGCCGTACTTTGAGTGGTTGGAGAGAGGGCTTCAGGGAAGAGGTGGCATTTTCTTGGGCCTCGAAGGGAAAGTAAGAGGTTTCCAGGTGAACGAAAGCTTATTTGGGGAGAGAAGGAGGAATTTTCCGCAACTGAGAGGCTGTATGTCACCTTCCAGCTTTTCTGTCCAGCTCTGCCATCTCCGTGGCGGCTTCTGCCACACAAACTCTGCTCGGCCTGAGACAGAATCCTCTGGGACAGATGACTGAAATGAATTTTTCACGGCTCAGCCCCACCACAGCTCCTATCTAGAAACCTTCAATAATGCAACTGTTGTGTTTCCTCTGGATCTGGGTGTCAGGGTCAATGTCCTCTCAAGTTAAGTTAATAGCCAGAATAATAGACTGTCTTTGCCCTTTCCATTTAGGCAGAGTCAAGTAATTCTACCCCTATGGATGATGATTCGAGAATTCATCCTCAGCCTACCTTTCTTGGGATGCTTCAGGACTTTTCTAGAAAGGCTGCATTCTTGGACATTGTCGAACATTTAAATCTTCGGAAGCCTCTGTGCTGTGGAAACACTGACACATCACTGGGGAAGAAAACGGGAGAGAGAGAGACCATCAAAGTCCCTTTCCCGCACCTCACTCTTCGTGTGTGTGTGCACACATACAACATCCTGGTCACTTGTCCTTAGGTGTTTGGCACAGTCAAGAAATGCTTGTTGTACCCCATGGGCTTACAGAGGATATAGCCAGCATGAGTACATCATAAACTATTTTTCCTGCTTGGGGAATTGCTGCAGATAACATGTGAGTAGTGGATGGGCTATTCAAAAGAGGGGTGCAAAGGGAAATTGTGCACCTACTCTTTGATAGGCACCAAGCTGGGTGCTTCGTATGTAACTTTATTCACTCCTCCCGGCTACCCTGTGAGGCTGCTGGGGATAGAACCATTTTTGCCATGTGGCTTTGTATTCAGTGGGGGAAAGTGCCTGTCCCAAATCACAGCTATTAAGTGGTGGAGCGGAAATTCAAACCCAGCTCTGGCTGGTTCTGCAGTCTGTCCCTTTCTAGACTAGATGTAAATCTAAGTGTTTTCTGCAAGATTGAGTATGCCTAGGCCCACTTTGGGATGGTCATTTTCTTTAAAGGAGAGCTGCTAACAACGGTCCCCAGCTCTAGGGAAGCTGCCTTCCAGCTTATCTATTTATGTATTTCTCACATATCCATTCATTATGTGATTGAAATGCATTTATTCTGGTAATCATTTTGTCTGGTCAGAAGCACCTAGAGGCCAGGGACTCTCATTCAAGTGATGCACATATGGAATTTAATAATGGTCTTTTGATGACGACAAGAAAAAGCTAATCAAGTCTCACTGCAGGAGCTTATATAACAGTACAGATTTGGATACATCATATTTATCCTGTGCCATGTACTCTTCAAAAAAAAAAAAAATTTTTTTTTTATGTACTCTTAGAGCTCTTCAAATTGAGTCAAATCATGTCTCCTGAAATATAACAGCTACATAAAATAGAAGAAATCAGTTATCACCAACAAATATTTATTCATTACCTACCACGTGCCAAGTATTATGCTAATCACTACAGAGGGAGCAAAAGACATCCTATTCCAATCCACGGTATGGGATGGTTAACTTGTAATGGAGCTGGGCGTTGACTTCTGACACCAGAAATAATCGTAGCTGGAAATGGGCAGCAAGCAAGTCAGAAACATAAAGGCAGATTTATGTCCAGGTCAAGGAGCAATGTGTTAGTGGGGTAGTGAGTGTGGCGAGGTCATGGGAAGTTCACATGTAGACTGTATGAGAATTTGGAGAGAGTATTCAGGAAGTAGGAAGGCTTTCAGGTATGAAGGAAGAGGGAGGGAGAACTCTGGGCCTGAGCTGCATCTTGAGAGAATTTGTAGGGCAGTGGGCTCAAAGGATAGTGTGTAAACAAACAGGAACATAAGGTACATCCCATTCTGTCATCTTTGCTGTCCTGCTAGGCCCCCAATCTTGAGATTCTGCCAGGAGCTGTTCTGGTATCATGTATGCGTGCTCCTGTGTGTGTGTGTCTGTGTCTGTGTGTGTGTGTGTCTGTGTCTCTGTGTGTGTGTATGTGTGTGTCTCACTGGGATACTCCCCATGGATTATTTTAACTGCTTCTATAAGTCTGTACCAGACTGTTAGGTTTCAATCCTGATGATCTGCAACTCTGTGATTTAAAAATATGCTTTTAACAGCTTTAAAAAGGAAGTAGTATTTCTACCAGGGAGAGAAATTATAGCTCAAAGGCCCTCAAGGAAAACATATACATGGGATTTATTCCTGGGTATAATGGGTTTCTGGAATTTGTCTCCCTAGAGACAGTGGCTAAGACAACAGCAGTGTTCCAGGTCACACCTCCTAGACCCTGGTCCTTCATTCTCTCTAATATGTGGTTGAAAACAGTGCTTGATTGGTTAACCAGATCCATGGACAGGATGCCTTGTTCCTGTCTAGAAAAAGTGCCGTCCTGAAATCCCTTGTTTACATTATATTTCCATGTTCTGGAAATTTGTGCCATTTCTTCCTATTTCATTACATTTCCAATGTTGTATATGTATTCACTTCTCATAATTTGTACTTTTACCCCATCTAAGCATATATTTCATAAATTATAGGCGAACATGGTAATTTCCAGACCCTGGGTTGCCATCCCTGCCGCTTGTCCTTGGAGTGCTTGTCCTTGGAGCCTTCTTCCATGAGGCAGAGCTCCCCACGGCAGTCCCACAGGAGCAGGTCCCCTGATATTTGGGGTTTATGTTTTTTAACAACTTTACATATGCCTTCTAATCTAGCGTTAAACTCTAGGATCATCTTTTCTGGAAAAGGTGTCTTTGAATGAGAAAAGTTCCTTGAAAAAGCAGTTGCCCTCCAGTCAGCTCTAACTGCTGGCAACCCCGTGTATGTCAGAGTACAACTGAGCTCCATAGGGTTCTCGGTGGCCGAGTTCTCCGTGCGTGTCGGAGTACGGCCGTGCCCCGCGGGGTTCTCGGTGGCCGAGTGCTCGGTGCGTGTCGGAGTACGGCCGTGCCCCGCGGGGTTCTCGGTGGCCGAGTGCTCGGTGCGTGTCGGAGTACGGCCGTGCCCCGCGGGGTTCTCGGTGGCCGAGTGCTCGGTGCGTGTCGCAGTACGGCCGTGCCCGCGGGGTTCTCGGTGGCCGAGTGCTCGGTGCGTGTCGGAGTACGGCCGTGCCCCGCGGGGTTCTCGGTGGCCGAGTTCTCCGTGCGTGTCGGAGTACGGCCGTGCCCCGCGGGGTTCTCGGTGGCCGAGTTGTCCGTGCGTGTCGGAGTACGGCCGTGCCCCGCGGGGTTCTCGGTGGCCGAGTTCTCCGTGCGTGTCGGAGTACGGCCGTGCCCCGCGGGGTTCTCGGTGGCCGAGTTCTCCGTGCGTGTCGGAGTACGGCCGTGCCCCGCGGGGTTCTCGGTGGCCGAGTGCTCGGTGCGTGTCGGAGTACGGCCGTGCCCCGCGGGGTTCTCGGTGGCCGAGTGCTCGGTGCGTGTCGGAGTACGGCCGTGCCCCGCGGGGTTCTCGGTGGCCGAGTTGTCCGTGCGTGTCGGAGTACGGCCGTGCCCCGCGGGGTTCTCGGTGGCCGAGTTGTCCGTGCGTGTCGGAGTACGGCCGTGCCCCGCGGGGTTCTCGGTGGCCGAGTTGTCCGTGCGTGTCGGAGTACGGCCGTGCCCCGCGGGGTTCTCGGTGGCCGAGTTCTCCGTGCGTGTCGGAGTACGGCCGTGCCCCGCGGGGTTCTCGGTGGCCGAGTTGTCCGTGCGTGTCGGAGTACGGCCGTGCCCCGCGGGGTTCTCGGTGGCCGAGTTCTCCGTGCGTGTCGGAGTACGGCCGTGCCCCGCGGGGTTCTCGGTGGCCGAGTTGTCCGTGCGTGTCGGAGTACGGCCGTGCCCCGCGGGGTTCTCGGTGGCCGAGTTTTCCGTGCGTGTCGGAGTACGGCCGTGCCCCGCGGGGTTCTCGGTGGCCGAGTTTTCCGTGCGTGTCGGAGTACGGTTGTGCTCCACAGGGTTCTCGGTGGCTGAGTTTTCAGAAGTAGATCACCAGGCCTTTCTTCTGAGGCACCTTTAGGTGGACTAACGCTTCTAACCTTTCTGTTAGCAGCTGAGCGCATTAACTGTTTGCAGCACTCAGGGACTCTGATAAGTTCATAAAGACCACTATTCTCAGTGCTTATGTCTTAGTTTCTTAGTGTTGCTATAACAGAAATACCACAGGTGAGTGACTTTAAGAAACAAAAATTAATTTTCTCACAGTTCAGGAAGCTAGAAGTCTGAATTCAGGGTGCCAGCTCCAGGGGAGGGCTTTCTGTGTCAGTTCGGGGGGACGGCACTTGTCTCTTTTCAGCTTCTGTTTCTGCGTTTCCTGGCAATATTCATGTGTGGGATCTGCCTTCCCCCATCTGTGCTGTGTGCCTAGTCTGTTCTTTTTATACCTCAAAAGTGAGTGTCTGAAAACCCACCCTACACTGACATGGCCTCATTTAACATAATGAAGAAAACCCTATTCTCAAATGGGATTACGTCCCCAGGTATAGGGGTGAGGATTTATAACACATATTTGGGGGGACACAATTCAATCCCTAACAGTTTACAATGCCTTTTAGAAGTGCTGCCTTTGAAACATAATGAGCGATATGTTTATTTATTAATTTTCCTACCTGTCACGTTATTAACAGGGTCGTCCTCCAGTCTTATCAATTAAATGTAATGGAGGAGGTACATGTAATAACACTGGCTTTTTCGTGCGATTTCTAGAAATTGCTTTCGTCCTTTATAAATGCACCTTGTATTTGCCATTATCTTTGAAATAGTTTTCTTTTCTGGAGTCTCCACATGGAAATCCCTGGCAAAGCTGTGGTCCCAGGGGATCAGCTTGTGTGGGGTATTTAGAAATCAAGATGGAATCCCTGGCTGCCACACTTCAGTTATCTCAGCAGGGAGCCTCAGGGCCTCCACCAAGCTCCACCCCTGGCCTCAGAACCCCAGGGGTGAAAGAGACCAGTCACGTCCTCCGTCTCTGTCCCAGAAGCTGACTCTGAGCCTCTTGCAGAAGGGGGGAAATCATTGCTTACTCATGCACAGCCTGGTTTAGGAGCTTCCCTGCTATCTGAGAAACTCATTCTGGGAGTTTGCACTGAGCTGTTCATTGTGAAAGCAGCTTTGATCGCCAGAGTCTAAAAGCCCTGGAAAAAAATTTGCTGGGCCAGGGAGGCCATGCTGCCTGTGGGAAGCCCCCAAGAAGTCCATGACTCTTTGGGTTTGGTGTGTAGATTTAACTGTCTGCTCTGGCAAGCCTCTTAACCACCCCATGTCTCTCTTGTTTTATATAATGCTTTAGTTTGTTTAATAAAAATTCCTTCATTTTATGTATTTTTTTCTCCTGTAATTCTTACAGTTCTATCAGATCATAGCTGCTATCATTATCATCACCATCACTGTCATTTTAGAGATGCTAAAAATGATCCATGTCTCCTTTATAAAGCTGAATGCAGACTCTCCAACCCAGAAAATTCTACCAGTAAAATGATGCTGCCCCGGGAAAATAATACTGTTCAAGTGATTTGAGCCCAAGGATTCAAAAATAATCAGAATTTTCTTTTTTAGCAGCCTCACTTCCTCACCCCTACCTCTGGCCTTTGCATTTAGTAAAGAAATTCAAGGGTGAAGCAAGGAGGAATATATTGAAAAGCAGCAAAGGTCAGAAGCAGAGCGGTGACTATGTCTTTGGCCATGTGAGTTTCACCGTTGCCTCCATAACATGGTTCTGGGCACCAGATACAGAGCACTCGTCACCAGCTCATGTCCATTCCCTCTGACTCTGCGGCCCCTGCACGTGGGACGCCGGCTGCCCTCTGGTGTGCCTGCACCCTGCTGTTCCCACCAGTCCAGGTGAATGCATTCTGAGAGGTGCGTGTGTTTCCAAACCTATTTATGCCAGTTGAACTGACATATTTAATGATCACATAAACTGATGAAGCATGAGTTTAAAAGAAAGTTGTTTCTACAAAAACAACACTAAAGCCTTTGCGAAGCTTGAGAAAGGCAAATTGCTAAGAAAACTATTGTTGAACTGGGTGTGGGAAAGACAACTTAAAAAGGTTAGGGGGAGATTGTAACTATATAGGGGGGCTTTGCCCTCAGATTGCTTTGTGTCATTAAAATCTCGTTCCACTTTAAAGAAGCAGACCCTGGAAATAATGCATTGTATTTTTTTTAGGAACTGGTAGAGCCCTGGTGGCACAGTGGTAACTGCAAAGTTGGCAGTTTGAACCCACCAGCTGCTCCGAGGGAGCAAGATTTGCCAGTCTGCTTCCATAAAAGATTACAGCCTTGAAAACCCCATGGGATGGTTCTACTCTGTCCTGTAGGGCCACTATAAGTAAGAATTGACTCGACAGCAACATGTTTGGGTTTTTTTTTTTTTTTTTGGTAGGAATCGGTGTGAAGAACGAGTTAGAAAAGCAGAAGTGTGTCCGTCAGAACTGCGTTGGTTCCGTCTAGGACTCTGAATGGTGCTGAGGCTTGCTGGTGCCTTTCTGCATAATTTTTCTGTAACAAAGATTTACTGCTGCAGGATTTTTCCTGTAAGGAGTGCCTGAGGAAAGTACGGGAGGCCCTTCCTGCTAGTCTTGAAAGGATGAACTGGTGCATCGGTGATGGGGGAGGAAGCAGCTGAGATCCAAACTGAGAGGGTGCCTGAGTGGGTGGGCAGGCGGACCTGGAGACTCCTTTTCAACCAGAGCAGCCCTATTTTTACTTGTTTTATACATTGGGGACTTCTAGCAAAAACGTTAATTAAAAGGGTTCCTCTTCTTAAAAACAAAAACCTGTTGCTGTCCAGTTGATTCTGACTCATGGTGACCCCATGTGTTATAGAATAGAACTGCCTCATAGGGTTTTCTTGGCTGTAATCTTTATGGAAGCAGATTGCCAGGCCTTTCTTTTGCAACACTGTTGGGTGGGTTCGAACCGCCAACCTTTAGGTTAGTGGTCAAGTGCAAATTATTTGCGTTACCCAGGGACCTCCCTTCTTAACAAAAGGGCTTGCAAACTACCAAAACCAGTTGCTGTGGAGCCAATTCCGACTCATGGTGACCTTATAAAGGACAGAGTAGAACCTCCCCGTAGACTGTCCAAGGCATGGCTAGTGGGTTTGAACCACCGACCTTTTGGTTAGCAGCTGAGCTCTTAACCAGATTAGGTTTTTTTCTGTTTCTCTATTTCTCTACATTGAGTTGACCTCTCCCCAGGTGAATCAGAGGGCATGTTTTTAGTGCCCAAGTTATATTTTTATCTATTAATTTGCAACTCCTTTGGTGTGATAATTGCTGCATTTCCATACCTACTCAAACCTAACACTTGGTCCATACCCCTAAGAGGTGCCCCGTTAGGTCTTTGGCTCTTCCAAATCTCAGAAAGGCAGTCCAGGCTTTTTTGGCACAGACCCCTTTTGGCCAGGGGAGGAGGGCTGGAGAGTGGGAAGGAGTTGCAAGGACTCCTTTTCTAAGCTGTGAAGTAGCTGTGGATCTGCCCTGCACCGGGAAGAAAGAGCAGGATGTTTTTGTTCCTGTCTGTTGCCTGAAGGCATCTTCCCCAGAAATACAACCAGTTTGATTTTGATTAACTTCTCTTCTTTTAATTTCAGTCTTCCTTTTTTTGGTATCTTTAAGGATTATGCCAAAAGCCCCAGACTGGTCATAAAGCCTCAGAGCAGATTTCAACTCAAAGTTGCCCAAGAAAAGCATGTTAATACCAAAAGTAGTTTCCTAGCCAGTCATTTCCTGTCTTCTCAAAATTGTTATTTTTTTCCTAAGATATGTGTCTTTAGATAACAAAAACTGTTCTCCCCTTCAACCTGGGGGCGGTGATGTGGCGGGAACCATTTTGAGGAGAGCAGAAGTGAAAGGCTGTTCCAGAGAGGTCAGAAAAGGGTTGAGGTCATGCAAAGTGTGTGCTTTTACATCCAGCCAGTGTTGGAGTACTTTTTAGGTGCTGAGGTGAAGGGATGAAGCACCCAGAAATCTGATATTGAATTTGCCACTTGACTTACTCCATGACCCAGGGCGAGGCTTCCAGCCTCAGTTTTCCCTGCTTTGAAGAAGAATGGAGGCCACTGGCAGTTGAGAGGCACATAATGGAGGGAATGGAATGTTGACTGAATGGAAAGTGCGTCAGTAAGGATTTGCTACAGAAATATGGCAATCCAATCTCATGGGGTGTTGAAAGCAATAACCGGTACAGAAATGTTCAGGTATTTACATTTGCAAAGCACTTACAAATATTTCAGTACCTGATTCTATAAAAACTGGGCTGGATACCTGCCTTTCAAAAATGTTTGGTGAATCTAGCATTTGTGGGTGAGGGTTTGAGAAGTTTAAATCTTTTTAGCTTCCTGTTATTTTTAGCTCCACTCATCCTTCATCATTAAGTGGGCAGAATGTCAGACCTGGGGGCTTATAATGGGTGGCTTTTCACCTTGCCTGAACACCTGCGTATGGTTTGTTTCTCTAGAATAAAATCTTTACTTCACCCACTTATTGGTTAAGAATTAAGATTCTTTTTTCCTTTCACTGTCTTTGTTCGAGGCTTTGTAATAGGTAAGCGATGTGTGCTTACTTTCATGTGCATGGAAAACTCACCCATAAAATGAAGGTCTTTCACAAGGCATTAGCTGGATTTTCTCTCTGATGCTGACCTCTGACCCCCACGCACAATGCAGCATTCAGCTGTCCTGTTCTCTGAAGTGAAAACCTTCAGAGCCCTCAACAAAGATATTTGAACCAAGGGTAAGCAGAGAATTGGTCCATAAACTAAATGACTTCAGATAAGAAGGCAGTTAATTTTGAGATAAAAATAAAGACAAGAGGTCTATAAAAATTACAATGTCCACCAAGGCCGGCTCACTGGTCACCCCCATGGTGGGGGTGACAACTTAACCCTCCTTAAGACTTGGATTAAAGAGATGAGTGAACTTTCTGCTCCATAGAATTTCTTAATGCTACCATCTCTTTGGACAAACCTGCCCAGTGTTCCTGTCGTATTGATAAAAGGAGAGTAGAGGCTCTTGGTGGGGGAGGAAGCTATTCAGAATGCCCGAGTCTAGAGGGCGTCTTGAGAGTGCTTCTTTTGAAATCCTTAATAAGCCCTCTTACTCTAAGGGTCTCAAGGATGTAAGCATTTATACACGGGCTGGTTGGCAAGAAAGAAAACTTCACAGATAACACATGGTCCCAGTTAGCATCTTAGACAAAGTGCTGAGAAGGTAACAGATCACAACTCGCCCCCCGCCCCCTTTTTTTTTTTTTTTTTTGCTTGTTGCTCTCTAGAAATGTAAGTAAAGACTTAGACTTGGGAGCAAGCCTTGGGTGTTTAATTGTAAGGTTGGTTGAGGAGAGGGAGACAGAGAGGCGAGGTAGGGAAAAGTCATGGTTTAGTTTACACTGAGAAGTCATTTCCTAGGACTGTGTTCGGAATACTTGTCTGCCAGTTGTGCAGGAACGTCCAGATTTCCGTGGTGTGAGGAAACCGTTCTTTTACTGCATCTACCTCACAGTGGTAACTTGCAAATTTTTCCCCCATGAAGCTTTATTTTTGGAGACGGCTGTAATTTACATGTTGGGACCTATTATTAACTGCTAGTTTTATGCTGTTATTGGAAATCTTTACATTAGGAAAAAATTTTGAGTTTTTTTTGGGGGGGGTTCAAATTAAATGTTACCTTGTATTTTATCTCAGATCTGTCTGAGATCCAAGAATAGATTAGAAACCCACATCCCCCCAAAGAAAGAAAGTTCTCTTGGTCACCCATGACTGTCTTCTCAAATGAAGAGCATTTATGTATCTAAGGAGAAGTAGCTATTTCAGGGGAAAAGATGATAAGGTATAGACTTTTTAAATGGTCTATTTGGGAATCAGTGTGGCCTCAGTGGAAACCCTGGTGGCATAGTGGTAAAGAGCTACGGCTGCTAACCAAGAGGTCAGCAGTTGGAATCCGCCAGGTGCTCCTTGGAAACTATATGGGGCAGTTCTACTCTGTGCTGTAGCATCACTGTGAGTCGGAATCGACTCGACGGCAGTGGGCTTTTTTTGATGGCATGAGTAAAAGGAGCCCTGGTGGTGCAGTCGTTAAATTACTGAGCTGCTAACCAAAAGGTGAGTGGTTCAAACCCACCAGCCACTTCGAGGGAGAAAGATGGGGCATTCTGCTTCCATAGAGATTAGAGCCTTGGAAACACTATGGGGCAGTCCTACTCTATGAGTTGAAATTGAGTCAACGGCAATGGGTTTGTTTTTTTAGTTTGGTGGCATAAGTACTGCAGTCCATCCTAGGAGACATGGAGTATTTCATAAATGGAAAGAGCAGAAACAGTTTTATTACATTAAATTTCAGCCCATAAGTGGATAATTGAAGAGGTACCCTATTTAATTAAATTTCACTATCCAACATATGACAGGAAAACTTGGTGACCTTATGTTTGATACTCTCCGGAATTAGAGAGTGGTTAGAGTTGGTGTAAGAAGGTGAATATCTTTCAAATGTCCTTATTAGAGAAAGGGATTGGGATAATGTCTTACCTCAGTGATGCTTCTCCAGTGATTCCTTCAGAATGACAGTGCTCAACTCAAAGGCTGTGTTTTACATTGGCCAGGATAAATGTTTTCCACACAACTGATAAGGCTTCAGGTTCTCAAAGAGCTCTCGTCATGAGAGGTCAAACAGTTTCTCACACAAACCAACCTCACAGCAGGTTCTGCTTCCGCCCTACCATATTTAAGCTGTTCTGGGCAAACTGCACAGGAAGGCTTTTCAGAAACATTGGGGGCTATATAAAACGTTGCTTGCATTTGGTAGATAAATGTATGGGATTACTGTTATTAACTGAAGATGAAGCTGGTAAGATCCTGGTGTGACTTCCCCAGCTACAGGAACCCAAGCCGAAGCTATTAAACTCTTTGCCAGAAGTAAGTATATTGGCCGGTTTGATGGCCAATGAACGTCCAAGAAAGGGGAAGGTGAAAGGGAAGCTAGAACTTGGGAAGGTCCAATGGGATAAAATTGTTTTGAAGAAAATACTTAACAATTCTTTTTCTTCCATATGGCTTTCTTTCCTGCCCCAGACCCTGGTAGTATTCTCTTAACTGTAATCATTATGGAGAAAATATTTTAATATGACCCTTTGACTGATTCATTCAACAAGTATTCATTGAGCTCTACACCATGCTAGACCCTTCCATCCAACATGCCTAAACAGGTTCTTCGTATACAGGAAGATGCTCTGCCAGCGTATTTGCCAGTAGGACAGAGCTCCCAAGGGAAGGGGTAGAACGAGTCAAGGGCCACAAACAAGGAAAGACGAAGGTTTAAGGAATGGGCAGAGGAAGAGAAAGGAGCCTGGATAAGAGGAGACAGGAAGAGAATGCTGTCACTGGGACTGACAGAGAAAAGAGTTTTAAGGAGTATTAAATGCAAGTGAGAGGTTGGGAAGGTAAGACTAATTGGATTTGGTAACATACAGATCTTTGGTGATTGCTGCCTGAGAGATTTCATTTAAGCGGTGGCAATGACAGTCAAGTTCCAACGAGTGGAGGGGTAAATGTGAGGGTCGGGAGAGATGGTGAGCGTGGAGATTTGAAAGGACATAAGGCAGCATACAAATGGAGGTGAAAAGTCCTATCCATTGGGGCCCATGAGTAATGAGGCAGCAGGGCCTGTCTAGAGGTAGTCCTGATGTATTTGCTTTTATCTTCTTAATCCTGTGATCTAAGCTAGAAAGTTATATTTCATTACTTATATTTTGTGTTGTTTTTATCAGAGGATACAATTTTATTTTTTCATGTTTAAATGGGGATTTAATCCATTTCATCTAACATGTATAATGGGCTCTCCAAATAAAATTAGCGATAAAACCTATATACAGTTAAAGAGAGTTTAACATCAGATATAATGTTAAAAAAAAAAAAAAAGCCAGCCAGGAACAGAGGAATAACTTCAGGTCCTTTGAGATACAGCCTTAGGAAAATTACTCAGGGAAATTACTGCCTTTAGACACCAGTAATAAAAATTCAAAGTAAAGACACACAGACAAAAAAAACCAAACCCATTGTCTTTGAATTGTTTCCGACTCATGGCAACCCCATGTGTGCAGAGTAGAACTGCCTCATAGGGTTTTCTTGGCTGTAACCTTTACAAAGCAGATCGCCAGGCCTTTCTTTTGCAGTGCTGTTGGTGGGTTTAAACTGCCAACCCTTAGTTAGTCCAGTGCAAACCAGAGACACCTAAAGTAAAGACAACGAGTTCTTTAATACATTGCCTTAAGTACTGCCCCATTGACATTTTGCACACAATATTTTTAGGAACACTTGAAAGAATAAAAAAAAAAGAATTCCTATCCCAGTAAAATAAAAATTAAATCTTTTGCATAAAAGAAAAGATAGAGAGCAAAAGTACTTATTTATAGCTTAACTTAGTTTTTATTGTTATTTGAGGGGTCAGTAATGACTGGCATCAACATTGGTACAAGGTAGAAACTGGACTGGTTTCTATGACCAGATACAGGCTGAGGAACAACTTGCATTTCTTAATTTCTTTAAAGGCTGTATCACAAGAATCATAGTGGTGTGGTTTGTGAGATTTGGCAGTTCATGGACTAGATACATCCATTTATATAGGGCAGGGAGACCTGGGAGATGAAAAATCATTAAGGAGAATTCAGTCCTTATGCCTGAAATGGGGAAGAGGCTCCTAGAAGGAAACTTAAAAAAAACAGTGAAGGATAGGCACAATAGCTCCAGCGTGAAAAAGTTGCCTCCTTAGAGTTGAAATACTGCTAAGAAACAGTGTTGCAAGAATCAGACAGAAAATAAAGGGAAAAATATGCAAACACGAGCACAACGCAGAGCCTATATAAAGTATTTAAATCTTCAGTTCTCATTTGTTTTTCTAGACTTTATCTAGACTGTAGCACTGTGATCATATTTTCAGGCATTCAGAAAGCCTGGTCCCTTCAACACTTCGTACTTCTGCACTAATTCTAGAACAAAGCCATTTGACCAACTCTTTGTATTATTTCATAATTCCTCTTCAAAATGTCTATACAGGGCCCAAGAAGTGTTTCCAGAGCCTCTATATTTGGTAACTGAACATTTGAACTTTGCCCAGATAGGCTGGTGATGTCCTAGATTGCAGACTCTCCAAGATAGTCTCCGTTATAACGCTTCAGAATCTTCATTTCCTTGCTGCTGAGCTTTTTGGTCAGTATTTTGCCTTCACCCATTTTACCCTGAAGAAAAATTTCTTCTCCAGAATAGTAGGTTTTTTTCCTCCAACACTTTCAGCATTTTTAATACTTCTTCCTTCTCCAGGGATCTAAAAACGGGCACAGAACTAATGAGCAATTCTATTCTTGTTTTGTTTTGTTTGTTTGGTCTTCTTTGTGATTGATCAGAAAATGGTTCTATCTTGGCCCCAGAGGCTTCCTTCCGTGTTCACAGTAATAGTAGCAGGTCTGGCATAAGATATGTTAAAGGGAGCCCTCCACAAAAGCATGGCTGTTACACTGTCACACTGCTGGTTGTTTCGTACCACCACCGTGTCATGATGTTCTGTTATCAATGACAAGGAAGCAATCCCCATCATCCGCCTGTCCAACAGGGGCTTGACTTCTGTGTCATACAGGCCATTGTACATCTGAAAAAGCAGCTCCTCCTCGAGATCTCTGAAGGGCAGGAGTTTTTAGAGGTTTTGTTTAGGTTTCTGTATTTGATCCTCTGTTTTCGTCACCGCACAACAGTGTGATTTCATACCGTAGACATCTCCAGTGCTGTCATCAAATGACAAATTCTCAACAATGAGTTGAACAGAGACATCTGCCACTAACCTGGGAAACTATTGAAAATTCATTTTCATCAAGTGAGGCACAAGAGGAAAATATTTCCTCTTGAACTTGGATATGTCCAGTGCTTGCAGGCCTGTGGTACTTGGTAGGGTTGGGTGAATAACGTCTCCCGCACGGGTAGCAGTCTCTAGAGTCCCCTCATACCCAAGTCTAGTCCAGGGCCCCTCTCCATTGCTATCTACTTTTTGGCACAGACCCATCCTTCTCAATCTGGCCTCTCCTTAAATAAGCCTCTGGACTTTACACCTCCATTTAAGATGAGCACCGGAAGGAAAATAGCTGAAAGGGCCTGGCACAGACCTCAGGGCTGGAACCCAAGAAGATCAATCAGGAGTTGCTCCCGGTGTTGAAGGACAAGAGGAGAGGAAGACGGCGGGCACGACAGCCTCTGATAGGGCAGAGGCGTACCATGACCGCTAAATAGAATCTGTTGGTCCCAGACCTACGTTGTGTGGAGCCAAGGCATTGATGACTTCAACTCTGAAGACTACTACAAACCTGAAAGAGAGACAAGGCTGTCTGAATAGGAAGCACCACTAGCGGCAATACTTGGCCAGCCTAGTAATAGCGTATGAGGGTGGAGTGAGGTGTCATACGGCTACACAGTGGGTGACACAGTAGGTTCTGTGGCCATTGTGGAAGGCTCTGTGCTGAACCAGCACATAGGACTGCCCTGGCCCTCCTCTTTGAAAGCCACAAGGTGCCGGGCTCTGGTGGCTGTGAAAGGCACCATGCCCTGAGACAAATGTCCCAAGGTAGTGGCCCCATTTGTGTGGGCTCATCTAGAATTTATGCTCTCTCCCCACTGTGAGGCAGTGGTGTTTGGTTTCTTGTTCGTGCCTTGCAAAGACCTTCTTTTGCAAAGCAAGGTCCAGACTTAATATTCAAGGCTAGATGGGGTCCTTGATGAGTTTTCCTAGAGAGGAAACACGCTATAATGGACAGTCTAAGAAAAACAACCTACTCACCAAATGCTAAGTCGGTTAAATTATCACCAGCTGCTTTTCCAACCTCTCCCGCTCATCATACATTGGTTTTCTACTCATTCTAGGGCAGGCGTGTGGTATTGGGATTTCACTTGGTAGTGGTCACATTTAAGGAAGTACGCTGATTTGCCTTTGGAAACTGTAGAAATCAGTTTGAGTAAATATTAAAAATTTCTATCAAGTTAACATACCCTATCTACATTCTTTTTTGCTGAAGCTCTTTCTGGTAGTTAGCTAAGGGCAAGTCACTCCTTCAGGCACACCGTGTGTTGATTCGCAGGCTTTTCGAGGTCTAGAAACTAACAGCACTTCTTTTTCACATTCTCAATCCCAAACCCCAGTAACTATTGAGGTGCAGCCTGGAAATGAGTGAGCAGACATAAATGAAATCTGACCTAGAGACCACCTTTTTGTTCAAAGAGCCCCTAGAGATGCATAAGTGATCCTAGCCCTCCAGTGGAACACCGTTTGCAAAGCTGCCAAGTAGTGCTAAATGGTTCCCTGGAGATCTGAGTCAATGCCTGATTTACTTGGTTATTCTATGACCACCATTAACATTGGTTATCTCTCACGATGGGAGTATTTATAGTCTATGAAGTGGTTAAGAACAGGGTAGTTAGAGTCAGACAGATTTTGATATTCAACTGGCCCTGGTTCTTACTAGCTGTGGGGCCTCAGGCAAGTAACTTTACCTGTCTTAAGTTTCAGCTCCCTTGTAGGTAAAAAGGAATTAATACCTAGGTCAGGGGTAATATGAAGATTAAGTGAGGTTGTACATGTATGTAAAAGTGCCTGGTATGTTTTAAGTGCTGGATATATGGTAACTAAAACCCTGGTGGCGTAATGGTTAAGTGCTACGGCTGCTAACCAAAGGGTCAGCAGTTCAAATCTGCCAGGCGCTCCTTGAAAACTCTATGGGGCAGTTCTACTCTGCCCTATAGGGTTGCTATGAGTCGGAATCGACTAGAGGGCACTGGGTTTTATCATTTTAATAATGATAAAACAAACCAAACCCGTTGCCGTTTAGTCAATTCCTACTCAAAGAGACCCTATAGCGACTCTATAGGACAGAGTAGAATTGCCCGTTAGGGTTTCCAAGGAGCAGCTGGTGGATTCAAACTGCCGACCTTTTGGTTAGCAGCCATAGCTCTTAACCACTGAACCGCCAGGGCCCCTTAATAATGATATCTGGTGATATTCATAAGGAAAAATAAGATTTGCATGCATCAGCTCAAATCTGGCGTCTCTATTAGAAATATAATGTAAAATACATGCCCTTTTGATAAAAGCAGGTGACGTGGATCAGTACAAAAGGCAGCATATTAAGATGCCTTATAATAATGAGCCCTGGTGGCACAGTGATTAAGAGCCATGTTGTGCTATAGCTGCTAACCAAAAAGGTCAGTAGTTCAAATCCACTAGCCACTCCTTGGAAAACCTATGGAGCAGTTCTACTCTGTCCTATGCAGTCGCCATGAGTCGAAATCAACTCAACGGCAATGGGTTTGGTTTTTTTTCTTTTTTAATTTTTTTAAATAATACTGAGTAGTAAAGAGCCCTGTTGGCACAGTGGTTAGATGCTCGGCTACTAACCAAAAGGCCAGTGGTTCAAACCCACCTGTCGCTCCACAAGAGGAAGATGTGGCACTCTGCTCCCGTAAAGAACTCCCCTATGGGGCAGCCATACTCTCTCCTACAGGGTCACTATGAGTCAGAATCAACTCTGCGGCAATGGATTTGGTTTAGTTCTTAGTATAATAATGAGTACTTAAGAAACACTGGTTTGGCTCTCCACAGTGCACTGGGTAGTAGAGAAGTAGAGAAACTGGTTTGGTTTGGTGCAAGTTTTAGACAGAAAACAAAGAGAAATGGGCGAGTTAGATAATGGCAGTGACTCCATAGACTGAGGGGGTCATCACCTAGGCATCAACAGTTCTCCTCATGTGATGCAGAGATTGCAAGTGTCTGTTAGTATCCTTTGGTTGTCTTCTTAGGTTCCTAAATTATTTAAGGTTGTCTTCTGGAAAGCCATGTTTTTTTGGTTTTTTTTAGTAAAACTGCAGCTTTCTTCAGGTTAAGTGCCGGACATTGCTGCGTGTTTGTCCAGCAACATAGAGGCTGTGTTGGTTAGGCTTGACTGGGTGGGCATAAGTAATAGCTAATGTTGAGTCAGATCCTAGCACACCAGCTTCCCACAAGTCAGTCTCAGACTTATATATGGATTGCTGTCCAGTGGGAGTCTTTACACTGGAATCCTCACAGATTAAGCAATGTTCACTGACGAAGCGTGTCCTTAGATTCTCCTACTGTCTCACAACTTAATGATATCAGGCTGTCAGTTAAGGGATTGAGTAAGCCTCCCTGGCAGCACACAGACACTCCTTCATGACCTCAGGTTCAAATTTTTTGTGGAAAGGTAAAAACAAACTCTTACAACCCTATACCCCTGCCCCTATAGGATTGATATCTTTAGTTTGGAAATTTGAGGCTGGTGCATGGAAAGGAGTTGCAGAAATTATGGGAATGAAGAAAACAAGCCAAAGTCACTGAAGTCAAAACTTCAAAGATTATCCAAGTAGGGTTTTCAGAGGCTGTATTAAAAGTGTATATCACTCAGAAAACAGTCTCATCTTTTATCTTATTTATGACTTCCCAACCAGCCTGGGGTATACATTTTCTCTTCATTTAGTGAAGGGGACAACAACTATTTTTGTGTGGCCCTGCATTTGACTTGTATTAGAGTAATAATCTTCACCCAAGGTTGTTCACTAAGTTTCTCCTTAGCGATCTTACCCATCGCCATCAAGTTGATTCCAACTCACATCGACCGTGTAGGACTGGGTAGAACTGCCTGCCCCATAGGGCTCCCAAGGCTGTAAGTCTTTACGGAAGCAGGCCGCCCCGTCTTTCTCCCTCGGAGGGGCTGGTGGGTTCGAACCACCGACCTTTGGGTTAGCCGCTGAGCATTTAACCACTGTGCCACCAGGGCTCCTTTAGGGATGCCAAGAGAATATGAATTCCTGAAAGAAGTGGTTGCATTCTGTGGTGGATTGGTTTCTCAGTATTATTTTTGACATGGAAAACAAAGTCAAGTGGCTTAACTTACGACAGATATTCAATACTAAGCAGTTATGGTGAATTCATGGAGCCAGACACCAAAACCCGTTGACATCGAGTCGGCTCTGACTCATAGTGACCATATAAGGAACAGAGTAGAACTGCCCCGTAGGGTTTCCATGGAGCTGCTGGTGGATTCAAACTGCCAGCCTTTTGGATTCTGATGGCATTACAAAATGACAGACAGCCCTGTACCTTGGGTATATGCTGAGTCACTCCTCCTAGGTGCTCAAGCTTCTGGGCCTACGGAGGCACTTATGTCTCTAACCAATGTGTTACCACCTAGTTCAGTATGATAATGTGCAAATGGACAGACTCAAGGAAACAGAATCCAGAATTGTTCTCTTTATGTTTTAGGATTTGGGTTTTTTTTTTTTTGTATGTGTAGTTGTTTGTTTTTCTGGCTTTCCTTTTCGATGTTCCTTGTTTTGTTTTCTCTTTGGTAGATTGAATGTGAACAGCATTAGTGTAATTACTGGCAGAAAAGCTTGGGTGGTACATTAGCCCTGTTATTTTGAGTCAGTATTTAAAGATTTTTGACTCAATAAGGGGCTCAGTGTAGGAAAAAAGATGCTCTCCTGAGCTTCTGTGGAAACACTAAAGAAGAGGTTGGAAAGTGGGCTTTTTATTTAATAAATTAAAAGAGAAAAAAGGTGATAATAGAGGGCCGGGGATTCTGAAGTGAGAAGGCTGAGTGTGATACAAAGACACCAAAAAGGGGGAGTGATGTGTTCAAAGGGAATGTCTGGCAGTTGGTTTGGTTTGTGGTGGGAAGCCTCATTCCATGAAGAGAGGGTAGCTTGCAGGCTAGAGGTGTTTATTGCCAGCTCAGCACTTCACACCAGCAGTCTGGCCTGAGGCTCGGGGAGTGGCCAGGCTGCTCAGAGCCACATAGATTCTTTAGCCAGGTAGTGTGAACATGGGGTCTGAGTGCTGTCCTGTCTCCCTCTTTTGATACTTACTTTGAGCTGAGAAGGTGATCTGAGGTCTGAAGATGAATGGCAACTAGTTAATATCAAGCATTTTTATTTGTTGTCACACAAGTAACAGAAACAGGGACATATGTGCTCTCCTATATGATTCCTTTCAACCTGTCTGGTAGCAGGATTTGTGTTTCTGACTAGAAAAGGCTTTGGCTCCTATCAACCCTGCATAAATCATTCAAAACTACAGATATGTCTGCATCCCGTCCTGCTTTAAGGCACTGACTCATTCCAGAGTGGAGGACTGGCAGTGAGGTGCAAGCTATATTACTGCTTCTTTTATTTTTTTCTTTTCCTTCTCATCCCTCCCCCTTTTCTTCCCTTGAGTCAGGACTGAGCCAGTGGTACTGCTGGTAGAAAAATCTTGTTTTGACTTGTAAACTGAGCAGGTCGGATCAGAAAGGTGCTGAAAGGGGAATGAAAGTGGAAATCCAAAAGGTGATTCTTAGTCCAAAGTCGCTTTTTCAGCCAAGACCCGTCTGCTGAGAAACTGTTATTTCTTTTCCTTTTTGTTTTTAGAGGGTCTTGTTTTGGTCCAAGTGCTTGGTTACTAACTCAAAGGCTTGAATCCATCCAGAGGTGCCTCGGAAGAAAGACCTGGTGATCTGCTTCCGAAAGATCGTAGCCACTGAAAACCCTGTGGAGTGCGGTTCTACTCTGAGACACATGGGACCGAATCAATCCCGTGGAGACTGGTTTTGTTCCCTGTGTGTTTGTTTGTCTAGCCCAGGGGTCGGCCAACTCTGGCCTGAGGGTGAAATCTGGCCCACCACCTGTTTTTGTATGGTCCACGAGCTAAGAACGGCTTTTATGTTTTTTAATGATTGGGAAAAAATCAAAATAAGAATAATATATCGTGACACATGAAAATTACATAAAATTCAAATTTCATTGTGTAAGTTATACTGGAACACAGCTACATTCATTTGTTGGCATATTGTCTGTGGCTACTTTCTCACTACGATGGCAAAGTTGCATAGTTAAGACAGAGACCTTGTGGCCCGTGAAAACTTGGTCCTTTACAGACAAAATTCGCTCACCCCTGGTCTAGGACTTTACCTTGACCCTTGCCTACTCTTTAGAGTATTTCCTCTTAGGAGTCCATTGCACAATTCCAAAATCCCTGGCTAATTGAAAAGAAATGATATAACAATGTCTGCCTTTCTGAATCTTCTTTAAACCAGTAAGGAAATAAGACACAACTGACAATACTCTTAAAAAGTAGGCGAGGATGGTGGGGAGGAAGCAGAAAGTTTCCCAGGAAAGTTTAAATCATTTTCATCTCTTTCCAAAAAAATCTGTAAAATGGGGCCATCAAAGTGGGTTTTAGAAAGAGAAGGAAATGTTTACCCCAAACAGCGCCCTCCTGACTCTTCCTGGACCCTCCTGCAGCCCTCTCTGATAAAATGTGGAAACTCCAATTCAGATACTTTTTCGTAGGAGGGCCAGATCACTTTTAATGATGTGTGACTTAATTTTTTTTTTATTATTGTGCTTTAAGTGAAAGTTTACAAATCATGTCAGTCTCTCATACAAAAATCTATATACACCTAGCTATATACTCCTAGTTGCTCTCCCCCTAATCAGTCACACTCCCCCCCCACCCCCCACCGTGTAGTCCCGTGTCCATTCAGCCAGCTCCTGACCTCCTTGGCCTTCACATCTCCCCTCCAGACAGGAGCTGCCCACATAGTCTTATGTGTCCGCTTGAGCCAAGAACCTTACTCCTCACCAGTACCATTTTCTATGCCATAAAAAAAAAAAAAATAGTCCAGTCCAATTCCTGTCTGAGAGTTGGCTTTGGGGATGGTTCCAGTCTTGGGCTAACAGAAGTCTGGGGACTATGACCTCCGGAGTCCTTCTAGTCTCAGTCAGACCATTAAGTCTGGTCTTTTTATGGGAATTTGGGGTCTGCATCCCTCTGGTCTCCTGCTCCCTCAGGGGTTCTCTGTTGTGTTTCCTGTCAGGGCAGTCATCTGTTGTAGCCTGGCACCATCTAGTTCTTCTGGTCTCAGGCTGATGTAGTCTCTGATTTATGTGTCCCTTTCTGTCTCTTGGGGTCATAATTACTTTGTGTCTTTGGTGTTCTTCATTCTCCTTTGCTCCAGGTGGGTTGAGACCAATAGATACATCTTAGAGCCGCTTGCTAGCATTTAAGACCTTAGACGCCACTGTCCAAAGTGGGATCCAGAATGTTTTCTTAATAGATTTTATTATGCCTGTTGACCTAGATGTCCCCTGAAACCATTGTTCCCAGACTCTGCCCCTGGTACACTGGCCTTTGAAGCGTTCGGTTTATTCAGGAAACTTCTTTGCTTCTGGTTTAGTCCAGTTTTGCTGACCTCTCCTGTATTGTGTGTTGTCTTTCCCTTCACCTAGAATAGTTATTGTCTGCTATCTAACTAGTGAATATCCCTCTCCATCCCTCCCTCCCCACTCTCGTAACCATCAAAAAATATTTTCCTCTCTGTTTAGACTATTTCTTGAGTTCTTATAATAGTGGTCTCATACAATATTTGTCCTTTTGCAACTTACTAATTTCACTCAGCATAATGCCTTCCAGATTCTGTGACTTAATTTTGTCACAGATTTTTTAGTGACAAAAAATGTGGTGACTCCTTAGTTTTCTTGCCTAAGAATCAACATTATTTTCCCTGGTGTTCAACTTTCCAAACATCTTGGTTAATAGGTGTTAAATTGCTGCTTTACACTTTGGGGAAATTGAGACTAAGACGAGTAAACTAATTCAGCTTCAGTAATAAAGAGTAATAGGGATTGAAATAAATATTAGGGTCACTATGAGTCAGAACAGACTCAATGGTACCAAACAACAACAATTGCAGCGATGACTCCAAAGGGCTGCCATTTATCCTTGAATAAAGGCGAATGTGATGGGATTCCTAAGCATTTTTCCTCTTTTCTTGAGAGGTCCTTAGTTATGTTTCATGCTTTGAAGGATTTAAATTTCCTGACTTGAAAACATCTGAAAATAGAGGAAGGTGCCTTGTGTTTTCATTCCTACCCCTCTGAAGGAAGCAGAGGAGGGGAAAGGCTTGGGGTAAGCAAAAAGGGAAATCTCTGAAACTAGAGAAAACTCAAATAAATTGTGGCTAGCCGAGTCAGCATTCCTCACCCACAGTTGGTCCTAATTAAGGAGACTCCTGTTAAACAGCTCAACTTTCTGCCCTTCATTCTTTGCTCTGGCCATGCCAGCTGACATGGCAGAGCTTTCACCCACGCCTCGGAAACAGTCTCTCATGTCCTCCCCTTATATTCCCACTTCTCTGTCTCTCTCCACTACCCTGCAATTACCCTTTCCCACATTACGATTCCAATAAAATATATTGATACCTTTAATCCAGTCGCATCTATTTGGTTCCACAAAGTGCTATATGAGCTGCTTGCAGGACTGAATAATTGTTTATCGCATCACCAGAGAAGCACAAATAGAACCTGATGTCATCATAAAAAGATGGAATCTCTCCAGGCCCAATTTTGCCACTAAGTCAAAGCAGCCGTGATAATTCCTGCCAGTTTGCTTGACTCCTTGATTTTCCCAGTCGTCTTCCATAGCTTCTACTGTGCCTAGCTCGTGGATTTGGGTATTTTATTTCAGCTGTAGCGACCTATGGTATCATGCTCAGAAACCAGACGTTAGTAAATCTCTGAAGTGAAAACTAGCCTGAATCAGGGAGGTCGTCAACGTCCAGTGTACCAATGGGGTCACTGGTGTGTAAATAAAGGGTAAAGTAATTTTCACCACTTAATGATCTAAGTTTAAGAAACTCTGTTCACCGTAGAGCAAAGCTAGAATGTCAGAAGCGAGGCATTAAGAAGGCAATGCTTGAAGCAAGGTGCTATGAGGCAAGATGGTAATTAATTAAAAATTTTTCAGGGTGATAGACACTTTTAAGAATCAAAGTAAGTACCAAACCCAAAAAAACAAACCCATTGTCATCGAGTCGATTCTGACTCATAGCAACCCTATGGACAGAGTAGAACTGCCCCATAGGGTTTCCAAGGAGCACCTGGTGGTTTTGAACTGCCGACCTTTTGGTTAGCAGCTGTAGCTCTTAACCACTACGACATCAGTGTTTAAAAAGTACAGATGCCAGAAAAAAATGAACATAGGCACAGAATATTGTATACAACTGTAAGGGCATCTGATTCTCCAGGCCAGTTAAGTACCACATGCTAACAGGCTAATTCTCTCAAAATACATTCTTTTGCCACTGGTGAGAGGACATCTGCACAGATTCCTGCACTGGGTATGAAAGAGAAACCTAGGACTTTAGTTGGACTCTTGCACCCCACTGGGCCCATAGCAGGAGGGGCTCCCAGAGGTACAGATTGGATTCCAAAAAAAGGAGGCAGAAAAAGCCAGGTTGATCAGACTGGATTTATTATGGGACTTATCTACAGAGGTGGATATCAAGATTCTCTTGACAGACAATGGGGTGGGAGTTTATATACTTATTGCTTACATGCAAGGATACATGCAAGGGGCCCAGGAAAAGTCATATCTAATCTATGATGCATGGGGTTGTTTTTGTACTAGTTAATGGGTTCCAACTGACATTACCATGAAGTCAGGTTTTTGGTGTGCTTTTCCTGCCCAGGTCCCTGCTCAGTAAGCTACTGTGGTTCTCCCTGAGGGTCCTGTGTGGGTAGGATCCATCTTGTATTGTTCATGGCCCTCTCATTGACTGAGTAGCACTCTGCCTCGGACTGGGCAGGTGGTCTTACTGCCACCACTATAAAGATTTAGACATTATAGGAGAAGGCATTGGGCTAAAGTGGGCATACTGAAGGTGGTTAGAACTTAAGCAGGGAACGATTGAAGTGAACTAAAGTTGGTACCAAGCAGACAGAGGTTTTCTCACTTTCCAATTGCATCAGGCATCATCAGAAATACCAGAAATTCTCTCTCTGTAAGTACACCGGAGTAGCGTTTCATATTCTTGGTGGCATAATGGCCCTGTGTTTATTTACATTACTTTCTAGATGCCAAAGGGAACTGTGGTGACCACTGTGAAGAATTAAGAACTGAGTGACTTAAAAAAAAAAAAGACAACAGTAGAAATCTGTGATTTCAGAATTTAACAGAAAGTAGGGCATCAATGTCTAATTTTCTTGGCTTTCCCTTCAGCTGCATTTGATCTTCAGAAAATATTTTCAGAATTTGTGGTACTAATCTTTATAATCTTCCCAGATGGGTCTGAGTAAGAATTCATCACCTAGATGTTGCAACCAAAGAAACCCACTGCTGTCAAGTTGATTCCGATTCATAGTGACCCTGACTCGTAAAGACCCCATAGGGTTTACAAGGCTGTAGATCCCTATGGAAGCAGACTGCATATCTGTCTCCTGAGTAGCTGCTGATGGTTTCGAGCTGCCGACCTTTCGGTTAGCAAGTAAGTGCTTTAACCACTGTACCACCAGGGCTCCTCAGATGTTGCAACAGATACCATAAAATGATAGGCTCCAAGGCTGTAGTGACTCTTTTCCCTAATTTTCATTAGTGCCAAAAGTGTCATGTAACTAATACAGGAATTAAATCTGAATTTTGGGATGCCCAACCCATATCCCATTCACCAAATTAGGCTCAGCATTTGAGAGTTGAAGAATTTCATCGGATAGTTATGTGATTCAAACTGGAGTTTTAGGAAACATTTTTAACAAGTTAGTGAAACCATTAGTTTTCTGAAAGGATTGGGATAGGCATATGAGCTCATCGCCAGTATATCATGAGGGCCAAATAAATTTTCTAATTGTACACATCCTCCAGTTTCATCTAAGACTCTGGTTACCTTGATCTTTAGAGTCCCTTCCTCTTGGTGATCTTTACCCTGGATTAAGACTTGGCAAACTCATAGCTCAAACAAATTTATGTTGCCTTCTTCCCTGCTCCACCCTCTCTTCCTCTAAATCTCTCACTCTGCAATTCATCCTTTCCTCCCATCGCCTGGCTTTATTGGCCAGATCAGGCTAACTCGCTGATCTCTGCCAAACCACAGACATGTAATGAAGCAGACATTGTACTCCCCCTGCTCTTGGAGTGGTCTGAGGCCACATGGAGGTGGGGTGGGGAGCAGGAGAGGTTATTGACTATAAGAACTTAAGTGGTACTTGAGCAGAATGTTGGTTTCTCTACATGGTCTTGGTTCATTTTCAAAACTGAGCATCGCAAAATTGCTCAATTTCGCTCTGACTCTTCCATAATCTTTATTTTTATTTTATTTTTTAATCACGCTTTTGAACCTCTTGAATGTTCTCTGAAAACTGTGGCTAATAAGTCAATTTATGTACCCAACAACTCTACCATGTTTGGTGCCATCAAGGGGAAGAATCAGTTGAAGTTTAAATGCGAACCACAGCTTTCGCATGTCATGGGTCAAATGTCACTACCATAGCAGCTAATGATCTCCAGCTCTTCAAAGCTGGCATGTCATGAACCAGAAGTTCCCTATCCAGGACAGTGCTTTCCAATAGAAATGTAATGTGAACCACATACGTAATTTTTAATTTTCTAGTAGACATATTTTTAAGTAGTAAAAAAGGTGAAATTTTAATATTTTATTTCACTCAGTATACCTATTATTTTAATATGTAATTAATATAAAATTATTAGTAAGATAGTTTACATTCTTTTTTTATAATAAGTCTTTGAATACTGATACCAGCTCTTCGAAATCTTACTACGCATCTCAATTTGGACTAGCCAAATTTCAAGTACCCGGTAGTGACATACGGCTAGTGGCTACCATATTAGCATAGATCTAGGAGATCCCCACCTTGTTAGCAAAGGAGAGGAAGGGAGTCCACTTGCTGCACGGATCAGAGATGGACTATCTCTTAATAATTCTCTCATTAGGGGCCCACATCTCCATGACTGCCTGAGTGACCTTTGAGGAGGCATACACTGGCTACCAACTCAGTGGCATACCTCCGGGAATAGGCCTGAAGAAGGTATAAAAAACAAATGAAGAACAGGATACCTTTGGAATTCTGGATTAAGGAGAGTCCAGAATACGTTCCATTGTTCAGATGTAGCAAACTAGCTAAGCTTGGGACAGGTTGTCATTTCTGTTATTTGACTCAGATTTCAGAATTCAGTCCCTTCCTACTAAGAGTTTGGAATTCACTACCACACTTTTCTAAGAAATGAGGGATGTTAATGATGATGAAACAATATGAGTAGGGATAGTGAGAATGGTGACACAATGTGAAGTATGTAACCAACGTCATTGAACTGTTCGTGCAGAATTTGTGAATGGATGTATGGTAGAGTATATTGCTACCAAAAATAAATAAAATATTAGAAAGAAGTGCTGAAACATAGATCAAAACATAAAAATGAACATATTTGATGTTGAACCATGTGAAACAACCCTTGTTTAACCATTTATTATCTACTGAACTAGCAATTTCACATGATTTAACTTAATATATTTCATTATAGTCAGCCAGAGTATTAGTGAGGTAATGAGCGAAGAAAGCTATATCTTAATCCTAAACTGGTGTAGTTTCAAGGAAGTTGTAGAAAATTTCAAGAATAGAGCAAGTATCAGGAATGTATCAGGAAAGTCCTTGAAGTATATTCTTTGAAAGCAGCCCTGGTCTGCTTCCAGCCAATTAACATTAGCTTCCTCAAAAGGATAGATTAATTTTTTGTCTCTTCTGAAACCCTGGTGGCGTAGTGGTTAAGGTAAACAGCTGCTAACCAAAAGGTTGGTAGTTCAAATCCACCAGGCACTCCTTGGAAACTCTATGCGGGCAGTTCTACTCTGTCCAAAAGGGTCGCTGTGAATAGGAATCAACTTGACAGCAGCAGGTTTGGTTGGGTTTTTTGATTTATGTATCCTAACTTGGGCTGATCCCAGACAGAGCTTTATGTACTTTTTACCCTGTTCCCTTGAAGTACTAAGAGTGATTTCGCGTTTCAGAGGCAGTATCATGAGACATCCCTGGCTGCGGAACCATCCAGTGACAGCATTATCTAAAGCACTTGCATTATCAAACTGTTCCTTTTATCTTGATCCATAGACATTCTGGCCCTGGGGAAACCTAAAGCCAGGCACATCACATTTGCTAGCCATCCACCCATCTTGCTTTCCAGATTGCTTTCAGTCCTCAGGTCTGTACTCTTACTTTATCTCACCACCAGTCACTGTTCCCTGTGTAACTGCCTAACCTAGACCACCATCCATCAATTGTAGCAAGTGAGACAATATCAAGAGTTGCAGCTGGTGGTGACCCTTTCCTCTTCTACTACACTTAATGTTCAGATGTTTCATAGAACACAGTCACAATGGTTGGTACAGTGATGGGGACGGAAAAGCCTCCCAAGTCTGATTCTGGCTTACTTCATGATTGGTTTGGGGTTCAGTTCCCAGAGATGAGTACACTGTGTAATCAAACAGCCCTCTGCTTTCTTGGGGCCTGTTTATAGTTTGGATGGTACAGATAACTTTTTCCTTTCCTAACTGGGAGAGCAAGGAGTTTTGGATGCCTCCTGGGCATATAATATTGGGCTTCCATGTCCATAAACTTGCTGGGAGTAAAAATAATTCCAAGAGAGAAAAGAAATAGCTCTTATACTCAGCCTATCACATTGCAGCTATTTGTCTACCCTTAGAGGAGGATGTAAGGTTCCATGTACAGAACTCTTATTAGTCAAATACTAAATCACAGAAACCAGACATATACGTTCTGGAGGGAAGGAGAACCCATTCAGTGTTCATCTGACTTTTGAGAACATCAGACGCTGTGCTAGGGAAGCAGTAAGGACTTCCCCTCATGTAGCCACAAGCTAGTACACCCTTCCATTTAGCTAGCCCACACCCTTGGCACTCTGGCTGCCTTCAGGCACCCTTGGTGATTCAAGTTCCGTGGAATGGCTGGGACTGAAATGTTGGGAGCAGACTGTGTGAAGGAAGCCTGGGAGGGGTGGCCGTTCCTAGCCAAGAGCTGAGTTAGTGTTGGGGCTTCTCCCGGAGGGGAGGAGTGTTCCTTGTCCCATGCGTGGCCACGTGTCAGCATAGACACAACAGGGCAGTGTTCAGCTGAGCTGGCCTCCTCACAGTCCCTCTTTTCATTCTACAGAGGAGATGGGGTACACCAGAGTGTTCCTTAAACTATGGTATCAGAGCTAGGAAGTTGGCAAGAGAACAAGAGGGAGAGTCAGTTGCCATTCTTACAGCCCTAGAACAGAGGGCTTTATCCATTCTAAGGGCACCCAAGGGGTTAGTGTAGTGAAAGGAATGATACAGTGTTACAACAGACTATCACTTCCATCTTCACAACAAGAATAAGCTGAATAAGCAACAACCGTCAGAACTTTAAAAAAAAAATCAGATATCTAAGGATGCAAGGTACTCTAAATGAATGAAATTCCATAAAGGGATGAGCCCCTCCTAGAAAAGAAGAATGAATGACTGCTTCCATCCCAGGAACATGGTTGGAGGACGAACAAACCCACCATAAATGACAAAAAGGAGAAAATCGCTGAACTTCATACAAACTTTTGAAGGTTGCATGTGGGCTGGCTACAGGGAGCCCCAATCACACAGAATATCTGTACCCACTCCCTATCCCTCAATTCTTTCCCATAAGGCCTTTACCGAGTACATAGCGGGGGCTGAACCTGAGACTAAGAAAGACATCTCCCCGCCAGTACACACAGGGCCTTTATCGAATACACAACAGCAGCAGCAGAGTACAGTGAAACCTGAGGTCGGTGCATAGAGTGGAAAAAGACCCTCCAAGCACAAGGGCCTTTTACTGAGCGCACAGAAGTGACCTGCCGAGGGCTAAGGCGGGGCAGCAAAATGCGGATGGATCTCCTGGATATAGCAGGGCTGAAGGGCAACGATAATGCAAAAACCAAAAAACCAAGCCCGTTGCCATCGAGTCGATTCCAATTCATAGCAACCCTATAGGACAGAGTAGAACTGCCCCAGGGAGTTTCCAAGGAGCGTCTGGTAGATTCGAACTGCCAACTTTTGGTTAGCAGATGTAGCTCTTAACCACTATGCCACCAGGGTTTCCAAGATAATTCCAGCAGCCCAAAAAGCTGCTGATCTTTGGACATAAAGGTCTCTAAAGTCTTTCTGTACTTAGATCCCAAACCCAACTGAAAGGACAGTCTTGACCCTGCACTCAGAACATTCCCCAGTGGTGAACTGACTTTAACAGCAAAGCCCAGACCCAGCTCTGCCACCGGCCAGGCTAACCCAACTCCCAATCCCAGCAGGTCGAGAGAAGAAGGGGCATGTCCTTTTTTAGGTATACCTCCACCACCACCAGTTGCCGCCACGTTGACTCCTGCTCATTGTGACCCCATGTGTGTCAGAGCAGAACTGTGTTCCATACAGTTTTCAATGACTGATTTTTCAGAAGTAAATCACCAGCCTTCCTTCCGAGGCACCTGTGGGTGGACTCGAACCTCCCACCTTTCAGTTAGCAGCTGAGTGCGTTAATCATTTTCACCACCCAGGGACTCCTGGGTATATATATTGCTGTTCTTTTACACACAACATCTGGCATTAACAAAAAGTTATGAGACTCATGAAGAAGCAGGAAATAGGACTAATGGAGAGAAAAAGGAGTCCATAGAACAGATCCACAGATGACCCAACTGTTGGAATTCACACTCAGGGACTTTACTTTTTATAAATACGTTTAAGGATCTAGTAGAAAAGGTGGATTACATGTTTGAGCAGATAGGGAATTTTAGCAGAGAACTTGAAGTTCTAAAAGGAATGTTTATAAATCCTGTCTGAAGCAAGAATTATCTGGAAACAGACAAGGAGTCCTTCTGGGAGACTAGATAAGTAGCAATTCTAAAATTATAACCCCTTCCCTGAGTTTATACATTGTATTCTTCTACTTCCATATAAGCCAGAATTCAAGTCCTCAAGGAGTGCCCATTATGTACAAGATACTGTGTGAGGGGCACAAAGATGCACAAGACTCAGTGTTAGTTTAGTGAAGAGATATATGAACATATCACTCAAGGCAGAACACTTTAATAGAGTACAGATAAGTCTATTGAAACATAAAAGGGTAAGATTTCTTCTGGCAAGGAGAATCATGGAATGCTTCATGGAAGACATATTTGATCTGGGCCTATAAGAATGGTCATTGTTGTTAGGTGCTGTCAAGTCAGCTCCGACTCACAATGATCCTGTGTATAACAGAACAAAACGTTGACAGGTCCTGTGCCATCTCACAATCATTGTTATGCGTGAGCCCATTGTTGTAGCCATTGTGCCAGTCCATCTCACTGAAGGTCTTCCTCTTTCTCGCTGACACTCTGCTTTACCAACATGATGTGCTTCTCCAGGGACTGATCCCTCCTGAAAACATGTCCAAAATATGTGAGATGAAGTCTTGCCATCCTTGCTTCTAAGAAGCATTCTGGCTGTACTTCTTCCAAGATTTGTTTGTGCTTCTGGCAGTCCATGGTATATTCAGTATTCTTCACCAACACCATAATTCAAAGGGATTAGTTCTTCGGTCTTCCTTACTCATTGTCTGGCTTTTGCATGCATGTGACACAATTGAAAACACCCTGCCTTGGGTCAGGTGCACCTTAGCCTTCAAGGTGACATCTTTGCTTTTTAACACTTTAAAGAGGTCTTTTGCAGCCGATTTGCCCAATGCAATGTATCTTTTGATTTCTTGACTGCTGCTTCCATGGATGTTATGGGACCAAGTAAAATGAAATCCTTGACAACTTCAATCTTTTCTCTGTTTATCATGATGTTGCTTATTGGTCCAGTTGTGAGGATTTTTGTTTCCTTGATGTTGAGGTGTAATCCATTCTGAAGGCTGTGGGCTTTGATCTTCATCGGTAAATGCTTCAAGTCCTCTTCACTTTCAGCAAGCAAAGTTGTGTCATCTGCGTAATGCAGGTTGTTAATGAATCTTCCTCTAATCCTGATGCCCCATTCTTCATACAGTCCAGCTTCTTGGATTACTTGCTCAGCATACAAATTGCATAAGTATGCTGAAAGGCTACAACCCTGACACCCACCTTTCCTGACTTTAAAACCTGACTTTAAATCCCCTTGTTCTGTTCAAATGACTGCTTCTTGATCTATGTACAGGTTCCTCATGAGCACAATTTAGTGTTTTGGAATTCCCATCCTTTGCAATTTTATCCATAACTTGTTATGATCCACACAGTCGAATACCTTTGCATAGTCGATAAAACACAGGTAAACATCTTTCTGGTATTCTCTGTTTTCAGCCAGGATCCATCCGACATCAGCAATTATATAAGATTTCAAAATTCAGAGTTGGGAAGAAGTCCACGGGAAGCAGGAATGGCTTATGTCCATAAGCTATTAAGTCCCCGTTATAATGCCAGGACTCCAGAACCTTTAGCACACAGATCACTGCATAGTGATGAGGGGACAGGCACCTCATGTTTTTCCAAAGAGAGATTAGGTGAGAGAGCTGGATCACCTAATAGGAGTCCTAGGGGATGTAGGAAATAGGAGCAGAGTGGGGAAAAGGGGACCAGCATTATGTTTATCTGTATCCTAATGTAGCGAAGTCATATTACTGGATTTTGCAGGAGAATTAAATACTCCTTTTTCTGTATTACCTTAAGTATGTTCTCTATAACTGTATTATGGTATTTTTTATTTACATATCTTTCTCTACCCTCGGATTTATGAGATCATTCTGGGCAGCCACTGAATCTTAGTCATTTTGGAATGCCCATAGTAACTGCCATTGTGCCTTGTAAATATTAGGAGTTTGATGAATGTTCGCTGAATTGAAACTGAGTGTAACCCTAGGCAGAGTTTATAGGATTTGAACCCAACTAAGTCTGGCTCCACCAACTGTATTCTTAATCACTATGTTAATGATAGCTCATGGATAGTCTTTTTTTTTTTAATATATATTTTATTGTGTTGTTGAGAATATACACAGCAGAACATACACCAGTTCAACAATTTCTCCATGTACAATTCGCGACATTGATTACATTTTCACTGATAGTCTTGAACAATGGGCTGGGGCTGTGGAACTGTCATTTTACTCTATCAGCAACAAGGAGCTAATGGAGATTTTCGTAAGTGCCACACTTTGGATGATTAGACTTCTGTTTATTCTCAGCTTATGTTGGAGGGAGGAAAAAATCCATGATCGGAAGACCAATAGGGAGACTTTCACAGTAGTGCAAGTGAGAAGATGTTAGGCTCTGAGCCAGAGCAAAGGCGGGAGGAAAGTGAGGGAAGAGACAGATTCGAGAGTCAAGTGGTAATAAATCAGTGGGACGTCTTGATGAGGAGGGCAAAGTAAAGAAAGAGGAGCTAAACATACATCTAAGTTTTTGATAAAGTGACAGGAAAAACATAGTGATGCTTTAGTAGAAATAGGAAATGATAAGTTTAAATTTTGGCAGGAGAATTTGGGATATGAGAATAGTAAATGAGAAAATAAATATCCTGTAGAGGAAAAAAAATGCATTTTACCTCTGTCACATGTTCCAGCACTTTAGAAACACCCATTGAGAAGGGTCTTCATTTTCATTGTCCTGTGTATATCTAACTTAATCTCTCATATGCTTATTCAGACTCATTTCCTCTTCTATTCTGAGGGTAGATCAAAATGATAAAGTGTCATTGTTCTTATAATCTCCCAGAATGAAAACTTGTACATCATTTCTCTTATCCAGCCAGTTGCCTGTTAGTAATTATTGCTTCGATTTGTAAACAGATTAGATTATAGAGGAATATTAATGTCTCTGAGTTCACTGTTTTTCATGTCCTAATGAATTTAGGTGGCGCAGTGGTTAAGAGCTCAGCTATGAACCAAATCCACCAGCCATTCCTTGGAAACCCTATGGTGAAGTTCTACTCTGTCCTGTAGGGGTGTTATGAGTCAGAATCGATTCCATGGCAATGGGTTTTTTAATTTAGTGAATGTAGACCTAGCTTGTTGCTGCTCAGCCTTCTTTTCCCCACCTGAGATCTGTGTGAGAAACAAAATTAAAGAGAAATAGGAGAGAGAAAAAACACGCAAAATCCAGGTGAGAGTAAGCAGAGAAACTGGTCCTGACAAACAGCAGGTGCAGGAGCCCTCCAGATCCCTGAGCCCTGTCCTCTCTGTCTGCTGTCTTGTATGGTTAGGCGGTTACTCTGTAGTTCTCTGACTCATTAGCTGATAAATTTTGCAAACTCTTCTAAAGACTTTCTTGCTCTTGGATCTTAGATCTTAAGCAGTTGCATGTTTCAAGAGGGACAGTGCCCATCCAGCCTTCTTTCTCTCATAACCCTTTGATTCTTCAAAAATCTTCTAGATGGTTCCTTCTGCCTCTCCCTGGCTTGGTGACAGAACTCCAGAGCTAATGTCCTATCCTCTCACTCCACTCAAAGGTTAGTCATCACAACATCTTATTGAAAAGAGTAAGGTCTGTATAGTGTCATTTATAGGTATTTTGCTGCTGATAAAATCAATATATCTCACAACTACCACAAGAGTAATAAAGCTATATCCTACTAAATGACTACAAAGGTTTTTCTAAGTCATAAACCAATGAGGACAAAAAATAGAAGGAAGAGACAATAGCCACAAAATTTTAGGAGGCTGGAAATCAGAAGGACAAATGTCAATGGACTTAGCAGATTTAAAGTTGAATGCTGAACCAGCGGTGGGAAAGCTGTGCGGCAACTATATTTGTACCCCTAGACTCCTCAAAAAGCTTGTTAGTGGTAACATCGAGTACCTTTACGGGGGGAAGAGGTGAAGCTAAAACAGGAAGATGGGTTGAAATTTTATTTAAGAAGCATTTAGACTCTCAGATCCTCTCCTCCGCTACACTCAGAAAGGCAACTGCCCTTCTCCTTCATCAACAGAAGACTGGAGACTTACTTTTTTTTTTAATCTTAATCATTGTTTATTTCTGAGAAAAAAAGCATTAACAACATACAAATAATTTCACTGAATTGTTACCTCTGGATCTAAAAATATATATACACAATAATGGTAAAAAATTGCTGACCACACTTATAACTTTCAATATAGTTCCCATGGTGGCATGCCATTCTTTTGTGTGTGTGTGTGTGTGTTTTAAGTGAAAGTTTACAAATCAAGTCAGTCTCTCATACAAAAATTTATATACACCTTGCTGTGTACTCCTGGAAACCCTGGTGGCGTAGTGGTTAAGTGCTATGGCCACTAACCAAAAGGTCAGGAGTTCGAATCCACCAGGCGCTCCTTGGAAACTCCACGGGGGCAGTCCTTTAGGGTCGCTATAAGTTGGAATCAACTCGACGGCATTGGGTTTGGTTTTTTTATGTACTCCTAGTTGCTCTCCCCCTAATGAGACAGCACATCCCTTCTCTCCACCCTGTATTCTCCAAAAATATGGAATGCTTTACAAATTTGCATGTCATCCTTGCACAGGGACCATGTTAATCTTCTCTGTATCATTCCAATTTTAGTATATGTGCTGCTGAAGTGAGCACATGACTGGAGACTTACTCTCTGGAGAGAGTAAAATAAAGGGTCTCTGGACTGGAGGACTCCTGGCAAAAGTGAGAGCATAGATTTTGAACCAGAAACAACAAGGATTATGTGAAAGTTTGCATGTTGAGTGTTGAAACCCCTAAACCTCTTCCCCAACTCAGCTCTCAGGACGCTGGTCTTATACCTCCAGGCAGAGTCATCTCCAGGAAACTGATCAACCCAGGAGAAAAGACTTAAGTGAATCAGTCAAATTGGATCTCCCTATGTTGAAACCAGAGTTGACAAGTCCTACCCCATATGCACAGAGCTTCCAAATAAAATATAGTGAGTGTACAGTTTTAAATATAAGCAGATAGCCAAGGATCACCAGATACCTGAGGAGGTTATGACATGAAAGACTGACCAAATCTAATAGAAAAAAGGAACTTAGAACCAGAAACTATGTAGAGATTATAAGACCTCTCCACCCCCAAATAAATAGATAGATGATAAATGTCCGAGAATTAAGAGATGTTGCATCTTTGAAAGAAGAATATGCTGTTTTTAAAATATTGATTAAAAATATGATAGCAGAAATGAAAAACAATATAAAAATCCAATATCTGAATAACAGACATCCTAGAAGAGAGAACTGAAAAATGGAGAGGAGAAAATCATCAAAGAAATACTTTCAGAAAATTTTCCAGAACTGAAGGGCATGAGCTTCTAGTCTAAAAGGGCCCAATAAAGTACCCAACTCAGTGGAAAAAATAAATCTACCCAAGGCACGTCATTATGATATTTCTAAATACCAGGGAAGATCCTCAAAGGTTTCAGTAAGGAAACAAAAAAACAGGCCACACACTGAAGAAAGGAATCAGAATGGCAACAGTAGAAGCAAGGTAATGGAATAGTGCCTTTAAATTCTGAAAGGAAATTGTTTTCCGCTTTGAATTCTATGCCTCACTAAACTCTCACACATAAAAATAGAATAAAGACATTTTACGATATGTAAGATCTTACGAAGTTTACTTCCCAAGCATCCTTTTCCAGGAACCTACTAGAAGAGATAGTTCACTAAAACAAGGGGGTAACTCAACAAAGAAGAAAATGGGGTCAGGTAAAGAGACTCCCGTGATGATGAGGTGTGGTCCCGTGATATTGGCTATTCATAGAGAGCTAACAGCCAGAAGATAGAGGTATGGATAGGAATGTTCTTGAAAGAAGTATGAGAAACTGTTAACAGTGGTTATCTCAGGAGTAAAAATGTGAGGGAGGAAGAGAGGAATTTCTCCTTTTTACTTTAAATCTCTATATAATGTTTTGAGTCTTCACTATAGCATGTATTGTGGTTGTTAGGTGCCATGGAGTTGCTTCTGACTCATAGCAACCCCATGTGACAGAGTAGAACCGTCCCATAGGGTTTCTCAGGCTGTAATCTCTACAGGAGCAGATGGCCAGGTCTTTTCTCCCACTGAGCTGCTTGTGGGCTTGAACTGATGACCTTTTGGTTAGCACCCGAGTGCTTAACCATTGCTTCACCAGGGCTGCTTAAGCATGTATTTTCAAATATATATATATATATATTTTTTTTTTTTTTAATTTTTGAGAAATAAAATTGTTCCCTCCAAAGAGATGTTTAACAATTAGGTAATGACAACAAAATTTTCTATTTGTTTAGAATCGACAAAGATTATTTTGCTAGGAAATCTTTAAACCCTCTAGCTGACCTTCTCTGGTAATTTTAGGCATTTACTTTCTCATTATAGGGAACCTGCCTGTGACTTGGGAGGTGTTATAGATTGAATTGTGTCCTCCAAAAAATACGTGTCAACTTAGCTAGGCCATGATTCCCAGTATTGTGTGATTGTCCACCATTTTGTCATCTTGATATCGTTTTCCTATGCCTTGTAAATCCACCTCTATGATGTTAATGAGCCCTGCTGGTGCAGTGGTTAAGAGCTATGGCTGCTAACCCAAAAGGTGGCAATTTGAATCCACCAGCCATTCCTTGGAAACCCTACGGGGCAGTTCTACTCTGTCCTATAGGGTCGCTATGAGTCACAATCAACTCGACAGCAACGGGTTTGGTTTTTTTGGATGATGTTAATGAGGTAGGATTAGTGGCAATTATGTTAATGAGGCAGGATTCAATCTACAAGACTAAGTTGTGTCTTAAGTCAATCTCTTTTGAGACATAAAAGAAGCAAGCAGAGAGACATAGAAACTTCATACCACCAAGAAAGAAGCACAACCTTTGGACCCAGGGTCCCTATGCTGAGACGCTCCTCTACCAGGGGAAGATTGATGACAAGGACCCTCCCCCAGAGCCAAAAGAGAAAGAAAGCCTTCCCATGGAGTTGGCACCCTGAATTGAGACTTCTAGCCTTCTACACTGTGAGAGAATAAATTTATGTTTGTTAAACCCATCCACTTATGGTATTTCTGTTATAGCAGCACTAGATAACTAAGACAGGAGGGAACATCTTTTGCGCAAGAAGGACCTGAACTCTCCCCTTGAGGACAAGCCCTACCTCCTCATTTCAGCATTAGGCTTTCCACAAACATAGGGCAAAGGAAGATTTCTTTTAAATTTGTGGATTGTAGCTGTCCTCTTTTTGCATGGGTCCTTCCATAAGAGCTTTCTCTGTTCCAAAACCTTGATTACCAGTTATTAATCTCATATGGAAGGCTCAGTCCTCTAGGCTTCCTCTGTCTTTGACCTCAGGGAATATGCTGTGAATAGTTTGTTTGTTTGCCTGCCAGAGATCTTATCTTAACCCAGAGGAGGTGATAGGATCGTAAAACCAGCATTGATCTTTACTCCTCAGTATTCTTTCTTAGCAAAATGGAAGGGTATGATATCTTATCTTAGGAGAAATATGAGATTTATTATATATCTCAAATGGGGGAGGAAGAGGCTGACTGTCATTTAATAATGGCTGTATTTCACAGTAATAAAATTTAAATAACTCTGTAGTGTGCTCTAATTGCTATGATTTCTTTGCTCTTTCTCAATGTGTTTGGATAAATCACTACAGAGCAACCAAGCCCAAATGTCCAAACCACCCACTTTCCTAATCCCAGCACATGAATTAGAGGGACGCCAGCTGAAATCTAGGCCAAGCACTTAGATGACTTGTATGTCTGATTTTTGTTCCATAATATAAAATATAAAATAAATCAAAAAGGGAAAACTTTCCAGATACAAGTTAATTCACAATAAACATTTTCAGGCTCTTTAGTCCTTATACACATGCAAAGCTGATAAACCTACTCTGAACAAAAGATACAAGGATTTAGAGATTAATTCCTACAGGCACAAACAGATACTTGTATATAGCTATCTTGCTAAAGCTCTGTGTTCCATTTTAGGCTCTGAGTAAAATCTGAAGAACTTTTCAGGGTCTAGAGGAAGTAATAGAAATTGTGAAAGACTTGGAAAATAGGACCATTGAAGAAAGGTTGTAGGAGACAGAATTTGAGCTTAGAAAATAATGAGTGTGCTGGTGGGGATGTAAAATGGTACAACCACTATGGAAAACCATATGGCGCTTCCTCAAAAAGCTATAAACAGAAATACCATGTGATCCAGCAATTCCATCCCTAGGTACATATTCTAGGGAAATGAGAGCCATCACACGAATAGACGTATGCACACTCATGTTCGTTGTAGCATTATTCACAATAGCAAAAAGACGGGAACAACCTAAGCGCCCATCAGCGGATGAGTGGATAAACTGTGGTTTATACACACAATGGAATACTAAGCAACATTAAAGAATAACGATGAATCTGTGAAACATCTCACAACATACATGAACCTGGAGGATGTTATGCTGAGTGAAATCAGTCCCATCACAAAAAGACAAATATTGTATGAAACCACTATTATTAAAAGTCAAGAAAAGGTTTTCACATAGACAGAAACTTTCTTTGATGGTTATCAGGGATGGAGGGGGGAAGGGAAAACCACTAACTAGAGAGTAGACATGTACTAACGCTGGTAAAGGGAGAGATAATACACAATGTGGGGAAGTTAGCCAACCGTAATCAAGGTAAAGGAAAACATTGAAAGGTATACAAGAGCAAAAGACAAAAGCGGTAAATACTAATACGTATACAATCCTGCAACAACAGTAATAACAAACAATAACATACGACTGGATACATAGGTAGATTTGTAAGCTGAACAATGGTGGGAGGACGTATGGAAGTACACCCTTGTACATATATATATGTTCCTGCTGCAAATATACCCAGGTATGCAGTAGTGTGCACAGGGACACAGTTATGAAAACTTGTTAGCCATAACCATACACCTCCCCTGACTGAGATACTGGGCTTGAGCGCTAGGGACCATAGTTTTGGGAGAACATCTAGGTCAACTGGCATATCATAATCCATATAGACAATGTTCTACATCCTACTTCGGTGAGCAGTGACTGGGATCTTAGAAGCTTATGAGCAGCCATCTAAGATACAACAATTGGTCTCTTCCCATCTGGATCAAAGAAGAATGAAAAAAATCAAAGACTCCAGGAAACAATCAGTCCAAAGGACTAATGGGCCACATGAACCACACCTTCCACTAGCCTGAGACCAGAAGAACTGGATGGTGCCCGGCTACCACTACTGACCACTCTGACCAGGACCACAATAGTGGGTCATGGCCAGAGTGGGAGAGAAATGTAGAACAAAATTCAAACTCCTAAATAAGACCAGACTTACTGGTCTGATAGAGACTAGTGGAACCCCCAGGACTATGGCCTTTTGACACCCTTCAGACTTGGAACTGAAATTACTCCCAGAGATCTCATTAGAGCCGTATAATAGAAAAATAATAATAATAATAATAGACAGGCCTATAAAATGAACAGTAACACCAGTGAGGAATGTATACTTCAGAACAATCAACTGTAAGAGACCTAAAGGGCAGCATTTGTCCTAAAGCAAAATTCAGAAGGACGGTAGGAGCAGGAAAGCTGGGTGAATGGACACGGGGAAACCAGGGAGATAGTGGGGAGAGTGCTGACACATTCAGGGGTTTGCAACCAATGTCACAAAACAAGCTGTGTATAAATTGTTGAAATGGAAACTAATTTGCTCTGTAAATTTTCCCCTAGACAACAATAAAATGTTAATAATAGAGTGTGACTAAAAAGAAAATTGCAACTAGCAAAAAAGGGTAGAAAACAAGGATAGAACAAGAGGAAATTGGTATAAATTGTATAGGAGGCCATTCAGTTTAGATGTTAAGAATAAACTTTATATGAAACCTGTTAAACCCAAAAATGAATTGCCAAAGGAATGTTTTAGAGTCCAAGCTTCAAAGAGATGAAGATGGTATTAAGTTTACTTAGTACACGGACTAAGGTTCTCTGCATAAAGACATACAGATACAGATGTTTAACAACAGTCTCTCCCTGGTACCGCCAATCTGCTATTTCAGGTAGCTGGTAGAGAAACGAAACCACTCAGCATAAACTTGGCACATCTGGTTGGCCACAACACTTCAAGTCTGGTTCATGTACCAGAAGAGTGGTACATGCTGTTTAGAAGCAGGACCTGATCCCAACCTTGAAACTGTTAAATCCAACTAAAGGATTTAGGAAATCCCAGCATAGGGTGAACTGTATAAACAAGAGAGCAATGAGAAATCGTAGGTCTAGGGGATTCTAGAAAAGATAAATCTTTTTCTGGCCATTGTTATCAGGTATGGAAAATTTTAGGAAAGAGAAAAAATGCTCAGAGAACACATCTAAGAATGAACAAAGATATGGTAACGTAAGAATGGCGGCTGCTTACAGGGAGAGGAAATTGGTTTGTAAAAATAGATTGATCCAAAAATTGCCTTGTCTTTATAATATGGCTTTCTGTTAAGGAAATACAACATCTTTTGTCAGAAAAAGACAGAGACTCTTCCTTTTATAAAAGAACACCTCCAAAAATCACGGAACTTTAAGTCACACTTAGATTTACTGGAAAACCCAGGACTAACCTCCAAACCTTTTCCTTTTGGCCAGTCTATATACTGGGATAGAGCCATTCTTTCACCAATATTTATTTCTTGCCTTGGCTTCTGTTTTAACTGCTAACCTTTATCTCTCTTGTTCTACAGCTGGGATGAAAGCAGTTCCATTAGCAGTGGGCTCAGCGATGCCTCAGACAACCTCAGCTCGGAAGAGTTCAATGCCAGCTCCTCACTCAATTCCCTCCCAACGACTCCCACTGCTTCTCGCAGGAACTCTACAATAGTGGTACGTGAGTTTGCAAATACTAAGGTCACCATCTCAAGATGAAACAAAGGACAGAACAGGCAATGCCTGTGTATACACTTGCATATACACAAACACACCCCATGGGATGGGTACCCGTATGCCTGTGGCAAGTTCTTTTAGGGCTAGAAAAAAAAGCTGAAGCTACCCAAGACATTAAACGGCAGTGGTAGTTAACTGGTAGAATTCTCTGGAGACTTGAGTTCGATTCCTGGCCAGTGCACCTCAAGCACAGCCACTACCCGTCTGTCAGTGAAGATGTGTGTTGCTATGATGCTAAACAGGTTTCATTGGAGTTTCCAAACTAATACAGACTAGGAAGAAAGGCCTGAAGATCTACTTCCAAAAAATCAGCCAATGAAAACCCTGTGGATCACAGTGGTCCGATCTCATTGTGCATGGGGTCACCATGAGTTGAGGGCTGACTCAATGGCAGCTAACGACAACCACCCAAGACAGTGGATGTTGTCATAGTGAGTACAGCCTATATTTAGTGCCCACACCAATTTGGAGTGATACTTATTAAGAGCTATTCCAATTGAAGAAGAAAAAGAAACTCAGAAATATATATGATGTCATCTCTCTGGAACCCCAGAAGTACAGGTAGAAATCCTGGATTGACTGAATGCTTTTCGAAGAGCAGGGCCACTAGCAACCAAAGTAAATCCCCTCAACCCCCCATTCGCCCATCCTCAAATGAGCATCTCACTCGACCTTTTTCTCTTCTTCTCCTTAGCTACGCACAGACTCAGAGAAGCGTTCTCTGGCAGAAAGCGGGCTAAACTGGTTTAGTGAATCAGAGGAGAAGGCCCCCAAAAAACTGGAATACGACAGTGGGAGCCTGAAGATGGAACCTGGGACTTCTAAGTGGCGGAGGGAGCGGCCTGAGAGTTGTGATGACTCATCCAAGGTTGGAGAACTGAAAAAGCCCATCAGCCTGGGACACCCTGGTTCCCTGAAGAAGGGAAAGACCCCACCAGTTGCTGTCACATCCCCCATTACTCATACAGCCCAGAGTGCCCTCAAAGTTGCAGGTAAGCCTGGAATAAAAGAAGGGACAAAAGCAAAGACCTATTTTTGTCCCTTCTTTTAGTCATTACAGCAAACATTTGCATAGTGCTTTAATCTTATTTGGTCTTCACAACAGTCCCATGATTTAGGGACGACAGGTGTTACTATCCCTATTTTACAGAGGTAGAAATAGAAACTGGAAAGAGTTAAATGTCTTGGCCAAAATCACACAGCTAGTAAGAGGTAGAGGAGAGGAGAGAGTATGGTATGTTCAGAGACTAGTTTGACCTGCCTTCAACCAATTCCCATTGGTTTCTTTCTTCTCGCTCCCAAGACATTTGGTTGGCATACTTACCTTCACGAGGTACTTGGTTGACATCCCAGGGACCACCTACAAAAATGATAAATGAAATGACTGTAGCATTTGTAGTCCTCCCAAAATTGGCCCCTTGGGTAACTTTTAGCCTTAATCAACATTTCTCTTTAGTCTCTAATTTCCAGTAGATATTTCTATACCCTAGTCCATTTTCTCCCTTTCCTTTTTCTCCCGTCCTTGACCAGTTGTTAGACGCACTTTCTTCTTCATAATCTTTGTGCTCGCCTCGCTATTTTAACCAAAATGAATTATCCTACTCCAGGAGCAGAAAACAAACAAAATACATAAAAATAAAATCCCAGGCACCCCCACCCAAAAGTCTCTCCTCTGGCAAGAAGGAGACTTAGCTTATCTAGTACCTGCATGGTACCTCGAAAAGTCTGCATTCTACCGGCCAAGACATGAACTACTCTTACCTCTTCCTGCTGTCTTGCAGGCAAACCTGAAAGTAAAGCTACAGACAAGGGTAAGCTTGCAGTGAAGAATACTGGGCTACAGCGCTCCTCTTCTGATGCTGGCCGGGATCGCCTGAGCGATGCCAAGAAGCCCCCCTCAGGCATTGCTCGCCCTTCCACTTCAGGATCCTTTGGCTACAAAAAGCCTCCTCCTGCCACAGGCACGGCCACCGTCATGCAGACTGGTGGTTCAGCCACTCTCAGCAAGATCCAGAAGTCCTCAGGCATCCCTGTCAAGCCAGTAAATGGACGCAAGACTAGCTTAGATGTATCCAACAGTGCAGAGCCTGGATTCCTGGCTCCTGGAGCCCGCTCAAACATCCAGTACCGCAGCCTGCCCCGGCCAGCCAAGTCAAGTTCTATGAGTGTGACTGGGCGGGGTGGACCTCGCCCTGTTAGTAGCAGCATTGACCCCAGTCTTCTCAGCACCAAGCAGGGAGGTCTTACACCCTCCAGACTGAAGGAACCTTCCAAGGTACCCAGTGGGCGCACCACTCCAGCCCCTGTCAATCAGACAGATCGGGAAAAGGAGAAGGCCAAAGCCAAGGCTGTGGCCTTGGACTCGGACGGCATCTCCCTAAAGAGCATCGGCTCCCCAGAAAGTACTCCCAAGAACCAAGCAAGTCACCCCCCAGCCACCAAGTTGGCAGAGCTACCACCAACTCCTCTCAGGTACCCAAACTGGGCAGCTTCCTCCTTGTCTGTCTGCTCTGTCATGCTTTTACATATCCCTGCACTCCCTGGACTAGGCAGGGCATGGCCTGTCCACTCTTGTCTTCAGTCTCTTCCCCCTATGCCAACATCCTTCTCCCTTTTTCAAAATTATATTCAAAACCCACCTCTTTCGTACTATTCCTTGGTCACCTTTAACCTGCTTTCACCATGTGTATAGGTAGTTTTACTACGCCCATATGTATATAAATTCACTTGTTCTCCCATGTGCATGTGCTGTCTCCCTTATTAGACTAAAGGTGCCCCAAGGCAGGTACAGATAGTCCCTGACTTATGACCATGGGGTTCGGTTCCAATGACTGTCGTATGTCGGTTCCGACACAAGTCGAATACCTTATTTTTTTATCTTTTAGTTTTCATAATTATTGTCTTTTATTATTAGTATCTTTATAAATCCCATCTTTGTTTTGGGGGCAATAACTTATAGTGACATCAGCAAATTCTACGCTGCAACAGCATGTGTAGTACATATTACTAATGATAAGATGTACAAAAACAAAAAAGGACGGTCGTAGTACGGTTCATTGTAACTCAAATACGTCGTAAGTCGGGACTACCTGTATTGGATTTTCTTCCAGCGTTCTTCATAACAGCCTCTGTACTTAGCAAGTACTCAGAAAACAAGAAAATTGGACTAGGGTTTCTCTAAGGGCCTATCTACCTCCGGCTTCTGTGGTTATGTGATTCTAAATATCTTGTTTTGTCTTGACTTCTCTCAGGGCCACAGCTAAGAGCTTTGTCAAGCCACCTTCACTAGCCAATCTAGATAAGGTCAACTCCAACAGCCTGGATCTACCATCCTCCAGTGATGCCCACACTTCGAAGGTCCCAGATCTGCATACTGCAAGCTCAGCAACTGGGACCCCTCTCCCTTCTTGTTTCACCCCCAGTCCAGCACCCATCCTCAATATTAACTCAGCCAGCTTCTCCCAGGGCCTGGAGCTAATGAGTGGTTTCAGTGTCCCAAAGGAGACCCGCATGTATCCCAAACTCTCAGGCCTGCACAGGAGCATGGAGTCCCTCCAGATGCCAATGAGCCTGCCCAGTGCCTTTCCCAGCAGTGCTCCCATCCCCACCCCACCTGCTCCCGCTGCTGCACCCCCAGAGGAGGAGACAGAAGAGCTGACCTGGAGTGGAAGCCCCAGAACTGGGCAGCTGGACAGGTAAGTGGATAGAGACAGGGCTCTCTGAGCCTGTCCCACCAAACCCACTGAGTCAATTCCAACTGATAGCAACCCTTTAGGACAGAGTAGAACTGCCAGCCTTTCGGTTAATAGCCAAGCGCTTAACCACTGCACCACCAGGGCTCCTTCCCATTAATAATACTATCCTATATTTGTATGCCACATTGTGACTTTCGAAGAATTTTCACATATGAGAGAAAAAATAGGGACAACGCTAGTAGCCCTAATACATGGCATAAACAGTATAACAATGCACAAACACCAGAAGAGAAACTAGATAACTGGGAGCTCCTAAAACTCAAACACCTATGCTCATCCAAAGACTTCACCAAAAGAGTAAAAAGGTTACCTTCAGACTGGGAAAAAGAATTTAGCTCTGACGTTTCCAATCAGCGCCTGATCTCTAAAATCTACATGATACTGTAAAAACTCAACTACAAAAAGACAAATAACCCAGTTAAAAAACGGGCAAAGGATATGAACAGGTACTTTACTAAAGAAGATATTCAGGTAGCTAACAGATACATGAGGAAATGCTCACGATCCTTAGCCATTAGAGAAATGCAAATCAAAACTACCATCAGATTCCATCTCACTCCAACAAGGTTGATGTTAATCCAAAAAACACAAAATAGTAAATGTTAGAGAGGTTGTGGAGAGACTGGAACACTTAAACACTGCTGGTAGGAATGTAAAATGGTACAACCACTTTGGTAATCGATTTGGCGCTTCCTTAAAAAGAAATACGATCCAGCAATCCCAATCTTTGGGATATATCCTAGAGAAATAAGAGCCTGTACATGAACAGATATATGCACACCCATGTTCATTGCAGCATTGTTTACAATAGCAAAAAGATGGAAGCAACTAAGGTGCCCATTAACAGATGAATGGATAAATAAATTATGGTATATTCACCCAGTGGAATACTACACCTCGATAAAGAACTTTGATGAATCTGTGAAACATTTCATAACATGGAGGGATCTGGAAGGCATTATGCTGAGTGAAATTCGTCAGTTGCAAAAGGACAAATATTGTATGAGACCACTATTATAAGAACTCAAGAAATAGTTTAAACAGAGAGGAAAATACTCTTTGATGGTTACGAGAGTGGGGAGGAAGGGAGGGAGAGGGGTATTCACTAATTAGATAGTAGACAAGAACGATTTTAGGTGAAGGGAAAGACTACACACAATACAGGAGAGGTCAGCACAACTGGACTAAACCAAAAGCAAAGAAGTTCCTGAATAAACCAAACGCTTCAAAGGCCAGCGTAGCAGGGGTGGGGGGTTGGGGACCATGGTTTCAGGGGACATCTAGATCAATTGGCATAATAAAATCTGTTAAGAAAACATTCTGTATCCCACTTTGGAGAGTGGCATCTGGGGTCTTAAACACTAGCAAGCAGCCATCTAAGATGTATCAATTGGTCTCAACCCACCTGGAGCAAAGGAGAATGAAGAACACCAAAGACACAAGGTAATTATGAGCCCAAGAGACAGAAAGGGCCACATAAACCAGATACCAGGAAAACTAGATGGTGCCCAGCTACGACCGATGACTGCCCTGACAGGGAACACAACAGAGAACCCCTGAGGGAACAGGAGAGCAGTGGGATGCAGACCTCAAATTCTCGTAAAAAGACCAGACTTAATGGTATGACTGAGACTAGAAGGACCCTGGAGGTCGTGGTCCCAGACCGTCTGTTAGCCCAAGACAGGAACCATTCCCAAAGCCAACTCTTCAGACAGGGATTGGACTGGACTATGGGGTAGAAAATGATACTGGGGAGGAGTGAGCTTCTTGGCTCAAGTAGACACATGAGACTATGTGGGCAGCTCCTGTCGGGAGGGGAGATGAGAGGGCAGAGGGGGACAGAAGCTGGCTGAATGGACACGAAAATAGAGTGGAGAGAAGGAGTGTGCTGTCTCATGGGGGGGTAGCAATTAGGAGTGTATAGCAAGATGTATATAAATTTTTGTATGAGAGACTGACTTGATTTCTAAACTTTCACTTAAAGCACAATAAAAAGTAAAAAAAAAAAATTCACGTATTTAGTCATTTCATTTGCTTCACAGTAACTTCATGAGATAGGTAGGACAGGTTGTTTTTCGTTGTTGTCTTGCTCTTTCGGTTATTCCCCGTAGGGAAACCAGTGCACAAAGAAATTAAATGAGCTACCCAAGGTCTTATAATTACCTTGGAATCTAAGGCTTTCAATTCCTGTTCCAAAATCATTTCTATTATACCACACCTTTTTTTCCACTCATGAGAAAGGATCTTTTAACTAGCTAGCCACACCCCAAGTCCTACACAGAGAAAAACATGTACCATTTCAGATAAATTTCCCAGGTTGTGAGCCAGGAGGCAGGCTGTGCTGTCTTCTCATTTGTTTATAGAGGTCAAGGGGCTGACAGTTTGATGTCCTGTGTCCGGGATCTGCATCCCTGAACACTATGGTCCCAAACTCTGGTTTCTACGATGAACTCACATGATTCTCTCTCTTTTTTAATCTCCCAGTAATCAGCGGGATCGGAACACCCTTCCCAAGAAAGGGCTCAGGTACTGTTAAATGTTTTTTTTCTTTCCTATACCAGAGGTCCTTGTCTGTATGAAAAGTCATAACTTGGTCTCTCCCAGGCCCCCAGTCATTGGTACGTGGTCTTATATAAACACCTCCAAATACCCTGCCAAAGCTTAGTATTACGTGTGAGTCAACCTTATAGCAAGGGTTCTTTCTTGTGCGAGGGGAGGAACAAGTTTGCACATGGGAATCACACTTACTTGTATCAGCATGTTATCCCAATCCTGGCTGAATTTCATCTCTGTAATTTTCCTCCCTCACAGTCTAAGGGAGAACAGACTGCCTCTGGGATCACTCAAACGGGCCAGGGACAGGACAAAGCTGGTTTTCCGCCATTACAACAGACTTGAGTTGTGCTGTTAGATGACTCCTTCTACCTAACGGTCCACATATGGGGTCATAAAACTCTGTTCTGAGCTTCAGGGAAAAAGTTCCAGTGCTTCCTCCATCATTTCTGTTCTCACCTCAGGAATCTCATGCTAGTCCTTCAGCACCCTCTTGATGGTCTGGGAGAGGATGCTGAGCCTTTTTACTCCCTTCATGGACAGTTCCCCTCTGCTCCCTCTTTCCCTTGTCCTGCTTGCAGAATTTCTCAGCTCTGGCCTAGCTCAGACATCCTCTACACTAAACAGACCCCTAATATCATGTAGTTGCCCAGACAGAGTTCTTCTGCTGCCTCCTACAGGTACCAGCTTCAGTCCCAGGAGGAGACCAAGGAAAGGCGACACTCCCATACCATCGGTGGGCTGCCCGAATCAGACGACCAGGCAGAACTGCCTTCTCCACCTGCACTCCCCATGTCCTTGAGTGCCAAAGGCCAGCTTACCAACATAGGTCAGTGTTTTCAGTCACTCGCTGTGGCATGGGATGAAGCAGGGTCACCCTGCAGGGTGAGGCAAGGCAGCTGGGCTTTGGATTTCATCTCGTATTTGACTCATATTATATTGGGTTGCTTCATGGCACCTGAGTCTATTCATCCAAAATAAGATTGAAGGCAGAGTGCTCCAAGATCCTAAACTGGAAAGCTGCCCCTGGACACAAGTTGTTTTTAGTCTTCCATATGGGGCTGGTAGCATCAGAAAGTCTGCATGGAAAAGCCATAAACTGAGGCCTGGAGATCAAACATTGCCAGCAAGGAGCCCCACACCCAATGCTGCCAGGACCAGCTGGTGAAAGGGCATTTCTGAAATGCTGGGCTGGTGGGGAGGAAGGAGGAAAAGGTCGTTGATCACAAAGGATGGGGTCTATACCTTTAAAGTCAAAAACGTCCAGATTTCCTAACTGCTCTGGCTGAGCCAGGGCCATCCTAGCCTGAGACATGTCCTGGCCGCACCTTTTCTAAAGCCTAAGGAGAAGGGAGAGCTAGGAAAGAAGGAAGTGGCTCCATGATTCAGAGAGAGGGAAGGGAAGAAGCTCGGGTAGAGGGCCTGGCCCTAGCACAGAAGCATAGCAGCCCTGATTCCAGGAAGCAGTGTGTCATGGCTGGCCTGACACTCCCGTTAGGACAGTGCCTGGGTAGGCCTGGTGTCTGCTTGGTGCATGTCTCTGTACTCATCTTTTTGAGCTGAGAGAAGGAGAGCAGTAAGGAAAGCCAAGTACATGAGGACACTCCTGTGTGATGACTGTGGGGAATTTAAGGAAAGACTAGGAATCAGGATCATTTTGCCTAGAGAAGGGAACGATACTTAGGGAGAGGCCACCTGGTCTCTGAAGGGTTATTAAATGGACGACATGGCCAGCTCGTTCTCCATCTCCACTAGGGCCAAACCAGAGGAAATGCATTTACACCGCAGGATGAGGGACGGGACTAAACACCTTACTGATGTGAAAAGGGATGAGAGACAGGTGTTATGAAATCATCTTCTGCATAGGTCTTTATGAATGGACTAGGCAGCCATCTGCCTGTATGGAGGCAAAGGAATAGACAAGGTGGTTCCATATGGGTGTCAACTTTGAAAGGCTATAATCCCAGCAAGGAGCAAAGGCAAGGGTTTTCAAGGTCCACAGGGATGCAGATGAGCCCAGCTTCAAAGCAGATCCCACAAGCTTTACCTGACATTTTCACCTGCTCTGTCTGTCTGACCTACTAACCGGGGAGTGCTGGGCAAAGACAGACAGATTTCTGGATGCTTTAGAACTGAGTTAGGAACCTAGAAAGCCACAAAGCCACTGCCCATTGGATTTTATAGCCTAGCCCCTTCTCAAACTGGTTCTTTATCATCATTCAGATCTCAGTCTTGGTCTGAATTCTGAGTCCTCCAAGCTGCCAGTTGCATTTTAGAGAACCACAGCATCCCATTTGCATTGGCACATCCATGTGATGTGAACGTTTCATAAAAGCTGCGAGGCCCCCATCCTAACCTTCAAAACCAACAACTCTAGGGCAGGCAGGGCCGAGGAAAGTTCTTTAAGATAGGAAGCCCCCTTCACCCTTTATTCCAGATAGCAGAATCTTTCTCCACTAGGGCTTGATCTCCCAGGAGGGACCCCGCTCCTAACCACCAGCTGCTTGCACACTCCCACTGCCCCGCCTGCCCCTTCCTCTCCTGCCCTCTCGCCTTTTGCCTCTCATGCTCCTGGTGCTGCATTCCCCAAGGGACCAGAGAGCTGATGACCCTGCCTCTTCTCCTGCCTTCCCCCACCCTCTCCTGTCCCCCTTCCCTCTGTCCTTCCAGTGAGTCCCACTGCGGCTACCACGCCAAGAATCACCCGCTCCAACAGCATCCCCACCCACGAGGCGGCCTTCGAGCTGTACAGCGGCTCCCAAATGGGGAGCACCCTGTCCCTGGCCGAGAGACCCAAGGGAATGATTCGGTCAGGATCCTTCCGAGACCCCACGGACGATGGTGAGACTTCATGCCAGCGCGGTTCACGCTCATTCCAGCTCTGCTGGGTCCCCTCACCCACCACCACCTCCACTACCACCACTACCACCACCACACACACATATATGATTCACAGAACATCCAGTTGGGGCCATTTCAGTTCTTTCTTCCCATCCCTTTGAAGGGTCTGGGGGCCCAGAAACCTTGGGTGGCACTGTCTAGTCCTGGTGCTTTGGGATGGAGCGTTTATCATTGGGGCTGGGGGAGGGAAGTTAAGCATGGAAGGGTTAAATGGTACCCATCAGAGTACTCTGAAAACCATAGCTCCCATTCTCCTCATTCTAGCCGTAGTCTTTCCTCCCCACAGTCTCTCAGAATATATGAAAAGATAAAAGGACATAATGGTAGCTCTTAAATCCTTTAAATCTTTGCAGAAAACTAGGCATCTCATTCCTCTTTCAAGAATGTTCCAGAAATTAGCTTCAGGGAGGACCATCTGGTTGTTGGTGGTGATCTGAGTGTAATGTTGGTCAGAGCCTAGAAGATCAGGCTTTATGGTAGACTAGACATCCTGTTATTATCTTTAGGACAGTCAGTCTAGGAGGCATTCCTTGCAGGTGTTCTTTCAGTAGGGCCCTGTGGAGTAATCAGAATGAATATTCCTCAGTTAAGGTTTTGTTTTTTTTTTTTTCATCTGAATGATCCTCAGGATCCTAGGCCAGTTCCCAAGTGCTGAGAAGAAGAGGCACAGGCAGAAATGTAGTACTTGTTCCGAACAGCTCTGATGAGAAACTCCCCTCCTGCAGCTAAAGTACTGTCCTGATTGGAAAGATGACGCCTTATCCATGAAAATCTCCTTTCCCTTTCCTTTAAGTCCTTGTGTCCCTTGGAGCAGGCTGAGCAAGGGACCACCATTCCCAGGCTGCCAGAGAATGTAGACTGAGAGAGGAGACTGTCTCTACTCGGAACCTTGTCTCCTTAGCAGATACCTGCTTTGGGCTGTTGTGATACTGATTGGGTCCCCTGTTCTATTCTTTCTGTTTGCTCCTCCAGAATCAGAATCCCAACTCCTGCCTTAGGGCTGGTCTCAGGAACCCCTTGTCCTGGAGCCCTCTGTTAACTCTTTGTGTTCTGCTTCTCTTTCAGTTCATGGCTCAGTGCTGTCCCTGGCCTCCAGTGCCTCCTCCACTTACTCCTCAGTAAGAGCATTCACTTCTCTGCCTCCCTCACCCCCTCTCCCCGCCATTCTATCTCTTCGTTGAAGCTCCTTTGGTTGGGTAACTGGGTAGGGGCTGGAGGGAGGTGGGCACTGCTCTCTCTTCACTGTGCCTATAGAGCTGGGGTAAGGGTGGGGGAAAACATCTAGAGTTTCCAGCACTCAGTTGGATGATTCAGTTCCTCAGTGGTCTTCCTGGCCTCAGCACCAACTCCTGAGCGATTCTCGTGGTTTTTTGTTCCCCTCCCTTGAAAAATGGAGACTCCCCTGTTATAGAGCCCTTTCCGTACCATGGTAAGTGGGGAGCATTTATGGCAAGGTGAGATGGGGGGGTTCCTCGGTCTCTGGAATTTTAATAATTACAGAATTTATTAAGTGTTGAATGTGGGACAGCAGGCACTACATTGGCTATTAGGTATTATCTGATTCTGAGATTTGTTCTTCCCCTAATTCTTTACTCCTTTAAATTGCTGGCAGTAAGGATTACTCTTTAGAACAACCAAATATTCATTTTCTAGCCTTCTTGGCAATTAAAAAATTGACTGGATATAAGCTCCTGAAAAATCTTTTATTTAAACTCTAGTAAAAAAAAAAAAAAACTCTAGTGTAGGGTCTAAAAGGTGTCCTGGAGGCACAGTGGTTAAGTGCTCAGCTGCTAACCAAAAGGTCTGTGGTTCAAACCCCCCAACTGCTTACGGAAGAAAAATGTGGTAGTCTGCTTCCATAAAGATTACAGCCTTAGAAGATGGTGGCATAAACAAACTATCATTCCGACCCTTCCCCCAAAATACAACAAGGAAACGGGGCTCGGCTTTGAGGGACTCTGAACTAGGGAGCAGAGGAAAGCAGTGGGGAACTGCAGACAGGCAAGAATCAACAAATCAATAAGTTGAATATGGTAGGAAAATCTTCCCCCACCATCCCTGCCCCTCCCCCAGCCATGCGGGCTGACAGCTGCTGTGAACTGGGATAGTAGCCCCAGAAGGAGACCTGCTTCCCTAACCATCACAGCCCCTGCCTGTACAAAGAGACAAGACCCCAAGCTTCTGCCCTAAAATCAACCAGGGAGACCTCCCCAGAGGTCCCTTTGGAGTGTGCCAGCACCTTCCCCACCCAGACACTATCGCTTGTAATCCTACTGCAAATTTGCTACAGAAGGCTGATGCAGTGGAGTCTGCTCTCATAATCAACACTCTGTCTACCTCCCTGCATACCCCATAGCTCAGGCCTCTGAAACCAATAGGATGGACCTCCCAGCGAGTCAGTTGTGGCCTGTCTGCTCCCCCTTTCAGTCAGTGCTGAGGATTGCTCACTGAGGCTGCTGTGTCTCAAGAAGCTGGCATCTTTAGTTGAGGTTACACCCACAGCCAGCATACTCCAGCAGAGGCCTTGATAGCAACAAGGCACACCTCCCCAGAGGTCCATTTGGAGTGTGCCAGTACCTCCCAGACCCAGACACTGTCAGCTGTAAGCCTACTGTGAATTGTTACAGAAGGCCTGTACAGTGGAGTCTGCTCCCATAATAAACACTATACTACCGGCTTCCCTGCGCACCCCATAGCTCAGACCTCTGAAACCAACAGGACAGACCTCCCTGGGATCAGTTTGGATTTGTCTGCTCCCCCTTACAGTCAACACTGAGGACTGCTGACTGAGGCTGCTGTGTGCTAGGAACCAGGAATCTTGAGTGGAGGCTACACCCACAGCCAACATAGTACAGGGCAGACTCAGAGAGCAACAAGGCAGACCTCCTGGGGGTCCATTTGGAGTGTGACTATACCTCCTCCAACCAGTAGCTGTCAGCTGTTGTACTGATTAGAACTCCTGCAGAAAGTTCCCTACAGTGCAGTCAGGAGGTGGGCTGCTTAAGTGGAGACTGCTCCTCCAGCTACCACAGGGCCACTGGGGCCCTTAAACCAAAAAGACAGATCTCTTGGAGGTCCTTCTGGAGAATGCCAACTTCTCCTCCTCCTGAAACAGAAGAAAGTCTCTCTGTGCTTCGCCTGAATGCCAGCTCAGCTATAAGCAGTCTCCACGGAGCAGGGAAGGAAACTTCAGGCAAAACCTGAGGGCAACACCCAGCCCCCAAGAGGGCTTACTGACTGTGGGTTTTCTGAGTAAAAATGTGACTGCAGAAACAGAAGGGAAGGGAGTAATAACCAGAGAGAGAGGCCTGTGCCCCCTGGTGGACAGATTGATTAGTACACAATAACTTGCCTGAGTGGTGGCGCCCACTGGTGGACAGACTGACCACAGTGTTTTCTCTGGTATGTTTGGGAGAGACTGAAAGTTGAAAAACAAGATCTGGAACTTTCGAATCCCAGCTAAACCAAGAAGGGAGAAGGAGCTATCACAGAGAGGGAGAAGAAAGAGTAAGCAACTACCTAAGAGTTTCTTGCAGAAAGTAGTGTGAGCAAAAACACCAAATATTGGGGAAAACTGCAAAAGTTAACACCAAAAATTCCAGTGCTCCAATAAAAAAATCACAAGACACACAATGAACAGAGAAACAATGGCCCACATAAGTGAACATGACAAAGAGAGTTAATGTGTGTCTAGGAATGACCAAATAATGAAAAAAATGGAAGAATATAATACAAGAACATTAAATTATAATTAAAGAACTAAGGGAAAACAGACAAAGAGCTAAAAAAAATAAGGAAAACAATGCAAGAATAAAATGAGGATTTAAAAAAAGAGATATTGCAACTGAAACGGACAATAACTGAAATGAGTAACACAACAGAAGGACTTACTAACAGATTTAATCAGGCAAAAGAAAGAATCAGCAAATTGGAGGACATGATAGTTAAAATTACAGACACTGAAAAGCAACAAGAACGGAGGCTGAAGAAGGCTGAGCACAATTTAATGGAATTATGGGACAAGAGACCTAATATACGCATCATGGGAATTCCAAAAGGAGAGGAGAGAGAGAAAGGGACAGAGAGAACACTTAAAGAAATAATGACAGAAAATTTCCCCAATCCAACGAAGGGCATGAATCCACAGCTTCAAGAAGCTTAAAGAACCCCAAGTAGGATAAATCCAAAGGGATCTGCACCAAGACACATCATAGTTGGGCTCTCAAAAACTAAAGACAGAGAATTCTGTAAGCAGTGAGAGGGAAGCAGGCACATACAAAGGATCTCCCAGTAAGATTAAGTGCCAGTTTTTCCTCCGAAACATTGAAAGTCAGAAGGCAATGGAATGATATATTTAAACCGCTAAAAGAAAAACAAAACAAAACTGTCTGCTGTCCTTCAAGGATGAGGGCGAAATTAAAACATTCCCAGACAAACAGAAGCTGAGAGGGTTCATATCCACCAGAATGGCCCTACAGAAAACACTAATGGAAGTTCTTTAGATGGAAGGGAAAAGACACCAGAAAGTGATTCAAAGCTGTGCATAAAAAGAAAGATCCCTGATAAAGGGAAATGCATGGACAAGTATAATGGGCTAGTAGTACAGTATTCATGCTTGATAATTCAAAATGTTTTGTCCTTCATGTTTTTTAATAACAACTATATAAGAGGCAAGGATAAAATTATGTTGCAGGGCACATGAAATATTAAGATGTAATTAGTGATAACAACAATGAAAAGAGGGGGAGAGGAACAGTATATAGAATTTCTTGTATGTTACTGAAGTTAAGTTGGTACTACATTACCCTAAAATGTTATAAATGCAAGCTCTTAAATGTAATAGTCATGGTAACCACAAAGAAAACATATAAAAAAATACACAAAAGGAAAAAAGAAGGGAACCAAAAAGGCTTACTACAATAAACCAACAAAACACAAAAGCAAGTAATACTAAAGGACAAAGACAAAGAAGGCTTAAGACACACAAAAAAAAAAAAAAAAAATGGCAGAATTTAGTCATTTCTTATCAGTAGTTACAGGGAATGTAAATGGACTAAATGCTCCAATCAAAAGGCAGAGAGTAGCAGAATGGATTAAAAAAAAAAAATGATCCAACTACATGTTGCTTACAAAAGACTCACCTTAAACCCAAGGACACAAATAGGTTGAAAGTGAAAAAAGTATTCCATGCAAATAATAACCAGAAGAGAGCTGGGGTGGCAATCTTAATATCATACAAAGTAGACTTTAAGACAAAATCTTTCAGAAGAGATAAAGATAGACATTATATAGTGATAAAAGAGTCAATTGAGAATATTTAACAATCACAAATATATTTACACCCAACATGGGGGCACCTAAATATATAAAGCAAACACTGATAGGATTGAAGGGAGAAATAGTATTACAATAATAGTTGTATACTTCAATACACCACTTTCAATATTGGACAGAACATCCAGAAAGAAGATCAACAAGGAAACAGAGGACCTGAATGACACTATAAACCAACTAGACTTAACAGACATATACAGAACATTCTACCCAAAAACAGCACAAGGTACATTCTACTCTAGTGCACATGGGTCATTTTCCAGGATAAACCACATTCTAGGTCACAAAGCAAGTCTTGGTAAATTTAAAAAGATTGAAATCATACAAAGTATTTTCTCTGACCACAATGGAGTAAAGCTAGAAATCAATAACAGAAAAAAACCTGGAAAAGACACAAATACATGGAAATTAAAACACGCTGTTAAACTACCAGTGGGTCAAGGAAGAACTCAAAAGACAAATCACAAATTTCTTAGAATCAAATGAAAATAAAAGGAACATACCAAAACTTATAGGATGCAGTGAAGGCAGTACTCAGAGGGAAACTTTTAAATAAATATCTCCATAAAAAAGAAAAAGATCTCAAATTAACAGCCTAACTCGACAACTCCAGGAACAAGAAAAAGAAGAGGAAACTAAGACTAAACCTACCAGAAGAAAAGAAATAACAAAGATCAGAGAAGAAATAAAGTCAAAAACAGAAAAGCAATAGAGAGAATCAATAAAACCAGAAGTTAGTTTTTTTTTTTTAAAGATCAATAAAATTGACAAACCTTTAGCTAGACTGACAATGAAAAGATGCAAATAACCAAAATAAAAAATGAAAGAGGGGACATTACAACTGACACTGTAGAAATAAAGAGAATTATGACAATATTATGAACAACTGTATGGCAACAAACTGGGTAACCTAGATGAAATGGACAAATTCTTGGAAGTACATAACCTACCCAAACGGACTCAAGAGGAAATAGAAAGTCTCAGTAGACTCATAACAAGTGAAGAGATCAAATCAGTGATCAAAAAGCTCCCAATCCCTACCCCCCCCAAAAAAAAATCCTGGACCAGATGGCTGCACTGGGGAATCCTACCAAACATTTAGAGAAGAATTGGCACCAACCCTGTTTAAACTCTTCCAAAAGATAAAGAAGCAAGAAAAGAAAACTACAGGCCAAATCTCTTATGAATATAGATGCAAAAATACTTAACAGAATACTAGTGAAGACAATCCAATAGCATATTAAAAGAGTCATACACCATGACCAAGCAGGATTTATTCCAGGAATGCAAGGGTGGTTCAGCATTAGAAAATCAACCAACGTAGTACACCACATCAACAGAACATATAAAAAGAACCACGTGATCATTTCTATGGATGCAGAAACAGCATTTGATAAAGTCCAACAACTTTCTTGATGAAAACCCCAAAGAAGATTGGAATAGAAGGGAAATTCCTTAGTATGATTCAGGGCGTATATGAAAAGCCAACAGCCAACATTATACTTAATGGAGAAAGACTGAGAGCTTTCCCCTTCAAACTGGGTACAAACAAGGGTGCCCACTCTCACCACTTCTATTCAATATTGTATGAGAAGTCCTAGCCAGAACAATAAGACGAGAAAAAGAAATAAAAGGTATTCATATTGGAAAAGAAGAAGTAAAATTATCTGTATTCATGGATGAAATGATCCTATATATAGAAAATCCTAAAGAACCCACAAGGAAACTTATAGAACTAATAGAGGAATTTAGCAAAGTTACAGGGTACAAGGTCAACAAACAAAACTCAATTGGATTTCTACACACCAGCAATGAAAAATCTGAAAGGAAAATTAGGGAAACAATTCCATTTACAATAGCATCTAAGAGAATAAAATACCTAGGAATAAATCTAACCAGGGACATAAAGGACTTATACAATGAAAATTATAAAACACTGCTGAAAGAGATTAAAGAAGACTTAAGTAAATGGAAAGATGTTCCATGTTCATGGATTGGAAGACTTAATATTGTTACCCAAAGTGATCTATAGATTCACTGTGATCCCAATCAAAATTCCAATGGCCTTCTTTACAGATATAGGAAAACCAACCCTCAAGTTCATAAGGAATGGCAAAAAAAATTTTTTTTAAACATACTATATATTTTTTTTTTTATACAGCTACGGAGCCCTGGTGGTACAGTGGTTAAGACCTTGGCTGCTAACCAAAAGGTCAGCAGTTCTACTTCACCAGTCATTCCTTGGAAACCCTACGGGGCAGTTCCACTCTGTCCTGTAGGGTCACTGTAAGTCAGAATTGACTCGACGGCAGCGGGCTTGGGGTTTTTTTTTTTTTTGGATTTTATACAGCTACAGTAACCACACTGTAAGTGGGTTTTTTACAGTAATCACAACAGCCTGGTACTGGTATAACAATAGACACGTAAACCAATGGATAGAATTGAAAGTCCTGAAATTAACCCACACATGTCTGGTCAACTGATTTTTGACAAGGGTGCCAAGTCTATTCAATGAGAAAAAAGAGTTTCTTCAATAAAGGATGCTGGAAAAATTGGATTTCTACATGCAGAAAAGCAAAACAGGATCATGCCTCACACCACACATATAAACAAATTCAAAATGGATTAAGGACTAAAATTAAATTCTTAGAAGAACAAGCAGGGACAATGCTGTCAGGCCTAGCTTTCAACAATGGATTATCTACTATAATAACAAAAGCACAAACAGCAAAAGACAAAATAATTAAGTAGAACCTCATAAAAATTAAAAACTTAAGTTCATCAAAAGATTTTACCAAAAAAGTGAAAAGACAATCTACCAAGTGGGAGAATATCTTTGGAAACCATATATCTGACAAGAATCTAATAACCAAAATACATATAAAACTTTGATAACAACAAAAAGACAAATAACCCAATCATAAAGTAGGCAAAGGACTTGAATAGATATTTTATTAGAGAGGACATTCAAATGGCCACCAAACACATGAAAAGATGCTCAGCATTATTAGCCATCAGAGATATGCAAATCAAAATCACAATGAGATACCATTTCACTCCCACTAGTATGGCTAAGATTTAAAAAAAGAAAGAAAATAACAAACGTTGGAAAGGATGTGGGGAAATTGGAACCCTTAAGCATTGCTGGTAAGAATGCAAAATGGTACATGCATTGTGAAAAACACTGTGGCAGTTCCTCAAAAAAACTAAAAATAGAACTACCACATGACCTAGCAATTCCACTCCTAAATATATACCCAAAAGAGTTGAAAGCAGAGATTAAAATGCAGACTTGTAACATCAGTGTTCATTGCAGCACTGTTCACCATTGCCAAAAGGTGGAAACAACCTAAGTGCCCATCAACAGTGGAGTGGGCAACAGATGAGTGGATAAACAAAATGTGGCACATATATACATACAAGAACACTACTCAGCCAGCAGATGAAATGAAGTCTTGATATATGCTACAGTATGGATGGAGCTTGAAGCTGAGCAAAATAAGCCAATCACAAAAGGACAAATATAATATGACCTCACTTATATAAAAAGATAAGAAAAGGCAAAAGTACAAAGACTAAAGTCTATTAGTGGTTACCAGGGGCAGGAAGGAGGGAGGGGGTTAACGGTGATGGAAAAATTGCATTGATTAAAGGTAGGGTTGCATAGCTGATTACTGTAATTGCTATCAATAAGTTGTACACTTGCAAAAGTTGTGTGATAGATATATTTATAACAATAACCAAAAAAACAGGGTAGCTGCTTAAGCGGCTATGGATAACCAAACACCTCATGGGATTTGGTCCCTTGGTTTGGAGGTATAGGGTCATGGTTTCGTGAGATGTCCCAGTTAATTGGCCTAATAACGTGTTTTACTGCTTCTGTTCTACCTCCTAGTTCACTGGGTAGTAGTGCCTGAGGTCTTAAAGCTTGCAAACAGCCACCCAAAGCACAATTGGTCTATATTCACCTGGAGCAACACAGGAAGAAAGAGTCAGTAATAGGTGGAAGATATGGAATGTGTGTGTCAGGGTTGTATCCTTTCAGCATACTTATTCAATCTGTATGCTCAGCATATAATCCAAGAAGCTGAACTATATGAAGAAGAACGGGGCATCAGGATTGTGGGAAGAGTCGTTAACAACCTGAGTTATGCAGATGATACAACCTTGCTTGCTAAAAGTGAAAAGGACTTGAAGCACTTACTGATGAAGATCAAAGACCACAGCCTTCAGTATGGATTATGCCTCAACATCAAGAAAATAAAAATCCTCACAACTGGACCAATAAGCAACATCATGATAAACAGAGAAAAGACTGAAGTTGTCAAGGATTTCATTTTACATGGATCCATAATCAACACCCATGGAAGCAGTCAAGAAATTAAAAGATGCATTGCATTGGGCGAATCTAATGCAAAAGACCTCTTTAAAGTGTTGAAAAGCAAAGACGTCACCTTGAAGACTAAGGTGCAACTGACCGAAGCCATGGTGTTTTCAATCACTTCATATGCATTCGAAAGCTGGATGATGAATAAGGAAGACAGAAGCAGAACTGATGGCTTTGAATTGTGGTGTTGGCGAAGAATATCGAATATACATACCATGGACTGCCAGAAGAACGAACAAATCTGTCTTGGAAGAAGTACAGCCAGAATGCCCCTTAGAAGTAAGGATGGCGAGAGTATGTCTCACATACTTTGGACATGTTATCAGGAGGGATCCGTCCCTGGAGGACATCATGCTTGTAGAGGGTCAGCAAAAAAGAGGAAGACCCTCAACAAGATGGATTGACACAGTGGCTAAAACAATGGGCTCAAGCATAGCAACAATTGTGGGGATGGCACTGGACTGGGCAGTGTTTTCGGTCTGTTGTACATAGGGTCACCGTGAGTAGGAACTGACTTGACAGCACCTAACAACAACAATGGAATGTGTGGCTAATTGCTTCCACGAACAACTGCCTCCTTTGCGGTGACACCGGAAGAACTGTATGGTGCCCAGCTACTGTTATTGAACATTTTGATCAAAGATTCCATAGAAGAATCCTAATCAGAAGGGGGAAAATGCTGACTGGAATTTAAAATTCTCACGGACTCCAGACTTTCTGGAGTCATGGAGGGTAGATGAACCCCTGGAACTACTGCCCTGAGATAATCTTTAAACCTTAAACAAAAAATATCCCCTGGTGTTATCTTAAAACCAAACAATAGTTTAGCTTAACTGGTGAAAAACGTCTGCCTTGAGCATTATGTTCTTTTAAGATTTATCTATATGGAATCAAATTGACAACAGCAAGTTGAAAAATTAGATAAGAACCTTAGGGGGGCAGCAAGTTTGTATTAACGAGGGAGGAACAACTCAGTAAAGGAGGGTGAGAATGGTTATGCAACTTGAAGAATGTAATCAGTGTCACCGAATGGTACATGTACAAACTGTTCAATTCGTGTGTTTTGCTGTGTCTATTCCTTTTTTTATTCTCAACAATAAAAGATTAAAAAAAAAAAAGATTATAGCCTTGGAAACCCCATGGGGCGGTTCTATTCTGTCCTATAGGGTTGCTATGAGTCGGAATCGACTCCATGGCTTTGGGTTTGGTTTTTTTTGGATAGGGTCTGAGCCAAGTCCTTGGAGGAGCCAGGACTAGGAAACAGAGTTTCAGTCTCTTTGTACCTCTAAATCATGCTTCTTCAAGTTCTCCACCCTGCCACTGGGACCTGCTTCTTCACCTCCATAGTAACTACTTCCTTTCTCTCTCTCTCTCCTTCTGTGCTTCTTTCTTCAGGCTGAAGAGAGGATGCAGTCTGAGGTAGGGTGCAAAGCCTTTGTCTCTGCTTGTTAACACCACTGCACCCCATTTTTCTTCCAAATTTTATACTTCTTCTGCTACCATTAGTTTGTATTTCTCTTCCTTTCACAGCAAATCCGGAAGCTTCGTAGGGAACTGGAATCATCCCAAGAAAAAGTGGCCACCCTGACGTCTCAGCTTTCTGCCAATGTGAGTGCCATAAACTAGAGGAAGACCCAGGCGGCTATTTTGGCCATGAATTAGACTAGTGCAGCCAAGAAGAGAACATTATCTGACAAAGTACACCCTGGGCTTAGACTCCGAGGGCAGGTCCCCTTCATAGCTCTACAACAGAGTATGGGAGAATTGTCCTTCCCCGAGCCTCAATTTTTATAAAGAATCAGTTTTACCCCCACCCTAAAAAAAAAATAGGTATAGATGAGTTCATATCTGCAACGGTCTTTAAACTTCCTAGAGGAAAAGAATTATCATTGGTTCTGCCTTGAGGTAGAAGCAAACTTGCCATTGGCCATGGACAAAAATAGTTAGATATTATAGTTATAGGGCCCTTGGAGGCCTTTATCACTGCCCTGGGGTGTGTTCATGTCTTCGTTTACACCACATAACTGGGTGCACCCAGCATGGATTGTTAGAATTCTATGACCCCACCATATCACTTAGAAACCCAGCTCCCATTCTAGTCTAATTCCTTCATTCAGAACTGTCTCTTCCTGGTAGTCTCCTTGGGAAGTTGGCAAAAAACAATAGGAGCTTTAGGTTGGGAGCCAGAATTCTTTGTTTCTTCCCTCAGGCTGCCCTTGGTGCCTCCACTTAAAATGAGTTATTTTCTTTCTTTAAGCCTTGGTTTTTCTACTCTGTGAGATGGGGAGAAATGAAGCCACCTCCTCTTGCTAGGCTGTGGTAGTTTCTCCCCTGGGACTGAGGTGCAAATAGAGAACATAAGAGCCATTTTCCCCCAAAGCTGTAAACAACAGCTGAGCCGGATCTGCAGGAGTTTTCCAAGTGTTTGTACAAAAGTAACCATGCCTGCAATTTCTGCCGTCGTTACTGAGTTTTTCTTTTCCTTTCCTCTTGGGGGAACCCAGCTGTCAGTCCTGGGGGCTCTCCCTTGGAATCAGGTAGAAGATCTCCATCAATATTTTGCATCTTTCTAATGTATTTCAACGGAAGTTCCCTCACCATACTGGTTATCCTCTTTTCTTTTCCCCAATCCTCGGTTCATGAGTTGTATACTTACCAGTTTGTTTGAAGCTCTTACCAGGCACTTTTCCCCACTTTGGGGACCCATAAGAATTATACTACAAAACCAGAACCATCTCTTCTCTCCCTCGTGCCCCACCTACCAAGGCCAGTGGCCTGGGTCGCGTCCTGCATACCCCAGGAGATTCACGTCTGGGAGATGCTGGGAGAGAGGCGCCACGGAGGCCAAAAACATTATTATGTCTGATTCATTTACGCTGCAGTCTGTCAACTGCCGTGCTGTCAGGGAGGGCTGGGCTGGAGCCAAGAAAATGAATTTAGAGGGTGATTTTTCTTAGAACAGGAAGTTCCCTTTGGCTAAGAGAGAACAAATTGAACACCCAGACATGGTGAGTTCTGAATCTTAAAGATAGATTTTTACCCAGGGTCAGAGCCCTCTTCCAAGCAGAAGACCGTGGTAAGGTTCCACAGCCCTTCTCAGGGTCCCAATTCCAGACCAAGCTTCTGTTGTGTTCCATGGAACTCAGCAGCTGCTGAAGCTGAGGGCATACCCTAGACAAGGAGGGGCCCCAGACCACTGTGTCTCTCTCAAATGCCAATCTCTGTTACGGCACCCCTATTTAGGCATGAAGTCTTAATGCACCCTAGTATGAGGCTGGGGATTAGGGGAAGGTTCAGAAAAGAGAGTAAGTGTAGGAGGCAGAAGGGAAGGAAGCCCAACCCAAGTAAAGGGAACCCACTGCATGAGGAGAGGCCAAGACAGAGAAGCTGACAGGATTCTTGAGGCCCCCCAGGAGTGGGAGATTTCCAGGGACTACAAGCAGTGTAAACTACAAGTTTACACACAGATGCTGGGGTATAGAGAAGTAAGCAAGATGTGAGGTCAAGAAGGTGGAAGTTCTCTGTATACAGGAGAAAGTACACTGCTCAGGGTCATGGCACGGACCTGTTAAGGAGCCCAGGCCTTGACAGACGGACAGTAAAAGTGGGAAAGGAGACTCAGATGGGCCAAAGGATTGCCTACAGCCAAGATCAAATGAAAATAGGCTCCAGGCATGTTTCAAGGGCAATAAGTGAAACCTAGGGTTGACCCAAAAGGGAGAGAATTATTAGCAGAGTGGAAGCAGTGAGAGTGTGTTACAGGGATCCCAAAGCTCTGGACGAAGAACCTGCCCCAAACATGTCCTTCACTGCTTGCTGGGTCACCAGCTTACTCAGATACCCTCCACCAACAGCTATTTCTCCATCCCTGAGTAGTCCCCTTTTGAGTTCCATGCCTCGTTTCTTTCACCTTTCCTATCCATCTTGCTGCCAATTGGCCAGCTAGCGTTCAGACCACACAGGGAATCATATCAGCTCCACTCAGCGCCTTTCCCAGCCTGCCTGTTACCAAGAGGTCACTGGTATCCTGTACTCCTCATGGAACAGACCTGACACCTAGTGGCAAAACTGTGGCATGGCCCTGAATTTTCTTAAAGTTACCTCTACAGCCTGAAGAAGCAAGACACAAGGAACAGCTCCAAAGCAAAAATGAGTTAAGAATGGAGGGCCATCCTAGAAGCAGAGGTGGAAGAGATGTACCCGCTGAACAGTTTTTCCTGGGAGGTTACTTGGACTCATGGGGCTGGCCTGTTAGAGAGTAGAAGAGTTTAACCAAAATCATAGGAACAACCCAAGGTTTTATAGCCCTCCCCCCAAGCCTGCCACTCCACATACCAGAGAGCAGAGGGACAGTCCCACCTCTGATAAATGATAGGTATGGGGATCTCAAGACTCCAAGAGTCTCCAAAACCTACCCTTCTCTCATGCTGTCTGTACTGCTTCATTATTCAAAAAGCTAGTCCCTGCCAGAAAATTTCTTCAGGCTAGGAAGTTGTTTGATTCCACCTTGCCTGCACAGGGAAATCAATATTTAAAAATCACAAAGAAGTTTGTTGGCATTGGTCCACTCTGAGACACAGAACTCAGCTAGCACCACTTCCCGTGTCAACCCTTTACGTTCCCCTAGCCTCACCCAACATAGGAACCTCCCTATCTGTTTGTTTCAGGCTAATCTAGTGGCTGCTTTTGAGCAGAGCCTGGTGAATATGACATCCCGCCTACGACACCTGGCAGAGACAGCGGAGGAAAAGGTGAGAGACCTGGGGAGGGGAGGAACGGAAGTGGTGAGGGAGTTATCCTGAACAGGCAGGCTAAGGCTAACCTCCTCTTCATTCCCATGACTGCCAGTTTTTCCCTTCCTTTCTGTCCCCCTGAGTTCGTAACCTGCCCCTCCATATAATGTGAACACATTCCTTGTCCCTATTCCCTGCCCTTCCCAGTCCCCAGTGCCTAGCCCATTGCCTGTCACACAGTCGGGGTTCCTAATCCTAACTGATGACAATATTTTCATTTCTCTCTCAGGACACTGAGCTGCTGGACTTGAGAGAAACCATCGACTTTCTGAAGAAAAAAAACTCTGAGGCCCAGGCAGTCATTCAGGGAGCCCTTAATGCCTCAGAAACCACACCCAAAGGTAGGGCATCCAGCCACAGATTGAGAGGGAACAGGAATGGGGTGAGAGGAGGATTACTGCAGATTTTTATCTGAGTGCCCACAATATCCCAGGTCCCATACCAAATTTCTAAAAGACGAGGGCCCTTTGATGCCCTTGAGTGTGATGCTCTGGCCTGGTCAGTGAGGACTGCCAGGGGCATGACCTTGCCAACCCTGGGGATGAGGGGGTATAGAAGAAACTTGTCATCTCCACGGGCCCTTTAGGCCTGAGCCAGAGAGTTGCCAAAAACAATCATTAAAGTAACACTTTATGTACCAGGAATATTTTTATGTAAATGTATTAAATACACACACATACAATTTTATGTGATGCTCACTGCAGTTCTTTGAAGAGGAAGCAATGTATACTTCAAATGAGACAGCCAAATATCACATAGGTTACATGGGGCTCAAATGACAAGTCATCCTTGGCATTTAACAACCAAGTAGTCACGCATGGCTAGAGAAAGCCAAGTTGAGTGGTAGTCTGATGTCACAAAAATCTGCTAACTCCAGTCAGACCTGCAGTGTAGCTTGGCAGTCCTCTTGCTTGTCAATAGTCAGTTCTCTTTTTTTTTCCACAATCAACTAGGCCCAATCTTTATCACTTTTCTCAAGCCCCTCATCCCACCGCTAACTTGCCTCACTCTGAACATAAGACTTTGCCTTCTCCTTAATTAAGAAAATAAACATGTTCATGTGAGAACTCCATTGACTATTGCCATCCCATTGACCTCTCCTCATTCTATCCTTTTTTATTTTTCTCTTACTTAGTTGGAAGGAGCTATTCCTTCTGGCTAAGAGTGAGCCTTATGTAATGCTTTAGGGTGCTCACTCTAGCAATCATAACCCCACACACTGTTCTCCACAGCTTTGACCTCTTATTTTCTATTCTTTCCTTCCTTTCTGCTTATAAACCTGTCAAATACTCTTCTGCTTTAAAGGGGAAAAAGATACATCAGCCTTATGGTTCTTCTAACCACAAACTTATGTCTTCCTTTCCGTCATAGTCAACCTTACCATTCCACCTCCCTTTCACACCCAGCCCATTACAGTTATCCTTCTGTCACCATCACCCTACTGAAGCGGCACCAGTGAAGTCACCAGGTACTCCCATGTTGCCAAAATCCAACTTAGAATTTTTAGTACTTATTCTTCTTAAAAGAAGTACTGTAAAATGGACCTAATGACATCTAACCAGAAGTTTGTGGTCAGGATTAAATATGAGAACAATTGTTAACATCCAGCCTGGTGCCAGGCATATACTGTGTTCTCAAAAAATACCTATCGTACACATACGCTCACATGTACACACACATATAGCCAGTCCCCCCAAGATTTCCACGACTTTGCCTGTTAACATCTTCTTTCTTCATTAAATTTTTCCACTAGCTTGAGTCATCGTTCCCCTCTTGGTCTCTTCCTGTAACTCTGACTACAGTACTTAATGGAACCCATTCCTTGTCTTCTGTTTACTGCTCAAATACTGGTATTTCCCAGCTTTTTTTCTTATGATTCTATACACTTTCCCAGGTGTTTACTGCATCGATCCTATAGCTTCTATAATCTTTTTTTTTTTGAGATATAATTCACATGCCATAATTTTCACACTTTTAAAGAGTACAATTCCATGGTTTTTAGTATATTCACAAGGTTCTGCAACCATCACCACTATCTAATTCCAGAACATTCTCATCATCCCAAAAAGAAACCTCCTTCCGATTGGCAGTCACTTCCTATCTTCCCTCCCCCAGCCCCTGATAACCACTAACCTACATTGTCTTCATGGATTTGCCTGTTTTGGATACTTCGTAGCAATTGAATCATACAATATGTGACTGGCTTGTTTCAATTAGCATTAATATTTTTAAGATTCATGCTTGTCACAGCATGTATCGGTACTTCATTTCTTTTTAATGGCTGAATAATATTCCGTTGTATAGACAATACCACATTTTGTTTATCCATTCCTCAGTTTATGGACATTTGGGTTGTTTCCACTTTTGGGCTGCTATGAGTAATACAGCTATAAACATTCATATACAAGTTTTTCATAAGCATATGTTTTCAGTTCTCTGGGCCATATACTTAGAATTGCTGGGTCACATGGTGATTCTATGTCTATGTTTATGAACTGCCAAACTGTTCTCCAAAGCTGCTGCACCATTTTACATTCCCACCAGCAATGGATTAGGGTTCCAGTTTCTCTCCAGATTCTCTCCAAAACTTGTTGAAGAGACTCAACCAGTTATTGTCAGGTTTTTTTTTTTTTATTATAGCCATATTAGTCAGTGTGCAGTGGTATCTCATTGGGGTTTCTGATTTGCATTTCCCTGATGGGTAAGGATGCTGAGCATCTTTTCATGTGTTTATTGGCCATCTGTATATCTTCATGGATAAATGTCTACTCAGATGCTTTGCCCATCTTTTGTCTTTTTATTGTTGAGTTATTAGAGTTCCTTATTATGGAAACCGTGGTGGCGTAGTGGGTAAGAGCTAGGCTGCTAACTAAAAAGGTCGGCAGTTCGAATTCACCAGGCATTCCTTGGAAACTCTATGGAGCAGCTCTACTCTGACCTATAGGGTCACTATGAGTTGAAAATGACTCGACGGCAGTGGGTTTGGTTTGGTTGGTTTCTATATATTATGGATACTAGACCCTTACCAGATACATGATGTGTAAATATTTTCTTCTGTTCTGTGGACTGTCTTTTCATTTACTTGCTAGTATCCTTTGAAGCACAAGTTTTTAATTTTGATGAAGTCCAGTGCATGTTTTTTCCTTTGTCTGCTTGTGCTTTAGGTGTTCTTTCTAAGAAACCATAGCTTAATCCAAGGCCATGAAGTTTTACTCCTGTGTTTTCTTGTTTTGGCTATTCTTTGTCCCTTTTATTTCCATATGAATTTTACGATCAATTTGTCACTTCTTTGAAAAAAAGTCAGCTGGCATTTTGATAGGGATTGCATTGAATTCGTATATCAATTTTAAAAGTACTGCCATCTTAACAATATTAAGTCTTCCAGTCTATAAGCATGGCACGTCTTTCCATTTATTTACGTCTTCTTTAATTTCTTCCAATGATGTTTTGTAGTTTTCACTACACAAGTCTTATACTTCTTTTGTTAAACTTATTCTTGTATATTTTATTCTTTTGGATGCTGTTGTAAATAGAATTGCATTCTTAATTTCATTTTTGGATTGTTTATTACTAATATATATAAATACAATTGATTTTTTAAATTTATTGTGCATTAGTGAAAGTTTATAGAGCAAATTAGTTTCCCACTCAATAGTTTGTACATAAAACGTTCCATGACATTGGTTTCATTCCCCACAACGTGTCAGCACTCTCCCCATTTCCATCATAGGTTTCCCATTTCCTTTCGTCGTAATTTTCTACCCCTTCCTGCCTTCTCATCCTTGCTTTGGGGCAAATGTTGCCCTTTTGATCTCATATAATTGATTGTTCTAAGCAGTACGCTCCTCTTGGGTCTTACAGTTTATTTTATAGGCCTGTCTATAGTTTGGAGCCCTGGTGGTGCAGTGGTTAAGAGCTTGGCTGCTGACCAAAAGGTCTGCAGTACAAATCCACCAGCTGCTCCTTGTAAAACCTATGCGGTTCTACTTTGTCCTATAGGGTAGCCATGAGTCAGAATCGACTCGACAGCAGTGGGTTCAGTTTGGTTTTACTGGGTCTATGGTTTGGCTGAAAGGTGGTCTCTGAGAATGGCTTCAGTTCCAGTTCAGAAGGGTGTCTTAGGGCCATAGTCTCAGGGGCTTCCTCCAGTCTCTGTCATACCAGTAAGTCCAGTCTTTTTTTGTAAATTCGATTTTTTGTCCTACAGTTTTTCTCCCACTCTGTCTGGGCCCCTCTGTTTTGATCCCAGACAGAGCGATCAGTAGTGATAGCTGGGCACCATCTGGTTCTTCTGGTCTTGGGGTTGTGTCAGCTGTGGTTTATGGGGTCCATTACTCCTTTGGACTAATTACTCCCTTGAGTCTTTGGTATTCTTTCCTCTCCTCTGCTCTGGATGGTCAGAGACCAAGAGTTGTATCTTAGATGGCCATCTGCAAGCTCTTAAGGCTCCAGACTCTAATCACCAAAGTAGGACGCAGAACTTTGTCTTTATGAACTATGTTGTGCCAGTTGACATCGATGTCCCGAGTCTATGGTCCTTCGCCTTCGAGCCTAGGAACTTCAGTCCCACACGGTGTTCGGCTATGTCTACAATTGTTTATTTATACTGATCTTACATATTGCAATTTTGCTGAACGTATTCATTAGTTTTAGTAGTTTTTACAGCACCGTCTTAATTTGTATTTTTAAACAGATCGCTCTCCTGAGTTCTAGACCTCTATTTTCAACTACTTTTCAACATTTCCACATAGATATCCTCATAGGTATCTCACACCCAACATATCCAAAATTAGAACTCATCTCCTTCACTCCCCTTACAAATACACAGTCCAACTCTGTCCCTTCTGCAGTTTTTCCCTTCTCAGTTAAAAGTATTATCATCTGCCCAGTCACTCAAGCCACCATCATGAGAACCATCCTTGATTCCTCTCTGTTTCAACCTGTATAGTTAGTTAGTTCTAACTCCTCTATAATTCTCAATTATACCTTTCCTCTATATCATTATTACCTTGGTTCAGGTTTTCCTCATTCTCCTAGATTATTACAATAATTTCCTAACTGATCTTGCTTTGCTCCAGCCCTTCCTTCATACTGCCCCTACAATAACTCAATCAAATCACTCAGGATCAGAATATCAGAAGTTCATTCCAGTTTGAATACAGACTAGATATTACACGATAAATCTTATTGCTAATTTTCTTAGGTGTGATAACGATACTTGGGAGAATGTCCTTATTCTTAGAAGGTGCATCTTGAAGTAGTTAGAGGTAAAGTGTCATGATGTCTACAACTTATTTTCAAATCATTTAAGGAAGTGTGTGTGTGTGTGTGTGTGTGTGTGTGTGTGTGTGTGTGTGTGTGTGTGTGTGGAGAGAGAGAAAGCATATACAGTAAAATATTAACAATGGTTGAATCTAGGTGTAGGATGATTGGGTATCCATTGTACTATGTTTTAAGTTTTTCTATGTGTTTGAAACATTTCAGAAAAATAAACTGGAGGAAAAAAGAATACATTCTAACCCCTTTAACATGGCATACCATCCTCTTCCTTATCTAAGCGATGCCTTTCTTTCTAGCCTCACCTTCCATTACTTCTTCTCTTGTATTCTGTATTACAACTATACTAATAGTAACAGCAGCATTTATGGACCACTTGCTGTATGCTTTCTAAGCCTGTTACATATATTAATTCATTTATTCCAGATATCTACCCTAAAGGTATATTTTATTGATAGAGAAAATAAGTAACTTGCTCAAACACAGCTCTTAAATATAATATTCAGCTATTTCTAGTTTCCCAAGTACCCCTAGCTCTTCAGTGTAGCTGTAGGTGATAACATATTTACTGAATAAATGAATTCTATCTTTTGCTGGGAGTTGTCATGTTACTCTCTGTTCATGTTGTCCCAGGCTCAGCTTGGTGAAGAGAGTTTTCTAGGAGAAGTTTAAGAGTCTAGTACTTAAAGCAGTGATGCCTAACTTTATTTTATTTTTAAATAGATAATAAGTATCAAAAAAACAAACCCGTTGCTGTTGAGTTGATTCCGACTCATAGCGACCCTACAGGACAGAGCAGAACTGCCCCATAGGGTTTCCAAGGAGCGGCTGATGGATTTGAACTGCCGACCTTTTGGTTAGCAGCCAAGCTCTTAACCACTGTGCTGTCAGGGCTCTGGTAATAAGTGTATATGGCACAAAAGATTTCCTGACTTTTTGAAGACTGATTCTACAACATATCCTTTGCTCTTAAAAGTACTATATAACATTTTTTATTTAATTAATAGACTCACAACTAATTGGAACCCCCGAATAACTGATGGATAGATGCACATATTTATTTCAGTACTCTTTACTTTGTTTTTAATTAAATAATTTTCCATTATATTAATTTTTATCATAAAAACAATACATGCTCTGGGGGAAAATGTAAGCTAGGAGTTGGTAAACTACAGCCCTGTGGGCCAGATCTAACCCACCAACTGTTACTGTAAATAAAGTTTTATTGGAACATTGCCATACTTATTCATTACATATTGTCTATAGCTTCTTTCACCCTACAACAGTGAGTCGAATAGTTACAACAGAGATTGTATAGTCACAGAGCCTGAAGTACTCTCTGTCTGTTTTCAGAAAAAGTTTGCTGGCCCTTGATATAAAGTATCTGGTAAAATATAAAAGTCCTTTCCCTGTCCCTGACTCCCCTACCCCAGTCCCACTCCCCAGAGTTAACTACTGCTAACAACTTCTTGTTACTTCCGGAAATAATTTTCTATGCCCCTATAAACAAATACCTATGGTTACATATATCCTCTTTTATACAAATGGGAAATTCTTTACTTCAGTTCAGCATATTCTCTTGAGAAATTTCCACATCATTTAAAATAACTGGCAGTACTCTGTCGTATCATAAACTTGGTGATAATATTGAACAGAGAGTTTTCCATATACTTTATAGCTTTGGTAGTTCCAACATCAGATCCTGGGATCTTGTTTTTCCTGTAGTACGAAGGGAAAATTGAGTTTAAGCATACATTTCTGGTCATGGAGGGAGTCAGACAATAACTAAATACCCACATTCCTTCACTAAACAGCTCTTACTTCTAGAACAGTTCCAAATAGCTACCTAATTAGTCCCTGACCTCTCATCTAGTTTCCCTCCACTTAATCGTTCTCATTGTTAATATAATAAACTCTATTTTTTTTTTTAAATGTTTTGACATTGTACTATACTTATACAAGATATTAACACTGAAGGAGACTGGGTGAAGCTGCACCAGCCCTTCCTATACATTTCTTTGTAACTTCCTGTGCGTCTATAATTTTTTCAAAGTAAAAAGTTTTTTAAAAAATTGATCATAATTTTGTTGGAAGAAAACTTCCCCAATATCCTGAAAGACAAGAAAATTTCTATCCAAGATAGTCAACAAACCCCTTACAGAAGAGACCCCAAAAGAAAGCCACCAAGACATATCATAATCAAACTTTCCAAGTACAAAGATAAAGAAAGAATTCTGAGAGCAGCTTGGGAAAAATGAAATATCACCTACAAAGTGACTCCAATAAGACTAAACTCTGATTTCTCGGCAGAGACCACGCAGGCAAGAAACAAACGCGATAACATATATTAAATGCTGAAGGAAAAGAATTGCCAACCAAGAATCATATACGCTGTCTCTCAACTACAATGGCAAATTAGGACATTTCCAGATAAACAGAAATTAAGGGAATTTATAAAAACCAGACCATCCTTGAAATATTAAAGGGAGTCCATCAGATAGAGAACCAATGACAGAAGGCAACAACCTGGGAGTAAGCCACACAACAGCATCACCAAGAGGCCAACCCAGGTAGACAAATCTCAACAGGAAAATAAAGCTACAGAGCCCAAAGCAGGAAACCAGAGATGTCAATCTGAAATTGACGACAAATTCAAAACAAAAAGAGGGAAGGAATGGTGTAGTTACAAAACTTCCATATGGAGAGAAAGTCAAGGCAGTATGTAAAAATATCAAACTTTTTAAACATAGGATGATAAAGGTAAACAACTAAGAAAATTAACAAACCTACCCACCAAAATAAAGAATATCAAAAAGACTGAATAAACCCAAAATCGACAAAAACAAAGGATAGGCATAGACAATCCATGAACAAAAAGAACTCAGCATAGAAAATTAAGCAGAACAAAGAAACCGTCAACATGACCAAAAAAAGCAGAACAAAATAACAGAATAAATTCATACCTATCAATAATCACACTGAATGTCAATGGGTTAAATGCACTAGTCGAGAGACAGAGTGGCAGAATGGATAGGAAAAAAAAAAATGACCCATCAATATGTTGCCTCAAGAGGCACATCTTAGACACAAAGACATAAAAAGTTTAAAAATCAAAGGATGGAAAAAATATACCAAGCAAACGGTAACCAAAAAAGAGCAGGAGTGGCAATATTACTTTCTCATAAAATAGACTTTAAATCAAACTTCATCATAAGAGACAAGGAAGGACATTATATAATGAATAAGGGATCAATCCACCAGGAGGACATAACTGTAATAAATATATATGCATTCAATAACAGAGCTCCAAGATACATAAAACAAACCCTAACAGAAACGAAAAGAGAAATAGACAGTTCTACAATAATAGTAGGAGACTCTAACACACCACTTTCGATGATGGACAGAACAACTAGAAAGAAACTCAACAAAGATACAGAAGATCTAAATAACACAATCAACCAACTTGGCCTCATAAACATATACAGAGTACTCCACCCAAAAGCAACGCAGTACACATTTTTCTGCAGTGCACATGGATCATTCTGTAGAACAGACCATATCCTAAGCCACAAATCAGTCTCAATAAATTCAAAAATATCAAAATAATACAAAGCATCTTCTCAGATCACAATAGTATAAAATTAGAAACCAATAACAGGAAGAACAAGGGGGAAAAAACCCACAAATACTTGGGAACTGAACAATGCCATGCTTAAAAGTCACTAGTTAATAGAAGAAATTAAAAATAAAAATTTAAAAAATCCCTAGACTCAAACGAGAATGAAAATACAAGAAACCAAAACCTTTGGGACACAGCAAAAGCAGTGCTCAGAGGCCAATTTATAACAATAAATGCATACATCAAAAAAGAAGAAAGGTATAGCCCCTGGACACCATTTTAGCTCAGTAATGAAGTCACTCCTGAGGTTCACCCTTCAGCCAAAGATTAGACAGGCCCATAAAACAAAACAAGACTAAATGGGCACACCAGCTCAGGGGCAATGACGAGAAGGCAGGAGGGGACAGGAAATCTGGTAAAAGGGAACGCAAGGTCGAGAAGGGGAGAGTGTTGACATGTCATGTGGTTGGCAACCAATGTCACAAAACAATCTGTGTATTAATTGTTTAATGAGAAACTAATTTGCTCTGCAGACCTTCATCTAAAGTACAATTTAAAAAAAGAAGAAGAAGAAGAAATGGTCAAAATCAATACCTTAATCCTCCAACTCAGAGAAATAGGAAAAGAGCAGAAAAAGAAGCCCACAGCTGCCAGGAGAAAGGAAATAATAAAGACTAGAGCAGAAATAAATGAAACAGAGAAAAACAATTTAAACAATCAACAAGACTAAAAGCTGGTTCTTGGAAAGGGTCGGTAAGATTAAAAAAAAAAAAAAAAAACCACTGGCCAAATTGACAAAAGAAAAAAAGAAGATGCAAATAGCCCAAATAAAAAATGAGATGGGTGACATCACAGCAGAACAAACTGAAATAAAAACGATAACAGAATACTACAAAAAATGATACTTCAAATTTGAAAACCTAGAGGAAATAGACAAATTCCTGCAAACATACTACCTACCTAAACTAACACAAACTGAGGTATAAAATCTGAACAGACCCATAAACAAAGAAGGAAATTGAAGAGGTCATTAAAAAAAAAAAAACTACCAACAAAAAACCCTGGCCTGGACAGTTAGTTTCACTGGAGAATTCTACCGAACATTCAGAGAAGAGTTAAGACCAATACTACTCAAGCTATTCCAGAACATAGAAAAGGAAGGAATGCTCCCAAATTCATTCTTTTTTTTTTTTAATAATTTTTATTGAGCTTTAAGTGAACATTTACAAATCAAGTCAGTCTGTCCCATATAAGCTTATATACACCTTACTCCATACTCCCACTTACTCTCCCCCTAATGAGTCAGCCCACTCCCTCCTTCCAGTCTCTCCTTTCGTGACAATTTTGCCAGTTTCTAACCCTCTCTACCCTCCTATCTCCCTCCAGAAAGGAGATGCCAACACAGTCTCAAGTGTCCACCTGATACAAGCAGCTCACTCTTCATCAGCTTCTCTCTCCTACCCATTGTCCAGTCCCTTCCACGTCTGATGAGTTGTCTTCAAGAATGGTTCCTGTCCTGGGCCAACAGAAGGTTTGGGGACCATGACCGCCGGGATTCCTCTAGTCTCAGTCAGACCATTAAGTCTGGTCTTTTTATGAGAATTTACGGGTCTGCATCCCACTGATCTCCTGCTCCCTCAGGGGTTCTCTGTTATGCTCCCTGTCACGGCAGTCATTGGTTGTGACCGGGCACCATCTAGTTCTTCTGGTCTCAGGATGATGTAAGTCTCTGGTTCACGTGGCCCTTTCTGTCTCTTGGGTTCATAGTTATCGTGTGACCTTGGTGTTCTTCATTCTCCTTTGATCCAGGTGGGTTGAGACCAATGGATGCATCTTAGATGGCCACTTGTTAGCATTTAAGACCCCAGATGCCACATTTCAAAGTGGGATGCAGAATGTTTTCATAATAGAATTATTTTGCCAATTGACTTAGAAGTCCCCTTAAGCCATAGTCCCCAAACCCCCGCCCTTGCTCCGCTGACCTTTGAAGCATTCAGTTTATCCCGGAAACTTCTTTGCTTTTGGTCCAGTCCAGTGGAGCTGACCTTCCCTGTATTGAGTATTGTCCTTCCCTTCACCTAAAGCAGTTCTTATGTACTAACTAATCAGTAAGTAACCCTCTCCCACCCTCCCTCCCTCCCCGCCTCGTAACCACAAAAGGATGTGTTCTTCTCAGTTTATACTATTTCTCAAGATCTTATAATAGTGGTCTTATACAATATTTGTCCTTTTGCCTCTCACTAATTTCACTCAGCATAATGCCTTCCAGGTTCCTCCATGTTATGAAATGTTTCACAGATTCCTCACTGTTCTTTATCGATGCGTAGTATTCCATTGTGTGAATATACCACAATTTATTTAACCATTCATCCGTTGATGGACACCTTGGTTGCTTCCAGCTTTTTGCTATTGTAAACAGAGCTGCAATAAACATGGGTGTGCATATATCTGTTCGTGTGAAGGCTCTTATTTCTCTAGGGTATATTCCGAGGAGTGGGATTTCTGAGTTGTATGGTAGTTCTATTTCTAACTTTTTAAGAAAACACCAGATAGATTTCCAAAGTGGTTGTACCATTTTACATTCCCACCAGCAGTGTATAAGAGTTCCAATCTCTTCGCAGCCTCTCCAACATTTATTATTTTGTGTTTTTTGGATTAATGCCAGCCTTGTTGGAGCGAGATGGAATCTCATCATAGTTTTAATTTGCATTTCTCTAATGGCTAATGATCGAGAGCATTTTCTCATGTATCTGTTAGCTGCCTGAATATCTTCTTTAGTGAAGTGCGTGTTCATATCCTTTGCCCACTTCTTGATTGGGTTGTTTGTCTTTTTGTGGTTGAGTTTTAACAGAATCATATAGATTTTAGAGATCAGGTGCTGGTCGGAGATGTCATAGCTGAAAATTCTTTCCCAATCTGTAGGTGGTCTTTTTACTCTTTTGGTGAAGTCTTTAGATGAGCATAGGTGTTTGATTTTTAGGAGCTCCCAGTTATCTGGTTTCTCTTTGTCATTTTTGGTAATGTTTTGTATTCTGTTTATGGCTTGTATTCGGGCTCCTAATGTTGTCCCTATTTTTTCTTCCATGATCTTTATCGTTTTAGTCTTTATGTTTAGGTCTTTGATCCACTTGGAGTTAGTTTTTATGCACAGTGTAAGGTATGGGTCCTGTTTCATTTTTTTGCAAATGGATATCCAGTTATGCCAGCACCATTTGTTGAAAAGACTATCTTTTCCCCAATTAACTGACACTGGGCCTTTGTCAAATATCAGCTACTCATATGTGGATGGATTTATATCTGGGTTCTCAATTCTGTTCCATTGGTCTATGTGCCTGTTGTTGTACCAGTACCAGGCTGTTTTGACTACTGTGGCTGTATAATAGGTTCTAAAATCAGGTAGAGTGAGGCCTCCCACTTTCTTCTTCTTTTTCAGTAATGCTTTACTTATCCGAGGCTTCTTCCCCTTCCATATGAAGTTGGTGCGAATTCATTCTTTGAAGTCAGCATAACCCTGATACCAAAGCCAGGCAAGAATACCACTAAAAAAAAAAAAATATATAGGCCAATATCCCTCATGAACATTGACATAAAAATTCTCAACAAAATTTTAGCCAATAGAACCCAACAGCATATTTTTAAAAAAAATCATGACCAAGTGGGCTTCGTACCAGGTAAGCAAAGATTGTTCAACTAGAAAATCAATCAACGTAATCCACCACATAAATTAAACAAAGGAAAAGAATCACATGATCATCTCAGTTGATGCAGAAAAGGCATTTGATAAAGTCTAACACTCATTCCTGATAAAAAGTCTCAGCAAAATAAGAATGGAAGGGAAATTCCTCAACACAATTAAGGGCATATGCACAAAACCAACAGCCAACATTATTCTCAGTGGAGAGAGACTGAAAGCATTCCCCAGATAAAGATAAAGTTGCCCTTTTCCACCACTCTTATTCAGCATTGTACCGGAAGTCCTTCTAGAGCAGTAAGACAAGAAAGGGAAATAAAGGGCATCCAAATAGGTAAGGAAGAAGTAAAACTATCCCTATTCAGAGATCCTACACATAGAAAATCCCAGAGAATCCACAAGAAAGCTACTGGAACTAAGAGAAGGATTCAACAAAGTGCAGGGTACAAGATCAACATAGAAAAATCAGTTAGATTCCTCTACATTAACAGAGAGAACTCCAAAAAAGGAAATCAGGAAAACAACACCATTGAAAACAGCCCCTGAAAAGATAAAATACTTAGGAATAAACCTATGTATATAAAAATAATATACTATTATATATATGGACATAAAAGACTTATACAAAGAAAACTACAAACCACCACTGCAAGAAACCAAAAGAGACCTTCTTAAATGGAAAAGCGTACCATGCTCATGGATAGGAAGACTTAACATTGTGAAAATGTCAATATTACCCAAAGCAATCTACAGATACAATGGAATCTTGATTCAAATTCCAACAACATTCTTTAACGAGTTGGAAAAACTAATCACCAATATTATACGGAAAAGAAAATAAGTAAAGTATTACTGAAAAAGAAGAAAAAGTAGGAGGCCTCACACTACCCGATCTCTGAATCTACTATACAGCTACGGTAGTTAAAACAGCCTGGTGCAAATGACAGACATAGACCAATGCAACAGCATTTAAAACCCAGAAATAAATCCATTCACCTGTGGACACCTGATCTTCCACAAAGGGTCGAAGTCCATTAAATGGGGAAGAGATAGTCTCTTCAACAAATGGTGCTGGCAGAACTGGATATCCATTTACAGAAAAATGAAACAGGATCCATGTCTCACCCCATACAGAAAATGGATCAAAGACCTAAATGTGAAACCCAAAACTATAAACTTCGTGAAAGAAAACAGTGACAACGCTAGGGGCCCAAATTTATAGCATAAATAGAATATCAAGCATAGTGTAAAAATGCAAGAACTCCAGAAGATGAACTAGATAACTAGGAACTCCTAAAAATTAAATACTTAGGCTCATCGAAAGACTATTCCAAGAGAATAAAAAGGGAACCTATACACCAGGAAAAATCTTTGGTAACAACATATATGATAAAGGTTTAATCTCTGATATATATAGAAAACTTTCGACAGCTCAACAATAAAAAGACAAGCAACCCAGTCCCAGAATGGGCAAAGGACATGAATAGACACTTCGCCAAAGAGGACATCTGGGTGGCCAACAAATATAATGAGATGCCATGTCGCTCCTGCAAAAATGGCACTGATAAAAAATTCAGAAACAGTAAATGCTGGAGAGGTTGCGGGGAGATTAGTACTCTCATACCCTTCTGATGGCAATGTAAAATGGTACAACCACTATGGAAAATGATAGGGCACTTCCTTAAAAAGCTGGACACAGAAATACCGTATGATCCAGCAATCCCGCTCCTAGGAATAGATCCTAGAGAAATAAGAGCCATCACATGAATAAACATATTCCTAACCATATTAATTGCAGCGTTATTCACAATAGCAAAAAGAAACAACTTAAGTGCCCATCAACAGATAATGGATAAACAAATTATGGTACATACACCCAATGGAATACTATGCAACAATAAAGAACAATGATGAATCTGGGGAACATCTCCCAACATAGATGAATCTGGAGGAAATTATGCTGAGTGAAGTAAGTCACTTACGAAAGGGCAAATAACAAAACTCAAGGTTTGCACACAGGAAGAAATAATCTTTGATGGTTATGAAGGAGGGGAGTGGTGGGGAAGGGAAATCACTAACTAGATAGTAGACAAGTGTTAACTTTGGTGAAGGGAAAGACAATACATAATATAGGAGAAGTCAGTACAACTTGACCAAGGCAAAGGAAGACACTTAGAGGAACACAAGAAGAAAAAAAAAGGTAAGCACTATAGCATTTACAACCCTACCCATTAAAACCAAACCTGTTGCCGTTCAGTTGATTCCAACAACCCTACAACAACAGTAAAAGCAAATACTAACTTGCAGGCAGATCCACAGGCAGATATGTATGCTGTCTAGGGGAAGGAGGGTGTACAGGAGTATATCCACGTACATATGCAGATGAGGCTGTGGATATTTTTACAAACATTGGTATGTACACCATGTATATTCACATATATAATAGAGCACGAAGGGGCCACAGTCATAGAAGCTTCCTAGACACATCCAGACACCTTGAGGGACCAAGTTACTGGGGCAGAAGGCTGGGGACCATGGTCTTGGGGGACATCTAGGTCAGTTGGCATAACTTAGTTCATAAAGAAAATGTTCTACATCCTACTTTGGTGAGTAGCATCTAGGGTCTTTAAAGCTTGTGAGCAGCCACCTAAGATACATCTATTGGTTCCATTCCATCCAGAACAAAGGAGAATGAAGAAAACCAAAGATACAAGGGAAATATGAACCACAGCCTCTACCAGCTGAGCTTAGAAGAACTAGATGGTGCCCAGCTACCACCACCAACTGGGATCACAATAGAGGGTCTTGGATAGAGTGAGAGAAAAATGTAGAACAAAATTCAAATTCACAAAAAAGACCAAACTTACTGGTCTGACAGAATCTAGAGAAATCCCTGATACTATAGCCCCAGAACACACTACTAACTCAGAACTCAAGCCACTCCAGAAGTACACCTTCCATACAAAGGTTAGACCAGCCTATAAACCAAACAACAACACACGTGAGGAACATGCTTCTAAGATCAATCAGGTATACAAGACCAAATGGGTAACACCTGCCCAAAAGCAAAGACAAGAAGGCGGAAAGGGACAGGAAAACTGGACAAATGCGAAGGGGGAACCCGGGGCGGGATGCGGGAGACTGCTGATACACTGTGGGGATTGCAGCCAATGTCACGAAACAATTTGCACATACGTTTTTTAATGAAAAACTAATTTGCTCTGTAAACTTTCACAAAGCACAATAAAACTAAATTAATTAATGATCTGATCACAGTTTGCCCTTGATTCAGAAGCTCTGCTGCCCATTACCTACGGCGCAAAGACAGGCTTCATTTTTTTTTTTTTTTAAATAATATTTTGTTGTTTTCACTGAGAGTTTACACAGCAAATTAGGTTTCTATTTGGCAATTTCTGCACAAATCGTTCAGTGACGTTACATTTTTTACAATACGTCAGCATTCTTTTTAACTGCACTCTGGTTGTTCTGTTTCCAGTGCTCTAGTTTCCCTGGTCCCTTATCATCTCTTCTTTGCTTTAGAGTAATTGTTGACCTTTTGTCTCATATCGATTTTTTAATGGAGCACCATGCTCACAGGTAATATCTTTATTTTGTGTGGCAATTTGTTATTTCACCAAAAGGTGACCTCAGGTCACAGGTTCAAGGTTTAAAGAGTATCTCAGGGCAATAGTCTCAGGGAGTCCTTTACTCTCAACTGGTCCAGCAAGTCTGGGCTTTTTAAGAATTTGAGCACTGTTGAACATTTTTCTCCCATTCCGTCAGAGTTCTCCTCTCGTGGCCTTGATCAGAACAGTCGGTAATGGTAGCTGAGCACCATCTAGTTCTTCTGGTCTCAGGGTAGGTGAGGCCGTGGCTTGTGTAGGCTATTAGCTCTGTAGACTAATTTCTTCTCTGAGACCTTGGTTTCTTTCTTTCTCTTTTGTTCCTGGCAAGGAGAGATCAATAGTTGTATCTTAGATGGCTGCTTGCAAGCTTTTAAGACCCCAGATGCCACTCATCTCATTAGGATGCAGAACAGGAACTTTGTGAACTATATTATGCCAATTGACTGAGTTGTCCCATGAGACTAAGGTCCTAAGCCTTCAAATTCAGATAACGAATCTCGAAAGGTGTTCGGTTATGTCTGAGACGTATCTCTAACTGGGTCTTCTATATTTGTGTACACGCACATATCTCTACGTACATGTACATAAGATACTTCTGTCTATGTACATATATGTATACATCTGTACCTACCCATACACATATATGCCTATACACCTACATATGTGACCATACTCTCAGTTTTGGTTATTGTTGGTGTTGTTGCCAAATTATATTTCTGTCATATTTTTTAGAACAAACATCCTTTTCTCTGTGTGCTTCTTAGTGTCGTTTACTGTGGTCAAGCTGTGCTCATTACACCCACATTCAGTGCTGCTTTTCCCATCACCAAAAATAACAAGTATCTATGATTTAGAGAGTGATTCTCCTCTACCCACACACTCCCACCCCCATCCCTGGTAACCACCAATGAACACTGGTCTCTCTATATATATATCTCTTGTCTTCTTATAAAAGTGAGATCATACAATATTTGTCCTTAGATGACTGACTTATTTCACTTAGCATTACGTCCTACAGATCCATCCATGTTATGTTTTGCAGACTCATCATTGTTCTTTATGGTTGTAGTATTCCATTGTACGTATGTACCACATTTTGCTGTTCCATTCATCCTTTGAAGGGCACTTAGGCTGTTTCCATTTTTTTGCTACTGTGAAGAATGCTGTAGTGAACGTAGGCGTGCATAAGACAGATTTCCTTTAAAAGGCATTCAAGGCTCTCTGTGATCTGGTCTCAGCCTAATCTCTGCCCTCCCTTCTTGTCGAGGCCCCACAGATGCTATGCAGCTTCCGTTCCAGACTACCTGCGGTTCGCCAAAACAAGGCCCTTTCCCTGCGGTGTATTTGCATGTACTTTTTCTTCATTTCTAAAAACATTTTCCACTGTTTCCATCTGAAGAACTTCTATTCTTTTAAAATCCAAACATCTCTTCCTTTTTTAACCTTTTCCTTCCTGCTGTAAAAAAGTGGATCATTTTTTGTGCCATCACAAACCTTCACAGAGACCTAAGAAGGTTTTCTACCCATCAGATGAGAAAAGTAAAGCTCATTCAGCTTAAATGTGGGGCACATGGCTAATTATATTTGGCCTTGAACCACTAGGCAGCCAACCATTGCTGAAGAAATTAAGAAAAATGATTGGTTGATGTCTCCACGTAACTGTAGAGGGCTAGCTTTAGTTAAGCTCTTCTCAGAACTATTCAAGCTGAGTTCATTACTTTATGCCATTGCTTTTTCTCCTACTAGACTGGGAGCTTCTGCTGAACAGGGATCCTTTCTGTTTTATTTTTTAACCTTTAGGATTTTCTGTATTGAAACATAATTGGCACTTGAGAAATGTTTGTTGAATGAATGATCTGAAAAATGAATAATACGGACCTATTAGTGGTTCCTCTCATCCTTCTGCAGTAGACTTGCCTTGAGTCTCATGTCTTCTCTAAATCTTCTCTGTTCTTCCCACGTGTACTTGGCCCCTAGAACTTCGGATCAAGAGACAGAACTCCTCAGACAGCATCTCTAGCCTCAACAGCATCACCAGCCATTCCAGCATTGGCAGCGGCAAGGATGCTGACGCAAAGAAGAAGAAGAAAAAGAGTTGGGTAGGTAAAAGGTTAAGGGGAGGAACTGTCTGGAACCATGGTGGACTACCTCCACCTCAGCGTAGGTATTGGATCCATCCAGGATTAACCAAGACATATTCCCTTCTACTAAACCAAAAACAACCTGTTGCCATTGAGTTTATTCCGACTCACAGTGACCCTACAGGACAAAGTAGAACTGCCCCATAGTGTTTCCAAGGAGCGACTAGTGGATTCGAACTGCCAACCTTTTGGTTAAAACAGCCTGATCTCTTAACCACTGTGCTATCAGGGCTCCTCCCTTCTACTAGTAAGCCCTAATTTGATGTCTGCTAAGAGCAAGGTCCGTTAAATTCTCCCTTTCCCCTAGTCATTCCTTACTTGTTCCCAGTTCATCCCTCTAACCCTTTTATACATCTTGGGATCTCCGTACTGATTAGGTCAAGTGTATTTGGCAACAGAAGGAATGAGGAAATCTCCAGAAGGGAAAGTCCTATCAGTCACCTTCCCAACTCCCCCCACTCCCTTCTACACTATGAAGAGAGGATTTTATGAACAAAATATTCATATTCAGAATAAAATCCATTCATTCTAGATGCTCCTAGAGGTCATTTCTTCAATTTTTGGAGAGGTATTTGTGGAGTGCTCCACAGATTACTTCAAAAAGACCCTTTATATTACCTTTGGCTTATCCAGAGATAGTTCTTTATTCCCTTCCCCCCCCCCCCCCCCACATAACCCTAAACTGACTTTGGATGATCTTTCTGAAATTATTTAGGCAGTTCTGAAACACTCACAGCTCAATGGAGACTTCTTGCTCCTCTGTCCCTTGTTCAGTAAGACTGGCCCTCAGACCTTTACAGAGTGCAGATAGGTAACAGCTGTGTGAAATGAGTGATTAAGTGTTGCTTCTTTTTTTTCCCTCCCCTTCAAAATGCTGACTTCAAATCCCTATTTTTTTCCAGGTCTATGAGGTAAGAGACCCGGTTCCTCTCCCCTTGTTTTCTCTTTCCCTTTGCCATACCTTCCCCATTTCCACAGCAACTCCCTCCCCCTAAAAAAAAAAAAAGGAACGGCCACTGATAACACTAACCATAACAACCATCCTAGAGCTCCTAACTCACTCCACTGCATGGTCCATCCACAGCTGCCCCACATGAGGACAGAGGAGTGGTCTGGTTGGGGGCCAAATGGGAAAGTCAAACAAAATCCAAATCTGTTCCCTCCTGTCTTCCCCTGTTACAAAATTGGCCTCTTATAAAAAGCAGTCAAATTGAGCTTCTCCTAGCCAGAAAACGAGCTTTCTTATTTTTGGTTCTATCACACCTAGAAGTTCAAAATGGAAGAGAATCATAGGACGAACATTATCTTAACCACAAGTTTCCAGAAGCTGGTTTGGTTTTGGCCTAACCTCAGGATTTAGCTCTAGAGTAGGAGGAACCAGAGATAAGTGAGGGACATGGTTCAGTCTGTAGCATCCTCAAGACACCCCAAAGCTTGAAGCCCACTGAGCATCCATGAAGTTTCCAAAGACATCTCAGGGGTTAGCATATAAAAAAAAAACTTTTTTTTTTTTTTTTACAACAAATGGAAAGTAAACTTAGAATTTCCATTGCAAACCAAATATCTAAGGTTCCACGCTAACCCTATCCCTGCATTGTGCTAGGTGGTATTTATGAAGGATATGAGAAATGGAGTCTATAATTTCAGCTGTCAAGATGCTTACAGTATTGCTGGGGGGACAAAACACTGTCCATACAACATGGATAACCCAAATGCTTAAGTGTGGCAATGATTGCTAAAGGTGATCACAGAAGAGGGTGACAATAATTACAATAGGTAGGGAAAACACAAAAGAGGTCTTAGTTAAGCTGCAATGGGAGTGTGGGAAATAGAGGGGAGAGTGTTGGAATGCTTCTGCACAGACACTGCCTGATGAAGGGAGAAGCAGCCGGGCAGGGGAAGACTAATTTAGCTGGAGCACTGACTGGGTAGGGTGGAGCAAAGATATGAAGGGCCTGAAAAGCCACAAACATTATTTAAAACTTGATTATATAGGTTAGCATTTCCTAAAGTGTGTTCCACAGATCACTAGTTCACTGAGATGCTCCTTAAAAAGTGATACCATCATCAAATAAATTTGAGAAGCACCGCGTTCTCTACAGTGCATATTTGCACAGTAGAAGTTCTGAGAGGTCCCCCTAGTAAAGAACCCTGTTTCATTTTGCTTACTCTCTATTGTTTCCTGAACTCATTTGACCATGGAACCTTTAGCCACATAACACCAATCAACATCTCCCCACAGCTCTGGCTTTGGGAATACTGAACTACACATAGAATAGTATGCTCATTTAAGATCTTATTGATCTTAAAGGCCTTATTCTCCCAGCAAATGTGGTCACAAGATCTCTTTCTGCATGCACACGCACGCATGCACACGTATGCATGGCTTCCCATGAGGCAATAGTGTAGAGAAAATTCCATCAGATTGAAAATCAAGAAGCTTGTGTTCTAGTCCCAGGTCTTCAATTATGCAATCTCAAGCAAGTGAATGCTGGCCTTTTCAGGCTTCATTCATCTCTATAGAGAACTGGGCTTCATGGTATTTTTGAACTCTGATCAATGATGATATGTCCCCTGTAACCACCCAACTGCACACATGCTTTCTTACTCACATCCCCATCCCAGATACACTGGTCCTCCTGGTCCGCACTGCTAGAGACCTCAACGCACACCACCCACTAGCTCCAGCAATCACCTCCCAGGCTTCCTGTGCTCCAGATGTGACACTTAGAAAGGACACCAAATTTTTCCTTCTTTTCTCTCACTGTCCCAAAAGCTAGTTTGCCTTTGTCCCCTGTAGCCTTTGACCCCTCCTTTACTCTCTGTCTCTTGCTGCCATTCCATGTCTGTGTCCCCGTGTGTGTGTGCATGCTGTATGGATGCATGTGAATGGGTGTGGGACAGGACCCTGGCTTGCATCTCTAGCTCACTTCCCTAATTCCTTAACTCCCAATCAAACAAGCTATGATCAGATTATAATACCCCAAGTACACTAAGGTAATGCTGGGAAATGTCCCTTATTCTGGGACATTTGAGTGGAATTAGTAGAAAGCACCTGTGTCTGGTTGTTCCGATCATTCTGTTACATGCTGAGCACCAAAAAAACCAAACCCATTGCCGTTGAGTAGATTCCAACTCAGTGACCCTATAGGACAAAGTAGAGCTGCCCGATAGGGTTTCCAAGGCTGTAATTTTTATGGAAGCGGACTGCCACATCTTTCTCCCACAGAGCAGCTGGTGGGCTCAAACCACTGACCTTTTGGTTAGCAGCCGAGCTAACCACACTTAACCACTGTGCCACCAGGGCACAAGAGATACTGAAAGAAAAAGATATTAAAAGAAACTTGATACACTACCTTCTGTTGATCTCCACAGAATCATACTGTCAGTCTCTGGTTGCGAAAAGACTAGATGAACAGATACTAGGCTGATAAGCCCTGGTCACAGGCAGCGTCCTGAAGCCCAGAGTGAGCAAGGCTCTAGACTGAGCAGTTATTGATCTGCTAGAGAAGGTGGGGTTGGAATGCTGGGATAGTCTTGCCTCTATCCCCCTCAAAGGCACAGTTCCCTCATGGGAGAAAGAGGAGCTAAGAAGTTCCCGTAGCCTGCAACAGCAGATCAGAAGATTCCACCTTTCTGCTATCCCTAATTTCTAGGCATCTCTTCTGTGAATCAAGTGAAGCGTTGTAAACAGAGGCTTAATTACAGCAAGTAAACCCCTGCCTCCAGGCCTGTCTCAGAAGCCCATACCTGTCTTACCCCACCCCCTGACATCTCTCTCTACCTTGATCTGTTTTCTTCTAGCTTCGAAGCTCCTTCAACAAAGCCTTCAGTATAAAAAAGGGACCTAAGTCAGCTTCCTCATACTCTGATATTGAGGAGATTGCCACACCTGACTCCTCAGCCCCTTCATCCCCCAAACTACAGCATGGTTCCACAGAGACTGCTTCACCTTCCATCAAGTCCTCCAACTCATCCTCTGTGGGCATTGATGTCACTGAGTAAGTGCTCTCCAGTTCCTGCCCCATAGCATGGTGCCAGTGTAAACTGCTGGCTAGAGTTGGCAGTAAGCCCATCAAACCCTGGATAAGCAACACCCCACTACAGACCTCTCCCTGGGCATAGGTGACCCATAGATGGATCTTTTTCCTTATTACTGATTGCATATCTACGGGCAGTCTATACCAAGACTACCAGTCACAGATCTCAATATCACCTAGTACCTCTAGTCCTTCTCCATGTAGCCCAGCTTGACTCTCACTTTCTTACAGGGGCCCTGCTAACTCGGTTCCTCACACTAGGATCTTCCATGCCAATGAGGAGGAGGAGCCCGAGAAGAAGGAGGTATCAGAGCTGCGTTCTGAACTATGGGAAAAAGAAATGAAGCTTACGGACATACGCTTAGAAGCCCTCAACTCTGCCCATCAACTGGACCAGCTTCGGGAGACCATGCACAACATGCAGGTTGGTATTTGGGCAGACAGCTGGCAGGAAAGGGAAGACCAAGCCTTAGAATCTGCCCAACCCTGCTACCCTACCCTGTCTGTTCTTGCCACAGCTGGAGGTGGACCTGCTGAAAGCAGAAAATGACCGGCTGAAGGTAGCCCCAGGCCCCTCAACAGGCTCCACTCCGGGGCAGGTCCCTGGATCATCTGCTTTATCATCCCCTCGCCGCTCCCTGGGCCTTGCGCTCACCCATTCCTTCAGCCCAAGTCTCACAGACACAGGTAACTGTTGCAGAGGAGAACCTTTAAGGGTAGAGAGAAGAAAAGGGCTCAGTTCACTGTTAAACTATTCCACTTGCTCTGGTAGCATTTCCCTTGGGTCAGGGAGGTAACAACACCTAAACCAGGCAGATGCCAGGGTCATGAGACAAGAGTTGTTAGGTCCTTCAACCTTAATTATCATCAGTTTTGTGCTTCCCTTTCTTTGTGGTAAATGAAGACTGATTTGGAAAGAATAACAACTGCAAGGTCTAGGAAAGGCTATTAGTACTCCCAAAACCAATCGTCCTTCTCAACCCCCACAGACCTGTCACCCATGGATGGCATCAGTACCTGTGGTCCAAAGGAGGAAGTGACCCTTCGAGTGGTGGTGAGGATGCCCCCCCAGCACATCATCAAAGGGGTAAGGAACTTCAGGGAAGGTCCAGCTTAAGAACAGACACAACGTTGTCTTTTTTTATCCACGAAAACTTGGGCTCTGAAAACCCCCAAAACCAGAGTACTTAACTTCTAAGGTCTTTTAAGATTTCCCTTTCTTGGAGTCATCTGCACTGAGGTTCATATGCTTCTACTTTGACTTTACAGGACTTGAAGCAACAGGAATTCTTCCTGGGATGTAGCAAGGTCAGTGGAAAAGTTGACTGGAAGATGCTGGATGAAGCTGTTTTCCAAGTATTCAAGGTAAAGGGATACTTGTACTCACAAAAGTTGCTTGTCTTCTCATGGGATACTGAACCACCCAGGCACTGGGATCTTGGGGACCTTCGATGCTTTATGGGAGAAATGCTACAGAGGAAAGCCTATGTTCTTCCCTCTCCATCTACTTCTGTTCCCTCTAATATTCATTCTTTCCTATGTTTGTATCTTCTCACTCAGTGCACCTCACCATCTTCTTCTTCTTCTCCCTTTCTCTTCTGCCAGGACTATATTTCTAAAATGGACCCAGCCTCTACCCTGGGACTAAGCACGGAATCCATCCACGGCTACAGCGTCAGCCACGTGAGGCGAGTGTTGGATGCTGAGCCCCCAGAGATGCCTCCCTGCCGCCGAGGTGTCAATAACATATCAGTCTCCCTTAAAGGTCAGTCTGTGTCTCTCGGGTAAGGTGCTGTGGGATGCAGGGAGGAGATCATCAAATAATTCATCATTCATTCATTCAACAAGAATTTATTAAGAAGCTACAATATGAAGATCACTGTACTTAAGTAATGTAAGATATAAAAAGATGAATAAGACCTAGCCCTAACTTTTGTCCCCAGGGACATTTTTTGCCAAGCCTGGGCTTTTCCCTCTACCCATTCACCTCTGGTTCAGAGTGTGTCCCTAAAAATCAAATCCAAGTTTTCTAAAGTAGGGATTGGAGATTCCTGTAGAACCATCAGGCACAAGTGACTCTAGAGTTTTTTCTGTGGGCTTCTAGACGAAGGAAAAGAGCCCTTCCGAGTCTCTTGCTATCCTAGGACCCTCAGTAAGATTCATGTTTTCTGGGGCTGGGGTTCAGGTCTGAAGGAGAAATGCGTTGACAGCCTGGTGTTTGAGACTCTGATTCCCAAGCCAATGATGCAACACTACATAAGCCTCCTGCTCAAGCACCGGCGCCTCGTCCTCTCAGGCCCCAGCGGCACAGGCAAGACCTACCTGACCAATCGACTGGCTGAGTACCTAGTGGAGCGCTCAGGCCGTGAGGTCACTGAGGGCATCGTCAGCACCTTCAACATGCACCAGCAGTCTTGTAAGGTAGCTGACTCCTGAGACCCCTGCCAGTCTTTGTTCAGGCCTCAGCCTCCCCCCGAGGCTTCTCCCAGGCCCTGCCTTATTCTTTCCCCCCTCCTCACTGTTCTCCTTTCCTTCACTCCCTGCTCATCCTCTTTTCCAGTCCCCAACTGCTTTCCAAACTTTTGCCCTTCATTTCTTTCTCCATGCTTCCCTTTAGTTAATCGCTGATTAAACTACATGGTCCTCATTTCTACCTCACTCTCAGCCAACTCTGTCAATCCCATCCCTTCCCTTTTATTATCTTCCCTCTACCTTTCTTTTCAGTATTACTCCCTGACCTCGGGCCTTCTGGGAAGAAGCACTCAGAATTAAATGTTACATGCTATGCTTTCCCCTGCCAACCCCTGACATCTCTTGAGCAGACCCTAATACTTTGGAGTTGGTTCAAGTCTTGGCTCTCTTCAGGTGTAGGGAACTGCTTCCATTAATGGTAGTTTGTAGTGCCAATCCAATGAAAATCTATTTAGGAAATGCATGTGTTTCCCACTTCTGGAGGATTTAGGGGCCACTGTTGAAGAGGGTTGCTTTGGAAGCTTTGGGACCATTGTTTATCAGCCTATGGTGATTGGTTCTACAGTCAAATGTCCAAGTGCACCAAACATGAACCAAAGGCTCCAGGGAAGTCCAGAACTAGCAGAGCTTCTCCAAAATACTTCTTACCAAGGCTGATCCAAGTGCTAATTACTCCTAAGTGCTGACCTACCACCCTTCTTTTATTCTAGGATCTGCAACTCTATCTCTCCAACCTGGCTAACCAGATAGACCGGGAAACAGGAATTGGGGATGTACCCCTGGTGATCCTATTGGATGACCTAAGTGAAGCAGGCTCCATCAGTGAGCTGGTCAATGGGGCTCTCACCTGCAAGTATCACAAATGGTGAGATGGGATCGGCAACAAACACATGACAGTGGGAGGAGGGAAAACCCAGTACAGTCCGATCTATGAGCTTTCCATTGTGTGGACATGCAGAAAGCAAGTGGTAAGGCAAGTCTAAGTCAATCTTTTCTCCCTTTCTTGTCACAGTCCCTATATTATAGGTACCACCAATCAGCCTGTAAAAATGACACCCAACCATGGCTTGCATTTGAGCTTCAGGTAAGGACTCTGACTATGGATGAGCCTTCCAACCCTACCCAAAAGCCTATAAACTAGTTAAACCCAGGGCTTTGGCCAGAGGGGCAGTAGATAACAGAAGAAGAATGAACTAGCCAGAGCCTTCTAGGCTAGGAGGAGAAAGGAGATGTATTTGCCATTCAGTTAAAGGGTGAAGAGGACCCTCGAAATAGGGAAACTAGAAGACAACCAGCTAGGCTGCTGTAATTAGGATTCTCTGCCCTCACACCACCTGATGCAGGTCAGTGAGGTCAGATGGTTATCTATCTCAAGATGGTCACTGATTTGAGAGTCAGCTCTGCCTGCCCAGGGCTGCTGCCCTGAGACCAATTGCCCCTGCTATTACTTGAGAAGAATCCAAGTGAGCTTTAGTGGGAGGCAAGCAGGAGGAGGGACGGACTCGCAGGGCATGAACCCCAATACCATTCTGACCCCACTCTCCCATCCCTGGCGGCAGGATGCTGACCTTCTCCAACAACGTGGAGCCAGCCAATGGCTTCCTGGTTCGTTACCTGAGGAGGAAGCTGGTGGAGTCAGACAGTGACATCAACGCCAACAAGGAAGAGCTGCTTCGGGTGCTCGACTGGGTACCCAAGCTGTGGTATCATCTCCACACCTTCCTTGAGAAGCACAGCACCTCAGACTTCCTCATCGGTACTGGGGTTCAGCTTCCCCCCTGGGGCAGGAGGTGGCTTCCCTTTTCTACTTTACTACCTGGAGGGATGCTCCCTTTTCTTTCTGGAGTCTGCAGCATGTAAAGGAATTGCAAACCTTATGGCTTTAGACCTAGAACCACTTAGTTACTTAACAAGCGTTCCCAACACAGTTAGTACCGTGATTTGGGTAAATCAATTCAACCTTCAGAAAGCCAGCCCTTCTCCCCATAATTAATGGAAAAAAGGAAGGAAAATATATAGGAGAAAATTAAAACATTCTCCTCCTCCCCTCCCTTATCTCACTTCCATCTTGAGAAAGCATTTACTTATGAGATAGTCAGCCAGGCAGTCAGCACCCACTTGTCTTGAGAACAGTCTTGGTATAACCCAACTCTAAATTAGTTTCCTTTAAGCCTTTGGATCAGACCCCTCTGCCTGGTAAAATCCATTGCCGTCAAGTCAATTTTGACTCAAAGCAAGGAGTAAAAGAGGCAGACAAATGGGAGAGGTAGGTTCTCAGCCACCCTCACGGCCTCATCCTTTTCCCTAGGCCCCTGCTTTTTTCTGTCCTGTCCCATTGGCATTGAGGACTTCCGGACTTGGTTCATTGACCTGTGGAACAACTCCATCATTCCCTACCTACAGGAAGGAGCCAAGGATGGGATCAAGGTGAGTCCTACCCTCTGCCTCCACTCAAACCCCAAGATCAGGCCGTCCTACCTGCCAAAGTAGAAACATGTCTTTAGTGTTAGATATGGGGCTGCTAGGAATTAGTAAGGTACTCTATCTACAGGCAGAGTAAGGCACTGGGTAGATTAAGCTACTTTCTTGCCTTCAGTATCCATTCTACAAACGGCTAAATGATCACTGCCTATGAGGCCATCTCTCCAGTCCTAGGTTTTCTGGCTCTAAGCCAAATACAAACCACTCTTTAGGGGTCAGAGCACACAGAAAAATTGCGTTAAGAATTAAATAAAACCCTATTACAGCCTTAGCTCACTTCGTTGTTGAATGCCATTGAGTCAGTTCTGACTCAGCGACCCCATGTGACAGAGTAGACTGCCCCATAGGTTTTTCTTGGCTATAATCTTTACAAAAGCAGACTGCCGGGTCTTTCTCCCATGGAGCCACTGGGTGGGTTCAAACCACCAACCTTTCAGTTAGCAGCTGAGAGCTTAACCGCTGTGCCACCAGGGCTCCTTAACTATTAATAAATGTTACTTTGGCCAAGTTATTCAACCTTTGTTAACTCCCTCATATGTAAAAAGGGGATAATAAATTCCACCCTACCTAAATCACTGTTTTGAAGATGAAAGATGAGAAAGATTTTTTAAAAGTTAGAATAAAAACTCTGTACAAAAGGAAGAGGTCATTTTTTCAAACCTCTTCAGTTTTCTCATTGTAAATTAGTGAGTTATGATCACTAAGGACCATTCTAGTACTAAGGAACCATGACGCAAGGACTGGATCCTATTGGTCATGGATTATCCATAAAAGTAATTTATTATGGTGATAAATATCTCCTGATGATATGGTAAATTTTTAGAGATGCCATTAGACTGATATCAAAAGTCATTACTGCATTTGTAAAAGTTTGTGGTATTTTAAGAAAATTTACATCATCATTAATAGAATTCCAATTTAAAAGCATTTTACACAGATAACATGTTTTCAAGAAAATAAATATAAAAAGGTATTGTGACTAAAATGGAAACCCTGGTGGCGTAGTGGTTAAGAGCTATGGCTGCTAACCAAAAGATCGGCAGTTCAGATCCACCAGGTGCTCCTCAGAAACCATACAGGGCAGTTCTACTCTGTCCTATAGGGTAGCTATGATTAAAATGGAAGAATTTCCTACTTGAAAGGTAGAATTGTGAATATTAGGATTTGTGCATGTTAAGTTTTAATACAGTCTGCCAAATTACCCTCCAAAATGGTTTATCAATTTATTATTTGTCTTGTTGGGAAACTAAGGAAAATTCCATGGAGATTAGCACCTCAAGGCTTTACATTTGGGGAACCGCATTTTCCCAAGGAGCATAATTTTTTGTGGGCACTATTGAGAATGCTCAGACAAGCCTCTAATGTGTGGATTTCCCTCTCAGCAATCACATTTCTTCTTCTCTCCAGGTCCATGGACAGAAAGCTGCTTGGGAAGACCCAGTGGAGTGGGTCCGGGACACTCTTCCCTGGCCGTCGGCCCAGCAAGACCAATCAAAGCTGTACCACCTGCCACCACCCACCGTGGGCCCTCACAGCATTGCCTCACCTCCCGAGGACAGGACAGTCAAAGACAGCACCCCAAGTTCTCTGGACTCAGACCCCCTGGTGAGTAGAAGCCATTCTAAGGTCAAAATAAGAGTATTAATAAGACTGAACTCTTAATATTCCATGCATATGCTGATAAGGGCCCAGAAGCTGAAGAATACAGCAGGGCTGGGAGTAAGATGAGGCAGAGAGGTGCTCTGAATATCAGAATTCTAGGTTATAAAAAGTGTATGCTAGGGCAGAAGCTTAAACTAAACAGTAATGCATCCGAGCAAGGTTTGTTCTAGCAAAGAATAAAGTATCAACAAAAGAAGCAAAGCAGCAGGACACAGCATTTTCTCTTACTTCTTCCTCAACTCTGATATTTATCCTGAAATCCGACTCCTGAAGACTACTTCGGCTAAATGATTTCATGGAACCCCTGTAGAAAAAAAGGCTAAGATGAGTGACAAACTGGGGGAAAATATCTGCAATGCATATAACCAAAAGAGGATGATACCTAGAATATGTAAAGCATCCAAAAACTCAGCAGAAGAATAGACAAAGGACATAAACAGGCATTTGGTTAGAGGAAATAGAAAATGGCCAGTAAAAACATAAAAAGATTAAGAAAATGAAAAATAAAACAAGGAGATCCCATTTCACGTTGTCAAAAATAGCGTGTGTGGAAGCATGTACTTGCGTACTCTGCTGGTGGGAATGTCAACCGGTAAAACCATTTTGGAGGATAACTTGGCAGATTGTGTTAAAACTTAACATGCACACCCACTTTGGTGAAAGGCATCTGGGGTCTTCAATGCTAGCAACTGGCCATCTAAGATGCATCAATTGGTCTCAACCCACCTGGAGCAAAGGAGAATGAAGAACACCACAGACATATGGTAAAGATGAGCCCAAGAGACAGAAAGGGACACATAAGCCAGAGACTCCATCAGCCTGAGACTGGAAGAACTAGATGGTGCCTGGCTACAACCCATCACCGCCCTAACAGGGAACACAACAGAGAATCCCTGATGGAGCAGAAGAACAGTGGGATGCAGATCTCAAATTCTCATGAAAAGACCAATCTTAATGGTCTGACTGAGACTAGAGGGACCCTGGAGGTCAAGGTCCCCAGACCCTTTGTTAGCCCAGGACTGGAACCATTCCCAAAGCCAACTCCTCAGACAGGGATTGGACTGGACTGCAAGATAGATAATGATACTGGTGAGGAGTGAGCTTCTTGGCTTAAGTAGACTCATGAGACTATGTGGGTAACTGGTGTCTGGAGGCAAGATGAGAAGGAAGAGGGGGACAGGAGCTGGTTGAATGGACACAGGGAATACAGGGAGGAGAGGAGGAATGTACTGTCTCATTAGAGGGAGAGCAGCTAGGAGTACATAACAAGGTGTGTATAACATCTTGAATGGGAGACTGACTTGATTCGTAAACTTTCACTTAAAGCAAAATTAATTAATTAATTTAAAAAACATGCACAAATCCTAATACCCTGTCATTTTACCTTTCGAGTAGGACATTCTTCCAATTTAGTCATAATACTTTTTTTAAATTTGACTTTCTGAAAAACATGTTACCTATGTAAAAAGCTTTTAACTTGAAAGGATATTAATAACCATGTAAATAGAAGGATGGAGGACAAATTTAGGACAGAATCATCTAGACTTAGCTGAACTGGATGGTCCCAATCTTGAAGTGGAGCACTGGTGGCTAGGTGGTTAAGGGCTTGGGTGCTAACCAAAAGGTCAGCAGTTTGAATCCACCATCCACTCATGGAAACCCTACGGGGCAGTTCTACTCTGTCCTATAGGGTCACTATGAGTCGGTATCGACAGGATGGCAGCAGATTTGATTTTTTTTAATCTTGAAGTACCAAGGGAAAAAAATAGGTAAGGAGGTGAATACACTGAGGAGTTTAGACTTGCTATGAAGCAACAGGTCTTGCGAACTGGGGAGAAACAGGTTCAAAATAACACTGAGTCTAGCTGTTTGGTTATAATGCATTAAAAGCCTGTTGCCATCTAGTGGATTCTGACTCATAGCAACCCTATCGGACAGAGCAGAACTGCGCGATAGGGTTTCCAAGGCTGTAATCTTTACGGAAGCAGACTGCCACATCTTTCTCCCATGGAGCAACTGGTTAACAGCTGAACTGTGTTAACCACTGCGCTACCAGGGCTCCTTATAATACATTAGAAAGGGAAATTCTTAGAGATGTTCCAATGGCATTACTCAGATTCCTCCCAGTATCAGCTGCTATGTCCACGCCTTTGTCCTCTCCTGAAGTGCATGCACATTTAAGGCAGAGCTTGTCTTGTTCGTTTTGGTATTCCTCCACATGTTCTAGCAGGGCCCCTGGTATCTGTCACACATGCGCAGGTTATGAACAGGGTCGGAGCACTCATCACTACTTTTTCATGAACCACCTCTAAACTCTCTGGGCTCTTAATTACTTACAAACCAAGGATCAGATGCATGATCCAGATTTTTTGGTTTCCCTTCCAAGGGCGGGGCTGAGTCCCAACCCTCATTAATCCATCTTCTCCCCTTCTGTAGATGGCCATGCTGCTGAAACTCCAAGAAGCTGCCAACTACATTGAATCTCCAGATCGAGAAACCATCCTGGATCCCAACCTCCAGGCAACGCTCTGAGGGTCCAGCAGTCATTGTCACCCCGGAGAGCAGAATGGGCTGGCCTCAGCTATGTTAGCTCCTCCTCTCCCCCCTCTTCTTTCAGAGCACTGGCTCTCCAGCCCCAAGAGGAGAGCAGGAGGGAGGAGGAGGTGTCAGGAGAGGGACAGGTTCTTGGTGCTGCACCTTTGAGAACTTCCTAGTAAGGACTGGTGGGGTGGCGTTTGGGAACTTGCGTCCCCTAGATACATTTACTGGCCTGCTCTTGTGACTTTGGGGAAAAGACGATTCTGGGTCTTTCTCCTTGATTTCCTGTCTCAGTTACAAACTCCTGGGGCTTTCTGGAGAGGTGTGCAGAAGACATATAAAAAAAAAAAAAAAAACCTGCGGCAACTCCTCAATGATTATTATGAACAACTGTGAGAGAGACAGGCCTACATGGAGAAATCTGAGGGCAACAGAGAGCGCCCCATATTTTCTCACAGACCCTTCCCAATTCCGTCACCACTGCCAAAACTCTTCCCCCAGAGATCTGGCTGGAGCCCAGAAAAAAAGAAGCATGTGGTTTAAATGATGTTTAAATCAATCTATAAAAGGAAAAAAAAAAAAAGATGAAGCTGGAGAGGACCCAGATGCCAAGGTAGAGAGAGAGCTGCCTGCTCCTGCCCTCTGGATGATATAGGAGACATTGACAAGATGGCTGCCAATTTAAGAAGTCACCAAACCCCAAAAATAACATTACAGCCCCGTCTTTATACTCTCTAATTTAACATGCATGAGAGAATCAATAAACCCTACTTTTTTGGTTTTTTTTAATTTTTTCTCTCATTTGCCTATTTATTTTCCTTTTCTCTTTTGGTTTGTTTTTTCCATTTCCTCCCATGTCTATGAGATGCTTGGATTGCTTTTCCAGGGGCTGGACTGCTTTTACCAAATGGGTTTTCTTTGGAGAATTGGATGCCATCTAATTGGCACCAGCTAGTCACCCATGCCACTATCTTTGGCATCTTGGGGCTTATATGAGACATGAAGCATTGTCTCAGACGTAGCAGGAAAAGAGGAACCCAGTTCCCTTGGCTTCCCTCTTAAGAAAGCACACATTCTGCCTGGAAGTTCAACTGCCAGCCTCTGGCATGAGAGGAAATAGCCCCATCTTGATAGAAGATCTACTGTGAGTTTCATCATGGACTGGAGGAAAACCAGGAAACTGGAAATATTCCTCTGTGGCTTATTTGGCCCCTTGCTGCACTATCCTCACGGCAGCCACCTTGCCTGGCTGAATCCAAATTCCCTAGCTGGCCCTTACTATTTGTCTTTGACAAGTGAATATAAGAGATGGGACATCCATGTGAGATACTCCTAAATGGGAATACAAGGCTCAAGGAGTTTAACTGAATGGCTAATATCTGCCTTCCAAAGGGATCCCACCTTCTGCAGAAGCTGCCCCTTTCCTACTATCTTGACGGTCTGCAGTACGTATCCCTTCATTCGACAAGCACTTATTGAGTGCTTACTGTGTACCAGTCACTAGATTAAAAAAGAAAATAAAAAGATAAAACTTGGGCCCATGAGTTCACATTCTATTGGGAAATGTAAATGTCCATTAGATGCACACTACATTTGTGATCGAGACCTTCCGGATCATACAAGAAATATAGCTGAAACCCAAGGAGCCAGCTAGAAAGAAGCCTTAGATGTTCAATACATTGGGGGCAGAAGATCTGGGATCAAATCAGAATGGAGCCTGAAGGACTGTGGAATCTTGCCTGTCTGGAGTGAGCACTTCCTGCCATTTCTGAAAGTCCCTGTAGGACCAGTTTGCTGGCTGAGCTGTCTGGTGAGGCTGAAGTTTCAGGGCTCTGCAGATCAGGGATATGTGGTGAGCCTCGGCCTAAGTGTTTGCTCTTCAGATTCCTAGGTAGCACAAGACTTGATCAGAGTCTATAAGCATACTAACCTGGATCACTCTGTTCCACCTAACCTACGAGTAGATGCATCTGAATCTTCATGTCAGAGTATTTTCATTTAGGTCCACGAGATGGCCCAGATAGCCCCCAAGAAATCTTCTGTATTCATCTGATAGCTTCCAGAAATGACAGGGTCCTCCATGCTAGAGACTATTATTGCTATTGCTGCTAATTCCATGAGTTGTGAAGAACCCCAACCAACTCAGCTGTAAAATATGCAATCATACGGTGGGAAGAGGCTCTTGGTCCAAGGATGGTGCTGAAATCACTGCCTTAAGGTCTCCGCTGTGCAGAATGAGGAGGCCCCAGAGCTAGGTGTTCTAACGTAGAAGGAAGGGAAGACTGGATGGGCCTTCTTTGGACCTATATCTCTTCTGAACCCTATCCTAAGCTCCAGTCCTGTGGCAAAGCTCAGACTTTTAATGCCATCTTAATCTGATGGTTGAGCCCTTAACTCTATTTTCTGGTGCTGCCCAGCCAGTGCCTTCTGATACGGATGTTACTGGCTACTTGAGAAAAAGGAGAGGGGAGAATACCTTCTTCTATTCCAACTGCCTCAGACCCCCCCACAAAGGAATTCTCGTCTCTTGTAATTGTGGATACCACCGTGAATTTTATTTGGATCCTCAGCAGGTTGACTCTGGAGGTCTCTCATGCTGTGACTTTTCGTTTCTTTTCCTGGGATCCACCACCCTCTACTCTCGGTTGACTGCTGCATTTCGCCCAGGTCTCCAGTTGCTTTCCTCCAGAAAGTGTGTTCACATCTTGTGAGGTGGTGTTGCAGCCTCAGTTTTCCCTCTGGAGACTGGCACCCTGTTTACAGTTGCACACCTGGGCCTCTCACTGTGGGGATCAATCTTCTCATAAAGGAATCATGGTTATGTGGCAACTGCAGAAGGTTGAGCCTCCTCATGGTGCTATAACCCCTTGGGACGCTCATCCAGACTTCTCTGAAGCAGAAAACCTGAATCCCCCCCACACACACACTGCCCTAGAATTTATGGCAAAAGCAAATCCACAGCATTCTCTCCTACCTACACTTCTTGGCTGAGACTATTGGAATCCTTCAAAAAAGAAACGCTGGGTCCCATCGCTAATCTCAACCCTCAGATAACCTTCAGAAGATTCTAGCCTAAGACTGGAATTTAGGCTATACCCTTCCTCTCCAACTCTGCAACTCCATCCCTCATCAAAGCTGGCTAGTAAATGACATGGTTCAATATCCAACATCAACCTATGGGGAGTGCCACAAGTCCAGGCGAGGCTCCTCAGCAGAGTCCCTCTCGTTTCTGGATGAAGAAGACCAAGTTTTGTCCACTGTATTTGTTTTTCCATCCCTGCCTAAGCACTAAAAATAAAATACTAGGTAATTGGAGGCTAATATGGGACCTGGTGTATGTACGCATATCTCTCTCTCTCTGTCTCTTTCTGTCCCTCTCTCTTGAGTTTGCTGTTTCCTATCTTCCGAGGCTTCACTAAGTAATTTTTTTAAATCTACACTTTGTGGCTGCTCTACGGTGCTTATCCCTATCTTTATGTAAACTCTTATACCAATGTCTTTTTTATGTAGTTTAACCATTGGGAAGCTAGAGGCTGGCAGGGAAGAAGAATTTGCTAAAAGTTCATGGGGGGACCCTATAATGAAGTCCTTATTGGTTGGTATGCGAGGTTTTGATCTTGAACTACCAACCTTTCCGCTAACCAATCCATATTACTTAAGGATTTAAGACAAAATAGTGACTTTTTTTCTTTTTCATTTCTTGCCTTCTGGCTTTCCTGGCTTGCAAGACTCCAAGTGGACCTAATCTCTCCATCTCTTCATTTCTAGCTCCCGAAGACAAAGGAATACCCGTTTTCAGTGGTCTAAGAGATAAGTCTATTTCCTGTAATGTTCCAAAAGAGTAGGAAGGGAGAAGTGATAGCCTGCTGTTTCTCAAAAACACCTCACACCATCACCTGAGAAGGTGCCCATATACAGAAACCCTGCATATATATGTGAAATTTGCCTCCAAACAAGGGAAAAAGAATAGGGCCCAGTCCTGAAAACTGGGATCAGGAAGACAAGCTACATGAGACCTTAAGGGTTCTTTATTGCAGTGTTTGAGAGGGGAAGTTGTCCTAATCACACGTTTAACACAGCTTTCAAGTGTTGAGGTAACCGGGATCACCAAACGTAGCTCCTCGTCAAGCTTCATTCTGTCTTCCCTTAGTGGATGCTAGATAAGCTGTGGCTAGTAGGCCAACACCAGGGATGCCATCAAATGTGCTCTTGCAGAGGGTTTATCAGTGGCAACAGATACACTAATGAAATGCTGGTACACTCATGATGACAGTAATAACTGATTCACAGCCCCACTGAGGATGCCATAAGTAATAAAACGATCTTAGAGACACTCTGTTCCTGAAGGCTAAAGCCTGAAGATACTGCCCTTTATAATCCAATCAGCCTTATATATTCATGAGCCCTCAATCACTCCAACCAGCAGGGATACATGGGGCCACCAACCTGACTCTCCCCCCAATGCCAGGGTGCACGTGTGCACGTCTGCCCAGCCAGGACCAGCCACGGACCCTGGGAAAGGTGGAAGTAAACTAGAAGGTGGTAAAGTCCTGAAGTAAAGAAACAGTCAAAGTTTGGAAGCTGCAGGGAGACCAAGACAATTGAAAATTAACCCTAGGTCCTCTCAGCTTGATGTTTTGACCATCGTTCTTAATGACTGTGCCATGGAGAATTTACTGTGGCAAGGGTGGTCATGATGACAAGTGAACCTCTGGTTCACTGACTCAACCCTTTTCATTTCTCAAAGCAGCAGTTTTCAAAGTGTGGTCCCAAATCAGCAGCATCTGGGAATGTGTTAAAAATAATATTCTCAGGCCCCATCCCAGACCTACTGGAACAGCAACTCTGGGAATAGGACCAAGGAATCTGTGTTTTAACAAACCTTCCCAGTGATTCTGACGCACACTAAGATTGAGATTCACTGTTTTAGAGGGAAAGCCAACTATCAGTCCCAACACTGAGGGGCTTTCAGACCAAAACTAAAGAAGGTCCCAGGTGACAACTCAGACATCATAATTAATTTCAAAGTTGCCTTTTTCATGCTTGTGTTTGTTTTTCATCTTATTTTAACAAAGAAAAGATAGGTGTGCTTCAGGGCAGAAGTTAGGAGAGTGTGTCTTTCCTAGTTGAACACAACCATCGGTGAAAAATCTCACACCTCTGAAATGTCTACCTGGCAAACTAAAGGGCTTCAACAGAGAAAAGTAGTTGGAAGTCTCTTCCAGATTGCTCTTCTCTTGGGTTATATGTGTCTGCTCTGAACCTTTTTCTGATTATGTAATAAGATGCAAAAAGTAAAAAAACAAACAAAAATCTAATTTGTATTTCCATGACAACTTGTTCTCCCAGAATCGTAGCAACCTCTCTCTCCTTTATTTGAGCTATAAAAGGCACCACTGGGCCTGAGAACCTGGCTTCCCCAAGGCAACTAACAGCAGTGCTTCAGTATCCCAGGGAGGCCCCTACTCCAGGCTCCGCTCAGCTCACAAGCAAGTTCAGCATGAGGAAGACACAGTACTAGGCACCTAGGTCCTTGGGCTCAGCCCTTCCCCACACCAGGACCTGGATACAGAACTACTCAGTCAAGGGGAGACAATAGAATCCTTTTTGGAAAATTACGACAGAAGCTTTCTATCTCTCCAAACTCACAGATTCAGGCTGATGGGGCCAGGGGGGAGAATGGGCTATTTAGAACTGGTTTTGTCTCAAGTTTGCAAATTTTCCCCAGTAGAGAGCTTCTGGGTAAAGGACAGAGATACACTAGTACTAGGCCTCCTGAGCTCCAAAACTAAGCATCTGGAAGAAGAAATAAAGCCTGGGGAAGGCGAGTGTAAAATGATTGCACTAAATCACCCCTTCGGTCCCCAGAAGGCTGATAGCAGGGCCTTTGGTTATTTTCCCCTGTAGGGGCTTCCTGCTTTCCTGCCATTTCTCTGAGGCTGAAGATGGATAAGACAAGAACTCCCACATCCCAGCCAGTCTCTAGGCTACTGCTGTGCAGTGGCCTCTCACTTCCTAATGTTGGTGTGTTTTGTTTTGTTTTGAAGAAAACTATCTTTTTTTGATGAATTCCAACCCCCCACTAGACTTCTCTCCTCTGTCCCCCTCCACATCCTGTTTTAGGCAGCACTGTTTCCAGGATGGAGTCTGTGTTTGTCAAATGCGTGGTGTTCCTCAGGTGGGGGGTGGGCAGGAAGTGTTGCAACACTTCTTTTAATTTATTGGGTGCAAAACCCCAAACCAGGATACATGTGTGTCTTTGTGTCTATGTTTTCTCTCATTCGACCCCCCTCCGCTCTTTCACCCTGTGCCCTTTTATATATAATGTTGAGAAAGCAAAAACTGAATCCGGAGAGCAAATCTTTGTAAATAGTTGCGGTAACAATCATGAAGAGAGCTGGGCTGTCCCCTCAGTAATTCATTTTAAATAAATTGGTTGACAATTAAATCCATGCCAGGGTCAGTTGAAGAGGCCTTCCTCCATCACCCCCAGAGGCCCTCTGTCAATCAGGCATGTCTCCTCCCAGCAAGATTCATCTGTTTGATGCCGTTTGCGTTTCAATAAAGTTATTTCCTGTATTGTCCACTGGTTCTCTCTAGCTCCCTCTCTGCCTGGTCTCCGTCTCCATATTTCTTGTGGCCCATTCCTTGATCTGGAAAGTGAGACTCCAGTCATTTACCTAATGCAGAAGTAAAACCCACTTGCCTGGAAATGGTTGAGGGAATCGGGGGCGGGGGTACGGGGCGGGGGGGTCCCCTGTCTGTACATTGTAGACATAGTATAGTATACATCACCAGAACTCAAAAAGGTGAAGCCCAAAAGTCAGGGTCCTCAAGTCCTCTATCTACTGCCACAATGGCTGAAAACATACCACCCCCTGGACTTGCCTTAATTTTCTTCTTGGGGTAAACATAAATTAACCTATAAGAAAAGGGCTGGTCTAATGAATTCAGCTTCTCCTGGCCACTAAAAGAAGGGAAATAAGAAGTCCTACTATTCCCCATTGTGGAACAGAAGAGTCCAAAGCGCAATCTTTTTCCTATGAGATTGAACACCCATCTCTGCCCTCGAACGTGAGAGGTGTGTTTAGAGCTTCCTCGAAATTAATCGAGGAATCATTCTTTGGAGAGAATCCCCAGATGAGGATTGTTATCAGTTTGGCATCTACACAAATGCTAACTGGTTTCTTTTGCTACTTGGGAATGAGTCATGGTTCCTAGAAACCATTTCTAAGGCACTAAAGACCTGAAGAGCTTACTGAGAAATACCCAACCCCAACAACCTATCCCATGCCATTCCTTCTACCACTACATCCTTGCCGCTCTGCCTTACATTTTTAACCCTTCTTGTGAATCCTCTCCACTGCTCCGGTATTTAGGACTGTTGCTATCCCTCTAGGCCATTTCCTATGGCCAGCCGCCAGATAACCACATAACCTATTCTTGTCTCTTCCACCCCCTTAACTGTCCAGCCATAATTTCTCTGGGGGAAAAATTAAAAAATAAATAAAAAACAATCTCAGCTAATAGGATTCATTCTCAAATAGTCATGTAAATACTCAAGGAAATAGCCTTTCGAAGGTGCTTCCTCCTGGCCAGCACACTTTCCAGTTTTGAGGTTGGGCTAATGTAGGCTGGAAAACCAAGGCACTGGCCCTTCTAGGAGCCCTAGTGGTGCAGTGGTTGAGAGCTCAGCTGCTAACCAGAACATCCACAACTGGAATCCACTAGGCGTTCCTTGGAAACCCTGTGGGGGCAGTTCTACTGTTCTACAGGGTCGCAATGAGTTGGCTTCGGGCCTTTCTAAGGTGGCCAGCCTCCGCGGCCCAGTCGCCCTTAGTTTCTTTTTTTCCTAACCTTTGGGTTCCTAAGGCTAAGAGATGAAGAACCAACGTTTTTTAAGTGTTAGGGGGAAAAAATGTTTGGTTTAAAATAGGACCTATATCCGATCCAGACCCTTCTCCTTAAAGCCCTCTCCATCTCTCCATCCATCCCCACTCCGCCTCCTCTATCCACGAATCGAAAGTCAGATACCGCTTTTTCCCAGGTAGGCTGCTAGCTTACCAGGCGACTTTAGGAAAGCCCCCTAAACCTCTCAGGAACTCGGTTTCTACATAAACCTGAAGCGATGCTTAAGAAAAAAGGTGCAGGTTCCGCTCAGGCGGCAGGAGGCGCTGTCTCGGGAGGCCTAGGCCCATTCCCCGCCTCCTTCCCGCTCCCGTCTGACTCTGGTGCGCAGGCGCGGCTTCGCAGATTGGCCGCGCGCGGGAGCCGTCATTCGGTGGCGGGTCCCGACCTCGGGGCTGGCGGGCTGAAGGGAGGGAAGATGGCGGCAGCAGCGGCGGCTGGTGCGGCCTCAGGACTGCCGGGTCCAGTGGCACAAGGATTGAAGGAGGCGTTGGTGGATACGCTCACCGGGATCCTCTCCCCAGTGCAGGAGGTGCGGGCGGCTGCGGAGGAACAGATTAAGGTGCTGGAGGTGACGGAGGGTGAGTGAGGCGGGACCGGAATGAGGATGGCTCGGACCTGGGCCGGCCGCACAATTCGCTGACCGCAGCTCTGGGTCGCCTGGGGTCATGGGGAGCCTGAGCCAGTGGGTGTCCGGCCGCCGAGGCTCAGCAGGCGGGAGTGGGGCAGGAAGCGAAGGGTTGGTGTCTCTGGTGGCTGTGAAAGTCCCAGGGAGAAAAGGAAAGGCGCGCCTGAAGGAGAGGGTCGGGGGAGGTGGAGCCTCGTGGGGGAGGGTTTGGGTGGAGACCTGAAAAGAGATGGAGCCTGGGATCTGCAGAGGACCGAGGTGGAGCTGGACTTGATGCTGTTGGAGGAAGTCGCGCGGTTCTGGAAATATTTTTGAATTTAGCACCGGGGTCTTTTGCATTCCCTTCACTTCGGTTGTACGAGGATGAGAGTAGGGGGAGCTTGCAGTAGAAGTGGCAAGAGCGTAGGGTCTTGAGAAGGCGGCTATCCGCCTAGTAGATAACCTCAAACAAGTTTCTGCCTCCGAGTTATAAACCTAGCTGGTGTTTATCCTCTTGGTGTTTTCCCAGAAATTAAATTAAATGCATATGCAACTGCTTCACCTTCCTGACCCTGCTGTCCGTTTATTTTTAAGATAATTTGCATTTATTAAATACCTCTGTGTGCATGCTTATTTGGAGAAACTGTTCAGCCTTTGTTTCTCTGTCCCCATTCTCCTATTATATGTCTTAAAGTGATGAAAAAGAATAAAATAAAGTATTGGTTTCAGATTTTCTATCAGTTTGCTGTTGAGCGGGCCTTTGATTATCCTTTGTCTTTGCTTCTCTGTCCCCATCCTCCTATCATATGCTTTAAAGTGATGGAGAAGAAAATAAACTATTGCTTTCAGATTTTCTGTCAATTTTCTGCTAAGTGCGCCTTTCACCAGGCCCACTATGGCCACTTTACAAAGAAAATTTGATCCTGGAACTTAAGAAGAGAGAGAGTCTTCTCGATGTTTATGTAAGGAATGTACCTGATCTGTCAGGGCTTCACTGGAACTCCAAACCCTCAGAATCCCTCAGCTGGACATAATGTTTCCACCATCTCTTAAAAACCTCTCCTGAGATATGGGGAGCGGTCCATGGGCAGACCAGTCAAACTCAAAACCTTGGGTTGGCTTTCCTACTGAATTTATGATTCTTTGGAAAAGAATTTAAGACAGTTCTCCCTTTAATTTAATCTTGTATTCCCTCACAAGATAAGAGAGATGTTGGAAATGAATTTTTCTCTATTTGAAATACATTGAGATTTGGAATCTAACAGGCTAAGGACCATTTTGAATTGTAAGAGTCATTGTTCTATAAAATGTCAAGCCCTACTGGAGGAGGAACTATTGGGTGGGAGAAAGTTGTCTGAGAGCCATGCATAGACTGATCTGAAGGAGTTTTTATAGCCTCGTAGGTAAAATTCCTTTGTTCATATTAACATCTGTGCCTTCCTTTGATATGAAGGAGGAAAAATGACAAAGCAAAGGAGCCTAATCACATTCAAGTTACTGTTTGAATAAAGCTGAGGGCTTGATATAAATTGGTCCTAACTGAACGTTCCTGGAATGATCTGTAAGGTTCCTGGTGCCCTGAATGTATGTCTGACACCTTCATGTGAAAGGTGCACCATGGCTCAAGTTTAAGCTGTCCAGCAACTCCAGTTCAGCCTCTGATTCCTTCAACTTAGTCAAATGCTGTAGTCTCAGCTGGGCAAAGTCAATTACCAACTTCTTGAGATCTTTTTGAAGTTCTGGTCTCTCACTTTTTTCATCTTTTTGTGGCTTAAAACCAAAAATTAAACTTCAAAAGTACAGAGTTTTGATTTGATCTAGGCTACTAATGGGAATAGATTGATCCCCTGCCCCCATAACCTGCTGTTAATATGCTGTCACACATGTTGTGAGATGTATGGAAAGGCTTTGATATGGTGACTGATATTGGTGGTCTAGCAATGAGGCATATAATTCACAGGTTTTGAATGTGATGTCCAGGACTAGATCAAGTCCCTGCAGTTCAGTGCTTTGGACCCTTTGGAGGCTATTCATGTCTTTGAAATGGTCTGGCTCATTTTCCTTATTAAAAAAATTATAGAAATTCACTCCCTTCTCTACTTATTTTTAGGCACAGGGTGGTGACCAATTCTTCAGGTATAATATCCTCTTCTTTCTACCTCTTATGACCTTTAATAAGTTATCTTTTGCCATTGAGTCCAGAGTATGTCCTATCTTACATTTTGTCTGAATTAGGTGTTTTCTCAGTGTGGTGTAGTATTTTCTTTTCCACCAGCCATTACTCTGCTTTAAATGAAAATATAGCACCTGGCTCCCAGCCAGGATTTGGCCAAGTATCTGGCCAGATGAAACTGACAGGACATTGATCCTGTATTAGAAGAGACCATGGTGAGGACTCAAAAATGAATGAACAAATCGTTTAGTGCTCTTTTGGAGGTGCTTTGCAGGGTAATTTTAGCTTTATCCTAGTAGAAGGAACCTTGCTTTCTGGTCCTAGGAAGCACTGTTTCTTAAAATTTTATGTTAATGAGAAGCCTGAGATTAGTGTCTATTATTATATGTATTCTTGTAATCTTTTTATTCTTCTTTTGGTTCCATAGAACCCAGGGTCGGGTGACAACCAGATCTGGTTGTTTCTAGTCCCTCTGTTCTCTAAAATAACCACGCTGTCTTGAGAGCCATTTATTATCACCTTACATGGGAGACTGATCCCACCAGGTCTTTAAGAGTAACCAGTCTGCTCCCTTTGACAAAGATGTGTGCTGTCTTCCTTGGCTGCCAGGTAATGACCCCTAGTCTTGAAGATTAAGTGGAAGAATCTCTAATTTGTAGGGAAAGGGCACAGGTCAGTTGTCAGCTCCCTGTTAAATGGATAAACACAAAAGGTTGATCAGATTCTGCCCTAGAGGAGATTTTAAAAACCAGTTATCTTAGACAATGGAAGTTGCTGGAGCCCAAAGTACATCTTGGTCATTTAAGTCTGCTGGCTGACATTTTCAGAGAAGTAACTTCCCTATAATTATTTGTCATGTTTTTCCAGGATGGCATATCTCTTAAGAAAGTGAGTATGTGAGAGAATCAAGAGAGATTGCTTCATCAGTCTGGTGGTGTCTTGGAAAGATTTACTGTGTTTCCCTACTGTCTTGAAATCTGGGAAAAATCCAGCAAACCTTTCTGAGTAGTTGAAGCCCATTGAATTAATTAATTGAATTAATTAATCAGGATTGATTAGAGAAGGAAAGGTGCTGGCAACCTTCTTCATACAGCACTCCCATCCAGAGTTGCGAAGCACAGTGTTTGACAGTTTGGACACTCCTGTGCTCTACAGTCTTCCAGCAGATAATTGGTAGCCTTTCAGCTTTCTTAGAATTCAGATTTTGAATTTGATCAGCAGGGTTTGCAGGAATTTAGTTACACCTTAAAAATAAAAAACTTCTCAATCTGTTAAAGCTTTCTTCTAATTGCATTTTATTTAAGAGGCAGGGTCATAGCAAACATTTTGTAAATAGAGTACTGAAGAACACTCAGCTTCATCCACTCTTTTTCATCTAACTTGTGGTAAGATCATGGCTCCTGCAAATATCAGTTCTTTATTTTTAATGTATTTATGGTTTAATTTTTTATATCTTAGAATGAAGTCTTTTTTCCTTCTTTTTTTCCTCTTCTGTCTCTACTTTCCGCTACAAGCACCTGAGTGGTGGAATGATCTAATTCTTCAGGCCAGCGTAGCACAGACTTTTTATACCTAGATTTAGACTCTGGGCCTTTTTCTTCTCTTCCTTATTTCTTTCTATCTATTAGAACTAAAGGCATCTTTCCCCATCATTTGGCCTTGACTTAGTCTTTTCTGTCTTGCTGTCAGCAGATATGTCACAGAAAATACATTTTTTTTCTTTCTTTCCACCACCATTATATTGACCTGGGGTGGGGGGAAGTTTCTCTCTCACTTTTTCTGGCATTCGGATGCTACTCAGATACCTGTGTTGATTCCTCCATCTTAGATGCCTAGACCGATGATCCTGCTGGCTGGAAGTTTGATTTCTGGTTCTCATGGGCACTTTTCTGGCTCTCTTGCAGTATAGCATAAACACTGTCCACCTGCGAAGGGAACCCCTCAAGGATCCAGACGCACTCCTGGGCATGTGGCGGGCACTGAGCCGAGCTGAAGGCGGCCACGCTCGGAAAAAGGCCAGTGGTGGAGTTTTCTTTTTCCTTTCAGCTGTGGTTTTGTGATGCTTACCAACCCCCATGAGAAAAGGACCTCTGGACCTCTCCAGAGCTCTGCTTGGAGCTGCCTCCTTTCCCAAACAATCCCTGTTCACAGTTCTTCCTGCTAGTAGCCTCCTAAGCCCTGACTGTAAAAGCATTGCTCGTAGTCTCTAGTGCACCCTTAAGATCAGTAGTGTGTATTTCTTAACTTGTCCTTTATTCTCCATGCTCTCTTTTTGGATTTTCCCAGCTAAGCCAAGTTTTAGATAGATGTTTTTGCCAAGTGGGCTGAAAGAGAAAAGGGAGCAAGGATATGAGAGTGGACCAAAAGTCTAAAAGACTAGAGAATGCATTAAAGAGGAGTGAGGGCAAAGGATTTTTTAGAAAGGAAATCAGGATACCATTGATCATTTTGGATTGGACTAAAAGGTATCTAGAGTCAGCGGGAAAATCCAGATTAACAGAATGGGTCTATCCTGATTTCACCTTAGGAAAAGGAACTAGAGAAATCAAATTTCCCGATAAAAACGGCTTTAGAAAACAAACTTCATACACTTGGGAGTGTTCTCCTTTGGCTTAACTCTATGGATTGAATCACAGTTTAACCTGGATTGGTCTTTTCCAAACAAGACAAAATAAAACAACTATATATATAGGCTGTGTCTCTTGTATTTTCCCTACTTAATCATCCCAAAGTAAGTTATGTTTTCTAGAGAAATTACATTAAAGACACCCATCAGTAAGACTGGAAAGCCCTCAACACATACACACTAGGATATACAAAAGTGCTTTTTTACAGATATACTTGGTTGTATTCCTTCAAAAAATATTATATATGTCTGTTAAGTGACGATATATCTATAAATAGGGTTTTTACTATTTAGCAGGAGTCAGCAGTGAATGAATAGGAGCAGTTGTGTTGATGACGTTTAAAAATAAGTCAAAGAACTTTAGGATTTTTTGGGGGGGTTCCTTCTGTGCATATAGCATAGAGTTCACCATATGCCATATCATCACTGTCACTCCTAAGAAACAATTCTTCATACAGTTTTAAGTAAACCAAAGTTTTATGGATGTGAAACTCTTCTATGATTACTAATATCCTTGTATTTCTAAAGGGTATGTGGTCTAAACAGAATAAATTGGGTTAAATAAAATAGTAATTGAAATTTTCCCTCTCCCTATAACTTGATGCAGATTAGTTCTTTGTGAAATTTTTGTGTTCCTGAACCAGATTTGATTATTTGATCTCTGTTTTTGAAGCTCTGGAAGCCTGTAGAGAAGAAAATCTATTCTTTCCACCCATTCTATTTTAAAATTTGTTTTTACTTGACGACGATATTCTTAGAAGATTTTCTTTCCCACAGGCTTTTGAGAAGGAATTTGAGTTACTCATACTTTTCAGCTTCTTCTTTCCTATGTGGAGGAAGTAAACTTGAAGAGAAAATCCATTTTAGGATGCTTGTTGTAGGTACAGATGCGCTGGGCTCCACACGGTTCTTAATCTTCCGGTAATCTCTTGTTCTCACCATCCCTTAGAGTCTCAGTGATGTGTGAACCAAGGGGGTTAGTAGAAATTAGAGTGTGATCTTCGATAGATTACTAGATAAGATTAATTTATTGGTTGTATTAAAGTGAAGAATTCCCAGCTATTGTGACCATCACCAGAGTGCTACCTTCTTCTAGAATAGACAGAAAAAAATGTGTTCACACTAACCTTTTCCCTGAAAAGAGTAGACTTGAATTTCTCAGGATGATGAGAAAGGACTTCCAAACTCTGGCAGGACCAATGTGTAAAATTTACTTGATCTTCATGCTCTGATGAGTCTTCTGATTGGTGCCAGTGTGGAATAATGGAAAATGCGTGATCCCTTTTACCTTTTGTGAGCCTGAGTATTACCCTACCTGTAAGAATGTCAGTATTTTCACTGGAAGGATAATTCTTTAGATTCATTTAAGCGTTATAGTTCAGCTTGTTTCAGACTCTTGTCAAAAAGTCTCATTCCTCAGTATCTTTTTCACACTGAATGACTGAAGATTTTATTCATCTTGACCTCATTTTGAAGTGGTGATCCGAAAATTGTGCCCTTGCAAAGAACATTAAATCCACACCATAGTGGCCTTAAAATATTGTGTGGCCCAGGTAATATAGATCCCTGAGGAGAAGTCACGTAAGGCACACCAAAATTGTTTGGCTATGTCCAGGAAGGACGAGCCTGTGTAGACAGTGACATTCTAGGCAGACTTGGAGCCAGGAGGATGGATGGCATCCATTATCACACTAAGTATCTGAGGTCAAAGAAAAGTGTGTGGGTGCCCTTGCAAGTGCACGTTCTCCTTCTTCCTTCTTTAAATAAATTTCACACACGTGTTTTAGAGTACTTTTTCCCATTAAACTTGAACATTCTTATCAAAGAGAATCTTCCTAAATTATATATGACTCATCTTTGTTTTAGAATCAGCTCTGAAAGTTGACTTCCAGCCCTTGGGTTGTTGATATCTATTATTTCGTCTGTCCTTAAAATGAGTTTTACAAACTTACCAGTGTTAGAAATGTAAAATGTTTGAACTAACTAAACTAATGCTAGGAATTAGAGTGGATTTCAGTATATTGGGGACAGTTATGCAGATTTCAGGTGTTTGTCTGTGATTTAATCATTTAATAAATGTTTTTTAAAAGAATGTGGCTTCTTTTGCAGTGGTCTTATAAAAATTACCCTTCTTTTCTTAGTCAAGAGCCCTGGTGGCTGAGTGGTTAAGTGCATGGCTACTAACCAAAAGGCCAGTGGTTCAAACCTGCCGGCCACTCAGTGGGAAAAAGATGTGGCAGTCTGCTTCTGTAAAGATTACAGCCTTGGAAACTCTACGGGGCAGTTCTACTCTGTCTTGTAGGGTCCTTATGAGTCAGAATCGACTTGATGGCAACAGGTTTGGGGTGTTTTGTTTGTTTTCTTAGGTGCCATAGGAATGTATCAAAAATTACAGCTTAAACTGGGGGAGTAATAAGAATGGGTTAAGAATCTCGCTAGCAAGCGGCAATCTAAGATGCATCAATTGGTCTCAACCCACCTGGACCAAAGGAGAATGAAGAACACCAAGGACACAAGGTAATTATGAGCCCAAGAGACAGAAAGGGCCACATAAACCAGAGACTACATCAGCCTGAGACCAGAAGAACTAGATGGTATGGTGCCCAGTGACAACGATGATAGCCCTGACAGGGAACATAACAGAGAACCCCTGAGGGAGCAGGAGAGCAGTGGGATGCAGACCCCAAATTCTCGTAAAAAGACCAGACTTAATGATCTGACTGAGACTAGAAGCACCCCGGTGGTCATAGCCCCCAGACCTTCTGTTGGTCCAGGACAGGAACCATTCCCAAAGCCAACTCTTCAAACAGGGATTAGACTGGACAATGGGATAGAAAAAGACACTGGTGAAGAATGAGCTTCTTGGATCAAGTAGACACTTGAGACTATGTTGGCATCTCCTATCTGGAGGGGAGATGAGAGGGTAGAGGGGATTAGAAGCTGGCAGAATGGACACTAAAAGAGAGAGTGGAGGGAAGGAGTGTGCTGTCTCATGAGGGGGAGAACAATTAGGAGTATATAGCAAGGTGTGTATAAATGTTTGTATGAGAGACTGACTTCATTTGTAAACGTTCACAATAAACATTTTTAAAAAGGGGGTTAAGAACCTAAGAAGTCAATAAAGTAGCAGGACATGAAATTAAAATATAAAAAACAGGCTTCGTAAACAATGAAAAGTTAGAGGACATAATAGGAAAAAAAACAGTTACAATAACAATAAAAAGGATTAAGTACTCAGGAATAAAGTTAACAGGAAATGAGCAAAAACCTGTTTACACTGCTTATAAAAAGACTTTTTATCAAAAGAGTTAAAAAAAAAAAAAAAACCTGTAGACTGGGAAAAAATCTTTGGGAACAACATATCCAATAAGGGCCTAATCTCTAAAATATATAGAAAACTTCAGCAACTCAACAACAAAAAAGACAACCCAATTGAAAAATCAACCCAATCAAAACTGCAATGAGATACCATCTTACTCCTGCTAAAATGGCACCAATTTAAAAAAAAAAAAACAGAAAACAACAAATGCTGGCGAGGGGGTGGGGAGATTGGAACTCTGGTAGAATTGTAAAACAGTACAACCGCTATGGAAAACAGTAAGGCACATTCTCAAAAATCTAGAAATAGAACTACTTTATCATTCAGCAATCCCACTTCTAGATACATACCCTAGAGCTCTAATACTAAAGGCATAAACAGACATATACACACCTGTGTCCACTGCAGCACTATCCGCAATATCAAAAAGATGGAAACAACCTAAATGCCTGTCAGCAGATGAAAGAATAAACAAAATGTGGTACGCGTAGAATGCTATGCAGCCATAAAGAATAATGATGAGTTCTCAAAATAGGTAATAACGTGGATGAATCTGGAGGATATTATGCTGAGTGAAATAAGTCAATCACAAAAGGACGAATAGTGTATGATCTCACTTTTATAAAAAGACAAGAGTAGGTACACATACAGAAACCACTGTTCATCGATGGTTACCAGGAATGGGAGGCAGAACCACTCTCCAGATAGTAGACACTTGTTATTTTCGGTGATGGGAAAGGTAACACTGAATGTGGGCGAAGTGTGCACAACTTGACCAAGGTAAATAATGTCATTAAGAAGTACACAAGATAATATCATCTAAAAGACTAAAATACTTAGGAATAAACCTAACTAGGGATGTAAAGGACTTTTGCAATGAAAAGTATAAAACACTGCTGTAGGAGACTATGACAGACCTATTTAAATGGAAAGGTATCCCATGCTTCTGGATTACAATACTTAATGTTGTAAAAATGTCAATACTGCTGAAAGTGATCTACGGGTCAGTGCAATCCCAGTCAAAATTCCAACAGCATATATTACATAAATGGAAAACTTAATCCTCTACTTTATATGGAAAGGCAAGAGACTCCAAATAGCCAAAACAATTTTGAAGAACAAAGTCGAAGGTCCTACACTTCCTGATATCAAAACTAACTATACAGCTACAGTAATCAAAACAGCCTCGTACTGGTTTAACAACAGATACATACACCAGTGGAACAGAATTGAGAACCCAGAAGTAGATCTATACATTTGTGGAGAACTGATTTTCAACATGGGTGCTAAGCCTGTCCAAGGGGTAGGAACAGTCTTTTCAACAAATGGTGCTGGGAAAATTGGATTTTCACATGGAGAAAACTGAAGCAGGAGCCATACCTCACGCCATACACAAAAACTAATGCAAAATGGATCAAAGGCCTAAATGTAAAATCTGAAACCATGAAGAACCTGGAAAAAAATATATGAAAGAAGCTGTGAGACCTAATATTTTTTAATGATAGATTGTCAAGTACAACAACAAATGCACGAGCAGCAGAAGATGAAGTAGACAACTGGGACTTTATAAAAGTTAAAAACTTGTATTCATCAAAGACTTTATCAAAAAGTGAAAAGACAACCTACAGACTGAGAAAAAGTCTTTGGGAATCATATATCCAGCAAAGATCTAATACCCAAAATATACATAAAACTTCTACAACTTAAAGACAAAAGACAAATAATCCAGTCAAAAAATGGGCAAAAGACATGAATAGACTTCACCAAAGAAGATATTTAACTGGCCAACAAAACAAAAAATAATAATGCTCATCATTATTAGAGATGCAAATTAAAACTACAATGAAATATCACTTCACCCCTACTAGAATGGCAGTGGTCAAAAAAAAAAAACAGAAAATAGCAAATGTTGGGGAGGATGTGGGGAGATCAGAACTCTCATCTGTTGATGGTGGAAATGTAAAAGGGTACAATTATTGTGGAAAATAATATGGCAATTCCTCAGAAAACTAAAACTAGATCTGCCATATGACTCAGCAGTTGCCACTCCTAGGTATATGCCCTACTTGTTGCCATCAAGTCGATTCCGACTCATAGCGACCCCATGGGACAGAGCAGAACTGCTCCATACGTTTTCCGAGGAGCAGCTGGTCGATTCGAACTGCTGACCTTTTGGTTAGCAGCCTTAACTCTTAACCACTGTGCCACCAGGGCTCTGGTATATGCCCTAAAGTGCCCTAGAGACCTAAAAATAGCGACGCGAACAGGCGTATGTACACCTATGTTCACTACAGCACTATTCGCAATAGCTACAAGGTGGAAACAGCACAAGTGCCCATCAACAGTTAAATAAACAAGAAGTGGTACATACATACAATGGAATGTTACTTAACTTTAAAGAGAAATGAAGTTCTGATATATGCTACAACATGGATGAACCTCGAAATCACCATAAGTGAGCAAAAAACTTATTTGAGCAAAATAATCACAAAGGGAAAAATACTTTATAAACTTACCTATATGAAGTGACAAGAATAGGAAAATAGAGAGCAGTGATTATTAGTGGTTATCAGAAACAGGAGGGGGAGGGAGAGAAGGAATCAATTTTTCAGAAATAGTGAATTTTTGTCTATGGTTATGGGAAAATTGGCATCAGCTAAGGGTAATAGTTACTACAGTTTAACAAATGTAACTGATATTGCTAAGATGTACACCAGAAAAAAGGAGAAACGGCAAATACAGTGTTATATATCATTTTAAAACAACAGCAGCCAAAAATAAAGAAGTACAAAAGAATAAGGGATATTTTTGGTAAATGCTATAACATAGAATTTTGTAACAACAACCAAAAATATATGTGTGGTTACACAGGTATGTATACATGTATGTGTATACGTAGATACATGTGTGTATATACATGTGCATGTATAGGTGTGTCTGTAGGCATGTGTGTGTGTGTGTGTATATATATAAATAAAAGCACACAGGGGACACAGTTGTGGATACCTAGACATAACCAAACACCTCGTGAGATTGGTTTACTGAGTTTGAAGGCTTAGGACCGTAGTCACGTGGGACAACTCGGTCAGTTGGCATAATTAGTTCATAAAGCATATGTTCTATATCTAGTTTGGTGAGTAGCGTCTGGGGTCTTAAAAGCTTGTGAGTGGCCGTATAAGATACAGCTATTGGTCTGTACTTGTCAGGAGCAAAAGAGAAAGAAGAAAACCAAAGACTCAGAAACTAGTGTGTAGGACCAACACCTACAGGAACCACGGCCTCCCTCATCTACCCTGAGACCAGAAGAACTACATGATGTTCAGCTACCACTACTGGCTGTTCGTATCAGGAACACAATAGTTAGACCTTGATAGAATAGGAGAAAACTGTAGAACAAAACTCACATTCTTAAAAAGTCTGGGCTTACTGGACTGGTTGAGACTAGAGGAACCCCCAAGACCATCACCCTGAGATACCCTTTAATCTTTGAACTGAAACTACTCCCAGAGGTCACCTTTCAGCTAAATAACAGATTGGCTCATAAAATAAACAGTATCACCCATGAGTACTGTGCCCCTTTAAAAAATCATCTAAATGAGACCAAAGGGTCAACATTTACTCTAAAGCAAAAATTAAAATACCGTATTTTTAAAAACCTATTCAATGAAAAATATTAACTATTCCTGAAAAACCTAAAAGTAGACTTGAAGAAATGTAAAGTCATACCCTATTCTTGAATAGGACAACTGAACATTATAAGTGAGTTAGACAGATTGATTCCAGAGTTCATATGGGGAAAAACAAGCATGAAAGAATAGTCCCAAAAGCACTTAAAAAGGAAAACTATGACAGGACACTAATCTCACCAGATGTTAAAACATTATATAAATCCTCTATAATTAAACATTGTGGTACTGGCACATGAATAGACACAGTAGAGAGTCTAAAAATAGACACAAGTACTTAGAGAAATTAATATATGATAAAGGTGGCATCTCAAATGACTGGGGTAAAAGATGGACTTTTTAATAAGTGGTGTTGAGGCAACTGGTAGCCTTTTGGGAAAAAGTAAAATTGGATCCATACCTCACACCATATACAAAAAATGAGCTCCAAATGGATTAGGAATCAAAATGTGAAAAATTAAACTGCACAAGTATTAGAAGAAATGAGTGAATTTCTCTGTAATATTGATATATGGAAAGGTTTTTAACTGATTCAAAATCCAGAGGCAATAAAAGAAAACGTTGATAAATTTGACTACATAATTTTTGCTTAGCAAAATCACCATATAAAAAGTCAAAAGATAGCTGACAAACTGGGAGAAATTTTTCACAACATATGCCACACACAAGGGTCATATCCTTAATATATAAAGAACTTTAAAAAATTGAGGAATAAAGGACCAAAACCCCAACAGAAAAGTAGGGGAAAGACATGAACAGTTCACCCACTCCTCAGAAAAAAACATAACACCCTGAAGTATACAAAAAATGTTTCCACTCACTTGTGATTAAACCAAAAAAATCAAATCCGTTGCCGTCAAGTTGTTTCCAAGGAACGGCTTTTGGATTCAAACTACCAACCTTCTGGTTAACAGACAAGCTTTTAACCACTGTGCCACCAGATTAGAGAACTACAGATTGAAACAACATTGAGCTACCATTTCTTACCTATAAAACTGGCAGAAATTTAAAAGCGTAACACATCCCGTTGCTGAGGCTGTGGAGAAACAGACACTCTTAGACAGTACTGGTAAGAATACATATTGGTACAGTACTGTGGAGGAATATTGGGCCACACCTAACAGTACAACATACACATTTACCTTTGACTCGGCAGTCTCATCTCTGGGAATCTGCCTGAAAATACACAATGTGAAAATACATGTGTGCAGTTATTCATTGTAACGTTGTTTATAAAAGCAAAATATCAGAAATAGCCAAACTGCCTGTACATAAGAGAGTAGTTGAATAAATCATGGTTCTCCCACACAATGGTATATTATGCAGCTGTAAAAAAAAGAATGAGTGCAGTGATTTGGAATGATTTCCAGGTTATAATGTTAACTGAAAAAAGCAAAATGCAAAAGAGTATAATATACAACTCTTCATGTAAAAAAGAAGGGGATCTGGGGTCTTGAAAGCTGGCAAGTAGCCATCTAAGATGCATCAATTGGTCCCAAACCACATGGAGCAAAGGAAAATAAAGAACACCAAAGACACAGGGAAAATATGAGCCCGAGAGAAATATAAAGGGCCACATAAACCAGAGACTCCATCAGGCTGAGAATGGAGGAACTAGATGGTGCCTGGCTACCACCACCAATAACTGCCCTGACAGAGGACACAACAGAGAATCCCTGATGGAGCAGGAGAAAAGGGATGAAGAACTCAAATTCTAGTGAAAAGACCAGACTTATGGTCTGTCTGAAACTGGAGGGACCCCAGAGGTAACGGCACCCGGACTCTCTCAGCCCAAAGCTAAAGCCATTCCCAAAGCCAACTCTTCAGACAAAGATTAGACTGGACTATAAGACATAAAATTATACTGGTGAGGGGTGTGCTTCTTAGCTCAAGTAGACACATGAGATTATGTGGGCAGCCCCTGTCTGGAGGCTAGATGAGAAGGCAGAGGGGGACAGGAGCTAGTTGAATGGACACGGGAAATACAGGGCGGAGAGAAGGAGTGTGCTGTTGTCACATTGTAGGGAGAGCAACTAGGGTCACATAACATGTGTATAAGTTTTTGTATGAGAAACTGACTTGAATTGTAAACTTTGCCTTAAAGCACAATTTAAAAAAAAAAGAAGGGAATTTAAGAAAATACACGTGTATATATGCATTTGTGCAAAAGAAATACAGGTAGGATAAACCAAAAACTAGAGAAACTAGTTACCTATGTTGGAGTGCATGGGGAAGGGTTGGAAAGAAGAGGTTAATGGAAATAAGTTAATAGGATAAGAGAAGTGACATTTCTTAATGTATGCCTTTTTGTATAGCTTTGACTCTGAGAATTGTAGTAATGTTTCACATACCCCCCCCAAAATAAGTAAATAATGAACATCAGACAAAGTGGAGGGAACCCAAAATGGAATAACGGTAGTAACAAATGAACCAAACTATATTACAAATGAATAACAAAACCGTACTGAGGTGATGGGGAAGGAAAAATACTAACCTTACTAACTTGGGAAAATAGTACTTTGACTACATACCTTAAGGCTAAAGTAAAAAATAACTATACACAAAAATTGTACTCTAGTTAATAAATTTATTCTCAAAAGGATATGGGTTAATAGTTCTATAATTATCTTATATCTATTCTAAGATTGAACAACTAATAAAATTTATTATAAAGAGCCAGGTTTATCAATGTCAGAGAAAGAAGTTACATATAAGGAAGGCGGGAGAGTAGAATGAATCTTGAGGTGTTGGGTTAGCAATGGAGGTATCTGTATGATAGTGTGTAAGAATAGGTTATTATAAAAAAAAAAAACTAAACCCACTGCCATCGAGTCGATTCCGACTCATTATACATATGTGTATTTGCTGAGAGGGCCGAGGAACAGTAATACCCCAGAAGCAGTGAGCAACCCAGTGCCCAAGTCTTGGTTTCTAAATACCGTTCTCTAAAAAAAAGAACCAGGGCTCCTTGGAGAAGTTGATTCCAGGTCTTGAGTAGGGAAACTACAAGGTGAGCCTAGAACATCTTGTGATACCAGAAAATAAGAGCATACTTGAAAAGGATTGGGGGTGTGTCCGAAGTTACAGAGGAGCCAACTGGAAAGAGTTCCCACGGCCAAAGCTGGAACAATTTGAGCAACAAAATAATATTGTATGGAAACCCGTTGAGTAAAATAAATATTCATAAGTCCATACGGGGTATAAAATAAATATGTAAATAAATGAAGAGCTAGTTCTTCCTTCAGAAGAATCTAATTAATAAATGTAGAGGGAATAAAGGAACTACAAAGTCACCGTCAGGCAACCAGTACCGTAATAACTATTGCAGGCAGGGTCCACAAATGGATGCTGAAATCAATGGAGGAACGTGGGAAGAAACAGAATATTACTACAGTCTCAAAGTCTCTTTCCCAAGATTTTTATCAGTTACCCAGGGAAAAACAGCACCTTTACAGTGGAAAAATCCAGCAGACCCCACTTATCAAGTGATCAAAGTTAACATCATCAGTATTAAAATTTATCAACAGAATTACTCTCTAGAAGGACACAGCATCACTTCTCTGATATTCTTGCCAAAAATAACCTCAATCTAATCGGGAGAAAACTTTGGTCAGACCCATGTTCAAACACATTCTACAAAAGAACTGATCAGAACTCATCAAATATGTCATGATCATGAAAGACAAGGAAAATATAAGGAACTGTTACACGTTAGAAAAAACTAAGGAGACGACAACAAAATGCAATGTTGAATCCTGGATTGGATTCTGAAACAAAGAAGACAGTAAGGAAAAAACTGGTGAAATTCTAATCAAGTCTGTAGTTTAGTTAACAGTATTATTGTTCTTAAAAAAATAATAGGTGGCATCAAATCAGTTCCAACTCAGTGACCCTATGTACTACAGAGTGAAACACTGCCCGGTCCTGCAAATATTATTGTACCAAAGTTAATTTCTTCTTTTTGACAATTGAACCACAGGTCATACAAGTTGTTAACATCAGGGAAGCATGGGCGAAGAATAACAATAAACTCTACCGTTCAGCTTTTCGCTAAGTCTAAAAGTTATTTCAAAAAAATTTTTTTTTTAATATGTGTATAGATCATTTTCAATAGTGTTTAACCTGCTTACGGGCTGTGCCTCTTGCAAGACAGATCTGTTCGTTATCATGGCAGTCCATGGTATATTCAACATTCTTCATCAACACCACAATCCAAAGACATCAGTTCTTCTTAGATCTCCCTTATTCATTGTCCAGCTTTTGCATGCACATGAGGGGATTGAAAATGCCGTGACTTGGGTCAGGCGCACCTTAGTCTTCAAGGTGACATCTTTGCTCTTCAGCACTTTAAAGAGGCCTTTTGCAGCAGATTTGTCCAATGCGATGTGTCCTTTGATTTCTTGACTGCTGCTTCCATGAGTGTTGATTGTGGATCCAAGTAAAATGAAATCCTTGACAACTTCAATCTCTTCTCTGTTTATCATGATGTAGCTTATTAGTCCAGTTGTGAGGATGTTTGTTTTCTTTATGTTCAGGTGTAATCCATACCGAAGGCTGTAAATCTTCATCAGTAAGTGCTTCAGGTCCTCTCTACTTTCAGCAAGTAAGGTTGTAGCATCTGCATAATGCAGGTCATTAATGAGTCTTCCTCCAATCCTGATGCCCCATTCTTCTTCATATAGTCCAGCTTCTCAGATTATTTGTTCAGCATACAGATTGAATAAGTATGATGAAAGGATACAATCCTGTTGCACATCTTTCCTGACTTTAAACCATGCAGTATCCCCTTGTTCTGTTCGAACAACTGCCTCTTAATCCATGTACAGGTGCCTCATGAGCACAATTAAGTGTTCTGGAATTCCCATTCTTCACAATTTTATCCGTAATTTGTTACAATCCACACAGTCGAATGCCTTAGCATAGTCAACTTATTGACTACAGAGGTAAACATCTTTCTGGTATTTTCTGCTTTCGGCCATGATCTGTCTGACATCAGCAATGGTAACCCTGGTTCCACATCCTCTTCTGAATCTGGCTCGAACTTCTGGTAGTTCCCTGTTGATACACTGCTGCAGCCGCTTTTAAATGATCTTCAGCAGTTTTACTCGTGTGTGATATTAATGATATTGTTTGATAATTGCCACATTCGGTTGGATAACCTTGGGAATGGGCATAAATATGAATCTGTTCCAGTTAGTTGGCCAGGTAGCTGTCTTCCGGATTTCTTGGCATAGTTGAGTGAGCACTTCCAGCACTGCATCCATTTGCTTAAACATCTCAACTGGTATTCCATGAATTCCTGGAGCCTTGTTTTTTGCCAATGTCTTTAGTGCAGCTTGGACTTCTTCCTCCAGTACCATAGGTTCTTGATCATATGCTACCTCCTTAAATGGTTGAATGTTGACCAGTTCTTTTTGGTACAGTGACTGTGTATTTCTTCCATCTTCTTTTGATCCTTCCTGCATCATTTAATATTTTCCCCGTAGAGTCCTTCAATATTGCAACTCAAGGCTTGAATTTTTTCTTCAGTTCTTTCAGCTTGAGACATGCAGAGTGTGTTTTTCCCTTTTGGTTTTCTGTCTCCAGGTCTTTGCACGTGTTATTATAATATTTTACTTTGTCTTCTCGAGCCGCCCTTTGAAATCCCCTGTTCAGCTCTTTACCTTCATCATTTCTTCTTTTCACTTCAGCTACTCGACATTGAAGAGCAAGTTTCAGAGTCTCTTCTGACATCCATTTTGGTCTTTTCTTTCTTTCCTGTCTTTTTTATGACTTTTTGTTTTTTTCATACATGATGTCATTCCACAATTCGTCTGGTCTTCACTCATTAGTGTTTAACGTGTCAAATCTGTTCTTGAGATGGTCTCTAAATTCAGGTGGGATAGACTCATGGTCAAACTTTGGCTCTCGTGGACTTGTTTTAATTTTCTTCTGTTTCACTTGAACTTGCATATGAGGAACTGATGGTCTGTTCCACAGTCGGCCCCTGGCCTTGTCCTGACTGATGATATTGAGCTTTTCCATCATCTCTTTCCACAGATGTAATCAATTTGATTCCTGTGTTTTCCATCTGGCAAGGTCAGTCACTATTTATGTTGGTGAAAAAAGGTATTTGCAATGAAGTAGTTGTTGGTCTTGCAAAATTCTGTTGTGCGATCTCTGACATCATTTGTATCACCAAGGCCATATTTTCCAATTACTAGTCCTTCTTGTTTCCAACTTTTGAATTCCAGTCACCAGTAATTATCAATGCATCCTGATTGCATGTTCATCAATTTCAGAGTGCAGAAGTTGGTAAAAATCTTCAATTTCCTCATCTTTGGCTTTAGTGCATATTTTGTGGATGAGGAAACAAGTTTAGAAAGGGTAAAAGTAGCTTGTCTGAAGTCTGACATGGTAGCTTCAGGATTTGCACCTACGATCCCAATTCCAGAGTGCATGGTCTTAACCACGCTAAATCATAGCACCCTTCAAATGGGAGTGATGAATCTCGTGCACCTACCAAAGTCGTCCAGTTCTGAAAAGCTGCTGTTCATTCTCTGGAACAGCAATGTCGTATAGAAATATAATATGAGTCGCATATGAAATTTTTGAATTTCTGGGTTTTAGTAGCTATAGTAAAGAGGGAAACCCTGGTGGTGCAATGGTTAAGTGCTATGGCTGCTAACCAAGAGGTTGGTAGTTCGAGGCCGCCAGGTGCTCCTTGGAAACTCTTATGAGGCAGTTCTACTCTGTCCTCTAGGGTCACTATAAGTCAGGATTGACTCGACGGCAACGGGTTTGTTTTTTTTTTTTTTTTTTAATAGTAAAGAGGTAAAAAGAAACAGGTGAAATGAATTTTAATACTATGTTCAGTTAATGTGTGCAAAGTATTATTTGAAGATGTAATTGTTATAAAAATTATTAAGATATTTTAGTTTTTTGTTTACATTAAGTTGGAAATCTGGTATATGTGTCACATTTACAGCACATCTCAGTTCTTACTAGCCACACTGCAAGTACTCAATAACCACTATGGCTAGTGGCTGCTATACTGGCTAGCATAGCTCGAGAATGTGATATGTGGAAATTATGATGCCTTCTTGGTCTTACATTCTTCTTCCCTTTTCCACAAATAAATATTTGCTGATTGACTACAAGTGTAAATTAAATCTCAAGTTAAATTTAGGAGTGAGTTAACTGTCTCTTGCCTTGCAGTTCGGGATTTCTGTTTACCTTGCTTGTTAGAAACTTTTCACATGCAACACCTGTATTTTTAGGACTAAGCCTGTTGAAGCCAGGTTTTCTTGAGACTTAATCATCTCGTATCTGGTGGTATATATCTGGGCAGTTCCTGAAATTTCACCTTTTAAGTTTTCCTTGGTGTTAGATAGTACCAGTTTTCAATTAGATACTGCATTCACTGGTCTAAAAGGCCGTTGTTCTCATCTTGGAGGGAAAGATGGTTGGAAGATGCTGTGCAGTGATTGGAGAAAGGAGAGAGTGCTGGAATTGTTCATTGTAAAAAGCTATGCTCTGCAGGCCAACCTGTTTTTTGTATTGAGAGAATCAATTTTAACAGCTGTCAGCACTTTTAAAAGCAACAGATGTAGTTGCATTCTGAAATCTTTCTTTTTGACATCAGGCCAGGGTTAAAAAAAAAAAAAAAAAAACTCATTGCCGTGGAGGTGATTCTGACTCATAGTAGCAACTCTGTAGGACAGAGTAGAACTGCCCCCACAGAGTTTCCAAGGAGCGACTGGTGGATCCGAACTGCCGACCTTTTGGTTGGTAGTCATAGCTCTTAACTACTGCGCCACTAGGACCCAAGATTGCCACATGACTTTCCTGGGTGTTCTTAGACTCATAATGAAGTTTTCTCTTTCAGAGTTCGGTGTGCACTTGGCAGAGCTGACCGTAGATCCCCAGGGGGCACTGGCAATCCGTCAGGTAAGTCCAGACTTGCCCAATTTATAAGCAATTTCCCCTTACTCAGTAATGAAACTTTCTTATGGGAAAGAGAAAGAAAAAGGCCAACTTATAAATAACTTAGGATTTTATACCAGATTCAGATATACTTCAAATATATCAGCCTGTGTCTATGGTTTTTATGTGTGAAGAAAGTCTTTTTCTTGCTGTACTGCTTGGTTTATTCTCTTCACAGCTGGCATCCGTCATTTTGAAGCAATATGTGGAGACTCACTGGTGTGCCCAGTCAGAGAAATTTAGGCCTCCTGAAACTACAGAAAGGGTAAGGAGAGCCATGAGAGTTGTCTACTTGTAGAGATTTAAGGGGCCACCTTAAGAGATTAAGCTATCAAAATTCTTTGACAACATAGAGCAGTCAAAAGTCTACACAGAAAAGGAGATTGGTAGCTAGTATTGAGGACACCACGCTATAGAAGAGAGAGCTTGGATACCCCACTAGTCAGTATTCAAATTCTAGTTCTGCCTTTTACTAGCTAAGAGATATTGAAAATGTATTTAACTTCTAAGCCTCAGTTTCCTAAATCTCTAAAATCAGAATTAAAACACCAGTTTCAGAGGGTTGAAGAGTACATGAAATAATATTTCTACTTAGCACAGTGCTGTGTAAATGTCGTAAACTCTCAAGAAATTTCGAGGTCTAAAGCAGTGCTGTCCATTGGAACATTCTACAGTTATGAAAATGTACTCTGTACTGTCCAGTACTGTTAACTACTAGCCACATATAGCTACTAAGCTCTTGAAGTGTGGCTAGTGCAACTGAGAAACTAAATTTTAAATTTTATTTATATTTGATTTAAACTTAAATGGCCACATATGGCTAGTGGCTACTGTAATAGACAGCGTAAGATCACAGATGAACTCTTGAGTGAATTATTTGTCAAGTTTGTGTATAGGAATTTTCATTAAATATGCAGTTATCTTGTACGCGTTGTTTTTCCAATGCATAAACAAGACTTGCCTCTGCCAATCACTTATAACCTAGTCTAATGGAAGATAGGCTTCTCCTCTACAGGCAAAAATTGTTATCCGGGAGCTGTTGCCCAATGGGTTGAGAGAATCAATAAGCAAGGTGCGCTCTAGTGTGGCCTATGCAGTGTCAGCCATTGCTCACTGGGACTGGCCCGAAGCCTGGCCCCAACTCTTCAACCTGCTCATGGAGATGTTGGTGAGCGGAGATTTAAATGCAGTCCATGGAGCCATGCGCGTGCTGACAGGTACGGGAAGCCTTTTCTCTGGTAATGGTACTTGGACCCCAAGTGACAGTGTACTTATAAGAAGCTATGCCAAGGAGTGGCCCAGACCAGTAGGAATGGAAATTCATAGCTCTCTCACTGATACCGCTACTCCGTCCTAGTTTTAATGTCTGTTTACCCTCCAGCTCCGTTGGTTTCTTCCAGGGAATTAAGTTGGTATACCAAAACCAAATCAAACCAAACCCAGTGCTGTCAAGTCGATTCCGACTCATTGCGACCCTATAGGACAGAGTAGAACTGCCCCATAGAGTTTCCAAGGAGCACCTGGTAGATTTGAACTGCCGACCCTTTGGTTAGCAGCCATAGCACTTAAACCACTACACCACCAGGGTTTCCTTAAGTTGGTATAGTATTGCTTTTACCAGCAAACCTTACCACTTAAGAATGCAGTAACGGCATGGTGATTAAGCGCTCAGATTTTGATTCGTATTCTGGCCATACCTCAACCCAAGTTATTTAGCCTCTTAAGCCTCAGTTTCCTTGTATATAAAATAATGATAATGTCTACCTCAAAGGGGATTTTGATAGTTTAAATGAGCTAATCTATGAAAACTTTTTAGCATAGTAACTGACATGTGGGAAACACTTTAGCCATTATGATTATTATCATCATTATATATCATTTTCCACTTAGTTCAGCCAGGTTAGAAAATAGTGAAATGGAATTTTTATAGAAATAATAAGAAAGTACACAAACATCGTGTAGATGTATAATCCCGACCTTTGTTTGGCCAGCTTAGGGAGTACGCAGCCTCCTGTATCTTCCTTTCTCTATCTTCCTTTCTCTCTTCTGAGAAATCAATATAAATATTTGAACTTTTAGTTGAAGGAAGTTTAGTGGATACCTCTTCTAATCCTGATTAATCTATCAGTACATCCCAGAACCTACTTTCATATATCCCTAGGTACGGCCTGAGTTTTCCCGTCTTTCGCAAGTTTGGCTCTGCTTCCTGTCCCCCTGGATGAAATTACTGTTTGCTTTGCCTCAAGGAATCCTTACCTGAACTTTAGCCATATCGTTTTGATCTTTTAGATATGACCTTTTCCCTCTGTTCGTATAGGCTTGTGGACATCCTATCCATATCTTTTTTGTTTTTCTTTCTCATTCAAAAATTTATACACAATTGTTTAGTAACATTGGTTGCGGTCCCTGCAATATGTCAGCACTCCCCCTTTCCCTTTATTATACTGGGTTCCCTGTTTCCATTTGTCCAGTTTTTCTGTCCCTTCCTGCCTTCTCAACTTTGCTTTTGGACAAGTGTTGCCTATTTGGTCTCATATACTTTAATTGAACTGAGAAGCACAATCCTCACCTGTGTTATTTTTTTGTTTTATAACCTAGTGCCGTCGAGTCGATTCTGACTCATAGCGACCCTATAGGACTATAATCTGTTTTACAGGCCTCTCTAATCTTCTATAATCCCTTCAGTTCTGAGTTAGTAGGGTGTCCTGGGGCCATAGTCTTGAAGGTTCTTCTAGTCTCTGTCAGACCAGTAAGCCTGGTCTTTTTTGTGTGTGTGAATTTGAATTTCTACATTTTTCTCTTGTGCTGTCTGGGACCCTCTATTGTGATCCCTGTCAGAGTGGTCATTGGTAAAAGCCGGGCGCCACCTAGTACTTATAGGCTGAGGCTGTGGCTCATGTAGTCCATTAGTCCTTTGGAGTAATATTTTCCTCATGTGTTTGGTTTTCTTCATTCTCCTCTGCTCCAAACGGGACCAAGAGATGTATCGTAGGTGGCTGCTCGCAAGCTTTTTAAGACCCCAGGTGCTACTCGCCAAAGTAGGATGTAGAACATTTTCTTTATGAACTATGTTAAGCCAGTTGACCTAGATGTCCCCCAAGACCATGGTCCCCAGCCCTCAACTCTAGTAACTTGGTCCCTCAAGGTGTTTGGATATGTCTAGGAAGCTTCTATGCCTCTGCCTTGGTCAAGTTATGCTGACTTCCCCTGTATTGTGTATTGTCATCTCCTTCACCAAAGTTAACGTTTGTCTACTATGTAGTTAGTGATTTCCCCTCCCATCTCTCCACTTATTCGTAACCATCAAACGTTTTTTTTTTTCTGTGTGTAAACCTTTCCTTGGGTTTTTATAATAGTGATCTCATACAGTGTCCTTTTGTGATTGACTTATTTCTCTCAGTATGATGCCATCCAGATCCATCCGTGTTGTAAGATGTTTCACAGATTCATCATTGTTCTTTATTGTTGGGTAGTATTCCATCGTGTGTATGTACCATAATTCATTTATCCATTCATCTGTTGATGGGCACTTAGGTTGAGTCAATCTTGTCAGTATTGTGAATAGTGCTGCAATGAACACGTGTGCATATGTTTATTCATGGGATGGCTCTTACTTCTCTCGGATATATTCCTAGGAGTGGGATTGCTGGATCGTATGGTATTTCTATTTCTAGTTTTTTAAGTAGGTGCATATCGTTTTCCATAGTGGTTGTACCATTTGATGTTACATAAGAGTTCCAGTCTCCCCACAGCCTCTCCAACATTTGTTACTTTCTGGGTTTTTTTGATCAGTAATGTCAGGGTGAGATGGTATCTCATTGTAGTTTTGATCTGCATCTTTCTAATGTCTAATGATTGATTGCAAGCATTTCCTTATGTGTCTGTTAGCTGCCTGAATGTCTTCTTGGTGAAGTATCTGTTTGTATCCTTTGCCTGTTTTTTAAATTGGATTATTTGTCATTCTGTTGTTGAGGGTTTGAAGTATTCTGTAGATTTTAGAGATTAGACTTTTGTCAGATATGTTGTAGCCAAAAATTTTTTCCTAGTCTGTAGGTTCTCTTTTTACTCTTTTGGCGAAGTCTTTTAATGAGCATAAATGTTTAATTTTTAGGAGCTTCTAGTTATTTAGTTTATCTTCTGGTGTTTGTGCATTGTTAGTTATGGTTTGTATCGTATTTATGCCATGTCTGAGGGTCCTTTCAGTTATGGTTTGTATTGTATTTATGCCATGTATGAGGGCCCCTAGCATTGTCTGCCCATATCTTATCTGTTTCTCTATGATTTGATAGCTTTCCTGAAATGTGTTCTTATCTGATTGTGAATGCCAGCTCTACTCTTTTTGAAAAATCTCAGTTTACTGAATTTAGCATCTAGGCCCAATATTACTAGTCCATTTGATATTAATGGTAGAAAATATTCTATGTCCGAAAGCTAATCCTTCCTTTCTTTTTGTTTCAAAACCCCCTCTTCCTGTGCCCCAGCTGGTTTTTTGAGCTACCCACTATATTATTATCCGACAAAACTTCAGTTTTTAACTCAAGTGCAAAGCACTTACCAAAAGGTCAAGGTGATTCTTGCTCGGGTTTTCACTTCCCTCACTTCCCTGCTTATTTCCCTTGCTTCTCTTTTATGACCCTTTCAGGCAATTTCATACACCTCTCTCCATGGAATTGACCTTCTAAGATTCTTTATTTACAACATCATGGTGCCAGAATGCCATTTAACAGATATGTTCTCTATCAAGGGAAGGGAGCCTATTTCCTCTCAATCTTCCAAAACAAAGTTCAGCCCCTTTTTGACAACCTTAGAGAAAAAGGTAATTGTGCATTTATACTGGTTTGGATGCTGATGAGCCCTCATGGTGCTTGACTTTAGAAAATTATTGTTCAGTGAGATCATTCCTCTGTCAGACACAGGGAAATTTCTGTCCTTTTGTAATAGATTCACCAGACATGGAATGGATAGCAGCCAGTCTCCATCCCCAAATAGCTGCTCCATATAGTTTCAGACAAGGGCATACTTCTCTGACAAAAGAAATTCAGACATGTGCGATGGTAGCAGGTCATTGGTATATGGACAGGAGTCCATTAGGAAAGGAAGCTGATTCTCTTCTAAGTTTTTAAGATACTGTCCCAGTCTCCCCCTTAATGAGGCTTCCCATCAAACTCATCTATTTATGAAAAAGACCTGTGATTTGAAGGAAGTGCAAACACAGCTAAGGACTGAAATGTTTGATCCACAAATTTCAGCATTTTTTTCAGTTTCAAAGAAGTTTGGAAATTAAAGCGTTGCTGGTAGCCCAAGCCTTTTCTGATCTGCTGAGTGACCTCAGAAAACTTATTGTGTACTTAAGCCTATAAAGTGTTAATAAATTGAGGCTACCAGGAATGATTATAAGAGGGTAAAAAAGGTGATTAAGTACTTTATTCGTAGAATTTAATTATACTACATTTTTTCATAAAACCTGCTTATCATTAATATGCCATCTATCGTATTTGTTTGGACTACTTGGGATTCTAAATGAAGTCGAAATGTTAACTTACCCTTCAACACTCCAGATTTATTCCTCAGGAAGAAACCAGAGCTAGTACAGAAGACTCAGCCTAGAGTATTTGATCCTCATTTAATTTGTGAGGATTGATATTGCCCAAAGTTTGTGAGTATATTAACCTTGAAAATGCCAACTTGCATCTCTAGTTGTATATCCTCCTGCAAAATGTCACCCAATTAGGGTCCGTGCCCTGGAGCAGTCGAGCCAATAAAATGTACTCCAAGTCAGAAGGAGTGAGAAAGTTTATTCAGGAGGTGTATACATCACCCGGGACCCAGCAGCAACACAGACTGTCTCTAAGGAGTCCCAAAGAACAATTTTACATTAGAGTTTATATAGAATTTTACAAGGATTAGAAGTGCCTTTGTAGTCAGCAGATGGCCTGGCTGGGGGAGTTATTCATTACAAAATAGTGACAAAAGACTATCAAACTGAAGAGATGCATGCTCGGCATCTCTTTATCAGGCTAAAGACATACATATCAGACACCTGGGCTCTAATTTTCCTGTGGGGGGGTTGTAAGTCACAGGTGTTTGGACAGAACAAAATGAAGGTATTTGCATCAGATTAAAATAAAGAACAAAGTCATTAACATTAGGTCAGAACAAAGTCATTAACAAAGGTATGTGAAAGAGGAGGCTGGCAGAGGAAGGAGAAAAACTTACAGGTTCTTCATGGTGTTAGTTATGTCAAGCTCTCGTTCACCCGCTTTGAAAAGGAGAAAACATGCTGGGGAGTATTGGGGTCGCACAAAATGTCCCAACTGATTAGGATTGTTTTTATAGTCATGTGGAAGAGCCAGGAAAAGCATCAGATAGCGTAAACAGAAGGTCAGTTATTGGAACTCAAGTTAGTGTTTCTAATGCTTAGTAATGTGAGATCCAGAGCCCTTCATGCTGCCTCAAGGCCTTGTGTTTTGCTGTTGTTATTGGTGGTGGTGGTGGTTCTGGGGGGAAAGGGGGAGTGAACGGAAAGGTGTGACCCATATTTCTCTCACCTTCAAGTCTCCTTTTGCATTAACGTTGCTTTTTGCCAATTCGTGTAGGAGATCCCCTTCTGTTCCGGTTACCATCGCACTCTGACTTCTAGATCAATAAATGTCACCCACTAAGCAGAGTATCATATACAGAGTGGAGTTGAGTCCTGTTAGGTGTGCACATATTTTAATCATGTGCGTCAAAATAGCTTGCCATGAGAGAATATTGAAAACAAAGAGACCTAGAAATGCATCTGAATGTTGACGGAGGGCACAAACTAGATTGTTACAGAATTTTCCCAAATTGCCCTCATAAGGACTTACAGAGTTCTTTTACAGATTCTCTTTTCATATATATGTGTTAAGGTTTTCTTTCTTAATCGCTTGTATTTTCCTTTGTCTCCAATTGTTCTCTTTCCCCTTCTACAAATAATCAGTAACACTTAAATCTTTTCCTTCCCTAGGATAAGGCCACCAGGTTAGAGTGTTTGCCTGCATGCTCTCTGATTGGGAGCTGCCACCTAGAAGCAGTTTGGAAAATTTTCACACTTAATATCTTTGTAAAGCAATAGTTTTTTTCCAATGTTACTTTTTTCTTTGTAGAATTCACTCGAGAAGTGACAGACACACAGATGCCACTCGTTGCTCCTGTCATTCTGCCAGAGATGTATAAAATCTTCACCATGGCTGAGGTATGAAATCTCAGCTCCAAGATCACACAGTCAGTAAGGGCTACTCCCAACTCTGGTCAGCTTCTATCTCAGCTGGGAGGCCGTTGTTTCTGAAAGCTGCTAATCTCCATGCCTGAAGACTAGAACTGACCAAGACGTGAATCTGGATTAGCCTCAGAACATTTTGTTCATAACTACAAGGGCAAACCTTTGATAAGAGTGAAATAGCTGAAATATTTATTCACATATCTCATACCCCCGGGCATCCCATAACCGCTAAGTACCCTAGTGCCTTTATGCTACCTTTAGCCTTTCATTGAGGCATCCGACCTAAGCTTGCTCACCTCAGCTAAGTATTTGGAAGCAATCTATCACTGTATTGCATATAATAGACCCTTAGTATACTGTATATATATTTGATTGACATGTATATGGATGGTTACTCATTCACAATAAGATATGAATGCCTGATAGGTAACGTTGTAACCATAGCAGGAGTTGTGAGGATGGTGCAGGACCGGGTATTGTTTTGTTCTGCTTGTACTTAAGGTCTCCATGAATCAGAACTGACTCAAGAGCAGCTAACAACTCTCCCTTCCCCCTCAACCACGAGTATTTGCATTTTAAATGAAATACACTGGCCATGTTGAGATTTCAAGCAGTACCCAGTCAGATATTTTTAATCAAACCAGTCCACAGAGGCCTATATATAAGGCTAATCCCGGTAAATTCTGACATTGTGATCCTGCTGCCTTTCATTCTCTGAATTACAGAAGGCTGTCTTCTGGACATGAATGGATAACGTTTCTGATCTCTCTAGGGGATCCAATCCCATGTGAGGGTTGAGTAGTCAGCTTCAGCACTAGTCACAGATACCGATGTCATGGCTCTGCTGTAACCTTTACCCCAGGTATATGGTATTCGAACCCGTTCCCGAGCTGTGGAGATATTTACCACTTGTGCCCATATGATCTGTAACATGGAGGAGCTGGAAAAGGTGAGTGAGCCTTTCATGCTCCTAAGTCTTTATTAATGCCTTCTGTTGCAGGTGTAGCAGTGACTCATTTCAGGACAGTAGTACCAGAAGGCACGCTAGCCAGTGTTGTGGAGAGATTGAACATTTTCATTTGTGTATAAAACTTATTTTCCTTCCGTGTGAGCCATATTTCTTCTAACACCTTATCCTGTACTAATTTTTATACTAGTCATCACTCAGAAATTTCCTACCCTTTTATAATTCTCTAGCATGAAACAAAGCTGGCTGAAAAGCACTGATCCTGTGATTCAGAAGCCTTTCTGAAAAGTTGGTCTTATATAAGAGGGTTGAGATGAGGAACTGCAAGTGTTAGATAAGGATACAGAACACCTCCAGTGACTCTACGCATGCCCTTCTAGTTGGGACTTGAGCTTAGAGACATCTTTTGATGCTTCTGTGAAGGGTGGAATCACCTTGCAAAAGGCAATTTGGCCTTTGTTCTTGGTTCTTTGGGGCTAAACCAACACCTGAGGCTAATGAATGGAGCCTGACCAGACCAAGAGGGACTACCTGGGGGCCCAATGCCTCATCTCATGATGCACGACATAATCTATGGTGACCTTTTGGTGAGGCTGATAAAAAGACCCTTAAGCCCTAAGGCTCAGATGGGACAGTCCTCTTGGAAATGTAGTGCACCCTCTTGGGACACGGAAGTTCTGCTCTGGGACCTTTCCTATGCATCTCTTCATTTGTATCCAGTTTTTGTTGTATTAAAACTGTTATCGAGGTATGGTGTTTTCCAAGAATCCCTGATGGAACAGGATGAAAAGTGAGATACAGAACTCAAATTCCAGTTAAAAAAACAAACTTAATGGTCTGACCTAGACTGGAGGGACCCCAGAGGTCTTGGCCCCCAGACTCTCTGTTACCCCAAAACTAAAACCATTTCTGAAGCCAACTATTCAGACAGAGATTAGACTGGACTATAAAATGTAAAATAAAACTGGTGAGGAATGTGTCTCTTAGCTCAAGTAGACACATGAGACTATGTGGGCAGCTCTTGTCCAGAGGCAAGATGAGAAGACAGAGCCGGACAGGAGCTGGTTGAATGGACACGGGAAACACAGGGTGGAGAGGAGTATGCTTTCACATTATAGCAAGAGCAACTAGGATGACTTAACAGTGTGTGTGTAAGTTTTTGTGTGAGAAACTGACGTGAATTGTAAACTTGCACTTAAAGCACACTTTTTTAAAAAAAGAAAAAAACAAGGTATGGTGTTTTGCGTGAGCTCTGTGAGTTGTTCCAGTGAATTGTAGGACCTGAGGAGTAGCAGGAAAGTCTGGCTGGTCTGAAGTGGAAGAGTCATATGGACTCCTGAGCTTGCGTTTGGAACCCTGAGGAGGTAGAGGAAAACCCCAAATTTGGGGCTGGCTGGTCTAAAGTGGAAGGGGTCATGTGGCCTCCCGAGCTTGTGGGTGGTACCCGCTGACCTAGCCCTGAGTAGCTAGGGATGAGGGACAGAAGGGCTGTGTGGGCAGCTGGTTTCTGAACTGAACGGGGAAGGGAGGCTGAGATTTCCATAGAACGCAGAAAATGTGTGAAGTGGAATTTGTTACCCACCATGCATTTTGGCATCAGAAGTGAGTGCTCTTTGTCTCTCTGGACTAGTTTGCACAATTGGTACAGTCCATAGGATTTGCTAGCGCGACCCTGACTGCACACCTCAGATGTCAGTGTTTGATACGTGCATTGAAGCCACTGATTTTGGTTTCTATTATCAGGGTGCAGCCAAAGTCTTGATCTTTCCCGTGGTGCAGCAGTTCACAGAAGCCTTTGTTCAGGCCCTCCAGATACCAGATGGCCCCACATCTGACAGTGGGTTTAAAATGGAGGTCCTAAAGGTAAATGCTTACTACCAACAAGATACTTGACGTTTGAGAAGGTGGTCTGAAATCACTGATTTCTTCTACCTAACTTATAACCCCTTGGGTCTTTTTAACATCCCAGGCAGTGACAGCGCTGGTGAAAAACTTTCCAAAGCACATGGTTGCCTCCATGCAGCAGATTCTGCCTATTGTGTGGAACACCCTGACTGAGAGCGCGGCTTTATATCCTTTCCTGAAAATATAAGGAACCTGCTACCACCTATAGTTGGAAATCTAGCTTTGGGTCTTGCATCCTTTGGTCTCACTTTTTTAAAACGAGTGTTTTTGCTTATTTGTTTATTTTTAAGTGTCTACAAAGGCCTAGCTGACTGCTTCTAAAAAAATTAGTCATTGAAAAACCCTATGGAGCACAGTTCCACTCTGATACACATGGGGTCGCCATGAGTCAGAATCTCCTCAACGGCAGCTGGTATTTTTTTTGGTTTTACTCTTAGTGTTGGAGTGTACAACATCCCCTTGTAGAGCGTATGTAAGGCAGATTCCAAATTCTATTTCTTCACTTTTCATCATACTTATGTGAGGACAGAAGTAAATTACACAGAGGAAGTAGAAGATCCTGTGGATTCTGATGGTATGTAAGTTTATCTGACCTTAACAGATATACCAGTTAGTGGGAAAGGGGATCTAGGAAAAGAAAAAATCCAGAAACAGAAAAAAGCAGTAATTTAAAGGCTTTACTGTCTTAAGCGAGTTTTCTAATAGTTTTCTTTCCATGTGTTAGATATGACAAACATACGTTAGATATGACAAGCGTAGAACGTTGTGGGGAGATGAGAAATTGAAAATTTTTAACTAATCTGTTTCTCATAGACATTTGCATAAATCTCATGAAATCATAGAATTTCTGAGTTGGAAGAGACACCTTAAAGGCCGTCTGTAATCCAGCCTATTTCTAGCATCTTGACTAGTTTAATTTTGGAGTTCCAGGTGATAATACTTTCATTTCTTTTTTAAAGTTTTTAAGTGTTCCAGATTAAAGGTAGACATTCTGGGAAATACAGTAAAATCTATGAGAGCCGGATCTCGATGGTATGCCTTGTCTTTCCGGGTCTTGCAAGTTTTCCACCTTTGACAGGATACACAGTCTTATCACTTTTCTGTTGCTCTTTTTAGTGGGAAATATTTGAGTTCTCCTTCTCCGGTGGGTTTCTGCCTTACACAGGTTCCGGCTTTCGCAGGTTTTGCTGTATATTCGGTGTTCCTGATTCTTTTACTTTAAAATCCAAAGAGTATTTAATATACTCAAAAGTTCCTTCCTCTGACTCCTCAGCCCCTCCACTCATCCCTTGAGAATAATAGGCAAGTGCTTTAAATATTCATTAATTGACAAAGATGATGTAGTTCATGTCCCACATACATACTTTCTTGCCACTGACTTCTTTTCTTGTGTATTTTCTGTAGGTGAAGTCCTGGGCTTTGAGAATCTTGTCTTCAGCATTTTTGAATTTGTTCACGCCCTACTGGAAAACAGCAAATTCAAAAGCACTGTGAAGAAGGCCTTGCCTGAGCTGATTTACTATGTCATCCTCTACATGCAGATCACTGAGGAGCAGGTAACGGACACTCTGGGACAGTTACCAGCCTGTGTTTGTGAAGTGCAGCTTGGTGCATGTGAGGCCTCCATCAGCTGAAAACTGTCTCTATAAATAGAGCCCTGGAAGAATAACTGTGTGCGAAATTCTAGAAAAGCAGTGATACCACTTTATTGTCAAACCCTTCAGTATAAGGGCTCTGTCAACTCCTATATTAGGTTATTGGACTTTCAGAATATTTTTACCATTAGTGGAATCTCTGCAGGACCACTGATCAAAGACACTGTATCTAAGAGAGCCTATTCCTTCTATAAATAGTGAAATATAGAGATCAGATCATTGGCCTAGCTGGTGGGTCATTAAAACCAAAAAGGAACATTAAGGAATAAGATAATTGCTTCTCTTCTGTAAAACAGCTCAGGAATTGACATAACTTTCCCAGTAAATATCCCATCAGACCTAGTAGGTTCAGGAAATTTATCTGTCAAAGAGTGATAGTTGATTGACAACAGCAGAGAGCTAGTAATCTGCTAAATTCCATAATAGGGTCTGCTAGAGAGCAATAGCCATTACTGTCTACCTTGAGAAAACATTTGCTTCTCTACATCAAAAAGAAGACTTCGAGGCCAGAGCCTTCTTCAAGGTTAAAACAAAAGGTTAGGATCTTCCTGCGTATTGATGAAAAGAGGGAACATGTGAAACAGATTGACAGCCTCACAAAGACCTAACTTCATCATCCTTTCAGATTAAAGTATGGACAGCCAACCCTCAACAGTTCGTAGAAGATGAAGATGATGATACTTTCTCCTATACTGTTAGAATTGCAGCTCAAGACCTTTTGCTGGTAAGAGGGTTACCTTGATCTCCAGCCAAGTAAGCCTAATTTAATCACCTCAGCTTTTCCTCCTCCTTCTAGGCGTCTAACCCAAGGCAAGCGTATCATTGGGAAGCCTTATAGCAACCTTTTTCAGGGGATACAAGAGAATATCTCAAATGAAGCTTGACTCTTGGGCATTCCAAAGTCATTGCTACTGCTTCTTATTTACAAGTAAATGTTAGATGTAAGAATTGTGCACAGGATAAACTATTGTAATGAGTAAGGGCTGTTGAATCTGGAACATTTTAGTTTAATCCAGTCCTCAGCAAGAATTTATGACACAAACCAGAGGTTGGCAAACTGTAAAAGAAAAAATTGATTGCTGAGACATGAACATCCAAACACCTGCTCCTGTTTTCCTTGGCTCCTTTGACTGTGGTATACCAGTCATCTCTACACTGAAGTACTATGGAGAAGCTGCCACTTTCTGCCTGTTGGATGAGAGGTTTGTTCTCATTGTTGGTGAATCGCTTCTCGTCATTTAGTATTTCTAAGGCACCTATGAAAGATCACAGTGGATTTCAGTTAGTAGATTAGCCTTATTTTTCTATAATCAGGCTCAAGAGAATAAATAACTGGGTCCATTGTCACCCAAAGCTGAATCTATCATTGTTCCTTATACTCTTCTGAATTTGGCCAAAGGAAGCAACTGTCTAGCCACTACAATGCCTAAGCACTGAAGAAATACAGACTGTTACTGTAACTTCATTGTTGTTGTTAGGTGCCATCCACTCGATTCTGACTCATAGCCACTCTATGTACAACAGAATGAAACAATGCCCAGTCCTGTGCCATCCTCATGATTATTGCCATGCTTGAGCCCATTGTTGCAGCCACTGTGTCAGTCCATCTCCTTGAGGGTCTTCCTCTTTTTTGCTGACCCTCTACTTTACCAAGCATGATGTCCCTCTCCGGGGACTGATCCGTCCTGATAACATGTCCAGAGTACATGAGATACAGTCTCTCTATCCTTGCCTCCAAGGAGAATTCTGACCGTACCTCTTCCAAGACAGATCCATTTGTTATCCTGGCAGTTCATGGTATATTCATTATTTTTCACCAAAGGCCATAATTCAAAGGCATCAATTATTCTTTGGTCTTCCTTATTCGTTTTCCAGCTTTCGCATGCATGTGAGGCAATTGAAAATACTATAGTTTGGGTCAAGTGCACCTTAGTCCTCTAAGTGACGTCTTTGCTTTTCAGCACTTTAAAGAGGTTTTACACAGCAGATTTGTCCAATGCAATGTGTCTTTTGATTTCTTGACTGCTTCTTCCATGGGTATTGATTGTGGATCCAAGTAAGATGAAATCCTCAGTGACTTCAATCTTCTAACCATTTATCGTGATGTTCCTTATTGGTCCAGTTAAGAGGATTTTTGGTTTTTTTAATATTGAGGTGTAATCCATACTGAAGGCTGTGCTCTTTGATTTTCATCAGTAAGTGCTTCAAGTCCTCTTCACTTCAATGGAGTCATCTAATCAGGGTTTAGCATGTGTATGTGAAAGGGTTTGAACTATTTAGTCAGCTAGCATCCTAACGAAAGCAGTTTCGATTAAAATAGGTTTAATCTGCACAAAATAGATTTATGAGCCCTCTTCTTCTCTTCCTAGGCTGTGGCCACAGATTTCCAGAACGAGAGTGCAGCAGCCCTGGCCGCTGCAGCCACTCGGCATTTACAAGAAGCCGAGCAAACCAAGAACAGTGGTGCTGAACACTGGTGAGGAGTGAGCAGCAGATGCTGAACTCAGGGGCGTTCTGGGCATCAGACCTGAGAACAAGTCCTGGCTTTGGATCGTCTCTTCTAAAGCAGTTCCTTTCCTGCCCTAAATGAAGTGCTTTAGATGCTTTTGTTTTGCCCTTTTTTAAAAAACCCTTGAAAGGAGTTGAACTTTTACTTTGTTTTTAATTAGAAAAAATCTGTTATTAGTAAATTTCACTCTGTTTTCAGCTGTAGGCTTATATTGGAAGGACAGATGAGTGGCCCTTGTGGGTTAGATTGTGCTGAAATGCCTTTTTCTGAACCTTACTTCCTCAAATATTTATCTTTTCGGTCATTAGTTTGTTTTACCAGCCTGTGGTATCCCTTTTATAGGTGGAAGATCCATGAGGCATGCATGCTGGCTCTAGGCTCAGTGAAGTCCATCATCACCGACAGTGTGAAAAATGGCAGGATTCACTTTGACATGCATGGGTTCCTGACCAATGTCATCCTTGCCGACCTCAACCTCTCAGGTATGTTTCAGTACAATGCCAGCATCCTGGAAGATCTTCAGGCTGTCATCAACTCAGTTTTGTTGTTCCCTTAGGGCAATAGCCAGACAGTCTTGAGTCCTTGGGGTGAAAATTCCTCTTTGCCGCCTAGAGCTGGAACTCTTTTGAACCTCTAAAACAGCGCCTAGACCATGACTCAGGTTTCACCTGCTAAGACTAATTGCCTAGCCGTTCATGTTTCCTCCCAAATCAGTGCTCCCATTCCAGGCCGTTTTTGGCATTTGAATGGAGTGTAAATCTGGAAGCTGCAACTTGAAAACTCTAGCTTGAGTTCTACTCTCGTTATCAAGTTCAGAATGCCCTCAAGCATTCTGTCAGGCTTATTCTTTCTGTATGTTTCCTGTCATTTTTCTCAAACTTTATTCTTGGTCTATATCCAGATAATTAAAATGTTCCATTTTCATGCCCCTGTTAGCTGCTTGTCTTTAAAAAAGTAGCCCTTTACTATTAGACTGATTTCTCCAACAATACACAGAAATAGCCAAGAATCAATGTTGTCTCTATGTCACATATTAGGCTACATTGCCTCTGCTCTTGCCATGCCTTATTCTCATCCTTAGAGTCAGACCCCTTATTCCAAAATGCTGCCTTTACTTCCTTTCTGGGTACTTAAATCGCAGGACATTTGGCGTCGTTGGCTCCATTCTCAATTCCTTCACTTGGCTGTCCTGGGAGTACCTTAAACCACTTGTTAACATTCTGCTCTGTGACTCTAAATACCCATTGCCGTCGAGTCAATTCCGACTCATACCCATCCTGTTGCCATCAAGTCGGTATCGACTCACAGCGACCCTATAGGACAGTGGAACTGCCCCGTAGGGTTTCCAAGGAATGCCTGGTGGCTTAGAACTGCCAAACTTTTGGTTAGCAGCCGAACTCTTAACTACTGCACCACCAGGGTTTCCTTGACTCTAATGTTACAGGACATGTCACTCCCACTTCCATTCTCTGAATCACAGAATTTAAATGGTTGAGCATCCAGAGCTCAGATCCATTGGGAATATCCTGTTTCATGCTGCAATTACCATATGCTACATTGTCTTGTAGTTGATGGATATGTTTTCTGTCTCCTACTAGAATGTAAGGTCTTTGAGAGTAGAGAGCATGTCTAATACAGCTTTGTATCCCCACAGTGCCTTGCACATAATAGGCATTCTGGAATTAAGTGTTGAGTTAAAGTGTTGGAGTTTCTCAGACCTTCAACATATTTCTTGTAGAGTTTGCCCTAGGAAAGAATCTTGAAAATTCATGGAGAGTTTAGAATATTTGATATTAAGACTGGAAAAGGCTCAATACATATCATTAGTTATCCTGCCTATGTTGTTGTTGTTAGGTGCCGTCAACTTGGTTCTGACTCATAGCAACCCTATGCACAACAGAACGAAACACTGCCCGGTCCTGAGCCATCCTTACAATCGTTGCTATGCTTGAGCTTGTTGTTGCAGCCACTGTGTCAATCCACCTCATTGAGGGTCTTCCTCTTTTGCGCTGACCCTGTACTCTGCCAAGCATGATGTCCTTCACCAGGGACTGATCCCCCCTGACAACATGTCCAAAGTATGTAAGACACAGTCTCTCGCCGTCCTTGCTTCTAAGGAGCATTCTGGCTGTACTTCTTCTAAGATTTGTTTGTTCTTTTGGCAGTCCATGGTATAGTCAATATTCTTCGCCAACACCATAATTCAAAGGCATCAGTTCTTGTTCGGTCTTCCTTATTCATTGTCCAGTTTTCACATGCCTATGATGCGATTGAAAATACCATGGCTTGGGTCAGGCGCACCTTAGTCTTCAAGGTGAAATCTTTGCTCTTCAACACTTTAAAGAGGTCCTTTGCAGCAGATTTACCCAATGCAATGCGTCTTTTGGTTTCTTGACTGCTGCTTCCATGGCTGTTGATTGTGGATCCAAGTAAAATGAAATTCTTGACAACTTCAATCTTTTCGCCATTTATCATGTTGCTCGTTGGTCCAGTTCTGAGGATTTTTATTTTCTTGATGTTGAGGCATAATCCATACTGAAGGCTGTGGTCTTTGATCTTCATTAGTAAGTGCTTCAAGTCCTCTTCACTTTCAGCAAGCAAGGTTGTGTCATCTGCATAACACAGGTTGTTAATAAGTCTTCCTCCAATCCTGATGCCCCGTTCTTCATTCATATAGTCCAGCTTCTCGTATTATCTGCTCAGCATACAGATTGAATAGGTATGGTGAAAGAATACAACCCTGACACACACCTTTCCTGACTTTAAACCAATCAGTATCCCCTTCTTCTGTCCGAACAACTGCCTCTTGATCTATGTAAAGGTTCCTCATGAGCACAATTAAGTGTTCTAGAATTCTCATTCTTCGCAGTGTTATCCATAATTTGTTATGATCCACACAGTCGAATGCCTTTGCATAGTCAATAAAACACACGTAAACATCCTTCTGGTATTTTCTGCTTTCAGCCAGGATCCATCTGACATCAGCAATGATATCCCTGGTTCCACATCCTCTTCTGAAACCGGCCTGAATTTCTGGCAGTTTCCTGTCGACATATTGCTGCAGCCGTTTTTGAATGATCTTCAGCAAAATTTTGCTTGCATGTGGTATTAATGATATTGTTCTATAATTTCCACATTTGGTTGGATCACTTTTCTTGGGAATAGGCATAAATATGGATCTCTTCCAGTCAGTTGGCCAAGTAGCTGTCTTCCATATTTCTTGGCATAGACAAGTGAGCACCTCCAGTGCTGCACCTGTTTGTTGAAACATCTCCATTGATATTCCATCAATTCCTGGAGCCTTGTTTTCACCAATGCCTTCAGAGCAGCTTGGACCTCTTCCTTCAGTACCATCGGTTCCTGATCATATGCCATCTCTTGCAATGGCTGAACATCGACTAATTCTTTTTGGTATAATGACTCTGTGTATTCCTTCCATCTTCTTTTGATGCTTCCTGCGTCATTTAATATTTTCCCCATGGAATCCTTCACGATTGCAACTCGAGGCTTGAATTTTTTCTTCAGTTCTTTCAGTTTGAGAAATGCCAAGCATGTTCTTCCCTTTTGGTTTTCCATCTCCAGCTCTTTGCACATGTCATTGTAATACTTTGTCTTCTCTAGAGGCCCTTTGAAATCTTCTGTTCAGTTCTTTTACTTCATCAATTCTTTCTTTTGCTGTAGCTGCTCGACATTCGAGAGCAAGTTTCAGAGTCTCTTCTGACATCCATCTTGGTCTTTTCTTTCTTTCCTGTCTTTTCAGTGACCTCTCGCTTTCTTCATGTATAGTGTCCTTGATGTCGTTCCACAACTCATCTGCTCTTCGGTCACTAGTGTTCAATGCATCAAATCCATTCTTGAGACGGTCTCTAAATTCAGGTGGGATATACTCAAGGTCATATTTTGGCTCTCATGGACTTGCTCTGATTTTCTTCAGTTTCAGCTTGAACTTGCATATGAGCAATTGATGGTCTGTTCCACAGTCGGCCCCTGGCCTTGTTCTGACTGATGATATTGAGCTTTTCCATCGTCTCTTTCCACAGATGTAGTCAGTTTGATTTCTGTGTATTCCATCTGGCGAGGTCCATGTGTATAGTTGCCATTTATGTTGGTGAAAGAAGGTATTTGCAACGAAGAAGCCGTTGGTCTTGCAAAATTCTATCATTCGATCTTTGGCATAGTTTCTTTCACCAAGGTCTGTCAGTTTGTCGTACTGTGGGGGCTTGTGTGTTGCAGTGAAGCTGGAAGCTATGCCACTGGTATTCAGATACCAGCAGGGTCACCCGTGGAGGACAGGTTTCAGCTGAGCTTCCAGACTAAGACGGACTAGAAAGAAGGACACAGCAGTCTGCTTCTGAAAAGCATTAGCAAGGAATAGCAGTGGAACATTGTCTGATGTAGTGCTGGAAGATGAGCCCCCCCGGGTTGGAAGGTACTCAAAAGACGACTGGAGAAGAGCTGCCTCCTCAAAGTAGAGTCGACCTTAATGACGTGGATGGAGTAAAGCTTTCGGGACCTTCATTTGCTGATGTGGCACGACTCAAAATGAGAAGAAACAGCTGCAAGCATCCATTAATGATCGGAACCTGGAATGTACGAAGTACGAATCTAGGAAAATTGGATATCGTCAAAAATGACATGGAACACATAAACATCAACATCCTAGGCATTAGTGAGCTGAAATGGACTGGTATTGGCCATTTTGAATTGGACAGACCTACACGCTGGGAACGACAGCTCAAAGAGGAATGGTGTTGCATTCATCGTCAAAAAGAAAGTTTCAAGATCTATCCTGAAGTACGATGCTGTCAGTGATAGGATAATATCCATACACCTACAAGGAGGACCAGCTAATATGACTATTATTCAAATTTACGCACCAACCACTAGGGCCAAAGATGAAGAAATAGAGGATTTTTATCAGCTGCCGCGGTCTGAAATTGATCGAACATGCAGTCAAGATACATTGATAATTACTGGCGATTGGAACGCAAAAGTTGGAAACAAGAAGGATTGGTAGTTGGAAAATATGGCCTTGGTGATCCTCTCTATAGAATAGCTATAAGCTAAAGACTTCAGAATTAGCTTTTCTACTCCAGCCATTCTCAAACCATTTGATCTCAGGACCTCTTTATACTCCTAAAATTTATCAAGGACTCCAAAGAGATTTCTTTATGTGGGTTAAATGTATCAGTATTTAACATATTAAAAATTAAAACTGAAAAGTTTTAAAACACCAGAAATATAAACACACTAATTGAGATAGTGAATGGATGTAGCGCTGGAGGTGCTCACTTGTCTATGCCAAGAAATTTGGAGGATAGCTGCCTGGGCAACCAGCTGGAAGAGCTCCATATTTGTGCCCATTGCAAAGGTGATCCAAGAGAATGCAGAATTCTTCAACAGTGTCGTCACATATAAGTCAAATTATGCTGAAAATCATTCAGAAGGGGCTGCAGCAGTACATCAACAGAGAACTGCCAGAAATTCAGGCTGGATTCAGAAGAGGACATGGAACGAGGGACATCATTGCTGTTGTCAAATGGATCCTGCCCGAAAGCAGAGAATACCAGAAAGATGTTTACCTGCATTTTATTGACTATGCTAAGGCATTCAACTATGCAGATCATAACAAATTATGGATAACATTACGACGAATGGCATCTTAGTCATTTAGTGCTGCTATAACAGAAATACCACAAGTGGATGGCTTTAACAAAGAGAAGTTTATTTCTTCACAGTAAAGTCAGCCCTCTCATCAGTCTTCCCCAAGATTAGGAGCATCTCTGCGTAGGGACCCTGAGTCCAAAGGACACTATCAGCTACCTGCACTGCTTTCTTGGTGGTATGAGGTCCTTCGTCTCTCTGCTGGCTTCTCTCTTTTCTATTTCAAGAGATTGCCTCAGGACACAATCCAATCTTGTAATTGAATCCTGCCTCACTAACACAACTGCTGCTCATCTCCCACATTAACATCATAGAGGCAGGATTTACAACATAAAGGAAGATCACAGGATACCAGGAATCATGGCCCAGCTAAATTGATACACACATTTTGCGGGGAACATGATCTAATCCGTGACACATGGGAACCCCAGAACACTTTGTTGTGCTTATGCAGAACCTGTACATAGACCAAGAGGCAGTGAGTGGTTAGAACAGAACAAGGGGATGCTGCATGGATTAAAGTCAGGAAAGGCGTGCGTTAAGGTTGTATCCTTTCACCGTACCTATTCAGTCTGTATACTGAGCATATGATCTGAGAGGCTGAAGTATATGAAGAAGAATGAGGCACCAGGATTGGAAGAATGCTCATTAACAACCTACGATATACAGGTGACACACCTTCCTTGCTAAAAGTGAAGAGGACTTGACGCACTTAGTGATGAAGATCAAGGACTACAGCCTTCAGTATGGGTTTATGTCGTACCCCAACATAAAGAAACAAAAATCCTCTACCTGGACCATTAAGCAACATCATGCTAAATGGAGAAAAATTGAAGTTGTCAGGGATTTCATTTTACGTGAATCCACCATCAATCCCCATGGAAACAGCAGTCAAGAAATCAAATGACGTATTGCATTGGGCAAAGATGTCTCTTGAGGACTAATTGTGTGGCTGACCCAAGCCATGGTATTTTCAATCGCCTTATATGCATACGAAAGCTGGACAATGAACAAGGTAGAACGAAGAAGAATTTACACCTTTGAGTTATGGTGTTGGCAAAGAATGTTGAATATACCATGGACTGCCAGAAGAATGCACGAATTTGTTTTGGAAAAAGTACAGCCAGAATGCTCCCTGGAAGCATGGATTGGGAGACTTTGCCTCACATACTTTGGACACGTTACCAGGAGGGACCAGTCCGTGGAGAAGGACATCATGCTTGGTAAAGTAGAGGATCAGCAAAAAAGAGGAAGAACCGCAAGGAGATGAGTTCATACAGTGGGCTCAAGCGTAACCACAATTGTGAGGATGGCGCAGGTCCAGGCAGTGTTTTGTTTTGTTGTGTGTAGGGTGGCTGTGAGTAGGAACTGACTTGACAGCACCTAACGCCAACACAAGTACACAATGCATTAGCTGTCAGAGCCGTGATGTTGCACATCATGTAATCTCTGGAAAACTGCTGAACATTCAGGAAAGAATGAGAGGGAAAAGACAGATAATATCTCTATTATCACGAAAGTAGTTCTAACTTTGGAGACCATACAGGAATCCCTGAACCATACTTTGAGAACCGCTACTCTGTATTATATAAATGATTATCTAATTATTTGAGTTACACAGTCAGGTTCCATTCAATAGTTCCCATCAAGTAAATGTTTATTGTACAGGGAAGTTAGGCCCTATGGCAGGATGAATAAGTGTCATCTTGTCCTCAAGCAGCTTATAGTAGGTGGAGGATAGTAATCCTTACACTGGTCACTAGAACATCAACAAAATAGATAATTTGTAAGAAAGCTAAGGACGGGATTATGGTAGCACAGACATCCCCCCAAAAAACCAAACCCATTGCCGTTGAGTCAGTTCCGACTCATAGCAACCCTGTAGGACAGAGTAGAGCTGCCCCATAAGGTTTCCAAGGCTGTAATCTTTACAGAAGCCGACGGCCACAGCTTTCTCCTCGGGAGTAGCTGGTGGGTTCCAACCGCCGACCTTTGGGTTAGCAGCTGAGCGTTTAGCCACTGCATCACCAGGGCTCCTAGCACAGGGACAGTTAAAGATGTCTCAGCCTGAGAGACCAGTTAGGCAATGCAAGCAGAGGCCAGTGTGCTGGCCTGTAGTATAAACAAAGCACAGAGATGGCATAGTAAGATATGAGCTGCTGGGAAGGGGCATGCACTTGAGTTTAGGAGGTGTAAAGGGAAATCATAGGTAATGCTAGAGAGACTGAATGTCATGCTAAGGTGGTCTTTATGTTGTGGATTAAGAAATTCATTGACATTTTAAATAGAAGAATGAGTGATAGAAACTATAATTTATAATGTTCTAAAAATGAAAAAAAAAAAAATTTTTTTTTTTTTTTAATAATGGTCCAAGAATAGAAAGAAACTGGCAGTTGAGAGGGTACTTAGAAGACTAGCTAGTAGTGCAGGTAAAGAATAATGTGAGTTGAGGGTAGGATGGGAAGTCCTTTTAATGTAAGAGTATCTAAGACCTACTTTGCCAGTAGTGAAAAGTGAAACTGGGGGATTGATTCTGTACCATAGGTCATGTATTTGCTTTTGTCATAGAAGATCTCTGCCTTTTCTATCAAATTATATGTATTATGTAGTATCCAATTACTTGAGTCAAGTTGACAAAGGGAGGTAGGATGGAAGAAGGGCAAGGAACAGGAGTTTTGATCATCCAACCTCTAATTGTATCTCTTTCTCCCAGTGTCTCCTTTCCTCTTGGGCCGGGCACTATGGGCTGCCAGTCGGTTCACTGTTGCTATGTCCCCTGAACTGATCCAGCAGTTCCTACAGGCAACAGTTCGTGGTCTTCATGAGACACAACCCCCATCAGTTCGAATTTCTGCTGTAAGAGCTATCTGGGGGTAAGTATACCAAAAACACAGGGCTGAGAGTGATGAAAGCTGTTAGGAGAAATTTTTTCGGGATAGGTATCCCAAACTAGAATTACTTAATGAAGTGTGTTGCCTAGAAGTTTCTGGTGAAGATCCCCTTCAGAACAGATGTTGGAAGGACAGGAAAGAAACCAAACCAGAGACATGGCTTCTTTTATGAGACCAAAGGATGTCCTGCTCCCTTATGCTCCTTGTTCCCTTGAAATTCAGCCCAGCTCTGGAATCATCTAGGCCAACTCCTTTTCTTATAAAGGTGAAGAGCCTGAGGCTCCAAGAGATAAATAACTTACAAAGCATTGCACAATTGATGAATGACAGAAGCAGGATTAGATTCCATATCATTTTATTGATTGCCTCTGTATTAGAAACCAAATTGGGGTTGCTGTGGCCTAGAAACATTTCTTTTTTTTTTTTACCTCTTTTCCACAGCCAGTGTACTATGACTCAACTAATCACTTATTTATTTTCCTACCTGTACCAGAGGGAGTATTGTTGTTTTAAGGAATATTGTCAGGTCAAAACTTAAGAATCTTAATTGAATCCTAAAAACTACCAACACAGAATTTATCTTCCACTTGGCCTATGCCATCTTCTTACTTTTAAGGCAGGGATTGAGATGTCGCATGTTATCATATATGCCTTTAGAAAGCACTGAGGAGCTGCCTGTTCTGTCTGCGTTCGTGATGACATGCGTCGTGTTATGACTATGAACAGAGGTCCATCTTTTTCTGCTGCACTCTAGGGAAAGCACACCTCTGCCTCTAAAATAATTAGTGTCATCTAGTTAAGAGATAGACTAAGAATGGCTTTTCAGAAAGCTCTGAGGCCACTCTGTTGGCAGTAGGTCAGAAGTTGCTGCTTGTGTAGCTTCTAGCCTAATTAGTACATCTGTATGTATTAATTATTTCTTGAAGCGTAAAAAAAAAAGTCCTTTTTAACAAGTGTCAGTATAAGACTAAAAGCATTTGCCAACTAAGTAAGGACAAAACTATTCAAACTTATGTGTATCTTATTTGAAAATGCACATTAATGGATTAAAGATGATACCAGGATCATAAATTAAAAAAACAGATTATGAATGTATGATAAAGATTTGTCTACCCTGTGTTTCAATTTTGCAGAACTGTTCAAAGTCACAGGAGGAGTCTGTATGAATGTGAAAGAGCTTTAGGTGAAATAAGTCCACGACTGTGTTTTAGATAGTCAGCAGTACCTGTCAAGCATACATCGTTTCCACTGATTTTCTCTGGGAGATGAGAGTACAAAAAAACTTTCACGTATTTTATGTATTTAAGATGGGGGTAGGAGCTTGTTTTTGCAAGCTTATATAACTTTTATAATGAGAAAAAAGATACACTTGAAGAAAATTTTTTAAAAATAAGTATGTTCAGGTGTCGTGACGAAATGGGCAGTGGTTTTCTGAAAGCTTTCACAGATCTCTCTGGAAAGTTACAGGTGTGCACGCCAGAGAAATGGACACACATGCATGCTTACAGAATTTATATTCACTGTCAGAGATGTTATGGATCCCTTGAAACCTGTCTGTGGACCCCAGGTCAAGAAGTATCTTGTGAGGAGATCCTAGCTATTCTTTTCTTCACAGCCAAGAATCTCCAATAGATCATTTCCCTATTCAGTTTCCCAGCTAACTGCAATGTGGCTTATGTCCTTGTCACATCATCACCAAAACTGTTCTAACTTCACTATCAACATTTTAATGGCTATCATATCACACTTGCTTTTCTTTCTTCTTTTGCCTCAGTTTTAATTTATCCTTCCATGTCATATTTTATATATCATTACAAATATGCCTTAAGTCTTTTCTGAAACAATTGACAAACAATTATACTTGGATCACATTTCTCAAAGTATTGTATTTATGCCAATCTTTCTCCCAAGCTCTAAATTAATAAATCCAACTGCTAACTATCCACCATGATGAATGTCTTATAAATACCTGAAAGTCGGTGTATCTTCTACTGGCTTACGACCACTCCAAAGCAGCCCTACCTGTATTTGCTGTATCAGTCAAGGTAGAGATCTTGTACCTTTACATCTTATACTTAAATTTAGAAATCTTGTATTCGCCATTTTAATAAAGATGGAGATCCCAGGCCCCTTCGTACTGTGTGTCCCACTGCTACTGCCCTAGCTTGTATTCTCAGTTTCTCTTGCCTGAATTACTTGGTAGCTTCTTAAATTGATGTCTCTTTAATTGTTCTCCAGCCTCGCACTTCTGCAATCTGTATTATTTTAGCTGTCAAACTGATCTTTCTAAAATAGAAAACTAATGTTGCTCCTATAGTTAAACCCCTTTGTGGCTCCCAGTTGTGCTCTTCAAACTCTGAGATACGGGCACACTAGAAGAAAGTCATAATGTGCCAGAGATTCGCGAAGCCACAGAATAAATATATAACATCATCTTGGGGTGTCAGTTTTCCCTGAAGACTTTGGGTTAGAGTAAGGAGGAATTTAGGTGTGAAAAATACTGGCTTCCAAAATAAAGTCCAAACTCTCTTAGCGTGGCATAAAAAATCCAGTATGATCTGGCCAGATGGTACAATCTGTGTGATCCCTACCAGAATGTACAGTTTCAGATTCATTGGAGGGCAGGAGTAGCTATAAGCCCTTAAAACAGAAGAGGCTGGGTTCGGTAGGGCACAGTTGAGTACTGGTAGAGAGATGAATACAAAACCTACTCTAAAGAATTGAGAGCTGACCAAGGCCAGATACCAGATCAGCTCTTTTGGAGAAATTAGATCAGAGCAGGGTGGTGTTGAAAATCAAGACATGGATCAAAAACTAAAAAAAAAAAATGTGAACAAATCTTAGATCAAAGCCCACAGTTTCACCAGTCATTGTGGACCTTTGAACACAACAGCTGACAAAAATTACACGATTGCAGAATACTTAAGAAAAGACATTTCTTGAGTAAATACTGAGGACCTTGCTTCTGTGCTAGTTCTTTTCACATACAGAAACAATGTTTTTATTGATTTTTAACTTACCATTGCCACTCTGAAAATAAAAGCAAAAACTTTGACAGTATATTTTTGTTAATGGTTGTGTCCCATTGAGTATGGTAAGCACTCAATAAACATTTGTAGATTAAAAGGTGAATAAGGTAGGACTATGGATATCGAACCTTAAACCCTACAAATAATACACCATTTTTTTTAAGTCTGCATAGAATGTTTATGTAAATTGATCCCGTTTCAGGATGCCAAAAAATCAAGAAAACACAGGTTTTTTTATAACATGGAAGTTAGAGTCCCCTATTAAATAACAACTGTGGAAATATATTTGGAATATGACTAAAACAGTAGTTTGAGGAATCATAAAAGCACTTAACTTATATCTTAATAATTTAGGTACAGTGACGTGATAGGGATTTGCTTCAAAGCAGAGCAGGAGGGAGATGAAAGAAACTTTAAAGGAAATAGCAAAGATCAAAACAGGAATAAATTTAAAAACAGAAATGGTGGTGTTGATATATTTATATACTATACTACAGAAAGATATACAAACATATCTAGCTGTAGAAGTAGCTTTAGAAAACTACACATATAAATGCTGCGGCATGTAAGATTGATTGAAAGAACCAGGAATTGAGGGATCTACTTGTGAGTAATTCTTGCTTATCTGTCTCTCTCTAGTTATTGTGACCAACTGAAAGTCTCAGAGAGTACCCACGTGCTTCAGCCCTTCCTCCCCAGCATCCTTGATGGCTTAATCCACCTAGCAGCCCAGTTCAGCTCAGAGGTCCTCAACCTGGTGATGGAGACCCTGTGCATTGTTTGCACGGTAGACCCAGAGTTCACAGCAAGCATGGAAAACAAAATCTGCCCCTTCACTATCGCCATTTTCCTAAAGTACAGTAATGGTATGCCACAGGGAGATTGTGTTGATGAGGGCACCAAAGAAAAAGGTGGTGGCTGGTGAATGCAGGTCAAGGTTTCCCTACATCTGATGGTCTTAAACATCATAAGCAAAGAATATGGCTTTTAATTAGCAAAGAGTTGAGTTGTGCTGTAGATGAGCAGCACTAAAAAGTAGGATACCTATTCCTGTAACACTTATTCTCTGATAAGAACGAGAAAAGAAAGATAATGAATAAAGGGCTAACAGGTGAGAGGTATAATTCAGAACTTTGATGGTGGAGTAGAAAATGGAGCAACTAAATCAGAAGCTTCCTTAAAAGATTAAGCCTAGAACTGTAATTTAAGGAGCCCTGGTGGTGGAGTGGTTCAAGTGTCCAGCTACTAACTGAAAGGTTGGCGATTCAAATTCGCCAGCCCCTAAGTGGGAGAGAAGACCTGGCGAACTGTTCCCCTAAAGATTACAGCCTAGGAAACCTTATGAGGCTGTTCTACTCTGTCCTATAGGGACACTATGAGTTGGAATTGACTCTACGGCACACAACATCAGAACTGTAATTTAGAAAAAGAGATACTAAAGAAAGATATGTGCAAAGGTTTGTGAACATCAAATGTTGATTATAACTGTTTGCTCAGCTGATAACTATAAAAGTAGTAAAAATTTAGAAATAATAGAGATTAGTTAATTATATCCATGAAATTTTATGCAGTTATGCATTTTATAAAAAATCTGTTGCCACGGGTCATCACCATTACCCTCCTCAGCCTTAACCTAAAGCTGGACTTAAAAAAAAATCAAAAAAACACTCATTGCCATCTAGTCGATTCCGACTTATAGCGACCTGCAGGACAGAGTTGGAGTGCCCCATAGGGTTTCCAAGGAGCACCTGGTGGATTCGAACTGCCAGCCTTTTGGTTAGCAGCCAAACTCTTAACCACTATGCCACACAGCCATTAAAAATCAAGGTTTTGAAGAATAGTTAAAGCTGTGGGAAAGTGCTGACATTCCAATTAAGTGAAAAGGCAGTTTTCCATAAACTGCATAGAACGTGACCACGAGTTTTTGTTTTTGTTTTAGAAAAGGGATATGTGTGCAGATATGCATGTAGAAAAAAATACCAGAAGAATGTACATCAAAATGTTAAGGATGGTTATCTCTAGGTGGTAGGATTACAAGTGTTTTATTGTTGTTGTTGTTGGTTTGTTTGTTTGTTTGTTTTCCTTTAATGCTTTTCTTCATTTTAAGTTTTTCTATAGTGAGTATATATTACCAATTGCTTATTATTAGAAAAAATATTAAGGTGGTTTGTTTTTAAAAAAGGAACTTTATAATATTAAAGCTCAGAAATGTATAAGGGGAAGGGATTGTTTATATAACATTGTAAACATGTTATTTGGTTTGCTTTTTCATTTAAAAATACGTGTTGGAGAGCTTTCCACATCACACTTGTAGACATGCCTCTTTTTTGAACCATCACATAATCCATAATATGGCAATATTGTAATTTATTTACCCATTCTGTTGATGGACATCTAGATGGGTCCCAATTTTTTTTATTACCAACAGTACTGCAGTTATACATCGTAGTGCATGCTGCGTATATTCTTGCAGGCTAGATAGAGGAAGATGTTTTTCTTGTATGTAAGTAAAGTAGGTCAAGCTAATGTCCCATTCCTTCAAAAAACTCTGCTTTCCATTTGCTGTGAAATGGCTTTGGGAGTTCTTTGTGTCTGTCGTGGCCACTCCCTAGAAGACATGTATGGCTCTTCTTCAAAATATGAAAATCTGGGGTGAAATGTAATGTTTTGGCACAGTGTTTGAAACTCTCATATCTTCTTAACAAAGCATCAGTGGAGCTTTATTTTTTACCATTTGGTTTCATTATCAATCTAGGTTTCACAACAGTAAAGACCTTACAGATTCGCCCCAGAAAAAAGCCAAGTTTTGTTTTATGAGTAGCTAGTCCCTGCCTTTGTGAATCCATGCATACTGTGTCTCTTGGAGATTTACCATCTCTCCTGCTCTTTCAGGTTACTCAGGTGGCCTCAGTAGACCCCAGGGATGTGTGATATGTAACCACAGCAGAAGGTGTTGCCTTAGGGTAGGGCCAGACAACAGGCATCATTAAGCCAGAAGCAGATGCAGGCCGTCGAACGGTGGGGGGACTCCATGTTGCCTTGTCTCCTTCAGATCCCGTCGTCGCCTCACTGGCTCAGGACATCTTCAAGGAGCTGTCCCAGATTGAAGCCTGTCAGGGCCCAATGCAGATGAGGCTGATTCCCACGCTGGTCAGCATAATGCAGGCCCCAGCAGACAAGATCCCTGCAGGGCTCTGTGCAGTGAGTGGCCACAAGGACTCTGTGTGTGAAGGGGGGTAGGACGGGGCTCAGACAGTCAATTTGCAAATCCCACCTATCTGATGGGAAACCAACAGCTTTGGAGATTCATAGAGTGATTTTACTGGACTGCTGTGCCCACAAAGACAGAGAGTGGTGCTCTGAGGCTGTAAGAAAATGGGTGTTCTTACTGCAGAGGTGCCCTCAGTGACTGACACAGAGTGCCACCGTCATATAGCACCACTAAATATGTCACCTTGCCATCCAATCCGCCTGGCAAGACACCACCCACTCCGGTGGCCGGTTACTATCCAATTCATTTTCTTTCAGAAGCTCGCCTTTTATTAGTGAACTTTCTCTGGATTGCTATGTTGTATTCACCCAATAAGAATCTGGGTTGTTGAACACCCCCTGCCCCCCAGAGTGCATTCTGATTCTTTCCTTTCTCCTTCAGACAGCCATTGATATCCTGACGACAGTAGTACGGAATACAAAGCCTCCGCTTTCCCAGCTCCTCATCTGCCAAGCTTTCCCTGCTGTGGCACAGTGCACCCTTCACACAGATGACAATGCCACCATGCAGGTATCTGAGCCATGATGACTTGAAAAGGGAAGCTAGCTCCCCAGCCCATGGGCTTATAGTAGGCCAAGAAGTCTCACAAGGTTTCACGCTTTTGAGAGATAAGTCTCTCGAATCCACGTTAACCCTGAGTACCCAGGAAGGGTTGAGGCTGCAAGAGCCAAGCATTCAGTGGTTTTGGGTGTGTTATAATCTTGAAGACTGTGGACACGGGGCTTCCTGCCCATCTGTATCTGGGTACTGCTACTGTGGAAGAGATTACAGACATCTAGACTTAACAGCCATAACAAAGTCTTTCCTGAATATCCCTTCTCTTAGTAAAGCTAGCACAGTGAGAGGCCTCTGGAGAGGGGAGAGATGCCTGAATATTTTACCAATTTATTTCTGTTTCTTGGGTGAGTTGGTTACTTTTTCAGGTCTTTACTACTGTAATTGATTGTAAAGACTGTGGAAACTTGCCAGTGGATACTGATCACTTTGGAAATCGCTAGGCAGAAGGTGGTTTATGTAAGGTCTGTCTTTATTCCCATAAAGACTTGTATCACTCCCAATTATTGCTACATCTTAGACATGTTTTTCCTGTACCAAATATAGATCTTTATGGTTAAGACCATAAAGTTTGTTTGGCCATTGTCCCTTGTGATAAGGAGTATGCATTTTTGAGGTAGCTGATTGGGTATAGGGGGATTGAATAATGCATGCCTCTATCTGTGGACAGTAAATTCCTGACTTCAGTGGTATGAGCCTCCTACAGACGCCATGGGCCCACTGCTCTTAAGAGGCATAGACCTCTAAGAATAGCATTTGCCCTTACGGACTGGGGCTCTTCTGGCATCAGTCTCCCAGCTGCTAATCTTGCTTGCCACCCCTGTCACTCCAGAATGGTGGAGAGTGCCTGCGGGCCTATGTGTCAGTGACGCTGGAGCAGGTGGCCCAATGGCATGATGAGCAGGGCCACAACGGGCTGTGGTATGTAATGCAAGTAGTGAGCCAGCTCCTGGACCCCCGCACTTCAGAGTTCACCGCAGCCTTTGTGGGCCGCCTTGTCTCCACCCTCATCTCCAAGGCAGGGCGGGAGCTGGGGGAGAATCTGGACCAGATTCTTCGTGCCATCCTCAGCAAGATGCAGCAGGCAGAGACGCTCAGTGTCATGCAGGTGAGTGGTCGGTGGGGAGCTGGGTTTCCCACCCTCCATGTGATAGAAATGGGAGTCAGTATATTGGTCCTGAGTTGTTTTTCCCTCTCTCACTGTTCTCGTAAAACTGGGTCTGTTCTGGCCCGAGAAACGTTGACAAGAAAATCTCCATGTTTTCCTGCCCTATGGATGGCACCCTCCATGCATAGACTGTTAGCAAGCTGACTGGCCCCACTCCGTCTCATCTCCTACCTCCCTGAAATCGGTTTCCCTGAAGTAGATGTCCTTTTTATTATCTCCTAGTCTCTGATCATGGTGTTCGCTCATCTGGTGCACACTCAGCTGGAGCCTCTCTTGGAGTTCCTGTGCAGCCTCCCAGGCCCTACTGGCAAACCTGCCCTGGAGTTCGTGATGGCCGAGTGGACGAGCCGACAGCATCTCTTCTATGGGCAATATGAAGGCAAAGTCAGGTGGGGCTTCATCTTTCTTCAGGCATTCTATCCCTACTTCCTTTTTTTTTCCTTTCCTCTGACTTTCTGTATTGATTTTTGTTTGCCATATCAAACTGCCCCTGTATTCCCTCTCTTTCTTTATTGCTTGCCTGTGTTTTTGAGTGAGTGCCATCTTGAAATCCCCAGTAAACAGTCAGTACAGATAGACTGTGTATTTCTGATTTCTGCTGAACTGAGAATCTCTTCTGCCACAAACTTCACCCAGCCAAGTACTGCTGGTGGCTTATTGTCCTTTATAAACCCAAGCCTTTATCCCTTGCTTTCTGCTTTCTCTCCTGAACCTTTATCCCACGGTTCTCAATCATCCCATTACACCTTCCACTGTGGACATCATACCTTTGGTCAAGAAAAACAGTTCTAATGTTTCCATCACTATGGACGAAAATTCACTCCTTCCCAGAGAGTGGTAGAAGAATTGGCATTCACTCAGGGTAGTGGTTAGACAACTTGACTGATGAACTGACATCACTAAGTCATCCACTAGAAAAAAAGGCAAAGTGGCAAACACGGTGTTCCATATGATTTTACAACAACAGCGCCGCCCGGCCCCCACCAAAAAAGGGCTGATTTGTTGACTCTGCTTAGGCACTAAACACCTCATGGTATTAGATCTCCTGGTTCAAAGGTTTAGGGTTATAGCTTTGTGGGTCTATCCAGTCAATTGGCCTAATGTTTTTAGAGTTTCTGTTCTACCTCCTAATTTGGTGAGTAGCACTTGGGGTCTTCAAAGTTTGTGAGTAGCCACCGAACATACAACAGTTAGTCTCTATTCATGTGGAGCAGTAGAGGAAGGACACCCAGGAATCGGAGAAGGAACTGGACTGCAGGTCTAATTGCCTTCGTGAACTACTGCCTCTTTTGCCATGAGACCAGAAGAACTGGATGGTACCCAGCTACCACTACTGAATGTTTTCATCAAGGAGCCAATAGATGGATTCTGATAAAAAGAAGGAAAAGTGTGGAACAGAATATCACATTCTTACGGAAATTAGACTTACTGGATCCATGGAGACTCGGGAACCCCCAAGTCTGTTGTTCTGAAATAATTCTTTAATCCTTGAATTGAAACGGTCCCATGAGTCATCTTTAAACTAAACAAGTGTTTAGTTCATTTAATAAAGAACATTGACCCTGAGCATTGTGCTCTTTTAAATAATTAACTATATGAGATCAAATTGGCAACAGTAACTCTCATACACACATGAGAACTTTAAGGGGCATGGTGAGTAAAACGTCATGGTGATGAAACAGAAGCGTAGAGATAATAGGATGACACAATGTGGAGAATGTAACCAGTGGCATCAATCTGTATGTATAGCAGTTGTTGAATGTTGTGAATATTTTCACCCCGCCCCCCGCCCCCCCCCCCCCCGCCCCCCAAAAGAACCTTCTAATCATGTTAAAATGCAGTCTCACTGGCCCGGGAATTGTTCTAACAGAGAATTGGCATGTGTTCTATCATCAACTACGTATCCTTATAGAATTTAACTCTTAAAAAAAGAAGAACAGTTCTCATTAGACCATCCTCATGAACTCTGAATCTCACTTTCAACCGAACTCTCTTAATTGGCTGTGGACAGAATTTTCACCGTCAAAGTGACAGTCTTAGGCCATAATTACTCATCCCCTTGGAGTGAACTTTACACAGTAACTGACTGACTCTGTTTGGCTCTTCCTTGCCAGCTCTGTGGCTCTGTGTAAACTGCTCCAGCATGGGATCAATGCAGATGACAAGCGGCTGCAGGATATCCGCGTCAAGGGTGAAGAGATCTACAGTGTGGATGAGGGCATCCGCACGCGCTCCAAGTCAGCCAAAAGTGGGTGATGCTGCCCTCTTTAGCCTCCTCCTAGGGGCTGAGGACAGCTGGGGTGGAAGGCAGAGATGTACCACAATCTGCTGCGGTTTTTTTGTTTTTTAAACATAATTGTTACTGATGGGTTTGATGAAGAAGCAGCAAACTGTAGGTAAACAATAGATCAGAACATATGGTTCCTTCCTGTTGTTGAAAATTGACAAAAATAGCCTTGGGTACCAAGAATACCCAGCTTACGGTTTCATTCTAGGGCTTTGGTGCACCTTTTGGCCTCGCTGTTACCGGTCCTCCTTGGCCTGGGGCTCCGATGGTTTATAGGTAGTGTGGAGCTGCTCTGTTTAACTCGGGGTTTATGATCATTTGGAGCTATTGTGCTCTGTACAGTTACTTGATTTCAGAGCTTTATTACTGGTGAGGACCTATCTCCTTTAATTCCTGAACTCTCTTCTCTCACCTAACTGCTACTGTCGAAGCACCAAATGAAGTTACTTAACTTTAAAGCGTTCTTTGATGGCCAGATATATATGGGATGGTGGGAAACCTGAGGGATGGTGGGCCGGATCTGAAGCATGGCACCGTAGAGTGGGGCTGGGGGCATTGCCGGAAGTGGGCCCGCCTGCAGGCTTGAAGCCTTTTTCCTTCCTCCCCAGACCCTGAACGCTGGACAAACATTCCTTTGCTGGTTAAGATCCTGAAGTTGATCATCAACGAGCTCTCCAACGTCATGGAGGCCAATGCCGCACGCCAGGCCGCTCCTGCAGAATGGAATCAAGGTGCACCAGGGCCCTTACTCTCAGGAGGCTCAACCTGGCAGATCAAGTTGAAAGAGTTCAGATTATCAGTTTGGTTTCTTGAGTCATTTACTTAAAAAAAGAAAAGAAAGTTTACTGAATGTCCACTCTGTGACTGGCACTGTGCTAGCCACTAGGAATGTAAAGAGTTGCTTCTCAGGTCTACCTTATAAAATCACACAGAGGCTGGGGTAGGAGGCAGCAAGGAGGCAAGTTGCTGTAGCCCTTCTTTGATTTGGTGCTTCTCAAGAGCTTCTCAACCGTTTATCTCCAGTGACCTTCCCAGAATACTCTGGGTTCTTCCATTCAGCTTATTGGGAGGGTTTAGCCATTCCTGATTCTCTCCCACTGAAGACAACAGGCCACATTACAGGAACCCTTAGGGCACTTCTGTTCTGGCCTGTTTGGATTTGGGGAGGGAAAAGGCATGAGTATGCTCCAGCTGCTTTTCATTTTCAAGTAGATGATTCCAATGATATGTGGGAGGACCAGGAGGAGGAGGAAGAGGAGGAAGATGGTTTAGCTGGCCAGCTCTTATCTGACATTCTTGCTTCAAGTAAATATGGTAAGCAGTTAAGAGAAGAGGGCAGCCGTGGAAAATACCTTTTCTTTGCACATGGGTGCTGAGAATGGGGTACCAGAGGAAGGGGGGAGTGGTGGGCCCATAAGGCACATTCCTTGGGCTTTTGCCCCTTCTGCCTCAGCTGTGGTGGTACCTCACCACCTGGGGCCTGACCAGGGGCTCTACCCTGACCCTCACTGTGTTGGCTGTGTCTGACAGAGGAGGATTACTACGAGGATGATGAGGAAGATGACCCTGATGCGCTGAAGGATCCTCTCTACCAGATTGATCTGCAGGTGAGGGTGTCCAGAGAAGATGTCTTCCAAGTGACAATGTCTCAAGCCACAGAAGCAGGAATACGGAATTTTGTGGGATCAAACCCATTAATAGCTCTTCATGGGGGCCTCAGGAGAGCGTTGCTGTCTCGCGGAGTGGTCAACAGCTTTGGGTGGGCTGGGACTTCACACCTTAGTGTCTTACTCCAGTGCTATAATCCAGCTTCTCGAGGCTATGTTGTGAAAGTCCTCAGGGTAGGGATGACATATCCTTTGAAAAACTTGTCTCTTTCCTTATGGAATTTAGTCTCTGGAGTCCAGATGTAGAAACCCATCTCTCAGGGAGCTGGGATTGGTCCAAAAGCCAGTGTCCCCTACACCACTTGGTGGTGATTCTTACTACACTGCAGATGGGTGACCCTGAGAGCCCTCATAATGCCACTCTTGTTCCTCCCTCCAGGCATATCTCACGGACTTCCTGTGCCAGTTTGCTCAGCAGCCCTGCTACATAATGTTCTCAGGCCACCTTAATGACAACGAGAGGCGGGTTCTGCAGACCATCGGCATCTAAAAGAAAGAGGCTTTCTGCATTTGCTCCTCCTCCTGGCCCAGCCACAAACCATTTTACAGCCCTCACCGGCCTTGAGATGTACTTCTCAACCTAGAGTGGCTTCCTGACCCTTGGCCCTCGGCCTCACCAGGGTGACACTGACTACAACTCAGACCGAGCTCACCAGCGCTGTCACTTAGGAATGCTGGAACAAAGGACACTTTCCAAAGTCCCCCTCAAGACATCCCATCTCAAGAACCTTTTTGCTCCCCAACTCTGTCCCCATCTGTGTTCCTAGAGTTCCCTGCTGGCCAGTCCAGAAGCATTGATGCCTAGAAGGATTGTGCGTCATGGATTATTTTGTCCCACCTCCGGAGCACAAGGAGCCCTGGTGGCATGGTGGTTAAGCACTCAGCTGCTAACCTAAAGGTCAGCGGTGCGAACCCACCAGCCACTCTGTGGGAGAAAGATGTGGCAGTCTGCTTCCGTGAAGATTTACAGCCTTAGAAACCCTATGGGGCAGTTCTACTCTGTCCTGCATGGTTGCAATGAGTCAGAATCAACTCAACGGCAGTGAGTTTGGTTTGGTTTTCAGGAGCACAGGAAGTCGTGACCATTTATATTCAAAAATAGACCTTTCTACTTTCATAGGACATCTGATGTATTCAGATAGGAATTCCCTTGAGAGATGATTATGCTTTCTGCCCCGACCACTGATGCTCTGGGTTTTCAGTAAGAACAAGAGGAAACAGCTCCATCCTAAGCCCTCTCCAGTGACCTCTCCTCCCTGCTTCCCTCCTGTAACACTACGGCTCCCCTGTCAGAGGAAGTCATCTTGTTTTTGCTTCATTGCATGACACAAACCAACCCCTCTTCCAAGCCGTTCTTATGTACACATGCACACACACAAATTAAGCCGGACAGATGGCAATTTGGTTTTCCTTTTTTAGAAAAAAAGGTGGGGGGAAAGGATTGGAAGAAAAAAAAATCCAACTCACCCAACTAAATTTAATATGCCTCTCCCACGCATTACCACACAGTCTGATATTCAAAAGTTAACTCCCCTCCCCCTCGGGAATCTTATAAAGTGGTTAAGTTGTAGCCCTCAAATTTGCAACGTGTATTTTTCTAGGACAGTAAAGTAATCTTTACAAATGAATTTAGTCTGTATGGTATAAGGTGTCTCAGGTACCTTTTTGCCTTTGATTTCCTTTAGAAAGAAAATAAAAATAGGGAGACATGGATTAGGTGGAGCCCATTTAGACACACTAGTGTGTTTTGGCTAACCTAGCTCAAGGTGATTCCTAGAGAACTGTCATTCAAGTATTTTTAAGGTAGGTCCCTAAATTGGGAAATTTAGTCTGTTGTGAATTCAGAGTGAATGAAGATTAAAAAAAAAAAATCAAGGAAAGGAAGGTGGAGAAGCCCAGCATTTCCTTTTCTGTGATAGTGCCCCACTTTTAATAGCCACCGAGGATTTCAAGACTCCTTTGTGGGAAGATGACTTTTCTCCCCCCTCCCCCCACATGGGACGTTTACAGGACTGCTGTGGAAGCCTAAGGATTTTGTAGCTAATAATGACTTCTTGCCACTAGGTGTCCCTGGTGTTCAACCCCCACAGCAGGGTGGGGTGGGATGTTACAAGTCTTTGAAAAGCCTGAGAGCATGTGTGTTCCGCTGCCAGCTGTGGTTCTGATGCTAATATTGCCTCTGCCCCATCCTGCTTTTCCCCCTTGAGTCCCCAGAAATCACTGGTGTTACGGGAATGACAGCAGGCCTGGCAAAGTATTGCTCAGATATCAGCCTTGGAGACTTCACCACCTAGTTGTTGATCTCAAGGCATTGCCAGTTGGGTTCAGTGCTAACGTAGCGGGCTGTTCCACAAGGCCAAGTCAGCCTCTGAACTTGGCACAAAAGGATGGTCTTATGCCAGCAGCTTTGAACTGCTGAGTTGGGGAAGGGTTATGGCTCCCAAACAGATTAACATTGATGTGGGCCTACTAGTCAGAAAAATAGTCCATATCTAGTGCCAAAAATGGTTCTAAGTCCCTTGGCAGGGATCCTTCCTCCTCGTGCTGATTTTAAGTCAGGACTAGACCTCCTGTCTGGCTCAGGGGAATTTGAGTCCTGAAGGCAAGTGCCGTAGTATCACTGGGGATGAGGGGTGGCACCCCTTCTCTGAAGACATACTGCTATGGATGAGGGCAGAGCGTCTTAGATCCCTTACCTTACTGTGGCAGGCAATTCCTTGTGTTTCCAGAGCATTTGCCTATACAGTATCCTATAACCTTTTTAACAGGTATACAGAGCAGATATTCTCTAGGTGAAGAAAAGAATTCAGAGAGACTGTCCAGTATCAGAACGGGAAGAAAAGAGATCTGCTTGAGGCCAATAATGTTGACAGAAAGTTGAACTCTAGCTCCTATTTTGTCTTTCTCTTTGGCCAAAGAATTAGCTTCAGTCTAAAAAGGGCAGGGCTAACAGTGTTGAAAACCCTGTGGGGCACAGTTCTACTCTGACACACATGGGGTCACCATGAGTCAAAATTTACAGCAACTTTTTTTGGTAGTAATTGTTTGAAGGAGTTGAAATTCAAGATAAGTAAGGTAATAGTAGAGTATTTAGCTACTCTTCCAAGTCTCCTAACTGTGGTGAATAGCAGCTAGGACACCATGAGGAGTTTCTTGGGAGTTGGCTGAGCTCTCCCTGATCTTAGAGAATTGAACAGAAATGAAAGAAGAGCCAGAAGACTGGAAAACAGATGAAAGTGCAAGGAAAGAAGCTGTAAGTCACAGACCTATGAGTGACATTGATGACTCAAAAGCAAATAAGAATATTGAAAAATGTGATCACAGGGGTAATGTTCATTATGAACTCAGGAACAAGTGATACCAAACTAGCCTCATAGTCTTTAATTTGTGTAAATTGTACAACAGATTAAGAAAATAATTTGCACTAAGTATTGGGGAGAGAAATTGGTAGCTAGCCAGGGACCACCAAAATGTAGAATAGCCCGTTGTTGGGGATGGTTTCTGATGATGTGCCTCAAAGCTCTGTCCTTGGTCTCTTTGATATTAATGACAGATGAGTTCTTTTCTGCCTCACTCACTTGAGCCTATTTACGAAAGAAATAATAGATAAGGGAGGAACGCTGATTACATTTTTAGATAACAGGAGACGCCTGGGAAGATGGACAGAATTTAGGATCCAAACCTATTTCTACAGGCTATAAAAATGGACAATCTCAATGAATGTGAATTGGCAGTAGTATCTATGAAAAAAGGGATTATAGAATACTGTGCTCTCACTAATAATGCTGTATGTCAGTAAGGAGTATTAATTATGCCAGAAACTGTTAGCATCTTCAAAAAATCCAGCATGGCCCTAGGCTAAGGTAGTAGACCTATGTTGTCCAGAATGGCATGGAGGGTCGTTTTAGACTACCTGTGCCAGTCAGCAAGCGCTGTGTCCCATCCTGGCACTCAGCCAAGAGGCCCACGACGTGGGGAGCCCGTCTGCAAGAGAAGAACCAAGACGTGGACAGGACCTACCTAAACTGTATCAAGTGAAAGAAAGTTGGGAGGGGACGAGAATGAAAATGCTTAACTTAGACTTGGGAACTAGGATGCTGTTTTCAAATAATTAAAAGTGTTGCGTAAAAAAGAGTGGTTAATGGTAACTGGGGGACCCATCGCTGCCGTTTGCCCTTATGGCGACCTCATGTTGGAGTAGAACTGTGCTCCATAGGGTTTCCAATGACTGATTTTTCAGTAGATTGCCAGGCCTTTCTCCAAGGCGCCTCTGGGTGGACTCGAACATCCAACCTTTTGTTTGGTCAGCAGCTGAGCACATTAGCCATTTGCATCACCCAGGGCCTCCAGCTGGGGAAAGGGAGAAAAATGAGGTTGCACTGAGAAGATAACCCTTGAAATGAACTATTGCAAGGTGGCTCACGATAATAACTGCTGAGGTTTAAAGAGCACTTCTTAAATGCCAATGACTGTCCCTTTTGCCTGTGTTACCTCATTTAGACCACCTAAAAACCCTGCCGAGTAAGTAAGTTTACCTCAGTTTACAAATGAAACGCACAGGGATGTTAAGTTACCTACTGAAGGTGACATGGCAGGTGCGTTCCAAGCCTAAGAGCCTGCACTTTTCACCATTTCTCTGTTCTGCCTCCATTTCTAGGCAGATGAGGGTGGGGTAGGACATTGCAGAGAAAAGGAAGTGTTTCAGAAAAACTACCATAAATAAAAGAAAATCTGGAAGGACAAGTGAGGACCAGATGATCAAGGGTCTTATGAGACCTTCCTCTTTAGGGAATGGGAGACCATGCAGAGATTTTAAGCAGTTAAGTGACATGATAAGATCTGCATTTTAAAAAACATTCTAGTGATGAAAATATATGGCCAGAAAGGTGACTCGACGGAGCCTGGTTGAAGGAAGACTTGAGACAATTCAGCCTGGCAGCAGTGGCAACAGTCTAGGTGAGAGAGACTGAAAGCTTGGACTAAGGTTGTGCCCAGGGCTCGGAACCTGTTCATCTGGTACGAAACCCTGCTGAGACTCTGCATTTCTAACAAGTTCCAAAGAAGTTATACCTAAGACTCACCTGAGAATCTTGTTAAAATGTAGATTCTGAGTAAGTATATCTGGGGTGGTAATGCAAATTTTCATCGGGGAACTTAGAAATGCAAATTCTCAGCAGGGCTTCGAAGCCCTGGCTATAACTAGAGGGGGTGGAATAGAAAAGAGAGGAGTGAAATGTTGGTGAGGTGGAGTCCATAGGACTTGATGACTGATAAAGATTCTCTGAAAGAGACAACTCTGCATCAGAAGTGCCCAGTCAGAGGCTGGACATTGAATTGGGGTCCTATCTGTTGTGGAAAAATCCTCCATTCCCACAGGGGGCTAGACTAAATCTTAACCACCGTACCAGGATTCCAGTAGTAAAGCGGCCAAAAGTAACCTGGTAATAAAATACAAAAATTTGTGAATTGTTTACCTTTCTCTGATGGATTGGTGCAGGTTCAGCATTGTTATCTGCCATCAAGTCAGTTCTGAATCATAGCGACTCTGTGTACAAAAGAACGAAACCCTGCCGGGTCCTGAACCATCCTCACAATCATTGCTGTGCTTGAGCCACTGTGTCCATCTCATTGAGGACATTACTCTTTTTCGGTGACCCTCTACCAAGCATACTCTAGGGACTGTTCCCTCCTGACAACGTGTCCAAAGTACGTGAAACAAAGTCTCACCTTCCTCATTTCTAAGGAATGTTCTGGCTGGACTTCTTCCAAACAGGTTTGTTCTTCTGGCAGTCCATGGTATATTCAGTATTCCTCACCAACACCATAATTCACATGTCTATGAGGTAATTGAAAATATCATGGCTTGGATCAGACGCACCTTAGTCCTCAAAGTGACATCTTCACTTTTCAATATTTTTAAAGAGCTCTTTTGAGCAGATTTCCCCAATGCAATGCATCTTTTGATTTCTTGACTGCTGCTTCCCATGGGCATTGATTGTGGATCCAAGTAAAAAAAAAAAAATGACAACTTCAATCCTTTCTCCTATCATGATGTTGCTTATTGGTCAGGTTGTGAGGATTTTTGTTTTCTTTATATTGAGGTGTAATCCATACTGAAGGTTGTAGTCTTTGATCTTCCTCAGTAACTGCTTCAAGTCCTCTTCGCTTTCAGCAAGCAAGGTTGTGTCATCTGCATAACGCAGGTTGTTAATGAGTCTTCCTTCAATCCTGATGCCACATTCTTCATATAGTCCAGCTTCTTGGGTTATTTGCTCAGCATACAGATTGAATAAATATGGTGGAAGAACACAACCCTGATGCACACCTTTCTTGATTTTAAACTGCACAGTATCCCCTTGTTCTGTTCGAATGATTGACTGCCTCTGGGTCTATGTACAGGTTCTGTATGAGCACAATTAAGGCTTCTGGTATTCTCTGCTTTCAGCCAAGATCCATCTGATATAAGCAACTATATCTCTTGTTCCACGTCCTCTTCTGAATCTGGCTTGAATGTCTGGCAGTTCCCTATCAATGTACTGCTGCAACCATCTTTAAATTATCTTCAGCAAAAATTTACTTGTGTGTGATATTTAATGATATTGTTCAATAATTACTGCATTCTGCTGGGTCACCTTTCTTTGGAATGGGCACAGATATGGATCTCTTCCAGTCAATTGGCCAGGTAGCTGTCTTCCAAATTTCTTGGCGTAGATGAGTGAGCATTTCCAGCGTTGCAGCTGTTTGTTGAAACATCTCAATTGGTATTCTGTCAATTCCTTGAGCCTTGCCTTTCACCAATGCCTTCAGTGCAGCTTGGACTTCTTCCTCCATTGCCATCAGTTCTTAATCATATGCTATCTCCTGAAATGGTTGCATGTGGACCAATTCTTTTTGGTACAGTGACTATATTCCTTCCATGCTCTTTTGATGCTTGCTGGGTTGTTCAATATTTTGCCCATAGAATCCTTCAGTATTGCAACTCGAGGCTTGAACTTTTTCTTCAGTTCTTTCTGCCATCTTAGTAAGGACCCTCACGTTCCAATTTTCTTAAGTAGGCGAGAAAAGGGCGGAGTTACTGTTGGTTTCCTGAAATTGCAGATCACACCAAGTCTTTTAGACTTGTTTGGTATGTTTGATTTTGTAGCAAATGCAGTGCAGGAAGCAACACAATGAGGAACCACTGACCTGACTGGAAGGCCTAGAAAGTCCCTGCAAGCCTTCGAGTTGTTCTGACTTGGGAAAATACCATCGTTGGAAAGTGAGGGAGCTGAAGCAAGTGGCATGTCCCCTCTAAGCTTTAGTTTCCTCATCTGTAAAATGGGGACCTAATACCTTACAGGGTTGTAGTTAGAAGTAAAAATGACTGACTTAAAGCATCTCAAATGGTGAAGAGTGTGCCCTCCTCTCCGCCCCCGTAGCTGGGAGCTATGTTTGGCTCCCTCTTCCTGATTCCCTGGGTTAGACTGTGACTCGATTCAGTTTCGCAGATGCTGCTGCTCTAAATTAAGGTCTTGGCGAGCTCTGGGGAGAACAGCTCTGAGGAAGGGACTGCAGTGCCGCGGCCCTGCTCTGGGGGGGCAGAGGACAGAGCAGTGGTAGCCTGGCTCCTGCACCCCAGCTGCTGAGCTAGCTGTTTCTGTGTTCGTCTGCATGAGGTTATAAATTAGAGGTGTGTTCCCTTGCTTTCCCTAGATTTTTTTCCCTTCCTTATTCCAAGAATATAAACCAAATTCTTTGCATGTTCTTGCCTTGTTTTTACAGGGTAGAAAGTAGAACTGCTTTTGGACCCTATTGTGAAAGCTTGAGTGAACTAAGATTAGGCCCAGGGTCCTAGGGAAGAAGGAGAGAAGGGGGTTCCCTAAAGACAAATAGGGAACAGAAGTCCCTGGGGCCTGTGAGTGATGAAGGCCCTGCCCCAACCCTGGTAGAGCACCTGGAGATGTGGGCACTGCCTAGGGAAATGACTGAAGTCCCTGGGGAGGCTTGAACCTGGGCACCAAGGTGCCCAGGGAAGGTCCCTATGGGCCTTATCAGCAGAACCTGTGTGGACTGAGGCCTAAGTGCCCACCCCAGTATTCTGCACTGTGAAAACCCAGGACCTTTTCATGATTTTTCTGGCAAGGGGAGCAAACTATAATAAAAACAAATTCTGCACCAGCTGGCGGGATAGAGACCCAGAATCTGAGCTAACTCTGTTTTTAAGAAAAATGTGGCATTTCTTCCACTCCTGATTTTGGGACTGCAAGTTCATACCTGATTTCATACCCCTCATTGGCTCTCACCACTGACAACCTGTGTGTGCCCTGCCAGGGAGCTGCTTTTCCAATTGTGTGGCACATGGAAACTCATTAGCAAGAGCCCAGAAATGGATGTGGAGTCAGGAAGGTTGGGTTCCCACCCAGGCGCTGCCAATGACCTGTTGTGTGACCTTAAGTTTTTTTGTTTGTTTCCATCGAACAGGGAGAGAGGCTGGACCAGAATGCAAGTGGATTTGAGTTCTCCTGAGCAATACTCCATTTTACAGATGAGAAAACAAAGACCAGAGAGGTTAGGTGGTTTCTCCAAGTTTGCAGAGCCAGTAAGTGGCAGAGCTGGACTTTACTCCAGTTGGTGGTTAAGAGCATGAACTCAAGCCAGACTGCCTGGCGGGGACAGATTACCCAATAAGTGAGGTCCTCACAGGCTTGTGTCTACTTAGTAACCTGTAGTGCACAGTTTCACATGGATTTCACAACATCTTTGAAATCCATGTGGAATTGTACACTACAGATTAGTAAGTAGATACAAGCCTGTGAGGACCTTGCTTATGATTAGTCCCCTCCTGCTGCCTGAGTTTGAATCCTGTCTCTGCTATTTACCAGCTGGGTGACCTTGAGTAAACTACTTAAATTATCTGTGCCTCAGCCCTGGTGACACAGTGGTTAAGAGCTCAGCTGCTAACCAAAAGGTCGGCAGTTCGAATCCACCAGCCACTCCTTGGCAGTTCTACTGTGTCCTATAGGGTCGCTATGAGTTGGAATCAACTTGATGGCAACAGGTTTGGTTTTTGGTTCTGTTTTCTAATCCAAAAAACAGGTATAAGTCTAGTATCTGTTTCATGGAGTGATTGTGAGGATTAAATAAAGCCAATATAATACGAAGCACTTTGTAATGCCTGCATCATATTAAGTATTCAATGAATGATAGCTATTAGTAGTCTAGTCACAAGTCTAATGCAATTCTCACCAACTAAATCTGCCCTGGCAGAGCTGTGTTCTCCAAGAAAGACCCTGGGTCTCTGTAGATCCAACAGTTCCCATCTGTGTAGGTGGGTAACAGGGCTAGGCTGAAACAGAGACCCCAGGGTGGAAAGGGACAGCTGGAGGCCCATGTCCCCAAATCCATACCAGGAAGGGGAGGAGTGTTGGGGGAATGGGGACAGGCAGGGGACATCTGTAAACAGAGCTTTCCTCCTCCCTTATCCTCAAGTCCCAAAATAACACTTGTCTGCCCCCACCCTGCCCAGCTGGCAGAGCTGCAGGCTGAGTAAGGTACCATTTAAAGATAACCTGGCCCTCCGCTGTCTGCCCCACTGGCTGGGCTGGGCTCCTGAGGCCAGGAACTGGCTGCCTGGGACTGCTTTGGCTCCCACAGGCCTCAGGGTGTGCCTGAGCAGGGGGTGCTCACAGATGCCACCCAAGCCAGCCTGGCTACACTCCTTCCTTTCCTGGGGCCCAGGCTGCCCAGTCTGTCCCAAGCACCCTGCGAACAAAGCAGGAGCCTGGTATTCTGGGAGGAACAATCCTGCAAAGGTGCTGCTAAGGATCCCCGGGGGGAAGAGTGGTCCTGGAGTCCTAGGAACAGCTCCTTCCTCCCCAGCTCCCTCCCACGCAGAGAACAAACACCTTCATTTACAACAAGACAGATTAAAGCTAGACACCAGGATAAACTTTCTGATTTAGGAGAGATGTTTGTTTATTCTGGGGCTTTGGAAGCCAGGAGACTTGGGTTCCTTCAGTCCCCAACTTGACCAAGTTCCTGGAGCTCTTGGCCTTGCTTTCCCCAGCTGTGGAATACAAGGAGAAACAGTGATGAGATTCACTCTGATGGAGGAAAAGACTCAGGCTCTTCCAAGGGAAAAAATATGTATTACCTGTCTGCAGGGGTTGGGCAGAGAGAAGAAGGGCAGTGTAGCCCAGAGGGTTCTCCCAAGGAGCAGGAAGTAGGAAAGCAGGGGATATACCTTTACCTTGGAAGGGCTCAACTCAAATCACACATGTGAGGGAGTGGGGAGAGGGGGGAGGCAGGAGTCTCAGGGATGGAGGCTTCAAGGCCCAAGGCCTGGGAAGGTTGGGAAGGTCAAGGAGGGCCTCAGGAGTGCCCCAGCCTTGCAGTCCACTCATTCAGCCCAGGAGTGAGGTGTCTCAACAGAGCACTCCTACCACAGCCCCAGGCCAAACCCAAACTGGGTTACAAGCATGGTCCTAGCCCTTCCCCTCAGCCCAGCTTCCACTCCAGATATTCCCAGCTACCCACCCTTCCCGCCACTCCAAGTCCAGACTCTTCTGGGGATAAGGGTTGGGCATGAAGTTTCCCTGAGTGCATGCTGTGTATGCCAGGCATAGCCCTGGGCATCTGAGACACGTTTAAGGAGAGGCAGGAGGTGGAGTGGAAGAGCCTGGGCTTTGAAGTCACAGTAGCCCAATTTCAAACCGCTGCTGTGTGAACTGGGGGAATTCACTTCTCCAAACCTCACTTCCTGAACCTGTACAATGGGATGAGCTCGTTCTCAGTGCTGTTACTAGGGTTAAGTGAGATGGCAAGGATAAGGCCCGAGCATAGTACTTGGGTCACATCTAATGTTCAGAATGGTGGTTATTAGTATTTTTTATATTAAAGGGATGACCGCCACCACAGCTGTGGGACCTTGGGCAAGTTATTTAACTTCTTTGTGCCTTAGTTGCCTCATTTGTAATAGAGATAACTAATAGTTGAGGGATAAGTAAATTAATATATGTAAAAGTGCTTACAACACTGGCCAACACATGGTGTTCATAAGTGTTATCATCATATTCCAGGCACCCTGGGGAGAGCCTGGTACTGTCAAAACCTGTATTTTGTCCCATCTGATCACAGATGACTCTCTGCCTTCCCTTTTCCATGAAAATTACTCTCCCTCTTCCTGGGGGCTGAAAGCTGAAAGCCAGTGGTGAGGGGAGAATGATCCTGGGTGCCCTCACCTGGAGAAGATGCCATGAAGCCTCTCCAGGCCTGAAAATTCCCACAACCCCATGCCAGGGCCCACAGTCCCTCCCTAGACCCAGCACACTTCCTCACTCTTTCCCAAGGCTTCTCCCAAGACCCAGGTCTATTTCCATGGCTCCCCATCTCCAAGCTTCAGCATCACCTGCTAAGCAGTGCCTATTCTTCCAGTTCTCCCCACTGGCCTGCCCACAGCCCCCTCCTCACTCTCTTTCCTAGTCCTAATCACTCCTGTACCATGGATTGGAAAATTTTCCTAGGATTTTGCAATTAGAAAATCACTAGTGATACTGGTGAGAGCTAGGTGTCATGGTGAGCAGCAAGTGTCAACTGGGAACATAGGCTTTTCTCCAACTAGTCCTGGGAGGACTAATTGGAGAAAAAGGAGAAAAGCATGAAAGTAATTAGAGGGGAATGAGCGTCCAGAACCATGTGGCTTGGTTTTGTTTTAAATAGGAGAGACGTGAGATTTATTTTTCCTAGGGAAAAATAAGAAGGGAGAGACTAAAGACACTGAAAAGAAGGGATAATGATGAGACAGACCAGATAGGGAGCCCTGGCATCACAGTGGTTAAGAGCTTGGCTGTTAGCCAAAGGTCGGGAGTTCAAATCCACCAGCCACTCCTTGGAAACCCTGTGGTGCAGTTCTACTCTGCCCTATAGGGTCACTCTGAGTCGGAATTGACTCGATGGCAATGGGTTTGGTTTGGTTTTTAGACCAGTAAAGAGTACACGTAGGAGGGCCAGCCTTGAACAGCTTTTCATCTGAGTCAACCAACAGTGATTGAGCACCTACTATTAGGGCTGGGGACCATGTGAACACAGCCACATGGTCTGGGCATTCGTGGAGCTTGCGGCTTAGGAAACAGGAAACGAATGGGAATGGACTGTGTGTAGGTGGTGGTAAATTACCAGATGTCTCTCTGTCCCTCTGCTGCGACATTTATGGCTGTGTCCCGTGTGAGTACATACTCTTACCAACACATCAGACCACCAGCAACTGCCTGGGGCAGGAGCCAGTCCTCTCCTCACTCCCGCTCTCCTGTATGGGTGGACCAGTGCCCACAGGGGGCCCGGGATGGCAGCACTCCCCTTTTGGCTGCCCTCCTCCAAACTATTTGGATTCTGCCAGGCCTGCCGTGCCCTGCCCTCGTTCCCTCAGCCAAGAACACCAGAAACACTCATTGTCCGCACCTTCTACTGCCGCAGGGGCACAGCACAGATTTAGAAGACTTGGGTCTTATGCCATTTATTGGCTGTGTTACCTGACCAAGTCTTTACCTTCCTTGAGCTCTGGTTCCTCTATCCGTGAAACGGGATTGATAACAGTATTTGCCAGCCTTGCTTAGCTCATGGGCTTGTGGAGAGCCTCCAATGAGATAGATGTCAAAGTGCTCTGTAAAAGGTTGCACCGTGGCTGGGAACTAAGTTAGGCTTTTGATTTCCTCTCTAGTTTGATTTGCAGTTCCTGGTCAGGGTACTCAGTGTAGCATAGGGTACAGTCACTGGCACTCAGTGGGTGCACATATAAATTTGTGAGTGGATTGATTGACTCCCTCCACCTCAAAGCACGGTCTCCACCTGTAATGAACTTTTGCTCTCCCGACTAATACAGTATTTCTTCAGGATTGCTCTGTGAAGAAGTTCTCCTGGCAGGGGCAGAAAAAGGTTTTACTGGGAAGGGTGACTTGATGGAACCTAGACAGCACTGGGTTAGGTAGCCCCAGTGTCCTACCATCCTTACTGTGGGGCCATGGGCTGGTGAGTGCCAGCCTTGTCCACTCAAAGGGGGAAGGGGCCATCTCAGGGAGCCAATGCAGCTGGCAGGGCCAAGGCTGTGGGCACGGCTGGGGACAAAGCCGCTCTGAGCTGCCTCTCAATGGATGCCTGTGTTCTGGGAATGGGGGTGGGGTGACTCCCAGCCGCTCCCCTTTCCTCCCTCCCTCCCTCCCCTCCGCAGGACGTCCCGGGCTGGACACTGAGGCAGGGGGAAAGTCCTGCTGGGGCCCTCCAGGCTTGGCCCATGTGTTTAAGCATTCGGAAATGGCACGAGGACCGGGTCTCCCGGGGTCCGACATATTGATTGAGCCCACGCGGGGAAGGGGGAGCGGGGGTGGCCCCCGCTGCCTACGGTGGCTCGGACGGGAGGAGCTGCAGTGGAGTCGGTGACAGGGGAAGAGGGCACTGTCGGACTAGGCGAGGGGCGCCCAGCTCGGGCGCCGGGGCTGGGTGGGCGTCGCCGGTGGGTGGATCCCTGGGCGGTGCGCGGCGTGGCGCGGGCAGGGTTACCGCTGGCCGGGCGCTTAGTTCCGCCCCCAGAGGAGGAGGGCGACAAGCCCGAGTCTGGCGGCGCTGGGCCCCGCCGCAGCTCCCGCTGGCGGGCTTGGTCCAGCCGTCCCTTCTCCGGACGGCCGGGCCCGGCCGCCCAACCTCCACCATGCCCCCTGCGGGGCTCTGCCGGGCCGCGCCGCTCGCTGCAGTCGTCTTCTTGGTCCTGGGGGCTCCCCTCGGTGAGCGGATGGGGAGCGAGGCTGGTGGGGAGAAGAGGGGCTGGCCGGAGGGGTCTCGGCGCGGGGCTCTCCGGAGGCCCTGGTGGTGCCGCGCGCGCCCTGGATGCTGCAGGGTCAGCAGGGAGCGGAAGGAGAGAGGGGGCCGGGGCTGGGCCATGGGAAGCTGACCCCGGAGCACGGGGTCAGGTCCCGGAAGAGGCCTCTGGGGGCCGAGACCCTCAAGGTAGAGACCAGACGGCCACCCCAGTGCCTGGGAGCCAGCGGGCTGCGGGCCGCGGGAGAGTGAGGCTAGGGGCGGCTGGAGATGAACTGATCTGGCGACCACTGGGCACCCCCACTCCTGTCCACAGCGCTGGCTGGTGAGGACTGCTTGTGGTACCTGGATCGGAATGGCTCCTGGCATCCAGGGTTTGACTGCGAGTTCTTCACTTTCTGTTGCGGGACCTGCTACCAACGGTACTGCTGCAGGGACCTGACCTTGCTCATCACGGAGAGGCAGCAGAAGCACTGCCTGGCCTTCAGGTGGGCTCCTGCATCCTCATCCACACCCCTTTCTCCATTTCCTCTTCTCAGGAGGCCTCCCTGGCCGTTCTTTCCTCCCTGCCAGCACCCTGGCTCCTCTCCATGGTCCACCTCCACGTTCCTAGCGGAAACGCAGGACTGTAGCTTTAATAGAAGAAGCTGGATGGTTGGCTCTGGGACTTGGAAGTCCTACCATAAGCTTGGGCTGGTCTGAGTGCTTTCAGGTTCCTTCTGGAGCCCTCCCCTTCTTATCCTGCAGAGGGAGGGAACAGGGTTAACACCCAGACTGCAGTGTAGCTTTGTGGAAAGGGCTCTGGCAAGAAGGCAGGAGAGTTGAGTTAGATATCTTACTAACGGTGTGGTTATCCCCGGTAGCGTCCCTTCTGTGGATCATTGTTTCCTCTTCATAAAAAGAGGAGGTTGACAAAATTTGTGATTTTTAAACTTCTTTTTGAAGGAGACTGCTGATAACTATATGATCGAATTGGGCTTTGAAAAAGATGGCTGTCTGTTAATTTCTAAGACTCCTCCCAGTGCTAACATGTTGTATGTCTAATCAATTAAGTTGAAGATGTAGGAGCAGTTAGGGAAGGGGGGGGGGCACTACAAATCCCAGCATGCCTCACATTAGCTAGTCAGGCAGCAGAGCCTGCTGGGAAGTGGAGGTCCGCTAAGATCTCCTCCACAGGGACAGCCACTGGGTAGAGCCCCACAAGGAACTCCAAATCCCATCATGCTGTGGCCCCCTGCTGGCCACGAGTTGGAGCACAGTTTTATGGTCATCATAATGAGGACGCCCTCCTATGAGTGTCAGAAGGTGAGAGGGCCTGTTCTTTGTCTAAAGTCCCAAGACCATAGCAGGCATCGCCTCAGCCGTGATCCTCTTTGTTGCTGTGGTTGCCACCACCATCTGCTGCTTCCTCTGTTCCTGTTGCTACCTGTACCGCCGGCGCCAGCAGCTACAGAGCCCGTTTGAAGGTACACAGTGCTGGGCAAGATTGGCCAGAGATGGGCTGGGCGGAGGCTCATGGTGCACGCCAGAAAGTTCCAGAACGTGTGAATTCTGTAGTAGTGCGTGCTTCTCTGTTCACACACCTGCCAACGCGTACACCTAGAAGTATACTTGTAGACCCATGAATATTAGAACGTGTCCAGCGGCGTATCTGAACATTGGACTGTGTGTACAAGCGTGTGCATGCCCATGAATATTCAGGTGGGCACAGGGCGGGGGGCAGTCTTCCATAGAAGCCTGTGTGCACGTGTATGCAGTGTCTATGCGTGCACGTGACTCTCAGCATGTACACAAAATGGGGTCTCTGGCTGTTGTTGCTAGTTGCCATCAGGTCGATTTTGATTCATGGCTACGCCATGTGTGCAGAGTAAAACTGCTCCATACAGTTTTCCAGGCTGTGACCTTTTGGAAGCAGATTGCCAGGCCTGTCTTCCAAGGCTCCTCGGGGTGTGCCAATCTTTTGACTAGTAATTGAGTGCTTAACCATTTGCGCCACCCAGGGAACCATGGGGTCTGTGGCAGTGAATATTAATTGGGTGTGCTCCAGTGTGCAGTGGAACATGTGCCTGCGTGTTGACATATAGGCCCAAACCTGGTGGGGCACAGGGACTGTGACACCATGTGGGGGGTCAGTGTGGGAGAGAAGGGCTGCGGGAGGACCCCCTTGATGGCAGCTCTGCTGGATCACAAGATACCAGCCCCTGAAGCTGCCTCCTTGCCCAAGTGGGGCATTCCCTGGGCTGTGCTCTCTGGCTCCTGAGGTCTCTGAAACCTGCTAAGGGCAGCAGATGTGCTAAACACAGAGAGACCAGCTAGGGCCACCTGCACAGCTCCCTGCCAAACTCTGCCAAGAAGGGACTGGGGGCAAAGGCCTCAGGTGGTCAGCCTGGAGTCGGACAGAGGGCAGTGGCTCCAGCGTCCTTCCCTTTGTTTCCTGGGCAGGAAGAGGAGGCTTCCCATAGGAGGCAGAGCTCTGAGTGCTTATCCTTGTCCCTCACCTAGGCCAGGAGATTCCGATGACAGGCATCCCAGTGCAGCCAATGTACCCATACCCCCAGGACCCCAAAGCTGGCCCAGCACCCCCACAGCCTGGCTTCATGTACCCGCCTAGTGGTCCTGCTCCGCAGTATCCATTCTACCCCACTGGGCCCCCTGTCTACAACCCTGCAGGTAAGTAAGCAATCTGGAGCCCCTTGCTCCTGCCTACTCCCGACCCCCTGCTCTGGGCCCTCCCCTGCCCCTCTGTCACCCCCAGATATTTCCTCTCCCAGACCGCCTCCACCTCGAGCTGGAAACCTACGGGCCAGCTCTTCCCCATGGGTCCTGCATGCCAGGGGGATGTGTGGGGGGAGGCAAAGGGTGTTTCCTACCCTTCTGCCCCACCACTGACGCTCACTCTGGTTCCTTGGCTTTCAGCTCCTCCCCCCTATATGCCACCACAGCCTTCCTACCCTGGAGCCTGAGGAACCAGCTGTGTTTCCACTGCCCCTTCAGTGACGCCAAACTTCGATGATGCCCCTGTCCCATACCTGCATCTGACCCTGGGGTGGGCAGGGGTCTTCTAGTCATCAGGCCCCAGACCAAGCTAAGCCCTGGGTTCCACTGGGGACAGAGCCCCAGGGGAGTGAAACAGGAACTGAGCTGGAACTAGGCCATGATTGAGGGGTGGGTGGGAGGGCTTGGAGTTGGTGAGCTTATTTTTATTGGGGGCAAGAGAGGGTCATAGCTCCTGCTTTCAAATAGCCCTTCTACTCCCAGGATCCCAGCCAGGAAGGCTGGGCCCCTCCTGTTTGCCCACCCTGGGATGGGATGGAGGCGCGCAGGAGCTCCATCGGCAGTCATCAGTAGCCCTCCTCTCTGGCTGCCCCTATGGCCCAGGCTCTGGCCTGCTGGATTAAAGTTGTAAAGATGTAACTCACATCTGTCCTATCACTGGGCCCATCCACACCTAGCAGCACTGCCTTCAACTGGGCCAGACTGCTGCACCTCCATCTCCCAAAAGCAGGGGAGGAGGGCAGGCAGCAAGGCTGGGGTGCAGCACCGCCCCAAACCCATGCACAGGCACAGCCACCCCAGGCCGAGGATCCTTGGACTGCTTCCCAAAGCCAGTCAGGTGGATTTTGCCACAGCTGGGAGGAGGGTGCTCACTTGCGTTACTGAGATTTCCCACTAGGGGTCAGGCCTCCTTGACCGTCTTCGGCACTGCCACCTGTACCGAGGCACCTCCCCTGTTCAGGTACCAACAACAAAAACAAACCCATTGCCGTTGAGTTGATTCCAACTCATGGCGACCCCATGTGTTACAAAGTAGAGCTGTGCTTCTTAGGGTTTCCTTGGCTATAATCTTCACTGAAGCAGATCACCAGGCCTTCCTTCTGCAGTACCACTGGGTGGGCTTGAACCAGTAACCTTGTAGAATTTGAGTGCAAACCATTTTCACTACTCAGGAACCTCATTCAGGTACACTTAGATTTGAATTTGGGCTCTACCATTGTCTGACCTCAGGCGTGTCTCTGGAGGCCTAGAAGCCTCAGTTTCCTCCTCTATGGAGTGGAGATAATAATTATCCCAGAGGACTGTCATGAGGGTGAAATGAAATGTAGATGAAACTGTTAGTCCTGTTAGTTTCCAGATCTGGAGTCCTAGGACTAGGAGGCTGTGTGCCACTCTGAGACTGCTGCAAGACAAGGTGTTTCCATCAGCTGCCTGGGATCCCCAGGGGACACTGTGTGCCCCCATCAGGTCAGGCAGTGAGGACAGGACTTTATCCTCCCCGTTCTCCCACAAATTCTGCCAAGAAGAGGCAATCTGGGAGGGGGGGTGCCCCCACCCCTGGCGCTGCCTGGGCATCTAACTAGAACTTCTTGCCTTGCCTTGCCTTGCTCCCTGGGACAGTTTTTGTGCCCTCAGGAACTGTCTGGTGATAGATCCAGGGAAGGAAGTTTTATAGTTTTTAATTTAAGTGGACAAGTGCCAGCTCAGCTTGGCAAAGCCACACCAGCCCACGGTCTCCTCCTTCTCCCAAGCCCCTCCTCCTGGGTCAACCTTCTTTCCTACCTTCCTCAGCCTTGGGCCCTGCTCTCTTGCCTGCCGCTCAGGTTTCTTCCTCTGGCCTCTGGACTCCTGCAGCCTCTTGCAGCTGGGTTCTGAATTGGCTGGTGTGCTGACCATGTCCCCAGAGGTCTGCAACCCCTACAATCTCAGGAGACTCTGGTAACATTGCCCTGAAGGCAGGAGCTTCTGGGCCAGCTGCTTTGGGGCCAGGGTCAGAGACTTCTCCTGTGGGCAGAGCTGGGCCCCTGACTCTGCCCCCTTCTTCCCAGTGAAATCCAGACAGGGAGGGACAGCTGAGGTTGGTGGGTCCATAGCTATGCATCTGCCTTCTCTTTGAGGATGGGGAGAAGCAGGGGGCAGCTGGGTCTCCAGGAGCGCTCTGGCTTTGAGTCCTGTTCTTCACACTCCAGGATAGAGGGTCACCAGGTTATCTCTGAGTTTGGAGCCCAGTCTTCTGTCTCCTCTGAACGTGGGAAGTGGAGATTTGCAGCTTGTTTCTAAGTTTTCCTGAGAGATGAGTATAAGTTTATGCAAAGCCATGACCAAACAAAACAAAACCTGTTGCCATCAAGTTGATTCCAATTCATATCCACCTCATAGGGTAGAGTAGAACTGCCCCATGGGATTTTGAAGGAGCCGCTGGTGGATTCGAATTGCCGACCTGGTTGGCAGCTGAACTTTTAACCACTGTGCCACCAGGGCTCCAAGGCCATAACAGTCAAAATTGATTAATTATCCTTGAAGCAAAACCCTGGGGCCAATTAAAAATTGCTTTGTAGCCTGGGGTTGGAGGCAGGTTTACCCCAGTCATACCTGCTGGCTGTACCCCTTTCAATATTCCCAGTCAATTAACTCTGCAAAGCACTGAAAAACAAGAAAATTCTAAGAAAAGGGGGGAACTGACAAAGTGGGGCTTTCATATGCTCTGAGCAGAGAGGCTCTGGAGTTCTTTAAATGGGCAACACTCCATATCCCTCCCAAAGCGCTATAATCTTCTCTGACCCTATTCCCACTGGCTCATCACTAGGGGAATAAGGACGGCCCATTAGGACCAGGGGGAGTACAGAGCTGTAACTGAGCCTTCAAGTTACCTTGTTCCTCAGCCAAAACCAAGAAACCAAACTCATTGCCGTTGAGTCGATTCTGACTCATAGCGAGTCTACAGAACAGGGTGAAACTGCCCCATAGGGTTTCCAATGAGCGGCCGGTGGATTTAACTGCTGGCCTTTTGGCTAGAGCCAGAGCTCTTAACCACTGCGCCACCAGGGCTCCTGTTCCTCAACCAGAACCCCTCAAAAACCAATCAGGCACCCTACAAGAGCAGGCAGGTGTACGGGGTATGAGGGGATAGTGGCCCTCAAGGATTAGGGGAGCCCAGTTGGGTAAATGGGGTCTTGCTGGACTGAGAGGGGACATTGGGGGAGGGTCTGAGAGCCATGTCTTTTACACAAACAAGTGAACTGCTTTCCTGGGGGCTGCCCAGAAACTGGGCGGGAGGGAGGCAGGGCTAAAGGTGGGATTGTAAGAGTTCCCTGCAGGGAGCCAGCCAGGGCAGGGATACAAAGAATTACAATTGGGGTCAAGGGACACGCTAGCAAGGAAGAGGGGGGGGAGTCACTGGAGGGAAAGGGGAGTCAGGAGGAGACTGGAGAGGAAGACACTGAGAGTCCAAGGGAAGGTGTCCTGTCCAAGAGGTGAGTGCCAGCACAGGAGTACTCCAGGCAGTGATGTGCCATCTTGATGGTCCAGAAGCAGCTGGGTGGGTGCCCTGCCCCCACATCTTGTGCCTCTTGAAACGTCTCCAGACTCCTAGCGCCTGGCCTGCAGCCCCTCCATTCCCCGCACCCCAGCTCTACCACGGGAAGTCGGGCGTGGCCCCAGCAGCCCAGGGCTCCAGCCATCTCGTCGCCCCGCCTTGGTCCTAGCCCTCGTGTCTCCAAATTGCGGCAATGAGGGTGCCTTTTCAGCAGGGACGTAGACAGTTAAACCGTGATCCCGAGATGCATTGGGTGCAGGCTGCGAAGGCGCCCCTAGTTAGGGGGCGGGGGACATCGAAGGTGACCCCTGGAAGCGAAGAGGGAGGGCTGAGTGGGGCAGCGGGGGTACTCTGGGTGGGGGCTGCAAGCAGGGGCTGCAGGCAGAGGCTGCAGAGGTCAGAACGTCGCTTCGCCCAGTTAGGCAGGATGGGCCGGGAGGCAAGAGACCAGATTTGAGTCCAGATTCATCAACTTGAACAAACCATTTGCTCGCTGGGAATTACATTCTCTTCCCGGTAAAAGGCGCGTGCGGGAGGCAAATAGACCCACTCCGCTCTCCCTCCCACCTCTCACTCCTGGGTTTTATGAAGAAAAGCCGGGCAGACAGGTGACTGCCAGGGCGTGGGGAAGGTGGGCGGCGGTGGGTGCATGGCCCGGCAGCAACGCGGTCGTGCACCCGCGAGTGTGAGCTCCTTGCCCTCAGTTCAGCAGGTCCGTGAGCGCATGTGGCCGCCTTGAATCTAGCGCCCTCCTTTGCTGATCGGAGGCGCCCCAAGCAGTCCGGTGGCAGACGGAGGCCGGCACTCCGCTTTAGGCCACATGCGGAGCAGGATGGGAGACAGCCGACTGGGTGCCCTCGGGGTCCTGCGGGCTGGGGGCTGCCCCAGCCCCCACTCCCGCGGGCTCCTGGGGCCACCAACACAGCTCGGGGCGCCCTGGGACGGCGGGAGAACTTGGGACTCAGTCTGTTCCCAGGGGGCGCTGCGCTCCCGAGACGCAGACGCCTTTGCCGCCTGGTTTAGCCTCTTCTGGCAGGGAGACAGCCTTTCCGTGGCTCTCCTCCCCACACTGAAGACTGTTTATCCTGGCCAAATCAGGTTCAAATGTACCAGAGGAATGACAATATCCAGGGCCAGGGCCAGGGCAGGACCCGCCAGGAGAGTGGAGGAAGGAGACAGCGGCCCTGCTCTTTTTTGCTTGGGGATAGGAGGGGTGGTTTTTCTCTGGCTAGATTTTGTCTTCATTCTGGTGGAAAGGGCTTCCTAAGGTGACAGGTTCTTTTGGCACTTTAAGATTTGGAGATTGGTTGATTTCGTTTGGTTCAGCTTCCATTGCTTTCCTGAGGCACTGTCACCAGTCTGATTTCAGAAGGGAACATGTTACCTGAAGCAGCTCAGGGGCCTGCAGACCCGAGCTCTGCCTTTTATCGGCTGCCTGGTCATAGTAAACCTCTCCAGGCCAAACTTCAACTGCAAAATGAGGATACTATTGATATCCATCTCACAGAGTTGTAAGGATTAGCCTGAGTACCTAACGCTTCTAGGTTGTGCCTAGCGCCCCGCAGGCACAGGGTAAATGGCAGCTCTGGCTGGGCTGGTTGTTATTAACTGCCATTTGAGTTGATTTGGACTCATAGTGACCCTATGCGACAGAGGAGAGCTGCCCCATGGGGTCTTCTAGGCTGTAATCTTTACCACAGCAGGTTGCCATATTTTTCCCCTGTGGAGCTGCTGGGTAGGTTTGAACTGCCAACCTTTTGGTTAGCAGCTGAGAACTTAACTGTTGTGCTGGAGCTAGCTAATACCATTTGAGGTCCGAAGCCAGCAAGTGTTTGTCTCCCCGCTCCTGGGCCCAGCCCTTGCTTAGGTTACTGGAGGAGAGGTGAGCGGTGGAGGGGAGTGGCAGTAGGTGAATCTAGGGATCTGAGCTCTTCGCTCTGAGGCCCCCAGCCTGCCCTCGCACAGTGATCCTGCTTCCTAGCAGGGGCACTCCCCACCCTCACCCCCACCCCAAAGATGTTGAAACTGTTGTGCTCCCTGTCATTGAAGCAGAACCTGGAAACAGAAAAACCTAGTAGTGGCCCAATTCCAAGGTGGCAATTCCACAGTGCCAAGGGGGCCACCAACTTCAAGCCAACAGAAGTCAGAAAGATCCCTTTGATGTACAGCTGACCATCAAATTAGAAGGGAGGCCTGGCCTGCAGCTTGGGCAGGGAGTGAACTTGGTGAGTAGGGGAAGGGCTGCGGGTGATTGGGCCATACTCGTGTGGGTGCTGCTCCCCAAATGGTCACTCCACTTCTCGGCCTGCTCAGAGGAGGCTGCCTTCCTGGGCTTGTGACTGCTGTGGGGAGCTGGCCCGGAGCCCACAGTTAGGAAGAGTCATGGACTGAGCATCCCCTGAACATGCCTAATATAGCCATCTCAGGGCCTGTGCTCCACTCTGCCTCGTCACCTCTGACAGTGGCTCTAGCTGGTGACTCCAGGCAATGAGGGCCCTGGGTGCAGTTCAGAGGTGGCCGCAGCCAGGCATCAGGGCCCCGGGTGCAGTTCAGAGGTGGCCGCAGCCATTCACAGCTAAGGTTTGTATATATTATCAAAATCTTATGGAAAAACAGATACACAGCCTATTTATACAACAGCAGATGGGTGTAAGGAAAATGTCTGCTTTGGCATCAAACCTTCATTCCGGTCCAGCTGCTGTCTGTCCCTCTCCTCCCCTCTGGAGCCCACTCCCCACCAGGCACTGTCTATGCAGGGCAACTGCCCCTGCCACGTCCTTTGCTTAGCCTGGGCTCACAGAGGGAAGGGTTTGAGGGTATTCTCAGCCCTCCCCACTGACCCCCAAGGCCCCATGCCCTCCCAGTTCCTCTGCCGTTCACTCACACAGAGTTCCACTGCCCAGTAGCTTTGCCCCAAGGGCTCCTCAGAGGCCTGAATCCTGGCCCTGGAGGACAGTGGGGCTGGGGTGGTGATGTGGTCCCTGTGGGACGTCTTTCCTGAATCACAGGCCTTCCACAGCTTGCCAGCTACATGGGCCCAGGGCAGCGCCATCTTCTCAGTGACATGCTAAAAGGATTCTTCTTGTCCAGAAACCTCAGCTCCAAGTAAAAAAAGAAATTTTTGGAGAGTCTCAGAGACAAGAAAAGGAAAGTGAGGGGAGATAAGGCATCCTTTCTTGAGCGTGGCCCAGGTCTCAAGCTCTCCCATGACAGAATAGGGACATCCACAGCAGGGCAGTCGGGGTGGGGCAGGCGGGGTCTGTGTAGCCCTGGGAGGTGAGGCCCGGCAGCCTGGTCCTACTGAAGCAGTTTGGGCACTTCCACCTGTAGGAGTAAAGCAGAGACAGGTTAGAGTAGGGAGCCTGGCAAGGGCCTCTGAAACTCATCTCACTTTCCTTCTGGAAGGACTACACACTAGATGTCTCAATATACCAAACCAAACCCGTTGCTGTTGAGTCTCCTCCGACTCGTAGCAACCCAATAGGACAGAGTAGAACTGCCCCATAGAGTTTCCAAGGAGCGCCTGGTGGATTCGAGCTGCCAACTTTTTGGTTAGCAGCCGTAGCACTTCACTACGCTGCCACCGGGGTTTCTGGCACCTCAGCATATTCCTGTGGAATTAAGAAATGAGGTGTTAATGCAGAGGGAACACTTTTCCTTTTGTAAAAATTGGTTATCATCAAATGACCACTGGAATTATAATCGAGATTGTCCTTTCTGTCATGGGGAAACCCTGGTGGCGTAGTGGGTAACTGCTACGGCTGCTAACTAAAAGGTCAGCAGTTCAAATCCACCAGGCACTCCTTGGAAACTCTGTGGGGCCGTTCTACTTTGTCCCATGGGGTTGCTATGAGTCAGAATCAACCGGACAGCAACAGGTTTGGTTTTCTCTCATGGTATCTAGTCCTAAATGATGTTGTGGGGGTAGGGTCAGCTGCCACCATCCAGTCAGATGGGCAGATGGCCATGGACTTTGCAACCTAGGCAGGGCCTCCGGGGAGGTGGGGCTTTGAGAAGTAGGGCTTCCAGGAGTGGCTTGTGTGTCCATGGCACTGGTTAGTCAAAGGTAGAGCTCTCCCACAGAGCAAATCTCTCAAAGGCCTTTGGGATAAACTGACCTATAGGACTTGGCTGGTCCTGAGAGAGAATTAAGTAAAATAAAGATCATGGTAGGGAAGAGAAGACTTAAAGGGCCTGAGGCGGAACTGCTATGTAGAGGCTGCTTTTCCATCTCTAGGACAAACAGGTTTAATTGCAGGATGGAGGGGTGAGATGTGTGCGGTGAGATGCTGAAGGAAGCTCCTGAAAGTAAGGATAGAATCTCACCTTAAGGGGAGATACAGATGCACCTGCCTGGAGGCAGGAGGATGGATGACCTGAAGTCCCCTGTCGACCTTGGGAGTCTCTTATTGCCTGCAGCCTGGCGTCAGCTCCCTCTGCATCACCCCCCCCCCCGCCCCCTTTGCGACCCTGCCCTCTCCTCCAAGCCCCTGCCCAGCCCTGTTGGCCCATGCCCACAACTACTTAACTTCTTGAGCTGCTTGAGGTTGCTGGAGCGGATGGCGGCCAATAGCTGGTCACGTGAGTTCTTCTCCTGACCAGGGAGGACTTTGTCTCCCATCTTCCTCTGGGTAGCTGGCGAGAGTGAGTTCTTCAGGTTCTCCATGATAAGGGGTGGGGCCAAGGGAGGTGGAGGTGGGGGTGGGGCAGCTGGAGCGCTCCCCTTCTTAGGCGAGTTCTTTGGCGAGGGCTTTGGAGATGGCTGGGGTGAGGGCTTGGGGGAGCCCTTGGGCACAGCACCCACCTTGGGCACCTCCAGCAGATTCTTCTCTCTGCTGGCCTCCTGTGCCTGCCTTTGTTCCTGCAGCCTTTTTTGTCGCTGCTTGTCCATGTTTCGGCTGAGCAGGTTGGTGACGGTCATTCGGGGCCCAGCCAGCTCAAAATGGTAGCCCAGCTTGAGCAGGGTGGTGTTCTCCTTGAGCAGCTTGGCGATCTCCATCTCCGTCTTACCGCCACAGATGTGTCGCTGGTTGTGGAAGCGGAGCTCGGTCAGCGTGTTGTTCTGGAGGAGGGCCCGGAAGATGGCCAGGATGCCTTTGCCTGTGATGTGGTTGGAGTCCAGGTTGAGGCTGGTGATGGTCTTGTTGGCTTTGAGCATGATGGCAATGGCAAAGGCCACGTGGTCATCAGCTCGTGTGTTGGCCAGGGCAAAAACCTTGACTACAGTGTTGAATTCCAGGGCCTCGGTAAACCGGACCAAGATCTCATTTGTGATGCAGTCTGAGTTGTTGACATTCACCTCGGTCATCTCCGGGTCATTGTTCTTCACTTTCTCCAGAGGCTCATCAAATATGCTGGGAGCTGCTTCCTCCTCCGCCTTGGCAGGCCCTTCAGAGGGCTTGGTGGGGCCACTGGGGGCCTGTTTCTCTGAACTGGTTCCTTCTGGAACTTTGGTCTTGCTGTCTTCCTGGGGCCAATTTTCATTGTGAGACTCCTTCTTGACTTTCTCACCCTCCTTCTTCATGTCTGTGTCCTTACTTCCCCTTTTCGTCTTCTCATCCTCTTTTTTGGTGTCTGTGTTCCTACTTTCCGCTTTTACCTTCACATTATCCTCTTTCCTGGTTATTCCCTTCATCTCCTCTCTCTTCTTATCTTTGTCTCTGCTCAAACCTGTGTTCCTGTCACTGGCTTTCTTCTCATCTTCCTTCCTCGTGGCCATGACACTCTCCTCGCCTCTGCCATCCTTGCCTGCCTCCTTCTTGTCCACTGCAGCCCTGACCCGGCCCTTGTCAATGCCCCTGATGATCTTCTCCTCCTTGGGCTTCTCACCACCTTTGCCATCAGTTTCATCTTTGTCTCTTGAGAAGCTTTTCTTTAAGACACCCCTCTTTGGCTCCTTCCCCAGGTCTGGGTCCTGTCTGGAGCCCAGGGTTTTTTTGCTGGCATCTCGGCCCCTTTCCTCTCCATTCTTGGCATCTGTCTTGGTCTCCACTTGCTTGCTTTCCTAAGAATTCAGAAAATAAAAATAAACATGAAGAGCTGGCTACAGAGGGAGAGGCATGAGTATGGGGACAAGCGTAAGGAGCACTTATATAACTGCCCTTGGGCCTCAGAAGGACAATCTGGGTTTGGGAGAGTGAGGTGGACAACCCCACTGAGGACAGCATAAGAGAGAATCAGGTTCCAGAGGCAGAGAAGGGGCTGACATCAGACTCAAAGACTCAGGATCATGAGAGACCAAAGTGAACACCCGAGGAAGTATGGCGGTTCCTTCTCCAGAAGATTCTTAGGCCCAGAATTGCCCTTCTCTGTCAGGGGTGATTTAGAAGGAGTCCTTCCAGTAGTGCCCTGCTGAACCAAACAGGAGTCTGAGGCCAAAGGAAAAATCGGTGATACAATCCTGTCTTTATTTAAAATTTTGTTACTTTGTCCATTATGGAATTTTTTACTCATTCTGATTTTTTAAAATATAGCATGAACATATTAGTCATCTGGATTACCGAATTCTTTGGTGCCCCCTTCCATTTTGCAGTAGAGGCGAGTGTCTCACTTACCTCACCCTAGTCCTGGCCCTGCTTCCAAGAGGCTGGGTCAGTGGTTCTCAGGTACTGGAATTTTGTGAGCCAACACATTGTCAAGAAAAAACAAAAAGTTTGTGGAACCAAGATAGACTTGCTAACATTTTATTTTACCAGCTGAGGGTATTTATAAATTCTGCCTGCCATCATCAGGGACAGTGGTGGTTCAGTGGTAGAATTCTCACCTTCTGTGAGGGAGACCTGGGTTTGATTCCCAACCAGTGCACCTCAAGCACAGCCGCCACCCATCAGTCAGTGGAGGCTTGCGTGTTGCTAGGATGCTGAACAGGTTTCAACAGAGCTTGCAGACCAAGCCAGACTAGGAAGAAAGACCTAGTGATCACAGTGGTCCAAACCACAGTGATCGTGAAGATGGTGCAGGACCAGGCAGCATTGTATTCTGCTGTGCATGGGGCCACCGTGCGTTGGGGGTCAGCTCAAGCGCAGCCAACAACAACAACAATAACATACCATCAGCATCTCGTTGAAATAAAAAGGAACGAACCATAGAGAAGTCAGGGAGACGTAAGAAAATAAAGGACATACTTTACATCAAATGTGAATTCACAATACTGTCATATTTTCCTAGTAAAAACTTTGTTAAGGACAAGCACGTCTCTGTGGGCAGCCCTGGAATCCCCTGGGCCAGCTGACCTGATTTGGGACCTAGAATTTTGCAGCTCTGTGTTGACCACACAGACCTGACAGGTTGTTCAAGGGAGGCTGTGGGACCGAGTCAGCAGAGCTGCCACATGTAACACGAACCACCCTGGATCTCCATGGGGCTCCGTCCTCTACAAGGTAGCATGAAGTCTGAAGCTATACCGAGAACTCCCATCAGAGGAGCAGGTCTGGCCCGGGAGCAGCAGGATTCCCTAAGATTAGATATTAGATTTAACTGTCCAACTGGAGGAAGACTTCAGAGCAAGTAGGGCCTCAAGGGATGCCGGGACGTCCGTCCCTGAATAGTTTTTAAGAGGAAGAGACTATGGCCTGCACATTGGAGGGCTTCCTGTCTTTGGAGAGTGCTCAGCTGGGGTGTGGGAAGAGGGGAAAGAGGAAAGGGAAGGCAGCCTTCCATCTCCCTCTCTGGCCACTGCAGCGCCTCCCTGCCCCCGCCCTCCCAGTGGGACTGGAGAGTGAGCTTGGTCCTATGGAAACATTCTGTACCTGCTTTACAAACACATCCTTTGGGGACCAGTCCCTGGGTTTATTTAGCAGCGAAAGTCCTTGGCTTCTCTGCTAGAATCACAACCAGCAGCCAAGGGGCACAGGGCCTGGTGAGACAGGGCCTTGGAATGTACCCCTGTCCTCCTCCTGCGCCCTAGGCCCCAGCCCGGCTGCCCTGGGGATTCATTGGAGCTGTGGTGGTGGAGCCCCTCAGGCACACTGGCTCCCAGGACACTGGGTGTGACCCTTCAGGTGGGGGCAGAAGTGAGGTGACAACCCCATACCTTGACTTGAAAGAAAGAGTGTAAGAGAAGATGCAGATAGACCATGGACGAGGAAATCTGATGGCTTAGCCTCTTCCTTGTTGTCAGCTGTCATTGAGCAGGCCCTTAGACTCACGGTGATGCTGTGCACAACAGGACGGGACCTTTGTGATCCATAGTGTCTTCAATGGCTGATTTTCAGAAGTAGATCAGCAGGCCTTTCTTCCTCATCTGTCTGAGTCTGGAAGCTCTGCTGGAACCTGTTCAGCATCATAGCAACACACAAGCCTCCAGTGACTGATGGGTGGTGTGTGCGCATGAGGAGCACCGGCCAGGGATCAAGCCTGGGTCTCCCGCTTGGAAGGCGAAATTTCTACCACCAAACCACCAGCGTGCCCTATACCTGTTGCTATCAAGTTGATTCTGGCTCGTGGTGACCCCATGTGTGTCAAGGTAGAACTGTGCTCTACAGGGTTTTCAATGGCTGAGTTTTTTGGTAGATCGCCAGGCATTTCTTCTGAGGTGCATCTGGGTGGACTCGAACCCCAAACCTTTCGGTTAGCAGCCAAGCATATTAACCATTTATACCACCCAGGAGCTCCCTCAGCCCTTTAATGACACTCTTACAATGATCAGCTCACAGTTTGACCAGGGAGTTCCTTCCTCCCCTCTCCAAATTCAAATTGGGCGTTTCATCACAAATTCCTTCCCCTTTAGGAGTTTGGAGGTAACAGCTGGGTGGAACAGTCTTTCCAGCAACTTGCCTGTTCCTTTCCCCAAATGTGCCAACTTCAGATTTCTCACAGCCCCCTGGGCGCTGCCCAGCGCCCTCTTCGGAATTCCCATGTTGCTCACAGGCCTCACTTAGAGAGAAATCGAAGATCCAGAGAGGTTATAATCGACCAACATCACACAGCAAGTTTAGGAGAACGTTTCTGACCTGTCTCACTAGCAGCCATCTGTAACTTCCCAGTAGGAGCAAAGACGCTACCCTCGAAGCCCTTGGGTGCCTGGGCACCCCTGCTGCCTGCACTGCCTCCCATACCACCGCCTCCTCCCAGCCCAGGCAAACCAGCCCCCTTTAGAGCTGGGACCCCCAGTCAGAACCTCAACCCTCCCCCAGCCAACATGCGTTCCTACATTTTAACCCTCTCTCTGCCCTGACAGGGTCCTGCCCTCTCTCCCTTCCTCACCCAGGGTTACTCCCACTGGCTCCTAGGGTACTTCCCCCACACTGGGGTCCCCACATGGCTTGGATCTGCCATGTGTTATTCTTGAGAAGCATGTCAACCCTTTAAAAAGATCCTAATGAAAAACAGGCTGGGGGTGGGGAAAAGGGCTGATTAATCACCAGTTTCCTCCAAATAGCCAGGAATGAGTGGGGCTGGGGCTTGTTGCAGCTTGTGCTGCGGCCTGCCGGCCAGAGAGCTCAGACGTTGCCTTAAAAGGAAAAGGAGCCTAGAGTCCTCCCAGGGCTGGGATTTCTGTTGAGCGAGCTGCTTAGCACATAGCAGAGCTGCCTCCTTTGTGTGAGCTGCTTAGCACATAGCAGAGCTGCCTCCTTTGTGCTTATCTGAAAGGGAGGCCTGGCCAACTTCTTTCTTGCTTCTAGAACTGCTGGAGCATCCTGGCCACCCCTGGAGGTTATTTTGGCCTGAGTTGCTGTCTTTAAGCCTCGCTCTACCATTCGTCCCTTATAGCAGGAAGGATTTAGATTAGATCTAAGGCAGAACTTCCACAGAGCCAAGGTTCAAGGTTCACAGGCCTCAGGATAAGAGAGCTAAGCAGCAATCATGTTTTTCCCCTTGAAAAAAGCTTTAGGATTAGGGGAAACCCACAGGGGTGTTTCAAAAGCCCTGCTCGGAGGCAGGGGAATGGAAAGAATGACCTCTGAAAGACTCTAACCACCTGTGAAAAGGCAGCTCCCGTCTCCCGCAGCCCCCAGGCCTATGGCCACATGATGGTGCTGTCCATCACCTGACTTAGGGTACTGATTTAATCCCTTAGACAAGCTCAGACCGGCAGCACATAGCCTCAGCTCCTTACCTCAGGCGTTCTGATAAACCACCTTGTCTAGGAACTCTTCTGATTAAAGAGAGGCGGGAACATTTCAGCAGCTCCATTGCCGAAAGAGGGGAGGAAAAATAATTGTTTCTCTATCCACAAGTTCCTTAAAAATGAGAACTTGCTGAGGGCAAGGGTCACACCATCTGTGTGCCCACACAGCCCCAGCCCACGGCTTCCCACTGAGTATGTGCTGACTGTCCCTGAGGTCATCTCTTTCCTTCCCGCAGCCTTGCACCCGAGGAGGAGGCATCTTCCTCTCTGTAGAGCAATCCCCAGGCGGCTGCAAGGCAGGGGTCTGCAAAGTCTCCCCAGAGGACAGCCACAAGAGGAGGGGGAGCCGGGTTTGGAAGGGGCAGGACCTCTTTGGAGAGTTCACTTCCCAGCCACTTGCCTGGAAGGGGGCCGAGGAGAGGGGAGGAGAGCAGGGTGACTGGCAACTAGGACGCCCTCCCATGTGATAAAAAAAATAGCATGTATGAATTCTGAAGCATTAGTTCCTTCCCAGAACAAGAGGGAGGAGAGGCAGTCAGATGGCTCCACCCAGTTTCTTTCTGCATCCCCAGGGCTGCTTGGTGAGGCCCCTGGAGGCTCTGTCTGCAGGCTCCCAGCTGGGGGCAGGGACTCTGGGGTCCCCCACTCTGCATGTGGTAGACTGTCCTCCCGGGCCCTTAGCTGAAATCCCCTAGGGGATTGACAGCCTTGGTTTGGGGTCCACGCTCACCAGGCAGCACTTCACCTTGGCCTGATCTGCGGCCTCCTGCTTGTTTCTCCTGGATCAAGGGTCTATTACCAAGAAAGCACTAGGGAAATATGTAGCAACTCCCGAGCCTACTGCCAGTGCCCAAACCCCTCACCACCTCTGCTTCCTGGCCCTGCAGCCATGCCCGCCCAGCCCCCACTTTTTCATCTGCCTGCTTCTCCCATGAAGCCAGCCCCAAAGAGGGCCAGCACCCTGGCCTCACTCCGTGCAGTCACCTGGTGACCTCCTGGTATCAGGTACCACGGCTGCCAGGGTCATCTGTCCACAAGGGAGGGCAGGCAGGAGCTGAGGGCCTGCCAGACGCCTCCTGGAGGGTGGCGCTCTGACAGGGCTGGTGTGAAGGGCAGGGCAGGCAACAGAGCTGAGGGCTGGTGAGGACCAAGGGCCCACACCCCCTCCAGTCTCCTGCTTTCTTCTCCATCAAGAAGAAAGGGTCTAGATTCTCCTGACGAGATGTTTAAAGGGGTTCAATTGCCCTTCGGGGAAGGCCACAGTGCCTGCTTCTCATGGTCTGTGGGATAGGAGTCTTCTACTTAGTCAGCTCACGGGGCAGAGCTTTGGACCCTTAATGATTGATATTGCCCCTAGAAAACTACAGGTTCCCTCCAGAGCTGTCAGGACAACTGGGATTGTTCTGGGAAGTTCTGACCATGGTGCACGGAGCCCGTTAGCTCTGCAGGCAGCTAGATTGTTCAAATCCCAGCCCTGCCACCAACTAGCTATGTGACCTTGGGGGAGTTAATTACCCTCTCTGAACCTGTTGTCACATATGCACAGTGGAACCGACCACCCTGGGCCTCCTTACTGTGTTGTAAGCAGTGGAGTCAGGACTCAAACCTAGGTCCTGATGCCAAGAAGGGCTTGAGCAGGAGATAAGCTGTGATGATTCTGGGTTCCTGATGAAACGTGCATAAGCCACAATAGCCGGCCCTGACCCTCCTCCTCCTGTTCATCTTAGTTTTGTTTTATCAGGGTAAAATGAAGCACTTACCCAGTGGTCTATGGGGCTACATTTTATACTTTTCCATGGAAAATTAAATGACCACATCATTTAAGTCCTGGAAACCTGACTGGAGGCCTAGAAACTGGGAAGGGACCAGGCTGCTTTGGGAAGTGTCCCCCAATCCCATCCCTGTTCCATGGTGACAAGGGCGGGGTGGAGTGAGATGGGGACAGATGTCATCCCCATCAACGATGACAACTAGCACTTGTAGGGACCTAGGAGTGTTGGGCCCTGTGTGGGGCTGAGGGTATAGAAAGTATCTGTCCTCTCAAGCCAGGCCATCACTAATCCTCCATTCATTCACGCCTTCTTTCGTCAAACATGGATGGAGGTGCGGACCAGCCCTGTGCCAGGGACCCAGTGCTACTTAAGACATAGTCCCTAGCCTCACAATTAGGGGGTGTGGCAGACAAGGGGACAAGGTGACATCCAAGTGTATGTAGTAGAAGGTGCTGAGAGAGTTGATCCCCAGAGAGCAGCTTCCCCTTGCCTGAGACTTCAAGGCTTCAGCCAAGAGCATCTCTTCAGGCTGTCCAGAGAGTTACTGCAAAACCCATTGCTGTCGAGTGGATTCTGACTCATGGCAACCCCATGTGTTACAGAGCGGAACTGCTCCATAGGGTTTTCTTGGCCTCAATCTTTATGGAAGCAGACTGCCAGGCCTTTCTTCTGCAGCTCTGCTGGGTGGGTTTGAATCACTAACCTTTAGGTGAGTAACTGAGAGCAAATCATTTGTGCCACCCAAGACCCAGCTCCTTTCTTAGCCATTCCCTGGCTGAAGTTCCTCCACTCCTGCCTTGGCAGTGGCTTGGGGCACCTCCCAGCAACCCACTTTTCTGGTCATCCCAGCCCTGACCCTCCTAGCTTATCCCATGACTATCTTCCCCATTTCTGAGCCCCCACTCTGGGGAAATATCGACTGGCTCCACCAACCCTTGCAGGTGGAGTTCTGAATGGCCCCTTTCCATCACCCCTCTTAGCCGTAGGGGTCTATAGGGGAACTGGGACCCTAGAGGATAAAGGCTAGAAAGGGAGAAAACAGTGGGGAATGAGGGTGGAGTAGGGCTATAACCTCACCTCCTTGGGTTAACACCCCTGGAAACACACTTTTCTGTGTAATGTGGGGGGGGGGGGGTTTGTACACATCGGCCCACACATGCAGTCAGCTCCTGCCCACAGCTAGAGGATAGTCAACCCCCAAGAAACAGGGACTCAAAATAGAACCTTCACGTGGGGTCAGAAACTTTACCATATGATGCGGGGGCTGCAGGACTGCCTTCCTCTTGGTCTTTTCTGAGGCTAATGATGACCACACTTCCGGAGCCCCCAACGCCTGGACAAGGCCAAGGGAGTCTAAGAATGCCCAGCCTGGGTGCCTGCATGTGGCAGGTGCGCCGGAAATGCTTGTTGGTGATGACAACAAAAGGGCAGTGGGTGACGGCCTGGGATTAAACACCATCCTCAAACAGCCCACGTGGAGACAGACCATCCGCTACGGAGAGGGGTCAAGCTCAGAGAGACCCCACACGTGGCCCCAGTGCAGCCCTTACGCCAGAGACCAGCCGATGTCGCAGGCCTCCCCTGCCCCCGCTGGAAGCTCTGCTGCTCAGCAGTGCGAGAGCAAATCCCCACCCACTCAAAATCTCAAGCAATGTGGGAGGTCTGGGCCCCTTCACCCTGCGAAAGAACTCTTTGGGCACAAGAGCTGTTTGGGCACAAGCTTCAGAGGGGTTATCTGGGGCACCCCCTGGGGGAATTTGTGCACCTGGTGAGCCCTGAGCTGAGAAGCCAAGGCCCATGCAGCCACGGAGCTAAGAAAAGCTGCGCCCCTGCAGCCATCCCAGATGCCCCTTGCTGCCCTGTCCCCACCCTGCTTGACCTCTCTCTGGCTTCCCAATGCCACTGTGAGCCTGTGAGGGAAGTCCCAGGGGGCTGGTGAGTAGGCTCCAGCCCCTTGGCAGGATGACCACAGATGGCCAGGCCTCAGGCCTGGGAATGACACTGAGCTTTCTGGAGAAGGACTAGGCAAACTCAGGCCAGCCCTTCTACCTGGTAAAGAACAGTAGAGAAATTCTGAAACTGGAAAAGCTCATTTCAGAGCTTTAAGCCCTATATTTCTAAAGGGCATACTCCCCCGGCCCTGGTTGCCAGTCCACCTGCGATGTTAACCCCTGATCTGTGTTCAACCCTTTTTCCCAAATTCTTAGTCCGCAGAGCCTCCCAACAGCTTCTTAATACCTGGCTCCCTAGCGTAACAGTAGCTGACCTTAGTGAGTGCTAGGAAAGCCATACCATATGCTTCACGTGTACTTCTTAACGCCTTCAGTTCTCACTACCGAACCAGGTATTTACTATTATTATCCCCATTTTACAGGAAAAAAATACAAAAAAGCAGAAGCCAGAAATCACACAATGTGATGAAGCAAGGATTCAGATTGAGGTTCTCAGGCTCTAGAGTCTGAACTTTTAACTTCTATGTTATAGTTTTGCATGAGGGGACCACAGGCTAAGCCACTCTTTCACCTTGTTGCCTACTCCAGAGATAGCTTTTCACCCTGGCCACCCAGCACTGAATTTAGACTAATATTATAGTGATATCCTTGTTGTTCTCAGGTGCCATTGAGTGGATTCTGAGTCAGAGCGACCCTATATACAACAGAATGCACCCCTGCCCTGTCCTGCGCCATCCCCACAATCGTTGCTATGTTTGAGCCCATTGTTGCAGCCACTGTGTCAATCCATCTTGTTGAGAGTCTTCCTCTTTTTCGCTGACCCTCTATTTTATCAAATATGATGTCCTTCTCCAGGGCCTGGTCTGTCCTGATAACATGTCCAAAGTACGTGAGATGAAGTCTCGCCATCCTCATTTCCAAGGAGCATTCTGGCTGTACTTCTTCCAAGACAGATTTGTTTGTTCTTCTGGCAGTCCATGGTATAGTCAATATTCTCCACCAACACCATAATTCAAATGCATCATTCTTCTTCAGTCTTCCTTATTCCTTGTCCAGTTTTCGCATGCGTATGAGGCAATTGGAAATAACATGACTTGGGTCAAGTGCACTTTAGTCCTCAAAGTGACATCTATTATCGAACACTTTAAAAAGATCATTTGCAGCAGATTTGCCGAATGCACTGTGTTGTTTGATTTCCTGACTGTTGCTTCCAGGAGCATTGATTGAGGATCTAAAGCAACAGCCTTAGCCACCATTTACTAAGTGTTAATAAGGTGCCCCCAAAAATACTAAACCCAGTGCTATCGAGTCGATTCCAACTCATAGTGACCCTATAGGACAGAGTAGAACTGCCCCATAGAGTTTCCAAGGAGCACCTGGTGGATTTGAACTGCCAACCCTTTGGTTAGCAGCCATAGCACTTAACCACTACACCACCGGGGTTTCCAGACACTGCTAAGTGCTTTGCACAGGTCATCAGATTTACTCCTCAGTACCTCCTCAGAAGTGGGCAGAGCTTGGTGAAGCTCCAGTCTCAGCAGGAGGAAGTTTGTGGGAGGGGCCTGGGCAGGAGTCAGGGGCACTCATTTGGCTGGCTGGTGGGAGCGAGAGCTCTTCACATGGGCTTCACGGTCCAACTTCCCCACTGTTCCCTATACGCGTGGTAAGACGGTGCAAACGACCATCGCATCAGCATCTAAAAACCAAATCCACTGCCATGGAGTCACTTCCAACTCATGGTGACCCCCGTGTGTTGCAGAGTAGAACTACTCCATGGGGTTTTCATGGCAGGCTTTTATGCCAACCTTTCAGTTAATAGCAAAATGCTTTACTCTTTGTGCCACCCAGGGGCTCCTTCACATCATCATAAAAACCAAAACCAAAAAAAAAAACAAACCTGTTGCCGTAGAGTTGATTTCAACTCATAGTGACCCTATAGGACAGAGTAAAACTGCCCTATAGGGTTTCCAAGGAGCAGCTGGTGGATTTGAACTACAATCTTTTGGTTAGCAGACATAGTTAACCACTACGCCATCAGAGTTTCTGGGCCTCATCATAGTGCCTTAGAAATAAACAGTTGAAATTCACCACTTTTGGGCAAGGAGTTATAACTTTTGAACGAGGTGTTATAGCCTCTGGGGATAGGTGTCATCATTTCCCTAATTTTGCAGATTGTGTCATTTCTCGAACAAGTCACATCGGTAGTACTAAGTGGGAAGAATGGAGTTCAAGCACAAATTTCTCAGGTTCTAGTGCGTATGCACTTTAACTACTGCTACACTATGCTCCCGCTGTCACATGAAACACTAAAGAATGAATGCATCCTGCTGCCCGGGGCCCCCAGCAAAGCACCCATCACAGAGCTGACAGGGCCCCATGGACACTCAGTCACTCAGTCATGCACACAGGCTCCCTGAGTGGCCACTCTGTGCCAGGCACTGGCTCACCTCTGGGCACACATGGATGGAGGCACACTCTGGGAGAGGCAGCCAGCTTTCCCTTGGATTTTGTGTCCAGGCTGGGAAGAGGGGCCATCTCAGAGGAAAGGGTCACATGGTTTTTACTAAGGCAGGGTGAGGGGGAAGACAGCCTGAATAAAAACCGTGGTCAGAAGCCCATTGCACTCACAATTTTCACCCTACCAGGAGTCAGCATGCATAGCCCAGGGACCTCCACTGTATCCAAGTAAGTTTGCCACTCATGTTAGTTTTCCCAGCACTTAGCAAAGAAACAAAGAAAGTCTTAAAATAAAAGAACTTAAGTGCTTCACTTTGGGGTCAAAAACAAAATTAAGAGAGGTGGAGAAACTATGCCCCAGTCCACAGCCAGGCTTGGAAGAAGAAACCTAAAGATATGTGGATAACGGCAACTATAGGGAGCTGAAGAGTTGAGCTGGCCCAAGGAGGGGGTCTGGTTGAAAGGTACAAAGGATCAATATGGGTTTTCTGACAGAGGCAAACACTAAACCTGAGAAAGACCTCATAGGCAGTAATATTTATGCAAGTATAGCACCAAACCAGGAAGCCGCAGGGAACTGAGGGTGGTGCCTTACAGACAGAGCCATTTGAGCTCATTCCTGAAGAAGGAGTAGGAGTTTGGTAAATGGATGTAGTTGTTAGTTGCCTTTGAGTTGGCCCCAACTCAAAGCACCCCGTGTACAAGAGAATGAAATATTGCCTGATCCTGTGCCACCTTCAAGATCACTGGTATGCTTGAGTCCATTGTTGCAGCCACAGTGTATTTCGAATGCCTTCCAACCTAGGTGCCTCATTTTCTAGCACTGCCTTAGACAATATTCTGTGGTGATTCATAGGGTTTGCACTGGCTAGTTTTCAGAAGTAGGTCACCGGGGCCTTTCTCCCTAGTTTGCTTTAGTCTGGAAGCTCCATTGGAACTTGTCCATAATGGGTGGTCCTCTGATATTTGAAGTACTGGTGGCATAGGTTCCAACATCATAAAACACAAAAACCACCACGGTATGACAAACTGACAGAGAGACGGTGGTAGGTAAATGGATAAAGAGGGTGAAAGAACATTCCTGGTAGAGGGAAAAGCCAGAAGCATGCCTGGGAGGAAGTGAGTAGGGGAGAGTAGGGGGAGGGTGGGGAGGTTTGCCCCCTTGAGCACAGCCTTCAAAAAGACCAGGACTAAAGACTGGGGAGGAAGATGGTGAAAGGAAGATTCAGATAATTAGAAAAGGGGTCAAAGGTCTGTGCCTTTTTAAAATGCCGCCCTGCCCCACCCAACCTAACCCTCCAGTTAGAGACCTTGGCCATGCCTCTGAGAAGTGCCTAGGCAAAAGCAGAGTCGAGGGAGAACTTGGCAAACAGTTGGAGTTGGGCCTGGATGTTCAAAGAACTTGTGGATGAGCCCTCCAGTTCCTTCTGCACTCAGGTGCCCAGAAAAACTCCATTAGATGAGTAGCTTGGCTCCCAGTCTCGAGTACCTGTCTGTACGCCACATGCAATGGGTTGAGGGGTGGGACGGAGAGAAACACCTGGGCAGGGTCCAGAAGGAAAAGTTGACTGGGCCCAGGCCTACTGAGTGCCAGGGAAGCAGACATGGCAGACCCCAGAAGGGCATGCTGAGGGGAGATTTCCCACTGCAGCCTCACCCATTATGGTCCTTCCCAAGCTTCATCCTACCACTTTGCGCCTTTGCACAGGAATTTCTCCACCCATTTTCACCCGGTTAACCCCTACTGAAGGTCCCTGGCGATGCAAATGGTTTGCCCTCAACTACTAACCTAAAGGTTGACCATTTGAACCTACCTAGTGGTTTATTATTTTTTTTTAGTGGTGCCATGAAAGAAAGGCCTGGCAATCTGCTTCCATAAAGAAAACCCTGTGGAACAGTTGTACTCGGTAACACATGGGGCTGTCATGAGTCAGAAATGACTGGACAGCAGCAAGTAACTCCTTCTCATCATCTAGACTCAAGCTTCGTTTGCTCTGGGAAGTGATCCCCTAGCCCTTCCCTGTCCTCCCTGCCACGCTCCCTTTCCTTCCTGGCTTGTCTGTCTTGGCCGCTATCACTCTGTCTCTTTGTGCATCTCCCCCATGGACCCATGGGCTCCCCAAGGGCAGGGAACATGCCTTCTTATTCACTGGATCCCCAGTACATAGCATAATGCCTGGGATACCATAGGTGTTGATAGGTAGTTGTGGAATAAATGAATGAATGAATGATGTCTGCCAAATGAAGCCAAGTATGAGTTTGAAATGAGGAAGGCCAAGAAAATTTGCAGGATAAGTAACTGGTGGAGCCAGGATTTGAAATGAACAATAAAACAAAACAACAAATCATAACTTGGAAGTGGGTAGTGGTGACGGTATACAGCATGATGAATGTAACCACGGTCAAGGCATTGTAGTGTAAAAAAGGTTGAATTGGCAAATATTTTATTATATATATTTTTTATCACAATAAAACAAAACAAAAACCCAAATCCTTTTCAGGAGAGGGGAAGTTGGAAGGGAAAGGGGTGTTCTACTATTCGCCAAAGAGTCCAAGGCTGAGGGAGAGGGGTTGCAATGCCAACGGTGTTGCAGGGTCTTGGCAAGCAGGGCTGGTGAGAGAGACTGCTCACAGAGGAGGTGAACAAGCAAGGGTCTGGGATCAACGGACAGGGCTACTGGAAAGACGACCCAGTTCCCGGCCACTCAGCAGGGCTAACTACAGAGAATTTCTGAGCTACTCATGCCCTCTCTGGAGTAGGCCAAGCCTGAGACAGGTTCTGATTCCTTGCCTCAGGCCACATGTGCCTGTTTGAGCCTCTACTGGAGGCTCTCCAAGCTCCCTGTCCCCTCTCCTCCTGAGGCAGGGTCTAGGCCAGGCCAGCCCATTATCAGGTTTGACTGTAGGGTACTCCCTATACATGTTGAATGTCCTGGGGTCCACACTAAAAAGCACTCCTGGGTCTGTGGCTGCCTGCTGAGGCTTGCAACCTTAAGCTGTCCAGAGCTGGGGGAGGAGGTGGGAGCTAAGAGCCTCCCAAGCAAGCCAGCCAGCTCCCCAGGGCCTGCCCAGCACTGATGTTCCTTAAAGGAATGCAGTAAACAAGAAGCCCAGCCCCCTTGGGCCAGCGATGGCAGAGGCCTTATAGCTCTTTTACTTTCCATCTTCACCACGGTATCCCAAAGAACTGTGGAGCTGGGGAGAGGTCACGTTTGTTTTGCCAAACCAGAGACTCGCTAGCTTCAGGTAAAGGAGCTAACCCCAAGAGCTGTCCTCCATTAGCTACCTTCTTTAGTGGCGTCACTCTGGGTCACCACTCAAACATGACCTCTCAGGACAAGGCTGGAGCCCCCTTAATACCCTCCACTCCCGTCCAGATCACCACTGGCCCTCTTGTTGTTGAGGACGGTGTGTGGCCAAGAATGAGACTCAAACCGGCTGCCGTGGAGTCAGCTCTGACGCAAGGCGAGCCCGTGCGTGTCAGACAGAACTTGATCCACAGGGTTTTCAATGGCTATGAGCTTTCAGAAATAGAGGGCCAGGCCTTTCTCCTGAGAGATACCTTTGGGTGGATTCAAACCTCCAACCTCTTGATTAGTAGCTGAGTTTTAAACAAACAAACAGAAACCCTCATTGGCATTGAGTCAATTCTGACTCCTGGCGGCCCTGCAGGACAGAGTAAAACTGCCCCGTAGGGTTTCCAAGGAGCAGCTGGTGGATTCAAACAGCTGACCTTTTGGTTATCAGTCAAGTTCTTAGCCTATGCACCACCAGGGCTCCTCTGTTAATAGCAGCACTAGGAAGCTAAGACACTCTTATTCTAAGCCTCCTTAGTTTTCACTTTCAGACCCTCTCTGTGGGTGATCTCATTCACTCTGATGGCGTCCGTTGCATTCTATATTCTTATGTCTCTCAAAGGGGTATCTCTGGTCAGACACCACCACTGAGCTTCAGACCCTTGTATCCAACTGTCTGATGAACACCTCGGCTTGTGTGACCCCAAGTACCTAAAAAACAGAACTTCTCATCTTTCCCATTGTCATGCTTGCTCCTGCTGTAGTCTCTATCTTGGTGAACAGCTCCTCCAAACATGTACTGGCTCAAATCAGAAACCTGGGTGGGAACAGGGACAGGAGAGGCAACCTGGACCCTCTGTACTCACCACCCTTCCTTCTTCCCCCTCTACTAGCCTGAGGGACTTTTTTGGAAGAGGCTGTGAAATGAGCTATTAAAGCCATTGAGGCATTTCCCCTCATCTTCTACAGACAGATGACCCCACACCTTAGCTCCTGCTGAATCAGTGCTCTCCAACCTCACTGATGTCACTTGAGTCCAGGCCATTGTCACCTCTCACCTGGGTTACTTACTGCAACAATGTTCTGCTATCGCTGACCTCTGGAACAATCTCCACACTACAGCCTCAAGGGCCTTTCCGAAGTACAAATCCAACATATTCACTTCTTTGTCTAAAACCCCCAGGAGCCCTCCAGTGCCCTTAGAATGGAGTCTAGGCTTACGAGGCCCTTCACGGCCAGCTGCTGACCTCCCTCTCTCAGTGGCCTCTGTTGGCATTCCTCCCCACAGTCTCTACTCTGCCCTGCTGGACAACTCATGTTCCCTCCCTGGAGGGAGCCATGCCTCTGTACCTTTGCAATGATATTCCCACTACTTGGAAAATTCTTCTTCCCTCTCTTCGCCTAGTTAACTGTTGTTAGGTGCTGTCAAGTCGGTTCCGACTTGTAGCGACCCTATGTACAACAGAACGAAACACTGCCTGGTCCTGTGCCATTCTCATAATCGTTACACTTGAGCCCATTGTTGCAGCCACTGCATCAATCCGTCTCATTGAGGGTCTTCCTGTTTTTCGCTGACCCTCTACTTTACCAAGCATGATGTCCTTCTCCAGGGACTGATACCTCCTGATAACATGTCCAGAGTGTGTGAGATGTAATCTCGCCATCCTTGCTTCTAAGGACCATTCTGGTTTACTTCTTCTAAGATAAATTTGTTCGTTCTTTTGGCAGTCCACGGTATATTCCATTTTCTTTGCCAACGCTACAATTCCAAGGCATCGGTTCTTCTTCAGTTTTTTAGTTAACTACTACCCTATATCTGGAGTTTTTTAATTTCATTCTATTTATTTTTGTTGTTGTTGAAAATGTACACAGCAACACATATACCAATTCAACAATTTCTACATGTAAAGTTCAGTGACATTGATGTCATTCTTCAAGTTGGGCAGCCATTCCCACCCTCCTTTTCTAAGTTGTTCCTCCCCTATTAACGTAAACTCACTGCCTCCTAAGTTTCTTCTCCAGAGAAGTTTTTAACTTAGATTTTTAGTTCATCTGGGTTTTATTATAGGGTATGATGTAAGGTAGTAAATAGATACCTAATGTATGAATTACATATATGACCAGAAAAAAAACAACAAAATTTAAAAAACAATCATCATATATAATAACTAAGTTTCATCGCAATAAAATAAAAACTAACAAGATCCCTCAGGCCAGTTGGGGGGAGAAGGGATGGTAGGGTAGGGTAGAGGTGTCCCAATGATTCATCATCTTGCTGCTCAGCCCCCAGCCCAGGCCTGGTATGGGCAGGGCCACACTCTGGCTGGGCCCAGGACCAGCCACGGGGCCTCAGCCTCACCTGGTTCTGTTCCAGTGGCCACGAAGTCGGCCTAATGATAAATATTAATGCTGAGCAGAAGGGCCGGGTGGGTCTCAGGCACCGCCTCCCACTCCGGTATAAACAGAAACTCCACAGCTCATTTTTACCTCCCAGGACGATCCCTGGGAGACAGAGTGGTGGCCAAGAAAAGGGCGGTGGTTTGTGAACCTGGGAAAGAGAGGACATTTTCTGCCATGGTCCAGCTCAAGACCAGGCTTCGCACTGGGCATGAGTGTCACCATCTCTGTGCCGGCTCTGCCCTTGTAAGTGAAGGGTTAAAAAAAATCAAAGTTTCCACAGAGTGAACTCCAAGTCATAGTGACCCTGTGTGTATCAGAGTAGAGCTGTGCTCCCTAGGGTTTTCGGTGGCTGATTTTTTGGAAGTAGATTGCCAGGCCTTTCTTCTGAGGCACTTCCAGGTGGACTTAAACCTCCAATCTTTGGGTTAGCAGTTGAGCGTGTTAACCATTTTACCACACAGGGAAGGGTAGGAAAGGAATATTCTGGGAAAAGACAGTGACATGAAAACTTGGGTAGACAAAATCACCCTTAACAAGGCTGGGGTGTGGTATTGAATGCTTCACCAAACTCTGCCAAAGGGTACTGTGATCCTTGACTGCTTTGAGTCTTTAAGGGCAAGGATTTCTAGGGAAAGTGACTTCCAGTGGGGGAAGGTGACCTGATGGGGAGGAGTGGTCTGTGGTTCTTACTCCCTTCCTAGAAGCCCAAGAAGAGCCACCCAGAAAGAAAGGGTGAGGAACGCTTGCATCTCTCCAGGCCCTTGCTCCTTTCACATTGCGCTGCAAGAAGAGAAAGGCACAGGATTTCCAGGTGGGGTAGCGCTGTGGCCTCCACCCCACGCTGTGGTTTCTGCTTGGGGTCATGAGATACCCATCTCCAGGGGGCTGAAGTTTCTTGTGATGGCTCTTCCCTACCAATGAAGGGTCAGCCCAGTGCTCTCTGCAGACCTGAATGTTTTGCCTGCTGGCCTGGTGACTCATACTGGGAAGCTTGCAGCAAATCCCATTTTCGGGGAAACGAGGAAATCTCTTCACAGAGACAAACAAGTCACTTTAGCACTCTGCTCTCTGAACTGCCTGGCTAGTGCTCTCTCTCCCTCACTTCATCCCAGCACACACCAAAACCCAAGCAAGTTTGGAAAACATAAGGCACTGTTTTAATGTAAGCTATTTGTCCCAGAGCCGGGTCCCACTCAGGTCCCGGAACATGATGTCCTCAGGCTGCTTAAGGCGGCAGCATAGCCTGGGCTCTGGCACAGCCCCTCCTGCCTGTTCTCAACAGAAAAGGTTAATGTGGCCTCATCAGGGCCAGCTCCATGGCTGTGCAGTCACACAGGGCCCCAGGCTCCGAAGTGCCTTGTGGTTGGTTTAGTGCTCTGCTGTCGCCATCTGGAAAGTCTTAATAATTCTTGAACAAGGGGCCTTGCATTTTCATTTTGCACTGGGCCCTTCAAATTCTGTAGCCAGTCCTGGGTCTAACAGAAAAACTGGAGCACAGGGTGTCAGGGTTGGAATGTGTCTCTGCCTTCCTGCCTTCTTCATCTCCAGGAATGGCACCACCAAACCCCAGGCACCAGGACGTCATCCTTGATCCTTCATGCTCCCTGCCACCTTCTTGCATCCTACCTCCCTAACAGATCTCAATTAGCTTGTGGTCCCTGCTGAGGACACTGTGGGTGGGACCACCATCATCTCTTGCCTCCCAGCTGGTCTCCCTGCCTCCTACCCTACTTCTTTTGGATCCATCTGCACATAGGAGCCGGACAGCTCTTTTAACGTGTAATGGTGATCAGTGGTGCCCACTGCTCTCAGGAGAAAGCCCAGACTGCAAGGCCATCATGATCAGCCGGTGCCTGTGTCCACATCCTCATCTGGCTCCATGCTCTGCCCAGCCAGACTGAAGGGCACACACCTGCCAGGCTCTCTGTAGCCTGGGTGCCCTTGTGTATGCTGCTTCTGCTGCTTGTCATGTCCTCCTCCTTCTCTGTCTAGTTAACTCTACTTCTCCATCTCCACCTCCTTCTTCTTTTTAACTTTTTATTGTGGAAAAATTTCAATTGTACACAAAAACAGAGAGAACAGCATAGTGAGCTTCAAGGTACCCAGCGCTCAGCTTCAGCAATGATCAACACATGGCTGATCTTGTCTCATCTATATACCCACCCATTTTTCTCCCACCCTCAGATTATTTTGAAGCAAATCCCAGGTCTATCATTTCATGCATAGGTAAATATTTCAGCATGTATCCCTAAAAGACAAAATTGGAAGCTTAAAAAAAAAAGTTAACTATATTACCTAAATTAATAATATTAATTTCTCTTAATGGTCCATCAAGACTCAGCCCAAGAGCCCTCTCAGCTGGCCCCTCCCTTGCACCTCTGCAGCAGGCAAGAGTCGTTGACATCTGCACTTATCACTGTCTGTCCCTGGACTAGATGGTAAGCCACTTGAGAGCAAGATCCTTTATATCTATCCTCAGCACCGAGCCTGGCAGTGTGCTTTGTATTTAATAAAATATTTGCTGAAATGAAATTAAAACATTTCCATCTCATCTACAATATTTCCTACCAAGTAGTTTGTGCTTGAATACTTCCTAGTGACAGGGAGCTCAGATCTTCCTGAGGAGAAGGCAAGTCCACTTTTTCTTTTTTTTAATTTAAGCTGACTCTATCTTAGAAACCCCTTCTGGTTCTGTTTATGTTCCCCCATACCAGCCCCCTGTGCAAATCAAGGCTACCTTTTCTATAAACATGCTCTTTACATATTTGACAAGATTCATGGTGTCGTCTCTATGAGGCTGCTCTTCTCCAAACTAGAAAAGTTCATCCTTGAGACTGATCCCATCATTCTAGCCTAACCAGAATTTCTGAATCTTGGCTCTGCTATTTAAATTTCACTGTTCCTTCCAACTTCCCATAATCTCCAAGTCTGGTATGTATACCTTCTAGAACTTTCTGTCGGATGGATAGGGCAGAGTGGGAAAACAGAGCCCTCTGGCACTCTACTAGAAACCTCCAAGGAGCCACCAATCAGAATTAAGCCGCATCACCCGCCAGTCCTCATCTATCCACCCTGGCCACTAAACTCTCATGACAGGTCTTATCCAATGTCCTCCTGAAGTCTCTGGAGGAGGCCAGGACTGTAGAGAGAAGATGGTGTTTGCTAGCTTCAGTGCCAACTCCACCCACCACTGACTCTTCCTCGGAATTTTACCCCAGTAAAACGACACACCTTGAGCCACCATTTCCCAGGCCTCAGACATTTGCAAGGTGTCCCGGAAAGTTCCTCCTTTCCTCCTCCAGTAAGGTCATCATAACTCCCAATACAGCTCCCTTCTAGCACCAAGGCCCTCGGAGCCACAGGCTCTTCATGTTCCCAGGCCATAGAGGCAGGACTTCACTTGCTAGCTGGAGGAGAACTGGGGTCTTTCCTTCTGAGGCACACTGGGGAGTTAGATTTGAGGAAGAGACTGAGCATTAAGCGCACGTTAAGTCTTTGAGCTCAAGGACAATCAGGAGGAGGGTCTGTTCATTCCACAGGTGGCGGGGGGAGAGGGATGTCAAGATGGAAGGGAAAGAGAGGCTGCAAACAAGATCAAACCATTAAGTTGGGGATGCCAAGTGGCCTCTCCACTGTGCGGGATCCAGTGAATATACAATGGGGGACGAGAGCCTGGAAGAGGTAAGAGAGAAGCTTAGAGGTGGCCTCAGGGAGGTCATTTGGGCAGAGAAGGTGGGGAAGAACTTTCTTAGAAGAGGGAATAAAACTGGCAAAAGCATGTGTTTTAGTAAAGCATGGCATGTCCAAGGATTGTTGAGAAATTCTTTGGAACTGGAGGGGATCAGAGAAAGTTGTGGTGGAAAATGAGACTGGAAATGTACCCTGGGGCCAGACCACGACAAACTTTAAACGTTGTGCTAAGGAATGTGGGCTTCAACCAATTGGAGAATGATGAAACATATAGATTTTTAATTTGACTGAAGTGGCAATCAGATTTGTGTTTTAGAACGATAACCCTGTCTGCCACTTAGAGGTCACACCTGACATTGGGAGGAACTGGAGAGAAAGAGGCTACTGCAAAAGTCCAGGCAAGAAATGATGAGACCCTGGACCAAGGCTGAACAGTGAGCATGGCGGGGAGGAGACGGATTCCATAGAGGTTTGTGGGGGTACAATGGAGAAATACCACAGAACTCTTCCTTGGTGGGGGGGCGGGGATGGAGGATAATGCCAAGGTTTCTAGTTTGGTTGACTAATGAATTGACATTAACAGGGATCTGAGACTCAGGAAAGAGATCTGGACTTGAAATATAGATTTGGGAGTCATATGTGTATAAATTACAATGAAAACCACAACAGTAAGTAAGATGTCTCTGGAAAAGTGAGTAACCAGGAAGAGGAAAGGGATTTAGGGAATAAAACCAAACCAAACCCATTGCCGTCAAGTCAATTCCAACTCATAACGACCCTATAGGGCAAAGTAGAACCGCCCCATAGGGTTTCCAAGGAGCACTTGGTGGATTCGAACTGCCAACCTTTTGGTTGGAAGCTGTAGTTTGTAACCACTATACCATCAGGGTTTCCATTTAAGGAACAGGAACAAGGAAGTTGCTGCATTACTTAATAAAATGACAAAAGAAAACCCATATCCTTCGAGGCTGAAGAAACCACAATGAGATACCACTTCACACCCACTAAGACAGGCAATGATGTATGAGGGTTCCAATATGGTGAAATTGGCATCCTCATAAATTGCTGGTGGAAATGTAACATGGTGCAGCTATTTTGGAAAATAGTTTGGCAGTTCCTCAGAAAATTAAACACGGCCTAACTATGTGACTCAGCAATTCCACTCTTAAATAAAATCCCTAAACAAAAAAGGAATCGAAATCAACTCAATGGCAATGGGTTTTGTGTGGTTGGCTCCAGCATCATTCGGAAGAGGCTAGCTGGAGATACCACAGCCTCTTCCACAGCCAGGCTTGGGGAGGAAAAAAACCTCAAGGGAGAGAGACAATGGCAATTTTGAAGCGGAGAGAAGCCGTGTGAGTGAGTCTGGAGTCTACAGCTAGGAAGAAGGAAGGAAGGGAACAAGGATATCAGGATTCTGCTGGGCAGGAGAAGGAGCCACAATGAATAGCCAGGGGGGCTTCCTGATAGCCATTCCCTGGGGTCTCTGAGGGCAGAGTAGGAGCCAGGCTGCCAGTGCTCATCTCAGAGCACAGAAGGTTTCAGGGTCAGCACAATGACAGGAAAGCTGCCAGCCGAGACAGCCACCAGGACTGAGCAGCACCTGTGCAGGAACCGGGTGCCCAGCAGAGGTTTCGTAAATGCTAAACGAGCCAACGCAGCTCCCGTTTGAATAGAGGTCCTAGAAGAAGGCAGGAGGGGCAGATCTGTTTTTGTCTGTTAAGCTCTGCACAGTTTGTTGCAATTTGAAATCAGAATAAAGAGCTTGGGACCTCTCTCTGCTACCATCTGCGTCTCCTCAGTAAGCCTATTTCTGCATCTGTTGTTAGCTGTTGTGGAGTAGTCCCCAGATTCACGGGGGCCTCATGCACAACAGAATGAAATGCTGCCCAGCCCTGTGGCATTCCCATGATCTGTTGCAATTCGGACCATTGTGATCCATAGGGTTTTCACTGCTGGTTTTTGCAAGTAGGTCACCTGGCCTTTCTTCCTAGTCCATCTTAGTCTGAAAGCTCTACTGAAACCTGTTCAGCATCGTAGTGAAAAGCAAGCTTCCACTTACAGACAGGTGGTGGCTGCACATGAGGTGCATTGCCGGGAATCAAACCTGGGTCACCCATACGGAAGGCAAGAATTCTACCCATGAACCACTAATGCCCCCTCTTCATCTGTAAAGCAGGCTAAAGCATATTTATCCTATCTACCTTAAAAGGCTGATGAAGGATCAAGTGAGATAATGTATTTGGGAGCCCATAAAGCTCAACAAAGACATGAGACGTTGTTGTTAGCTGCTGTCGAGTTGATTCCGACTCATGGTGACCCCATATGTTACACAGTAGAACCGCTTTGTGGGGAAGCAGATTGCCAGGTCTTTCCTTAGGCGGTACCGCTGGGTGGGTTTGAACCATCAACTTTTAAGTTAGCAGTTGAGCACAAGCCATTTGCACCACCTAAGAAAAAAAAATTCCCATTGCTGTCAAGTCAATTTCAACTCATAGCACCACCTAGGGACTTCATATAGGGTCTCTATGAGCCAGAAGGAAACCCTAGTGGTGTAGTGGTTAAGTGCTACGGCTGCTGACCAATCTGTCCTGTAGGGTCGCTACGAGTCAAAATCAACTCAGCAGCAATGGATTTGGTTTTTTTTTTTTTTTTTTTTTTTTTAATGGGTCAGAATCGACTCAACTGAAACAGGGTTTTAAAATTTTTTTAGGGACCTCATGAGGCATTAGGCTCTATTTTTATTATGCCTTAAAGGGCTGGGACATATGGTAGGATGTCCCAAAACAACAACTGGGTGCTTATCCTATGAGCTATTGGGTATAAGACATTCTTTCTCTGTTTTTCTTGGAAGGAAAAAAAAACAACTTTGCCTCATGACCTGGTATTATGTGGACTTGGTTATGGTGCTTTAGAATGTGTCATGGATTGAATTGTGTCCCCCCAAAATAGGTATCAACTGGGTTAGGGCATGATTCCCAGTATTGTGTAGTTGTCCTCCATATTGTGATTGTAATTTTATGTTAAAGAAGATTAGGGTGGGATTGTAACACCCTTACCCAGGTCACATCCCTGATCCAATGTAAAGGGAGTTTCCCTGGGGTGTGGCCTGCACCACCTTTTATCTCTCAAGAGATAAAAAGGAAACGGAAGCAAGCAGAGAGTGGGGATCTCATGCCACCAAGAAAGCAGTGCTGGGAGTAGAGCTCATCCTTTGGACCTGGGGCCCTGTGCAGAGAAGCTCCTAGTCTGGGGGAAGATTGATGAGAAGGCTAACAGAAAGAGAAAGCCTTCCCCTGGAGCTGAAGCCCTGAATTTGGACTTCTAGCCTACTAGACTGTGAGAAAATAAATTTATCTTTGTAAAAGCCATCACTTGTGGTATTTCTGTTATAGCAGCACTAGATGACTAAGACAGAATGTCTTTGGGGCAGGACCCTCTGGAAGCAGGAGAATAGTCCCTTCTTGACTTCCTTCATAGACCTAAAATTTTCCAAGGCTGGAGCTTTGACTCTTTTTACAAGTACTAACAATTCTTTCCTCCAGAGACAAGGGGAAACCAAGCACATCTGCTCCATCCATGGGTCATACAAAATTACACATCCCCAGAGAGTCAAAGGGAGAGGTGGGAGTTGGCCCTTCTCAGTAGATATTCCAACTTCAGGAACTCGATCCTCCAAAAGCTAACATGTGAGTCCTTATGTTCCCCTGGGTTATGGACTGGCTGCCTTGTGACATGATCAGTCCCTTTGTTCCCAAGGTCCAGGAAGGTCTTTTCTCTCCTTTAGGAGTTTTGTTTCACCCGTCTAGCCATGAGTCTCAGCTGGAGGAACAGTATGTTGATGGTTCTGTTTATCATCTTGTTTGGCTGGCTCCATCTCTCTGGGGATGGGTGCCAAAGGCCAGAGCTGAAGCTCTGGGGATCTGTTTGGGGCTTTGGAAAGTATATTTATTGGGAGCCATGTGAATGTCCAAATATAGGCACACGGTTCAACACAGCCATATGATGGGCTATGATAACTCTCGACTGAAAATGATGTTTAGAAAGAATTTTTAGTGACACGATATGCTGTGCAACAACAGCAGGAAACAAAATTTGAACCCCGGTGGCGTAGCGGTGAAGAGCTCCGGCTGGTAAGCAAAAAGGTCGGCAATTCGAATCCACCAGGTGCTTCTTGGAAACTGTATAGGGCAGTTCTACTCTATCCGGTAGGGTTGCTATGAGTCAGAATCAACTCAATGACGGTGGGATTGGTTTTTTTTTTTTTTTTTTGGTGGGGGGCATAAAGTGATCTCAACCACAAAAAAGAAAAATGCATATAGAAGTACACACTCCAAAAATTTGAAAATCGCTCTTAGATAATAAGATGAAGAATTATTGGTTCTTTTCTCTTTTTTCCTATATGTTACATGTTACCTATAATAAGCCTTATTACATTACAATAATAAGTTATTTTTTGAAGAAAGTCCATCCAGAAATAGTGCCTCTATGCTCTATATATCAACCCTAGCCCTGCCTTTAAGGCGAGGATTATAGGGACTAGAAGAGAAGCAAGAAGCTTCCTCAACCTGAAAGCTCCTTGACCACTGGAGCACTTGAGTCATCAGTACTCTAGGGTCATTATCAGACATTTTTCTGGTGATTTAGAAATTACCTTATGGTTTTCAGTACAGCAGAGGGCCAGGGACCAACAGGTGATCACTAAGTGACAAGCGGAAGAGGAAGCTGCCATTTTGCATAGGTGGGATGATCTACCTTGGGGAAAATTGGCATAAGACAAATGTCAGTCTTCTCAACCAGGATTCCAGGGGAAACATTAAGCTCTTAATGCCCTCAGGCATCCATTGCACGTAAAGAACTAATTTCTCTCCCATGTATCTAGAATGATACAAGCTATTGTCTTAAGGAGAACTGAGGAAATAATCACTCAGTTTTCTGTAGGGCTGAATTCTCTTGCAGAATCCCAGTGAGAAAAGCTGATCATTTGTCTACAAGGGCCCATTCCTAGCCCTGCTCCACCTTTGCTCCAGACTCATAGCTCTGGCTTCAGTAAGGCAAGTTTGCATCGACATGACCATAGAATTGGTATATCCAGACCCTTCTAGGCCAGCACACCCATACATCCAAGTACTGGACCTCCCAAAGGGCTGAGCTCTGTGAGTATGACAAGGAAGGCAGCTCCCTTTCCTGCTATATGTGGGGAGTCCTAAGGGAAACCTGCTTATAACAAGTTCTCTAGACGAGCCACATCACTTTTTGTAGCTCTGGAAGCAAAGCTGCTGAACCTTTCCAGACATTTTAGGATCTCTCCCCAGTGGAAGAATCCAGGTGTTGGGAACTGAAGGTCCAAGCTAGAAAATTATCAATATCCTCTTTAGGGTATGGCTGTGGGCCCAGGGATCACAGGGGAACTTTATTGGATCAGGCTCAAAATATCAGCCTGTAATCTCAGATCCCCAGAGAGCTGGAAAAGAGAAGAACAAGAGAAAGGAGAAAAATGGAACAAGCTAAAAAATGTCCTTGAGGTTCATTCTGTCCAGAACAACTAAAAAGGAAATCTGGCAGCGACTTATCCCAACAATTCAGAGGCCAGAGTATAAATTGTAGGACTGATTTAATTGTGGAACTGTTTACAGAAATGGAGGAAAGGGATCACTCCCAAATCTTGCTTCATTTGAGAACTTGAACATGAAAATCTTATTTTCAGCCTCAGAAGAGTAGAGATGAATTTGTAACTTCTACAGATTCAATCAAGTGGGACAGGAATGGTATTTTCAAACTGTTCATCCTTCATTCATTCAACGGAGATTTACTGAGCCAGGCACTGTGCTCATGTTGGGGACATGGGGATGAATAAGGGTCAGCCTTTGCCCTCAACAAGTCTGGGGAAAGCACAGAAACAGACAATGCCAAAACAAGGGGAAGCTTATGTGGTATAGGAGGCAACAGAAGCTGCAGATGGTGCTTTGTGAACACAGATGGAGAGGCACATAGCCCAGACTGGAGGGATTGAGAAAGCTTTCTAGAGAAAGTGTTGCCTGAGCTGAGCCTTGACAGAGGCCTAGGAGTTAGGTAGGCCTAGAGTGGCGTGGGCATCCTAGTTAGAAATGATGGTGTGTGCAAAGGCTCAAAGGAAGTGAAAGAAAGCATGGCTGTTTCAGAGAACCAATGGCCAAGTATAATGTACCAAAGGGTAAAAGTCAAGGAGAAGAGTATTAGTACCTAGAGAGATTGGCAGGCATTAGATGGCCAAGGGCCTTCTCAGCCATGATAAGGAGTGTGAATTTGATCATGGAAGCTACGTTGAGCAATTGAAGGCTTTTACATAGGGGAGTGTCAAGATCATGGTTTCATTTTATAATAATACGCTAGTAACTGTGGGAAGGATAGACAGCAATGGGGCGAGAGGAGAGTAGGGAGATCAGTTAGGCAGTCAGGGCATTCTTCTAGCTGATTAGTGATATGGGTGACAGTAGAAGAGGAATGGAGAAGAGGGGCAGGGTCAAGAGAGGCTTCAGAGGTAGAATCAACAGCATTCTATCACCAATGGAGTTTGGCAACACTGGGAGAGGGATTAGAGTAGGCCAACTCCCCCACACCCGAGGGCTATGACTTAGGTGTCTGTTAGATGGTACTTCTATTTACCAAAATGTGGAATGCAAGAGGAACAGCAGAGGTGAGATGGGGTGACAATGATTAATTTATTTTTGGACTAGTTGAATTTGAGACACTTGAGGTGTCCAAGAGGCAAATGAATGATCTAGAACTCAACGTAGAGATCTAGGCCAGAGATAGAGGTAGTGGGTGGCAGCTGAATCTGTAGGGTTGGATGAGGATGCCCAAGAGGACTGCATAGGAAGGGCAGAGCCCTGGAGACCAACAATATTTAGGAGGGAGAGGAGCTCTGAAAGGAGACTAGGAAGGAACAGCTAGGGAGAAAAAAGGAAAACCAGATGAAGGTGGTCTCTTGGCACCAAGGGAAGTGAGCGCTTTAAGAATGAGAGAGTAGTCAAATACGACAAAGTAAACAAATAGGATAAAGACTAAAAAGCATCCATTGGATGAAGCAATAAGGAGGTCCCTGGAGATGTCACCAAGGCTGACATCAGTGCAGAAGTGGGAGCTGAGTCTTCCAGGTGCAACAGTGAGTGTAGACACTATTGCCTATGGCTTGGCTTTGAAGGAACTGGAGATAAAGAGCCAGTAGAAAGGAATGTTAAAGACAAAAGGGGGAGGGGGTTTAAAGGAGCAAAGATCCCTGTGGACACAGGAGAGAATATAATCCAAATAGTGGGTAGGGGTACAAACCTGGGACAGGAAGAGGGATATCTTTTCCCATGAGATACAACGGAAGATGGAAAGCTTGCATATATGGATGTTTTTATATTTGCAGGGTGGCAGAAGAGGAATTTGAAGGCATCCCCACTTGATGGATTCAAGTTTCTCTGTGAAATATGGGGCACAGTCATCTGCTGAGGATTAAGAGAGTGATGGTGGGGCAAGAGGGCTTACAGAGGGGAGGTTAACTTTTGGAATAACCTCTCAGAGGAATCAGAGGGACATGTGGAGGGTTTCTGGACAACCTTGAGGGCTTGGCTGAGGTAATGGGGTTTTAATCCATAGTGGCACCAATATATGTGGCTGTTAGTTTCTCCAGCTGCAATCAGCAGCTTACAAGTAGGAGTGGAAATGTCAAATAGCTAGTCTTATCTAGGCTGGGGGTGATGGAAGGTTGGGGGGCCTTATCATGAGAATTGAGGGTAATGTTGAGAATAACCAAAGTAAGATCTAAACTGAATAGGAAAATAAGTAGTGCCATAAAGGGCCTGAAAATTGGGTGGAGGAGAATCAGAAGTCTGTCCATATTGGGAATAGGTAAGGCTAAGAGTGAGAGTAGGCCATGAAGTGGGATACAGTTTTAAGTCAACATCTTTGGGAAAGTTAAAGAATCCTGGGGTAGAAAAATTCCACCTGGGCTTTAGTGAAGTGTCTCAATCTTAATAGAGTGGCTCACGATGACAGCAGGCAGGACATGTGCCAAGGACACGATGGCAATTGAGTTGCTCTCCAAGATGGGAGTCCCTGGAAATGATGATGGCTATCACTTAATTAAGTGCCCACTGTTTGCAAAGCACTACATTAGACCTTCAAACTTTTGTATCTGATCGTCAGAGAGACTCTTCAGATTAGGTAGTATCACCCCCGTCTGCAAGATGAAGAAATTAAAGTTCACTATGCATTCTTTGTACCACCTATCAGTCAGTTTGTTGTACTGTGGTGGCTTGCATGTTGCTATGATGCTGGAAGCTATGCCAACGGTATTTTAAATACCAACAGGGGTATCCGAGGTGGACAGGTTTCAGCAAAGCTTCCAGACTAAGACAGACTATGAAGAAAGGCCTGGTGATCTAATTCCAAAAATTAGCCAACGAAAACCTTATGAATCACAGCAGAACATTGTCCAACTCGCTTGTTTTGAACATGTCATTAGGAGGAATCAATCACTGGAGGAGGACATCATGTTTGGTGAAGTAGAGGGCCAGCAAAGTCAACGGGGACCCTCAGTGAGATGGATTGGCACAATAGCCAAAACAATAAACTCAAACATGCAGGCAATTTTGATGACGCAGAACCAGACATTTTGTTCTGTTGTACCTGAGGTCGCTATGAGTGGAGTCAACGCCATGGCAGCTGTTTATCTATGTATTCTTTACCACCCACCAATTCCACTACAAGGCATATACTCAACAGAAATGAAGTCATAGAGAGACTGGAGAAACCTCAACAGTATGGCCCCCAGACACGCTTTTAGCTCAGTAACGAAGTCACTTCTTAGGTTCACCCTTTAGCAAAAGATTAGACAGGCCCATAAAACAAAACAAGACTAAAGGGGCACAGCAGCCCAGGGGCAAGGACTAGAAGGCAGGAGGGGACAGGAAAGCTGGTAAAAAAAAAAAAAAAAGTAATAGAGAACACAAATTCGAGAAGGGAGAGTGTTGACATGTCACAGGGCTGTTGACTGATGTCATAAAACAATATATGTACTGTTTAATGAGAAGCTAGTTTGTTCTGTAAACCTTCCTCTAAAGTAAACTAAAAAAAAAAAAAATGAAGTCATAAATGCACCCAAAAATGTACACAATTATTCACAGCAACACTGATTGTATTAGGCCCAAAATGGAAACAACCCAAATAACCATGAACATTGGAGCGGATACATGAATTGTGCGTTCATACAGTGGGATACTATATAGCAATGAAAGCTTTAAAAAAGAAAAGTGTTACAGGCAACACATGGCTGAATCTCACTCACATAGAGTTAAGTGAAAGAAGGCAGGCACAAAAGAACACACACTGTGCGACTCTAGATATGTAAGGTTCACAGACAGGACTAACTTAATAGTGCTGGGAGTCCGGGTAGGGGAGGAGAGCCAGTCCTGCAGTGCTGGCAGTGTTCTCTTTCTTGTTCAGTTCACTTGGTGATAATTCATGAAACTCTACATTTACGTTCTGTGCACTTTTCTGTAAGTATTTTATATTTTGATAAAATGTGTATTAGAAAAAAAGCCATTATTGTCGAGTGCAATATGCTATACAGACAAGACATGAAAGAACCAAAAGAACTAGAAGGTGCCTGGTTACCACACCGACCACTGTGACAGGGATCACAACAGAGAGTCCCAGACAGAGGAGGAGAAAAATGTAGAACAAAATTCAAATTCATGAGAAAAGACTGGACTTATTGGTCTGACAGAGATTGGAGGAGTCCCTGAGACTATGGTCCCTGGACACTCTGCTAACCCAGAACTGAAACCATTCCTGAAGCCCACTTTTCAGAAAAAGTTTAGACGGGCCTATAAAACAGAAAATACCAAGTGAGGAACGTGCTTCTTAGTTCATTCAAATATCTGAGACCAAATGGGCAACTCCTGTCCAAAAGCAAGACGAGAAGGCAGGAAGGGACAGAAACTGGAAGAATGAACACAGGGAACACAAAGTGGAAAAGAGAAGTGTGCTGTCACATCGTGGGAATTGCAACCAATGTCATAAAACAATATGTGTACAAATTTTTGGATGAGAAATTAATTTGAGCTGTAAACTTCCACCTAAAGCACAACAATTTTTTTTTTTAAAAGACATGAAAGAATGAAAATAAAAGAAAGTAAAGCTTATAAAGGTTAAATGTGTATCTGAGGCTACTGAGCTGATAAACAGCGAAACTGGGGATTAACCCCAGGTCCTCCGACTTGCAAACCCAGTGCTTTTCCCACCACACCAGCCCTCAGCTGTGTGCTCCCTCCTTCTCCTTGGGCATGGGTGGCCTTGGGGACAGAGATCGATGCTCTGGAGGTGAAAATCTATTGGATTTTCAAGTAGCTCTGGCAGCTGGCTGTTGTCTGTTTGCATGCCCAATTTCATATCTGGAAGTATTTTCATGTTCTCTCTACCTCAGGGAGCACTGAGCATTTTTTCTGTAACCTGAGGACCTCTGACTATTGTGGCATCCTCGTAAGTTCCTGACCTCTCCATCCAGTCTATATATGGCCACCAAGTCATCTTCCCAAGGAACACTTTGCATCTGTATCAACACATAAGAGACAACTTCATCTCCTCACCAAATTTACCAACCCAACTGCATCCTTGCCCATCTCCACTACCTTCTCTCCCGATACAAGAGATGACTTAGCCGCCTAGGAAGTCCGACCCCTCAATTCCAGTGCATTTCATCCCTTTTTGCCTTTTTTCCCAGTGTCATCAGTTTCCCTCTCTACAAGGTCCCTGGGTGGTGCAATAGTTTGCACTCAGCTAGGAACCAAAAGGTTGGTGGTTCAAACCCACCCAGTGGCACACAGAAGAACCAGGCCTCACGATCTTGCTACCAGAAAGATTACAGCCAAGAAAATCCTGTAACCTGTGGGATCTCCATAGTCACAAACCAATACCAAAATCAACAACTGAAAAGCCTCCCTTTCTGCTGAATTATTCCCGTCAGCATATAAACATGCTAATAATACTCCCTGAATTGTCACAAAGCCTTGAAAAAAATCTCCCTGTATTCCACATTTTCCTCCAGCCGCTACCCTACTTCTCTACTTGCCCTATTAGAATAAGACTCCATGAAATAAAAGAGACTTGTCTACACTCTATCTCTAATCCTTATCTCCCATTCTCTCTTTTGAGCCCACTCTTTTAAAACTTTTATCGTGGCAAAATATTTATAACATAAAATTTGCCATTTTAATCATTTTCAGTGTACAATTCAGTGAGATTAATTCCATTCACAGTGTAGTGCTACCATCACCACCATCTGCAAAACTTTCATGACCCCCAGCAGAAATTCTGTATTCACTGAGCAGTAACACCTCATCCTCTCCTTCCCCCAGTTCCTAGTACCTCTAACCTCCTTTCTGTCTCTATGAATTTGCCCGTTTTAGATCTTTCATATAAGTAGACTCATATAATATTTGTCCTTGTTGTCTGCCTTATTTCACTTAGCATAATGTTTTCAGGGTTCATCCATGTTGTAGCAGGTATTAGAACCCCATTTCTTTTTATGGCCAAACAATATTCCATTGTATGGATATACACATTTTGCTCATGCATTCCTCTGTTGGTGGATTGAGGTCACTCTTGACTACAGTGAAATCGTTCTTGTTAAGGTCCCAATGGCTTCCATCTTGCCAGTTACTATGGTTGATTCTCTGTTCTCATCGTATTCAAACTCTCAGCAAGAATGGACATAGTGGAACATTCTCTCCTTCTCGAAGCCCTTTTTTCGCTTGCTTTTGTGAAACTACTCTGGTTTCCTCCAACCTCTCGATCTCCTTCACTGCTCCTTCTCTTTCGATGTGTAAATGTTGGAGCAGCAGAGGGCTCAGTCCTTGGCCCTCTTCTCCGTCCATACTCACTTCCTAAGTGATCCCTTCCAGGCTTATGGCTTTAAGTATCATTTGTCTGTGAGTTGGGATTGACTTAACAGCAATGGGTTTCCTTTGGTTGTATACTGATGACCCCCAAATTTAATCTCCAGCCCCACCTCTCTCATGACTGCCAGACTCGTACATCCACTACCAACCCAACCTTTCCTCTTGGGCGTCTAATAGACACAAAGCATTTAACTGGCTCAAATCAGAATCTTTGATCATCCCCTAGTGTTTTCTATCTCAGTAAATGGCATCAAATTCACCCAAATAGCTCAGGTAGCTGATCACCTTGACTCTCCTCTCTCCCCTACACGCAACACAGCAGCCCAGCCAGTCCTGTCTGTGCTACCTTTAAAGCATCTCCTGAATCTAACCACTTCTCATCGAACCATCCTCAACACTTGCCTTCTAACTGGTCTTCCTTGCCCAATCTTGCCCCTCTATAGCCTATTCATCTGAAAGCTGCCAGAGTGGTCCTTTTAAAAAACACAAATCAGATCACCTCTCTCCCCTGTTCAAAACCCTCCAACGAATTCTCACCATGCTTGGAATAAAATCCAAATTCCTTCTGCTGCCCTATAAAACCTGAAAAACCAAACCCGCTGCTGTCAAGTCGATTCTGACTCATAGCGACCCTATAGGACAGAGTAGAACTGCCCCGTAGAGTTTCCAAGGAACACCTGATGCTCTTAACCACTACGCCACCAGATTTCCCGCTATAAGGTCCTGCATTATCAGAGCCCAGCTTGCTTCTTGGGCCTTATCTCCTAAACCCTGCCCTTTGCTCACTCTACTCCAATTACACTGGCCTGGCTGCTCCTCTGACACTCTAGACCTACTCCCACCCCAGGACCTTTGTGTCTGCTGCTCTCTCTGCTTAGAAAACTCTTCTCCAGAACTTCCCATGGCTGGCTTCTCCTGCTCACTCCTGCCTGAAACGGTTCCCCACCAATATAGTCATATACTCTTTTCTTAATCTGAATTCTTCTGTATAGCATATGTGTGTTATGTGTTACAGGTATCTATGCTATATATGATATGTGTGTGTATGTATGTATATGTATTGCCTGTCTTCCCCACTAGAATATTAGCTCCATGAGGGCAAGGCCCTTGTCTGTCCTATTCACTATCTCAGCATCTAGAGAGCGCCTAGTATTATAGGACTCACCACCACCCATCTGACAGTGGTGGCTTGAGTGTTGCTATGATGTTGAACAGGTTTCAGCAAAGCTTCCAGACTAAAATGGACTAGAAAGAAAGACCTGGTGATCTACTTCTGAAAATCAGCCAGTGAAAACCCCATGGACCACAAAGTTCTGATCCACAACCAATCATGGGGATAGCACAGGACCAGGCAGCGTTTCGTTCCATCATACATGGGGTTGCCACAAGTCTGGGGCCAACTCAAGAGGAGCTAGCAACAACAATAACACTAAATAGTTGGGAATTAATGAGTTAATGGAGTCGTCCTTCTAAACACGAAATATGATTCATAAATCCTGCCTGTAGAAAGAATGAAGAGAATGGGAAAGGGTGGAGGGAGTAAGAGTGAAAGGAAGGAGAGGAAGCTGACGTTTATGGGCCTTTACTGCCCTGTTTCCAACCTAGCACTCAGCTAGGTGCTTTACGTAGAGTACTTCGCTTAAACCTCACAGCAATCCTACAGGTAGGCACTGCTATTTCCATTTTATATATGGAGAAACTCAGGCTCAAAGAGGTAAAGTAACTTGTTCAGGTCACACAGCTAGCAATGGGCAGAGCGGGATTGGGATTTGCATCCAGGTCTAGGTGGCCTCTGAACAGAGTGTTCCGATCACTAGACTTGATACATTCTGCACCCCACTCTTCACTTTCACTTGCAAGTCTCCCGGGTAGAGGTGCTGCCAGCTGCCGGCACTGTCCAGAAGTAAGGGCTGATGAAGTGAAAACCTGAAGGTGCCCCTGAGTCCTCCACAAGGGAAGGCAGGTGAGGGATGAGGGGGGAGGGGTGTGGGAGCAGGAGGCCTTTCGATTCCTAGATGACCAAGCTCGTCCTCTCTGCAGTGGACCCCAAAGACAGTTGAAGCCAAATTCTTCCCAAGCAGCCTTGGCTTTTCTGAGCTCATGCTCGGAAACCTCCTTATCTCCCCTTAAGGGGCCCTGGTGGTGCAGTGATTAAAGCACTCGGATGCTAACCAAAAGGTCCATAGTTTGAATCCACCAGCTACGGGAGAAAGATGTGGCAGCCTGCTTCCATAAAGATTACAGCCTTGGGAACCCTGTGGGGCACGTTCGCTGTGTCCTGTAGGGTCACTAGGAGTCAGAATCGACTCCATGGCAACGGGTTAATTTCCTTTACCCTGTCATGTTTGCAACCCGAAACTCAGTTTGGGCCTTTGAGCCTGAGGCGCAAAATAAGTTAGAGGCTCAAAGATACGGGGTGACTGAGGCCAAACAGCTAGTAAATTCAGGGCTTCCAATCAGTTTGTTCTGGCTCGAACTCCTGCTAAGACTTTGGATTTTCTAATGTTCCCAGGTGATGCCAACGCTGCTGGTTAAGGACCAGTTCTGAGAACCACTAGTAGGGCAGTGGTTCTCAAAATTTATTATACATAAGAATCACCTGGGGATCTTGTTAAACTGTAGATTCTGATTCAGTTCACCTGGGTGGAAACGCAAACTCTCAGCAAGGGATTGAACCAGAACCAGCCTATTGGAACCAGTTTGAAGCCCTGATTAAATTAGCCTTGGCTTCTTCCTCAACCCTTTTGTGCTTACGGTAACCCTAGGGACCAAGCACTTTTTCTGCATCTGAAGGTTTATTGGGAAGCTGCTGAGCCACTGACAGTGAGTGCTGCTACAAGCCTTTATGACTGTTTGAAACTGAAGAAATGGCATGTGCCACAAATTAGTGTTTTTATAGGGTATTTATGAGGTGTCTGAATTGTCAGCAGGAAAAACAGGAATTCTGAACATTTTTACTTGTTACACATATGTACCAATAGACCCTGATGGGGACTCTGGGGTATAATTAGTGGTACTTTATATGTATCACTAAACACTTAGGGTAAACTTGTGGGAGGGGGCAAGAAAAAAAAAATCCATACTACCTTCCAAAAGGAAACCCTGGTGGCATAGTGGTTAAGAGCTACAGTTGCTAACCAAAAGGTTGGCAGTTCGAATTTACCAGGTGCTCCTTGAAAACCATATGGGGCAGTTCGACTCTATCCTATATGGTCACTGTGAGTCGGAATTGACTCGACTGCAACAGGTTTGGGTTTTTTGGTTTACCTTACAAAAATTCAGACACACTCGATGATTCAGCATGCTTCCATTAACAAAAACACACAGAATCAACAAAAAATTCAAAGCAGAAAATAATTGGTTCACAAACGGGTTATCTCCATGCCCTTCTTCCTTCCCTTCTCCCTCTTCCTGTCATTCCTTCACTTCCACTGACTGTATATTTTTTTTAATTTCACAACAGATAAGAAGGTTAGTTTGCCGTAGATACAAGTATAAAGTCTGAGGAGATGAAGGTCCCTTAAGACACGCCTAACACTTTCAATACCTCATCTTATCAAATCCTCATGATGAGCCTTCAAGGTTGATTTTATCATTCCCACTTCACAGGGAAATTAATTGAGCCTCAAGGATGATGTTAATGAGATAGAACTGGCAGTCATTTGGTACCAGAAGGAACTCCATAAAGGTAATGTCTTCCTGAGGTAACTTACCCAAGTTCACAGATCAGTAAGGGACAGAAGCAGAATTCAGACATGGAGTTATCTGGTTCCAAACACCCATGAGGTTTCTACCTCTGCAAACCGCCTGGTACTAACAAGCCTTTGAGGGGAATCGATGTTCTGAATCCAGACCACTTTTTTATTTTTTGTTGGTTGTGCCAAAAGCGGTGTAATAAACACAAACAGGTCTGCTCTGGAAAGACTCTGTGCTGTATGGTTCAGGATGTTCTTGTTTATCCAGCTTGGCAGGTGTACAAATATCAGCTTCTTTCCCCACCCCCATTCCTCACGCCCTGTTGCCTTTTACTGCTGTGTGCAACTATGTGCGTGTGTATGCGTGTGTGTGCGCGGGTGCCTTCATGCACATGTGTGCACGCCGATTCTATGTCTCTTGGACAGCACCCCTGGCCTCTGTCTTCTGTGTCTCTCCCAGTGCACTTCCTCCAGGCTTTGCATGCTCTAGGCCCTGCATGGGCATGTTGATACAGTCTGAAACAGGTGAGGCACTCCAGAGTCGCTTGGGATGGAGACAGGAGCTGGGGGAGGGCAGACAGGTCAGACAAGGGCTTTGCGCCTCACCCTGGTTGTATGCCTGGATGTGCCTCTTTGTGCCCCAGTCTGGGACCCTGGAGCCCCCAGGAACCCTGAAGCCTCCAGCCTGCCAAGATGCTGGTGGCAACCTCCCCTTGGTCAATGGGTTGTGTGCCCCACCCTGGTTATCTACATCCCTCCTCACGCTTGATCCCCTTCCTTTTTACAAGTGCTTCGTGGTCCTGTCCATCTGTCCTGCCTCCCTCTGCATTTCCGTCTGATCCCTGCTGTCCTGGCAGGAAAAAGAACGGCGCGAGCACGAGGGGCAGCGCTGATGGGTGAGCAGACGCTGATGCGTCCCCTGCTTAATTTTTTTTCAAACTAAATATTATTTACAGGCTGAAGAAAACTTAAGACACGTAACCATAATAGCTAAAACAAACACCTGTGGACACCCCTCCCCCACCTAGTGTGAGAAACAGTCAATCCTTTTTTTAAGCTCTGGGTGGAGGCAGTTTTCAAACTCCAGGGAGAGATTTTAAACTTATCTACCCTCCTTGGGGGACCTGCTTTTGCCTCCCCAGGTCAACAGACCCCCATCACCTCTTCTGCTGTCCCCACCCTGGCCTCCAGGGCTATTTTGGGTGTGTCCCAGGCGGGGCTAATCTCCTTTAAGCAAAGACGGTGCTGCCCAGTGCAATCTCGACAGGATCCAGCCCTGCAAAGGGCATTTTTGCCGGTCAGTACTGCCGGCCTCAGGCCTTCCCAGCATTGCCATCCCTGCAGAGATATCAAGATCACTGAGCAGGGCCCAGGGCTGGTGGGAGAGGAAGCTGCTGAGCTGTGAGGCCAGGCAACCAGACGGGACGGTCAGGAGGTTCATGCCCAGCTGCGGATGGCTCTGGTTTGCTTCTCAAGTTTACCTCAAGAGGGAACCTAAAAGAGCTCCCTCCACCCCCCAGCACAGCTGCCCCTGCTCCTGGCTGGGTGCAGGTGCTAATCCTTAGCTCCTGGTAATGCCAAGGAGAAGGACGGGGGAGGCAGGCTAGAGATTTTCTTTCCCACTCAAGGAAAGAGAGAACACATGGGTTGACCTGTTGGGATCCGGTTCCTGAAACTTGACCCGAGGACCAGAGTTTCACTGAACTGTTGGCTATACACTTGGCAGGGGCTTTGTCTTCTACCTGGGCTGAAGGAGAGTTCCTTAGAAGACCAAGGTGGAACCACTTGGGTGGGAGGTCTGCCCCTTTAAAGGGAAGGAGAGAAGCTAGTGGTCAGCTCCAGCAAGCCCCACCTCCTACCCACCCTGACCCCCTGCTGATGGTCATTCAACAAGCAGAGGTTGAGGATCTACTATGTGCCAGGCCCTGTGATAGCACTTGCCCCCAGAATCACACAAGCTGGTGAGGGAGACAGACAAGAAAACAGGTAGTTGCAACAAAGTGATGCCATGACCAGGGCTGTTACCCAGTGATGCTGGAGTGCTCAGAGAGGGGCCTAACCTTGCCTGGTGGTCAGAGAAGGCTTCCTGGAGGAAGTGGTCCATAGTCCTGAAGGCCAAATAGGAGTTAACTGGGAAGAGGCATGGGGATGGGTGGGGAATGTTGATGAAAGAGCTGGGAAGCCGATCTAGAAGGTACTTGTCCAGCCCCCTAGAGTAGTCCATCCCACTGAGGGAGAAGCAGCCTAAGGCCCCTTCCACCATCTAGACCCATTTAGCATGGTAGCCACAGTATGAATCTTGGGGCTCCCTCTCCCCAGGAGGGTTAGGGCTTAAGACCCAAACTAGGCCTGCCTCCTATACTTGGCTTCTATTTCTTTTTAAAAAGCTTTTTTTATTATGGAAAATGTCAAACATGCATATAAAAATAGAACAGTATAACGAACACCCATGTAGATCCACAATTGGTAGCTTCAACAATTTTCAACCCATGGTCAGTCTGGTTTCATCTATATCCCCACCCACTCCCCTCACCAAAATTATTTTAGAGCAAATCCCCTACAACCTATCATTCCCCCCCAACGTAAATATTCCAGTCTTTATGTCTAAAAGATAAGGATCTTTAAAAAATATATATCCAAAATACCATTATCACACCTAAAAGGAATTAATGATAATTCCTTACCGCCATCCAATATCCAGGCAAGATTTACTTTCTCTAATCCATACTTGGTTTTAATAGTTATGTTCCTACTCATGGGGCCATGGTGGGGATCGGCCTGGGGTGAGGAGGGAAGGAGAAGCGTTCAGCCTGACCCTGTTATACTAGAGTCCCTAAGTGGTGCAAACGGTTAACACGATTGGCTGCTAACAGAAAGGTTGACTGTTGGAGTCTACCCAGAGGCACCTCGGAAGAAAGGCCTGGCAATCTACTTCCAAAAAATCAGCCATTGAAAACCCCATGGAGAGCAGCTCCACTCTGACACACGTGAGTTAGCTATGAGTCAGTCAGCTAGATGACAACTGCTGGAATTATACCCACTGCTCTCATGACGACATAAGAATACGTGGTCTTTGCTTTGTAACAACTCTCAGTGGCTCTATTGTGTGTGTTTTGTGGCCTCAACTAGATTTTAAATTCTTGAGGACAGGGGCTGGTATCATTGCCCTTTTAGTACCTAGGGCAGCAGAGTGGAGGAAGTGCAGTCTTCAAAGTCAGGCAAGCCACTTATTAGCTGTGTGACTTAGGACAGTTACTCAACCTCTCTGAGCCTCCATTTCTACATCTGTATAATGGCAATAAAAATACCTGTCTCCCAAGAATTGTGAGGCTTAAATAAAAGAAAAGGTGAATGTGCTTAGCACACAGAAGCTTCTCAATAAATGTTCATCTCGCTGCTCTTCCTCAGGTAGAGTGAAATAGGCTTAGGGTTACTATCTTTTCTGATTAACTCTAGTTTCTCACGTGTATTAAAGGCCACCATCAGTGACAGCTCCCAGCCAGGTGCTGAGAGGGGAATTCTGGGAGGGGGAGAGAGAGTCCCCCAGCCTGGAGCTCCACCCACTGTTCTGTCTCTGATGTCGGAGGCTCCCCCCCCAAGCATGTAGGTTTTGCGTGTTTCTCTAATCACTAACTGAACAGACAAGCTTGCCTCACCTGCCTGTGACCGAGTGAAGGGGCGAGCTGGTAGTGCTGAGATTTGCTCTTGCTCACTTTACCACCTTCTGGGTTCCTTGACCCAATTAATTACTAATTTCATAGCTGCCATTTATTGTTTGATACACACAAGCTCTGGGCTAAGTACTTTACATCATTGTCCCTTTTAGTTTGCACACACCATCCTATGAGATAGTATCCTCATTTTACAGATTAGGAAATTGGGACTCAGGCTAGGTGCTTTGTGAGTTACTTAGATATTCAGACAGTAAGACATGCTGGTACCTACACTACGTGTTTCTGACACTTAAACCCAAGTTCTTTAACGTGCATCACTATGTTGCTTGTGGTGCTAACGAAGGCACTTTCTACTGTGAATTCCCATTTGCCCAGATTTACAGAGAGAACTTCCCGTCCACAGCGTACTATGCACCTTGAACTCCAGCCGTTTTGCCAGCCTATGCCCTTGGACTGTTTGAAAAAGTTTGAGTAGATCTTAACAGCCTTATCCCCACGAGGGAAAAATGGTCCTAAAGGAGTCTTCTTATTCAAGGATGTACACCTGTATACACAGGTGCGCGCGCACACACACACACACACACGCACACCCACACACCCCCCCTACCCTCTAGTCCCTGACTCAGGCTCTGTGTGCAGAAACAAGCGTGTGCCTGGCAGGGGTGAGGGAGCTGCACAGGAGAGGAGAGGCTTGCCACAGCGTTACTAATTGGCTGAGGGAAAAGGCTTGTGAGAATGAAACTTCCAGGAACCCAAGAATTTCTCACACTCTCTGCAGCCTAACCATCTTGCTTCGTCATTAGCAGTGTTTTGTGTTTGACTTCAGCCTCTGGAGTACCTTTCTGAGCACTAGAAGCCACGGGGCATAAAAGCAGTCTTGGACACAGAGCCTGGGGACTGGGAGTGAGGGAGGGGTGAGGCTACTCTTCAGAGTAAAAGTCTGGGGTCCAAGTGGGGGACTTACAGAAGGACCAAAGCCTTTGACTGCATTCCATTCTTTCTGTGTGTTTCCTGATAGTTTTCTTGAGGTACCAGGCCCTCACAGGAGCAAGACATTATGACCTGCCCAGAGGATAATAAGCATCTGAACCTCCTGGCTTCCTCACTCCCGCAACTTCTTGGCAACACCTTAGTCATGGGCTGGGGGAGGTCAGGACAGAGTCAGATGCTCTGCCTCACTTTGCCTTGCTGCTTCTCTCCCCACGCTCCCATTTCTTCACGCAAGGAGTTGGGCTGTGTCCCCAAACGTGCTCCGTGACTAGCATGCCGCACAATTCCCTACCCCGCCAGACATTTCACAGCAGTTTCAGATGACAATATCATCCTTCCCATTTCCTCTGTGACAGTGAGCACGTCGTTTGAAGCCCTGTGATATTGGTGGCCCCTAGTCCGAGCATCTGGGTTTTGCTGGTTTACGCTGACCACTAATTATCCACAGGAGTAAAAAAAACAAAGAACAAGAATTGTGACTAAGTCTTTTCTTGCAAGAACTTACAGATAATAGATAATATACAAGAGATGTGGCCAGTAAGTGCTGAGTAGAAAGAGAACTGGAGTCCCTGGGTAGCACAAACAGTTAACGTACTTGTTTGCTAACCTAAAGGTTAACGGTTCAAGTCCACCTAGAGGTGACTCGGAAGAAAGGCCTGGAGAGCTACTTCTGAAAAATCAGCCACTGAAAACCCTAGGGAGCAGGGTTCTACTCTGACACACACGGGGTCGCCACGAGTCAGAGTTGACTCAACAGGATCTGGTTACCGGTTAGAAGAGAACTAGTACAAGGACTTAGAACAGTTTTTCCCACTAAACACTCTGCCATGAACAAAGGGATCCAACACTCCAAGGCTAGTCTAGTCCATCCAAAGAAAACTCACATATCAATGCAACGATGAGCAAAAGGAATTCCTCCGTGCCAATCCCCACCCCCAAGAAAACAGAAAGTTGTGGACCGATGCTTCCAAAACACTCACCCCTTGCCCTTCCCCCCCCCCCCCCGCCCCCTGCCCTTCCTGCTGGCAAAACACTGCTGGGAAATATCTTCATTTCCCAGCCAAGTGGTGTCGCTAGCTTGTGAAAGCTCTTAGCACCAAAAGAGGGATGCTCCCTCAAGAGGCTACTCTAGAGAGTGCAGAAAACTTCCATCTTCCCCAAGAGTAAAACTGAAGCCATCAGGCTAAGACACAGACCCCCGGTCCCATGTCCCCCATGGCTTTGGGAAGCCCATCTGCCTCCTCAAATGGTCCTTGCCATGAGATGCCCACAGGCCAGAGTGCTTAAAATGGAACCTTTCTCCCAAAGGAGGGTTTAGCTTTCTCCTCTTAGTTGGCTGGCAAGAGACAGCAAGCACCATTCTATCCTCCGCCCCTTCTCACAAAAGGATGGGTTGGGTGTGAAGGAAAAAAAGAAGTGTTGAGGGAACGGGATGGAATCAATGTGACAAGAATACTTGAAGGACACCCTCTGGTCCCCATCCTTCTAGCGGCCCTATTTGATATTGTGGAATGCTGAGCTCCTCCAAAATATAAAACTTCTGCTTATCAGGCAGAAACTAGGGGTATGAGATTCACCCTGGTAGTTCAGCGGACAGTAATCGGTTCTGAAGAATTCAATTCTTTGCCAATAAGACACGTTCTCTCAGCAAAGAAGCATCCTAGCCACTGAGTCAGGGCCCCCCTCCCTCCCCTCATTCTCCGCTCTGGGACAGCCCTCACTCACATCCATGGACATCTCCCTCTGAATCAGTTTCTTGGTCTCCTTTTCACAGAAGTTGAGCATGGCTTCCCGGTTGTACACGCCCGTGGACGGCTTCTCCGTCTGGTTTCTCTGCCGCAGCCCCACAGGAATGCTCCCATCTGGGTCTACCACATCCAGCTCTTTCTCCAGCTCCTCCATCTCCTCAGGAGACAGGGTGGACAGCAGGCTGTCGATATCGGGGTCTTCGCTCACCTGCCGGCGATACTTGGCTACCTTAGACATCTTGGCAAAGGGGGCTGCAGCTTTTGCGGGGGGCTGTGGGAGTCCTGGTGGGCAGGTGGGTCTTAAAAGGGGTGAGCAGGTCTGGATGCAGCAAGGTGGGCTTGGGAGCAAACCCGAGCTGGGCGGAGGAGTGCAGCGTCCTGGCCCCTCTGTGCCACAGGTGCTGAAGTGTTAACTGGAGGCAGTAGCCCTCCTGCAGCCCAGGGCAGTGGAGCTGGGCTGGTCCACCCACTGACCAATAAGACCCAGCAGCAGCCTGGCCCCGAGAGGAGAAGCCAATCCCCACACTGGGGGCGGGCCAGGCTCACTGTCAGAGCTGTTTGAAACTTGAGGACATTCCAGGGAATCTTGGAGCGCTGTGTGACCAAATTTAGTACAGAGCTTTTAGCCTTTTAAAGACAAGGGGGCCACGCAATGAGAAAAAGATACAAAAATGCAGAGGCTGGCAGGAGTTGATCAGAGGAGCAGAGAGCCAAGAAAGTAGGGACAAGGCCATGTGAGTTCAGGAAGGAACAGGCCACCCCCAGGCATGCCCTGTTCAAGCGGATATTCCACTTCTCCATCACTGGATGGATGTCGCTGTGGTCAGCGTGAGGTTCACTGACTTATTTCTACTGTATTTGGTAATATGCTCAGGGATCTCCCAGTTGTTTACAGCCTTAGGAAAGATACCTTGATTTAGGAATACAGCCCAGCCAGTACCCCAGTCTCTTCTGCCAAGAAGAACCTGCGTGCTGAGTGTCAGAGGGACCAGCCAACTCTGGCCACTTCTTGAAACAGAGAGAGAGACTAAATCCTCACTGTATACCAAAACTGAAAACTGGCAAACTGTTTGGGCAGGGGATCTACAGAAGTCAGGGAACTCTTAAAAGGCTGTCAATTTCCACAAAGCTCTAAGGTTCTTGGGGAGAAGGTTTAAACCTTCCTCAGTTCTCATAGGCTTCTTCCTCTGCTGGGGCATCTGTACTCAGAACTCCTTTGGGAGCATGGAGAAGGAAGCCACATCGAAATCCAGAGCAGGATTCAGTGTGTCTTCAGGGAAACATAATTCTGGATAGTTGGGAGAGATACTGTTGCAACAGGTCTGGCATGTTTCATAGAAGGGCTTTCCACTGCTCATCCATCACACTGCCCTGCACAGTCATGGAGACATTCAATCTCCTGCCCTCCTCCCTCCTGCCACAAAATCCCTTCTACAAACCCTGGTGTAACCCATCAGGGTAGATGCTTCGATCTTTCCTGGCGTCTTTCCATCCTAAGCCAGAAAGAGGCAGACACTTGATCAGTATTTGCTGAGTTCAGGGATCATCTGGAACTAAAACCTGGCCCTGGCATTTAATGCCCACTAGTCCAGCTTTGGAGCCCTGGTGGCGCAGTGGTTAAGAGCTTGGCTGCTAACCAAACGGTCGGCAGTTTGAATCCACCAGCTGCTCCTTGGAAGCCCTATGGGGCAGTTCTACTGTGTCCTATAGGGTCACTATGAGTTGGAATCGGCTCAATGGCAGCATGTTTGTTTTGTTTTATTTAAGTCCAGCTTTTTAGGTTAAGGCTGAGGAGGAGAACAGTGATGACCCGTGCGACTGGGCTGCAGAAGTGAGCCAGGTAGAATTGAAAGGAAGAGCGGAAGACGGGCTTACAGAATGCTGGGGGTTGTCATTTTTTTTTTTTTTAAGTAATTTTTATTGTGCTTTAAGTGAAAGTTTATAAATCAGGTCAGTCTCATATAAAAATTTACATACACCTTGCTATTCACTCCTAATTGTTCTCCCTCTGATGAGATAGCACAGTACTTCCCTCTACTCTCTCCTCGTGTCCATTCAGGTAGCTTCTGGCCCCCTCTGCCCTCTTATTTCCCCTCCAGACAGGAGATGCCAACATAGTCTCACGTGACCACTTGATCCAAGAAGCTCGTTCTTCAACAGTATCATTTTCCATCCCCTATTCCAGTCCAATCCCTGTCTGAAGAGTTGGCTTCGGGAATGGTTCCTGCCCTGGGCCAACAGAAGGTCTGGGGTCCATGGCCTCCGGGGTCCCTCCAGTGGGGGGTTGTCATTTTTAAGAAGCAGTAGTGATTGAGTTAGGAGTCCTTGGGTGGCACAAACAATTAAGTTCTCTACTACTAACCTAAATGTTGGTGGTTTGAACCTACCCAGAGGTTCTTCAAAAGACAGGCCTGGCAATCTGCTTCTGAAAGGTCATAGCCTTGAAAACCCTATGCGGCAATTCTGCTCTGCATGGGTTGGGGCTGACTCTTTGACAAGCTAACAACAATAATAGTCAGTTTTTTTTCGGTCAGTCAGTAAGCATATATTTATTGAGTGCCTACTATCCTGAAGTACAATGCTGTCAGTGATAGGATAATATCCTTATGCCTACAAGGAAGACCAGTTAATATGACTATTCTTCAAATTTATACACCAACCACTAAGGCCAAAGATGAAGAATTTAAAGATTTTTTATCAGCTTCTGCAGTCTGAAATTGATTGAACATGCAATCAGGATGCATTGATAATTACTGGTGATTGGAATGCGAAAGTCGGAAACAAAGAAGGAGCAGTAGTTGGAAAACACAGCCTTGGTGATAGAAACAATGCCGGAGATCAAGTGATAGAATTTTGCAATATCAACAACTTCTTCATTGCAAATACCTTTTTTCACCAATGTAAATGGTGACTATACACATGGACCTTGCCAGGTGGAATACACAGGAATCAAATCGACAACATCTGTGGAAAGAGATGATGAAAAAGCTCAATATCATCAGTCAGAATAAGGCCAGGGGCCGACTGTGGAACAGACCATCAATTGCTCACATGCAAGTTCAAGTTGAAAAAAAAAAAAAAAAGTTGAAGCTGAAGAAAATCAGAGCAAGTCCACAAGAGCCAAAGTACAACCTTGAGTATATCCCAACTGAATTTAGAGACCATCACAAAAATAGATTTGACGTGTTGAATACTAATGACCAAAGACCAGACGAGTTGTGGAAGGACGTCATACATGAAGAAAGCAAGAGGCCACTGAAAAGACAGGAAAGAAAGAAAACACCAAGATGGTTGTCAGAGGAGACTCTGAAACTTGCTCTCTAACGTCGAGCCCCTAAAGCAAAAGGAAGAAATGATGAAGTAAAAGAACTGAACAGAAGATTTCAAAGGGCGGCTCAAGAAGACAAAGTATTATAATGACATGTGCAAAGAGCCGGAGATAGAAAACCAAAAGGGAAGAACACACTCAACATTTCTCAAGCTGAAAGAACTGAAGAAAAAATTCAAACCTTGAGTTGCAATAGTGAAGGATTTCTATGGGGAAAATATTAAACCACACAGGAAGCATCAAAAGAAGACGGAAGGAATACACAGAGTCATTATACCAGAAAGAATTAGTTGACGTTCAACCATTTCAAGAGGTAGCATATGATCAGGAACCAATGGCACTGAAGGAAGAAGTCCAAGCTGCTCTGAAGGCATTGGCGAAAAACAAGGCTCCAAGAATTGACGGAATATCAATTGAGATGTTTCAACAAACGGATGCAGCGCTGGAAGTGCTCACTCATCTATGTCAAGAAATTTGGAAGACAGCTACCTGGCCAACTGACTAGAAGAGATCCATACTTATGCCTATTCCCAAGAAAGGTGATCCAACCGAATGTGGAAATTATAGAACAATATCATTAATATAACATGCAAGCAAAATTTTGCTGAAGATCATTCAAAAGCGCTGCAGCAGTATGTCTACAGGGAACTGCCAGGAATTCAGGCTGGTTTCAGGAGAGGACGTGGAACCAGGGATATCATTACTGATGTCAGATGGATCCTGGCTGAAAGCAGAGAATACCAGAAGGATGTTTACCTGTGTTCTATTGATTATGCAAAGGCATCCAACTGTGTGGTTCATAACAAATTATGGACAACATTGTGAAAATGGGAATTCCAGAACACTTAATTGTGCTCATGAGGAGCCTGTACACAGATTAAGGGGCAGTTGTTTGGACAGAACAAGGGGGATACTGGTGGTTTAAGGTCAGGAAAGGTGAGGGTCAGGGTTGTATCCTTTCACCATACCTATTCAATCTGTATGCTGGGCAAATATTCCGAGAAGCTGGACTATATGAAGAAGAATGGGGCATCAGGATTGGAGGAAGACTCATTAACAACCTGCATTATGCAGAGGACTTGAATCACTTACTGATGAAGATCAAAGACTACAGCCTTCAGTATGAATTACACCTCAACATAAAGAAAATAAAAATCCTCACAACTGGACTAATAAGCAACATCATGATAGAAGGAGAAAAGATTGAAGTTGTCAAGGATTTGACTTTAATTGGAACCACAATCAACACCCATGGAAGCAGCAGTCAAGAAATCAAAAGACGCATTGCCGTAAAGGGCCTCTTTACCGTGTTGAAAAGTGAAGATGTCACCCTGAAGACAAAGGTGAGCCGGACCCAAGCCATGGTATTTTCAATCGCATCATATGTATGTGAAAGCTGGACAATGAATAAGGAAGACCGAAGAGGAACTGACGCCTTTGAATTGTGATGTTGGTGAAGAACATACCATGGACTGCCAAAAGAACAAATTGCCTTGAAAGAAGTACAACACGAACACTCCTTAGAAGCAAGGATGGTGATGTCTTATATACTTCGGACATGTTGTCAGGAGGGATCAGTCCCTGGAGAAGGGCATCATGCTTGGTAAAGTACAGGGTCAGCAGAAAAGAGGAAGACCCTCAACGTGCTGGATTGACACAGTGGCTGTAACAATGGGGTCAAGCATAACAACGATTGTAAGGATGGCACAGGACCGGGAAGTGTTTCGTTCTGTGGTACATAGGGTTGCTATGAGCTGGAAGTGACTCAACGGCACCTAACAACAACTATGTGTTCTAAGAGCTAGCGATACAACCAAAGGGATGTAACTGCCTTCTTGGAATTCACATCCTGTAAGTGAAGACAGTTATTAAGCAAATAATTTCAAATAATCCATTAAAAAAATGAGACGTCTACAAAATGCCTCAAAAGAGAAATCCAGAGGCTATGGGAAAATATAACAGGGGAGGCTGGCTAGCAGCAAGGTTTAACAGTTAAGTATTTGGGCTCCCAAGGCCAATAGACCTGCGTTACGTCCTGGCATTGCTGCTTACCAGCCATGTGAGTTTGGGCAAGTAAGCTTCTTCTCTGAGACTTGGCTTCATCTTCTGCCATAAAAGGATAATATTTGTACCTTCCTTGTAGGATTGCTGTGAATATTACATTAGGTCATACACATGAAACACTTAGCTGATACACCTGACACATGGTCAACACACAGTAATCATTAGCAGTTACAGTCGTTTATAAGGAGCCCTGGTAGCCCAGTGGTTAAGTGCTCAGCTGCTAACCAAAAGGTTGGGGGTTTGAACCCACCAGCCACCCCACGGGAGAAAGATGTGGCCATCTGCTTCTGTAAAGATTTACAGCTTTGGAAACACTGTGGGGCAGCTCTACTCTGTCCTATAGGGTCATTATGAGTTGGAATCAACTCAACGGCAATGGGTTATAGGTAATATTTATATTTACTCTTGTGCTGGGTTTTCTCCCCACTCGCCTATTCTCTCTGCTTTTTCTTTCTTTCCTTTAGTAGTAACCGTCTTCAACACCTGTATGTATGTGTGCACACACACTTATCTTCTCACCTGGTTCTCACCCATTCATTCATTCACATATTGAGATACTGCTACATATATATAGGGCCCTTCCAGGCACTATGCAAAGAGGATACAAAAATAATTACAACATGGTTCTTCTTTTGTGGGGTAAAAATAATTATACTATAATGCAAAGTGAAGCAAGGGAGAGAGGTATGAACAACTGAGAGCCCAACGGAAGGCTCACTAATTTCATAGGGAGAAGGAGTCAGCGTGGGCATCCCAGAAGGTACAAGATAGGATTTGAACTGGGCAGGCTTTTAGTCAGATAGGTGCACTTGGGGTGGGAGGAGTCCCTGAGTGGTGACAATACGTTGCCTGCTATCCAAAAGGTTGGAAGTTTGAGTCCACTCAGAGGCCCCTTGGAAAAAGGCCTGGAGATCTGCTTCCAAAAAATCAGCCATTAAAAACTCTGTGGAGCACAGTTCTACCCTGATACATGTGGGGTTGCCATGAGTTGGAGATGACTCAATGACAACTGGTGCTTTTGGTGTACTGGGGGGAAACTTTCTGTACCCACCAGCAAATATTTTGCCCCCCTCCATACCCTCTCACGCCCCCTACTTCCCCCTCCACCACCACCACCTCCCCCTTTCAATTCACTCTCACTCAGACTCAGAAGAGGTTTTCTGAAAGAGGCTTCATCTTCTGGGATCCCTGGCCCTGGAGCCACTTCAACCAACCTCTGGTCCCCGAGTCTGCTGAAAGCAGCTCTCTTCCTAGCCTCTGAGGACTCTTCCTCAACAGGATTTTTGCCAAAAATGTTCATTCACAGCCTTCAGCCCCAGGGTCCGCCCACGCACCATCTCATTTAAGCAGCCGCCTCCTCTGGGTCCCGAGGTCTCTGCTCTAAGAATACACACAAACGAATCCACAGCTTCCAAGCTCACGGCCTCCTAATCAAAGTTGTCTGCACATACACCCCGCAGCCACCTGTATCTGCTCTGCCTCTGGATCCACAATTCCAAACAACAAACTCTTCTGATGTGACTCAGTCTGAAGGCTTTTCTCCCTGGAGCCCCAAGGCTTCCTGTGGCTGCTCACAGACTCCAAGAGTCTGAGAGGCTCGGAGAGACCCCCAGTTCCAAGCAAAATACATGATGTGGGAGGAGAGGAGGGAACCAAAACTATTTCCACTAATGCTTATGGTGGCTCTCAACTGGGCTGAGTGACCCCAGGAGAGTCACATCTTCAGGAAAATAGGGTGGCAGTACAGGATAGCAGACAAGACCATAGACTCTGGAGTCAAATGGCATGGGATGAAATCTGAGATGCTTAACCTTGGGTAAGTTATTTAACCTCTCTGAGTCTTAAAAAAAAAAAACCATGGATTGAATTATGTCCCCCCCAAAAATGTGTGTATCAGTTTGGCTGGGCTATGATTCCCGGTATTGTGATTTTCCTCTATGTTGTAAATCCTGCCTCTATGATGTTAATGAGGGAGGATGGGGAGCAGTTGTGTTAGTGAGGCAGGACTCAATGTACAAGATTGGATTGTGTCTTGAGGCAATCTCTTGAGCAATAAAAGAAAGAAGCAAGTAGAGAGACAGGGGATCTCATACCACCAAGAAAGCAGTGCAGGGAGCAGAGCACATCCTTTGGACCCGAGATGCCTGCACAGAGAAGCTCCGAGTCTGGAAGACGACTGACAAGAAGGCCAACAGAGAGAGAAAGCCTTCCCCTGGAACCGATACCCTGAATTTGGGCTTCTAGCCTACTTTACTGTGAGAAAATAAAATTTTCTTTGTTATAGCCATCCACTTGTGGTATTTCTCTTATAGCAGCACTAGATAACTAAGACAATGAGAATATTAAAAGTACACAAAGGAAAAAAAGAAAAGAAGTACTTGCCTCACAGGGTTATGGAGTTATTAAAAATGTATTAAATAAGATAATGCATGCAGAGTGCCTAACATAGCATCAGGCACATTCTAAACACTCGGTAATGCTTGCCATTACTGTCACTGTAAATAAATACATATTTAAAGATCAGTAGAGGTTCTGATACAGAATGGCTACGGTAGGGGACACAGCGTATGAAACCACAAAAGAGAGAGATTTTTACTCTGGCTCTCTTCTTTAGGAGGATGCTGGAAGCTTCTCTAGGGCAGCAGGCTTTGTCCCTAGAAGCAGGCCAATAGCATGGCCCAGCCCTTCTGAGATGACCCGAAATGGACAGAGAGACACTCTGACACAGGGCAGGGGCTACACTAAAGTCTTCCTGAAAGGGGAGTACAGGGAAGAAAAAGAAGGCAGAAAAAAGACATCCTTCCCACCACCCCTGGGTCAGGCTAAAACCCGTCTGCCCACTAAATAGGTCCCAGTCACAGACTGAAACTCCAAGCCCAAGAGTTGGCTATGGTATAAGCCTTACTTGTCCACAGTATCCTGAGCTTCTCGGTGACTCATCCACTAATCGGCCAGGTGGAGCTGGTGGGGGTTTGGAGCCACATACCCAGCTTTGTCATCTCCTGGCAGATGGAACTCTTTAGGCCCTGGCTGCCTCTGGCTCAACGGAGCCCAGCCTACCCAGGCCAGGAACCCCTAAGTGCTGAGTGGTCAGGAGAGAGCAGATTCTGAAAACGTGCGTTCCACTTCCTCCACTGCTCAGGCCTGGGTAGAAAGAGGGATGCTAGGTTTTTGTTTTGTTTTGTTTTCACTCATTTGTGGTCTATTCTCTTGCACATTGCCCACAGAGGCTATTTCAGGCTGTTCTTCACTCTATGACCTGATCACCTACTAAAGACCATAGTCTTCCAGAGTGAGCTTCCTCCGCTACTTTAATAAACTTACAAAATTTAATGTACCTGTAACTTTATACCTCTCATTTCCATCCGTCCTAGAGAAAGGGGAGTCCTCCTTCTTTCCCAAATCTCATCTGTCCACCTGCACTTTTATTCTACCCTCTCCTATTTTCTGGGAGGCTCAACTTTTACCTTTCCTTTCCACTACCATCAATCCCTACTCCATTGGATTTTTCTCCTCAACCAGCAAGCATACATGTTGGTTTCCTATTTTGAAGAACCCATTCTGGACTTTTATTATCTCTTAAACCAGAACCAGCTGCTGTTGAGTCCACTCCAACTCATGGCTGCTCCGTGTATGTCAGAGTAGAGCTGTGCTCCATAATGTGGTTTGTTTTAATTGTGGTAAATATGTTGTTGTTGAGTCCAGTGCAACTCACGGCGATCCCAGGTATGCAGAGTAAAACTGTCCCACAGGGGTTCAAGGCTGTGACCCTGTGGAAGCAGGTCACTGTGCCTTTCTTTCTAGGTGCCTCTGGGTGGGTTTGAATCGCCAACCTTTAGGCTAGTAGTTGAGGGCTTGACCTTTGGCACCACTCAGAGTCTCTCGTAGTAAATATACAGCTAACAAAACATTTGCCATTTCAACAATTTTCACATGTATAGTTCAGTGACATTAAATACATTTATGCTGTTCAACCATCACTACTCCTGCATTTTCCCATCACCCTTAACAGAAGCTCAGTGTCACATAAGAGTTGTGGCTTCTTTCCCCGCTCCCTCCTGCCCGCCCCTGGTAACCACTAATAAACGTTGACCTCTATGCACTTGCCTAATCTAGATGTTTCATGTAAGTGAGATCATTAAAATATTCATCCTTTTGTGACTGATTTATTTTACCCAGCATAATGTTTTCCAAGTTCATCTATGTTGTAGCATGTATCAGAACTTCATTTCTCTTTAAGGCTCAGTAAATAAGGTTTTCAGTGGCTGATTTTTTGGAGGTAGATTGGGCCTTTCTCCTGAGATGCCTTTGGGTGGACTTGAACCTCCAGCCTTTTGGTTAGCAGCCAAGTGTGTTTCAACCATTTGCACCACCCTTATTAATAAAGGATTCCTTATTATCCCTTGGAAACCCTGCTGGTGTAGTGGTTAAGTGCTACGGCTGCTAACCAAAGGGTCGGCAGTTTGAATCCACCAGGTGCTCCTTGGAAACTCTATGCAGCAGTTCTACTCTGTCCTATAGGGTCGCTGTGAGTTGGAATTGACTCGACTCGATGGCACCAGGTTTGGTTTTTTTGGTTTTTTATTATCCCTTGGAAATCCTGGTTGTGTAGTGGTTAAGTGCTACGGCTGCTAACCAAAAGGTTAGCAGTTTGAATCCACCAGTGTTCCTTGGAAACTCTATGGGGCGGTTCTACTTTATCTTGTACAGTCTCTAGGATTTGGCATCAACTTGACAGCAATGGGTTTGGGTTTTTGGCTTATTATCTCAGTCATCATCAAATGTCTTTTTAAGGTCTGCAAATCCCACTTCCTATTTCCTCGCTAGCCCTTCTCTAACTCCACAGTCTAGTTCCTGTTCCCATAACTCCACAGAAATCCTACTTGTGGGATTTTCTCATAAAATTTCCAGGACTTTTCATGGTGCCCATTCTCTGTAATTCGTCAGAGGCATTTTATGCTTATCCTTGGACAGTCTCTGTTTCCATAGATCTTAGAATACCACTAATCGCCCAGGACCTAAAACCCTCTCCAACAGTCCATCTCTGTTTTCTCCTCCCCCGGTGTTAAGTATTCTCTGAGGGTCAGTCCTTAGCCATATTTCCATTTCCTTCTCTATGTCTGGTCTCATTACAAATCTTATTGCCACCTTATAATTTTTCAAAGAGGTAGAACCGTGACTCTCATGCAAATATAAAATGAGCATGCATCAAATATTTTTATTAATGAGGGCTTTAATTAATGAGGGGACCAGTAAGATGTTAAGACTGGTTCAAAAGGGAATTGGAAAACCAGAGCTATATACATAGGCAATCGGGAATGCCAAAACAAATGTACTAATGGATCCAAACCTAGTTAATATCCTACAGTACAATAAAATAAGTGTAATGTTTGGTGTCATCTTTTGTATAGGGTATGTTTTACCAAAGTTCATTTGCATTGCTAAGGACGAGAACCATTTGTATCACCTTCAGTTTTATACAAGTTAACTTCTACTCCCACAGATTTGAAAAATAGCCTTAGCAATAGAAAGTCAGTCAAAGAAATATACCCCTTTAGAATCAGATAATCTATGGTCTGCTACATAAAACACACACACATTCCACTAAAAAGATACAGTAATATCTTTTGCCAATTCCAAGTCTTGGACAATTTTTCTTGACATCTATTACAAGGTATCAAATCTCACTCTCACATATTTATATCTAACCCTGATTCCCTCACCTGAACCTTTATCTTTCAGTTGCTGGTCCATTTGTTTGTACCTCCATTAATTACCTTAAACTCAACATGTAAACTACCCTTCTCCTGAAACTTGCTTTGTTTTCTATCAGAGGATTACTCTTCTCAGCACTTGGCAATTTTCCTCAATTTCTTCCCCTACCCCGTTTTCTCTCATACCCACCTGGTCAACAAAGTGTAAAATGATCAAGCAGTTCCTGAGCAGCAATGTGGTGGCCACTGCTAGGTTGGTTTGCCATACTTCCATAGATTCGGCTGCTAAAGGGTAACAAGCCCAAATAGATTTAGTCGGTTTATTCCTCGCAGCAATAGTGCATATTTGCACCAGTCTCCCAAGCCCCAATTTCCAAGGGCAATGTGATGAGGACCATGTGTTTCTTGTACATGCAGTGGGGGGTGAATTACAGGACAAAAATCCTGAGATTAGGGGCTTCTGGAAAACCTGCCCATCCTCCCTTCTAGACAGAGACATTATCTTTATCACCCTGGTGTCTTAGTTATCTAGTGCTGCTATAACAGAAATATCACAAGTGGATGGCTTTAACAAACAGAAGTTTATTCTCTCACAGTCTAGGAGGCCAGAAGTCCGAATTCAGGGTGTCAGCTTCAGAGCAAGGCTTTCTCTTTCTGTCAGCTCTGGGGGAAGGTCCTTGTCATCAATCTTCCTCCGGTTTAAGAACTTCTCAGCATAGGGACCCTGGGTCCAAAAGATGCGCCCACTCTGGGCTCTGCTTTCTTGGTGGTATAAGGTCCCCCGTCTCTCTGCTTGCTTCTCTCTTTTATATCTCAAAAAAGATTGACTCAAGATACAGCCTAATCTTGTAGATTAAGTCTTGCCTCATTAGCATAACTGCCTCTAATCCTGCCTCATTAACATCATAGAGGTAGGATTTACAACACATAGGAGAATCACATCAGATGACAACACGGTGAACAATCACACAATACTGGGAATCACGACCTAGCCAAGTTAACATACATTTTTGGGGGACACAATTCAATCATAACACCTGGAATATAAATAAATCTGCTTCAAGAAAAGGAGGGAGACATTTCTATCTTCACTATCCTGTGATGTAGATAAATCTACTCCAGAGGAATTCACTGTTTCTATCTTTCCAAGGCCATTTGGTTATACATTCTTTAAAAGATGGTCTGTACTTAATGGAGAAAGACTGAGAGCTTTCCCCTTTAAATCGAGAACAAAACCTGGGTGCCTGCTCTCACCACTTCTATTCAATATTTTATTAGAAGTCCTAGCCAGACCAATAAGAAAAGCAAATGAAATAAAAGGTAACCAGGTTGGAAAAGAAGTAAAATTATCTCTATTAGCAGATGATATCATCCAATATATAGAAAATCCCAGAGTCCACAAGAAAACTTCTAGAGCTAATAGAGGAATTTAGTAAAATTGTAAGGTACAAGGTCAACAAGCAAAAATCAGTTGAGTTTCTATACACCATCAGTGAGAAATCTGAAAGGGAAATTAGGGAAACAATTCCATTTACAACAGCATCTAGGAGAATAAAATACCTAGGAATAAATCTAACCAGGGACATGAAGGACTTCTATAATGAAAACTATAAAACTCTGCTAAAAGAGATTAAAGAAGACTTAAATAAATGGAAAGATGTCCCATGTTCATGGATTGGAAAACTTAATATTGTTACCCAAAGCAATCTATAGATTCAATACAACTCTGACCAAAATTCCAACAGCGTTCTTTATAAAAATAGAAAAGCAATCCTCAACTTTATATGGAATGGCAAGAGGCCCTGAATAGCAAAAACAATTTTAAAAGCGAAGAACAAAGTAGGAAGACTCACGCTTCCTGATTTTAAAACATACCATGCAGCAACATTATCAAAACAGCCAGGTACTGGTATAACAATAGACACATAACCCAATGGATACAATTTAGAGTCCAGAAATAAACCAACACATCTATGGACAACTGATCTTTGACAAGGATGCTAAGTCCATTCGATGGGGAAAGAAGAATCTCTTCAATAAATGGTGCTGGGAAAATTGGATTTCCACGTGCAGAAAAATGAAACCGGATCCATGCCTCACGCCATACACAAAAACAAATTAACAATGGATGAAGGACCTAAATGTGCAAACTAAAACCATAATATTCTTAGAAGAACAAGCAGGGGCAATGCTGTCAGGCCTAGCTTTCAACAATGGATTATCTAATATAATAACGAAAGTACAAACAGCGATAGACTAAATAAATAAATGGGACCTTGTAAAAATTATAAAACTTCTATTCATCAAAAAACTTTACCAAAAAAGTGAAAAGACAAGCTACCAATTGGGAGAATATCTTCGTAAACTATATGTCTGATGAGAATCTAATAACCAAAATATATATAAAGCTTTGACAACTTAACAACAAAAAGACAACCCAATCATAAAATGGGCAAGGACTTGGACATTTCACCAAAGAGAAATTCAAATAGCCACCAAACACATGAAAAGATGCTCAGTGTCATTAGCTATCAGAGAGATAGAAATCAAACCCACAGTGAGATACCATTTCACTCTCACTAGGATGGCTAAGATGGAAAAAAAAAAAAAAAGAAAGAAAACCTGAAAATAACAAATGTTGGTGAGGATGTGGGGAAATTGGAACCCTTAGCCACTGCTGGCAGATCATAAAAAACCAAACCCACTGCTGTCGAGTTGACTGCAACTCACAGGGTTTCCAAGGCCGTAAACCTCTATGGAAGCAGACTGCCACATCTTTCTCCTGCAGAGCCACTGGTGTTTTTGAACCGCTGACCTTTCAGCTCGAAGGTGAGCACTTTAACCACTGTGCCACCAAAACTTCTTAACCATTGCTAGTAGGAACGTAAAATGGTACAGCCATTGTGGAAAACTGTGGTGCTTCCTCAAAAATCTAAAAACAGAACTACCGTATAACCCAGCAATTCTGAGTTGAAAGCAGAGACTCAAAAAGGGGCTTGTTCAAAATAGCCCAAAGGTGGAAACATCCTAAATGCTCACCAACAAACGGATAAACAAAATGTGGTACACACATACAATGGAATACCACTCAGCCAGTAGGAAAAATGACATCTTGATATATGCTACAGTATGGATGGAGCTTGAAGATATAATGCTGAGCCAATCACAAAAGGACAAATACAGTACGACCTCACTTATATAAAAAGTCAAGAAATGGCAAAGTACAGAGACCAAAGTTTATTAGTGGTTACCAGTGGCAGTAAATCAAAAAAACCAAACCTGCTGCCATTGAGTTGCTTCTCACTCACAGCAGCCCTAGAGGACAGAGTAGAACTGCCCATAGGGTGTCTGAGGAGTGCCTAGTGGATTTGAACTGCTGACCTTTTGGTTAGTAGCCGTAGCTCTGTACTACGCCACCAGGGTTTTCCCGGGGGCAGTACCAAAAACCAAACCAAACCCAGTGCCATCGAGTTGATTCTGACTCATGGTGACCCTATAGGACAGAGTAGAACTGTACCATAGAGTTTCCAAGGAGCACCTGGCAGATTCGAACTGCTGACCTTTTGGTTAGTAGCCGTAGCTCTGTACTACGCCACCAGGGTTTCCTCAGGGGCAGTAGGGAGGGGGAAAAAGAGGGTTAATGGTGATGGAAAAATCAAATTCATTAAGGGTAGGGTTGCACAGCTGACAATTGTAATTGCTGTCAATAAGTTGTATACCTATAAAAAGTTGAATTGGCAAAAGTTGTGTGATAGACATATTTACAATGACCAAAAAAAGAATAAAAAAAGGGTAGCTGCTGAGGCTGCTTATGTATACAACCAAACACTTCATGTATTTTGGTTCCTTGGTTTGGAAGTATAGGGCCATGGTTACATGGGACATCTCAGTTAATTAGCCTAATAATGTGTTTACTGCTTCTGTTCTGTCTTCTAGTTTCTTTTGTAGTGCCTGGGGTCTTCAAAGCTTGCACATGACCATCCAAGGCACAACAATTGGTCTCTATTCACCTAGAACAAAAGAGGAAGAAGGAGAGTCAGGAATAGGAGGAGGATGTGGAATGTGTGGCTAACTGCCTCCATGAACAGCTGCCTCCTTTGTCATGAGACCAGAAGACCTGGATGATGCCTGGCTTCCATTACTGAACATTTTAATCAGATTCAAGAGAAGAATCCTGATCAAAAGGGGGAAAATACAAAACAGAATTCCAAATTCTCACAGACTCTAGACTCTCTGGAGCTATAGAGGATGGTTGAACCCCTAAAACTATTGCCCTGAGATAATCTTTAAATCTTAAACCAAAAATAGCCCTGAAGTAATCTAAAAACCAAACAATAGTTTAGCTTAACTAGTAAAAAAGGTCTGCCTTGAGCACTATGCTCAAATTGACAACAGCAACTCCAAAGATTAGATAGGAACCTTAGGAGGCAGTAACTTTATGTTAAGAGAAAAAACTCAGAAAAGGAGGGTGAGAATGATAATATAACTCGAAGAATGTAATCAATGTCACTAAATTTTACATGTAGAAACTGTTGACTTGGTGGTGTATGTTTTGCTATGTATATTCTTAACAACAACAATAAACAAAATTTAGGAAAAAAAATTGTCTGAAGGAAATTGGCTTTTAACACTTAAATGTGTAGAAATGTGAGCGATCCATAGAGAATCATCTCCCGACACACAACGGACTTCTTCAACCTTCCTTCTTTGTCATCTCCCACTTCCATTTCCCTAGGTCAGAACTGTAATACTTGAGATAGCCTCATTCTCCCTGCTTCTAGTCTGTTCTACTCTCCCATCATGACCAACATCTCAACCAGTAACATTATGTTCCTTTTTACCTCCATGCCTTTGTTGCTTTCATTCTCTCTCCCTTGAATGCCTTCCTTCCTTCTCTCCACCTATCAAAATCCTACCATTCTCTTACTTGCTGATGGCTGGGGATCATGGTCTCAGGGGACATCTAGCTCAACTGGCATAACATAGTTTATAAAGAAAACGTTCTATATTCTACTTTGGTGAGTAGCCTCTGGGGTCTTAAAAGCTTGTGAGCGGCCATCTAAGATACTCCACTGGTCTCACCCCCTCTGGAGCAAGGGAGAATGAAGAAAACCAAAGACACATGGGAAAGATTAGTCCAAGGGACTAATGGACCACAACTACCACAGCCTCCACCAGACTGAGTTCCAGCACAACTAGATGGTGCCTGGCTACCACCACCGACTGCTCTGACAAGGGATCACAATACAGGATCTTGGACAGAGCTGGAGAAAAATGTAGAACAAAATTCTAAGTCACACAAAAAGGCCAGACTTACTGGTCTGACAAAGAATGGAAAAAGCCCGAGAGTATGGCTCCCAGACACCCTTTCAACTCAGTAGTGAAGTCATTCCTGAGGTTTACCCTTCAGCCAAAGATAAGACAGGCCCATAAAACAAAAGGAGACTAAATGGGCACACCAGCCCTGGGGCAAGGACGAGAAGGCAGGAGGGGACAGGAAAGCTGGACAAATGGAAATGGGGAACCCAAGGGGAGAAGGGAAGAGGGTTGACATGTCCTGGGGTTGGCGACCAATGTCACAAAACAATATGCGCATTGTTTAATGAGAAACTAATTCGCTCTGTAAACCTTCATCTAAGGTACAATAAAAATAAAAAATTTAAAAAATCAGATCCTTCTCCCAGCTATAGCTTAAAGGCCAACTGTTCACTAAAAAGTTTTGTGAGGCCATTCTAGCCTGCAGGGCTCTCTCTCCCCTCTGAATGCCACTATCACTTATTGTGGTCTATGTCACACATTTTAATATTTTATAATTTTGACCCAATGACTATTTTTCAAGAGTGCATCCTTTCTTCTCAAGGACACTGAGGACCTTGAGGGTAGAAGCCATCTCAACGTTTTTTGTACTTCCTTACCCCAACCCAAAACCCCTGACAGCAGTGAGCACAGCGTGAGGGTCCTACGGCTGACCTGCCATTCAACAATGCCTCTGGTTACCTCCTCAGTTTGGTTTTGTGCTGCTGCTGCTGCTGCCGGCTGCCGTGGGGTTGGCGCTGACTCACTGCGCCTCATGTATGACAGGAGAAGACCTGGAGCTGGCGCTGACTCACTGCGCCTCATGTATGACAGGAGAAGACCTGGGGTTGGCGCTGACTCACTGCGCCTCATGTATGACAGGAGGAGACCTGGGGTTGGCGCTGACTCACTGCGCCTCATGTATGACAGGAGGAGACCTGGGGTTGGCGCTGACTCACTGCGCCTCATGTATGACAGGAGGAGACCTGGGGTTGGCGCTGACTCACTGCGCCTCATGTATGACAGGAGGAGACCTGGGGTTGGCGCTGACTCACTGCGCCTCATGTATGACAGGAGGAGACCTGGGGTTGGCGCTGACTCACTGCGCCTCATGTATGACAGGAGGAGACCTGGGGTTGGCGCTGACTCACTGCGCCTCATGTATGACAGGAGGAGACCTGGGGTTGGCGCTGACTCACTGCGCCTCATGTATGACAGGAGAAGACCTGGGGTTGGCGCTGACTCACTGCGCCTCATGTATGACAGGAGAAGACCTGGGGTTGGCGCTGACTCACTGCGCCTCATGTATGACAGGAGGAGACCTCGCCCAGTCCGGCACCGTCTTCGTAACTGTTGGTATTTGAGTCCATTGTTGCGGCTATTCTGTCATCCATTTTCATTAAGTATTTCCCTCATTTTCCCTGGCCCTCTACCAAACATGATGTCATTTTCTAGGGACTGGCCTTTCCTGTTGAATGTCCAAAGTAAGCAAGTCTACATTTCACCATCCATGCTTCTAAGGAACATGCTGGCTGTATTTCTTCAAAGACCTATTTGTTTTGGCAGTCCATGGTATCTTCAATATTCTTCACTAACACCTTGGGTCTAATGCATCGATTCTTCTTCTGTCTTCCTTTTTTATTACCCAACTTCCACCTGCATATGAAGCAACAAAAAGACCATAGCTTGGGCAGAAGCACTTTAGTCATCAAAGTGAAACTTTGCTTTTAAAACCTTTGAAGATGTCTTTTCCTGCCAATTTGCCCAATGCAATATGTTGTTTGATTTCTTGACTCCTTCCACCCTGCTACTTACCCACCCTTAAAAAAAAAAAAAAAAAAACCCTTAGTATCTATCAAATAGCCATCTCTTCCCAATCCCAGCCTCTACCAGTTCCCCTTCTAAGGGAGAGAGGGGGAACTATCTGTTCAAGGGTAAAAGATGAATAAAATCTAATTGTGGGATAGGGGTGGTAGCAGGGTGGGTAATTAGGGTGAGAAAAAGTCTCCAGAGTTACTGCCAGACTCAGCTACCTCACAGAGCTCATCTACCCTGAGGTACAAGGGGGGGATCTTCCTTTTCACCTGGTTCAGTTGGGGAAACCTCATGGCAAAATAGGTCCTGGAAGTTATAGCTCTTTAAGTTCACACATGGAGCTATATCACCAAGCAATATCCAGAGTACCTGGATCACAAGGGGTTCTAGCATCAATGCCACCTTGGGCCCACAATACGGACTTTCAACAAAATACACCCTGGTGTATTGAATCACCAGTTCAAACTCCCTCATCTTCATGGTGAGTTTTCTCTCAAGGACATTCACTGCTTTCTTCTACCTTCCTATGGACTATTTCTTCAGTCAAAGCCACCCGAGTTCTTCAGAGCTCTTTAAGACTCACTAGGGGAAGACTGGAGTCCCTGGGTGGTACGTTCAGCTACTAATTGAAAGCTTTGAGGTTCAAGTCCACCCAGAGGCTTCTTGGAAGAAAGGTCTGATCTACTTCTGAAAAGTCAGCCACTGAAAACCCTATGGAGCACAGTTCTACTCTGGCACACTTGGGGTTGACATGAGTCAGAATCAACTCTACAGCCACTGGCTGGCTTTAGTGGGAGATTAGAGTTCCAAGCTCTTTTCTTCCAGATTTCTTCACTCAGCACCCTGGAACCAAATGCAAATGGGTTTTTTTGACAGAGAGGCGACAACTTACACCTCTAGCCAATGAAGGTTAAATCCTAGGCCTCGCCGAACCAAAAATGTCCTGTTACAGCCTGCTGCAGTTAAAACAGAACAGAGGGTAAGAAGTCTAAGGTTGATGGCTGGCCACTTGAGCAGGGCCTCCCAGAACAGTACAACCCTTAGGAAAGGGACTTTTGGAATGAAGTGAACTGGGTAACCATAGCCTAGCGACTGTCCTCAGATTAGCAAACTCAGAAACAGTATTACCACTACTCCTGGTGGACTGATTTGATTTAAAAGAACCAAACTCTCAAGAGGCAGATGCATAAGCCAGTATATAACAAAGATAGTAATGGGGACAGGTTAAAGATATTCTGTTCTAATGAAAAATCTATTTCTCTTCAGGAATAAAATAAAAATCATAAGATTGAATAAAGGACCATTGAGAAGGATAGAAGGGAGGTAGCTAGAGATAAGGGATATTTCTTTCAAGCCCTGGTGAGACCAGAAAAAATATACTTGGCCCCACAAGAGTCCAAATCTCTACTTACTGAAATATTTGTGCCCAACAGGTCTGGAGTGGTAACTAAACATCAAATTCTTGCTCTCTGAGTTTCTCTCATTCTAGGCTCCATGTGGCTATCTCCCATATCCTCTCTTCATTCTGTACAATTTATTAGACTGAAGCTTTCTTAATTACAGTCACAAGTTCCAAACAGACCTTCTTGAACTTACCCCAAATCAGATTAGTTTGAACCGTTCTTCTTACATACAAGACCCATTTACTGACAGTCTTTAGTTCTAAAGGGTTTAATACATCTGCTTGTCTTATTTCCAAGCTTTTGGAGGGGACCTCACTCTTCCCTGCAGTATTGTATATATTTATCCCGCTGACTTTTCCATAAAATAAATATATACATATTTTAAAGTCAATCACCAAAGTGCCAAATGAAGACCGCCTTTAACTGCCATCTACATGAATGTGGTCGACTGTAAGCTCAAAGGAGCCGAATTAACTAGCATGAATCCACAGTTGACAGCCAAAGTACTAAAAGGGCGAGAGAAAGAAGTTTGGTGAACTCTAGAGGGGAATAACAACAGATTAATCTCAGGCCAGGAGACATGGTCGCACAGTGCTTAAGCACTTAGCTACTGACTGGAATCCACCAGCCGCTCCAAGAGAAAGATGTGGCAGTCTGCGTAAAAACTACAGCCTTGACAATCCTATGGAGCACTTCTATTCTGTCCTATATGGTCGCTATGAGTCAGAATGGGCTCGATGGCAAGGGATTTGGTTTTTTTGTTTGTTTTATCTCAGGCCACTGACAGTTCAAAAAAACGAAAAAGCAAACCCACCGCCCTTGAGTTGATTCCGACACACAGTTACCCTAACCCTATTACAGGGCAGGGTAGGACTGCCCCACAGAGTTCCCAAGGCTGTAAATCCTTTTTTTCCCCCGGAGGGGCCGGTCGGTTCGAACCGCCGACCTTTCGATTAGCAGCCCAGCTGTTAACCCACTGCGCCACCAAAATCCGTACCGCTATCTCAGTGACCGGGTAATCTGAACACCACCCCACTGAGGAAACCCCGCGCACACACTGCCTACCTCCGGCGCCTCCGAGAGCCTCGAGGTGCCGGAGCCAATGCCGCGCCCCCACAGCGTCCCCAGCAGTCACGGCTCCCATTGGCTGAGGGAGGAAACGGTAAACCAATCCGCATGGACTTTACCCTCCGCCTTTCGGGATCACTTCCGGCGCTGGGGTCAGGCTCCGCCCAGCCTGCCCGGCTCCGCCCAGCTTGCCCCGCTTCGCTCGCGCTGCTGGAGTCAAGATGGAGGAGTATGCGCGAGAGCCTTGGTGAGCCTTATCCGCTGTCCTTGCCTTTCTCCTGCCCTTCTGCCCACATCCGCCTTTTTCCCTTTTCTACGCCCTGAGGTACAAGCCGAACTCGGCCGCAGGCTCGTCGATATAGGCTTGGTAGCCGTGGGCAGCGCGGGCTTGAGCGGCCAGTGGGATCCTCAGCCCTGTACTTCCCGGGCCGCGTGAGCGCCTTGTCGGCCCAGCCCAGCGCCCCGGCCACCTTGCGGCGAGTGGTCAGGAGACCCAGGCTCGGACGCATGGAGCCGCGGAGCCTCCTGGCAGCCCGGGCACAGTCGGCCTTGTGCGGGGTCAGTAGTGCTCGGCTCGCTCGGATGACCTTGGACACGGCTCTGCGTCTCGCTTCGCTCAGTTTCTGCATTGAGAAAGGGGAGATAGGCCTCTGAAGCGGTGCCGCTGGCTTGAGACTTACTCATATCGTGATATGTCTCCGCAGGATGAAGGTTTTCAAATGAATAGAACATAAGCTTTACCCAGAGAGTCTGGATAAACCCCTTGTAGGCTGGAGCCTCCTTTTCTGGCTTGGAATTCTCCCTTCGGGGGGGGGGGGGTGCAAAAATGACCTGGAAAAAGGGATAGTAGTTTGTGTTTCCTGAAAAGCCATGAGCAAAAATTCATTCATTCATTTATTCAACGTTTTTTGATTGAGGGCTCTGTGCCCAGGCATTGTTAGGCTCAAGGAATAAAAATATGAATAAACCAGACACTAACAAAACCGTTGCCGAAGTCGATTCCGACTCATAGCGACCCTATAGGACAGAGTAGAACTGCCCCATAGGGTTTCCAAGGGTGTAAATCTTTATGGAGGCAGACTGCCACATCTTTATCTCGCAGACCAGCTGGTGGGTTCCAACGGCCTACCTTTCCATCAGCAGCCCAGTGCTTAATCACAGCATCATCAGGGCTCCTCAACCAGACACTTAGTTAATTATGAAACAATGTAATTGCTGTCAGAAATCCAGGTTGCCTGAGTTTTAGGCTTCTGGGACCATAAGTGAAAAACCAGCTCTTGTTATTTGGTCTTATCCACTGTTGTGTAAGAGCAAGAACTGAGGTGTCCTCAAGTTGTGAAAGTGTCCAGGATTTTAAATTATTAACCTTGTCAGCATGTAGCCCTGTTGCTTGCTTTGTGTCCCCTGCCCCTTAACAGGTATGCAGGATATATGTTTCAGCCCCTCCCAGCTCTTTTAAACAACCTTCACTGAGGCATTGTCCCCCTTACACTGGATTGTACTCAGATTGCAGCTTTCAGCACATTGTAGAAGTTGACACTGCTCTTGGATGGTGTATGATGACACAGGTTGGCAAGAGGGTAAAATATTTACCTTTGTTGGATTAAAAGTTATAAGAATAATGGGTTTGGATTTACTAATTCACTAGTACCTACTTTTTGCTTTCTCTTAGTATGGATGTCCTGAAGCAGTACAGTTTTCTGGGCAGCTTTGCTGTCAAAGCTGCTTTATCTTCTGACGGCCTGTTTTTATATAGTAACAGCATTTCCTCAAGTCATCCCAGCTCAAAACTACAAGCATATTTTCGTACAATACTTATCTTTTCGTGACTGACTTTTTTCACTCGGTTTTGAACCACTGCTAAGAATTTGCATTTCTAACAAGTTTCCAGGCGATGCCAATACTGCTGGTTAGGGACCAGTTGTGAGAACCACTAGTAGAGCAGTGTTTCTCAGAATTTATCATACGTAAGAATCAGCTGGAGATCTTGTTAAAATGTAGATTCTGATTCAGTTTATCTCGGGTGGAAATGCAAATTCTCAGCAGGGCTTCAAACCAGAATGAAGCCCTGATTTCACTTAGCATAATGCTTTCAGGATTCAGCCATCTTGTAGCATGTATCAGGGCTTCGTTTGTCTTTATTGCTGAGTGACAGTCTGTGGTGTGAATATGCCCCGTTTTGTTTGTCCATTCACAGGTCGAGGGGCGTTTAGGTTGTTTCCGCCTTTCGGCTGTCGTGAATGCTGCTGCAGTGAATATCCGAAATACTCCTTTTTATCATGTGTTCTCAAAAACCCTTAGACCATGTGATAATAGTGGAGAGAATATGGGCCTTTGGAGTACTAGATGTTGCATTTAAATTGATTCTACTAGTTACTGCCCGTATGATTTTGGACTAGTTACTTAATCTTTCTGAGCCTTGGTTTCCTCACTCGTAAAATGAAGAGGATAGTACTCGTTTTTGCAAAGTTAAAAGATTTTGGACTGTATATGAATTAGCCTAGCTTTCTTGGAATTCATAGGTTTTATTTGAGTTATGGGACACCTAAAACATAGTTGACCCTTAATAAATGGTAACTTTTAAATCTTATTACTGTTAGTTACTGGCTCTCTGTTGCCTGCATTTGCCTGACATTTACCTTAAGAGTATGGCTTCAGCCTTTTTTTCATATAGCCCATTATTTCCCATAGGAACATTTATTTGATTTAGCTAGACTATGTTCGGAAACTTTTTCCATCCTGCCTTTGTTTTGGACATCCTGTCTTGAATACGGAAACCCTGGTGGTGAAGTGGTTAAGTGATACAGCTGCTAACCAGAAGGTCAGCAGTTCGAATCCACCAGGTGCTCCTTGGAAACTCTATGGGGCAGTTCTCTGTCCTATAGGGTCACTATGAGTAGGAACCGACTCAACGGCAGTGGGTTTGGTTTTTGGTATCTTGGATACTGTGGCTGCTCTCTGATCTGAATCCTGCCGTTCTTCATCAGTTATTTTAATGCCCATTTATTTTAGCTCCAGCTAATTAGTGAGATCAATTAGGCAAGACGACAGATCTTGAGCTTATTAGACCCCTACCCTAAACATCTGTCAGTGATTTCCACGTAATATTCTGTAAACAAACAAAACGCCATTGCTGTTGAGTTGATTCCAACGCATGGAGACTGTAGACAGAGTAGAACTGCCCCATACAGTACTCAAGGCTGTAAATCTTCACCGATCTTTCTCCTGTGGAGCGGCTGGTGGGTACGAATTGCTGACCTTTCACTTTGCATCTGAGCACTTTAACCACTGCGCCATCAGAGCTCGTTATAGTCTGTAAAAGTTAAGCCTAATTGATCAATCTTAGGGCAAAAAAAGATGCTGATTCTTGCCTCTGGTAAATTGCCGGGGAGGAGGTATATAAATTGAAGTAATAAACTTTCTTTTAATGTGAAAAAAAGTTTGTGGTAAGAAAAACTCAAGCGGTTGGGTATTGGCTGTTATTAGTTGCTGTTGAGTTGAGTCCACTCATGGCAGGCCCATATGTGCAGAGTAGAACTGCTCCTCTGGGTTTTCAAGGCTGTGACCTTTTAGAAGCAGATGATCAGACTGTTCTTCCGAGGCGCCTCTGGGTGGGTTCGAACTGTCAGCTTTTCAGCTAGTAGCCAAACGCTTAACTGCACCATTCAGGGACTCCTTGGGTATTTTTAGCAGGTCTGAAATCATCCAACTCCCTCCTCCATCCCTGTATCCTGTCCTTTTTCAGCGGAGAGAATGTTTTGTTGCAGAAGTCATGGCAACCAAAGGGAACAGTCCGTGTGATGTGAAGGCCGTTGGATAACAGAGCTTTGATTTGTTTTTTAATCATTGAAGATTTGGTTTTTCTATTACTCACAAGTACATAAGTATCTATAGAGCAAAAAGCTAGCATACTAGATGTTTTGTTTGTATTTTTAGGTTCCATCATTTAAAATTTTTATTGTTAACCTTTTGATTATAAAATATAACCCATGTAATTTTTCTGTTCTTTTAATAATTATGTTGTTGTTGACAGTTGCCGTTGAGTTTATTCCAACTCATGGCGACCCCATGTGTGCAGAGTAGAACGGCTCCATAGGGTTTTCAAAGCGGTGCCCTTTCAGATGCAGATCTCCAGGCCTGTCTTCCCAGATGCCTCTGGGTGGGTTTGAACCACCAACCTTCCAGCTAGTAGTCAAGCGTTGACTGGTTTGTACCGTCCATAGCTAACATCTGTTGAGCACTACCTGCCAGTCACTGTCCTTAAATGTTTTTGGTTTGGCCTTTAATCCCCACCCCAACCCTATGAGGTATTATGTTCACTTGGTGGATGAGGAAACGCTGGGATTTTGTCACTTGCTGCAGATCATGGAGCTAATAAGTAGTAAATCAGGATTTAAACTCAGGATTGGAACTAACCTAATAGCTGCCTCCCATGGAACAGAATTCATTCATCTGGGAAGAAATTTTGAAACGCGATGTATAGGCTCTTCCCACTGCCCAGCATCAAATGAATACCCAGCAACATTGACTGAGGATTTGTAAAAACATCTGTTTTATTTATCTATTTATTTATTTATTTTTGAGTGTCCACATAACATAAAGACTGCTTGTCTGCTCTTTCCTGGGCCACTGTAGCTGCACATATTATTCCTGCCTCATTCCTGGTTACTGACCCACCACTCACAGAGGGATCGCTACTAGTTCATTCTCCTCTACCTTCCCTCTTTATTTCCCACTAATGTTCCTACCATTTTCAAGAAGTTTTCCCAATTCTTTGTAGTCCTTCAAGGCAGTGCTTCTCAAACTTTTAATCTGTAATCAGGTCACCTGTGGATCTAGCTAAAATGTAAAATTTTGATTTGATAGGTTTGGAGCGGGACCTAAGAGTCAGCAGTTCAAACAAGCCCACAGGTGTTGCCGATTTTGCTGGTCTTTGGCCCACACTTTGGATAGCAGAGCCACAGTGAATCCTGCAGGTTGAATTATCTACTGCCTGATGTATGTGCTGGTTCAGTGGTCGAATTCTCACCTTCCATGTGGACACCCTGGAGCCCTGGTGGCTCAGTGGTTAAGAGCTTAGCAGATAACCAAAAGGTGGGCTGTTTGAATCCACCAACCGCTCTGTGGGGAAACTCTATGGGGCAGTTCTGCTGTGTCCTATAGGGTCACTATGAGTCAGAATCAACTTGATGGCAGTGGGTATGTGGGACACCGAAGAAGATTTATGCCTGTGTTTTCATCTGGCCGATGTACCTCACGCATAGACACCCCCCATCTGTAAATGGAGCCTTGTGTGTTGCTATGATGCTGAACAGGTTTCCACGGAGCTTCCCGGCTAATAGGGACTAGGAAGAAAGGCCTGATGATCTACTTGCAAAAATCAGCTAGTGAAAACCCTGTGGATTACAGTGGCCTAATCCTCAACCAATCATGGGGATGGCACAGGACCTGGCAGCGTTTCATTCCGTCTTACATGGAATTGCCATTAGTTGGGGGCTGGCTTCACAGCAGCTAACAACTGCATGAGATAGTCATTCTCTACAAGGTCCTGGTTTCTATCATTCTTGAAAAGGATACAGTGTTTTGACTTCAGGGCCTTGTATTATATTACCTGGCAAAATCAGAAATTACTCATTATTTAAATTCACCAGCAGCAACAGAATATACTGAATTCGCAAGTTTATGTGAGGAGGTAGATTGCCCACAGGTTCACTATAGCATTTGTCCTTTGGACTATGTAAAAAAAATTCTTTTACTTCTAGTGGTTTGAAAGTGAGTTTAACTACTCACACATGGTTCTCTGAGCCAAGTTCGTAGAAGAATAGTTCTATTCTGATCGGGCTGCTCAAATTTCACTTTGTCATATAGGTGGGGTGCTACATTGGGAACCTCGGTTTATAGATTTAACTCTAATTACTGGGTATTAGAGTATCCCAGTGTCGTAAATGGATCTGAAACAAACTCCAGTGCTAAGCACTTACTTGTCCTAAGTAACCCAGAAAGAATTTCAGACTTTTAAAAGTTTCGAAAATCTGTTTTCTTTGGTAGTTATTGAATCTTCCTTCTTTGGGTCTCAGTTTTAAATTTTACTCATTTTGGAGAGCTTACCTTGATCACCAAGAGACTGAATCGTCATTGTTGATTATAGTGTTACTTCCTGTGTACTTGTTCATTTGCTTTTGACACAGTGCCTGGCATATAATAGATACAATAATTGCTAAATGAATGAATAAAGTACTGTTAAGAGTAGGCAGTTAACGCCAATTCCTTTCCTTCTAACTTAGATGATTTGGGACTAAATATGAATATGCTCAGAATCCTTTTTCTGTTTATAATTTATAGGCCAAATGCTTATTGGTCACAGTGGGCCCTGAATTGGAATCTGTTGCACACCTTACTGCCTTAGCAAAGAAGGTTTTATGGATTATAATCCATCTTTGTTTTCGTCCCTCTATTCTTAGTCCCTGGCGCATTGTGGATGACTGTGGCGGGGCCTTTACGATGGGCACAATAGGTGGTGGCATCTTTCAAGCAATCAAAGGTTTTCGCAATTCCCCAGTGGTAAGTGGGTGAACGGCTTTATTTTATCATCACTTGAAACCTCAGTTTGATAACATCATTCATGGTCCCACCAGTGGGTTGGAAATGTATTGTATTTCTAATACGTTGTATTTTTGGTTACTTCCCTTTCCTTATAGGGCGTCAACCACAGACTACGAGGAAGTTTGACAGCTATTAAAACCAGGGCTCCACAGTTGGGAGGTGAGCAGACTTTTTCCATTTGTCCTCTAGACCCTTTTTCCTATTTGTTTGAAGATGGAGCTCTTTTTTTCTTCTTTAGATTATATCAATTAGTGATTTTTGTTTTCTCAAACAATGTGTCACAAGCTAATATCCCTATCGGTTCATCTTCATTTATGGTTTATTTAGAAAGTTAACTTCAGTTGCACCCATTTGAAAATGTTATCTCTGTCCTTCAAAATATATATTTTTTCTCCTTACCCAGAAGAAAGACAGTGTCTTTAAAGGTTAGGTTTGTGAGGGTCAGGAACAATAGCTTCAGAGGTCACATAAAGCTAAAGAGAATGTGATCTGAGGGATTGGGGTTTCATAGAAGGGAAACTGGTTGGGTTTTTCTCCAAGGTTAGCTTTTAGATATTTGTAGAGGTCAATTAAAAATTTGAAAATATTCTATTCATTACACCTTTTAAACTTGGTCATTCAGAGCCTGGAGAAGGGAGATGATAAAAAAGCTTGGAGGTTATAGTCAGTTACAAAGGTTGGAGAGACAATATGTGAGATAGGAAAAAGACTATTCTTTCAGTCATTTCTTGGAAATTCTGTGGGTCAAAAGAGATACCTTTCTTTTTGTTTGTAGCATATTTTTCTTTGGAAGATAATAGCTCACAGCTACCATTATTGAGTGCTCATTATGTGCCAGGCGCTATGCTAAGTGTTCTACAGCATTATTTCATTTAGTCCTCACAGAAACCTACGAGGTGAGTGCTATTATTATCTCCATCTTCCAGACAAGGACATTGAGGCTTGAGGCTTGAAGTGATGAGTATATTCATTTCCTTTTTTTCCCTCTAATAACTATGCACCATGAAAAGTAAATAGTGACAGAGTTTCCTTTGTTTTCATGATCTCCATATTATTCAAAATGATACTTAGTACTATAAAAAAAAAAAAAAAAAAAAAAAAGTACTATAGTACATGCCAAACCCTAAACCTCCAGTATCTCCTGAAGTCTTAAGGTTTTTACGTGTTTTTTGAGAGGCTGGTTATATCTCCTTATGCATTTTCAATGAGTAAAAAACAATCAGGTAACTGTCACAGCCAAGAGAAGCCTAAGGAGGCATGATAACTAAATGCAGTGGGGTATTCTGGATGATATCGTGGAACAGAAATGGATATTAGGTAAAATCTGAGGACATCTGAATTAAGTGTGGACTTCAGTTAATAATAAGGTGTCTGTATTGATTCATTCATTGTGACACGTGTACCATGGTAACGTTAGATGTTAGTGATGGGGGAAACTGGTGGTGGGATATGTGGGAACTCTGTACTGTCTTCACAACCTTTCTGTAAGTCTAAAACTATTCTAAAATAAAAAGTTTATTTAAAAAAATCACTGAACTATAAAAATCACTGAACTAGAGGGAAGAGGAAGCAGTGGTGTGAGTGAACTGGAATCATCCATGTTGAGTCCCTGGCATCAGCTTTTTTACTTTCTCTGTTTCCTATGCTTGAGCCCATTGTTGCAGCCACTGTGTCAGTCCATCTTGTTGAGGGCTTTCCTCTTTTCCCCTGATGCTCTTTTTTTTTTCTTTTTTACCAAGCACGATGTCCTTCTCCAGGGACTGATCCCTCTCGACAACACGTCCAAAGTATGTGAAATGTAGTCTCACCATCCTTGCTCCTAAGGAGCATTCTGGTTGTACTTCTTGCAAGACAGATTTGTTCATTCTTTTGGCAGTCCATGGCATATTCAAATATTCTTCACTAATACAATTCAAAGGCATCAGTTCTTCAGTCTTCCTTGTTCATTGTCCAGCTTTCACATGCATATGAGGCAATCTAAAACACCATGGTTTGGGTCAGGTGGAAACAACATGGCTTGAGTCAGATGCACCTTAGTCTTCGAGGTGACATCTTTGCTCCTGAACACTTTAAAGAGGTCTTTTGCAGCAGATTTGCCTAGTGCAATGCATCTTTTGATTTCTTGACTGCTGCTTCCATGGGTGTTGATTGTGGATCCAAGTAAAATGAAATTCTTGACAACTTCAATCTTTGCTCCATAAATGTGTGTAGATTTATAAATACACATATACCACGTGTATATGCACACATAAATTTGTGTTTATTACTGTGTGTGTATACATACTGAAAACCCTGAGTTCATGCTAATACTTCTAACTCCAATCCAGCCTTGCAGGGTTCATTCTTATTTTCTCCCTTTTTTTATTCTTATGCTTCTCTATATCCTCTGCTTGGGCTCTGGCCCTTCCAGGTGGCCCTTCCACGTGGATACACATGGAACACTACATACCAAGCCATCTTTCCTTGTGGTCCCCTCCTCATTCTGCTTGGGCTTTGACACTTTGAGCTAGGCTGCCCGGGGGCATGGACACCCTCCTCACCCTGCTTGGACTCAAACTCTCCACTCTCATCAGTAACTGTAGCTTTCTGCAGCAGGGATTTCAGACTCTCAGGAGGAAGTGGGAGACTTTGAAAAATTTAGAGAGGTAGTTCTAATATACCTAGACCGCATATCTCCCCCAAGGCATGGAATGACTGAGGTGCAAGAATGAAATGGTTTAAGTGCAAAGGAATCTGCTGATTTAGGGTTGTTTTAAGTTTTATGCTTGAGAAATATAAAGGATAAAAAGGAGGAAGGAAAGGTAATTTCTATCCCCTTTATGTTCCATAGCTCTTACTATTTGTATTCGTCATTTGGCACTTCAGCACGTATTGGTTTATGCCTATAATACGTTCCAGCATAGCTGGGTTTCTTTTGTATTCCAATTGGTGGTTTTCATAGAGTAGATGTTCAGTGACACTTAATGAAGAAAGGAAAAAATAGAGGTAAGGTAGAGCTATAAAAGAAAAAGAAGATGTGGAAACAGGGTAGATTTATTTATTTGTTGCTTTTTAAACAAGGATACATTGTTCTGAAAGGGGACTTGAATATTTTTACACATCTACATCCTAACTTTCTTTTAGGCTTTGGACCATTGCTAGTTTTCCAGGCGTTATAATATAATCTAGGGCTTTATTAAAAAGATAAGGATTCTGATTTCTGCTCAGTGCTTATTCAGACGTGCATTTGCATGTATTTGTTTGGAGTATGAGAGTTTTTAGAGTAGAATGAATGTAGGTATTTAAAGTTATTTTTGACTATAACAGTTTAAATATAAGATGAAAAATGACATTTAAATTTGCATTGTACTTTTTTTTTTTTTTTAATAGGCAGCTTTGCAGTTTGGGGAGGTCTGTTTTCCATGATTGACTGCAGTATGGTTCAAGTCAGAGGGAAAGAAGATCCCTGGAACTCAATCACAAGTGGTGCCCTAACAGGAGCCATACTGGCAGCAAGAAGTAAGCAATAGCATGGGTGTGTATGGTGATTAAAGGGGAAAACATACATAAGGGAACTCCACGTTTGAGAATGAGAGAGGTTGGAGTTCTTACCTTTTTACATTGCACTGGTTAAAGCGGTTTGAGTCCCAGTCCTGCCATTTACTAGCTGTGTGGCTGGGCAGTTTGTCAAACTTTTCGTGCTGTAGTTCCCTCATCAGTACTATGAGATTAATAATAATACCTGCCACAAAGGATTGTTAAGAATAAAGAGCTTAGAATCATCTTTTGAATCTTTGGGACAGAGAGCAACCCAGAATTTTTTTTTGGACTCTGTGACCTAGGCCAGATGTTGGCAAACTTTCTGAAAAGGTCCAGATAGCAAATATTTCAGACTCTGTAAGCTATGTGGTCTTTGTCACAGCTACTCAACTCTGCTGTCATAGAGTGAAAATAACCATGTTCTTAGTTGCCGCTGAGTCAGTTCCAACTCATCATGACCCCATGTGTGCAGAGTAGAACTGCTCCATAGGGTTTTCAGGGCTGTGATCCTTCAGAAGCAGATCACTAGGCCTGTCTTCTGAGGAGCCTCTGGGAGGGTTTGAACCATCAACCTTTTGGCTAGAGTCAAGTGCTTAACTGTTTGCACCACCCAGGGACCCTGAAAGCAGCCATAGACAATACAGAAATGAGTGAGCGTGACTGAATTCCAATAAAACTATTTACAAAACCAGGTGGCAGGCTGATGTGACCTGCGGGCTGTAATTTGCTGACCCTTGGTCTTGGCCAAGGAGAAAGAGAAGGCTTGTAAAATGGAAGGATCATGTAGTCATATGGAGAGCTCTTTCCTTTATTATATCTTACATTACACTAGATTTCTATTAAACTAATCTCTGTTACTAATACTTTCAGATGGACCAGTGGCCATGGTTGGGTCAGCTGCAATGGGCGGCATTCTCCTAGCTTTAATAGAAGGAGCTGGTATCTTATTGACAAGATTTGCCTCTGCGCAGTTTCCCAATGGTGAGTCTTCTTTCTACTTAATATCACAGCTCAAACATTTTGGAGTAGTTTGGATGCTTAGAGAAAACATTTTGTCTGCTAAAATGTGAGAGGTTATAGTTTCTGAGTTATGTATTAATATGCAGTGTTCATGAGGAATATGATAATAGACTGGTTTATTTGAAAAGGTAGATATGGGTGCAATCACTATGTTTATGGATAGATGAGATTATTTCAATAGTGTTGATTACTGTGAAGAAAATAAGAGTGGTAGAAAGTGGCAGAATGTTTGGGAGGGCCACTTTAGGATTCACAGGGAAAGTGTCTTTGAGAAGTTGGTAATATAATTTGTTGCTAATTGTTCCTATCTTTTAATAGGGGAAAAGTTAAATTGTAAGCTACATGATTATTACATGGTCATGGAATATCTGTTTGGTTGTTATCTTGTGCTGTTTCTTATAACTATTAAAAACTTCAGTTGTCCTTTTGGCCAAAGCTTCTGTAGAAGAATCCTGATCAAAAAGGGGAAAATGCAGAACAGAATTTCAAATCTCATGGACTCCAAACTTTCTGGAGCAACGGACGGTGGGTGAACCCCTGAAACTATTGCCCTGAGATAATCTTTAAACCTTAAACCAAAAATATCCCTGGAAATCTTAAACCCAAACAGTAGTTTAGATTAGCTAGTAAAAAACGTCTGCCTGAGGAGTATGCTGTCTTAAGAACTAACTGTACAGGATCTAATTGACAACAGCAACTCAAAAGATTAGACAGGAACCTTACAGGACAGTGAGTTTATGTTCACGGGGGAGGAACAACTCAGGAAAGGAGGGTGAGAATGGTTGTACAATTCAAAGAATACAATCAGTGTCACTGAATTTTACATTTAGAAACTATTGAATGGGTGTGTATTTTGCTGTGTATATTCTCAACTGCAGCAATACCCCCAAAACATCAGTTGTCTAAGTGAGAATATTCCATGACATCAGAAGGAAGCAGAAGGATATTGTGAGGATCACAGTGGTAAAAACTTGACCTGCTGTTTTGGGGGAGGAAGTACACAGAATAGTGAGACAGGTTGAAAACAGGGTTTTGAACGGGCTAAAAACGGTTCAGTAATTGCCATCATAAACAAGGGCCGTATATGTGTTGCATAGCAACCAAATTTGTTGCCCGTAGGATTTTGACTCAAGGAGGAAGAAAACACTGTTCCCTGCTCAAAGATGGCAGATGACTGCACCACTTCGAATGTGTCACTCTCCGCAGTCCTGCCAGTAATGTTGCTCTTCGAAAGTCCTGCAACAGTGCTTCCTTCTGAAAGTTTCCGGAGCATGATGTGGGAGATTAGATTGTTGGCAGGACTGTGGAGAGTAACACACATACAAAGCAGCACAGCTGGCCGTCATCTTTGAGCAGAGCACAGCTGTTTCCTGCTCAGGTCAAAATCCAGCAGGCAACAAGATTGGTTGCTGTGCAACACGTAAGTGGCCCCTATTTACAGCAGCATTTACTGAACCATTTTAAACCGGTTCAAGGCCTGGTTAAAAATTATTTTTGGACCTTGGAAAGGATTCAATATAAAGTTAGGAATAGATCATACCTCCCAATTTTGATTTGATTTCCCTGAGGCACCTAGAGAGAGATTCAGTATCTTTTTGGCACGATTTTCACACACACTGCTCTCTAGATGATCTAGATGACCTCATGGACCCTTCCACCTTATGTTTTTGCTTTTCGGTCGTTACTTCTGAGTTAACATTATTATGATGGTCACTTTCTAATTTTGCTTTTCAGTTTGTTTTTACCGTTTCAGTGTGAAAGAGTTCAAATAAAACATCTAAAGAGTTCTGTATTTTCAGAACTTCAGAAATTGATATAACAAAATATTTGTATTGGTCTTGGTTACCTTGCCTTAGGCTTTTTTTCTCCTTTTGAGTGATCAGAACTTAGCATTTAGAAGTAGCCTAAGAGAAGTACATTTTGTTTTAGAAAGGAGATGTAGTTCTGAAAAGCTGTGTAGGAAGAAAATCTTTGAAGAGTTAATATTTTTCCAATTAACTTACACGAAAAAGTTCTTAATACAGTGGAAAAACAATTAAATAGAAATGTATTTAACAGTGGTTACCTTTATCTTTTCACCCAGTATCTTCTCGAGTGTTTTTTAATGAACAGGTACTGATTTTATAGTGAAATAAAAATGTAACGTTGGAGTAAAACACTTGGAAAGCTTCAGGGGATTTTACCGTTGCGCCTTTTCTCTCTTCCTTCCTTCTAGGTATTTTTTAGTCTGCTTCAGTTTCCCTAAAGGAAAAAAGAATGATTATTCCCATAAAAGCGTTTTTTAAAGAACCACAGTTTTTTCTTCATTTACAGGTCTTCCCATCCTTTGAAAACTAAAGATTGTGAGACTGTTCTACAGAGGGTTGGGATGGGGGATATCTTTTCATGTTTCAGAGCTCATTCTGTGTGTAATTGGTTATGTAAATTGGATTACCGAGTTCTCTTAAAAGATGGCTAAGATACCTATGCTTTGTGAAGATAATTTTAAATAGCTACTGAAAAATATGTCAAGAGCTGGGAGAGGGTTCCTCCCGTCTGGATAGGTGGCAGCGTGGTACAGCAGTTGCTTTAGAAACTTGAACCTTGCTTCTTGCCGTAGTTGATCCATCTGGCTTTCCTGGCGTAGCAGGGAGAGCTGTTCACTCTGGTCTTGCCGTAGTTGATCCATCTGGCTTTCCTGGCGTAGCAGGGAGAGCTGTTCACTCTGGTCTTGCCGTAGTTGATCCATCTGGCTTTCCTGGCGTAGCAGGGAGAGCTGTTCACTCTGGTCTTGCCGTAGTTGATCCATCTGGCTTTCCTGGCGTAGCAGGGAGAGCTGTTCACTCTGGTCTTGCCGTAGTTGATCCATCTGGCTTTCCTGGCGTAGCAGGGAGAGCTGTTCACTCTGGTCTTGCCGTAGTTGATCCATCTGGCTTTCCTGGCGTAGCGTGGGAGAGCTGTTCACTCTGGTCTTGCCGTAGTTGATCCATCTGGCTTTCCTGGCGTAGCAGGGAGAGCTGTCCACTCTGGTCTTGCCGTAGTTGATCCATCTGGCTTTCCTGGCGTAGCAGGGAGAGCTGTTCACTCTGGTCTTGCCGTAGTTGATCCATCTGCCTTTCCTGGCGTAGCAGGGAGAGCTGTCCACTCTGGTCTTGCCGTAGTTGATCCATCTGGCTTTCCTGGCGTAGCAGGGAGAGCTGTTCACTCTGGTCTTGCCGTAGTTGATCCATCTGGCTTTCCTGGCGTAGCAGGGAGAGCTGTTCACTCTGGTCTTGCCGTAGTTGATCCATCTGGCTTTCCTGGCGTAGCAGGGAGAGCTGTTCACTCTGGTCTTGCCGTAGTTGATCCATCTGGCTTTCCTGGCGTAGCAGGGAGAGCTGTCCACTCTGGTCTTGCCGTAGTTGATCCATCTGGCTTTCCTGGCGTAGCAGGGAGAGCTGTCCACTCTGGTCTTGCCGTAGTTGATCCATCTGGCTTCCCTGGCGTAGCAGGGAGAGCTGTTCACTCTGGTCTTGCCGTAGTTGATCCATCTGGCTTTCCTGGCGTAGCAGGGAGAGCTGTCCACTCTGGTCTTGCCGTAGTTGATCCATCTGGCTTTCCTGGCGTAGCAGGGAGAGCTGTTCACTCTGGTCTTGCCGTAGTTGATCCATCTGGCTTTCCTGGCGTAGCAGGGAGAGCTGTCCACTCTGGTCTTGCCGTAGTTGATCCATCTGGCTTTCCTGGCGTAGCAGGGAGAGCTGTCCACTCTGGTCTTGCCGTAGATGATCCATCTGGCTTCCCTGGCGTAGCAGGGAGAGCTGTCCACTCTGGTCTTGCCGTAGTTGATCCATCTGGCTTTCCTGGCGTAGCAGGGAGAGCTGTTCACTCTGGTCTTGCCGTAGTTGATCCGTCTGGCTTCCCTGGCGTAGCGTGGGAGAGCTGTTCACTCTGGTCTTGCCGTAGTTGATCCATCTGGCTTTCCTGGCGTAGCAGGGAGAGCTGTCCACTCCGGTCTTGCCGTAGTTGATCCATCTGGCTTCCCTGGCGTAGCGTGGGAGAGCTGTTCACTCTGGTCTTGCCGTAGTTGATCCATCTGGCTTTCCTGGCGTAGCAGGGAGAGCTGTCCACTCTGGTCTTGCCGTAGTTGATCCATCTGGCTTCCCTGGCGTAGCGTGGGAGAGCTGTTCACTCTGGTCTTGCCGTAGTTGATCCATCTGGCTTTCCTGGCGTAGCAGGGAGAGCTGTTCACTCTGGTCTTGCCGTAGTTGATCCATCTGGCTTCCCTGGCGTAGCGTGGGAGAGCTGTTCACTCTGGTCTTGCCGTAGTTGATCCATCTGGCTTTCCTGGCGTAGCAGGGAGAGCTGTTCACTCTGGTCTTGCCGTAGTTGATCCATCTGGCTTTCCTGGCGTAGCAGGGAGAGCTGTTCACTCTGGTCTTGCCGTAGTTGATCCATCTGGCTTTCCTGGCGTAGCAGGGAGAGCTGTTCACTCTGGTCTTGCCGTAGTTGATCCATCTGGCTTTCCTGGCGTAGCAGGGAGAGCTGTCCACTCTGGTCTTGCCGTAGTTGATCCATCTGGCTTCCCTGGCGTAGCGTGGGAGAGCTGTTCACTCTGGTCTTGCCGTAGTTGATCCATCTGGCTTTCCTGGCGTAGCAGGGAGAGCTGTTCACTCTGGTCTTGCCGTAGTTGATCCATCTGGCTTTCCTGGCGTAGCGTGGGAGAGCTGTTCACTCTGGTCTTGCCGTAGTTGATCCATCTGGCTTTCCTGGCGTAGCAGGGAGAGCTGTCCACTCTGGTCTTGCCGTAGTTGATCCATCTGGCTTTCCTGGCGTAGCAGGGAGAGCTGTTCACTCTGGTCTTGCCGTAGTTGATCCATCTGGCTTTCCTGGCGTAGCAGGGAGAGCTGTTCACTCTGGTCTTGCCGTAGTTGATCCATCTGGCTTTCCTGGCGTAGCAGGGAGAGCTGTTCACTCTGGTCTTGCCGTAGTTGATCCATCTGGCTTTCCTGGCGTAGCAGGGAGAGCTGTTCACTCTGGTCTTGCCGTAGTTGATCCATCTGGCTTCCCTGGCGTAGCAGGGAGAGCTGTTCACTCTGGTCTTGCCGTAGTTGATCCATCTGGCTTCCCTGGCGTAGCAGGGAGAGCTGTTCACTCTGGTCTTGCCGTAGTTGATCCATCTGGCTTCCCTGGCGTAGCAGGGAGAGCTGTCCACTCTGGTCTTGCCGTAGTTGATCCATCTGCCTTTCCTGGCGTAGCAGGGAGAGCTGTTCACTCTGGTCTTGCCGTAGTTGATCCATCTGGCTTTCCTGGCGTAGCAGGGAGAGCTGTCCACTCTGGTCTTGCCGTAGTTGATCCATCTGGCTTCCCTGGCGTAGCAGGGAGAGCTGTCCACTCTGGTCTTGCCGTAGTTGATCCATCTGGCTTTCCTGGCGTAGCAGGGAGAGCTGTTCACTCTGGTCTTGCCGTAGTTGATCCATCTGGCTTTCCTGGCGTAGCAGGGAGAGCTGTCCACTCTGGTCTTGCCGTAGTTGATCCATCTGGCTTTCCTGGCGTAGCGTGGGAGAGCTGTCCACTCTGGTCTTGCCGTAGTTGATCCATCTGGCTTTCCTGGCGTAGCAGGGAGAGCTGTTCACTCTGGTCTTGCCGTAGTTGATCCATCTGGCTTTCCTGGCGTAGCGTGGGAGAGCTGTTCACTCTGGTCTTGCCGTAGTTGATCCATCTGGCTTTCCTGGCGTAGCAGGGAGAGCTGTTCACTCTGGTCTTGCCGTAGTTGATCCATCTGGCTTTCCTGGCGTAGCAGGGAGAGCTGTCCACTCTGGTCTTGCCGTAGTTGATCCATCTGGCTTTCCTGGCGTAGCGTGGGAGAGCTGTCCACTCTGGTCTTGCCGTAGTTGATCCATCTGTCTTCCCTGGCGTAGCAGGGAGAGCTGTCCACTCTGGTCTTGCCGTAGTTGATCCATCTGGCTTCCCTGGCGTAGCAGGGAGAGCTGTTCACTCTGGTCTTGCCGTAGTTGATCCATCTGGCTTCCCTGGCGTAGCAGGGAGAGCTGTCCACTCTGGTCTTGCCGTAGTTGATCCATCTGGCTTTCCTGGCGTAGCGTGGGCGAGCTGTCCACTCTGGTCTTGCCGTAGTTGATCCATCTGGCTTCCCTGGCGTAGCAGGGAGAGCTGTTCACTCTGGTCTTGCCGTAGTTGATCCATCTGGCTTCCCTGGCGTAGCAGGGAGAGCTGTTCACTCTGGTCTTGCCGTAGTTGATCCATCTGGCTTTCCTGGCGTAGCAGGGAGAGCTGTCCACTCTGGTCTTGCCGTAGTTGATCCATCTGGCTTTCCTGGCGTAGCAGGGAGAGCTGTTCACTCTGGAGCACAGGGGAGCCGGCCTGTCGTCTCTCACACCACGTTTGGAGGTTCTCCAGTACTCTCATGGGAATTAGGCAAATCTAGAAAGAAATTCAGATTATAGCTCTAATTCAGCATATTATTTGTATTGAGTTAGTTGATGACTCTCCACAGACGCTTGCTCTTTTTAATTATATCATATTCAGAAGATTTTTTTTAATATGTATTTTATTTATTTTTGGTGGCAGTAGTCACAACCAAACATATATCCATTCTCGTTTTTTGGATAAACAACTCAATAACATTGGTGATATACTTCACATTGTGTTATCATTCTATCTCTACTCATAGTGTTTCGTCACCATTAATTTGGCCTCTCTTCTCCTTCAAGTTCTCATCTTGCTTTACATTAACTGCTATTAGTTTACACACCTACAGATAATTCTTTTTAACCTGGAAACCCTGGTGGCGTAGTGGTTAAGTGCTACGGCTGCCAACCAAAGGGTCAGCAGCTCGAATCTGCCAGGCGCTCCTTGGAAACTCTATGGGGCAGTTCTACTCTCTCCTATAGGGTCGCTATGAGTCGGAATCGACTCGATGGCACTGGGTTTTGTTTTTGTTTTTTTTTATGCCTGAACCCTGGTGGCATAGTGGTTAAATGGTATGGCTGCTAACCAAAGGGTCGGCAGTTCAAATCCACCAGGCACTCCTTGGAAACTCTATGGGGCAGTTCTACTCTGTCCTATAGGGTTGCTATGAGTCGGAATTGACTCGACGGCATTCGGTTTGGTTTTTTGGTTTTATGCTTAAGGAAGATATTCTTTATTAATTGGGCTAAACCGTTGTTTAGTTTAATTATGGCTTCATGGGGATAGTTTCAGTTCAGGGTTTAAAGATTATTTCCAGACATTAGATTGGGGGATTCCCCCAGTCTCAATGGATCTAGTAAGTCTGGTTTCCATAAAAGTTGAAGTTCTATTCCATGTTTTTCCTCCTTTTGATCAAGATCCATCTGTTGGGTCCTTGATCAAAATGCTCAGTAGTGGTCATATTCAGATGATTTTAAAAATACTTTTATTTCTTAACTGCAGGTCCTCAGTTTGCTGAAGATCCCTCCCAGTTGCCTTCAACTCAGTTGCCACCCTCACCTTTTGGAGACTATCGACAATATCAATAGGACGGTGCCCTAGGATTTAATGGAATGAGCTATGTAGTTCAAGAAGGATTTTGGAAGACCAAGTTACAGTCTGTTTTTAAAACCATAGGTGGGACAACTGTGGCCAAATAGGCTATAAGAAGACATTTAGAACTTTTTTCTATTTAAAAGAACATGGGGAGGGGAGAGGTATTAAAAGATAATACATTTATTTATTGACACTTGGATTGAATTTGTGATCAAAATAAATGTCTAATATCCTAAAAAGAAAATATAATGAATGCTTAGAAGATGAAGGACCAAAGGACAAATAACAATGCAGCAGGACCATCGTTTCCTTGGGGACTTCTCTGCCGGGTTTTGTGTGTTCTGTTATTCAAACAATAAAAACTCCTGGAACTTGCTCTTTCTTTTAAGATAAGTTGCGGAGTTCTACTTTTCATCCTCGAATACTTCAAATAACGCAAAGTACATTTAAAACTGCATGTTTTATAGTTAGTACCTCATCCCACTTGCAGTGTATTGTATATGAGAAGAATTACGCAGAGTCAACGTGGAGCGTTTCACAGTAAAACACTTTATGGACAAAAGGTTATGGTACATGTTTACTTTGAAAGTAACGTGTGCTATGTCTTGGTTTGGAGGATGTTGGCTACAAAGCTGTCTTACCTTTAGGGCTTCTGTGTCTTGATTCCTGGTTGTCAGAAACCTCACCAGAAACAGTTTGCTTCCAATGTACCCAGCTCTGTATGAGAAGAATTGATAGAGGGTGCTGTTGGCATTGGCGAAATATGGTGTTGGTTGTGTGCTTGAAAATAAAATACATGCTGTTTTCAATGTGTTTGAAGTCCCCTGGAGCTGATCTTCATAAAGGGTGTGTTTTGGGATCCAGCTGGGCCTGGAAAATAGATTAGCGTTTCAGAATAGGTCATTTTCCTGCTTGTGTTGCAATGACACGTGGCCTTGCAGAAGGCATGTTAGTAATTCCCCATTTGCCTACATTGGCGTGTGAAAAGGAAAAGAAATCTGAGTGTGTACTGTCAGCACACACTTGTCTCCCAGCCCAGCACCACACACCAAGCCAGCAAATCAAACCCATTGCTGTCAAGTCGATTCCAACTCCTAGTGAGCCTATAGGACAGAGTAGAACTGCCCCATAGGGTTTTCAAGACTAAAAGCAGGTAGCCACATCTTTCTTTGGCAGAGTGGCTGGTAGGTTCCAATTGCTGACCTTTCGGTTAGCAGCTGAGCGCTTTAAGCACTGTACCACCAGGGCTCCCTGTGTTATGCACAGTAACTGGTTTGATTGTTTTTAAGTGTGTTAATTTTAGGTCATTATAAATTCAAAGCTAGGTATTTCAGGAGAGCAAATCCAAGCATGCCAAGTTGCAGAGAGAGGCTTTGATTTCTTAAGGTCTGAATTCCTTCTCGTTTGAAGTGGCACATCAGTTTGAAAAGAAGTTCTTTTCATACAAATTCAGATTCTTTGAGGATTGTGTATATATGATGCTGGTATGTACTGGGTTAACTCTCGTGTCTTCCAACTCAGCATATGTGAGACAATCCTTGGTGACAGATGAATTGTCTGGAATTAGTGATAGGGTAAAAGAGAGGAAAGCTGTAAAAGATGGAAAACGGGTTTTCAAAGGGCTTTAAATTTTGTTCCACCATGTGCAGGACCCTAAGTTGAAACCCCTATAAAACTCTTCCCAGTTACCTTTCCCAGGCCTCCTGCCTCTCTCCTCAGCTGATAGCCTTTCTTTTTTCCTGTAGCTGGAAGAGGCTCTGCTCTTGTGGAAAGGCCTTCCGCCCGTGGTGCTAGGGCTTGGCTTAAAGGCAGTGGTTCACACTTACCCTGTCGTGTGTCAGTCTGGAGATGGGAGGTGGAGGGAAACATAAAAGAGGAAAAAAGGCGAGTTTTATTCCTCTGATTTTCTACTTGAAACTCTAAGTACCCTCTGTGGTGTTCCCTGCCAAGGTGTTTTATAGCCAGCCAAGAGCTTTGCTTATGCTGTTTTCTCTGCCTCACCCACTCTTCACCCTACCCCCTTTTATTTTGCTGGCTCATTCCTGGTAGTCTAAGACCCACCTCTGATGTTGCCTCTGCAGCCTTCTCTGAGTGCTTGGGCTGAGCCGGGTCTCCTCTCCCTGCCCTGTTTTTATACTCAGCACAGTAGGTAGGGATGGTCAGGGTATTTTTTGTTTGTTTTTTCCTTTTTTCCTCCCCTTTCGCCCAACATTTTGTTATGAAAAATTTTAAACCTGCAGCAAAGAAATATCTTTTCAAAACACTGATTAGAATATTTTAATGATTATTCTAAAACTAAGTTTGGCAAACTAGAATCGGGCCCAGGATAAAAGTTAAAATGATCAAATTGTTTTAATTACCAAAATAAATGATTGGAGAAACAAGCAGACAAGGTTTTCTTTCTCTAGGTCTTTTCTGGAATAACGGAGTTAGTTCCTCAGCTTCAAGGCTGAAATGCCCATCAGAAGACCCCATCTGCCTCTCCCTTATTTTCTTAGTATCTGACACTTTTGTGTGAAATTGGCATGTAATGGTTGATTTCGGAATCAGGATTTGGAAGACTTGTGGGTACAACTGCACCTGCTATTGAAAATGCATCTGTTTTCATGTCTGAGATGCCTGGGAAGTGTGAAAGCATGGTTATAGCTCCACCCTGTGGCGTGCTGGTTTTGGTTAAAACTCATAAATTCAGCTCGGTCTCTCAGATCAACGGTCAGCGAACCGTGCAGCCTGTTTTTATAAATAAGTTTTATTGGGACGTACCCATACCCATTCAAATATGTGTTATGTGTGGCTGCTGTCTTGCTACAATGGCAGAGTTGAGTAGCTGTGAAAGAGACTGTACAGCCCACAACCAAAACGAGAAGCAGCAGGACTGCACCCCAGTAGTCACTGAAATTGGATTTCCGGAGGAGAAGAACCACATGTAGCACTGGTGCTTGATCAGTGTGGAGCGCGTTAATAAATTACAGGCAGAGGTTTCGGCCTTATGCAAAGTCTGACGCTTTTTAGACGAACGTATTACTGGATATCTTAGGCCTAAAACCCAAAAGAAAACCCACTGCCTTTGAATCGATTCTGACTCCTGGTGACCCTGTAGGACAGGGTGGAGCACCCCCCAAGGGCTTCCGAGGCTGTAAGTCTGCACAGAAGCAGAGTGCCACGTCTCCCGCAGAGCGGCTGCTGGGCTTGAACTGCCAACCATTCCGTTACAGCCAAGTGCTTAACCGCAGTGCCACCAGGGCCCCTTATTTTAGACGCAAATATGTAAAAAATGAAGATTATCCAGTTTATCAATGATTTATGGATCATGCTTTTGGTGTTGTGTTTAAAAGCTGTGCCTTGCCGGAGGTCATCCGTCTATGAAGTGTGAGGAAGAAGCATTACTCAGATAGTTGAAGCCTCTAGTGCACAGCTCCCTGATTTCATTCACCTACCTCCTCACAAGAGTTAACTATTATCCTGAACTTGGTGCTTATCAGTCTCATTTTTTTTTTTTTTTTGAATTTTCAATTGTTTTATTTGGAGACCATTTTAGACTTACAGGAAAGTTGCAAAAATAATAGAGTTCCAGTATGCCTTTCCCTCGGCTTCACTCGTATGTCAGCATCTTTGTAGAACCATAGAACAGTTACCAAATTATTCACCTTGGAATGGATAAGGGTAATGGTTGAATGTAACGACACTGAACTGTGCATGTGAAGGTTGTTGCAGTGTCCAATGTTGTGTTACGTAGATATTTGCCACAATGAAAAAAAAATAACTCACACTGGTTACGATACCATCAACTAAACTACAGACTTTATTTGGATTTCACCAGCTTTTCGGTTTCAGGCACTGATCCAGGGTCTCACATTCCATTAGTTATCATGTCGCCTGAGTCTCCAATCTGTGACAGTTTCTCAGCCTTTCTTTTGTGACTTTAATACGTGGAAGAACAGTGTTCTATTTTTTTGTGGAAACTCTCAGTTTGGGTTTAGCTAATGTTCCTATGATTATTGTGCATAATTAAAGTGCTGCATTGTTGAAAGGATACCACAGAAGTGATAGCACCCTTCTCAGTGTGTGACATCGGGGTAGACGGCGTCTGTGTGTATTACTGGTTGTGGTAACTTTGATCACTTGATTAAGGCGGCATCTTCTCCGTTGTAAAACTACTGTTTTTCCCTTTGTAATGAATAAATCTTTGGGGGAAAGTACTTTGAGACTATGTGACTATTCTGTTTCTGCTTAAACTTTTGTCCACTGATTTTGGCATGTGGTATTCTAATAGTGATTTTCTGTTTCTCTCATTCCTTCTTTATGTATTAATTGGAATTGTACCGTAAGGAAGAGTTGCCTTGTCTTCCCCATTTATATATTCAGTTATTTAAATCAGCATGAACTCATGGGCATTTATTTTATTTTGAGGTTGTAACGCAATACTATCATTATCTGTTTGCCCAAGTTGTTCTAACTTTGACCATTGGGAGGAGCTCTTTCAGGTTGGCGCCTATGCGCCTTCAACGTTGCTTTTTACTTTTCAGGAATTCCTTACTTTATGGCACCACAAGATGCTCCAGTCTCATCTGTATTGTCCCTGCCCAAATTCTAGAATCAACTTCTCTAAAGAGACCTAGTTCCTTTTACTGGAGAATGTTATTTAGAAACCAAAATCTGGGTGGTAGGTATGCTCATTGCTACTGGAGTGTCATTGCTAGACTGCTCCCTTGCAGTGGATAAAGCTAGAAAACATGCAGTATACTAACTATGCACATAACAGAAAGCACATATACGTCTATATTTATATCTATCCATGTGTACACAAAAAACACAAACCATGAGTCCCTCCAACTCCAATCCAGCATCAAAGGATTCATTCTAGCCTTCTCCCTTTCTTTATTTGCAACTTCTTTCTCCAACAAGAAGCCTGATTCTATAATAATTTGCTTATTCAATCCTAGTTACACAAAAAGTAGTTTCAGAGTTGCTAAAACATTCATCTATGAGAAGCAAATTTGCCAACTAGAGTACGACGTTTTACACAGTTTTTTGTTTTTAGCCTTCCAGTTTCTACTGTTTCCCAAAGCTATTTCTTCCCCACCCTCTTCAGTGTGGTTATGTGATTTATTGTAATAGATTCAGTTGTCACAGTCGGCATTCCATCTTTTGTCCACATCCTAGTTGATTCTTTTTTTGTAAATTTACGTACAGTAAATTTCACTCTTTGTGATCTACCGCTCTATGGATTTTGACGAATGCACAGATTTGGGGATCCACCACCACAGTTTTACATAGAATAATCACATCACCCCAAGAATTTCCTCATCCTGCCATTTACTGTCAACTCCTCCCCCTACTTACTTCAACCCTTGGCAGCTCGGATATGTTTTCCATCTCTGGTTTTACCTTCTCATGAGTATGATGTAAATGGAACCACACAATGTGTAGTATTGGGGCCTGACTTCTTTCATTTGCCAAAATGCTTTTAAGATCCATCCATGATACACAGATCCATAGTTCCTTTTTATTGCTGAGTGGTATTGCACTATCCTATATTTGTAGCTGTATCGTTTTGTTCATCCATTTGCCAGTTGAAGGACACAGATTGTTTCCGATTTTTGACAAATACGAAGTTGCCGTGAGTATTCACTTACTGGTTTTTGTGTGAACGTGTTTTCATTTCTCTTGGGTAAATCCCTAGAGTAGGATTGCTGGGTCATATGGTAGATATATGTTTAATTTTATAAGAAACTAAAGTTTTTCCAAACTGACTGTACTTCTTTGCATTCCCACCAGCAATGTATGAGAGTTCTGGCCACTCGGCATCCCCACCGGCACTTGGTAGTGCCAGTTTTTGTTTACATTTTTTAATTTTAGCTTAGATAAGTGCATAGTGGTATCTTACTATGGTTTTAATTTTCATTTCTCTAATGACTAATGATGTTGAGCATCTTTTCATATGTTTATTTTCCACCAGTATATCTTTTTTGGTGAACTGTGTATTCGAATCTTTCACTCTTTAGAAATTTTTTTCTTAGTGTTTAGTGTTGAGAGTTCTTTATATATTGTGGATACAAGTCCTTTGTCAGACATGTGATTTATAATTTTTTTTGGTCAATCTGTGGCTTGTCTTTTCATCCACAACTGTGTCTTTTTTAGGGCAAAAGTTTTTAATTTTAATAACAAGGGAAGTTTATTAATTATTTCTTTTACAGATCATGCTTTTGGACCTTCCTCAGAGCCAGCAAGAGAGAAAGCCTTCCCCTGGAGCTGGCATCCTGAATTCACCCAAGATTATGCAGATTTTCTTCTAGAAGTTTTATAACTTCATATAATTTTGTATAAGGTGTGAAATATAGGTTGATGTTTAGCTTTTTTTTTCCTTTTTGCGTATTGTGATCGTTAAGGTTGTGTGTCACCTTGGCTGGGCCATCATCCTTGGTAGTTTGGTAGTTATGATGAAGTTTGGCAGCCGTATGATAATGTGATCACCTCCACGATGGGATCTGCTGTGAGTAGCCAGTTAGTTGAATGGGAGTTTCCTTGGGGGTATGGGCTGCATCCAGTATAGGTGGACTTCCTGGCAAGGCTCATGGGTTTTTGCTCGCTCTGAATTCTGAAGCTGGCTCCTCTTTGTCTGCCTTCAGGTTCTTGGACCTTGAGCTAGCCGCTCACCTGCCACCTTGCCTGCTGATCTCGGGATTTGTCAGTCATTGCGACCTGTGAGCGAGAGCCCTGCTGTCTGATCTGCTGATTTTGGGTTTGCCAGCCCCTGTGGCTACATGGATCAGAAGTCTCCAGCCTGACTCACAGACTTGGCACGTTCCAGCCTCTACAATCGTGTGAGCCATTCCCTTGATATAAATTTCTCTATATAGATATTTATATATATGGGTCTATTTCTGAGCTCCCTATTCTGTTCCATTAATCTGTGTGTCTGTCTTTCACCACTATCATACTGTAGCTTTATAGAAAGTTTTGAAACTGGATAGTGTAGGTTTTCCAACTTTGTTCCTCTTTTTCAAAATTGTTTTGGTTATTCCAGTTCCTTTGTCTTTCCGTATAAATTTTACAATGAGTGTATCTATAGAAAAGCCTGCTGGGATTTTGACTGGGATTGAGTTTCATCAGTGTTTTATAGTTTTTGTCACATAGATCCTGCATGTGTTTTGTTAGGTTTATGCTTAACTATTTCATTTTGGGGGGTGCTATTGTAAATGATATTGTTTTTAAATTTCAAGTTCCAGTTGTTCAATGCTAGTATATAGAAGGAAACTCTGGTGGCATAGTGGTAAAGAGGTATGGCTGCTAACCAAAAGGTTGGCAGTTCGAATCCACCAGGTGCTCCTTGGAAGCTCTATGGGGCAGTTCTACTCTGTCCTGTAAGGTCTCTATAGGACAGTAGGAATCGACTGGACAGCAACAGCTTACGTTTTTAGGAATACAGTTGATCTTTATGTATTGACCTTGTATCCTGTGACGTTGCTGAACTCACTTATTATCTCTAGGAGTTTTTTTCGTAGATTTTTTGGGGTATTCTATGTAGGCAATCATGTTGTCTGGAATAGAAAAGGTTTTATTTATTTATTTCCAGTCTGGTGGCTTTTATTTCTTTTTCTTCTCATATTACGCTGGACTTCCAGTACAGTGTTGAATAGGAGTGGTGAGAAAGGGCATTCTTGCCTTTTTCCCCATCTTAAAGTGAAAGTATTCAGTTTTCACCATTAAGTATAATGTTACCTATAGAATTTCTGTAGTTTTTTTTATCAGGTTAGAGAAGTTTCCTACTATTCCTAGTTTGCTGTGGGTTTTTTTTTGATCATGAATGGATTTTGTCAAATACTTTTTCTGCATCTATTGAGAAGATCCCATGTTTTTTTTCTTTAATCTGCTGATTAAATATTAATCATATATGATTAATATGATGAATTACACTGATGGATTTTCAAATGTTGAACCAGCCTTGAATTCTAGAATAAACCCCACTTAGTCATGGTGTAGGTTTCTGGGGGGTACAAACAGTTTGCACTTACTACTAACTGAAAGGTTGGCAGTTCAAACTCACAGAGAAAAGACTTGGCAATCTGTTTCTGTAAAGATTACAACCAAGAAAATTCTATTGAGCAGTTCTACTTTGTAACGCATGGGGTTTCCACGAGTCAGAATCGACAATGGGTTTTTATATATTTCTGGATTTGCTTTGCTGATGTCGTTAGGTGCTGTCAAGTCGGTCCAACTCATAGTGACCCTGTGTACCACAGAACGAAACACTGCCCTGTCCTGTGCCATGCTCACAATCGTTGCTATGCTTGAGCCCATTGTTGCAGCCACTATCAGTACATCTTGTTGAGGGTCTTCCTCTTTTCTGCTGACCCTGTACTTTACCAAGCATGATCTCTCCTGACAACATGTCCAAAGTATGTGAGACACAGCCTCACCATCCTTCGTTCTAAGGAGAGTTCTGGTTGTACTTCTTCCAAGACAGATTTGTTCATTCTTTTGGCAGTCCATGGTATATTCAATATCCTTCACCAACATCACAATTCAAAGGCGTCAGTTCTTCAATCTTCCTTATTCATTGTCCAGCTTTTGCATGCATATGATGTGATTGAAAATACCATGGCTTGGGTCAAGCACACCTTAGTCTTCAAGGTGGTATCTTTGCTTTTCAATACTTTAAAGAGGCCTTTTGCAGCAGATTTGCCCAATGCAATGTGTCTGTTGATTTCTTGACTGCTGCTTCCATGGCTGTTGATTGTGGATCCAAGTAAAATGAAATCCTTGACAACTTCAGTTTTTTCTCCGTTTATCATGTTGTGGCTTATTGGTCCAGTTGTGAGGATTTTTTTTTTCTGTTGAGATGTAATTCATACTACAGGCTGTGGTCTTTGATCTTCATCAGTAAGTGCTTCAAATCCTCTTCCTCTTCACTTTCAGCAAGCAAGGTTGTGTCATCTGCATAACGCAGGTTGTTAATGAGTCTTCCTTCAGTCCTGATGCCGAGTTCTTCTTCATATAGTCCAGTTTCTCAGATTATTTGCTCAGCATGCAGATTAAATAGGTATGTTGAAAGGATACAACCCAGATGCACACCCTTCCTGACTTTAAACCATGCAGTATCCCTTCGTTCTCCCCAAACAACTGATGTATGTACGGGTTCCGCATGAGCACAATTAAGTTTTCTGGAATTCCCATTCTTTACAACGTTATCCATAATTTGTTATGATCCACACAGTCAAATGCCTTTGCATAGTCAATAAAGCACAGGTAAACATCCTTCTGGTATTCTCTGCTTTCAGCCAAAATCCATTTGACATCAGCAATGATATCCCTGGTTCCACATCCTCTTCTAAATCCATCCTGAATTCCTGGCGGTTCCCTGTCAATACACTGCTGCAGCCACTTTTGAATGATCTTCAGCAAATTTTTGCCTGCATGTGATATTAATGATATTGTTCAGTAATCTCCGCATTCAGTTGGATCGCCTTTCTTGGGAATAGGCATAAATGTGGATCTCTTCCAGTCAGCTGGCCAGGCAGCTGTCTTACAAATTTCTTGGCATAGATGAGTGAGCACTTCCAGCGCTGCATCCGTTTGTTGAAACACCTCAATTGATATTCCATCAATTCCTGGAGCCTTGTTTTTTGCCAGTGCCTTCGGTGCAGCTTGGACTTCTTCCTTCAGTACCATTGGTTCCTAATCATATGCTATCTCTTTAAATGATTGGACGTTGACCAGTTCTTTTTGGTATAATGACTTTGTGTATCCCTTCCATCTTCTTTTGGTGCTTCCTGTGTCGTTTAATATTTTCCCCATAGAATGCTTCACTATTGCAACTCAAGGCTTGAATTTTTTCTTCAGTTCTTTCAGCTTGAGAAATGCTGAGTGTGTTCTTCCCTTTTGGTTTTCTCTCTCTAGCTCTTTGCACATGTCATAATACTTTGTCTTTTCGAGCCGCCCTTTGAAATCTTCTGGGCAGTTCTTTTACTTCATCATTTCTTCCTTTTGCTTTAGCTGCTTGACATTCGAGAGCAAGTTTCAGAGTCTCTTCTGACATCCATTTAGGTCTTTTCTTTCTTTCCTGTGTTTCTAATGACTCTTGATTTCTTCACATGTGATTTCCTTGATGTCATTCCACAACTTGTCTGGTCTTCGATCATTAGTGTTCAAGGTGTCAGATCTATCCTTGAGATGCTCTCTAAATTCAAGGTTGTACTTTGGCTCTTGTGGACTTGTTCTAATTTTCTTCAGTTTCAATTTGAACGTGCAGGTAAGTAATTGATGGTCTGATCCACAGCGAGCCCCTGGCCTTGTTCTCACTGATAATATTGAGCTTTTCCATCGTCTCTTTCCACAGATGTAGTCGATTTGATTCCTGTGTGTTCCATCTGGTGAGGTCCATGTATATAGCTGCCATTTATGTTGGTGAAAAAAGGTATTTGCAATGAAGAAGTTGTTGGTCTTGCAATCTCCGTCATTGTTTCTATCATGAAGGCCATATTTTCCAACTACGATCCTTCTTCTTTGTTTCCAACTTTCGCATTCTAATCACCATTAATTATCAATGCATCCTGATTGCATGTTCAATCAATTTCAGACTGCAGAAGCTGGTAGAAATCTTCAGTTTCTTCATCTTTGTCCTTAGTGGTTGGTGTGTAAATTTCAATGATAGTTTCATTAACTGGTCTTCCTTGTAGGCATATGGATATTATACTATCACTGACCATGTTGTACTTCCGAATAGATCTTCAAATGTTCTTTTTGACAATGAATGCAAGGCCATTCCTCTTCAAGTTGTCATTCCCAGAGTAGTGGACCATATGATTATCCAATTCGAAATGGCCAATACCAGTCCATTGCAGCTAACTAATGCCTGGAATATCAATGTTTATGCGTTCCATTTCATTTTTGACGATTTCCAATTTTTCTAGATTCATGCTTCGTACATTCCAGCTTCCAATTATTAATGGATGTTTGCTGCTGTTTCTTCTCATTTTGAGTCGTGCTGCATCAGCAAATGAAGGTCCTAAAAGCTTGAGTCCATCCATGTTATCAAGGTTGACTCTATTTTGAGGAGGCAGCTCTGCTCCAGTCGTCTTTTGAGTGCCTTCCCATCTGTGGGGCTTATCTTCCAACACCGTATCAGACAATGTTCCACTGCTATTCATAAGGTTTTCACTGGCTAATACTTTTCAGAAGTAGACTGCCAGGTCCTTCTTCCTCGCCTGTCTTGTCTGGCATCTCAGCTGAAACCTGTCTGCCCTAAGTGACCCTGCTGGTATCTGAATACCAGTGGCATAGCTTCCAGCATCACAGTAACATGCAAGCCCCCACATTACGACAAACTGACAGACCCATTGGGAATTCGTTGATACTGTATATATTTTTAAAGCTTACTTACATTGTTTTTATTTTAATTTTATGTGGTAAAAATATATACAACAAAAAGCTTGCCATTTTAACCATTTATAAGTGTACAATTCAGTGATATTAAGTGCTGTGACCATGTTGTGCTACCATCACCGTTACCCATTTCTAAAAGGGTTACATCACCCAAAACAGAAACTCAGTACCTCTTCAGGAGTAACTCCCAGGTGATCCACGGAGAATTGTCTCCTGATATTGATGTCTAACTTAACTTCACTGCAATTGGAAGAATGGTCTGTATGCTCTTGATTTTTTGGTTTGTTAAGATTTGCTTCATGGCCTGTCTGGCGTTATTGTAGTTGTCTTATGTGTTCTTGAAAACAGTGTTTTCTCTAACTTTTAGGTACAGAGTTTGGTATGTGTCAATTAGGTCATGCTTGTTACTTTTTTGTACAGATCTCCTGTATCTGTAATAACTTTTTGTCTGCTTGATTGGTTCGTTACTGAGAGAGTTGTTCATTACCCATTATGTTGATGGGTTCGTCCATTTTCCTTTGTAATTCTGTTAATTTTTGTTTCATATATTTTGAGTCTGTATTATTGGGCACATCTCCTAACGTGAGAGCTAGAACACAGAGTAATTTACATCTAGGTATTTGTAAGCTCCTCTTCTGTCCCAGCTCCCTGCTTCCCCCAACCTGAGGTAACTGCTCTTTTTCTTGAGTTTTTTTCACTCCATATTTTCCCCATTTATTGGTTTGTGAGCTATATATTCAGTTTTTATTCTTTAAGCAGTTTCCTTTAAAATGTTAATATACATAAGAAAATCTCACACTTACCCCTAATAATACAAGGAACCTAGAATTCTTTAATTTTAATCACCTCTCATGTATTTTTAGTCTAGTGTTTTAGTTTTATCCTGATACCCTCATGTGATCTGGTGGTGTCTGAACTGGTCTAAATTCCCCAGGGGGAATGAGAATCAGGACCACCACAAAGCTGGTTCCTGTTAGATGGAAGTCATACATACCTCCACTCTCCCTCCAACTTTTTCACCATTTCTAACACCAACTGTTCCCTCCACGGCACTCTCTACTCTGCTAGGTTTGATAAATTCATTACAGTGGCCACACAGAACTCACAGACCATACCCACAGCTGTTGGTTTATTAGGGAAGTAGCAGGCTACATACAACACAGGATCAGGATCAACTTGGAAGTAACAGGATACAATTCAGAAGACAGGATCAACTTCGTCAGTCAGGACAGCTGCCAACCAAGGCTGCTCTCAGCTTCTCAGCCATGCTGGCAGGGAGGCCTTCCACTTGGCCTCTACCCACCTCAGGCAAGTGTTATAGCTCTTTAGCTCCATCAGCAAGCCTCCTGTCAAGGTGCTCAGCTCTCTCTCTCTCTCTTTAGGCTGACAAGTCCACTGTGCCGTCTCTCATTAGTCTCCTGGTTCCTGCCTCTCATTCTGCTGCTGCTGTTTATCTGCCACTGGGCTCTGCTGTGCTTGCCCCCTTTCTCCCCATCCTGAGCTGCCTTCGGTGTCACAGCTCTCCCTCTTCTGGGCCTGGAAGGTTCTCAGTGAAGGGACCCTGGGTCCGAAGCACGTGCTCCACTCCAGACTCTTCTTGATGGTCCTGAGGTCCCCCTCAACCTCTGTGGAATTGGCCCTTATATTCAATTTCAAGGTATAGCTCTCCCAGCTAGGCAACAAACTGACCGATCCCCACAAGGTCACTTAATCCTTATTAGATGATTTTACACACCCTATTTGCATAGTAAACTGACTAATCCCTGCAAGGTGTATAAAATAGACCTATCACAGGGCAGGCTGCAGCCCAACCAGTTATTTTTGGCAGAATTATAAACCTGAGGCCAGAGAGGCTGTATGTAAGGAGAAACTCATTGCACTGCACCTCATGTAAACATTAGTTATATATTATTATTGTTTTATACAGACAATGTTAATTTAGATGTACCTGCCTTTTTTTTTTTTTTTAGCTTACTATTCCTTTTTGCATGTCATTCCTTCATTCTGTAATAATTTTCCTTCTTGACATAATTCCTTTTGTGGGAGTCTGTTGATGGTAAATACTCTCAGTTTTATCTAAAAATCTGTTTTGTCCTCATCCTTAAATAAGTGTTGGGTATACAATTCTAAGTTGATAGTTGTTTTTTTCTCAGTATTTTGAAGATAATGCTTTCTGGCTTTATTGTTGCTAATAAGAGAGCTGCTGTTGGTCCAATTTCCAATTATTATTCTGTTGTTGGTACTTTGTCTTTTCTCTTTGGCTGCTCTTAAAATCATGTCTTGGTCTTCCTCAATTTAACTACAACACGTATATATGTAGACTGACTTTTTTTTTTTTCCTTTTGCGTGGCATCATTATGACTTTTAACTCTACAGAGCCCTACTCTTTGTCAATTCTGGAAGTTTTCAGCCATTATTTTGAGATGTTCAACATACATTGTATTCTAAGCATTCAACAGCAAATAAATAAATAATGAGAGATTTGGGGGAAAGTTAGGTTGCATCTACATTGTCTTCTTTCTACACAGGAACAGGAAGCAGAGGAGGGAAGGTCAACTGGAGCATTCCTGAATCTCTGCTGTGCAGGCCTCTCCTGAGGCAAACCAGATACTGTGGGAGCCACGCCAAGAAGCAGAAGCAGGAATGATGGGAATGAGACTCCTCATGTCCCCAGGAAGAAATTAACACTAAAAAGAGACATAACTACAAAAATGTTTTACCATAGATCCAAGGATAATAGATTACATTCCTCTGGAGAGATTTAGCTGGAAAGATCAGGCTGGGTGTCTGTCGCTTGTGCACGCATAACGCCCTGTTCTTCCCAGATCATACCACAGGACGTGCAATCGTCATGACCTTTTCTTAAGTCTTTGCTAAAATGTGAGCTAGACTGTGAGCACCGTAAGGACTGGAACTGTGCCAGATTTATTCAAAATTGTATCCTTAGCACCCAAGCCTAATGGCTGGTGTGTACTACATGTTCAGGAAAAAGGTATTGTATCCGTGAATAAATAATTTCAAGATTGTTGTTGTTAGGAACAGTCAAGTTGGTTCCAACTCATAGCGACCTATGTACCACAGAATGAGACACTGCCTGGTCCTATGCCATCCTCACAGTCGTTGTTATGCCTAAGCCCAATGTTGCAGCCACTGTGTCAATCCATCTTGTTGAGGGTCTTCCTCTTTTTCACTGACCCTGTACTTTACCAAGCATGATGATACCTTCCGATAATATATCCAAAGTATGTGAGATGTAGTCTCGCCATCCTTGCTTCTAAGGAGCATTCTGGCTGTACTTCTTGTAAGATAGATCTGTTCATTCTTTTGCCAGTTCATGGTATATTTAATATTCTTCTCCAGCACCATAATTCAAAGGTGTCAATTCTTCTTCTATCTTCCTTATTCATTGTCCAGCTTTTGCATGGATATGAGGAGATTGAAAATACCATGGCTTGGGTCAGGCGCACCTTAGTCTTCAGGGTGACATCTTTGCTTTTTAACACTTTAAAGAGGTCTTTTGAAGCAAATTTGCCCGTTGCAGTGCTTTGTTTGATTTCTTGACTGCTGCTTCCATGGATGTTGATTGTGGATCCAAGTAAAATGAAATCTTGGACAACTTCAATCTTTTCTCTGTTTATCACAATGTTGCTTATTGGTCCAGTTGTGAGAATTTTTGTTTTCTTTGTGTTGAGGTTTAATCCATACTGAAGACCTGTAGTCTTTGATTTCAAGATAGATGTATTCAATGTCAAATAGATACTGTTATGGATTGAACTGTGTCCCCCCAAAAAAATATATATCAATTTGGCTAGGCCACGATTCCCAGTATTGTGTGATTGACCACCATTTTGTCATTTGATGTAATTTTCCTATGCGTTGTAAATCCTATCTCTGTGATGTTAATGAGATGGGATTAGTGGCAGTTATGTTAATGAGGCAAGCCTCAATCAACAAGATTAGATTGTGTCTTAAGCCAATCTCTTTTGAGATATAAAAGAGAGAAGCTAGCAGAGAGACATGGGGACCTCATCCACCAAGAAAGCAGCACCAGGAGCAGAGCGCATCCTTTGGACCCAGGGTTCCTGTGCAGAGAAGCTACTAGTCCAGGGGAAGATTGATGCCAAGGGCCTTCACCCAGAGCCAACAGAAAGAGAAAGCCTTCCTCTGGAGCTGGCACCCTAAATTCAAACTTCTAGCCTCCAAGACTGTGAGAGAATAAATTTCTCTTTGTTAAAGCCATCCACTTGTTAGATGTTAGAGCAGCTGTTAGATGTTACAGCAGCTGCTGTTAGAGCAGCACTAGATAACTAAGACAGAATTTGGTACAAGAGGTGGGGTGCTGCTCTAACAAATACCTAAAATGTGGCAGTGGTTTTGAAACTCTGAATGGATAGAGGCTGGAAGAATTTTTTTTGTTTTTGTTTTTAAATTGTGCTTTAGGTGAAAGTTTACAGCTCAAGTTAATTTCTTATACAAAAATTTATACATATATTGTTATATGACATTAGTTGCAATCCCTGTAATGTGATAGCACACTCCCCCTTTCCACCCTGGGTTTCTTATGCCCATTTAACCAATCCCTGTCCCTTTCTGCCTTCTCATCCTGCCTTCAGACAGGAGTCACTTATTTGATCTCATGTATCTGACTGAACTAAGAAGCACACTCTTCACAACTATTATTTTATGTTTTATAGTTCAGTCTAATCTTTGTCTGATAAGTGGGCTTCAGGAGTGGTTTTAGTTCTGGGTTAACAGAGTGTCTGGGGGCCATGGCTTCGGGAGTTCCTTCAGTCTCAGTCAGACCATTAAGCCTGGTCTTTTTACATGAATTTGAGTTCTGCTCCACACTTTTCTCCCACTCAGTCCGGGACTCTTTGTTGTGTTCCCTGTCAGGGCAGTCATTGACGGTAGCCAGGCACCATCTAGTTCTTCTGGTCTCAGGCTGATGGAGTCTGTGGTTTACATGGACCTTTTGTCTCTTGGGCTCATATTTTTCTTGTGTCTTTCGTGTTTTCATTCTCTTTTAAAAGCTTCAAGTGCGTTGGGACCAATTGATGTATCTATCTCAGATGGCTGCCGGCAAGCTTTTAAGACCCCAGATGCCACTCAGAGGCTGGAAGAGTTTTAAAGTGCCTAATAGTAAAGGCCTAGGTTGCCTTGAAGAGACTATTGGTGGAATTATGAACATCTGAGACAATTCCGGTGAGGACTCAGAAGGAAATGAAGAGAACTGTTACACTGGTGACAGCGCAGATGGTGAGAAGCAGCAGCAGAGAAATGGCAGCAGAAGAACCAGGAGACCAGTGTGTCACAGCACTGGAGCTGACTCACGGAGCAAGAAAGTTGAGTGCCTTAGTGCAGGAGGCTTTCTGGTAGAGTGGGGTACCTCCAGGCACTTATCAGTGGAGCTGGGCTTGCTGACTCATGGAGCAAGGGAGCTGACTGCCTTCCGGCTATAATACGTGAAGCCACAGAGCTTTGGAACACTTGCCCCCACAGGGCAGATGCGGGCGGTGAGGCCTGAGGGCCTGAGAGGCCAAGGAACCAGGAAACAGAAGCTGAGGACACAAGGAACACAGGAGACCGAGCTGCCTCAGTCTCAAAGGTAGGGATACAATCTGTGGGATCTCAAAGGGTGGAGCCGCCACTCAGATGGACTAGGGAAATGGGGCCACCCAAATTTGAGGGAGCAGAGTTGCCATTCTAGTGGACCTGAAAGGCAGAGCTGAAGCCCAGGGCTGAGGAGCCTTCAGATGGAATCTGGAGAGTGTGGCCAATACCTAGAGTCTGGAGGGCAGGACCATTGTGTAAATGGTCTCAGAGAACAGATGATTATTTTCAGACCTTGAGGGCTGATGTACGTGTTCTGGTGACTTGCTTCGTGCCTGTTATCCCTTCTTTCCCTGCAATTTCTCCCATTTGTAATGGAAATGTCTAGCTCGCCTGTTCCACCATTGTGCTTTGGAAGCAGATAACTTGTATTCTAGATTTCACAGATGAAGAGGAATTTTTGGATTTTGGACTTGGAGTTGAATTAAGACCTTTGCTATGATATGATGGGGGTGAATGTATTTTACATGTGGCAAGGACATGAATTTTGGGGGACCAAAGGGTGGAATGTCATGACAGGCACCAAATACTACACTCAATGCCATAGAAAAGTGATTTTCCAAGATTTTTGAATTTTTTTAACCAGTAAGTTAAAAAAAGTAAAACTGACATTGAGGTTATGTAGAATTTAAAAAATCATCTACCATAAGCATAATTTCCATGAACTAAAATATATTTCAACAACATAAAACTAGGAAGCACATAATGGGATATTTTCTTTTATTAAAAACTCCTTCTTGTTGTTGCTAGGTGCCGTCCAGTTGGTTCTGACTCATAGCATCCCTGTGTAAAGCAGAATGAGCACTGCCCGGTCCTGTACCATCCTCACAGTCCTTATACTTGAGCTCATTGTTGCAGCCACTGTGTCAATCCATCTCATTGAGGGTCTTCCTCTTTTCCGCTGACCCTCTACTTTGCCAGGCATGATGTCCTTCTCTAGGGACTGATCCCTCCTGACAACACGTTCAAAGTATGTGAGACACAGTCTCACCATCCTTGTTTCCAAGGAGCATTCTGGTTGCACTTCTTCCAAGACAGATTCATTTGTTCTTTTGGCCTCCGTGGTATATTCAATATTTTTTGCCACCACCACAATTCAAAGGCATCAGTTCTTCTTTGGTCTTCCATGTTCATTGTGCAGTTTTCACATGCATATGATATGACTGAAAACACCATGGCTTGGGTCAGGTGCACCTTAGTCTTCAAAGTAACATCTTTGCTTTTTAACACTCTACAGAGATCTCTCGCAGCCAAAACTCCCTACATTGTTCTTATTTACCTCATTTTCCTGAGGATCAGTAAAAGCATCATCATTGACTACTTTTGCAACCCACTGATTGGCACCGAAGGGAAAGTATATTGGACGGATATCCCCAGTTCAATAAAGTGTACGACACAGTAGGGAGATATAAATGACACACAATGGACAATCAAGTGTTATATAGTGGGATGCTGATTCCAGTCGCTGTGCCTTTGAGGAAGAATGGAAGGGTAGATGTGCCTAAAGCCGCTGGGGCACAGCCCTTGATCTGGTGTGAAATTCCATGTGTGTTCAGATACATTCATTACCTGACTGAATTCTCACAATTGCTTTGTGAAATAGATTTTATTATCCCTGTTTTACAGGTGAGGAGCCCTGGTGGCACAGTGGTTAAGCACTCAGCTGCTGTGCTAACTAAAAGGTTGGAACCCACCAGCTACTCTGGAGAAGGAGGTGACAGTCTGCTCCTGTAATGGTTACAGCCTTAGAAACCCTGTGGGGTAGTTCTACTCTGTCCCACAGGGTCACTAGGAGTCAGAATCCACTCGAGGGCAATGAGTTGTTGTTTATTTGTTTGTTGTACTTTACAGGTGCAGAGAGAGGCTCAGAAAAATTCAGCGACTAACCCAAGGTGACACACAGCCCTAATAAGTGGCCGAGCACCAGGAGATCTGGAACCCCAGTCTTCCCAAACCCATGCTCAATCCACCACGTCCCTCGGCCTGCCTGGAAAATCGTTGTCGTTAGGTGCCATGGAGTCAGTTCTGACTCACAGAGACCCTATGCACAACAGAAGGGGACACTGCCCAGTCCTGCACCACCCTCACGTACATTGTTAGGCTTCAGCCCATTGTTGCAGCCATTGTGTCAGTCCATCTCCTGAGGGTCTTCCTCTTTTTCACTGACCCTATTTTACGAAGCATGATGTCCTTCTCCAGGGACTGATCCCTCCTGATAACATGTCCAAATTATGCGAGACACAGTCTCACCATCCTTGCTTCCAAGGAGCATTCTGGTTGTACTTCTTCCAAGCCAGATTTATTTGTTCTTTTGGCAGTTCACGGTATATTCAATGTTCTTCTCCAACACCACACTTCAAAGGCGTCAATTCTTCTTTGGTCTTCCTCACTCATTGTCCAGCTTTCACATGCATATGAGGTGACTGGAAACACTGTGGTGTGGGTCAGGTGCACCTTAGCCTTCAAAGTGACATCTTTGCTTTTCAACGCTTTAAAGAGGTCTTTTGCAGCAGATTTGCCCAATGCAATGCATCTTTTGATTTCTTGACTGCTGCTGCTTGACTGCCTGGAAGATTAAGAAACAGGAAACATCAGCACCGAAGGCTGTCCCGCCGGGACAGTGGATAAGTTTGAGGAAATGTCTGTAGACCAAGCTTTCCCACCATCCTCTTCTGTCTGAAGTCTTGGACAAAGGTGCTCCTATACAGCTAGAAGAGTTGGGCTACAGGAAGTTTGAGAGAGAGACTGGGCCCCGCGCGCAGCGAGGGTCCGGCACAGAGTCCCGCGCGCAGCGAGGGTCCCGCGGGGCGTGGCCTGTGGGGCGTAGTCTGCGGCGGTGACGCGCTCGGGGGGCGTGGTCTTTGAGGAACCGGCCGGCTTCACCCGGCGGGTGCGCAGCGACGCGGGACCATGGCGAGCGGCGGACCCTCGACCGGCGGTGGCATGGCCCGGCGGCCGTTGCACTCGGCGCAAGCCGTCGACGTGGCCTCGGCCTCCAGTTACCGGGCCTTCGAGATGCTCCACTTGCATTTGGACCTGCGGGTGCAGTTCGGGCCGCCGGGGCCGGGCCCAGGCAGCCGGGAGCTTAGCGGCTCGGCGACCCTGGAGCTGCGCTGCCTGGTGCCCGATGGCGCCAGCGAGCTGCTGCTCGACTCGCACCCGTGCCTTGAGGTGACGGCGGCGATGCTGCGGCGGGAGGGGCCCGGCTCCGAGGGGCCCGGCTCCGAGGGGCCCGGCTCCGAGGGGCCCTTCGAGGAGCCCCTGGCCTTCCGCACGCGGCCCTTCTCGCACTACGGCCAGGTCCTGTGCGTGGCCTTCCCGCAGCCCTGCCGCGCTGGCGAGCGCTTCCAGGTGCTGCTCACCTACCGTGTCGGGGAGGGACCTGGGGTGAGTAGTCCCGGTGCCCAGTCCCCGCAGGCCTCCCCGCCGCGTCCTCCCCGCCTTTCCGGTGTCCCGACCGGCGCCTACCCCACCCCCTCGGGGAGAAGGGAAGGAAGAGATCGTGCAGCCCCGCTGGGCGGGGGTTCCCGGCCTCCCCGTGCGCGCCGCTCGGCCGCCCGCGCTCTGCTCCCCTCTTCCTCACGGCCTCCCTGCCTTCCCCTCTTCAGGCTCTTCCTCGTGCTAGACCGTTTGTCCTTTCCGTGTCTCTTGCCTGTCCTCCCTGGCAGTTGTCGTGGCTTGTGCAGATCGTCCTACATTCTCCTTCTTCACGTACCTCTGTTTGTAGTTTGCATTTCTGCAGGAGCAGAGAACCTTACCCCTTCTGGATAACCAGCAATTCGCAAATTGAACTAATGCTTTCACGCGGCTTTTCGGGCCAAGGTCGCCGCTGAATCCATAAACCCCTTAATTTCTGCTTTATGGTGGCCCTGGACGGTGTGGGTTAGTTAGCCAGACGCTGACTCAGGCCTTTGTTCTGTGTGCCCTTCTAGCTCCACAGGCTAAAACAATTCTGAAACCCAGATAATTTTGTTTCCTTCTGCGAAGTCCCAGATTTAATGAACTAAGAGATTTAAGAGTACAAGTGAGAACGGGATTTAGGGTGTACCAGAGCCCTGCAAAGGAGCCTTGGTGGCACAGTGGTTAAAGCGCTTGGCTGCTAACATAAAGTTGGTGGTTGGAACCCACCAGCTGCTCTGTAGGAGAAAGATGTGGCAGGTTGCTTAGGAAAGATTTACAGCCTTGGAAACCCTGTGGGGCAGTTCTGCCCTGTCTTTTGGGGTCATTATGAGTAGGAATCAATGGTAATGGGTTTGGTTTTTTTCTGTTTAGGCTGTGTAAGAAGGAGTCCTGGTGGTTCGGTGGTTAAGCTGGAACCTACCAGCTGCTCCCTCCAGGGAGAAAGATACAGAGATTTGCAGAGAAAGATCCCTAAAGATTACAGCCTTGGAAGTCCTCTAGGGCAGTTCTGTTCTGTCCTGTGGGGTCACTGTGAGTCAGAATCAACTGGACGCAACCAGTTTGGTTTTTCGTTTTTTTAGGCTTTATAATTACTTAGCCTTCTCACTGTCGGCTGACTCTCAAATTTTAAATGGGGCGGGGGGGCAAATATTGGAGATAAGAGGTTGGAAGGTTACGTGGCCCGCATCTGTAAGAGTCAGTCAGAAAATCGCTCCTGGAGAGACCTTAGGCAGTGCTTGCTGGCCATTTCTCAGATAGGGCGGGTTACAGATTGCACAATGCACTACTTGCTTGCGCTTGAAATTTGCTTATCTGGTTAGCAGTTCCCCTTTGAGCTTAGAACTGGCTCAAAGGGCGTTTCTGTTTCTTTCGCCATGGGGGAGTAAGTGAACCTTGGGATTCATTCTTTTTCTTCTTTTCTTTTTCTAATTTTGTTTATTTTGTTGTTGCTGAGAATATACACAGCAAAACGTGCACAGACTCCACAGTTTCTACATTTACCCTTCAGTGACATTGGTCATAGTCTTCAAGTTGTGTAACCACTCTGACCCTCTTTTATTGAGTTGTTCTTTCCCCATTAACATAAATTCACTGCCCTCTAAGGTTCCTATCTAATTTTTTGAGTTGCCGTTGTCAGTTTGACAACTCTGGGAGTATAGAATAGTTCTTAAAAGAGCACAATGCTCAAGGCAGACATTTTTTACTAGTGAAGCTAAACTGTTGTTTGGTTTTAAGAAGACTTCAGGGGATATTTTTGGTTTAAGGTTTAAAGATTATCTCAGGGCAGTAGTTTCAGGGGTTTATCTAACCTTCATGGCTCCAGGAAGTCTGGAGTTCATAAGAATTTGAAATTCTGCTCTGCGTTTTCCCAGTTCTGATCAGGATTCTTCTATGAAATCTTTGCTCAAAACATTCAGTAATAGTAGGTGAGCACCATCTAGTTCTTCTGGTCTCATGGCAAAGAATCTCCTTTGTTTAGTTTTATTGTGCTTTAGGTGGAAGTTTATAGTGCAAGTTAGTTTCTCATTCAAAAATTTATGCACAAATTGTTTCGTAACGTTGGTTGCAATCCGTGCAGTGTTCTTTTTTTTAATGAAAAAAAAAATGTTTAAAATTTAAAAAAAGGAAAGAAAGTCCAAAGCACCTGATGCAAGGTGACTCTAAGGCAGAGGAAAAGCCCAGTGCCCTGTAGGGATAATGTAAGTCTGTAAATGTTTGGTCGCTCTGTTATATTCTGGTTCCTGGTTTTTGGCAGAAACTAGACATTCAACAGGGGGACTGGAAAAATTAAGCCCTTGCTGAATTTGCCAGCTGAATGTGGCACCTCAAATGAAACATCAAAATCAAATAGCTTGGAGACATAATGGCCTACCCTTTGCAAAGAACTGTCCTTTGCTCTGTGAAGGTCTGCATTAATGGCGCTTGTATTTCTTCCCTTCCCTCTTCTCATTGCCGCCATCTCAGTGAAGGTTCTCACTTTAGTCACTGTAGCAGCCTCTTCCTGACTTCAGACTCTCAGTAGTGCAGGTGCAGCCAGGCTCCTTCCGTCATTTCATTTTCTTTACGGCATTCTTCTAAAAACTCAAAAATGATGAGTAAGAAATTATGGCAGAGGGGGTAATAGCCAATATTTATTAAAAAGATGTGCTGGGCACTAGCCTAAGTGCTTGACGTAAGCTGTCTTTATGTAAGTGCCTAACACGGTGCCTGGTACACAATGAGGATTCTATAAGTGTCAGCTCTTATTGTCAGCACGTTAAAAATGTATTTTAATTAATAGACTTTATCCCTCAGTGGTGCAAACAAGTTATGCACTTGGCTGCTAACCAAAAGATTGGTGGTTCAAGTCCACTCAGAGGCACCTCGGAAGAAAGGCCTGGTGATCTACTTCTGAAAAATCAGCCACTGAAAACTGTATGGAGCACAGTTCTCCTTCAACACACGTGGGGTCACCATGAGTTAGGATCGACTCGACAACAACTAGTTATTGGTTTTTTTTTTTAAAAAACAGCTTTAGATTAACGGAAAAATTGAGCAGAGTTCCACATCTTCCTTCACACACACACACATTTTACATATTAGTATTTTACATTAGTGTGATATGTATATTACAATTACTGAGCCCATATCAGTATTATTAACTAAAGGCCATAGTTTATTCCTATTTCCTTAGTTTTTACTTGATGTCCGTTTTTATTCCAGGATCTGATCAGAATACCACCTTATATTTTTAACTGTCTTGTCTCCTTAGACTCCTTTTGGCTATGACAGTTTTTCAGACTTCCCTTATATTTGATGACCATGACAGTTTAGAGAAGTGCTGGTCAGGTATTTTGTAGGATGCCTCTCAATTGAAATTGGTCTGATGGTTTTCTCATGGTTAAACTAGGTTTATGGGTTTTTGAATAGAAGATGACAGAGGTAAAGTGCCATTTTCATCCCATCTTTTGAGGGTATGTGCTATCAACATGATTTAGGACTGTTGATGTTGACCTTGATCACCTAGCTGAAGTAGCGTTTGTCAGGTTTCTCCCTGTGGAGTTACCCTTTCATTCCCTTATCCTGGCTGTATTCTTTGGAAAGAGGCTCATTAAAATTTTCCCACACCCACACATACACACACACACACACACAAAACTCAAGCAAAGAATAAACCAACATGCCAATGTGACTTCCTTAGGCTTCTTAAAATCAGCCTCAAAAACTTCTGTATTCAAGGCCCTTTGTTATACCTGCCCGTTCATCCTCCCACCACTCTGTGTCCGAAACCTACCTCCGGGTCCCAGAGCCTGCTTCCATCCACACTGTTACTCAGATTGCTGCTCACTCCCTGAGAAGGTCTTCCCTTTACTTTCCAACATCTAAATCCTGCTCGTCTTTGAAGGCCTGACCAGAAAGCTTTCCTTCCCCTACGAAACCTTCCTGGAAAAATCCAGTCTTTCTCTTAAATTCTAAATGATGTACCTTCTTCCGCACCGGTGAAGCCTGTGTCATAAGTGAACACCTTTTCGTTGTGGGCAAAAACTGGGTTATAATCATTTCAGATTTGTCTTTGGTTTAGGGGCTAACAGAAAACAAATTAAGAATCATATAACCAGTGCCTATAATGTAAAATGCATCCTTCCCGAAAACGTAGATTTTAGGAACAGAGAGCACATTAATCATTGATTCCCAGTCAGTTAGGCTCTACTTTTCTCTGTCTTTTATCACAATTCCAAATACAGGTGATTCAGTGTTTGAGTTTTGATGAGAAACTATGCAGTGAGAGGGACACAGAGGAGGACAGAGTGACAGAGTCAGAGGCCAGGTCTGAGATGACCCATGCGAGACAGTAAGGAACAGGCCCTTTGTGGTGGCTCTACCTCGTGAAGTGTAGGTAATAACTTGGCGTGGATTCCAGGGTGAATTAAATACACAGGAGGAGAGAGCATTCTAATCACAGCCAGACTGGCTAGTGGAAAGATTTTAAGAATTACCTAAAATTCTCCCATGCGGCCAGCTCCTTTTCTCCGGCTGGGCTGAGCTTCTGGAGGGGGAGGTCGGTTCTGAAATGTTCTGTTCTCTTAGGTTTGCTGGCTGACTCCTGAGCAGACAGCAGGAAAGAAGAAGCCCTTTGTCTATACTCAAGGCCAAGCCGTGCTAAACCGAGCCTTCTTCCCTTGCTTCGACACTCCTGCAGTGAAATACAAATATTCAGCCCTTATTGAGGTAAGGGGGCTAAGGTTAGGTGCACCTGCCCTTGGGAGTCATAATTTTATATCTACCAGCTCACATTTCAGTTGGTAAATCATAACATCGGTCCAGTGGTACCTGTGAAAAATTCCTTACTCCAGATTCTCCCACCTACAGAAATTGTGTATAGCCTTCCTCCAAATCCCATCGGTTTAGCACAGATTTAGTTTCTTGAAATCTTTGTGCTCCCCACAGTGGACTCTGGATTATTATCATCCACACACAGGTTGCTGGTCATTGCAATTCGTCAAGCTAATCAAAAGGAGTCTCCGTCTGGGTAAAATCTCCTAAGCTTTCTCTGTTGTCAGGTCCCAGATGGCTTCACAGCTGTGATGAGTGCCAACACCTGGGAGAAGAGAGGTCCAAATAAGTTCTTCTTCCAGATGTGTCAGCCCATCCCCTCCTATCTGATAGCTTTGGCCATCGGAGATCTGGTTTCGGCCGAAGTTGGACCCAGGTAGGAGACAAAGATCCCACAAGCTAAACTGAATTGACTAAGAGGCAAGGAGGACTGTGATCAGTGGACCTGCTGGGGCGGCTCCTGGAGCCATCTTTGATCCTCTCTGGAGTCCGGAACCTTTCTACAGCAGAGGAGCACGGGATATGAGCCCAGCTGGGCGAAGTGCTTTTTCCCTCCATCCCTCCAGTTCTATCCCTACTGTCTGGGAGGAGATCATCAGACCTGCTAGTGGTAACTGCTGTCCTGGGCCAGCTTGCAGAGGGAGCTGAGGCAGCAGTTTTAGAAGCTCGATCTTTATTAATACCTTTAAGTTCTAAATTCTCTTATAGCAACTGTATTTAGTTTTTCATCTTTGCACCAAATCTGCCCATTTTCTGTAGCACTTAATTCCTGGGAACACATCATTTTGTTCTCATTAATTCCCTCTCGAGAGGGAAGTAGCATCTAGTTTCTGTTTGTGGCAGGTGCGTTAACCCAGACCTCTGCCGACCAAGTCACCTCCATGATGTTAGATGGATTTAATGGAGATTTAAAAAAAAAAAAAAAATGGATTTTTCAAGGTTTCTGGAGAAAAGAATTTTGACCAAAAACATAGGCTTCTCCTGGCTCTCAGATTACCTGCCACTATAGCTTGTTGACACAGTGGCAGAAACAGCTACAATTGTGAGGATGGTGCAGGACCGAGCAGTGTTTCATTCTGTTGTAGATGGGGTTGCTATGAGTCGGAACCAGCTGGACGGTGCCTAACAGCATAGCTTACCCCTCTGTGAGAGCATCAAAGGTCGGACAGTGGAGTAGTGACACTTCTCCCAGCTCTGTTGCAGTTCTTTACCTGTGGCCCTGCTCTCGGTTTCTGGAGGTGGTGGTGTCCTTAAAAGGATTAGTTATAAGCCTCAGACTTCATAACTGAGCTCAGTGGCACGGCCAGGTGGAAGAATAGGTAGGATTCCATTGGTATCTGCATCCAGCACACACGAAACAGTGCCAGTCTTAAAAGACAGTGTGCCCTCTTCTCTTGAAGGACTGTCTTCCTAATAGACAGGAAACAGATAAGCAAAGGAATGTCATCTTTGCAATAGACAGGAAAATAGGTAAGTAAAGAAATGACATTTTTGAGAATTTACTCTTAACCAAGGTTCTCTGGAATGAACAGTCATGTGCTGGATAATGTCTGTTAAGTGTGCAGTAGCATTATGTCCAAAAAAGCAATGTACATACCTTAATTAAAAAAATACTTTATTGCCAAAAAATGCTAACCATCATCTGAGCCTTCAACAAGTCATAACCTTTTTGCTGGTGAAGGGTCTTGCGTTAGTGTTGATGGCTGCTGACCGATCGGGGTGGTGGTTACTGAAGGTTGGGGTGGCTATGGCAGTTTCTTCAGATAAGACAGAAAATGAAATTTGCTGTATCATTGACTCTTCCTTTCACAAAAGATTTCTCTGTAGCATGCAATTCTGTTTGATAGCATTTTACCCACAGTAGAACTTCTCTTTCAAAATTGGAGTCAGTCCTTTCAAGCCCTACCCCTGCTTTATCAGCTAAGTTTATTTGATATTCCAAATCCTTTGTTGTCATTTCAGCAGTGTTCCCAGCACCTTCACCAGTAGATTCCATCTCAAGAATCCACTTTCTTTGTTCATCCATAAGAAGCAATTCCTCATCCATTCAAGTTTTATCATGAGATTACAGCAATTCAGTCATATCTTCAGGCTCCACTTCTAATTCTGGTTCTCTTGCTGTTTCCGCCACACCTGTAGTTACTTCCTCCACTGAAACCTTGAACTCCTGAAAGTCATCCATGAGGGTTGGAATCAGCTTCTTCCTGACTCCTGTTAATGTTGTTATTTTGGACTCCTCCCATGAATCGTGAATGTTCTTGATGGCATCTAGAATGGTGAATTCTTGCCAGAGGTTTCCAGTTTACTTTGCCCACATCCATCAGAGGAATCACTGTCTATGGCAGCTATAGCCTTACGAAATGTATTTCTTAAATAATAAGACTTGAAAGTCGAAAGTGCTTCTTGATCTGTGGGCTGCAGAATGGATGTTGTGTTAGCAGGCATGAAAATAATATTAATCTCCTTGTACATCTCCATCAGAGCTCTTGGGCGACCAAGTGCATTGTCAATGAGCAGTAATATCTTGAAAAGAACCTTTTTTTCTGAGTATTAGGTCTCAACAATGGGCTTAAAATACTCAGTAAACCGTTGTGTAAACAAATGTGCTGTCATGCAGGCTTTGTTGTTCCATTTATAGCGCACAGGCAGAGTAGATTTCTTAAGAGCCGCAGGATTTTTGGAATAGTAGGTGAACATTGGCTTCAACTTAAAGCCACCAGCTGCATTAGCTCCCAATAAGAAAGTCATCCTGTCCTTTGAAACTTTGAAACCAGGCGTTGACTTCTCCTCTCTAGCTGTGGAAGTCCTAGGTAACATCTTTTTCCGATATAGGGCCGTTTTCGTCTGCATTGAAAACCTGTCCTTACTGTAGCCCCCTTCATCATTTACCTTGGCTAGACCTTCTGGACAACCCCCTTTATCAGTTACCTCAGCTAGACCTTCTGGACAACCCCCTTCATCAGTTACCTCAGCTAGACCTTCTGGACAACCCCCTTCATCAGTTACCTCAGCTAGACCTTCTGGACAACCCCCTTCATCAGTTACCTCAGCTAGACCTTCTGGACAACCCCCTTCATCAGTTACCTCAGCTAGACCTTCTGGACAACCCCCTTCATCAGTTAACCTCAGCTAGACCTTCTGGACAACCCCCTTCATCAGTTACCTCAGCTAGACCTTCTGGACAACCCCCTTCATCAGTTACCTCAGCTAGACCTTCTGGACAACCCCCTTCATCAGTTACCTCAGCTAGACCTTCTGGACAACCCCCTTCATCAGTTACCTCAGCTAGACCTTCTGGACAACCCCCTTCATCAGTTACCTCAGCTAGACCTTCTGGACAACCCCCTTCATCAGTTACCTCAGCTAGACCTTCTGGACAACCCCCTTCATCAGTTACCTCAGCTAGACCTTCTGGACAACCTGTTGCAGTTTCTACGTCAGCACTTGCTACTTCACCTTGCACTTTCATGCTATGGAGATGGCTTCTTCCTGCAAACCTCATGAACCAACCTCTGCTAACTTCGGACTTTTCTTCTACACCTTCTTTACCTCTCTCAGCCTCCCTAGAATTGAAGAGAGTTTAGGGCCTTGTTCTGGGTCAGGCTTTGGCTTGAGGGAATGTTGTGGAAGATTTGATCTTCTATCCAGACCACTAAAACTTTTTCCATGTTAGCAATAAGGCTGTTTCGCTTTCTTATCATTTGTGTGTTCACTGGAGTAGCAATTCCAATTTCCTACAAGAACTTTTCCTTTGCCTTCACAACTTGGCTAACTGTTTGGCACAAGAGGCCTAGCTTTTGGTTTGTCTCAGCTTTCGACATGCCTTCCTCACTAAACTTAATCATTTCTAGCTTTTGATTTAAAGTGAGAGGCATGGGACTCTTCCTTTCACTTGAACACCTACGGGCCTTTGTAGATTATTAATTGGCCTCATTTCAATATTTCTGTGTCTCAGGGAACAGGGGGGCCCCAGGCGAGGGAGAAAGACTAGGAGAAGCCAGTCGGTAGAGCAGTTGGAACACACACAACATTTGTTAAGTTCACTGTGTTACACGGGCGTGGTTTGTGGGCTCAAAAACAATTCCAATAGTAGCATCAGAGATCACTGATCACAGATAATTGTAATAGATATAGTAATAATGAAAAAATTTGAAATATTGTGACAATTTTCAAAACGTGACAGAGACAGGAAGTGAGCACATGTTGTTGAAAAATGGCGCCGATAGACTTGCTTGATGCAGGGGTCGCTGCAAACCTGCAATTTGTAAAAAAAATGCAGTATCTGTGAAGTGCAGTAAAATGAGGTATGCCTGTACGTCCTATCGTTATTTTAACGTGAACTTTCCCTACTTAGGAAATTACTGTGTAACAGTGTGTGCTTCGACCCATAGGCAGCAGCATCCAACATCGTGTTTGCACAACATCCAGGTCACAGAATGTGTCACGGACATTAAGCGACTCATGACTGCATTGAAAACATACTGAATAATAATGATTTTTCTGAACCTTCTGTAATAAAATGACAACACAGTACATCAATCCGGGTGGCAGAATCCATTTAACTGGTGATGATAATTTATTCCTCCCCCATCATGAGTCACATCTTAGGGCCTTCTAGGTACTATGTGTAATATGTTAAATGGGAAAGTTTTCTGGCAAAATATGCCACCAAGCCCAGTCCCTGTTACCACAGGAGGAAGAGTGATGGATGTATTCCAGTAGTCCTTTTCCTATGTAATCTCTTCTCATCCTCACATCAGCTCAGTGAGGGAGATGGTGTTTACCATAAACTCCATTTTACAGAGAAGTAAACTGAGGCTCTGGTGAAATGGCTTGTACAAGGCCACATGGTGGGCAGAACTAGAATTCAAATTCAGATATTACTGTTGAACATCCAGTATGCTTTTCACTGTACTACTGGTGATGAGACTCCAGCTTGACTGAGAGCATCCTAATTTCTTTTGACAGAAATGTGTGTACTGGTGGGAAATATCTTGGATGGTCCCTGTCTAGCTTGTCTTAAACCTTCAGGTACCTGTAACAAGTTGAAGTACTGTGGGCTGATGGACTTTTAATTATGTCATCTGAGCTGGTGATAGAGCAGTTCACTCAGAAATTCCTTGAAGACTTTGACCCCTGTGCCATGGTCTTCTTCTCAGCCTTGTGCCCTGTCACATCATCTTTGGTGACTTTGTGTCCCATGTGGATGACCCATCCAACACCCTGGCTTTCTTGACCTCGTCTACTCCAGGAACCTTCTCCACTCCTTTCAGGCCTCCACACTCAAGGCCATACTACAGAGTAGGACTTTAGACGTAGGTGTTATCTCCAACAACCATATCAGAAATTTTAAACATCTTGGTCTCATTCATTCTCTATTGCTAAGTCATAACCTTTTTGCTGGTGAAAGGTCTTTCCTCAGTGTCGATGGCTGCTGACTGATCAGGGTGGTGGTTACTGAAGGTTGGGGTGGCTATGGCAATTTCTTCAAATAAGACAGAAAATGAAATTTGCTACATCACTGACCCTTCCTTTCAAGAAAGATTTCTCTGTAGCGTGCAATTCTGTTTGATAGCACTTTACCCACAGTAGAACTTCTCTTTCAAAATTGGAGTCAGTCCTTTCAAGCCCTACCCCTGCTTTGTCAGCTAAGTTTATTTGATATTCTAAATCCTTTGTTGTCATTTCAACAATGTTCCCAGCACCTTCACCAGTAAGTGAGCTCCCTGATGGCCTCACTCCCACTATATCTCATTGTGTCTGCTGCTTGAGTTCATGGAGTCCTCCCTTCCTTCAAGCCACACATTTCTTCTGGGCAGCGTGCCTCTCCTGGCCGGCTTCTCTCTGTGGTCCAGGTGCATGGTTGATCACCTAAGCCATCTTGCTCCCTGTCCTGCTGCTCCAGTGATCCTACAGTTTGCCTTCCTCCACTTCTATACCTGGGTGTTTGGGAGATGGAAAAAATAATGAACCTGTGCACATTCCTAGTCCCTTAGTGAAAAGCTGGAATTGAAAGTTGAACAGACATTTACATAGTTTTTCAAGAAAAAGAAAACAAACGCATCATCTTCAGCTACAGGTGTGCTTTCAATATTGCTCAACAGTCCTCTTCCATATCATTTCCCCTTCAGCTATTCCATGACTTTACGATTTTCCTTATATTCCTCATCAAACTCCATACCCATGCTCTAAGCAGATGGCCTTGGTCTATTTTATTTGAGAATAGTTAATCCGTCAGATATGAATGACTACATCAACTTCCCAGTCTGCATTAAAAAGTCATCTTCATCTGCTTTCATCTTTCCCTTTTTCCATCTGGACTCTGAAAATGAGGTATCCCTCCGTCTGTTTAAAACCAAATCTCTTCATCTGAGCCCTTGCTGCAGTCCCTTCCTGGGTCCCCTGGGGCTTTATTTCATCACTCACCTCTCTTCACATCTGCCCCCTCCGCCTCTCCACTGGCTCCTTTTACCTGTAAACATGTCCCAGTCTTTCCTAGCTCTACAGCAAAGCAGGAAATGAACTAAAAACTTGACTCTGTATCTCCTCCTAGCACACTGCCCTCTCCTTCCCTCCTTAGCCAGGTTTCTTAGAAGAGTAGCTCGTATGTGCACTGTTCCCTCCTTGACCTCCCACCCCATTACTGCTTCCACCCTTTGGAATCCAGCCACCCCCCGCCACCCACCTGCAATCCTGCTGTTGAAACTCCTGGAATCACAGAGGCCGTTGGCCTCAATATGAACAATACTTTGGATACTTTTCAGTCCTCGTCTTAGTTTTCTGCCCTTTTTCATCTGCCTCTGTTGACCCTCCTCTGGCTCTCAGGACACCACTCTGTCCTGCTTTTAGGACCTCTTGGCTGTTCTTTTCTGGTCTCCTTTGTGGACCCTTCTCTGCCCGGCCCCTATGTGTCAGTGTTCCCCAGACTTCTGTCCTTGACCCAGTCTTCTCTCCTACGTGCTTTTTTTGGGGCAGCTCACCCACTTTTGTAGTTTAACAGGTGTGCTGCAGCCAGAGGGATGTCTCCAAACTCAATCTGACAGTATTACTCGTTTGCTTAAAACACTGCTGTGGCTCTGAGGGTCCAGCTCTGCAATGCAGCAAATAAGGCCCTTTGTGACCTGGCCCTCTAGGGCTTCTCCTGCCCACCTCACTTAGTCCCCCATTTGATACTGTGCATTTCAGTAATCCCAGACTCTTGGTGGTTCCTCATAAGCACGATGCAATTTTCCACTGCTACCAGCTTGCAGCCCCACGTGTGTCAAAGTAGAACTGAGCTCCATAGGGTTTTCAGTGGCTGATTTTTTGGAAGTAGATTGTCAGACCTTTATGCTGAGATGCCAACCTTTCCGTTAACAACTGAGTGCTTTAACCATTCGTACCAATCAGGGACTCCTTTCCTCTGCTAGGCCTTTGTTTTGGATGCTCCCTTTATACAGGGAGTATCATCTTCCTTTGCCTAAAACAAACAAACAAAAAAACCAGACCCAGTGCCGTCTTTGCCTAGCTAAGTGTTATTTAATCTTTGAATTCAGCACACATGGCCTCTGAATGCTGAGAGGCATCCATGAGCTCCCAGCCTGCGCTGCGTGTCCTTCCTTGCACTCCACAGCACCCCAGGCCTGCGTCTCGTCGCATTTATCAGAGAAGCTGTTGTTGGCCTCAGCCAGGTGCTTGCCAGTGTGCTTACAATTGGAAGCCTGAACTGCTGTTCCCAGGTCAGAGAGCCTCAAGCCCCACTCAAGGCTTGAGAGATGGCTGAGACTGGCTTTCCTGTTCCATTTCCTCGTGCTAGAGTAGTTTCTGGGTTCTGCAAAGGCAGGGGAAGCCACCCCTATCCTGGTCTCGAGCCCACCCCCTCTGCCTTCTGGCTCTGTCTTCAGTATGCCACGTGAGAGAGGAGTTCCCAGACCATCACGGCCCAGAGAAGTCCTAATATAGAGAAAATTGAAAGAATAATATATTGAGCTCATGTATACCCATTCATTTTGCCTTATTTATTTATGTGTGGATTTGTTTTTGTTATTGCTAAAAAAACCAAACCAAACCCATTGCCCTTGAGTTGATTCTGACTCATCGCAACCCTATATGTTATTGCTAGACCATTTAAAAGCAAGTAAATCAGCATGCCTGTCTAAGACTAAAGACTTCTCCCTTATAACCACAATACCATTATCACACCGAAGAAAATTAACAATTCTTTACAACATTGATAGGTTCCTCCCTTAAGGTTCCTTTCAGTTCCAAAGATTGTATCGTGAGAGTCCTTTCTGGACCTCTCCTAAAGCAGGAACAAGGGCAGGGATATTTATCGTGTAGCCAGTGTAGGAAGGGCTTTTCTGTGCTTTACCACTCATTTTCTAGGTGAGGAAACTGCGGCTCAGAGAGGTTAACAACTTTTGCGAGATTTCATTTAGTGTTGGAGCCGTAAGCTTTATAGCACCACGGGTTTGGACCCTCTGGCCACCTCCATGAGGCTGTCTTGGGTTCTTACTTCTCAGGTGTGGTGAACAGTCTCTTGTTTCTGTGCAGGTGATCTGATCTTGCCTTTCCTGTCTCAGCGGCTGACCAAATTGTCACATTCATTTGGCTCAAAGAGGAGACCGAGGCCAATTTTCTGCCTCTTCTTGTGTTTTCAGAGTCAGATCACCTAGGTGGTCTTTAAACACTATTCTGGTCTCTCTACTCCCTTATCTATAGGAGCCATGTGTGGGCCGAGCCCTGCCTGATTGAGGCTGCCAAGGAGGAGTACAATGGGGTGATAGAAGAATTTTTGGCAACCGGAGAGAAACTTTTCGGACCCTACGTCTGGGGAAGGTGTGGTATCACATTGACTCCAGTGTCTTTTGTTAAACTGAGTCTCTGGTTCCCCTCTCTTTTCTGGTGCTGCTTTTCTTCCATCTTTCTCCTAGAGCAGGGTCTCCAAAATCCCAGATGTGAAGGAGGGAAGAAAAGGAAGAAGGGATGAACTGGCCTCCTCCATTGTTGCTGAGGAGGGGACCTTGGGAGGGAGGGTCCCTGAGATGATAAAAATGTGCTTCACGGTTGCGAAGTTTGGGGATTGGGATACACTTGTCAGGGGAATTCTGTTGACTTGTTTTTCCCTGTGCTGGAAGTTAGCGTCACATTCCATGTTTTCCTTTGACATCTTCAGACTTTAGCCTCCTTAGAGACTTAGGGTCTACTTTGACCGTTATGACCCCAGCAACCAGCAATGAGCTAAATGTGATAGAGCAGGTAATATGTTCATACCCCTCTTGGAATAGGGGAGGGGGACCGAGTAAGCAGATACTAGTTGGAAAAAGGAAGTCTCATTCTGTTGGGGTTGCCACTTGTGAGAAGGACAAGGAGCCTGGGCATCATTTTGAAGAGTGGGCCTTTGGTGTACACAGCCTGGTTAGTGGCCGCCTCTCTTGGAGCCTGAAAGTAGACTGAGGAAGTCATTGCTCAGGCACGTTAGGCCAGATCTGCTCCCGGGGAGCTGGGGCCTCTGTGACCTCTGGCTTCCTTGGCAGGTATGACGTACTCTTTATGCCGCCATCCTTTCCATTTGGAGGAATGGAGAACCCTTGTCTGACCTTTGTCACCCCGTGCCTGCTAGCAGGAGACCGCTCCTTGGCCGATGTCATCATCCATGAGATCTCCCACAGTTGGTTTGGGAATCTGGTCACCAATGCCAACTGGGGTGAATTCTGGCTGAACGAAGGCTTCACCATGTATGCCCAGAGGAGGATCTCCACGACCCTCTTTGGTAAGCCACTCCCAGGTACCCACCCCCCATTCCTGAGCCTGGGAGCCCCTATGAGATTCTTTTGAGAGTTGGGGACAGAGATGGGCATGAAGGGAGGGGGTAGTAGTACAGGAAACTCAGGTGAAAGGCCGTGGAGGGCTAAATGTAGACCAAAGTTGTTGTTTTTAAGTAAATAATTCCCACTTCACTGCATGTCCCTAGAATCAGTAGGAAGTAATGAAGGAGACAGAATCTCAAACAGTGTACGTCGAATAAATGAACTAATAGGTGAACTAACAGATTATCTCTAGAGTCTCCCATCCCCACCATCAAAGCTGAAGCCACACTTGATGCTCTGTTCCTTCTAAAACCAGACACAGCCTCCAGGGGGAGAGTTACCCAGGGTTATTCACCCAGATGGCTGGTTAATTTTAAGAATGAATCATAAAATCATTATAATCATTACCTGCTATTGAAAACCTATGTGCCAGCTTTGTGCTAGATACTATATAAAAAATACATTATTCAGCAATTTCACAGGAGCCCTACAGAACCAATATTTCCATTTTGTATATGAGAAAACTACAACTCGAGAGGCTAAGAAGTGTGCCCAAGCACTTAGCCGGTGATTGTGGAGGGTGGGAGTCGCCACCGCCTGCGCTTTCATTATACTGTCCCATCTATTAACAAATACGACATTCCTTCCTTTTATCATTTTCTCTGATCAAGACCTGTGTATTTGGCATATCTGGAAAAACCCACACACACAAAGAAAACATGTACCAGTAATCTCACTGTCCAAGGTAATCAGTGTATGTATCTGTCATGGTTGATTGTGTCCCCCCAGAATGTGTCATCTCGGCCAGGCCCTGATTCTCAGTATTGTGTGATTGTCCACCCTTTTGTCAGCTGATGTGATTTGTGTGTTGTAAATCCTACCTCTCTGATGTCAGGCAAGATTAGACGCAGTTGTGTTAATGAGGCAAGACTCAATCTACAAGATAAGGTTGTGTCCTAAATCAGTCTCTTTTGAGATATAAAAGAGAGAAGCTAACAGAGAGACAGGGGACTGCATACCACCAAGAAATCAGAGCCTGGAGAACATGTCCACTGGACCAGGTCCCTGTGCTGAGAAGCTCCTACACAGAGATCCCTAACAAGGACCTTCCTCCAGAGCTAACAAAGAGCTAACACCCTAAATTCGGACTTCTAGCCTCCTAGACTGCGATGATAAATTTCTCTTTGTTTAAGCCATTAACTTGTGGTATTTCTGTTATAGCAGCACTAGATGACTAAGACAGTATTCTTTCAAACATTTTTCTGTGTGTGTGTGGTGTGAATTATCAGGCCATACGTGATTTTACAACCAGGCTTTTTTTTAGCTTAATAAAGTTAAACATTTTCCCAAGTCCTTCAATTTTCTTTTAAGACCGCATAGTGTGGATGTTGACGGCACTGGGTCTGGGTTAGTGTGGATGTTTCATAATTTATTCAACCTCCAGTTGTTAGATAGGTGGTTTCCAATTTTCCATAGAAAGATTTTGACAAACATCCTTACATAGAAATCTTTCATTACCTAGAAATCTTAATGCAGATCTCAGATTTTTTCAATTCAATAAGGATAAAAATTTCTGAGTATGATTTTTAAGGCTTTTTAGTGTATGTTGTCCTGTCACCTCCGAGAAAGTTCATACAAACTTACATTTTCATCCAAAGTATACACAGCAGGAGCCTATTTGTGAACAGGCTCGTAATTAAGCACTGAGAACCCAATAGAACAAATATTATTACCCCATTGTGCAGATGAAGAAACTGAAGCTAAGAGGGATTAAGTAAGTTGCCCAGAGCGAGAACATCTAGTAAGCCGTAGAGCTGGCAGGTTAAAAAACCCCTTCCCCTCCTCCATTTCCTCGGGCAGTATTGGAGCCTAAAGGATCCTCAGAGACTCTTAGAAAAATTGTGTCAGTTTCTCATTTCTCAGAGGAACAGTCCGATGAAAATACTCTAAGTTTCATAGGAGATCAAACTACTATCTCGAAAAATAAAAACACATTGACAGGGAAACCTAATTGTTAGAGGAATAGGTGTAAACAACTCCTCCACTGTTTTTTTTTTTTTCTTCTTTTTAATTGTGGTGGAAATATATAACGTAAAATTGGCCATTTTAACCATTTTGGGGTATACAATTCAGTGGCATTAATTACATAATTTGAATATAATTCACCGCCATTTGTTTTCAAGACTTTTCATCACCCCCCTTGAAAAAAAAAACTCAGTACCTATTAAGCAGTAGCTCCCCGTTCCCTCCTCCCCTCAGCCCCTGTTAACCACTGATCTGTGTTCTGTATCTGTATTTGCCTATTCTAGATATTTTGTATAAGTGGGATTAAGCAGTATTTGTTCTTTTGTGTCTAGCTTATTTCACTCAGCATGATGTTTTCAAGCTTCAACTAACTTCATTAGTCTGTTTTTTTAGTAAATTCCTTATTGTGCATCAAGTGAAAATTTACAGAGCAAATTAGTTTCCTGTTGGATAGTTTGTACACAAAGTGCTTCGTGACACTGGTTCCATTCCCCACAATGTGCCTGCCCTCCCCCGTTTCCCTTCTAGGTTCCCCATTTCATCTTGAATTGCTACCCCTTTCTGTCTTCTCATCTTTGCTTTTGGGCAAATGTTGCCCATTTGATCCCATATAATAGAGACTGTTCTAAGGAACACATGTTCCTGTCAGTTATTGCTGTTTATTTTATGAGCCCGTCTGTGGTTTGGCTGAAAGGTAGTCTCTGGTGATGGCGGCTTCAGTTCCAGTTCAGAAGGGTGTCTTAGGGCCATAGTCTCCGGGGTTCCTCTAGTCTCTATCAGACCAGTAAGTCTGGTCTTTTTTGTGAATTTGAATTTTTGTTCTACGATTTTTCTCCTGCTTTGTTAGGGACCCTCTGTTGTGATCCCAGTCAGAGCAGGTGGTAGTGGTAGCCGAGCACCATCTAGTTCTTCTGGTTTTAGGGTCATGTAGGCTATGGTTCCTGTGGTCCATTAGTCCTTTGGACTAATTACTCCTTTGGGTCTTTGGTTTTCTTAATTCTTTTGCTCCGGATGGGAGGAGACCAATAGTTGTGTCTTAGATGGCCGCTAGCAAGCTTTTAAGACCCCAGACACGACTCACCAAAGTAGGATGCAGAACTTATGTACTGTGTTGTGCCATTTGATGTAAATGTCCCTCGAGTCTCGGAACATCGTCCCACGGGGTGGTTGGTTGTGTCTAAGAAGTTGCCCTGACCGTTGCCCTTTTGTACTCTATTGTCTGTGCTGATATATAAGCATCACCTACAGTTATGTATGTAGAAATAGCCACCTGTTATCTGCAGATGAGTGTCTTCCCTTTCCCCCAGTCCTCACTTAGGGGAGACACTGACCGTCTGTGCTTACCAAGTCCTTCGTAGCCACAGGTTGATAGGAGCTGAGTCAGGGTGTACCAGGAGGGCACACTTCAGGTACCTGCCATCATTCTCCTTGTGACCATCAGGGGGCAGCACAGCCTGTTCTGCCAGGAAAGTGCCCTTGGGTGTCCCAGGCGAACTCTTGGGGCTTACGGTTTCTTTTTACTGCAGGGGCCGCTTACACCTGCTTGGAGGCTGCCACGGGCCGGGCTCTGCTCCAGCAGCACATAGACATCACCGGCGAGGATCACCCGCTGAACAAGCTCCGAGTGAAGATCGAGCCAGGTCCTCTGTCTGACACCCCACCCCTAAATGGAGCACAGAGCCCCACATTGGTTCAGCTTCGTGTCCATCAGTGCACACTTAGAATAACTTCTTTGGGAAGTGAGGGGCCCTCCAGAGCCCTTTTTAGCCATTTCCCAGCCTCTGGACAGACTGAAGCCCAGCCATTTCAATAAGACAGGAGTTCTGTCCAAGTCTCTGCAGTTCTTAGTGACCTCACTGCCGCTTTATTTTTTTATTGTGCTTTAAGTCAAAGTTTACAAATAAGTCAGTGTCTCATTCAAAAATTTATATACACCTTGCTATCTACTCCTAGTTGCTCTCCCCCTAATGCGACAGCACACTCCTCCTCTCCCCGCTGTATTCCTTGTCCATTCAGCCAGCTTCTGTCCCTGTCTGCCTTCTTATCTCCCTCCCCTCCAGACAGGAGCTGCCCACACCCCGCTGCCGCTCTACATTTGTACTGGTCTGTATAGTTTACAGGGTTCTTTCCCATTACTTTTCTTTTTTTCTTTAGTTTTTGTGCTTTAGATGAAGGTTTATAAAACATACTAGCTTCTCATTAAACAGTACACATGTTATTTTGTGACATTGGTTACCAACCCCATGACATGTTAACACTCTCCCTTCTCAACCTTGGGTTCCCTGTTACCAGCTTTCCTGTTCCCTCCTGCCTTCTAGTCCTTGTCCCTGGGCTGGTGTGCACCTTTAGTCTTGTTTTGTTTTATGGGCCTGTCTAATCTTTGGCTGAAGGGTGAACTTTAGGAGTGTCTTCGTTACTGGACTACAAGGGTGTCCGGGGGCCATGTTCTCAAGGTTTCTCTAGTCTCTGTCAGACCAGTAAGTCTGGTCATTTTATTTTCTTGTGAGTTAGAATTTTGTTCTACGTTTTTCTCCAGCTCTGTCCAGGACCCTCTATTGTGATCCCTGTCAGAGCAGTCGGTGGTGGTAGCTGGCCACCATCTAATTGTGCTAGACCTCAATCTGATGGGGGCTGTAATATTTGTGGTCCATCAGTCATTTGGACTAATCTTTCCTTTGTGTCTTTGGTTTTCTTCATTCTCCCTTACTCTAGACGGAGTGAGACCAGTGGAGTATTTTAGACCCCATTCCTTTTTTATCATCAGGTCAGACCTGTGAGTTTTGTAGAGCAAGAGTTAGCCTTATTTTACAGAGGATGGGATGCAGCTCCATCCAGACAAGTTAAATGGCTTGTCCAAGGTCATGCATCTCATCAGGGCACAACCGGAACTCTGATCCAGGTCCTCTGTCTCAAGTTCAGAGCTTCTTTATTTTCTCACAGTTTTTTTTTTTTTTTTCAGTTGCATGTGTGACTAATCTAAAACCTTCTGTGCAGTTAAAGCTCTTGTTCCTTAGTGCCCTTGACTGTGAAAACTAACTTTTTGTAGACGGGTAATTAGTTCATTTTAGTCTAGAACAGCCATAGAAACAACACATTGTTCTGGGCTTGGGTGGTCAGGTATGTAGGTGGTAACTAACAGGACTGGAGAAGCAACTATGCCCTTTGCTGAAGGCTAAGAATTGACAGAGCCCACCTGAGCAAAGCATAGCCTAGGAATATGGAAACTCACCAGCTCCTCTGAAGGCTGGTTTCTTTGTGCTCTTACTGGGTTTGTAGTTAATGACTCTAAGGTTTTCTTTGAATGGATCTGGAAACATTTTTGGCCTTGTGGTTTCTGGGGAAGCTGAATTCTGATCTGTTGTTTAGTTGGTCTGAATCTGGAGCGAGAAAAGGGCAATGAGGATTATAGGTGTTAAATGCTGACATCTTGTCCATTTTCTCCTCTGCCAGGTGTTGACCCAGACGACACCTACAACGAAATCCCCTACGAGAAAGGCTTCTGCTTTGTCTCCTACCTGGCCCACTTGGTGGGTGATCAGGATCAGTTTGACAATTTTCTCAAGGTATAGTCAACTCTGAAGGAGGGGAGAAGGGAGAGGAGCAGAGAAGCAGCTGGGTTGGAGGGTAGCGGCAGGGGGCAGACGAGGTGGGGGTTGGAGGAGGGCCTGAGTAATACTCCCCAGGGGATCCAGAAAGGATCTGAAAAGCACCTCCCTTCTCCCAGGCCTATGTCGATGAATTTAAATTCCAAAGTATCTTAGCCGACGACTTTCTGGAATTCTACCTGGACTATTTCCCTGAACTAAAGGAAAAGAAGGTGGATTCCATTCCAGGTGAGCAGGAGAGCCAGCCCACAGGCTTCCAGGACACAGGATTGCTGCTTTACATTTGCAAACACCAAGGTGGGGTAGGAAGATAACCAAGGTGGGGTAGGAAGATAACGGATCAAGGTCATTTAGAAAGTGGCATTTTAGGGAGCAAACCCAGGGTCCTCGGCTTGAGATCACAAAGATGGCTTCTCTTTTTTGTTTTCCTTGCACCTGGACACACACAATCAGCTCTTTAACTCTGCCCAGAGAGCTGCTGCTGAGGTCCAGGCCGAAAGTCACAGGGCAGCCGCAGCCCCAGCCTTAGGATCATGAGTTGCCTTGTACGAGCAAATTCTGAATGAAGGGAAACCCCAGTGGTTGCCCTGGTTGAGGTTTGGGGGGCACTATCTCCAGAGAGAGAGTGGAAACCCATGGATGAGACAGTCCATTAAACATCCCCCCCTTCGTGCCGTGTACTCTGAGCTGCTCTGGGATTGCTTTGGAAAAGTCAGCTTACCCCGGCAGCTGGGACTGATCAGGCCTTAGCAGCATCTACTCTGTGGTTAGAGGCCTGCATTTCAAGGTTATGAGATTCCATAGCAAACGACAGTTAATAATAGTGCTTACTAGGCACAAGGAAGCCCTGGTGGCATAGTGGTTAAGGACTGTAGCTGCTAACCAAAAGGTCAGCAGTTCAAATTCACCAGGCACCCCTTGGAAATCCTATAGGACAGTTCTACTCTCTCCTACAAGGTCACTGTGAGTTAGAATCAACTCAGCGGCAGCAGGTTATGGGCTATACTGTGCACGAGGCAGTATAATCCTTACAGCACCCAAGCAAGATAGAATCCATGGCTGTCAAGTCGATTCTGACGCAAAGCGACCCTATAGGACAGACTAGAACTACCCTATATCTATATTCTATATCTGCCATATCTTTGTCCTGCGGAGTGGGTGGTGGATTCGAGCCACAGACCTTTTGGTTGGCAGCCAAGTGCTTTAACCACTGCGCCACCTAAGCAAGATGGGGCCACCCTCATTTTACAGACAGAATTGAGGCTCAGAGAGATGAAGCAACACACTCATGGCCTCCCAGCTAGTTGATAGCAGAGCTAAGGTAGGAACCCAGGCAACTTTGTCATGGATAGAGCCCAGGTGCTAAAGCACAAGGCTGTTCTGGTGGTCCAGAGGAGAACGTGAACTTGAATAAAGCCAGGAAAGCATCCATCAACCTGGCCCTGACAACACAATGTTCATTTGCAGGAAAAAAAAAAAAAAATTTTTTTTTTTCTTAACTGTAGGAAAAGGTACAGTCCAGTCTTAAAACTGGGAGCCTGCTGGAACAAGTAGTGGTGGGAAAGTGGTATTAAATATTGGAGACAGAGTTGGGGGTGGAGAGGCAGAAAGGAGCTCGAGGTATCTGGGAGTTGTTTGGGCAAGTTGACCATGACCCTGCCAGAGACATTCTGACGGTATCTTTTTTCTCCTTCTACTAAACAGGTTTTGAGTTTGATCGATGGCTGAATACTCCTGGCTGGCCCCCCTACCTCCCTGACCTCTCCCCTGGGGATGCACTCATGAAGCCCGCTGAAGAGCTGGCTCAGCTCTGGGTAACTGAGGAACTGGACATGAAGGCCATTGACGCTGTGGCCATCTCTTCCTGGAAGACCTACCAGCTGGTCTACTTCCTAGATAAGATCCTCCAGAAGTCGCCTCTCCCTCCTGGTAAGAAAATGGGGGTGATTTCTTTCAGCCTGGTAAACAGAGTCTTTTTGTTGGAAGAGCTAATTATATCAGGGCCCAGAGAGAGACTCAGAAAAGAAGTTGTGGTGCTTGCCCTGGGTGGCTGGCGGGTGAACACAGCCCTTCTGCTGGGAGTGTGACGACAAGAGAAGGGTACAGGTTATACAAGTGCATGGGGAAGCCAAGGCAGGCTGTCAGGTCCTTGGCCTCTCAGGCAGCTCTTTACATCTGCTAAGTCATCTAACTCTCATAACTCCATAGTGACCTTACGTATAAAAGAATAAAACATAGCCTGGTCCTCTGGCACCTTCAATCACTGGCATGCAGCTGCCATCTTGCCAAGGGCCTCCTTTCTCCCTGCTGGCCCTCTGCTTCCCCAAACATGGTGGCCTCCTGCAGTGATTGATCCCTTCTGATGATGTGTCAAAGCAAGCGAGCTGAACAGTGTTCTGTTGTGATCTGTAAGGTTTTCATTGGCTAATTCTCAGAAGTAGATTGCCAGGCCTTTCTTCCGAGTCTGTCTTAGTTTGGAAGCTCTGCTAAAACCCATCCACCATGGATGACCTTGCTGGTATTTGAAATGCTGGTGGCATAGCTTCCAGCATCACAGCAACACACAGGACAGCAAACTAACAGGTGGTGGACAAAGTAGATACTGTAATTACAATCCCCAGGGAACACAGCATGAACCTGAGGCACAAGTAGGCCACATAAGTGGTGGGACTGCGATTTGAACCTACTCAGCCTCAGCTCTTCGCCATGAATGCTGTGCTGGTGCGCAGTCAGAAATAAGAGTTACCAAGTGGTGTTATTTAAAAAAAAAAAATTAAAGCCAAGATGACTTTTAGCAGGTTAGTGGTAAAACAAAAAGTAGGCCAGGGTATTTTAGGGGATACGTATGCTTTAACCTGGGGCGGAAAAATAGGATGATTATAAGAAAAGAGCAGAAGGTTTGTAGGAACATTAAGGAAACATTTGGTGGATTGAAGATAAACACGAGAACGAATGGTCAGGTGGCAGCCGGGAACCTCCGTGAAGTCTGTTCCCAGCTTTCAGAGAGCCTGAGGGCAGACACTCTGGGTCCCTGAGAGCCGGGCATTTAGGCCTCCGACACAGGACTGCTGGCAGAGTTGTTAACAACTCTTTTCTTTCTCTTTTATAGGGAACTTGAAAAAACTTGGAGAGACATACCCAAATGTCTCAAACGCCCGGAACGCAGAGCTAAGGCTACGATGGGGCCAGATTGTCCTTAAGAATGACCACCAGGAGGATTTCTGGAAAGTGAAGGAGTTCCTGTGGAGCCAGGTGGGTGACTCCCACCTACATGCCTCAGGCACAGGGTGGGCCCCGCAGCTAGTGTCATCAGAGCCTCAGGGGTCTGAGGTGTGTACTGACCTTCTCTGGAGCTGAGACGGGGAGATGGCCTCCTGGAGGACCCTGCACATCAGTCATGTGAAAAGTGGGGCTTGTGGAGGACTTGCCCTGGGGGAAGGGAAGCTTGTGGGCTTGGGGAGCTTTTTTTTTTTGTAAGTTTTTTTTTATTGTGGTGAAAATATACATAATATGCCATCTCAACCATTTCTACATGTATAATTCAGTGACATTGAGTGTAACCTTGTTCATGTTGTGCAAACATTCTCACTATCCTTTCCAAGTCATTCCACCACCATTAACATAAACTCAATGCCCCCTAACCTTTGGTTTCTGTATATTTGCTTATTTCATACAAATACCATATAATACTAGTCCTTTTGGGACTGACTGCTTTCACTCAGCATGATGTTTTCAAGGTTCACCCATGAAGTGGCAGGCATCAGGACTTTATTTCCCTTTATGGCTGAGTAGTATCCCGTTGTGTGTTGGGGAGCTTTTTGCAGATCGGCTGGTGAGGCCTGAGGAAGAAATGGTCAGAGCTGGTCAGAGCTAACCCCAAACTGAGAAGCCTAATGAGTAATGGGGGTGGGGTAATGGGTCAGAGGACAAGAAAGATTAGTGACAGATAAGCCCTGTGACTTGGGAAAAATTGAGACACACAGCAGATGACCTTGTCAGAGTCCCCTGCTGGGGAAGGGCCTAGGGCTCTTTCGGTGAAGTTATCAGATTCTAGAGCAGGGAGCAAGACCGGCTGTGGATATAAGGCAATGCTGACTCCCCCATCCCTTTGAGGTGGGTACCTATTTGGAGGTATTGGGAGCCCTCTGAAGGCCTCACCAAGGTTCCATGATGTCGCTGGCTTACGTTATGTGAATTTGACTTGTGGATCTTTTGCTTCGCTACACTTGACCTTTACGTAGCCCTCACCTTTAGGTGGTACAGCCTTTGGTATCTGCCTGTCTGTCTCTAGCCACCTAATAGCTTTCTAAAAGCTTGCAGCCCTGTTATGTCACTCCTCATTGTTTTGTTGGGTGTAGAGTCCCTGTGTTACCATGGATTGGGGTGAATAATGGGATCTATCTCCATGGGTCTGTGGCCTCTAAGAAAATGGCAGAATTAGAGCACTTACCTCTGAGAAGCTCCTCAATCCAGTACTGATACCTACGTCCCTTTTGGCACTTGACCATGACTGCCATTACACTGGTACCAGGGGACAGGAGGGCTGGCCAGACCCACCAAACAGGCCGCTCAGGCCGTGTGTATATGTGTTTCATGCAGGGGAAGCAGAAGTACACCCTTCCGTTGTACCACGCGATGGTGAGTGGCAGCGAGGTGGCCCAGGCCCTCGCCAAGGAGACCTTTGCTTCCACTGCCTCCCAGCTCCACAGCAACGTGGTCAACTACATCCAGCAAATCCTGGAGCCCAAGGGCAATTAGGGGCTCAGCGAGTGGCCTCTGCCTCTTCAGCCTTCACAGGCTTTCAGAATAATCGCTTGTTTCCAACTTCCAATTCTCCAGTCAGCTTCCTGCAGTTTCTATCCCCTCAGGATAACCTATTCTCTGGGCTTCGGTGTATGTGACTCTCAGGCCATTGCTGTGGTGGGAACCTCTGGAACGCTGAGGCCTGAGACCAGAGAACTTCCACAGCTCTCCTCAGTATACCAGCACGCTGCTGGCCGGGGTGGGGCAGTCAGTCTTCTCCCGCCTCCCCACTTAGGTCTGCAGAAAGGATTTTACTATTTCTTTTTTTGCCATTTCTTCAGGTACTATGCAAAGGGCCGGCGTTCTGGTAATTTTTTTTAGGTTTGATCTTTATTTTAATAAATGTTTTTAAGTGGAAAGTATTTAAGTTGGAGTTATAGATGGAGTGTTAAATTTCTTCTACCACTCGGAACAACTGGAAGGTGCCTGGCTACCACCACTGACTGCTTTGACAGGGATCACAATAGAGGGTTCCGAACAGAGCTGGAGAAAAATGTAGAACAAAATTCCAACTCACAAAAAAAAAGACCAGACTTGTTGGTCTGACAGAGACTGGAGAAACCCGAAGAGTATGGCCCCTGGATACCCTTTTAACTCAGTACTGAAGTTACTCCTGAGGTTTCGCCCTTCAGCCAAAGATCAGACAGGCCTATAGGGCAAACGATAACTCACTTGAGGGATGTGCTTCATTTGTAGTTCAGTCATGATGTATACGAGACTCATGGGCATACCAGCCCAAAAGCAAAGACGAGAAGGCAGGAAGGGACAGGAAAACTGGATGAATGGAAACAGGGAACCCAGGGAAGAGGAGAGCGTTGACACATGGCAGGGTGGCAACAATGTCACAAAACAAGTTGTATGTTGTTTAATGAGGAACTAATTTGCTCTGTAAACTTTCACCTGAAGCACAATAAGAAAATAATAAAACACACAAAAATTTAATTATAAAAAAAAGTTTCTTCTACCAGGTATCCCCTCTGTGTACAGGTGTTCTAAGAAGGTCACTGGAGGAGACCCAGAGGATGACAGTGTCCCTGCCCTTAGGGGACTCCCAGGCTAGATAAGTGGGGGTTCCACACCTGCACCTGGAAGTATGGCGTGGAGATTATTGGTGGAACGATGTATAAATGGGTACACTCCAGTCCTCTGTGAAACCCCTAAATTCTCCATCTGCAGTACCCTCCTCCATCTGCGGTATCCTCCTCTCCATCTTTTCCATTGCTAAAAAATGAGAGTTCTGGTGTTGTTCTCAGTATCTCAGTATCCCTGGGCTTCACTGGGCCTCCCCTCCTTTGCTCCCGGATCACTATTTTGATGGTATGGTAAAAAAAAAAAAAAAATGGTAAGTAGAGTCTATTCAAAATTTGGCATGAAGTTGAGATTTCCTGGCTTCATCCTGGAGATCTAAGCAGTTAGAAACTTCAGTTTGGTGGTGTGGTGAGGGGAGGGTTGTGCAGAAATATTGAAATATATTTAAGTTGTCTTTTATTTTATTTCATTAAATTCCAGGGCACCCCTGAACCAGTCTCCATTTGTGGCTTTGCCCTTGGCTTTGAGGTTATCAATACTAGCCTCTGCCCTTCCCTGCATGGGGTTTAGGAAAGAAAACACAGCTCAGCCGCTTAAATAGATTTGTTTTCACCCTCAGCAAAAGCAAGGAAATAGTGGTGACCATGTGGCTGGCTGCTGAGTGCCTCTGTCCCATGGCACACCCAGAGCTTCATCAGAAGAGAGGGTATTTTGGGTCTTAAGAGGGGGTTTTAGGGGCCCAGGATTGTAAGAGCTACTCTAGCTCCAGGCAATGTGATGGCTCTTTCAGGGCTGTCGTGTCCCCGGCAGTGTGCTATAAAAAAAATGAGGGCTATTTAATGGCTATCCGGGTGCCTCCAGCTAGCTTAGCCCTGAGACCAGTGGCTGCTATTCCTTGCTGCGTATGAAAACCTACAGCATTGATGAGCCCAGTAATAGTGAAGAGTCACTGAAAGAAAAGGGCTGGAAGCTCATCCTGAAAACAGTTCTTTGACTCCATGTGTCCTGAGTTGTGTTGCCTACCCCACCCACGTTCCTATCATCTTAGAGGGCTGGGGCAGTGCTCCCTGCCGTCCCCAAGATGGGGCTGTGCCACTGTCTGGGCGGCTCTGTGGGGAAGGTCAACAGGCTGTCCTTGGCATTGGCAGAGTATTGGGAAGGCCCCTTGCCTCCTGCTTCCTAGCTGCTCTGACCACCACCATGGAATCTTCTTTCCACCCCCACCCCTATCCCTCCAAGTAAGACCTCAAATCCAAGCCTTTCCCACTTATTTTCCATAACCTTCACTTGGCTGTTGAAGGCATTACTACTTGGAGATAAGGATTCACATATCTCACCTCCATTTCTGCACTTAAGCCCCCTGAAGGCAAGGGAGCAGATCTTAATCCCCTCTCTATACATCCTCCTCACCCCACCCATCCTCAGGGCAGGGAGCACGTGAGCAGTCCTGGGGCTAGAAGCCGGTTCACCCACATTCCAGAGTGAGTGACTGGGCCCAGGGTGTGCCTGCCTCTGGCTCCCTGGGGGAGGTCCCCCGAAGGGCTGGGGAAAATCCTATCGCCAGAGCCCGAGGCAGCCCTGGACATTAGCCCCCCTGTCTTCTAAGCACCCCGTAGTTTGAGAGACAAGATAAGCAGTAGATTCCCTGGGTTGGATTTTTTAGCCTTCAGTCTGTAGAGTTAAAAGAAAGGGGTCTCTGGGGTTGGAGTAACCTGTTGTTTCAGGAGCCCTCCACCCACCAAGGCTGAGTGCACCCTGGGTCACCCAGGGCCTTGGGCATCAAGGAGTGGAAAGGAGAGAGAGAAACACCTTGCATTGTAGATGCATAAAAAACTCCATCTGGAAGGTTTTAGGGATTAAGTCCAAACAACCTTCTCACTTGACTAGTGGGAAACTGAAGTGCAGAATCTTGCCCAAGACTACATAGTCGTGGAAACACTACAAACCTGCCTTCTCACCACTCTGTTACCGCTATCTCCAGGGTCTCAAGGGGGCCGTATAGGACCTTGTCTATAGAGAGGACCACACCCGTGGGAGACTCACTCTGCTCTTAGGGGAGGCAAGAGCTCTTTAATGGAGTTGAGGGTGGGTTCTGAAGCCAGGAGGCATGTCGTATGGGTAAAGCATGGGGTTTGGGCATCTGACATACCTGGGTTCAAATCTCAGCCATACCGCATAACTAGCTCGGTGTGGCCTGGGAGAATCATTCAAGCCCTCTGAGCTACAGTTTCTTCACCTTTAAAATGAGGATCGTTGTGCATTCCTTACAGGGATTTTGTAGGGATTAAGTTGGGGAATACGGTAAAAATGCCTGCTAAATAATAAATTATTACTGTGTGTACCTTTTTATTCTTTGAATGACATGACCCAGGTAGTCAGGCTTCTGACCACTAGAGGGCGGTAGACAGGTACTGGTAAACTGGGCAGAGTGAACAGGTGATTCGATGGGGGACAGGGATAAAGAGATCCTCGTGGGTCCCAGCACCTCCGGCAGCACCCAGCAGAGGAGGGGGGGCTCCATCAGAGCCTGAGGGAAGAGCATTCAAGCAGAGCCAGGTCTCCAGAAGTGGCTGTAGCAGCCTTGTTGGATAGATGGGGTTCAGGCAGGCGAGAGTGTGCCAAGACTTTGCCAACAAAATCTAAGAGTGGCTCCTGTGGCTGGGGACCTTGGAGACCTGGGCCTAGGCTGGCAGGCCTGGCCCCCACCCACTAAAACCTGTTGCTGTGGAGTTGAATTCCAACTCATAGCAACCCTGTAGGACAGAGTAGAACTGGCCCATAGGGTTTCCAAGACTGTAATCTACGGAAGCTGATTGCTACATCTTTCTTGTGCAGAATGAATGGTGGTTTCAAACTACCGACCTTTTGGTTCGTAGCTGAGTGCTTACCCCTGCACCACCAGGGCTCTTTCCCCACCCACTAGCCCATGAATATTGCCTGGTGTTAGGCCTGGAGGGCCTCCCAGCCTGTGCCCAGAGGTGCCTCGGAAGACAGGCCTGGCAATCTGCTCTCTAAAGGTCACAGCTTTGAAAACCCTGTAGAGCAGTTCTATTCTGCACATGTGGTGGAGTCGCCAGGAGTGGGAATTGACTCAACCATGACAACACCAACAGCCTTTTGACCCAGTTCAGCCAGGGGTTTGGATTCCCCCACCTGCCCTTCCCCCTGGCCTGACCCCTGGGAGGAGTTTCCTGAGGCAGGGGGTGGCTGAAAGCACAGATGCCCACCTCAGCGACTCCCACCCACCCTCCCAGGCCAGTGCCCTGTGCCCAACCCCACAGGGTGTGGGATTACAGACTCTGACAATCATTAAACCAGCCGGGCCTGATTTCCCAGCACCCCTGCTAGGATCCGGGCCGAGTGGCACATAATATGCAAATCACCTGGGGCCAAGAGCCCAGTCTAAAGGCCAGGAAATCCCCTCCATCCAATGAGCCAGCGGCTCAGGTTACCGCCGGGGAGCACACTATAAAGGCCCTGGGGCGGGGAGGAGCTCACACTCTATTTAGGCGGGTGGGGGTGAGCGTGGCCAGCTGCCTTGGTGCTACCTGGCGAGCTCTTGCCGCCTGAGTCACTCGCCTGCCTGCTGTCCCTTTAGCCTGCCTGCTTGCCTGCCTGCCTGCCTGCGGCACCTATACCCCACACCACTCTGGTAGGACCCCGTCTGTATACGCCCTAGCCTGGGCCTTGGGAAATTGGGGAGGCGTCTAGTGGATTTGCAGATCTGAACCTGCCCGTGCATCTCCGGATCGAGAATTTCGGAGCAGAAGTGTCAGGCGGTGGGGGTGTCCTGCGGGTCGGGGAGTGGAGCAACAGTTTTGGGAGGGACAGGGTGGTCATGACTGCCGGTCCCACTTGGGCCCAGGTGGGCTGAGGAGGGAGCCCCCAGCAGGGGGAGTCCTGTGCCCTTACCTCCCAGACCTTGGAACCCTTCTTGAAGAAAGGGTGCCCCAAGAGACGTTCGCCTTCCTACTCTGGGGTTACCAAGGTAGCGGCTTTTCCTGCCCCAGGCTTGGCCAGAACAGAATAGGTGGCATGTAAGGCAAAGACCCTGGCCCCTTACCAACCTCATCTCCTCCCCGCCCCCCAGGTAGCCTCATGGCTGCAACCTGTGAGATTAGCAACATTTTTAGCAACTACTTCAGTGCCATGTACAGCTCGGAGGACCCCACTCAGGTGTCTGCTCCCCCTGCGGCCAACTTTGGGGCTGATGACCTGGTGCTGACCCTGAGCAACACACAGATGCCTCTGCAGGGCACAGGTGGGTCTCGGCAGGGTGAGGGAGCGATAGATCCATCTGAGGGCCTGTTTGATAAACAGGGCTTGGACAGGGAGGAGGCTTTCCTGAACCAATTCTAGGGCTAGGGGCTGGGGTGATATAAGTGCCTGAGGTGTAGGGTTGGGAGAGTTGTGGCTGCTGTGAATGCCACGTCCTGCCCCTACCCTGGGAGGGTTCTCTGAGGGGTCAGGTGGAAATGGGCAAAGAATCCAGTCTTTTCTCCTGTTCCAAACGGGCGTCAGGAAGGGGGGTTGGAGGGTCTGCCAGGTCACATGAGCTGACCCTGTTGCTGCACCCCGGCCCCTTATAGAGAAAGCCAGTTGGTCAGGGGAGCAGCCCCAGTTCTGGTCAAAGGCCCAGGTTCTGGACTGGATCAGCTACCAAGTGGAGAAGAACAAATACGACGCCAGCTCCATCGACTTCTCGCGGTGTGACATGGACGGGGCCACGCTCTGCAGTTGTGCCCTTGAGGAGCTGCGTCTGGTGTTTGGACCTCTGGGGGACCAGCTCCATGCCCAGCTGCGGGACCTCAGTGAGTCCAAGCTCCTGGTCAGGGGCGGATTAACCAGTAAGCAAGGTACGCGTGGGCTTACAGTAAGCAGGGTGTGCATAGGGTTACTTGTGTTTGCTTACTAATCTGTAGTGCACAATTGCACATGGGTGAAAGGTGTGAAAAATAGGTGAAATTGTGCGCTACAGGTTAGTAAGGAAGCAGAGGTAAGCCTGTGTGAACCTTGCTTATTGGGTAGTCTGTCCCTGTTTCTGATGCCGAGGGGGCTCAGGGGTTGGGAGGAGGCTGGCTTCTTTCCTGGTCCCCCTTCTTAGTCAGAGAGGCTGAGCGGAGTTTGGCACAGCGATGGGAAGGACCCCAGACCCTGGCCAGAGGGCACAGCCAGAGAGGAGCCCTGAGGGTGAGAGAAGTGTGCCACAGCCTGGGCCGACCTCTTCCTCCTTCCATGCCAGCTGCCAGCCCTTCTGACGAACTTGGCTGGATCATTGAACCGCTGGAGAAGGACGGCATGTCTGACGAACTCAGCTGGATCATTGAACTCCTGGAGAAGGACGGCATGGCCTTCCAGGAGACCCTAGGAGACACGGGCCCCTTTGGTGAGAACCCTCTTAACTCTCCTCCCAGCCTGTCCTGTCCCATCCCTGCCCCTCCCAGAGCACTAGAGATGACCCCCTATCCCAGGTTTCTTCCTCCCCTAATTAGAAAAATTCCCAAAGGCAGCTTATCAGACTCCAGGCAGCCTTCCCCATCCTGCCCGGTCCTCTGAGTCCCTCTGAACTCTGACCTCTCCCTCCCAGACCAGGCAAGCCCCTTCGTCCAGGAGCTGCTGGAGGACTGCCCGTACTACCCCAGCAGCTACGGCGCCGGAGCCCCCTCCCCAGGCAGCTCAGATGTCTCCACTGCAGGTGAGAGCCCTGTCTGGAGCACCTTCCCCGAGTGCTCTGAGCCCCTTGGGCTTCTCTGGGAGGGAGCAGGGGTGGGGTGGGCAGCGTGTCCCAGGAGCCTCAGGGGCCCTGCCCAGCAGAGGCCATGGGCAGCATGGGGCCTCACCCTGTCCACCTCCCCAGGCACCGGGACACCTCAGAGCTCACACTCCTCAGACTCCGGTGGAAGCGATGTGGACCTGGATCACACAGACAGCAACAAGCCTTTCCCTAGTGGTGAGTCCAGGGAGCTTCTGCGTCCCAAGAGGGTGTCCCACTGGGCAGGACCCAAGTTTTCCTGTGGAGGGCTGCTCTCCCAGCACTCCTATCCTGCCCTCTCCTGACTGGCCACCTCCGCTTCCCATAGATGGCTTTCCAGACTGTAAGAAGGGGGACCCCAAGCACGGGAAGCGGAAACGGGGCCGGCCACGAAAGCAGAGCAAAGAGTCCCGGGAGTGTTTGGAGGGCAAGAAGAGCAAGCATGGTGAGCTCCAGGGTCTCCCACTTTGTGCAGGGCCAGGGGGTGGGCCTGCGAGTAGGGGGAGAGGGGTATTATGGCATCACTGGCATTCCCCCTTCTCCTGTGTTCTCTGCCTTCCACGCTGCCACCCACCCTCGTGACAGCTGTGCACAGCGGGGAGGGCTACATGGTAACTATCAGCCTCCACCACATTGCACAGCCTGGCTGGGTGGTCCTGGAGCAGAGGGAAACAGGCTCCAGAAGGAAGGGCCCAGCTTCCTGCACAACCCATTCCAGTTCTCTCTGCACTTGACCCCTGTCCTGCCTACTGGGACACCTTGGTGGGGGAGGAGGCTGGTGTCTGCCAGGGAGGGCCAGAAGAGCCCACAGTGGGCTGAGACCACCAGCAAAGAGCATGGTCCGGGGGTGCCTAGGCTGCTGGACTCCCAGCCCGCCAGAGGGTGGAGAAGGGGGCGACCCCTCCAGCCACCACACCGTCCTGTTCCTGTGGGCCTGAGTCCCCCAGCCTCCGCGAACCACCGAGAGGCTGCCACAAAGCTCCGTGGTCTCTCTTGCCTCTCTGCTTTTGCTCACGCAGTTGCCCCTCACGCACACTTTGCCTGGCTTTTCTCTCTCTGTCCTAGGGGAGGTATTTTTGCAGAGACGCTGTCCCACGGCCCCCCAGGCTGGGGCCAGTTCTTTGCTCCCTGTTCTTGCCACCATTTGGCATGGTTACTTTTTAACCACTGGACCAGGAGCCCCTCTGGGCAGTACTGTGTCTCAACCACTGTATCCCAGCCAGACATTTGATAGATGTTGAGTGAGTGAAATGTCTCTTGCTGCTTAAGATGCAAGCCAGTCCTCAGGGAGCTCCCATCTAGTGAGGAGGCAAGGAGGAAAGCAGCCGCTACAGTATGTGGCACCAAGTGAGGCCTGTTCCATGTGTCTGCCATTAGTACGCGGCGTGCTGGGATGGGCAGGGCCAGCTGGCCTGCGGTGCAAGGGGGCATAGCCCACACACCTGGCCCACTCACTGAGGGCATCTGGCCTTGCAGCCCCTCGAGGCACCCACCTGTGGGAGTTTATCCGGGACATCCTCATCCACCCGGAGCTCAATGAGGGCCTCATGAAGTGGGAGAACCGGCACGAGGGTGTCTTCAAGTTCCTGCGCTCTGAGGCCGTGGCCCAGCTGTGGGGCCAAAAGAAAAAGAACAGCAGCATGACCTACGAGAAGCTGAGCCGGGCCATGAGGTGAGCTGGTGGCTGGGACCCCCGTGCCCTGGCTGGACACCTGGGGGATCCGGCGCAGAGATGAGCGGGGTCAGCAGGAACAGAATGGTATTCGTGTGCCCGCCCACTGCCCTCTCCCAACCACTACCACCAACTTCTGCCAACCCTGTTTCATCCAACAAGTTTGGATAATAGCAATGCCTGCCTACTTCATGGAGTCCCTGGGTGGTGCAAATGGTTAACATGCTTGGCTGCTAACTGAAGAGTTGGAGGTTTGAGTCCACCCAGAGGCACCTAGGAAGAAAGGCCTGGTGATCTACTTCTGAACAATCAGCCATTAAAAACCCTGTGGAGCGTGGTTCTACTCCGACCCACACGGGGCCTTCATGAGTTGGAATCGACTCGACAGCAGCTGGTGGTACCTACTTCATGTGATTAAGTGATCACACGGAGAAAATCTTAGCCTGACACACAGAAAGTCCTCAGTAAACTTTAATTAACAGGAAGATTTCTTTGTCCTGTCTGCAAGGCTTGTCCTAACCAAGGCACTTAGCCAGTGGTGGAAAGAACATTAGCCTCAGTCCACGCTCGAGTCCTGGCTCTCCCACCACAGGGCAGCTTGTGTCTGGGCCTCAGTTTGCTTCTGTGTACAACGAGGGTGGACTGGCTCATCCCTAAGCTCCCTTCCAGCCCCAAAATATGTGGTGTCATGGTGTGCCCCAGGACACAGCCATAAGTTACAAAGAAACAAAAGCAGAGCCAGGTAACCTGGACACAATCAAAGGCCGTAGATAGCTTCCCCTTGCAGGTGGGAAAGAGAGAGAAGCTTCAGGAAGGCTGAACCATGGTGGGTTAGGGTCAGGGTAGTCCAGCTGGAAACAAGTGGGGACCTCCTGAGGATAACCGGGACAGGTGGAAGGCGCCAGCACACCAGGGCGTGTTCCTGCCTGACACCTCTGACCACCCATCCCAGGTACTACTATAAACGGGAGATCCTGGAACGAGTGGATGGCCGGCGGCTTGTCTACAAGTTTGGCAAAAACTCCAGTGGCTGGAAGGAGGAAGAGGTTGCCGGGAGTCGGAACTGAGGGTCTGAATTAGACCCAGGACCAAACTCATGGACTCAAGGCCTGCAGCCCTCTTAGGAGGACAGCTGAGCATGGTGGCTGCCCCTGTTTGGGCACGCTCCCTCGTGTGCTTCTGTGGACAGAAGCTGAAGTGTTGGTTTATTGTCAACCACTGTCCTGGGATTCGGAGCCTGTGGCCTCTCCTGTCTGCCCTCCTCTTGGAATTACAAGTGACTCGAACTACTGACTATAACTGCAAGTGTAGTTCCTTTTATCTGGTGCCTCCTCAAACCCAGTCGCAGACACTAGATGCAGATGGCACCTTCCTCCTGCAGACACCTGGACTAAGCCAAGGAGGCCAGGGAGGCCCTAGGAGAGCACCGTGTGTGAGAGGGGTCAGGATGAGACCCTCCAGTGACCTCCAGCGACTTCCCTGCACTGGCCCCTACCTCCCTTCTCAGTGCTTAGACTCCGCGGGCGGGGGTCAGAGCGGTCCCTAATTTATGTGCTATAAATATGTCAGATGTACATAGATCTATTTTTTCTAAGTCAGTCCCCTGCCCGCTCCTCTCTCAATGAGTGCTGGTGGCCAGACTGGCTGTTCTAGGCCCTTGGCTGGGCCAGCCAGTGAGGGGTAGGTGACGCCAGGACCCTCAGAGCGGGCCTTCTGGCTCCTTTCTCAGTGGATGGAGGTAGAGACCTCCAATAAAGTGCCTTCTCGGCTTTTTCTAACCTTCGTCTTGGCTATGTGTGTCCTGAAGTTTGGGCCTCTGGATTGGATAGGGTTATGGGACCAGGGAGGGAAGCAGGGCAGGGGACCTTTAGAGACAGACTTGAAGAGGGGCTAAGCATGACCTCCTTTAGCAGGAGGGCTGGGCTCAGACATACTGGCTGGGGCTGGGAGGAGAGCAGAGGAAACAGGAGAAAACCTTCATGTGTGAGAAAGCTTGCGAGACCTCATTGCAAGCAAGGACATGAGCTTAGGAGCTGAGGCCCGGGGCCTGGTCCTGCTGCTGCCACACTGGATCTGTGACCTTGGCCAAGTAGGTGCTCTCTGGTCCCGCTCCCTCTCTGTAAGGCTGGGGCTGGACCCAGTGTTCTCTAAGAAGTCTAGATTGCATGTCTGGCCTTGTGTATAGATGCTTTCACGTTCCAGCCAAGCCGGCTATGAGCCGCATGTCTGTAATACGAATCCTAGCTTCTGTTGTCTGACCTGAAATCAGAGTTGAGGTTGTGTAGAGAGAAGAATGGAGATGAAGGAGTGGAGCAGGAATTGACATCTGTCGGCAGCCTACTCTACGCCAAGTGCTAGATGCCACTTACAGCCTCATTCACTAATCCCCCAAGAAGGGAGAAGGTTTATTACTCCTGTTTTACAGACGTAGAAACAGGTTCAATAGGGCCAGTGACTTGGCCAAGGTCACTTAAGCAGTACCTTGGTGCTGCCCTGGAGCCTTGCCCTGGGAGCTTCTGCTAGGTCAGGGCTTTTCCAATGTACTCCTCATTAGATTCCAGAATTGTACTGTCCTGTTTCCAGTGGTCAGTGCATTTAGGTTTTAGAAAGGATGTTTTCTTGATGTGCGCTGTACACTACCTTATGTAAAACACCTTCTAGGTGGAATGTTTCTTAAGTTTGAGCCTTCAAATTCCACAGAGTTCATTAAAAACTCATTTGGCAAGCTTTAAGTGCTGTTTAGTTGGTTTGGAAACACCAGATCATTCCCTAAAGGGTTGTGGGTAAAGAAGGGATTTTGAGAAGGCTGTGTATATCTGCGTATGGAAACAGGCTTACCCTGGAGAAGCAAGTAAGGAGAGTGGGAATGTTGGTTGGAGACAGACATGGGGTCATGAAAGAACCTATGACCTTCTGGAGCCATCTTGGAAGAAGATGGTGTCCCTTACATTTCCCTTCTAAAGTGTGAGCAAGTTAGCCCAAGAGGGTAGCTGGTAAGGGCAAAGGTTTTAGCCTAAGATAAGACCTGGGTCCCATCCTGGCTAGGCCACTTATAGCCGGGGAAGCTTAGCCTAATAATAACCATCATTTCTTTAAAAAATTAATACATGCTAGGCATTGTGCTGATTTCTCTACATACATTATCTTGGGGTCCTCCCACATTAAGGGTCACCTGCATCCCTAAAGTCAGCCACATGTGGGAGGTGAGACTTTGGGACCCAGGGCATACTTGGCAGCACCTCCCTGGAGCTTCAGTTTCTTCAGCTCTAAAAAGGGGATACTAACATCGTGCTTGGTAAAGCATCAGCTAAAAAGAGGAAGACCCTCAACGAGCTGAACTGACACAGTGGCTGCAACAACGGGCTCTGCAGAGGACCGGTGTTTCATTCTGCTGTATGGGTCGCTGTGAGTCGGAAGCGACTCCACAGCATGCAACAAGAAACAAGAGTGATAGTGAGAGACGCAGACGGTACATGTGGGGGAGGAGGGTTGAGAATATGGAGCCCAGCCTCTTAATCCCCTGCCAAAGGGCTGGGGAGGCAGCCGTGAGGCACAGCACTATACTCTGACCTTTGTCCTGCTGTTTTCAGTTTATGAGGCGCTTTCCTCATCCCATTATCTCATTTGATTCGCACTACAGCTCTCGGGGGGGACTGAGTGTCCGCATTTCACTGATGAGGCTAATGTCTGGCCCAAGGTCACAGCCTGGCCAGAGTGGGGACTAGACCCTAGACTCCAGGCCAGAAACTAGGCAGCAGCATCCCCACCCCACTGTTGCTCTGTGAGAGAGTCTGGGAGGGTGGCCTGGCAGAGGGCAGCCTGGCAGTGGGGGAGGGAGGGAAGTCTGATAGGGAGGGAGGGACATGTTTCTTACTCAAGACTTCAATACCAACATTGCCCTCCATCCTTCAGGACCCTGCAGAGCCGCAGGCACAAGCCACAAGCCCACATCAAGTCCAGAACCCACAGTTTGGGCGTCCTCATCCCCCGGTGCCCTCTCTGTCAAGCGTCAGCCACCCTTACCCACAACTCTTACCAGCTCAGGATCCTCTGAATGGACTCCCACTCAGAGATGGAAGGTGGGGGAGGAGGGGTCCCCTCTGGTGTGGCTCAGACTGAGGGCTGTCAGGGGAGGGCACGGGGCTGGGCTGTTAGATCCAGCCCTGAGCCGCTGGTCACCTCTTATCTGCTTCTGTGGGACTGGGTGTGTTGTGCAGGTCAGAGGGAGGTTACCCCCCCATGTTTGGGTGTGCCTGCTGGGGGCTGGGCTGGTGGCCTGGGCCTTCTGTCTGCTGCTGCCTCCCCTGGATTCTCCCCGGCAACCCCACCCCTCCCACCTAATTCAGGAGAGGTCTTGCTTCACCTGCTCTCCTCAGCGAAGTAGGTAAAGTGGTTGTGTTTTTATTCAGGGGCCCTTTCAATCTGTTCTTTCATCCCAGTCATCTGTTTACATGTCTCTCTCCCCTGCTGGGTTGTGAGCACCTCTGGGCAAGGACTGGGGCTTACTCATCTCAGCACCTTCCACAGTGCCTGGCACAGAGAAGGTGCTTGATAAATATTTGTTAAGCTGCCCTGTGACTCTCCCTGCCTCTCCCTGCTCTGGCCACCGCCTCCCCAACTCTCACACCACACACATTCACACACACACACACACACACACACACACCGTGCATACACACCACACTCACAAACCAGACACAATCACATACACCATGCCCTCACATATACCGCACACCTCACACGCATACACTCACGTGCACACACCACACACACATACACCACACACACACTCACCCACATATATACCACACACACTCACACACCACCTCACACATACACACCACACAACTTGACACATACACCACACACACATATACCACACATCACACTCATTCACACACACACACCAGTCACACACTCACACACATACACCTCACATATACACACACCCACACTCATACACACTCACACACACACAACACACACACATATATACCACACGCACACCACCTCACACATACACCACACACACTGACACACATATACCACACACACGTATACCACACATCACACTCACACATAACATATACCACGCACATTTACACTCACACACATTCACCTCACATATACACACACACCCCACACTCACACACACACTCATACACACACACTCCAAACTCATATACACTCACATACACACACCACACACACATATATACCACATACACTCACATATAGACACACACTCACATATACACCACACACACATACACCCCACACTCATACACACATACACACATTGACATATACGCCACACACACGTATACACCACACACTTTCACATATATAGCACACACATTCACATATACACCACACATACATATGTATCACACGCACTCACATATGTACCGCACACTCATATATACACACACACATACACCACACACACTTGCATATGTACCATACATACACACACAGCCCACACTCATACACGCACCACACTTGCATATACACCATACACACTCAGATATATACCACACATATACCACATATCACACACAGTTACACTCTCACACACACATAACCCAAAAAAACATACCCCTCGCATATACAGTCACACATCACCTCACGCACACTCACACCACAGTGCACATAGCCACACCCACTCACACACATGCAGCCCAACCCCTTACTGCGGACCAAACTTACCAGGATAGCTCTGCCTCAACCCTTTATTTACATCACTCACCTCCTCCTTCAGGATCCAGCTGCCCTCTGACCTCCCTTTTGCTGTTTCCCCCCACCAGGTGGGCTCAGCCCTTCCCTTCTCATGTAGCTGAGACCCTCATGGTAGCCATTCCTTGGAAATGTTGATTGGAGTCAGGACAGGCTACATAATTTGCAGGGCCCAGCGCAAAATGAAAATGTGGGGCCCTTGTTAAAAGAAAAATTTAGGTTAAGGCAGTATCAGCAGCGCAGGACATTAAACCAAACACAGGCCCTTCAGAGCATGCAGTCCTCTGAGCCAGCGTGGGGCCCTGTACTACTGCACAGGCGATGTGCCCACGAAGCCAGCCCTGACCCTGGTGACCCACTGGCCTGTTTAGAGTGCAGCTGAACTACCCACCATCCCTTCTACTACAGATATCATGTTTGCAGCCATCATAAAAAAAAGGAGCAGGTTGCCAACTTGAAAATCAGAAAAATTTTCACAGAAAACTGAATATGTGGCTTCTCTTTAAAAAAAAAAAAAAAATCCGCTCTGGCAGAGCTCAGCCAGCTTTCCCACTGGACCACAATGTGCAGAAGTGAAGTCATGGCTGCCCCTACATGGTCTTAAGTTCATCACCGCTGCCACCATGCAGTGCCTGTGTGGTCCCAGAGGCGTTTGAGTTTTTAATCCCTGGTGGAAAAAATCTATGCCTGCCCCCCACCCTCTGCTCCCAGAGTAGGGGCTCATTTTGTACCCCCTAAATTTGGAAACCCCAGTGGAGAAGTGGTTAAGTGCTATGGCAGCTAACCAAGAGGTCAGCAGTTTGAATCCACCAGTTGCTCCTTGGAAACTCTATGGGGCAGTTCTACTCTGTCCTATAGTGTTGTTATGAGTCAGAATCAACTTGACGGCAATGGGTTTTTTTTTTTTTTTTCTCTATGTGGCAAGCTGATGGCTTGTTGAGGACATTGATAAGTAAATGGTTGGTGGGGGTTAGGAGAGGGTCAAGTTCATGAGTATGGAAATGCAGCCAGCCCCTTTACCGCCAGGGCCTGGGCTGGGGACCAGAGCCCTGTGCTACTTGCTAGGAAGTATCAAATTTTCTCATCTCCAAGACCATTTTAGTCCATTCAGTGCCTGGCATATTAGGCACTCAACGCACACTGGAATATCCATGTGTGACATTGCTGGGCTGGCCATGGCTGATTTACCCAGAGTTCTCAAAGGTTGCCACTGTGCAGCCATCTTGTCCCATCCATGTACCCCTTCCCTGCTGAGGGAGAAGGAGGTTGGCAGAACCTCATTCATCTAGGCAATGTCTCTTCATGTTTCTTCCCCTAACCCACCCCTTTTCAGAAAGAACAAGTGCCCTAAATTAGTCCCTGCATCATAGCCATTTAACAATGATTTGTAGACAGAACGCTAGATCCAGAAGAACAACACCCATCTTATTGATGAGGAAACTGAGCCTCAGAGAAAGAAGGTGGTTTGCTGAAAGTGAGTCAGCATGCTGCTGTGAAGCCTGAGCTTAATATTGACAGCCGACTCCTTAATGAGCAGCTAGGAGGTGCCGACCACGTGCCAAGTTAGTGCTGTACATACATCATTCATTCGTTCTCTCAGTGAGTACCCGCTGAGGGTCTGCTGAGTGCTTGGCTCCGTGCTGGGTGTAGGGGACCCAGTAGGAAAGGGGTCACCCAGGGAGAGTAGAGGGCCTAGACTGAAGCCTAAGAAATCCCAAAGGCAACTGTTTCAACCTCCAAAAGAGTTGGCAAGGTAGAGGATGAGCTCTTCATTTTACAGATGACGGAACTGAGGCTTCAGAGAAGGTGAGCAACATCCCAAAGTTTCAGAGCTAGCAAGTTTAGGAAATCAGGATTTGAACCCTGGTCCCTCAACCTCACAACTGACTACTTTGAGAGGTGCTGAGCAACACAAGGTTCTCAACTTTGCATAAACCAAAAAACCTATCGCAGTCAAGTCAATTCTGACTAATAGCAACCCTGTGGGACAGAGTAGAACTGCCCCACAGGATTCGCAAGGCTGTAATCGTCACGGAAGCAGACTGTCACATCTTTCTCCCACAGATGACTTTTCGGTTAGCAGCCGAGTACTTAACCACTGCCCCACCCGGCCTCCTTCACCTCTGCATGTTGTTGTTGTATGCCCTCCAGTCGATTCCCATACATAGCTACCCTATGGAGTAGAACTGCCCCGTAGGGTTTCCAAGGAGCAGCTAGTGGATTCTAACTGCTGACCTTTTGGTTAACAGCCTGAGCTCTTAATCACTTAGCCACCAGGGCTCCATAGAACTGCTCCATAGGGTCAGACAGATCACCAGACCTGTCTTCCAAGGCACCTCTGCGTGGATTTGAACTCTCAACCTTTTGGTTAGGATCCCAGTGCTTAACTGTTGGTGCCACCCAGCCTGAAATCGCACCATTCGCTGTGCAGTTGCGAAGGGCCTCGTTTACAGGCAAACATGCCTGGGGTGGGGTGGATTCAATTCGAGTTGCTTTTCAGGGACTCCTTGATCTTGTCGGAAGGATGGAGAGTTCTCAGGTCCTAGCCGGCCCAGGTGGCTGAGACCCAAATGGTGGGCATTTCTCAGAGCGTTGCCTCCTCGTTCCTGTCCCCCATCCCTCCTCCTCCTCCTGCTACGTGCAGGGCTGGGCTGGGGCCGCAATAGCAGCTGCAGCAATTAGCCCAGCTCAGCCGCCCGTTACTGGAACCTGCGTGTCAACTCTGGAGCTGATCCAGGAAACCACACCCACTGTCCTGCATGACTCAGTCTCACCTGCCCACCTCCACACCTGCCAGTCTCAGTGACCCAGGCCGAAACACCTAGGGGAAAGTCCCAGTATCCCTTGGTTCGTCCTCACCTTCTCTGTGTGTCTGCAAGGCATGCTGGGATTTAGAGTCCCTGTATCACAGTCTTGTCTCCTGGACTGATTTCTGGTTAAGCCAGAAGGCTTCAGGCAGGGCAAACGTTGGGATTAATAAAAGCGAGAATCTCAATCAAGAGTACAGACAGCAGCATCTATTCTCTTTCATATCAGTATTTGAAATACAAACAGTTTAAGACCACAGAGAGATACCACTTTTCATATATCAAATTGGCAAGGAATCAAAAGAACGCCCCTGAAGTCCAGGGCTGGTGACGATGGGAAGAAACTCAAACTCATCATATACCATTGGCTGAGGTGTGAATCGGGAGACCCTTTCTGAAGAACAGGAGTCTCTGGTTGGTGCAAATGGCTAATGTACGCAGCTGCTAACTGAAACGTTGGCAATTTGAGTCCACCCAGAGATGCCTTAGAAGAAAGGCCTAGTGATCTACATCCCCCAATCAACCATTGCAAGCCCTGTGGAGCGCAGTTCTACTCCAATACACATAGGCTCATCATGAGTCAGAATCAATAGCAATCGGTTATTTGTTGTTATGGGCTAGCAGCTGTGCCTCTCAACCTGGCACGTTCCTTTGGGTTACTTGTCATTGTTGTTAGTTGCTGTTGAGCCAACTCCAATTCACGGTGACCCCACGTGTTACAGAGTAGAACTGCTCCGTAGGATTTCCAAGGCTGTGGTCTTTCGGAAGCAGATTGCAAGGCCTTTCTTCCAAGATGCTCTGGGTGGGCTCCAGCCGCCGACGTTTTGATCTTCTGGTTAACAGCCAAGTGCATTACCATTCTGTGCCACCCAGGGACTACATTCTTTGTTTCTTGACAGCAGGTTTTTGTTTCCTTACTTTTTTTGTGTGGCTTATAACTTTTTGTTAAATGTTGGGCATCTTATGTAGAGCGATAAAGACTGGGATCAGTAATATTTATGCCTGGAAAGGGCACATCTCTTCTGTTAGGCCACTGGTGTGAGGGTTGAGTCAATTTAGCCAGGAGCTGAGTTGAGTTTGAATTTTGCTATTGCTATGTTTTTTTTCTTTCATGGTTGCCTACAGTGTGCCACTGGCTTCATGTACCTCTAGCATTACCTTAAAGAGCCCTGGTGGTGCAGTGGTTAAGTGTTCAGCTGCTAACCAAAAGGTCGGCAGTTCGAACCCACCAGCTGCTCTGCAGGAGAAAGATGTGGCAGTCAGCTTCCATGAAGTTTTACAGCTTGGAAACTCTATGGGGCAGTTCTACTCTGTCCTATAGGGTTGCTATGAGTTGGAATCGACTGAACGGCAATGGGTTTGTTTTGTTTGTTTGTTTTTTAGCATTACCTTGTGTTCGGTATGGGTGCCGGAGGATTTTCTATGTCTGTGCTTCACCCTCAGCTTTCTGCCTTCCCCAGGTACCTGTGCCACAGAGGAGAGCTTTCTCTAGGCTCTCTCCCCTCCCCCGGGGTAAACTGCTGTTCCTTGTTACTTGGTGCTTTCTACCCTGGTGGGGTGACGGGGTGGGGTCAGGAAGGCTCCTTTGTCCTGGTCCAAGCCAAGCGCCATCTTAGGCAGGCCCCAGAGATGGGGCTTTTTCAATGATCTTGCTCCTTCTTCCTGGGGCAGCCAAACTCTGCCTTGTGCCTATGGCAGATCTTGTGTGGGGAAGTTCCCTGAGCCCATTCCAGCAGCAGAAACCTATAACCCAGCTTTCTCCACCTTGGCACTAGTGACATTTTGAGCTGAAGATTTCTTTGTTGTGGGGGCTACCCTGTGCATTGTAGGACGTTTAGCAGCATCCCTGGCCTCTACCTACCATATAGATGCCCAAAGCACATTCCCTCTCCACAGTTGTGACAACCAAAAATGTCTTTAAAACTCACAAACTAAACCCACTGCCGTTGAGTTGATTCTGACTCATAGTGACCCTACAGGCCAGAGTAGAACTGCTCCACAGGGTTTCCAAAGCTGTAATCTTTACTGAGGGAGCCCTGGTGGCACAGTGGTTAAGCACATGGCTTCTAACCAAAAGATCAGCCATTCAAACCCATCAGCCGCTCTGCAGGCAAAAGATGTGGCAGTCTACTTCCATAGAGATGGAAGCCTTGGAAACCTTATGGGGCAGTTCAGCTCTGTCCTATAGGGTTGCTATGAGTCGGAATCAACTCAATGGGCAGTGAGTTTTTTGGATCTTTATAGAAGCTGACTGCCGCCACATCTTTCTCCCACGGTGCAGCTAGTGGGTTGGAACCACCAATCTTTAGTTTACCTGTTGACTTCGAGTCAATTCCAACTTATAGTGAGTCTATAGGACAGAGTAGAACTGCTCCATTGGGTTTCCAAGGAGTAGCTGGTGGCTTTGAACTGCTGACCTTTTGGTTAGCAGCCTGAGCTCTTAACCACTGCACCACCAGGGTTTTCATTTAGCAGCCGAAAATCACTCTCCCGACAGGAAGAACCACTAGTCTAATAGGATCTTGGGTCTAGGACTGCTAATTCTGCCCTTCCCACAGAGGTAAAAGGCTTTTTTTTTTTTTTTTAACCCTCTCTTGCAATGGGCCTTTACCTGAGCCCTGAGGCAACAGAATTTGCTGCCCGTCCTCCAGCAGCTTCAGTTTTTTGCTTCCTGGAGAAGAAGCCTCTGGGTGGGGCTGGTGGTGGCCCTTTGCTGCTGCCACCCGTCCTCAGGCTGTCTCTGGTCTCCTGCTTTACCCTGCCTTACCCGTGAGCCCCGGGCGGAAGTCTGCGGACAAGAGCCCTTGGGTATGCAGCTCCCAAGGACTCTATACCGCCATGCTAGCCCACGTGCGGCCTTTAGCATTTTGTTACAAAATATTAGATGAATTCTTACCGGCTTGTATTGCTCCGGTGTCTCTTTCTCCTTTGCTTTGCCCCAGGTGAGCTAGTTCCCCTTCTCGTGTATCTGAGGAGGGGCCTGTCTGTCCTTGGAGTTTGGGCTACTTGGCTGCCTGTGACCCCAGCTCTCAAGAGTTCAAGAGAAGTTATAATTATGTAGTTTATCTGACTTTTTCACGTTACCAGGGCAAGAGCAAGGCACTTTTCAGCTTTCTACAGTCCTGAGTAGAAGGGCAACCTTCATTCATTCTTTATTCATATTGAGGTTCACCATCTATCACATGCTGTGTATATTGGTTCTTTTATGGGGTTCTAGACCTCAATTTTTTTTTTTTTAGACCTCTTTGAAGGAGTCCCTGAGTGATGCAAACGGTTAAGTGCTCAACTACTAACTGACAGGTTAGCTATTCGAACCCACCCAGAGGCGCCTCGAAAGATAGGCCTGGTGATCCGCTTCCAAGAGCTCACAGCCTTGAAAACCCTATGGAGCAGTTCTCTGCACACATGGGGTCACCGTGAGTAAGAATCAACTCCCAGGCAACAACTAGCAACAAGAGCAACAACAGATCTCTTTGAGAGTCTAAGAAAAATAAAATCATTTTTCCATTCCCACTCCAAAATGCACATAATTTTGCCTATCAAGGAATTCTCCCCAACGTGATCAGGAAACTCTTTTCAGTGCTTAAGATAAATTAACTGCCCTAAATTTACTAAAAACTAGAGAAATGTACATCTGAGCAAGTTGAGATACTGTTCTTCTCTTATTGTATTGGGGGAAAAAAAAGTTGGATAACATGTTGTGTTGGCTTAGGAATGGAGGTAAAAATAACCACTCTCCCATATTTTCCATAGGTGGGTAAACTGGAACAGCCTCTTTAGAGGACTTCACAATTTAAAACGCACGCTTCCTCTGATACAACTATTTTATTTCTAAAGATTTATCTTCCAGATACACTTTTCACATGAGTATAAGGATAATCATTGCTGCATTTTATCTTGAAAATATCAAAATACTAGAAACAAATTAAAAATAAGTCACTTTATTGAGGGGCTATTATGTGCCAGAAACTGTTAGCATTTTGTATGTGCAAACTGAATTGTCACAACCACCTTTTGAGGTAGGTCTATAATCATCCCCATTTTACTGATGAGAAAACCAAGGTACACAGAGCTGAGGTCAATTGCTCAAGGCTTCACAGCTAGTAAGTCGTAGAGGCAGTACTAAAACTCATTCCTGAGCTTCTGCTTTTAAGTACAAGTGGTTAAAGAGGCTGTTGTTGTTACGCAGTGCATTAAGAGGGATGAGGTGGCTCTGTATGAATTTATGTGACCCAATCTCCAAAACGGAAACCCTGGTGGCTTACTGGTTAAGAGCTACGGCTGCTAACCAAAAGGTCGGCAGTTCAAATCCACCAGGCACTCCTTGGAAACTCTATGGGGCAGTTCTACTCTGTCCTATAGCGTCGCTATGAGTCGGAATCAACTTGAGGGCAATGGGTTTAGTTTTTGGTAATCTCCAAAGCAGATTAAATGGAAAAAGCAGACACACAGCAATGTGTATAATTTGTTAGCATGTGTGTGTGTGAGAGAGAGAGAGATCTGGAAGAACACACACAAAAAAACTGGTAACCTGTGTCACTTTGGAGTGGAAATGTGAGTCAGGATGGGATGAAGAGATTTTTTTTATAGTATAACCTATCGCACCGTTTGACTGTTTTACCATATATAAGTATTACTTTTAAAATGCTTTTAGAAAAAAGTTTAAACACACTATCTCATTAACCTCATAATAATTATACCCACTGCCTTCGAGTCTATTCTGACTCGTGGCAATCCCATGTTTTACAGAGTAAAGCTGTGCTCTCTAGGGGTTTTTTGAGCTGTACTATTGGAAACCCTGGTGGCGTAATGGTTAAGTGCAACGGCTGCCAACCAAAGGGTCGGCAGTTCAAATCCGCCAGGCGCTCCTTGGAAACTCTGTGGGGCATTTCTACTCTGTCCTATAGGGTTGCTATGAGTGGGAATTGACTCGACGGCCCTGGGTCTTGGGTTTGTTTTTGGTTATCTTTAAGAAAGCAGATTGCCAGGCCTTTCTTCTGCAGAGGCCCTGGATGAGTTTAAACTGCCAACCTTTAGGTTGGTAGCCGATTGTAAACTGCTTGTGCCACTCAGGCTCCTAGGTATGTAAAAGTAATTATATCAGGTATGAATTGTGGTGTCCAATTCATACCCAAGTAAACCAAAATTGAATAAGGTTAGGTGACTCGTCTGTGATCTTATAAACATTAGACAATGGAGCCTGTGTCTGACCCAAGTCCAGGGCTTATCCCACACGCTACGTTATCGCCATATATTTGTCTTCACTCATCCGTTCCTCATTCATAAAATACTTACTGAGCGCCAACTCTGTGATTATTTGTGGGGAAGACCCTGGCCCCAAAGGTGCTCAGCATTCTCTCAAAGGGAATAGAAACGTAAACATTCCTCCTCCCACCCACGCTGACAAAGAAGAAATTAGGTAAGGGCGGGGAGACTGATACTGTCTTACATTGCTGGTAGAACTATAACACTGGTATACTCCTCCTGGAGAACAACTGGCCAAAGCTTTAAAAACGTGCAAATCCCCAACCCAACAATTCAACTTCAAGGACTATATTTTAAGCAAATAATCAGATAAGTGTGCAAAGATGTATCTATAAGGAGAATCATGGTATCTTGTGTAACAATATTTGTAACAAACCAAAAGGTCAAAGAGAAGGGATTGGTTAAATAAACTGTCAAATCTATACAATGAAACACTGTGCAATTATTAAAAATGATATTAATATTTAATGACATGGAATATTGTTCATAATATACTGTTAGGTGAAGAGGGGTGTTTGCAAAACAACATCTGCAGTATGTCTCAGTTTTGGTTTAAAATGAGATAACTACAGGTATCTACATATGATACGCATGCACAGAAAACAGTCTGAAAGAATATATATCAGCTCCGTAGCGACGGCCATCTTTGGATGGTGAGAGTATGTCTGATTTTTATGCATTTCTGTATTGCCTGAATTTTTTTTTTTTTGCAATAAGCCTATATTTCTTAAAATAAAAAAGAAGACAATGTTTTTTTCCATTATGAAAAATAAATGTTAGTTCTTCAAAAAATAATATTTGGGATAAGTTAAAATAATACTTGGTATAAGTTAAAATATGACTCACCTATTTATAATATGGAATACCATGCCTCCATTAAAAATGATGATTCATTGAAGGATATGCTATGTGCCAGGCATTAATGATTTAAAGGAAGCCAAGAAAAGGACTCTTCCCTCATGAAGTCATATGAGTAAGCAGAAGCTTACCACACATTGGAATTAGTATTACGATGGAAGTATATAGAATGTGATATCGGAACCATAGAATAGAGGACAGAAACTGGAGCCAGGTGTAGATGGAGTCTGGGAAGATGAGTGGGAGCTCACCAGGACACAGAGGTGGGGGTCATCCAGGCAGAAAGAACATCATGTGCAAAAGTCATGCATGAAATGGTGCCATTTATACAGAAAATGATAAGAAATTGGAAAGGATTGGAGCATAGCCTTCCAGGCAATGGTGGCAATAAATGAAGCTGAGAGGTTTGTAGATCACGAAATGCTTCGTTAGGCCTTTAGGGTAATGACAGCCACCGCTGAAGAGGTTAAGGTGTTTGGAGGGAGGTTGCACAGTCATAACTCCTTTTAAGAAAGATCCCACCAATTGCAGGGTGAGGGTAGATGTGATGCGATAACACTGAAGATGAGAAGACTAGCTCAGTAGAAGACCGCTGCAGTCCCCAGAAAGAGGGGATGATGGCCTGAGCTACAGTGATGGCAGCAGAGATGGACCTCAGACGGGGCAAGGGTTCAGGAGTGTCATGGAGATCTAGTGAGCAGGACTCTGTGAGTGAGCAGATGTGAGCGGCGAAGGAGAGGGCACAGTCCGGATAACGCAAAGATTTCTGACTTAAATGACTAGGTAGATGGGCTGCCATTCTCCAAGCTGTGAAACAAGGGAAAGACTGCATTGGGGGGGGATGCTGATCCGATTGCTGGGCTAGTTCGTTAGGGTTGAGGGGCTTGAGATGTTCAGTAGGCAAGTGTTCAGGAGGGAAGTTTGGGCCAAAACTCTTAAGTTTCAGAGTCATCAAGCCAATAAATGATAGTCACTAAGCTAAAGGTTTGGGTATCATTCAGCAAAGATACGTAAGGAAAAAAAGTCCAAGGACAGAGCTTTTGGGTGTTTAGGGGCCAGACGGAGGAAAAAGGGCAGGTAGACTGAAAAGATGAAATAAGGAAGGTAGGAAGACAACAAACACCAGGAGCAGATGGTGTCCAGAGACATGAGGTGTAAAAACTTCATGGTGGAAATGGTCAAGGGTATCAACTGTCAAAAGAAAATTTAACATATAAATCAGAAAGTGTTTATGACTTGAGCACCTGGGTGAATAGTGGTTTCACTGGGGTAACTGAGATTGTTTTGGCTACGAAGGAAAAAAAAGGGAGGAAGTGAAGTCAGGGAGTCTTCATTCATTCAACCACGGTTTACTGGGCATCTTCTAGACATGGGACACTATTCTACATGCTGGGAATATGTAGGCAGTGAACAAGACAGAGAAGTCTACTGTACTCATGCACAGCCTAGTTCTCCAAACTCTTTACAAATATAGACAGTTCTTTTGAAAAGTTGGGTAACTGTGTAGGAGAATATGGTTAGATTTTAATTTTTAAGATAGAAAACTTGGGCATGTATACACATCAAAAGGAAAACCCAGTAGGTAATAATATTAAGAATTTTCTGTACATGCTAGGTAGGAGCTTTGGGGCTTCTCACTCAAATTCTGATAATTAAAATTCACATTTTACAAAAGAATAAGACAGATGGAAGACAAAAATATTACATTTATTCCTGATAAATCTTATATTGGAGAATGTAGATTTTCTCTGTGGGCAGAAATACTAAGCCTACAATGAGATGGACTCACTCATCCACTCAGAGGTAGCACTAGACAAATACTCCTCCACCCCTACCCCCAAGCCATGCTGAGACTTGATCCTGTAAAAACTAGGCATGTAGAAAGCACAACAGAACCTGTACTTCTTGTGGGCAACTCACTCATGAGAGAAAGAGGAGGGGGGGGGTCTGAGGTGCAAGTGGCCTGTTCTTGTTTCCAAATATACTCACCTTTCCAGGAGAGAAGGAGCCTTGGTGGTTGCAGTGGTCAAGAGCTGGGCTGCTAACTGAAAGATCAGTGGTTCAAACTCGCCAGCCTCTACATGAGAGAAAGATGTGGGAATCTGCTTTTGTAAAGATTATAGCCTTGGAAACCCTATGGGACACTTCTACTCTGTCCTGTAAGGTCACTCACTCTAAGTTGGAATAGACTCAAGGGCGACAGGTTTCTCTCTCTTTTTTTTTTTTGGCTTCCAGGAGAAAAGTGAGTGAGGGGCATAGAAAGGACAGGAATGTTACCCTGATGAAGCTCCCTCCACTAGAGAGAAACATTAGGAATGGGAAGTAGGTGTTTCCACTTAGGTCCAGGTACTCTGCTAATGGACAATCTGATTCAAACTTCACCACAGCCCTATAAAGGTTGCACTATTATAATTTACATTTTACAAATGAAAAAATGAAGCTTCAAGAGCTTAAGCAATTTGTCTGGTATAACAGAGCCAAGTAAGTAGCAGAACCAGGCTCTGAACCCAACAGCCTAACTCCAGTCTTAGCTCTTAATCATTAATGTCATGTGATCTTAGAGAAGACAGTGGATGAAGAATGGCTGATGGAACAGGGTTCCAGGAGAATCAGAGGGAGCGAGTTCAAAACATTAATAGACAGGAGGTGAGACACCCACCTCTCTTTTTGTGGAAGGAGCAGACGGGAAATAGATGGGTGCAGATGGAGGACTCTGAGGACTTTCTCTCCTGACGGCCTCCAGTTTTTCAGTTAAGTAAGGGGCTAGGTACGACGTTTTAACACATGTCTAATTCCCCTCCTCCTGAGTCCAATTCAGCGTTAGTACCTCTAGGAAATAGATGTGGTGGAAATGCCTCTGTGTCTTCAGAAGCCAGGTCATAAAAGGCAATGTAGTTTCTGCCTGACTCTTGGAACCCAGACACTATCCTGTGAGAAAGCCCAAGCCACAGGATAGGTCACATGTAGGTGTTCTGTCCAACAGCCCCATCCAAGGCCCCAGACAACAACCAGCATCAAAGTAAGGGAAGTATCTGAGATGACGTCAGCCCTAGACACCATCTGACCACGACTGTATAAAAGACCCTGTCTTAGTTATCTAGTGCTGCTATAACAGAAATACCACAAGTGGGTGGCTTTATCAAAGAGAAATTTATTCTCTCACAGTCTAGTCAGCTAGAAGTCCAAATTCAGGGCACCAGCTCCAGGGGAAGGCTTTCTTTCTCTGTGAAGAAAGGTCCTTGTCATCAGTCTTCCCCTAGACTAGTAGCTTCTCTGTGCAGGAACCCCAGGTCCAAAGGACATTCTCTGCTCCAGGTTCTCCTTGATGGTAGTGAGGTCACCCCTCAACCTCTGTGAGATTGATCCCTATATTCAATTTCAAGGCATGGCCCTCCCAACCAGATCAAGAATAGACCAGTCCCCTCAGTAGACTATAATCACTCAATTTGTATAGTAACAGATCAATTCCCACAAGGTCATTTACTATTAGATGTTTACCTACCCTATTTGCATAGTACACTGACCAATCCCTTGCAAGACTGTGGCCTAGCCAATCATTTTGGCAGAATTATAAACCCAAGGCCAGAATGGCCACATATAAGAGAAACCCATTACACTGCACATAGCTTCCAGCATTGTAGTAACACAAAAGCCACCACAGTACAACAAACTGACAAATGGGTGACTGACTGAAAGATATCAAAAAACATTACTAACCTCACCAGAGAAGACGTTCAGCGTGCTAACAAACACATTAAAAGATGCTTGCAAATGTTAGCCATTGCTGTCATCATTAGGTGCCATCAAGTCAGTTCCAACTCATATCGACCCTACGTACAACAGAACGAAACACCGCCAGGTCCTGTGCCATCCTCACAATCATTGCCATGTTTCAGTGCATTGTCGCAGCCACTGTGTCAGTCCCTCTCATTGAGGGTCTTCCTCTTTTTCACTGACCCTCTACTCTACCAAGCACGATGTCCTTCTCCAGGGATTGGTCCCTCCTGATAACATGTCCAAAGTGTGTGAGATGAAGTCTCTCCACCCTCACTTCTAATCAGCATTCCAGCTGGACTTCCTCCAAGACAGATTTGTTTGTTCTTTGGCAGGCCATGGTATATTCAATATTCTTCACCAACACCATGATTCAAAGGCATCAACTCTTCCAGTCTTCCTTATCCATTGTCTGGCTTTCACATGCAGATGAGGCAATTGAAAACACCAAGGCTTGAGTCAGATGCACCTTAGTTCTTAAAGTGACATCTTTGCTTTTTAACACTTTCAAGATGTCTTTTGCTGCAGATTTGCGCAATGCAGTGCGTCATTGATTTCTTGACGGTTACTTCCATGGGTGTTGATTGTGGATCCAGGTAAAACGAATCCTTGACAATTTCAGTCTTTTCTCTGTTTATCATGATGTTGCTCATTGGTCCAGTTGTGAGGATTTTTGTTTTCTTTATGTTGAGGCGCAGTCCATACTGAAGGCTATGGTCATCGGTCTTCACCAGCAAGTGTTCAAGTCCTCTCCACTTTCAGCAAGCAAGGTTGTGTCATCTGCATGTCAAAGGTTATTAATAAGTCTTCCTCCAATCCTGATGCCCTGTTCCTCTTCATATTGTCCAGCTCCTCGGATTATTTGTTCAGCATATAGATTGAATGAGTATGACGAAAGGATACAACCCTGACGCACACATTTCCTGCCTGTAAAACTTGCAGTATCCCCTTGTTCTGTTTGAATGTCTGCCTCTTGATCCATATACAGGTTCCACATGAGCACAGTTAAGTGTTCTGGAATTTCCATCCTTAACAATGTTATCCATAATTAGTTACGATCCACACAGTCGAATACCTTTGCATAGTCAATAAAAAACAGTTAAACATCTTTCTGGTACTCTGTGCTTTCGGCCAAGATCCATCTGACATCAGCAATGATATCCTTTGTTCCACATTCTCTTCTGAATCCAGCTTCAATTGATGGCAGATTCCTGTCAATGTACTGCTGCATTAGCCATTAAAAAAAAAAAAAGTTTTTTTTTCAAGGTGCAAATCAAAACGACAATGCAATATCATTTCACTCCTGCAAAAACGACACTAATCAAAAAAACAGAAAACAACAAATGCTGGTGAAGTTGTGAGGCGACTGGAACTCTTACACACTGCTGGTAAGATTGTAAAATGGTACAGCCACTATTGGAAAATAATATGGCACTTCCTCAAGAAGCTAGAAATAGAAATGATCCAGCAATCCTACTCCTAGGTATATATCCTAGGGAACTAAGAGCAGTGACATGAATAAACATATGCACATTCATGTTCATTGCAGCACTATTCAGCAAAAAGATGGAAACAACCTAAGTGTCCATTGACGGATGAATGGCTAAACAAAATGTGGTACGTACATACTGTGAAATACTATGCAACAATGAAGAATAATAATGAGTTCTTGAAACATAACAGGGATGAATCTGGACGACATTACGCTGAGTGAAATAAGTCAATCACAAAAGGACAAATATTGTATGATACCACTTTTATAAAAAGCCTAGAATAACTTTACACACAGAAAGCAATATTTTTTGATGGTTACCAGGGGTGGGACGGGGAGGGAGGGAGAATCACTTATTAGATAGCAAATATGTGTTAATTCTGGTGAAGGGAAAAGTAATACACAATATGTGGGAAGTCAGCACAACATAACCAAGGTAATGAAGAACTGAGAGGTAAGCAAGAATAAAGGACAACAACGATAAATGCTATAACACATACCATTCTGCAACCCCAGTAATAAAATAAAAAAAAAAAACTTTTTTTTTTTTTAGCAACCCAAAATTTGTGAGTGGTTACATAGCTAGATATGTATGCTGTATCAGTGTGGGAGGCATATGGGAGTACGTGTGCGTGCATAAATAGGTATAGTTGTGGGCATTTGTGTATACATACTTGTATGTCCTGCATATATATTCATATATATAACAGAACACCTGGGGGCACAGTTATGGAAACTTCTTAGACATATCCAAACACCTTGTGGAACTAAGCTACTGGGCTTGAAGGCTAAGGACCACAGTCTCGGGGGACATTCTAGATCAACTGGCATAACATAGTTCATAAAGGGAATGTTCTACATCTTAGTTTGGTGAGTAGTGTCTGGGGCCTTAAAGGCTTGCCACCAGCTGTCTAAGAGACGACTATTGGTCTCTTCCCGTCTGGAGTGAAGGAGTGTGAAGGAAACCAAAGATCCATGGAAGCAATTAGTCCATAGGACTAAGGGCCCATACAAACCACAGCCTTCTCTGGCCCGAGACCAGAAGAACTAGATGGTGCCCGGCTACCACTAACAACCACTCTGACCGGGGATACAATAGAAGGTCCCTGTTAGAATGGGAGAAAAATGTAGAACAAAACTCAAATTCATAAAAAAGACCAGACTTACCGGACTGAATGCGACTGGAGGAACCCCTGAGACTGTCACCCTAAGACATCCTTTTAACCTGGAACTGAAGCCACACCCGGAGGTCACCTTTCGGCCAAATAAGCGATTGGCCTATAAAATAAACAATAACATGTGCTCCCTAGAACAATCAACTATATGAGACCAAACGGGCAACATTTGCCCAAAGGCAAAGATAAAAGGCAAGAAGGTCAGGGAAATTGGAGGGACAGAAAGGGGAGGGCAGGGTAGAAATGGGGAGAGTGCTGACACATTGAAGGGATAGCAAACAATGTCATGGAACAAATTGTAGATAAATTGTTGAATGAGAAGCTAATTTGCTGTGTAAACTTTCACCTAAAACACAATAAAATGTTCCAAAAAATTACTACCCATCCTCTGCTAATCACTGTTTTAAGTGCTCTAGATACAGCTGCGTGGAAGACAAAAGCTCTCTCCTGGAGCCCTGTGACTTAACAGGCTGTTCAACTAGGGGTCAGCTTGACATCAGCTTCTAAAACTTGAGGATTCTAATAAGGACGTTGCCGGATAGAATAATTCACTCAGAGGTGATGAGGGGCAGCAGTCTTCTAAGATGACTGTTCGTGGTCTACTTTAATGTGTAAAAGAGTAAGGAAGGCTCCAAATTTACACTCCTTATAGCAGAGCCTCGGTAAGTTTTTTTAGAGCAGTTTTACTGAAATATAATTCACATTCCATACAACTCACCCGGTTAAAGTCTACGATTCAATGGCTTTTAGTGTATTTAGTTGATGCCATCGCCACAATTTAGGACTATTTCTATGGCTCCAAAAAGAAACCTGTAGTAGTCTTTTGATTCCCCCAATCCTCCCAGCCCTAGGCAACTACTAATCTCCTTTCTGCTTCTATACCCAAAAAAACCAAGCCCAGTGCTGTCGAGCTGGTTCCGGCTCATAGCGACCCTATAGGACAGAGCAGAGCTGCCCCATAGAGTTTCCAAGGAGCGCCTGGCGGATTCGAACTGCTGACCCTTTGGTTAGCAGCCTTAGCACTTAACCACTACGCCACCAGGGTTTCCTCTGCCTCTGTGGATATGCCTATGTTCAACTTTTTACATAAATGGAATCCCATAACATGTAGTCCCTTGAGATTGGCTTCTTTTCCCCAGCATCATGTTTTCAAGGTCCATCCATGTTGTAGCACATATCAGTACTCCATTCTCTTTTATTTCTGCTGTATGACTACTGTTGTTGTTAAGTACCACCAAGTCAATTTCAACTCATCGTGACCCCACGTGACAAAGTAGAACTTTTCCAGGCTGCAATCTTTACAGGAGCAGAGTGTCAAGTCTTTCTTCAGCTGAGTGGCTGGGTGGGTTCAAATTACCAAACACCACATTTTATTTATCCTACGATCAGTTGATGGGCATTTGGGTTGTTTCTGCTTTTGGGCTGTTTTGAATAATGCTGCGATGGACATTTGTGTAAGTTTTTGTGTGGACAGTGTTTTTATTTCTTCTGGGTATATACTGAAAGTGATTGACTGCTAACTGAAAGGTCGGCAGTTCAAAACCACCAGCGGCTCTGCAGGAGAAAGATGTGGCAGTCTGCTTCCGTAGAGATTTACAGCCTTGGAAACCCTGTAGGGTCGCAATAAGTGAAATTAGGCTCAGCGGCAGTGCCTTTTGTTTAGGATAGGTACTGAGGGGTGGAGTTGCTGGGTCATATGGCTTGACTAGTGGCCAAAAGGTTGGCAGTGCCAACCTACCCAGAGGCGCCTCAGGAGACAGGCCTGGTGATTTGCTTCCAAAAAGTCATAGCCTTGAAAAACCCTATGAAGCAGTTCTACACTGTACACGTGGGGTTGGTTGGCATGGGTAGTTCTATGTGTAACTTTTTGGGGAACCACCAAACTGTTTTCCACCATGGCTACACCATTTTACATTCCCACTGGCATTGCACAAGCATTCCAATTTCTTTGCATCCTCACCAATGTTTATTATTATTATTATTTTTAATAATAGCCATCCAAGTGAATGTGTGGGCTCAAGCATAACAACAATGGTGAGGGTGGTACAGGGCCAGGCAGTGTTTTGTTCTGTTGTACACAGTAGGGTGGACAGCACCTAACAACAGCGGGTGCGTGTGAAGTGGGCTTGACCTGCATTTCCATAATGGCTAATGATGTTATCAACTTTCTTGTGCTTCTTGGCAGCCTCAGTAATTTTAGCCTGGAATTAGAATTATCCAGTTCAGAGGTTTTCATACTTGCTTGAGTCTTAGAACTCTTTCTTCAGATGAGAATTCATAGGAAAGTCTAATATGTAAAACAAAGAAACCTAGAGCTGAGGGTCAGGGTGGGTGAAAAATTGAGAAGGAGCCAAGATTGAGGCCACTCTGCCCGCGTCTCCCCAGAGGCCACCCTTATCATCAGTAGGTCCAGAAACTACTAGAACTTTGTAAAGCACAGTTAAAAAAAAAAAAACCACTGATTGGGGCATCAGAGATAACTGACAAGCCTAGTAGGCTAGAAGTCCAAATTCAGGGAGTCATCTCCAGGGGAAGCCTTTTTCTGTGGGCTTTGGAGGACGGTCCTTGTCATCAATCTTCCCCTGGACTAGGAGCTTCTCCACACAGGCACCCTGGGGTCCAAAGGACACGCTCTGCTCCCCTGCACTGCTTTTTTGGTGGTATGAGGTCCCCCTTGTCTCTTTGCTCACTTCTGTCTTTTATATCTCAAAAGAGATTGGCTAAAGACACTATCTAATCTTGTAAATCTCATCAATATAACTGCCATTAATCCATCTCATTAACATCACAGTGACAGAGTTCACACACACAGGGAAATCACATCAGGTGACAAAATGGTGGACAACCACACAATACTGAGAATTATGACCTCGCCAAGTTGACCGATATTTTTGGGGAACAAAATTCAATCCATGACAGATTCCAAGTGAGAACCACCTAGCTGAGCCCAGTCAAACCATGAAAGATAATAATAAAGTGGTTATCTTTTTAAGACGCTAAGGTTTTAGGTGATTTCTTATGCAGCAATAGATAACTGGAACAGATTGTGTACCCGGTAGCGGGATATTTTTTTTAGGGGGATGCTGCTGCAGCAAAAACCTACAACATGTGGTATTAGCTTTGAGACCACGTGGTGGGCAGAAGCTGAAAGAATGTGAGGAAACTGTTAATGAAAGTCTAAAGGCTCTTGGAGGGCTGATGGTCCTTGAGTGTGTTCTCTGTGAAGGTATTAAAAAAAAAAAAATTTTTTTTTTTTTTTTTTTTTGGCTTGGAAAATATTATTAGAAGCTGGGGGAAAACAGTTCTTTGTTATATAGTGGTGGAAAGTTCAGTAACAGTGTTACCTGCAATAACATGAGAAATAGGAAATATACCTAATGAACCAGATGGTTTAGCCAGGGAGATCTGATTCTCAGGCAGAGTGTTTAGCCATCTGTAACAAAATGAGAAAGAAGAAAGAATGACCTCTTAAGCATAAAGGGCTCAGAACTTGGTGGGTTAAAAAGTGTTTCTCATTTCCAGTTTCTCCAGATGATAAACTATTCTTAAATTAAAGAATAGCTTCCAGGCAAAGAGAAAACCCAGGGCACTATCAGGAACATGGTCTAAAGATGAAGTCAAGGATGTGATTGTAAAACCCTTTAAGACTTCATTGGTCCTGACCACATTAACTCAACTATCCACTCCCGTGGTTATCCCTTCTTGTTGTTGTTATTGGGTGCCATTGAGTCAGTTCTGACTCATAGTGACCCTATGTACAACTGGGGGAGGGGGTTATTCCCTAGACCTTATCGTTACCAATAACTGATCCCCTCAATATTCTCCATTTCAATCATTTCACTCTCTGACCACCACCTCCCATTTTTACATCTTGCCTTTTATGGACTCTGGCCACCCTTCCCCACCAGGACCTCTAGTCCATTGATCCTTCCCTCTTTTCTTTGTTTCTCACCCCTCAAAAAATGGTCTCTCTACCCTCTTTACCCAAATTAAAGTCCATAGTCAATCATTATACTTACTCCCTTTCAGAAAGCCTTGACTTCTTTGCTTCCTCTTATTTTGTCCTACTCACCTGGCAAAACCACAGTTTTGAGTAATCCAACTCTCAGCCCACTCCAAGCTGTGACCTGAGCTGATGAACGTAGCAAGGGAACGTACACAGTCATGTTGGCTGTTGTCAGTCTAAGTTACTGGTCCTCAACCAGGGGCAACTTTGCCCTTCTAATGCACAGGATAGGCCCCCGCAACAAAGAATTATCCAGCCCAAAATGTCAATAGTGCAGAGGTTGAGAAACCCTGGTCTAAATTAATGACCATGAATCTCAAGTGGCTCTTAGCATGGCCTGACAATCATGCTCCATTCTCTAGATGACTCACTCCCCCATTCTCCTAGAGGATAATTTCATACCTTTTCTCTCCTCAAGGAGCCCTGGTGGCACCAGTGGTTAAGCATTTGGCTGCTAACCAAGAAGTTGGCAGTTCAAACCCACTAGCTGCTCTTTGGAAAACTATGGTACAGTTCTAGTTTGTACTATAGGGTTGCTGTGAGTTGGAATTAACTTGGTGGTAATGAGTTCTTTCTATTCCACTGCGAAAATGGAAACAATCAGAAACTCCCAGCATCTCCTACCACTACATCCACTCCCACTTACCAACATTCATGCCTAAACTTTCTGCCTTCTTCCCTGTTACTTCAGATGGGCCATCTGGGCTCCTGGCTGGGGCTAAACCTCCACCTGTGCACTAGGTCCCATCCTATCTGCTGACTCAAGGACAATGCTCTAGTAACTCTCCCCCCTCTCCTCACCTCAAAATTTCCTCTCTATTTGATTATTCTCATTGGCATATAAATACAGTATAATCTTCTTATATTTAAAAAAAAAGAAAACCCTCGCTTGGGCAAAGGACTTGAATAGACATTTCACCAAAGAAGATATACAAATGGCCAATAAGCACCTGAAAAGATGCTCAAAGTCATTAGTCATTAGGGAAATGCAAATCTAAACTACAATGAGATACCACTTCACCCCCACTAAAAAAAAAAAAACCAAACCCATTGCCATCGAGTTGATTCCTACTCATAGCAACCCTATAGGACAGAGTAGAACTGCCCCATAGGGTTTCCAAAGAGTGGCTGATGGATTCAAACCTTTTGGTTAGCAGCCGTAGCTCTTAACTACTGCGCCACTAGGGCTCACCCTCACTACGATGGTTATTATCAGAAAAAAATGGATAACAAAAAGTGTTGGAGAGGATTTGGAGAAATTGGAACCCTTATTCATTGTTGGTGGTATTGTAAAATAGTGTGAAAAACTGGCAATTCCTCAAAAAGTTAAACAGGTTTACCATGTGATCCAGAAATCCCATTCCTAGGTATGTCCAAAAGACTTGAAAGCAGGGACTCAGATACTTGAATACCATTGTTTATCGCAGCACCATTCATAATAGCCAAAAGGTGGAAACAACTCAAGTGTCCAACAACAGATAAATGGATAAACAAAATGTGGTGTATCTATACAATGGCATATTGTTCAACCACAAAGAGAAATGAATTTCTGATACATGCTACAACGTGGATGAACCTTGAAAGCACCCTGATGAGTGAATTAAGTCAGTCACAAAAGAACAGATATTATACGATCCCACTTCTATGAAACATCTAGAATAGGCAAATGCATAGAGCCAAAGTTTACTAGTGGTTACCAGGCGCGTGTGAGAGGGGAAAATGGGAAGTTATTTCTTAAGGGGTGCTGAATTTCCATTAGGGGTGATGAAAAAATCTGGAAATGGTGGTGATGGTTGTGCAACATGGTGATTGTAAATAATGCCACTGAATTGTACTCATAATAATGGTTGAAATAGCAAATGTTTTGGTATATATATACTTTACCACAAAAAACCCCACCCTTGACCCACATTCCCTTTTATCTACTGCCCATCTCCCTGCTCCTCTTTAAAGCAAAGACCCTTCTGTATTTGCTGTCTCCTAGGCTTTTGCTTCCGTCACTCTCCTCAAAGTGTTCTTATCAAAGTAAGCAGTGGCCTTCATAGCATTACATCCAACAGTTAATTCCCAGTCCTCATTTCTTCCTTGAGCCAGCAGTAGATTTGACACTGCTGATTATCTCTTCCTTCTGAGACACTTTCTTCCCTTGGGTTCCAGGACACCACACTCTTCTAGGTTTTGTTCCACCTCAAGGGCCACGCCTCAGGCTCCTTTGCCAGTAGGTCCTTATCTTCCCGACCTCTGAGTGTTGGAGTGACTCAGAGCTCAGTCCTTGCTCCTCTTTCCTATCTTTCACTCGCTAGCACAGTGATCTTACCTAGCTCCACGGCATGAAATACTACCCATACACTGGATTACACCTCAACATAAAGAAAAAAAAAAAAATCCTCACAACGGGACCAATAAGCAACACCATGATAAATGGGGAAAATATTGAAGTTGCCAAGGATTTCATTTTATTTGAATCCACAATGAATGCCTATGGAACAGCAGGCAGAAATCAAATGACGTATTGCATTGGGCAAATATTCTGCAAAAGACCTCTTTAAAGTGTTAGAAAGCAAAGATGTCACTTTGAGGATGAAGGTGTACCTGATGCAAGCCATAGTGTTTTCAATGGCCTCATATGCATGTGAAAGCTGGACAATGGATAAGGAAGACTGAAGAAGAACTTCTGCCTTTGAATTATGGTGTTGGTGAAGAATACTGAATATACCATGGACTGCCAGAAGAATGGATAAATCTGTCTTGGAAGAAGTACAACTCGAATGTTCCTTAGAAGTGAGGATGGCTAGACTGTATCTCACATACTTTGGAAATGTTATTAGGAGGGATCAGTCCCTGGAGAAGGATATCATGCTTCGTAAAGTAGAGGGTCAGTGAAAAAGAGGAAGACCCTCAAAAAGATGGATTGACACAGTGGCTGCAACAAGGGGCTCAAGCATAGCAACGATTGTGAGGATGGTGCAGGACCGGGCACTGTTTCGTTCCGCTGTACATAGGGGTTGCTCTGACTTGAAGGCACCTAACAAAAACAGCAACATACAATGAGGGCTCCCCTGAACCCCAGACTAGGTTGTCCAATTGCCTCTATGACACCTGTGCTTGCAACTCCAACTTTACATGCTCAAAACCCAACTCCTGATCTTCCTTTAGACTGTTCTTCCAAAATAAGTAGAAACTTCTTTCCATTTGCTCAAGCCAAAAACCTTGGGGTCATCCTTGACTCCTTCCTCTCTTTCTTTCACACTCCACATCCCACCTGTCAGCAAGTCCTGTTGTCCTTACAGTCACAGTATACCAAGAATCCACCCACTTCCACTGCTACCAACCTGGTCTCTTATCTTGACTAATAGGAAAGTCTCCTAATTGGTCTCCTTGCTTCCACCCATGCAATCACGTTAATCGTCTGCTCAAAATTCTGAAGCGCCCATCTCATCCAGAGGAAAAGCTGAGATCCTCCCAGTGAGGCCCAGCCATCTGCTTACCCCACTGCTCTGACCACACCTCTCATTATCCTCAGCTCTGCTCCAGACACAGCTCCCCACACTGCTCCGCTCCATGCTGCAGCCCCAGGGCTTTTGCACATCCACATTTTTCTGCCTAGAAGGCTTTCTTCCCCTCCTTTCCCGGCCCCCAATCCAAATAGTTTGCTCCTTCAAGTTCTTTCTTTGTGATGTCTTCTGATTAACTGAAATTAAAATTTAAATTACAAGCCATCTCCCACCCAGGCCTGCCAGCACTCCCCAGCCTCTTCTCCCGCATTATTTTTCATCAGACACACAATATATTCATTGGTTTGGTAATTGTCTTTCTCCCCGACTAGAATGTAAATTGGACGAAGGCATGGCATTTTGCCCATTTTGTGCACAGTTTTTTATCTACCACACAGAAGACATTCGTAAGTAACATATTGAATAAATGAATGTAACCACTTCACTTCATAAAGAAATTAACCCCCCGCCCCCGGCCCCGCAGCGTCCCTGTCCCTCAGCCTTAGCCTAGGCGAATGTGCTCTTCCAGGCCTCTCTCCTTCAGTCCGTGGTTCTTCCCACCTGGCCTGGAGTTTCCATGAGGACAGCTTGAGGTGGCGGGGCGGTGGTGGTGGTGGTTGGTGGTGAGGAATGTGCCCTTCGCTCAAGACAGCCCCCAGTCTCCCCCGCCGCCCCACCTCCGCGCCCCCCGTCCCCCGGCCCCAGTGCCCTCCACCCACGCGCCGCCTGGGGTGACGTCAGCCTTGCACTGCAGGCCCAGCTGGTTTGCCGGTGGCGGATTCTCGCCTGTCCCAGAGGGAGATCAGATGACCTCACCCTCCGAGCTGAGCGAATGGTTAACCAGCCCTGTCTCTGAGACCAGCAGCCCGGTGCAAGGGCCTTGCAGGCGGGCCCACGCCCAGAGGGCAGAGGGTGGAGGGGACTCCTGGCCTAGGCCGGGGAATGCAGTGGATGGGTCCTTGGCCACTGCCTTATCTGCATCACCGCTCATGGGTACCATGATTAAAGGTGAAACCGTGTCCATCATGTATATAAATTTATATATAATGGGGAAGGTTTCCTGATGGCAACCTGCATTTTACATTTTACATGAGTTCAAGCATTGTTCAAAAAGCCTATCTGCACTTAAACTAAGATATACGATGTATATTTAAATAACACTTTCCCTCTTAAGATTTTAGCATTCTGTCTATTCCATTCGTCAGTCTTCAGATTATCCAGGATGCCAAAAGTGCTTCCCAGCCTAGAAGTACACCCAGGAATTGAAATAAAACATTGAACTAGTATTGGCACTTTGGGGCAGCAAGTTCTTGACTAGGGGAAAGAAGGAAACCCCTCTCATTAAGCTAGTCTGTTCCCCTAAGCGGACTGTTGCAGAGGAGAGTTTGGCTGGAGCTCTTTCCTTCTGTGATGACATCGTCCACATTTGAATTGTGTCCTTTTTCAAAAGGTGATTTCTCATGATTGTAGTGAATTAGAAAAAAGAGCTACTTTTCAAGACACTTAGGGCTCTTGTGTAACAATTCTATTTTCAGTAGTGGATGTCTATTGACCTAGGGAAAAAAAAAAACCCGAACTCATTGCTGTCGAGTGGATTCTGACTCATAGGACACAGTAAAACTGCCCCATAGAGTTTCCAAGGAGCTCCTGGCGGATTTGAAGTGCCAACATTTTGGTTAGCAGCCATAGCACTTAACCACCAGGCCACCAGGGTTCCGGTGTATTGATCTTAGGAGTTAGTAAATGGTCTTCTAGGGCTGAAAATGCAAATTAAGCTGATTTTGTTTCCTCAAGAAATATTACAAGATTCTGGGTTTTTTTTTTTTAATAAAGTATACACACACACACACGCATATATATATAGTTGTTGTTAGTCAATTCCAAATTAGGATGACTCCATGTGTGTCAGAGTAGAACTGTGCTCCTTAGGGTTTTCAAGGCTGTGATCTTTCAGGAGCAGATTGCCATTCCAATCTTCTGAGGCACCTCTGAGTGGGTTCAAACTTCAAACCCCCAACCTTTCAGCTAGCAATAGAGCACTTAACCGTTTACATCATGCAGTTTTATTCACACAGTCTCTGGATTACAAAGGTCCATTCCTAAATCTGTCTTTAAGTCGAATTTGTACGTAAATTTGAACAGGTAGGTACAGTTCATATCTAACAACAGTTAGTCAAGTGTTTGTTTTTTTAGGTCCTGGGAAGATAGGGCTACAGGGGGTACAGGCAGGCAGGGGCTTTGCCCTACCCCAGGTGAGCTGGTGGGAAGTGGCACTTGGTCCAGCCCTACACTGCTGGCCCAGGAGTTGTGCCCAGTGCTGAGGGGGTGGTGGTCCCCACCATGCTTTTTCGGAAGAAATGGAGATTGTACCCGAGCACTTTGCCGCTGCTGTCCCGGGGCACTGTGGGTAAAGATGCTCCAGCCGGGCCCCCAGTGCGCTCTCTGGAGCACCTTCAAAGGTGGGCTTCAGGCTGGATAGCCACTGAGGGCTTTCTCTCCTCACACCCCAGCCAGTCAGTGGTGTCACTGGAGGGGTATAGGGGTTTGGGGGGCACGCAGACCACACTGGGTGACACTGTTGGAAGGGGTGAAGCCAAAATGACTGTCTATAAAATTTTTGTACAGTGTTCCAGCAAAAATTTATTATTTTTTTATAGAAATATCCCTGTAGTTAGTTATAACAACAAGAACATTTTTTGTAAGCCCAGCTTACGTGTGCTAATATACCTACAAGGCTCAAACTCTATGCTGATTTACCTTTTGAAGCTTCCGACGTGCTCTGGTCAGAGCTGCGTCCTTACCCCATCACAGTGATCCTTTAAATCGTGTGGTTCCATCTGCACGGGCTACAAGTGCTCGCTGTTGTTGTCCTTGGTGCCAGTGTTTTTATAGTTGCCGATTTTGTCACATTTTTCTGGTGTTTCAGCTACAATATTGTGGTAATTAGTATTTATGAACCTAGATCAGTATCTTTTTTTGAGAATGAAGTAGTAATTAAAGGAAAAGAAGGAGGAACATTTAAAAAATCTCCCTCTCAGTTACTAATAATGTAGTTCAATGTAGAAAGGTTTTATAAAACAATTTTGTTGTTAGTTATAAAATCTAAGAAATATTACATTAAGCAATTTACAACTGTATCACATATTATTCTATGATTAAAATCGTTCAAAAATATTACTAAGGATTCTGTAGGGTCTGGTGCAGGAGGAGGTCCATGGGGGGGGGGGGCGAGTTACGGCACTGGGTGACACCAATCCTAGTGACGTCACTGCAGCCAGCGAGGTTGCAGAGGAGGCACGAGGTGTGTTGTGCCCCCAGCTCTGTTCATGAGCTGCCTCGGAAGCCTGCGCTCCTGTCCCTCAATCGGCAGTAAGATCCTAAGGCAAGGAAGGCAAGAACAAGCAAGGGGGTGGGGGCTGCAGACTCCAGTGTCCTCCCAGTCCTCCTATGGGAAGACAGCAGGGCTGCTACTGGCAGAGAGGGGCTGCAAGGGGGAGAAAGAGAAAAGGCCCAGGCTCTCCTCCCCGCGTGTGCCTTTCTGTGCATAAAAAAAATTAAAGAAACACTTGCAGATGCACTAAAACCGCTTTAGCATAATAATGTGGTAATAATAATAACTTCTTGATGCACTTGGCTAAGTAGCCCCTGTTTGTTTTTAGTAACCACTGTATGTACCTAGAATTTTTAATGTAATAGGATTTATGGGGGTTGGTTCGTAACTGTGGGTTGCACATAAGTCGAATGTTCATAACCTGGGGACTGGCTGCATATATAAAAGCTATGTATGTATATATTCAAGCTTTATACATATATATATATATATATAGCAACAACTATATATACATGCATATGATATATGTGTATACAGTATATATATAACTTTAAAAGAACACTGGGAGAAAGATAAAAATTCAGAAAAGGACATCAGGGTTGATAATCGTGTATACATTGATTTGTTCCACAAATATTTAATGAGCTTTTATTAGCTATTGAATACCACAATACATATTGAGGGTATAATGGGGGAAATGAACAGAGCTGTTCCCCTCTCTCAAGAGTTTATAGTCTGTGGGATTAAAGGATAATATTCTGTAAACTGCACAGCTGGTGAGGCCTGCTGCTAGTTAGAGCTAATCTGAGTCAGAAACTGTAATTGATCAGTTTGCAGGGCTGGGCTGCACAGAGGCAGTCATGGGTTAAGCAGTAGTCCCCACCCTAGGCCTGGAGCGTAATAATACAGAAGCAGTCAGCACAAAACACGCCATAGCATAAACATTGCAGTTACTTAGTTAGAAAATAACAGCAGTGAAGGTGTTCCCTGGAAAGACACTTCACATCTTGAAATTTCTGGTTCATCTGGGCCAGCAGTCTGCCTACTGTGACCTTGAGTCTGGATTGTCACCAGGACCCCAATCAGTCCTCAAGGGGAGACTCTGCCTCCCTCTCCATCCTGGCAATACCTTCATTTGTTCCAGTCCCCGAAGCCCCTGCCCCTGGGGATTCCCAACCTCAGTCTTCTCTCTGCCGAGATGCTCCCCTAAGTATTTTCTCCACTGCTGACTCAGAACTTTGAGGTGTGGGACATCCACTCATTGGTATCCAGTTGGCTTACGGAATATATCTGGGTCAGCAGCAGTGTGACATTCCTTTTGTGACTTGCTGTAATGATTATCCCTTACCCATTGCCATCCAGTCAATTCTGACTCATAGTGATCCTATAGGATGGAGTAGAACTGCCGCATAGGGTTTCCTATGCTGTAATCTTTACTGGAGCAGATCACCAACTAGGTCTTTTCTCTCTTGGAGTGACTGGTGGGTTTCGAACTGCAGACCTTTGAGTTAGCAGCCGAACGCTTACTTAACCACTGGGCCGAGAGGGCTCCTTCCATAAAGATTACAGCCTGGGAAACCCTATGGAGCAGTTCTACTCTATCCTATAGGGTCACTAGGAGTCGGAGTCAACTTGACAGCATACGGCAACAACAATCATCATGGAAGCAAATCGCCAGATCTTTCTCCGCAGAGCCACTGGGTAGGTTCGAACTGCCAACCTTTCAGTTAGCAACTGAGCACTTAACCGTTGTGCCACGGGGGTGCCTCCTTTTTACTTAAACACATTTAATCCAAAAGGAAACTTTACATCTCAATGTCTCATCAAGAGTTTGATGTGCTAGATGTCACCTTGCTAGCATACATTAAAAATGAATTCACATCTATTAAAGTTTTAAAAATGTCTGTCCTCGTACCATCTAAGCGCACCTTGGGACCACCGGAGCACCAGCAGCACCCTCACCACCTTGGGAAACCCCGTCTTTCAGGAAGGCAGCCTGGGGTGAAGTGGGGGGAGGACTGTGGAGGTCAGCGGACCTTGGATCTCACTCCGGCATTGCCCTGTGTGAGCTGTGTGACCTTCAGCAAATGTCTGAACGTGTCTGAGCTCAGCTTCCTCAGCTGTAAGCTGGGGATGCTGAGTCCCTAGCTCGTGGGATTAGTGAGAGTATTAACTGATGCTGTGCCCACAAAGCACGCAGAGTGGCCCATGGCACCTCTCCTTAGCCAGCTACTACTGTCGTTAATGAGGGAGTCCTGGTGGTACCATGGTTAAATGCTCGGCTGCTAACCTTTCGGTTGGTGGTTTGAACCCACCCAGTGGTTCTGTGGGAGAAACCTGGTGATCTGCTTCCGTAAAGATTATAGCCCAGATAACCCGATGGGGCAGTTCTACTCTGTCACATGGAGTTGCTGTGAGTCAGAATCGATTCAACAGCACCCAACAACTATTGTTATTACTGAGCAGAGAATGAAGCAATATTTGGGCCATCTTCTCCAGGAAACCTTTGCTGACACCCACCCTCACTGCCCCAGACGGGGTTGGATATTCTGTGCTCACCAAATTCCCTGGAACTCTGTCATAAAGTTTCTATTCAATAGCAGTTTGAGGTAAGAGACTGGTAAGTCGCTAACGGGGGTGTCTAACCTGCATTGGCTCTAGAAGGCTTTAGGGAATGTGCAGTGGGCAGCCCTGTCACTACTGCAGTGTGGCAGGCGTGTACAGAAAGTGACACTGATTCAACAGGTGAGGGATGCTGTGGCATTAGGTGGCTGGTAGGAGGAATTGGTGTTCCTGCCCCTCATTAGAGTCAGCGCACCTCTTCTCCTGCCCCCAGCCAAGGGCAGCAGAGAGAGGGAAAGCCCTAGACTGTTGACCCAGGAACAGTACTTGGTGACCTCTCACGGCTCCTTTAATGTCTGAAAGGAAGCTCAGAAATCCCCCCAGTGCAGCCTGTCTTATCTTGCCTCCAGCTGGGTGACCTGCCCAGGGAAGAACAATGACAGTAACTATCCTAACATTTGAATTGGGCTTTATCACCTGCAAAATATATTCACATTCAGTATCTCCCTGGGTTTGTAAATGGCAATTCTGAGGTGGGCAAACAAGTATTATTATCTCCACTTTATAATGAAAGGGTTAAAAAAAAAAAGCTAACCTTTCATGGTAATATATTACTATTATATACATATATTCCTAACCAGCAGCCAGAGTGACCCAGCTAAATCATAAGTCGGTTCAGGACTCTTCTCTGCTCAGAACCCTCTGAGGTTGGTTCCCACCTCACTGGAGTACAAACAAGTCCCTGCAAGGTCCTCCCGAACAAACGGCTCCCTTATGCACCTGACCCACCTCCTCTCTCTGATGCACAGCAGCCACGCTGGCCTCCTCAGGGTTTCTTGGGGGCTACTCGCACTCCCACCTCAAGACCCTGGCATTGGCTGTTTGCTCTACCTGGCATGTTCTTCCTCTGGAGATTCGTAGCAATTGCTCCCTCACTATCTTCGGGTCTTTACTCAGATATTCTTGTCTCAGTGAGGGATCCCTAACAACCCACTTTCTATACGTTGTCTCTCTCCTTAGCACTTATTATTATCATCAAGTATACAATATATTTATGTACTTTGTTTATTGTCTATCACCCCACTAGAATGGAGGCTAATGTCAGCAGGCAGGGGTCTTTGTTTATTTCACTGATATACACTGGCACCTAGAATAGTACCTGAAACATGGTAGATAGTCAAGAGATATTTGTTGAATGCATGGAATTTTTTGAGAGTTTCCTGTGGACCAAGGATCCATGGTAAGCTCCTTGAATGGATTAACCTTAAGAGGTAGGTAATATTATGACCTGCATTCTACGTGAGCTCCTAACTGATTCCTGCTGAGGCCCTTTCAGATATCCTTGATCGTCTGTCCTCTAGCTCCTTTCAATTACTCAAGTGGGAAAATGAAACCTAAGGAGTCTGCCCTCCCTCTAAAGAGGCCATGTGGCAAACTCTGGCCAATGACTCAGCATCTACTGCTCTCTGGTTGTGTCCTGGCCATGGGCTGGGCAGGTAGGGCCTTGCCTAAGACCAAGGCCATGGCTGTGAGGGAGGACCGGTGGGCCAAGGGCAACCCTGGCCAATGGGCGGCATGGGGTGGGGAGAAGGTGGAATCTGGGAAGGCAAATGGGAACTCGTCAATGGCACTTTGTGCTGCCCCTCAGTGGGCTGGTCCCCCAGGTCCCAGGGTGCCAGCCCCCTGCAGTGTGATATAAGCTGGCTCTAGGCTGATTGGGGTGCAAACAAAAGACCCAGGTTACTTTTGTCCTCCACCTGCCCCTTGTCCTCTGTTTACATCCTTCCTTCCCGTAAATGAGTTGGTCACTGGGCCCCGCTGGCCCAGAGCCAGACACACCTGTAGGACAGGTTGTGCAGAGCTCTTGGGGGTGGGGAGCTGGCGGCTGTAGTGGCAGGTGATTCAAATCCTTGGGAAGCAAGCTCTATTCCTTTCTGTGGCAGTAGTCAGGCCAGGATCTTGCTGCCTTGGGCCAGGGATTCTTAGTCAACTCCAAGAGGATGAGATACCCCCAGGGGGCCTTCCTTGCCCAGGGAGTGCCAGGAAATTATATCTATGTCACCAGAGGCGGGAGGACCAAAGATTCTTCCGGGAGACATTTCCTAGAGGGAAACTGAGGTCTAAGGAGAGACAGAAATGGAGTTGTTGATAGTCTCCATGCTTAAGCCCTTGCTCCCCTGATGAGAGACCCCCCCGTCCATAGTGGTGTGGTGCTCTGGATGAGGTGGTCAGCTGGGCGAGGTCCTGCTGAGCTGGGCTCACTCCCTCCTCATAGCCTGGGTACCCCTGCAGAGCCTCTGCCCCTCTCTGGCCTTCAGTCTCCCAGTAGGGCCAAGTGAGGAAGCAAGAGTAAACATGGAGGTCCACATCTCTGGAAGGAGTGAGGGAGAAGGCAGGTTTGGGGAAGGCGTAGAGGAGAGGACCAAAGGCGCCAGGTAGGGCAAGTCTGATGGATAGTCAAGAGGCAGAACCTCTATCCCACAGGAAGAGAAATGCTGGGTGTCCAGCCCTCAGGGCATCTGCTATCCCAGGTTTATTCAGGCAGGTCGGAGTGGGGAGTCTAGACAGGGTCACGAGGCCTTGGGTAGGTGTGACTCAGATGGGAGGAGAAGTTTCCTCCTCCACCGGGGTATTAGTTGATGAAGTTCATGTCAGATGTGTTTTCCGCCTGGTCTCTCTGTCTTTCTCAACAGTGATGATTGGGCAGTCAGTCACCAAATATGTTCTGACTGCCTACTGATGTGCACAGCCCTTTGCTAGGTGTCTGCGTCACAGCTGTGCTCATTGGTGACCAATCCCTGGAGTCCCATCTCACTGGGGTGCTCAGTGCTGATTGGTAGTCCTTTGACATGCCCAGTAAGCTCCTTCTCCCACTTCCTTCAACTCTTTCACACCTCTCCTCCATTTCTGCAGCTCCACCTCCTCATCTACTCTCTCTTTTTTTTTTTAATTGTGCTTTAGGTGAAAGTTTACAGCTCAAGTTAGTTTCTCATACAAAAATGTATACACCTATTGTTATGTGACCCTTGTTGGTCCACCTACTCTTACCAAATGATCTTGCCATCTCCTTCACCAGGTGATGAAGGATATCAAACAGGACAGCCTTCAAATTCCTGCCCTGCTAAATCTGCGCCCATGTCACCTTCTTTTCCAGCTGAATGGAGCTGGTGCCAGCCCTGCCCTCCGTGCTGGGTGTCCCATCCCTGCTCGGCTTCTCAGGATGGGCAGGTCAACACACAGGGGCTCAGCTCCAAGACCACCTGGGGAGCCTACTTCAGGGGTCCTACAGTGGAAGAGGGAGGCCCAATGTGCTCACAGCTGAGAACTGCTGGCTTAGTCTGCCTTCTTGCACTATGCCTGGGATGCCTAAGCCAAGGCCTTGCAGCCCCCACACCTGACCCCGAATGTCCTGGGACACAAGTACTTGGGTTTCATCTTCCCTGCCCTTTTTCAAAGATCTTCATGTATCCTGGTGATGGTGGGTTTCCTCAACAGGCCTTTGTGAATGAGGTTCTCTTATTTCCACTACAGTGGGCTCTGAGTAGCCTGGGGCTAGGGGTCTCTTAACCAACCCCGAGTGAAGAGGTTCCTACCCCCAAGGAGAGTTAGGGCTTGTAGCCCCTGGACATATTGCCTATTGCCCATAGAGTGTCAAAGCGCCCTGATTTTTGCTCTCAGCCCCCAGTTTTTTCCCCAGCCCTAGAAGGAATGACTTAAGGTCCTCCAAGGCCATGGCCCGCTGCCCAGTACCACTTCCCACAAACCCATAGTGCTGAAGTCCAGTGAAGCATGTCATCGGACCTGGGAGAGCAGCTTTGTTGCTGCCCCTCGAGCTCCTGGGTTCCAGCCCACTTGTCTCACTCTGCTGAATTCACCTCCCACAGCCACTCCACCATAGTAGCTGCAGTTCCTCTCCCACACCTTCATCTACCCCCAACACCTGGGATACCCCAGTGACCCGCCATTAATTGAGCAAGCTGCAGGTCTTCCAAAGGGACTCCAGGATGCTGACTGGCAGGCCAAGGACTGGCCTAACAAGCTAATTAGAAGTGGGTTTCCTGCTCTCAAGGAGCTCAAGGTCTAATTAAGACAGGTGAGTCCTCTCCCTAAAACAGTCCCATGGGATGCTGAGCTCAGTCTTTTCAGCTCTTCCTCCATCTAGAAGGGATCCTTTAGCTCGCCTTGTTGTTCCCTGACTCTTTAGAGCTGTGAATCTGCCTGTCTCCAGACATGATTGCTCCATCTCTCTGTCTCCCTGGGATTCAGAATATATCACCCCAGAGTCAGCAGAAGACATGGAAAGGAACGAGAAGGGGTGGGAGGAACTACTACCTGTTACGTGTGTAAGTGTTTTACATATGTTATCTCACATAATTCTCACAAGCACCCTATGAGGTAGGTTCTATTATTATCCCCATTTTACTTCTGAGGGAACGGAAGAGTCACACAGGTTAGGTAACCTGCCTAAGGCCAAATCGTGAGCACAGAGGTGGAGTTTGGACACCTGCCCAGATCTCCTAGACCACAGCTTCTCAAACTATTTGTGGTGAAGGACCAGTTTCATTTCGTTTTTAATTTTCCATCTAATACTGTTGCAAAATGTGATAAGAAAGAATTTAATAAAATGAAAAGAAAAAAAAGACATGTAAACTACAAGTCCCTCTTTTTATTTTGGTCATTTGACTCAACAGATATAAAATTCTTCTGTCAAATTGATATGAAAGTTTCTAAACACGGACCAGCACCGGTCCATAGACCACATTGTTCTAGACATCACGTGCCTACATGGAGAGAATCTCTGGGTGATCCTTGCTCAGAGGTCCCATCCCCTCATGGATAACCTCGTGCGAGGGAAGAGAGATGAGGCTCCTAGTGCAGCCCTGCCCCGTCTGTCCTACTTTATAATGCTTAAGGCTAGGGTCTTTGAGTGGGCAAGGGATAAGATACTGATGGTGTTGTTATTAGTTGCCAGCTGATTCCGACTCATTTCGACCCCATGTGTACATAGTAGAACTGTTCTGTAGGGTTTTCAATGCTGTGACCTTTTGGAAGCAGATTGCCAGGCCTGTCTTCCAAGGTGCTTCTGAGCGGATTTGAACTGCCAACCTTTTGGCAAGTAGTCCACTGCTTAACCATTTGCACCACTCAGGGACTCTGGGATAGGGATAAACCACTGGTAATAACAGGATTTTAAAATACGAAAGTCTTCAGTTTCATGGGACATGATGTAACCTAGATAATCAGGACTTGTACTGTAGTTCGATGCACCTATTGTGCCTTTTTTATTGTGTCCCCTCATGTGAAGGAAGACCCAGTGTAACTCTTGGAAGGTCCCTGAATTGAGCACTGCCGGGGAGCAAAACAGTCTAGGACTCACACTTAAAGGCCGTAGGAAACTGAGTAAGACATTGACTTCTCTAAACTTCAGTTATTCCATGCAAAAATGGGTAGGATAATGCCTTCTTATCCATTGACATTCAATAGATGCTGTAAAATCAAAAGGAAGAGCTTATTGATTCAACAACTTAAGTTGTTTCCACCTTTTGGCTATTGTGGGTAGTGCTGCAATAAATGAACACTGATGTATAAGTACTTCATTTTCATTTTAAAGCATCTACTGAATGTCAATGGATATTGTTGTTGACTTGGTGGTATGAATAGATACATCGATACATGAACAGATAAACAAAATGTGGTACATCCATAGGATGGAATATTACTTAGCCACAAAGAGAAATGAAGTCCTGATACATGCTACAACATGGATGAAGCTTGAAAACATTATACTGAGTGAAATAAGTCAGTCACAAAAGGACAAATATAGTATGACCCCACTTATATGAAAGATCCAGAAAGGGAAGTGTACAGAGATCAAAGTTATTAGTGGTTACCAGGGTCAGGTAGGAGGGAGGAGGAAAGGCGGGCTGAATGCTTCGGGAACACTGAGCTTTTGTTAAGGTGATGGAAAAATTTGGAAACGGTTACTTGTGATAGTGGAACATAATGAATGTAATTAATGTCACTGAACTGTACATGTGAAGATTATAGAAATGGCAAATGTTTTATTACCTATATACTTACCACACACACACCAAAAAAAAAAAAAAAAAGCAAAAGGAAGGAGGCGATACATAGGAAAGAAATTCTAAAAATTTCTCAAATATAGAGGAAAAATAGTTTATTATCCACAACCTTGGAGACTCTTTGGGGATCTGCTCCAGGGTCAGATTTACCCTTTAATTGATCTATTCAGATTACTTGTCAATTCATTCTCTTTTCATTCATTTCATAAATATTTACCTGGCAGTCCTGGAGTCCAGGGAGGAAACAAAGGCAGCAGCAGTACATAGGCCTACCTCCAGGAGTTCCCGTCACACTGAAGAGATGGTGCCAGCAGCCCACACTGGTTGGGGTAGCCTTGGAAGTCTTCCTAGAAGAGGTGGCCTATCAAAGAGGTCTGTAAGTAAATCATGCCGTACCACACAGTGGACTGTGATGCAGTTGTTAAGGGTGGGTGTAGAGCTTCCCGTACCAACAGGAAGAGCTGTCTAGATGCACAGTTGAGTGAAAACAGCAGGCAAGAGCAGGGTGTCTATAATGTTACGCAATTTCTGCAAGATGTTCAGGGATTCTCTGGTATACTAGAGTTGCCTGGTGGGTCTCTGTAAACCATAGAGCCCTTTGCCCATCTCCATGGCCTGCTCCTGACAGCCCCTTCAGAAGCTTGTTTTTGGTCCCGGCCACACTCCTAAGGTTAGCCCAGGGTCCTCAGGAAATATGTCAAGTCTTTCAGATGTTTTAGTCTCAGAAAAGGTGGAGAAAAACTCAGCTCTGTCCGTCTGTAGGTACACACATCGGCAAAGAACTGTCTGGAAGGACACTCACCGAAAAGTTATCAGTTGCTCTCTCCAACCAAAAACCAAACCCACCGCCATCGAGTCAATTCCAACCCCCTCTAGGGTTTTTTTTCCCCCTAGGGGTGGGATTTAAGGTGATTTACAATTTCTTCTTTTTACTTTTTTGGCACTGTTTGAATCATTTACAATAAGCATATATTAATGTTTTAAAATAACGGCTTTATTGAGCAGTAATTCACATACTAGACAATTCGCCTTTTTACAGTGTACTATCCAGTGGCTTTTAGTCTATTCACAAAGCTGTGCGACCGTCATCACTACCTAATTTCAGAACATTTAAAACCCTGTTGCCACGATGTTGATTCTGACTCACAGCGGCCCTGTAGGACAGAGTGGAACTGTCCCATAGGGTTCCCAAGGCTGTAATCTTTATGAAAGCAGACCGCCACGTCTTTGTCCTGCAGAGCAGCTGGTGGGCTCTAACCGCCAACTTTTCCGTTAGCAGCCAAGTGCTTAACCACTGCCACCGGGATTCCTTTCAGAACATTCCCAAGACCCCCAAAAGAAGCCCAGTACCCATTAGCGGTCACCCCCATTCCCTCCTTCTCCCCCAGCCCCTGGCAACCACTAATGTACCTTCTGTGTTTATGAATTTGCCTATTTTGGACATTTCATATAAATGGAATCATACAATGTCTGGTCTTCTGTGACTGGCTCCTTTCATTTAGCACAACATTTTCTAGGTTCACTCATGTTATTGCATGTACTTTATTCCTTTTATTGTTGAATAATATTCATACCCTGCACTGCCTTTACAAATATTTTACAGAAACCTGGAGGGCCTAAGTTTAGAGTAAGAGTGGAGCCGATACCTAAGTTGTTAGCATCATTCATTTCTCAAAAACGTTTTTATTGAGCATCTCTCGTTTGAAGTGCTAGGGATACACATTTGAACAGGAGAGAAAAGAATTCTGTCCTTGGGCAGTTTACATTCGAGTTGGAGTTGGCGAGGGACAGATAATAAACAAGTCAAGAGGGACACTGACTAATGTCAGGTGGAGCTAAGTGCTCTGAAGACAAGATGGCGGGATGATGCTCTACAGAGTGGCCTAGGGTGGGAAGGGGGTCTATTTTAGGTGGGGTGTTTGCTGAAGGCCTCTCTGCACAGGTGAGATTTGAGCCAAGGCCTGTCTGATGAGGACTGAGCCATGAGAAGAGGAAACAGTAGCTGGGGCTACGACTGGAGCAAGCTGGGTGGTTTTTTATCTTGTGTCCCACCATCCACCCCGGGCTTTCCCTGAGGGCACTGGGGAGCAACAGAAAGGATTTGAGCAGAGGTGGAATATGGGCCCAGATCTCATATTTTAGGGAGAGAGGAAAGAAGAATACTGGCTCCCCTGCTGCTTCTTGACACAGCAGACATATTCCAACCTCAGCTGCCCGGATCTCTCTTCAAAGCTGGGTGTTTTGGAGAAACAGAAAAGCTGTGCGTTAAAGCTGGAGTCCCTGGGTGGTGAAAATGGTTAAGTGCCTGGCTGCTAGCAGAAAGGTTGGTGGCTTGGGCCCACACAGAGGCACCATGGAAGAGAGGCCTAGCGAGCTACTTCCAAAACATCAGCCACTGAAAACCCTGTGGAGCATGGCTCTACTGTGACACACATGCAGTCGCCATGAGTTGGAGTTGACTTGACAGCAACAGCTTACTGGCATGCTAAAGCCAGTGAATGCCTGATGGTGCCAGATGAGACTGAAGAGGTAGGCGCGGAGGGACCAAAACACACAGGGTATTGACTGCAAGCTAAAGACTTGGGGTGTCTTTTTAATAGTGGTGGGAGACCGCAGTAATGAATTGGGGAGCAGCCCAATCTGGTTTATGTTTTAAAAAGCTCACTCCACTGGCCATGGAGAACCTGTGTAGGAGCCAAGAGTGGAGCTGGGACACCAGTGGAGCTGGGATGCCAGTTAGGCTGCCATTGTGGGGGTTCAGGACGAAGATGATGGTGCCATGGATACGAGTGGGGCAGTGGAGATGGCGAGAAATGAGTAGATTAGTATTTTGATGGTAAACTGAAAGGATGTGCTGATGGATTAGCTGTGAGGCACAAGGAAGAGAGAAAGCAACGATGATGGCAAGATTTTTGCTCAGAGGAGGGTCAGTGCAGTCATGGACACAGCGGCTGGAAACATCATATCTGAAACACTTTTCCCAGGCCTATTGGGGTTAAGACAGGGCTAAAGCTGGTGCTGAGGCTAGACTTAGGTGCACGGGGCAAGTATGGACAAGCTCGGAGTGGCTTGATGAGGCTCCACACAAGGAATCCTGGGAAGAGGGAAGTGGGCCTGCTCTACAATTTGGTATCTATGACAACCAAGGCCGCTGCATGCCTTAGCTGCTCTCCCAGAGACCTCCAACGGGGCCCTGTTGTGTTCTTCAGGCACCTAAGCTACCTGAGGGATGGGGCGAGGCTCTCCCACCCAGGCCTAGGCCTCTTTGTAATCACAGAAGCACTGAGTAAGTAACCTGGGCTACCTCACTTGTGGGTGGGTAGGTGTGGTCCCGTGGGCTGGGGCCAGAGAATGGAGCAAAAACGTCAGCCCTGTTGGCTATGCTGGGTGCCAGCACTCTGCAAACAGACTCCAGTCACGAACCCAACAAATTGCTCGGCTGGATTATCATCAGTGCCGGAGCACAGAGGGCAACTGTAACTGCAAAGGGTGGGGCCAGGTCACACTCTGCTGACCAGCCTGTCCCTGCTCTGGTCTGGTTAGGATTATCCCAGGAGAGGGCCAGATTAACAAGATTGGTGGGGGTGGCCTGGAGGGCCCTGTGACCCTCAATGAAAGCATGTCCTGGGGGAGCTAGTAAAACTGCCTTTTCTGGTTTTCTTCCCCTTAGCCCTTCATCTGAAGAGACAGGCTCTACTGTACCTACAAGGGGTAAATTTGCAGAAGGGCTGATGCCATGTGATGGGGGGGGGCTTTGGAGGAGCGCCATCATTTTGAAGTTGCAGGAGTGGAAGGAAGACCAGAGGACAAGGATCTGGATGGTCGCAGTTGGGAAAGGGGAAGGGCAGGCTGGAAGGGGAGCCCATAATGCGTTGAATTACAGCTAGAAAGGAGACATGTTTATATTAATTCAGTAAATGCTTGTGGTGCACTTACTGGTATGTAAGACAAAGCTGAATCAGACGTCATTCTCTCCTTCTGGAGCTCAGAGTAGAGTGAAGCTAAGACATAGACATAAATTCCTTAACCACTGTGCCTCTCTCTTTCTCTCTCACTCATTCTCACTCTCCTCACCATCCATCCGTCTGTCCATCCGTCCATCCGTCCATCCGTCCATCCTTCCATCCACCCACCCACCCACCCATCCAAGTCTTTACCATGTTGTTTCATCGTTCTTGGCTGATGTGCTTGTCTCCTCTACCAAAAGTAAGCAGGGATTGTGTTTTGGGCATGGTTGTGTACTCATCGCTTAGTACAGAGTCTGACATTTAGTAGGTGCTCAGTGAATGTTTTCGTTGAATGTATAAACAAACACATTATTGACTATAATACAACACATAAGTGCCATAAGAGAGGTTTTGTGTCTTTATTGCTCACTACGATATCTCAGGATCTGAAGCATAGTTTTTGTTGTTGCTGTGTGCTGTTGATTCTAGCTCATACTAAGCCTACAGAACAGAGTAGAATTGCCTCATAAGGTTTCCTAGGCTGTAATGTTTACAACCAAAATGGTCCCTAGAAGCAAGGATGGCGAGACTGCGTCTTAGATACTTTGGACATGTTGTCAGGAGGGATCAGTCCCTGGAGAAGGACATCATGCTTGGTGAAGTACAGGCTCAGCAGAAAAGAGGAAGACCCTCAATGAGATGGATTGACACAGTGGCTGCAACAATGAGCTCAAGCATAACAATGATTGTAAGGATGGCAAAGGACCGGGCAGTGTTTGGTTCTGTGGTACATAGGGTAGCTATGAGTCAGAACCGACTCGACCGCACCTAACAACAACAAAACAACAACAATCTTTACAGGAGCAGATCACCAGGTCTTTTCTCCCGTGGAGTGGCTGGTGGGTTTAAACTACTGACCTTTTGGTTAGGAGCCAAGCACTTAACCATTGGGCCACCAGCGCTCTTTTGAAGCATAGTGGAACTCAACAAATATTAATTGGAGAAAAAAAAAAGTGAATGGAACTATGGGGAGTTCAAAGAAGGGGACAATCATGTTCTGTTGTAGAAAGAGGGACAAGAACAATAAGTAAGATCTGGTATCTGAGAAGGCTTCCAGTTGGTGGATCATCAGAAAGACCCTATGGAGGCCTTTGAGGTGGCAAGAGCTCTTTGAATTGCAAAATTGCAATAAAAAAAAAAAAAAAATCTGGGCTCAGTCTTTGGAACCCACTGTCAGAGTTGACCTTTCTCACTGGTGGCCTAAAGAATTGTTCTTGCCAAGGTGTGGTAAACCGAAAACCCATTGCCATCTAGTTGATTCCAACTCATAGCAACCCAGAACAGAACTGCCCCATATAGTTTCCAAGGGGCACCTGGTGGATTCGAACTGCTGACCTTTTGGTTAGCAGCGGTAGCTCTCAACCACTACGCCCAGGGTGAGCAAGCATGGAGGTAGAGGTGCTCTGCACTGTGTAGTTGATAAATCAAGGACCAATGAGCACAGGTCACTTGAGGACAGATTTGGGCTAGTAGAATTTCAACAAGGGGACGGGCAATTTCCTGAGACGTGGACACAGGGATGTTGGCACAAAGGCTAGATTTCAAGGGGGCAAACAAAGTCTTAGGAACCCACCAATATCATTGTTAGCTACCAACCTGGACCAGGCCAGCTGTGGTTAAATCCACAGTCTCGTTATTTTTGATCTGTCATCTCGCCCCTCCTGTAGGCTCACCCCAACTCTGCTTCGGGCTTTTTCTCCCTTGATTCAATCTCTCACAATATCCAAATCTCCACAAAGCCCTCTTCACTTTCTGGCCTCATTAAAACTTGGTCTAACTCTGAGGACTCTTCTTCTCCCCTGCAGCCCAGTCAGACTGAGGCTGCTAGCCTCCCACACCCTCGGGGCAGGGAAATGAGGTAGATACAGTCTTCCCGCTCCCTCTCAGTAAATGGCCCATTCATCTACTGGGTTGCTATAGCCAAAGTCAAGGAGTTTTCTCTGATTCTTCTCTACCCTGATCCCTCATTTTTAATCCATCAGCAAATCCTACTAACTCAAGCTTGAAGACATGTTCCAAATTTATCCAGTTTTCTCTGTCTTCACCTTTTCCACCTCAGTTTCAGCATGGTCCTCTCCCACCTGGGTTACTTACTACATTAGCCCCTTAACTGGTCTTCCTGGTTTCTCTCTTGACCCCCTGTAAAGATTCTCCACAGAGTTGCCAAAATGTTTTTAAAAGGCTCATTTGAAGGAAAAAATATCTCCAACTTAAAATTCTGTACTTATTAACCCAAGCGTGAGGGTGGAATGCACATTTTAAGTTATTAATAACTTCAGAAAAGTTACCTCCCACATATCCTGTCTCAGAAAGCTAACAAAAGATGTGTTCCACCAAAATGAGGGCTCGACATCATTTTGATTCTTGATCATTTGAACGTTTTCTCTCTCTCTGTAAACTTGTAGGAGCTCTTTATTCCTGGTGCTCTGAGAGAGAACTAATTGTATGACATGCCTTAGCATGCTTCTATTTTCAGACATTGTCCTGGATACTTGGTGTGGCCTTTCCACCTGGAAACTCATATCCTTCAGTTCTGATTTGGGGATTTTCTTGCATTATTTCAGTGATGAGTTTCTTACCCCTGTTTTCTCTCTTTTCTTTTTCAAGAGCTCCTATTTTTTAGAAGTTTGACTCTCCAGGACTGATTCTCTCATTTTCTTATCTTTTCTTTCCTATTTTCCATCTATTTTAGCTCTACTTTCTGGGAGATTTCCTCAAATTTATTTTCTAACCATCTGCTGTGTTTATTATTTCTGCTTTCATGAAGATCATTTCTTTTTTGTTCTCTAAATGTCCATTTTTGTAGATTCTATTCTTCTGCACTCACTTTTTTTATATTTTTATTCTGCTTTAAGTGAAAATTTACAAATTAAGTCAGTCTCTCACAGAAAAACTTATGTACACCTTGCTACATACTCCCAATTATTTATTTTATTAGTATTATATTTTAATGAGACAGCCCCCTCTCTCCCTCCACTCTCTCTTTTTGTGTCCATTTCACTAGCTTCTAACCCCCTCTACCCTCTCATCTCCCCTCCAGGCAGGAGATGCCAACATAGTCTCAAGTGTCCACCTGATCCAAGAAGCTCACTCCTCACCAGCATCCCTCTCCAACCCATTGTCCAGTCCAACCCATGTCTGAAGAGTTGGCTTCGGGAATGGTTCCTGTCCTGGGCCAACAGAAGGTCTGGGGGCCATGTGCACTCATCTTCTGTTGTTGTATAACAAACAACTTCAAAACTAGAGGTTTAAGACAGCAATAAACATTTATTGTTTTACAATTTCTTTGGGTCAGGAATTCAAGTGAGCCTTAGCTGGATGTGCTCAGGCTTGGGGTCTCCCATAAGGCTGTAGTCAAGATGTTGGCTGGAACCCTGAGAGTGTGGACCCCAGAAACCCTTATAGCTCAGTAATGAAGTCATTCCTGAGGTTCACCCTTCAGCCAAAGATTAGACAGGCCCATAAAACGGGCACATCAGCCCAGGGGCAAGGGATGAGAGGACAGGAAAGCTGGTTATACGGAATCCAAGGTCGAGAAGGGGAGAGTCAGTGTTGACATGTGGGGTTGGCAACCGATGTCACAAAACAATATGTATATTAATTGTTTGACGAGAAACTAGTTTGCCCTGTAAACCTTCATCTAAAGTACAATTAAAAAAAAAAAAAGGTGTTGGCTGGGCCTTCAGTTACCCGCAGGCTTGACTGGTGCTGGAAGATCTACTTCCAAGATAACTCACTCATATGTCTGAAGAGTTGATGCTTATTTTTGGCAAGGGGCCTCAGTCCCTCCTTCCCTCTTCCCACTAGGCCTCTGCTCAAGCTGCTTAAATGTCCTCCTGACACGGCAACTGACTTCTTCTAAAGCAAGCAACCCAAGAACGCACAAGGCAGAAGCAGCAATGCCTTTTCTGACTTAGCCTTGGAAGGCACACACAGTCAGCTCATCCACGTTCTGTGCATTAGAAATGCGTTACCCAACTGACCCACATTCAAGAAGAGGAGAGTTAGGTTCCACCTTTGAAGGGAGGACTGTCAAAGAATTTGTGGGCATATTTTAAAACCACTACATCTTGTTTCACATCGCTAAGGATATTAATGATAAATTGTTTTAAAGATTGATAATTTTTTGCGTAAGTTTTCTTCTTCCTACAAAGTTGCTGTTTTCCCAGTTGCGTTTTTTTTTTTTCTTCTGTTCACCTTATTCTCTCTTTTTCATGTGAGATGCTTTCCTCACATCAGTGGGAAGCCTTTGATGTCTGCTCATATTAAAGGCGAAAGACTAAAAAGTTGATTAGAAACTCTCAGCATGTGGGTAAGCTTATGGGTGATCTGGCTGTTGGGTAAGGAACTCACATTTTTAAACATCTTTAGATCTGTCCAATTGGGCTGGTCAGATTTCCCAGAGAAAACTCTTCCAATCTCCTACCTGGAGGGCAAAAGCCAGCCTGTTAGTAGGAAAATGAGCCAGAAGCGAGGAGAAAATGGGAGAAGAGATTTAGGAATCTCACCATTCTGCATAAAGACATTGCTTTATTATTTCCTGTTTTCTAGAAATTACATCTGCCTTCAGTTGTTCCCCTAAACTGAAGGCTCTTTGTTTTCTTTTCAGCAATAAATAAATCTCTAGTCCTCTGCTGGGTTGCAAAATGGTAACAGTGACACAGCAGAGTGGAGTAGGGGAGAAGATTTAGAAAGCAAACTGCTTCTTAAACCGATTCCATTCCCTTCTCTACCTCCTCCACTTCCAGGGGGCCTGGCTTTGCCAATCCCTGAACTTTATGAGAATTCTGCCTTGTAAATTGGGTTGCTTCTGGCTTTTCCCACTGATGTTTTAGGATTTTATTTTTATGAGTCTGTAAATCAGTTACCATTTGTCCTGCTTTATAGCTTTCAAAAGCTTTTTATTGTCTCTTCTGCCCTTATGAGTTTATGCTTTTAATACAAACTTATTTTTCATACTTTTGGTGGGCTTCAGGGAAGGAGCAAAAATTAGATATGAAAAATCTGTCAGACTTATTTACCTGAAACTCTGACAGAACAATCTTTTTTAAAAGATAAACCAAGTATACACAAGTATACCCTGTTGCCTGAGACGGCCTGGAAGCAATGACACCCCAACAGCAATAAGCACACCAGGATCCCGGATCCTAGTGTCTAAACACCATCCTCCTTTAAAAGGAACCAGGCCTCCTTGGACAAATGGCTGATTCTAGGCTTGGAGTAGGAAACGTACAAGATGTGCCTGGAGCATCTTGTAATGCCAGAAAGAAGGAGCTCAAAAAAATAAAAAAGGCAAACAAAAAAAACCCAAAACCACACCACAGTGATGTCAAAGGGATATAGGAGCCAACAGACATACATACAATGGAATGCTACTCAGCCAGTAAGAAAAACGAAGTCTTGTTACATGCTATAATATGGATAGAGCTGGAAAACATTATGCTGAGTGAAATAAGTCAATCACAAAAGGACAAACATTGTATGACCTCACTTATATAAAAAGACAAGAACAGGCGAATGTGTAGAGACCAAAGTTTATTAGTGGTTACCAGGGGCAAGAGAGAAGAGGAAGGGGGGGTGTATTGCTTAAGGAATACTGAGTTTTGGTTTATGGTGATGGGCCAATCACATTGATTAAGGGTAGCATTGCATAGCCAATTATTGTAATTGCTGTCAATAACCTCTACAACTAGAAAAGATTGAATTGGCAGAAGTTGTGTGATAGATATATTTACAACAACAACAAAAGGGAGTAGCTGCTGAGGCTGCTTATGTACAACCAAACACCTCATGGGATTTTGTTCCTTGGTTTAGAGGTTTAAGGTCATGGTTTTATGGGAAATCCCAATTAATTGGCCTAATAATGGGTTCACTGCATCTGTTCTACCTCCTAGTTCATTGGGTAGTGCCTGGGGTCTTAAAAGCTTGCAAGCGGCCATCCAAGGCACAAAAATTGGTCTCTACCCACCTGGGGCAACAGAGGAAGAAACAGAGTCAGGAATAAAAGGAGGATATGGAATGTGTGGCTAATTGCCTCCATGAACAACTGCCTCTTTTGCAATGAGACCAGAAGAACTAGATGGTGCCTGGCTGTCATTGCTGAACATTTTGATCAAAGAATTTATAGAAGAATCTTGATCACAAGGGGGAATATACAAACAGAATTTCAAATTCTAACGGAATCCACACTTTCTGGAGCCATGGAGGCTGGACGAACCCATGAAACTATTGCCCTAGTATAATCTTTAAACCTTAAACTGAAGATAATCCCTGAACTCTTCTTGAAGCCAAACAATAATTTAGCTTAGGTGGTAAGGAATGTCTACCTGAGGTTTTAAGCACACCCATACAGAATCAAATTGACAACTGTAATTCAAGTTTAGATAAGAAACGTAGGGGGCAGTGAGTTTATGTTAAGGGGGGAGTAACAACTCAGAAAATGAGGGTGAGAATGGTTGCACAACTCAAAGACTGTAATCAGTGTCACTGAATTGCACACATGGAAATTGTTGAATTGGTGTATGTTCACCTGTGTATATCTCAACAACAACAAATGAAATAAATTATTTTTAAAAATTCCCAGTTGAGGAACATTCTACAGTATACCTGAGCAGGTCTCCTCAGAACAGTCAAGGTCATCAAAACCAAGGAAAGTGCAGTGCAATGGATCAACTTGTATGGACTTTCTCCTCATGGTCTTGTAATTTCCACTCAAGTGATTGGCTGGGACTATGCAAATAGGGCAATTGTAGCCCACCAAGGGGATTGGTCAGTTTTGCCATTCTGCTGGGCTTGAAATGAGCAATCCCCGGGGGCAGGAAGGAGAGCACACCACAATCACCAAAGAAGGAGAGCAAAGAGTGGAGTGTGTCCTTTGGACCTAGGATGCCTGCGCTGAGGAGCTTCTGGAACCAAGCGACCAAGAGGAAGAGAGCTGTAACACTGAAGAAAGTGAGAAGGGGTGGCAGAGAAATGGTGGCAGGAGAGATTGGCAGGAGACAGTGCATTGGGCCTCCTGGCCCACTGAGAGAGAAAGCTGAGTGCCTTTGGGCCGAGGCTTACTGGTGGAGTAGGATGCCTCTGGGTACTTATTGGCAGAGCTAAAAGAGCTTTGTAACACTTGCCTGAGCAGGGCAGAGGCCGAGGGATCAGAGAGAGATTCATCTGTGGCACAGCTGGGAAAAAGCTGTCCTGATGGAAGTACTGTATCCTGAGCATTTCTGAACCTGAACTGTAACCTGTTTCTTCCCTAATAAACCCCAAAATCATGAGTATTGTCTGTGAGCAATACACCTTCACTGTCTTACCTCAGGGGTATGTCAGCTCTCCAGCCCTATGTCATAATTTAGTCCACAGGGACCTTGATCACCTTTCCCTTCCACGGGACATCACACTGGTCCATTACATTGATGACATTATACTGATTGGACCCAGTAAGGAAGTGTCAATGACTCTGGACTTATTGGCAAAACATTTGCATGTTAGAGGGTGGAAAATTTATCAGACAAAAATAAACGGTAAAATTTCTAGGGGTCCAGTGGTGTGGGGCATGTCAAGATATTTCTTCTAAAGTGAAGGATAAGTTATTACATCTGGCCCCTTCCACAACTAAAAAGGAGGTACAACACCTGGTAGGATTTTTTGGATTTTGGAGGCAACATATCCCTCATTTGGGTGTGCTACTCAGGTCTATTTATCAAGTGACTTGAAAAGCTGCTAGTTTTGAGTGGGGCCCAGAACAAGAGAAGGCTCTGCAACAGGTTCAGACTGCTATGGGAGCTGCTCTGCCACTTGGGCTGCATGATCTGGCTGATCCAATCGTGCTTGAAGTGTAAGTGGCAGATAGAGATGCTGTTTGGAGTCTTTGGCAGGCTCCTACTGGTAAATCACACCGAAGACCCTTAGGATCTTGGAGCAAAGCCCTGGCATCCTCTGCAGATAACTACTCTCCTTTTGAGAAACAGCATTTGGCTTGATATTGGGCCTTAGTAGAGACTGAACACTTAACCATGGGACACTAAGTCACCAAGTGGCTTGAGCTGCCCATCATGAACTGGGTGTTGTTTGACTCACAGAGTCATAAAGTTGGACTTGCACAGCGGCACTCCATTGTTAAATGTAAGTGGTATATACGAGATCCGGCCTGAGCAGGACTTAAAGGCACAAGTAAGTTGCATGAGGAAACGGCCAAAACGCCCATGGTCTCCACTCATGTCACATTACCTTCCCTCTCCCAGTCTGCACCTATGGTCTCATGGGGAGTTCTTTACGATCAGTTGACTGAAAAAGAGAAAACTCGTGCCTGTTTACAGATGGTTCTGCAAGACATGCAGGCACAACTCAAAAGTTGACAGCAGCAGTACTATAACCCCTTTTAGGGACCTCCCTGAAAGACAATGGTCCCAATGGGCAGAACTTCAAGCAGTGCACCTGGATGTTCACTTTGCTTGGAAGGAGAAACGGTCAGATGTGCGATTCTACGCTGATTCATGGGCTGTGGTCAATGGTTTGCCTGGATGGTCAGGTGTTGGAAGGAACATGACTGGAAAATTGGTCACAAGGATGTATGGGACAGAGGTAGGTGGATAGACCTCTCTGAATGGGCCAGAAAAGTGAATATAATTGTGTCTCATGTGAATGCTCACCAAAGAGTGACCTCAGCAGAGGAGGATTTTAACAATCAAGGGGATAGGATGACGCACTCTGTGGAAACCAGTCATCCTCTTTCCCTAGCCACTTGCGTCATTGCCCAGTGGGTTCATGAACAAAGTGACCATGATGGCAGGGATATTATGCATGGGCTCAGCAACGTGGACTTCCACTCACCAAGGACAACTTGGCTATAGCCACTGCTGAGTGCTCAATCTGCCAGCAGCAGAGACTAACTCTGAGTCTTCAATATGGCACCATTCCTCAAAGTGATCAGCCAGCAACCTAGTGGCAGGCTGATTATATTGGACTGCTTCCATCATGGAAAGGGCAGTGTTTTGTTCTTACTGGAATAGACACTTACTTTGGATATGAATTTGCCTTCCCGGAATGCAATGCTTCTGCCAAAACTACCATCCGTCGACTTACAGAGTGTCTTATCTGCCATCATGTATTTCACACAACAACACCTCAGATCAAGGGACTCACCTCACAGCAAATGAAGTGCGGCAATGGGCCCATGCTCATGGAATTCACTGGTTTTATCATGTTCCCCATCATCCTGAAGCAGCAGGCTTGATAGAATGATGGAATGGTCTTCTAAAGACACAGTTATGACACCAGTTAGGTGGCAATTCCTTGTGGGATTGGGGCAATGTTCTCCAGGAGGCTGTATATGCCCTAAACCAGGGTCCAATATGTGGTGCTGTTTCTCTCATAGCCAGAATTCATGGGTTTAGGAATCAAGAGGTGCAAAAGGGAGTGGCATCATTCACTATTATCCCTAGTGACCCACTCACAAATTTTTTGCTTCCAGTCCCCACAATCTTATGCTCTGCAGGTCTAGAGTCATTAGTTCCAAAGTGAGGAATGCTCCCACCTGGAGACACATCACTGATTCCATTGAACCGGAAGTTAAGAATGCCACCTGGTCACTTTGGGCTGCTTATGCCTGTGAATCTACAGGCAAATAAGGGAGTTACCATATTGACTGGTGTAATTAATCCTGATTACCAAGAGGAAATAAGATTGAGATTACATAATAGAGGTAAAGAAGAGTATGCCTGGAATACAGGAGATCCCTTAAGGCAGATGTGATTACCATGCCCTGGAATTACAGTCAGTGGAAAACCACAGCAACCCAATTCTGACATGACAACTAACGGCCCAGACCTTTCACCCCGCCAGGCAAAGAACCATGATCAGTTGAGGTTCTTGCTGAGGGTAAAGGGAATAAGGAATGGATGGTGGAAGAAGGTAGTTCTAAATACCAGCTGTGACCACGTGACCAGTTGCAGAAATGAGAACTGCAATTGTTGTGTTTTTCCTTTTATGTGTACATCAAATATTTTTGTTTTCTTCACTTATAAAATATAATATGTAAACAGGGTTAGTGCATCTGCAGTTGTATGCATGCTGTCTCATGTTAGGCACAAGCATGACTTCATAATTGTCTTTATTTAGAGATTGTATATGGCTTAAGGAGATGTGTACATGTGCCAATTTGACAAGTCGTGGACTGTGATGGTTAAGGTTGTGGGTCAGCTTGGCTGGGTCATGATTATCAGTGGTTTGGCAGTAATGTAATGATGAAATCAACTCCATGATGAGATCTACTGTGAGCAATCAATCAGTTTAAATGGAGTTTCCTTGGCGGTGTGGCCTGCCTCCAGTATATACATGGATGTTGTTGCTCTGGATCCTGCATCTGGCTCATCATCATCTGACCTCCAGCTCGTGGGGCTTAAGCTAGCAGCTTACCTGCTTATCTTGGAATTTGTTGGCATACAAAGCCTGTGAACCATTAACCTGCCATCTGACCTGCCCATTTTGGGTTTGTCAGCCCCTGTTGCTACGTGAGTCAGGAAAAGCCTCCAGCCTGACACCTGACCCATGAGCGCGGGACTTGCCAGCCTCTACAATACAACTGTATGAGCCATTCCTCGAGATAAATCTCTCTCTCTCCCTGCCTCCCTCTCTGTGTGTGTGTACATACACACACGCACACACACACTTCACTGGTTTTGCTTCTCTAGAGAACCCAGGCTAAGACATGGTGATTGTGACCTTGTTTGGAAACAGGTCTTTTTTTAATCAGTTAAATTAACAAGGTCATACTAGAGTAGGGTGGGTCCTAATCACTTCTTAGCGGTGCCTTATAAAAGAGGAGAACAGACGAAGGGACAGAATCACATACAGCACAGAGGTGCCTGGGGCTACCAGAAGCTCCAAGGCAAGGAAAGATCTTCCCCTAGAGCAGACAGAGAGCCGAAGACCCTGCCAACAAGGGTTGAATTAGGACCTCTAGCCTCCAGCTGAGTCGGAATCGACTTGACGGCAGTGGGTTTGGGTAGCCTCCAGAACTGTGTGACAATAAACCTGTTCTCTGTGACAATAAATTTCTGTTCTTTAAAGCCACCTACTTTGTGGTGTTTGTCATGGTAGCCCTAGAAAAGTAAGACATCCTGTCATGGATTGAATTGTGTCCTCCAGAAACATGTGTATCAATTTGGCTAGGCCATGATTCCCAGTATTGTGTGATTATCCAACATTTTGTCATCAGATGTGATTTTCCAATATGTTGTAAATCATACCTCGGTGGCAGTTGTGTCAATGAGGCAGGACTCAGTCTACAAGATTGGATTGTGTCTTCAGCCAATCTCTTTTGGGATATAAAAGAGAGAAGTGAACAAAGAGACAGGAGGACCTCATACCACCTAAAAAAACAGCCTTGGGGAACAGAGAGTGTCCTTTGGGCCCCGGGGTTCCTGCGTGGAGAAGCTCCTAGTCCAGGGGAAGATGATGACAAGGACCTTCCTCCAGAGCAGACAGAGAAAGCCTTCCCCTGGAGCTGACATCCTAAATTTGTACTTCTAGCCTACTAGGCTGTTAGAGAATAAACCTCTGTTTCTTAAAGCCATCCACTTGTGGTATTTCTGTCACAGCAGCACTAGATAACAAAAACACACTTTCTGCTGTCTTTTTTATTTATTTGTTGCCTTCTCCTTGGTTGGTCTCCATCTATGGAATGTAAATTCCTCGAGAGCAGGGCTTTGTCTCTCTTGTTCACTGCTTTAATCCCAGATCTTAGAAAACTTGGCATAAAAAGGCACTCAGTTAATATTTGTCCAATAAAAGACAAGATTTTCAGAAATGATGTTATGTCCAAATATTCTGTTCAGTTGCTATTAGACCTGCAGGTTTGTTTTTGGTTAGGAAAATCAGATCACTAAACACTATTCATTCTGGCTGGCCAGTCACATCCTTATTATTTACTGCCCCGTCTTGTCAGTTATCTCCTGATGCCCTAATTAGTGGTTTTTTAACTGTGCTTTACAAAGTTCTAGTAGTTTCAGGAGCTACCGCTGATAGGCTCCCGGGAAGACATTGGGCAGGGTGGCCTCAATCTTGGTTCCTTCTCACTTTTTCACCCACCCTGACCCTCAGCTCTAGGTTTCTTTGTTTTATGTATTAGAATTTCCTATGAATTCTAATTTGAAGAAAGAGTTCTAAGGCTCAGGCAAATATGAAAACCCCTGAACTGGATAATTTTAATTCCAGGCTAAAATTACCGAGGCTGCCAATAAGCACATGAAAGTTGCTAACATCATTAGCCATTATGGGCATGTAAATCAAAACTGCTTTACATGCACTTTGTTGTTGTTGTTGTTGTTAGGTGCCATTGACTCATAGAGACCCTGTGTACACTGCCTGGCCCTGCACCATCCTCGCAATTGTTGTTATGCTTGAACCACACATGCGCTCAGATGGCTAATTTAAAAAAAATTTTTTGAAAAATAATAAATGTTGGCGAGGATGCAGAGAAATCAGAACCCTTGTGCATTGCCAGTGGGAATGTAAAATGGTGCAGCCACAGTGGAAAACTTTGGTGGTTCCCCAAAAAGTTAAATGTAGAACTATCATGCCAACCAACCAGTTGCCATTGAGTCTATTCTGACTCATGGCAACCCCATGTGTGCAGTGCAGAACTGCTTCATCGGGTTTTTCGAGACTGTGACTTTTTAGAAGAAAATCAGCAGGCCTGTCTCCCAAGGCACATCTGGATGGGTTTGAACCACCAAATTTTGGCCAGTAGTCGAGCCATATGACTCAGCAATTCCACTCCTCAGTATATACCCAAAGCAAAACCCACTGCTGTTGAGTCAATTCTAACTCATATTGACTCCCTAGGGTTTCCAATGATGTAAATCCGTATGGAAACAAAGTGCCACGTCTTTTTCCTGCAGAGCTGCTGGTGGTTTTGAACTGCCGACCTTTCAGTTAGCAGTCAATCACTTTCAGTATATACCCAGGAGAAATGAAAACACTGTCCACATAAAAACTTGTACACAAACGTCCAACGCAGCATTATTCAAAATGGCCCAAGAGCAGAAACAACCCAAATGCCCATCAAGTGATCGTAGGATAAATAAAATGTGGTGTTTGGCCGTTTGAACCCACTCAGCTACTCATCTGAAAAAAGACCTGGCAATCTGCTCCTATAAAGATTACAGCTTAGAGAACCTTACGGAGCAGTTCTACTCTGTCACATGGGATCACTATGAGTTGAAATCGACTTGACGGCACTTAACAACAATAGTCATAAAAGAGAATTTTATTTGGCAATAAAAAAGAATGAAGTACCAATACATGGTACAACATGGATGAACCTTGAAAACATGATGCTGAGTGAAAGAAGCCAATCTCAAAAGACTACATGTGATTCTGTTTATGTAAAAAGTCCAGAAGAGGCATATCTATAGAGGTAGAAAGTAGATTAGTGGTTGCCTAGGGCTGGGGGATTGGGGGACGCAAAAGTCACTACAAATGGGTACAAGTTTCTTTCTGTGGTCATGAAAATACTCTAAAATGGTGGCAATGTTTGCATAACTAAATACACTAAAAGCCATTGAATTGTAGACTTTAAACGGGTGAGTTGTATGGAATGTGAATTATATTTCAGTAAAGCTGTTAAAAAAATTTTTTTATCGAAGCTCTGCTACATGCAGTGTAAATTTGGAACCTTCCTTACTCTTTTACACATTAAAGTAGACCACGAACAGTCATCTTAGAAGACTGCTGCCCCTCATCACCTCTGAGTGAATTATTCTATCCGGCAACGTCCTTATTAGAATCCTCAAGTTTTAGAAGCTGATGTCAAGCTGACCCCTAGTTGAACAGCCTGTTAAGTCACAGGGCTCCAGGAGAGAGCTTTTGTCTTCCACGCAGCTGTATCTAGAGCACTTAAAACAGTGATTAGCAGAGGATGGGTAGTAATTTTTTGGAACATTTTATTGTGTTTTAGGTGAAAGTTTACACAGCAAATTAGCTTCTCATTCAACAATTTATCTACAATTTGTTCCATGACATTGTTTGCTATCCCTTCAATGTGTCAGCACTCTCCCCATTTCTACCCTGCCCTCCCCTTTCTGTCCCTCCAATTTCCCTGACCTTCTTGCCTTTTATCTTTGCCTTTGGGCAAATGTTGCCCGTTTGGTCTCATATAGTTGATTGTTCTAGGGAGCACATGTTATTGTTTATTTTATAGGCCAATCGCTTATTTGGCCGAAAGGTGACCTCCGGGTGTGGCTTCAGTTCCAGGTTAAAAGGATGTCTTAGGGTGACAGTCTCAGGGGTTCCTCCAGTCGCATTCAGTCCGGTAAGTCTGGTCTTTTTTATGAATTTGAGTTTTGTTCTACATTTTTCTCCCATTCTAACAGGGACCTTCTATTGTATCCCCGGTCAGAGTGGTTGTTAGTGGTAGCCGGGCACCATCTAGTTCTTCTGGTCTCGGGCCAGAGAAGGCTGTGGTTTGTATGGGCCCTTAGTCCTATGGACTAATTGCTTCCATGGATCTTTGGTTTCCTTCACACTCCTTCACTCCAGACGGGAAGAGACCAATAGTCGTCTCTTAGACAGCTGGTGGCAAGCCTTTAAGGCCCCAGACACTACTCACCAAACTAAGATGTAGAACATTCCCTTTATGAACTATGTTATGCCAGTTGATCTAGAATGTCCCCCGAGACTGTGGTCCTTAGCCTTCAAGCCCAGTAGCTTAGTTCCACAAGGTGTTTGGATATGTCTAAGAAGTTTCCATAACTGTGCCCCCAGGTGTTCTGTTATACATATGAATATATATATGCAGGACATACAAGTATGTATGTATATACAAATGCCCACAACTACACACACGTACTCCCATATGCCTCCCACACTGATACAGCATGCATATCTAGCTATGTAACCACTCACAAATTTTGTGTTGCTATTTTTTTTTTATTACTGTGGTTGCAGAATGGTATGTGTTATAGCATTTATCGTTGTTGTCCTTTATTCTTGCTTACCTCTCAGTTCTTCATTACCTTGATTATGTTGTGCTGACTTCCCACATATTGTGTATTGCCTTTCCCTTCACCAGAATTAACACATATTTACTATCTAAATAAGTGATTCTTCCTCCCTCCCCGTCCCACCCCTGGTAACCATCAAAAAATGTTGCTTTCTGTGTGTAAAGTTATTCTAGGCTTTTTATAAAAGTGGTATCATACAATATTTGTCCTTTTGTTATTGACTTATTTCACTCAGCATAATGTCGTCCAGATTCATCCCTGTTATGTTTCGAGAACTCATTATTATTCTTCATTGTTGCATAGTATTTCACAGTATGTACGTACCACATTTTGTTTAGCCATTCATCCGTCAATGGACACTTAGGTTGTTTCCATCTTTTTGCTGAATAGTGCTGCAATGAACATGAATGTGCATATGTTTATTCATGTCACTGCTCTTAGTTCCCTAGGATATATACCTAGGAGTAGGATTGCTGGATCATATGCTATTTCTATTTCTAGCTTCTTGAGGAAGTGCCATATCATTTTCCAATAGTGGTTGTACCATTTTACAATCATGCCAGCACTGTATAAAAGTTCCAATCTCCTCACAGTTTCACCGGCATTTGTTGTTTTCTTTTTTTTGATTAGTGTCATTTTTGCAGGGGTGAGATGGTATCTCATTGTGGTTTTGATTTGCACCTTGCTAATGGCTAATGCAGTAGTACATTGACAGGAATCTGCATCAATTGAAGCTGGATTCAGAAGAGAATGTGGAACAAAGGATATCATTGCTGATGTCAGATGGATCTTGGCTGAAAGCACAGAGTACCAGAAAGATGTTTAACTGCGCTTTATTGACTATGCAAAGGAATTTGACTGTGTGGATCATAACTAATCATGGATAACATTGTTAAGCACAGAACATTTAATTGTGCTCTTGAAGAACCTGAACATGGATCAAGAGGCAGACATTTGAACAGAACAAGGGGATACTGCATGATTTACAGTCAGGAAATGTGTGTTTCACGGCAGTATCCTTTCATCATACTCATTCGATCTGTATGCCAAACAAATAATCCAAGGAGCTGGACGATATGAAGAAGAACAGGGCATCAGGATTGGAGGAAGACTTATTAACGACCTGTGATATACAAATGATACAACCTTGCTTGCTGAAAGTGAAGAGGACTTGAACACTTGCTAGTGAAGACCGATGACCATAGCCTTCAGTATGGATGACACCTCAACATAAAGAAAACAAAAATCCTCACAACTGGACCAATGAGCAACATCATGATAAACAGAGAAAAGACTGAAATTGTCAAGGATTCATTTTACCTGGATCCACAATCAACACCCATGGAAGTAACCGTCAAGAAATCAATGACGCACTGCATTGCGCAAATCTGCAGCAAAAGACATCTTGAAAGTGTTAAAAAGCAAAGATGTCACTTTAAGAACTAAGGTGCATCTGACTCAAGCCTTGGTGTTTTCAATTGCCTCATCTGCATGTGAAAGCCAGACAATGGATAAGGAAGACTGGAAGAGTTGATGCCTTTGAATCATGGTGTTGGTGAAGAATATTGAATATACCATGGCCTGCCAAAGAACAAACAAATCTGTCTTGGAGGAAGTCCAGCTGGAATGCTGATTAGAAGTGAGGGTGGAGAGACTTCATCTCACACACTTTGGACATGTTATCAGGAGGGACCAATCCCTGGAGAAGGACATCATGCTTGGTAGAGTAGAGGGTCAGTGAAAAAGAGGAAGACCCTCAATGAGAGGGACTGACACAGTGGCTGCGACAATGCACTGGAACATGGCAATGATTGTGAGGATGGCACAGGACCTGACGGTGTTTCGTTCTGTTGCACATAGGGTCACTATGAGTTGGAACTGACTTGATGGCACCTAACGATGACAGCAATGGCTAAGAATTGCGAGCATCTTTTCATGTGTTTGTTAGCAGTCTGAATGTCTTCTTTGGTGTGGTTAGTAATGTTTTTTTGATGTCTGTCAGTCCATCACCCATTTGTCAGTTTGTTGTACTGTGGTGGCTTGTGTATTGCTACCATACTGGAAGCTATGTGCAGTGCAGTGGGTTTCTCTTATATGTGGTCTTTCTGGCCTTAGGTTTATAATTTTGCCAAAGTGATTGGCTAGGCCACAATCTTGCAAGGGATTGGTCAATATACTATGCAAATAGGGTATATAAACATCCAATAGTAAGTGACCTTGTAGGAATTGATCTATTAGTATACAAATTGAGTGACTGTAGTCTACTGAGGGGATTGGTCAATTCTTGATCTGGCTGGGAGGGCCATCCCTTGAAATTGAATATAAGGGCCAATCTCACAGAGGTTGAGGGGTGACCTCACTACCATCAAGGAGAGCCTGGAGCAGAGCGTGTCCTTTGGACCTGTGGTCCGTGTTCTGAGAACCTTCTAGGCACAGGAGAGAGAGAGGGAGAGCTGTAACACTGAAGAAGGTGAGGGATGGAAACAGCAATAACCACAGCAGAGCCCAGTAGGCAGAGAAGCAGTGGCAGCAGTATGAGTGACAGGAACCACAGGACTGGCAGATGGCTGTGGTGGGCTTGCTTGCCCATGGAGCAAAAGAGAGCTGAGTACCTTCAGACAGGAGGCTTGCTGGTGGAGTGGGTTGCCTTCAGGCACTTGCTGGCAGAGCTAAAGAGTTGAAACACTTGCCCAAGTGGGGCAGAAGCCTAGACAAGGCCTGCAGGCTGGGAAGGGCTGAAGGCTGGCATGCCCGAGAGAAAGGCCTGCCTGCAGGTATGGCCAAGAGGGAGCTGAGAGCCTACCTGGTTGAAAGCCGCCCCGATTGAAAGACTGTATCCTGTCTTCTGAGTTGTTTCCTGTTAATTCTAAGCTGAGCCTGATCCTGAGTTGTAGCCCATTACTTCATTAACAAACCTCATACCGTGGGTATGGTCTGTGAGTTCTGTGTGGCCACTGCAGTGAATTATCGAACCCAGCAGGGACGTAGAGCGTGCGTGGGGTGGGGAGTGACGGCTGACATCAGAAATGGTGAAAAAGTTGGGAACTGGAGGTGTGTCTGCCCTCTACCTGATAGGAATCGCCTTTGGCCTGATCCTGATTCTCATCCCCCCTTCTGATGCCACTAGATTAAACTACATCACTGGTGTTTCAAATACCAGCAGGGTCCCCATGGTGGACAGGTTTCGGTGGTGCATCCAAACTAAGACACACTAGGAAGAAAGGCCTGGAATCTAATTCCAAAAATTAGCCAATGAAAACTTCATGGATCACAACAGAGCATTTTATGATTCAGTGGACCCAGGGACATTTCATTCTGTTATACATAAGGTTGCCATGAATCAGAGCCAACTTTATGGCAGCAAACAAGAGTGTTATTAAACTGCTGTTTGGTAGAAGCAGAGATGTGCTACTCAGATCCCCCTTCAGGAAAAGAATTGCTGCTTAGATGTAGAGTGAGGTCACCAGACAGCCCCTAGTTGTCAGCTCTTTCAAGGTCTGCCTCAGTTTTGGAGAGCCTGAGGTCACGCCTTTCCCAGGGTAGCCCACATCCAATGACTGAACAAGAGGGGGTAGAAACACCCTGGCCATCTCGGCCCAGTGCGGGACAACTCTGACACAGTACTCACTCCAGAGCTCCCAGCCAGCTGGTCCAGGCTTTGACAGGCCCGCATTGCAGTGTGACTTCTTCCTTTCCAGGGCCGACCTCCTCTCCCTTTCTTTTATAGGTGTTGATCTCTAATAAACTGCTTATACCCTAGTGGTGTCTCAGCATCTGCTTCCAGAGAAAACCACCTGAGAGTGGTTCAAGAAAGCAGGTGATAAGATAGGGTTTTGGACTTGATTACTGACCACCCACCTGGCAACGAGGACTCCATCACTGGTGGCAAGGGCAGCACAGACAGTCCTTGGTACCAGGTGACATTGTAAAACTTTCGCTAGTGGTAAATCTGGATGGTGTGTCAGTGGGAAAGAATGCACTAGAGGTTTGACTTGCCAGGAGTTTCACACGTGTGGAGGAAATTTATCTATAAGGGGAAGGATACTGAACGGCTACTGGTAAGAGCAGCTACCACTCATCGGCCAGTGGAAGCTTGTGTGTTAGAGTGATGTTGAACAGGTTTCAGCGGAGCTTCCAGTCTAAGATGGGCAACGTAGAAAGGGCTGGTGATCTGCTTCTGAAAACCAGCCGATGAGAACCTTATGGATAACAATGGTCTGATCCCATTGTGCATGAAGTACCCATGAGTTGGAAGCCAACTCCATGGCAGCTAACAACAATAACAGCTGGTAAGAGCAACTGACGCTCTACAGAAAGATAAGGAGCAGCTGAGAGGAGTAACAGGCAATTGAAAGTCAGGTGTAAAAGCCAAAGAGCCTCTTTGGCTGTATACAAAGGAGCTCTCATCAGCTGCATGGGATAGAGGGTGCAGAAAACTGAAGGCCAAGTCTAGGACTTAATAGTCAGAACATCCGGACTTCAAAGTTGGTTAAACACTCAACCAAGGCAGGTACTCTATGTCAAGGTCTGAGCCCTGGTTAGAAAAATCTGGGACCCTGACACATTGATGGAGACATCTCTGGATGGAGATGCCTGGGTGAGGGTTCTGAAGATTTTGATACCCCAAGCTCCTCTGGATCTGTAGATGTGGCTCATCCCTCCATATTAAGAGCTAGCAGAGGCCTGCCAACCCCTGCTTGAATATAACTCAGAGACCTCTCTGGAGACAGCATGTGTCCCATCAGGACCCACCCCTTGTTCAGGGCACTAGGCTTAAGTTTTCAGTAGTTGGAAAATATGGCCTTGGTGATAGAAATAATGCTGGAGATCGAATGATAGAATTTTGCAAGACCAATGACTTCTTCATTGCAAATACCTTCTTTCACCAACATAAACAGCGACTATACACGTGGACCTCACCAGATGGAACACACAGAAATCAAATTGACTACATCTGTGGAAAGAGATGATGGAAAGCTCAGTATCATCAGTCAGAACAAGGCCAGGGGCCGACTGCGGAACAGACCATCAATTGCTCATATGTAAGTTCAAGCTGAAACTGAAGAAAATCAGAGCAAGTCCATGAGAGCCAAAATGTGACCTTGAGTATATCCCACCTGAATTTAGAGACCATCTGAAGAACAGGTTCAACGCATTGAACACTAGTGACCGAAGACCAGACGAGTTGTGGAATGACATGAAGGACATCATCCATGAAGAAAGCAAGAGGTCACTGAAAAGACAGGAAAGAAAGAAAAGAGCAAGATGGATGTCAGAGGAGACTCTGAAACTTGCTCTTGAGCGTCGAGCAGCTAAAGCAAAAGGAAGAATTGATGAAGTGAAAGAACTGAACAGAAGACCTCAAAGGGCCTCTCGAGAAGACAAAGTAAAGTATTATAATGACATGTGCAAAGAGCTGGAGATGGAAAACCAAAAGGGAAGAACACGCTCGGTGTTTCTCAAGCTGAAAGAACTGAAGAAAAAATTCAAGCCTCCAGTTGCAATAGTGAAGGATTCCATGGCGAATACATTAAATGATGCAGGAAGCATCAAAAGAAGATGGAAGGAATACACAGAGTCATTATACCAAAAAGAATTAGTCGATATTCAACCATTTCAAGAGGTCATATGATCAGGAACCGATGGTACTGAAGGAAGAAGTCCAAGCTGCTCTGAAGGCATTGGCAAAAAACAAGGCTCTAGGAATTGATGGAATATCTATTGAGATGTTTCAACAAACAGATGCAGCGCTGGAGGTGCTCACTTGTCTATGCCAAGAAATATGGAAGACAGCTTCCTGGCCAACTGACTGGAAAAGATCCATATTTATGCTTATTCCCAAGAAAGGTGATCCAAACAAATGTGGAAATTATAGAACAATATCATTAATATCACACACAAGCAAAATTTTGCTGAAGATCATTCAAAAACGGCTGCAGCAGTATATCGACAGGGAACTGCCAGAAATTCAGGCCGGTTTCAGAAGAGGGAGTGGAACCAGGGATGTCATTGCTGATGTCAGATGGATCCTGGCTGAAAGCAGAGAATACCAGAAGGATGTTTACCTGTGTTTTATTGACCATGTAAAGGCATTCGACTGTGTGAATTGTAACAAACTATGGATAACACTGCAAAGAATGGGAATTCCAGAACACTTAATTGTGCTCATAAGGAACCTTTACATGGATCAAGAGGCAGTTGTTCAGACAGAACAAGAGGATACTGATTGGTTTAAAGTCAGGAAAGGTGTGCGTCAGGGCTATATTCTTTCACCGCACCTATTTAATCTGTATGCTGAGCAAATAATACGAGAAGCTGGACTATACGAATGAAGAACGGGGCATCAGGATTGGAGGAAGACTCATTAACAACCTGCGTTATGCAGATGACACAACCTTGCTTGCTGAAAGTGAAGAGGACCTGATGCACTTATTAACGAAGACCAAAGACCACAGCCTTTAGTATGGATTACACCTCAAGATAAAGAAAATAAAAATCCTCACAACCGGACCAATGAGCAACGTCATGATAAACGGAGAAAAGATTCAAGTTGTCAAGGATTTCATTTTACTTGGATCCACAATCAACAGCCATGGAAGCAGCAGTTAAGAAATCAAAAGATGCATTGCATTGGGTAAATCTGCTGCAAAGGACCTCTTCAAAGTGTTGAAGAGCAAAGATGTCACCCTGAGGACTAAGGTGTGCCTGACCCAAGCCGTGGTATTTTTTTTTTTTTAATAACTTTTATTAAGCTTCAGGTGAACGTTTACAAATCCAATCAGTCTGTCACATATAAGTTTACATACATCTCACTCCCTACTCCCACTTGCTCTCCCCCTCTTGAGTCAGCCGTGGCATTTTCAATCACATCATATGCATGTAAAAGCTGGACAATGAATAAGGAAGACCGAAGAAGAGTTGACGCTTTTGAATTGTGGTGTTGGCAAAGAATATTGAATATACCATGGACTGCCAAAAGAACGAACAAATCTGTCTTGGAAGAAGTACAGCCAGAATGCTCCCTAGAGGCAAGGATGGCGAATCTGCGTCTTACATACTTTGGACATGTTGTCAGGAGGGATCAGTCCCTGGAGAAGGACATCATGCTTGGCAGAGTACAGGGTCAGTGGAAAAGAGGAAGACCTTCAAGGAGGTGGATTGACTCAGTGGCTGCAACAGTGGGCTCAGGCATAACAACGATTGTAAGGATGGCGCAGGACCAGGCAGTGTTTCGTTCTGTTGTGCATAGGGTCGCCATGCGTCAGACCCGATTCGACGGCACCTAACAACAACAGCTGGGGAGGTGCTGGGCCTAATGAAAGAGGAAAGGGACAATACTCCAAATGAACTGCAAGAACTAGCTAGCATAACATAGTTCATAAAGATATTGTTTTACATCCTAGTTTGGTGAGTAGTGTCTAAGGTCTTAAAAGCTTGCAAGTGGCCATCTAAAATACAACTATTGGTCTGTACTCATCTGGAGGAAAAGAGAAAGAAGGAAACCAAGAACTCAAAGAAAAAACTAGTCTACAGGACTGATAGCTCTCCTGAAACATGGCGTCATCTATCTTGAGACCAGAAGAACTAGATGGTGCCCAGCTACCACTGCCAACCGTTCTGACCAGGAACATAATAAATGGTCCCATACAGAATGGGAGAAAAATGTAGAACGAACTTCAAATTCCTAAAAAAGGCCAGACTTACAGAGACTAGAGGATTCCTCAAAACTATCTTCCTGAGATACCTTTTAAACCTGTAACTGAACCCACTCCTGGGGATCATCTTTCTGCCAAATAATAGATTGGCTCATAAAATAAATAAACAATATCACTGGTGAGTACTGCGCTCCTTTAAACAATCATCTATATGAGAACTAAAGGTCAATATTTACCACAAAGCAAAGATGAGACGGTAAAGTGTGGCGGGGGGACGGGGGGCGGCGGGGAAGGTATAGAGGAAGCTAGACTAATGGAAACAGAACAACCAGAATGGAAATAATGGGAATGCTGACACATTGTGAAAAATATAACCAATGTCACTGAACAACACGTATAGAAATTGTTAAATGGGAACGCAATTTGCTGTGTAAACTTTCATCAAAAATACAATAAAAAAAAAAAAAAAGAACTAGCCAGCAAGCATGGGCAGGGTAGGGGATTTTGCTTGAAACTAGATAAGGAAATGCTTGAATAAGGGGCTGGAACATAAAATTGAAAAGGAAGAGTTTATTGACCTGGGAGGAGTCCCCTGAGATATAGGATTTAGCACCCGGGCAAGGACCTCAGGAGATGAGGTGAACTTGCTAAAAGGATGGCTCCTAGAAGCATGGAAAAGTGACTGCCCACACTGGATGAAGTCATAGTACAAGACTTACTCTGGCTGATGGTGAAGGAAAGGCTCAGGGAAGTGGGCTGCAGCAATGGATACACTGTGTACCTTGGGAAGATCCACCAGATGCTTATGTTCTATAGGAAGGCCCAAAGGACACACCGTTTACTGAGACCATAAGGAATGCCCTCCTGAGAGGGGCACCAGCATCACTCAGAGTTTAGGGGGGCTCTACTTTTTTTTTTTCTACTCTGTAGGCCGAGGCTTTTAATAGGAGAGGTTTGTTGATAGCAATGGGGAAGACTGATGTGAAATAATGGAGACTAGGTGGCTGCACTTAATGTCAAGAAGCCAGATTATAGCAGTCATTGTAAACACGGCAGGCCTAGAGCGGCATCCAAGGAAGCCTGACTTTCAGAGAATTATGTACATGACCCTAGGGGCAAAATATATGGGAAGCTGACAAGAGTACTAAGCTTGTACCATTAGAAGAAATGAAGGATGACTAGAAGGGTGACTAGTAGTCATCCCAAGAAAAAGTCATGATCTCTGCTCCATTTTCTATACTGAGCTAGTTCTTTGAGCTCTGCAGGGCTAGAGGACACACAGCAAGGGCCCCACTGAATCATACGCTGTGGTTGCCTCCTGGGCCCTTTAGGCTCATTGTGTCCAGCGACCAGCACGGAAGAAGAGGAGTCATCATCCTGGCAGGGATAATTGACCCTGATCATCAGGAGGCGGTATGGTTGCTATTACACATGAGGGCAGGGAGAAACTGTGTGGAACCCTGCCAATTAACTTGGATGCCCCTTGCTGTTCCCGTGGCCCAATTGTGACTATGAATAGATAAATGCAGCAACCCCAGCCTGACAGCCATGATGACCAGGGCCCCTCAGAAGTCACACCACCAATTAAGTCACTGAGGCCAGCCCACTTCTGGCTGGGGATGAAGGAGTGTAGAACAGATAGTGAAGGCGGGAGAAGGTGAGTATCTATTGCAGATCTGAGATCCACTGCAGCATCAAGGATGTAGTTTGTCCCATTAACCTCTTTCTTCTAAGTTTCCCATCAGGAAGACAGAGGCCCACCAGAATGCTGAAGGAATTGCTCCCCAAACATAAAGGAGAAGTGAACCTGAGCCACATAAGAAGCGGTCTGTGGTAGATGGAGATGTGTTGCTCAGGTCCCACTTCAAAGGAATTGCTTTGGACTAAAACACAAGAGTAGGCAGTAGTGGGGGGAATGAGGGACAAAAAAGGTATAATACACATAGAAAATAAATAGCAAGCTCCATGGACACATCCAGACTCCCTGAGGGAGCAAATTACTAGGCTGAGGGCTCTGGGGACCACGGTCTCAGGGAATATCTAGCTCAATTGGCATAATGTAATTTATAAAGAAAATGTTCTACATCCTACTTTGGTGAGTAGTGTCTGGGGTGTTAAAAGCTTGTGACTGGCCATCTAAAGTAGTCCGCAGGTCCCACCCAATCTGGAAAAAGGCAGACTGAAGAAAACCAAAGACACAAGGGAAAGATTAGTCCAAAGGACTAATGGACCACAACTACCACAGCCTCCACCAGACTGAGTCCAACATTAGACGGTGCCCAGCTACCACCACCGTCTGCTCTGACAGGAATAACAACAGAGAGTCCCAGTCAGAGCTAGAGAAAAATGTAGAACAAAATTCTAACTCAATAAATAAATAAAGACCAGACTTATTTGTCTGACAGAGACTGGGAAACCCCAAGAGTATGGCCCCCGGACACTCTTTTATCTCAGTGATGAAGTCGTTTCTGAGGTTCACCCTTCAGGCAAAGATTAGACAGGCCCACAAAACAAAACGAGACTAAAGGGGCACACCAGCCCCAGGGCAAGGACTAGAAGGCAGGATGGGACAGGAACTCGAAGGAACCCGAAGTCGAGAAGGGGAGAGTGTTGACATGTCGTGGAGTCGGCAACCAATGTTGCAAAACAATATGTGTATTAATTGTTTAATGAGAAGCTAGTTTGCTCTGTAAATCTTCATCTAAAGTACAGTAAAAAAAAAAAAAAAAATTAAAAACAACAAAAAAGAAAAGAAATAGCAAAATGGCAGAAGTTAAGTTCGTCCTTATCAGTAATAGCTTTAAACGTAAATCAATTAAACTCTGCAATCAAAAGGCAGAGATTGGCAGAATGGGTAGGAAAACATGATCTAACTATGTGCTATCTACAAGAGATCCATTTTAGATCCAAAGACAGATAGGTTAAAAGTGAAAGGTGAAAAAGCCTGTTCCATGCAAATAGTAACCAAAAGACACTTGGGGTGGCTGTATTAATATTGACAAAATAGACATTAAATTAAAACTCAAATGACTTGAAAGCAGGGATGCAGACAGACACTTGTACACCAGTGCTCATCGTAATATTATTCACAATAGGCAAAAGGTGTCCGTTAACAGATGAATGAATAAACAAAACGTGGTAGATGCATACAACGGAATATTACTCCGCCATAAAGAGAAACGAAGTTCCAATACATGCTATGACTCGGATGAGCCTTGAAAACATTATGCTCAGTGAAATAAGTCTGTCACAAAAGGACAAATATTGTATGATTACACTTATATGAACTGCATAGAATAGGCAAGTGTGTAGAGACCAAAGGTTATTAGTGGTTACCAGGGGCTGGGGGAGGACAAAATAGGAGTTATTGCTGAAAGGGAACTGAGTTTCTGTTTTGCATGATGAAAAAGTTTTGGAAATAGATAGTTGGCGATGGTTGCACAACCTGGTGAATGTAATTAATGTAATTAATTGAACACTTAAAAATTGTTAAAATGGTAATTTTATCATAATAAAATAAAATTAAAAAAAAAAAAAAAAAGGATTTACTGCCCAGCTGTGAGGAGTGTAATCACCAGACAGCTTCTACTTGTTAGTTCCTTTGGGGTCTGCCTCAGCTGAAGGGGGCCCCTTCACCAAGCTCACACCTTTCTGAGGCAGCCCACATACAGTGAATGAGTGAGGTGCGGCTATAAAGTCCTGGCCATCTCAGCCTCATATGGACAACCCTGAGAGGCCACATTCACCCTGGAGCTCCCTGCCAGTGTGGCTGAGGCTCTGGGGGGCCTTCAGCTTCTTCCTCTCCCCAATCCTGCTTCCTCCCTTCCCCTTCACAGAAAACATCTTGCACCGCAAGCTCTGACTCAGCTTCTGCTTCTGGAGAACCCAACCAATGATATGTTGGTAGAGGTGTTGTCAGAAAATTGTTTCAACCCCGCAGCTGCCCAGTGGCTATCTGAAGCTTGGTGGAGAGGACCATATTTAGGAAATATCAATTCATCTATTCCTCTAGTCTAGATAGTCTACCTAGGGTACCCTGGGCCCTTCAAGGGCACACCTCAGTCCCTTCCCAGTGGGGTCTTTGGCTCAAGATGAGGGGCCCGGAAGATGCCCAGAAGGCCCCTGAATATGCTGATTTGGAGCTCAGAAGAGGGATCTGAGAAGAGCTAAGATTAAGGATCTTAGCTGGATCTGAGAGTGTGTGAATGGGTAGAATTACCCAGGGCATGGGCTTAGACAGTAAAGAGAGGGTTTAGGGAGAATGAACTCTGAGGAACTGCAACATATAAGAGAAGGAGGAATACCAGTAAAAGACACCTCTGAGAAAGAAGCCTGCTACAAATGGGGCTGAGCACACTAAAGCTACAGACTCTTGGGAATAAGTATGATATGGAGTAAGAAGGAAGAGTAATAACATTTACTGAGGCCAAGATGGTGTCGTAATGCAAAGCACAGACTCTGGGTTCAGTTTCTAGTCCTATCATTACTAGCCGGTGAACCAAGTCGCTGTTACTTAACTGCTCTAGGCCTTGACTTAACCACCTATAAGATGGTGGATGTGGTTATTCGTTGCCTTCAAGTCAGCTCCAACTCGTGGCGACTTTACGTATAACATAACGAAACATCTTACGAAACATCGCCCAATCCTGCCCCACCTTTGTGATTGTTGGTATGTTTGACCCTACTGTTTCAATCATTGTGTCAATCCATCTCATCGAGGATTTCCTTTGCCTTCACTGGCCCTCCACTTTACCAAACATGATGTCTCTCCAGTGATCAGTCTCTCCTGATGATGCATCCAAAGTAAGCAAGTCATAGTCTCAGACAATGTTCTGTGAGCCATAGGGTTTTATTGACTAATTTTTGGAAACTGACTGCCAGGCCTTTCTCGCTAGTCTGCCTTGGTCTGGAAGCTCCACTGAAACTGGTCCATCATGGGTGACCCTGCCGGTATTTGAAACACAAGCCACCACAGTATGACAACCACTTGTAAAACAGATGAGTCTATCTGTCGTGAGGATCAAATGAGGTAAAGCACTTAGAACCACACCCCACACATAGTAGGAGCCAATGAATGCCAGCCTGTAAAAATGGTGTGGCAGAGGCATCTGATCTCCTCTAACTTCAGGAGGGGGAGGAAAGAATCACCATCAGCATCAGCCCAAGGCTGATTCCTATGAGGAGGAGGTCAGACATACCTCTTCACTCCAATCTTTTTACCAATTCTGACACCAGCCATCCCTCCTGCAGCACTCTCTACACCTCTGCTGGGTTTGATAATCCATTGCAGTGGCCACACAGAACTCACAGACCATACTCACAGTTATGGGGTTTATTAGGGAAGTAACAGGTTACAATTCAGGATCAGGAACAACTCAGGATATAGTTCTTCAGTCAGGACAGATTCTTGGCTGTGCCCACAGGCAGTTCTCTCCCTGGCCCTCAGGCCTCTTGGGCCTTTTGGGCTGGCCTGGCCTCTGCCCTGCTCAGGCAAGTGTTACAAAGCTCTTTAGCTCCACTAATAAGTGCCCAGAGGCACCCTACTCTGCCAGCCACCCTCCTGCCCAAAGGTGCTCAGCTTTCTCACTCTGTGGGCTGGGAAGCCCATTACTCTCTCTCCTGTCAGTCTCTCAGTTCTGCTGCCTCTGCTGCTACCGTTTCTCTTTTGCTGCTTCTGGCCGTCTCTGGTGTTAAAGCTCTCTGTGTTTGTATGCTGGGCGCACAGATCCCAAGTACGAAGGAATTGCTCCACTTCTAGCTCTTCCTTCTTGGTGATAATGAAGTCCCCCTGTCCACCTCTGGTATGGCTCATTTTAAGCCTAACAGGATGGCAAAACTGACCAAAGCCCTCATTAGGGTTCCGTACACCTTATTTGCATGGTCCGCCCTCCACAAGCAGAGATGGATTACCCAATAAGCAAGGCAGGCACATGCTTACGGCATCAATAAGACAGGGGCCCCGGATGTCCAAAGCAAAGACCCATAGATGCCAAGCAGACAGGACTCAAGGAAAAGCAAGTGCTGCAGTGGAAGGAAACTGGCAGGGTACTAAATGAAACTGATACCATTTTATAAATTTTGTGTATGATAACAATTATATTTTCCTTTTCATTTTGGGCCAATTAGGTATAACCTCACATTCAGTTCTCTCTCGTCAGCCACATAAGAATGCTCCAGGGGCACTGTAGTCGTGTGACTCGTGACGTATATGGCCCTGCACAAAGCAAACCAAAATGGGTCTTCAGATCGAGGGTACCCTTGTATTTGTATCATGCTCCCTGCAATTGCTCTGGCCCCCATAGGGTATCAATGGTAGTCCAGCGAACTGTGAAGACGGGGCATCAAAGGATGGAAATGAGTGTGCAAGTTTTTAAGTATTATTTCAAGGTGAAAACACTGGTGGAGATCTGCGAAGGGCTCGCCAACAAACATCGTAATACAAACGAATGAAATCACTTCCAACTGCCTTGTAAGTACTATTTAAGAGAAAATTTTGAAAACACAACAAAACAAATGGGCAGTATGGACAACTTGTACTTGACTTTTGTTACAAAAATTTGCCCTCACTTTGAAATGAATAAACCAACCCCTACTCGAAACAAATTTCTTTATCACAACCACCTTCACCTGCTGCGCGTGCAGCTTTTCAATCTTTGAAAAGGCTTCAAGCCTTTTCTTGCACTAAAGTAAAGCTAAACAAAAGCCATATGCACCTAAAGAACAAAATTACATGTTACAAATCCATTTTTTTACTTACTAATTTTCAAATATAAATTTTTGTGCTAAAGTCCAAATCTGGATATAAATTTTATTTTCAATTATTCAAATTTATTTGCTATAGTAGAGCCAATTAAAACAAACAAACAAACAAACCAAAAACTGGTGCCATCGAGTCAATTCTGACTCATAGCGACCCTGTAGGACAGAGTAGAACTGCCCCATAGTGTTTCCAAGAAGTGGCTGGTGGATTCAAACTGCCCACCTTTTGGTTAGCAGCCATAACATAACATAACTCTTAACTACTGAGCTACCAGGGCATAATTTTACATCCAGATAAAATGAAACAGCAACAACTAAGTGGAGGGCAAAAATGAAAACTGGCAGAAGATAAAAAGAAAAGGATTTGTGAATCCCCAAAGACAATTCCAAAATTAACGTCCTTTTTAAAATGTAATGAATCAGAAGAGATTTCCTCCATTGAACACTCAAGTTTAATGCATGCAAATTGTATACTAGTACTGCTAGTGCTGAAATTACTAATAACCATATGAATATGACAGAATTTGTTCCGAATTCTGAATTCATTCCTTGCTGTAGTAAAACAATAATGGTGCGGAAACTAAAACTTTTTTAGCATCTGAAATGGTCGCGTCTGCAGACACCATAAATAACAAAAATACAGATCCTGCTTGGTGGAATAATTTTTCTTCTAATGACATAAGTTATTGGATTGAAAGAGGGCCAAGTGATTATCAATATCCAGTGGGCCATTTGAAAACTTATGTGAAAATTTTCTGGATGGTAAACAAACAAGGTCCTGCCAGAATATATTTCTAGGGTGCAAAGTTAATGATGAAAGAGAGGGTGGCTACTGTATTCTCCATCAGTTGCCTCTGTATATTGTTTTGCTTGCAAACTATTCAGTCCTAAATCATTTAATTCTTGATTTGCTAATGGATTTAACAATTGCTGCAACTCAAATATGATTGATAAACCTGAAAACAGTTCAATTCACAGAGATTATATGTTGTCACATTGAAACCAAAGACATAGTTTTGGCTTAACTCATGAACTGGAAACACAAATTAATGAAGAACATCAGTATTGGAAAGCCGTCTTGCAACGTGTTGTTGTTGCTGTCATTATAACAATCACTGAACCTGGACTATCTTTTCAAGGAAGAAATGAAGTATTTGGGTCCCCACAAAACGGAAATTTTTGTGTTTACTTGAACTTGTTGCTCAGTTTGATCCATTTTTAGCAGATCACATCTCCAAATATGGTAACACAGGAAAGGGCAACCCATCGTGTATACCTGAAACAACGTGTGAAGAATCAATAAACTTAATAAATGATAAAGTTCGATCAGCTATTTTCAGTGAAATAAATATAGCTCGATATTTCAGTTGGTCTGTAGATTCTACCCCTGATCTTTCTCACACAAAGCAGCTAAGTAATGTTTTAAGATACGTATCTCCAACAGATGGAAAGCCCGTCAAGCGATTTATCACATATACTAGCTTAAAAATCGTACCAGTGAAGAAACTGCAGATCAAGTATTTCACTATTTATGTGAAGTTTGCAAAATTGATTTTTCTAAGTGCAGAGGCCAGTCCTATGACAATGCTGCCGATATGTCAGGGCATTATAAAGGCAGCAACAGAAATACTTAGAACATAATGAATATGCCATTTTCATACCACATGCTGCAAATTCACTTAACCTTGTAGGACGTGGAGAAGTAGATTGTCATCCAGAAGCAGCTGATCTTTTTTCTACTGTTCAGTCACTCTACTTGCCACCTTTATTCACCAATGGGCAATTCTTAAAATGTATTTAGGTAATGATTGAATATTAAAATGTCTCTGTAAGACATGCTGGGAAGCGCATGCTGTAGCAAGGAGGGCAGTCCTGGAATCGTACACTCAGGTTCTGGGTGCCTCAGAAAATATTTCTAAAGACCAGACACAAAAGGAGATACCAAAAGAGCGGCTGAAAACATCATCAACAAAATGCAAACACTAGAATATGTATTTATGTTGGTTATGCGGAATAATATATTGCAGCCTTTTGATTGGATGAGTCAAGCTCTCCAAGATTCAGAAGTAAATTTAAAGACGTGCACAGATCTCTACCGATCATTAACAGGGTGTTTACATAATTTAAGAGGAGATTTTGAGAATTTTGAAAACACAAGAAAACAAATAGGCAGTACGGACAATTTGTGCTTGACCTTTAACACATAAATTTGCCCTCACTTTGAAATGAAGAAACCAACCCCTACTCGAAACAAATTTCTTCATCACGATCACCTTCACTTGCAGCGTGTGCAGCTTTTGAATCCTTGAAAACGCTTCAAGCCTTTTCTTGCACTAAAACAAAGCTAAGCAAGAACCATATGCACCTGCTACGGACTTAACCTACAAATTCAACTTGAAGACACAGTTAGGATCTCGTTTGTAACACAGGGTCTGCCCGTACTGCCAAATGCTGATTATTAAGCAGTTCACTGCAGCAGAAGCATGAGGAAAAAAGAAACAAGTAAATGAGGGAAATACTCCAGAAGTATCACTGAGTGCCAGACATCAGTTTCCCGCAGCCACACCCTACACCATCATTGACACTGGAATCTTGCATGAAAAGAAGGGCGAAAGTGTATGAAGTTCTTTCAAATAGATTTCCCTTCTTAAACAATGTCATATGCCTGATAAAGAATGCTGAAGGCATCCAAGAAATTAGTGTAGGCTTATCCTGATAACTGAAATACAAGTCCTTACGGAGAAGTTCGACAATTCCATTCTGACATGAAAACTAAATTTACAGAATCAGGAAAGACAATTTTCACTCATGTCAGCATGTATGATTCCCTAATAGAAGATAAAATACAATGCGTATTTCCCAATATTGAAATTGCTTTACGCATATCCTACCTGTAATGATCAAAAACTGCACAACAGAACGCTCATTTATGTCCCTAGGAAGGCTTGATGGAAAACCCTCGGCATACAACAATGATTCAGAAAAGACCGAGTCACTCTCCTTAGTATGTATGGAAGTAGACCTTGTTCGGGCACTTAATTGTGATGAAATCGTTGTAGAATTTGTAAGAGCAAAGAATAGGAAGAACTGTTTTTGATTATAACATGTTAGAGAGGAAAGATTTATCTAAAAGTAAAATACAGTGATTCGTAGTAATATTTGTTTTCTGATCATTAAATTTTTTTATGACATCTTCTTCTTTGTTCATTTATAACTATAGCATTTATTACCAAACAGACACCAAAACTGAACCATGGGCCATTTAAAGCAAAATTGGTGAAAGTCAATTTTTCACTGGGAGACCAACAGCATTTTACATTGATGGGTGAAATAACTAAGTTACTGGCTCGTTTTCTTTGTTGTAGAATATGTGGTATTCTTTTTGTAGAAAATGTGGTATCTAGTAAAAATCTTAGTACCCCACATCCACTAAAAATTTTATAACCCAGTTCATCCTGTTCTGCTAAAATGCCATATGCCACTTTTGCACTCAATCTCTGATATTGTTATCACATTTAAAAAGAAGTTACATCATGGATAGCTAACACACACACATATGTATGTATATACATGTGTATATATATATGTGACTCACATATCCCATTCAAAGGCATGAGTAAGCAGAGGAGAGGGCACCACAGATTATCCGTGTTTACAGCCCTCACATGCCTTATTCTGGCCCTGCCCACAAGGGCGCCATGCACCTTATTTACATTATTAGCATGCTATCCAATTCCCTGGGGCTACAAGCACCTCATTTGCATAGTCCCACCCAGTCATTTGGTGGAAGTTACAAGACGATGGTGAGAAAAGCCATGTAAAAATGATTCATCACACAGCACAGCCATTATTATTACCAGTGTGAAGTGCTTATACACAGAATTTAGGATGACCCAACCTCACATTTGCCCTGGGCAGTCTATTTAGGCCTGTCGTTCCAGGGTAATTGTTAATAGTGGCCCCCTTTCACTCTCAAACGTATCCCAGTTTGGACAATATATGGTCACTCTGACATTTAATGATCGCAACTGTAAATGATTAGATATTGTTATCCCAATGTACAAATAAAGAATTATAAGGTTCAGAGACTGCCATAATTTGCTAGTTGGTCAGTTCTGTCTGCATCCCTGATGACAGTTCTGTCCTTTCCCTCTGATGAACCCACCCCTAGCTAAACAGTAACCACAGGGAAGTCACAACAGGTTTGTTGGGGGAGCCCAGAGGCTCTAGAAGGTGAAGTCTGGAGGGACTGGGGAAGAAGCACCCATCCAGCCCCGGCTGGAAGAGCTGCCCCAGAGCCCAGCTGTTAGGCAGACTGGTAGCTGGGCCTTGGCTGTTGGCCCTGCCACGCCAACATATATGGGCACTCCCAGGCACTGCAGGGTCCCTCCCAATCTTGTCATCACCCTGGCCAGTCTTTCTTTTTTATTCTTCTCCCATTTTATAAATTTAAAAAAATGTTATCTTCACTTTGGGCCTTCTTGCTTTTTGGCCACACTGAGGAACAAGGTCTTGGAGGCGCTAAACTGTCAGCTTTGGGGTTCAGGAGTGAGAAAGCTGTGAATGAAGCCAGAATAACAAAGCTACCATTTATCAGACGCCTGCTAAACTCTTGACACAAATTACGTAACTTACTTCTTACATTTCTCTGAAGGAATAAGTACTATTATCACCCTCATTTTCCTATGTGGAAACTGAGGATGAAGGGGTGCCCCAGGTCATCATTAAATGGTACAGCTAGGATTTGAACCTGGGTCTCTCTGAATCTGGAGGACCTTGGACTAACCACTAGGTTACAGAGAATGTGGTAGAGATACAGAAGAGATAGACTAAAAACGCTGCGGTTACTCAAAGGGGATCGGGGATGGTTTCAGAGAGCTGCTAGCCATTCATTCGATGAGCATTTATTGAGAGTCCCTGGGTGACACAAATGATTAAGCACCCAGCTGCTAACTGAAAGGATGGTGAGTCTACCTAGAGGTGCCTCAGAAGAAAGGCCTGGCTATCCACGTCCAAAAAATCAGCCATTGAAAACCTTATGGAGCATGGTTCTCTGACACACATTGGGTCATGATAAGCCAGAATCAACTCGATAGCAACTGGTTTTTGTTTTTGTTTTTCTAGTTTCCTATTAGTGAGGACACTAGGATGAAAAAGACACAGCCCTCAAAGGGCTCTCAGTAGGGGTGGAGATGTCAAGTAAACAGGTAAGTGCAAAACAACTTAGGTGGGGTGTGAGAGAGAGGTGTGGACTCTGCAGAGGGAGGTGAAAGAGGGGGTGAGTGACCCGGCTGTGTATGAAACAAACATACTGATTGAGAGGCTGCCATGTGCCAGGCACTGCACTGCTGGGTGTTGAACAAGACACAGAAGGAGAGGGGCAACCTAGAGAGAGGGGACAGTGCACAGTGGTGTGGAGGCATGGGGCACTCTGGTTACAGCGGGAATTTTTAGCCTTCGTTGGCATTAGCTGGAAAATAGGGTAAAAAAGGAAATGGGGTTGGAGAACCAGGCTTGGCCACATCATGAAAGGCTTTGCAGACATAAATAAGGGGTTTGGATTTTATCCTGTAGATGAATGGCCCCCCAATCTGTATGAAGACCCCCTTAAAAAAAACTTCTGAGGGCCTTCCCTGAAAAGGGAGAGGAAGGCACTGTTCTTCTGTGCCCTCCCATCTGTGAAAGATATTGTAGTCCTATGCAAATAATCTTACTCCCTCATTAACAAGAGCATGTGAAAGTGTACCTATTGTGATTACCGAAGACCAGAAATAAAAAAGCCTGGGGTCTATGCTAAGAAGCTGAGGTTTTGTGTGTGTGTGTGTGTGTGTTTCTGTATTGCTTTGGTTTTTATGGTAACGAGATTTTGCATGCAATTTTAAAATCCTTATTTCTGGTTCTAGGGCTTCCCTTAAGGTCCCTGGGGAGTGCAAATAGTTTGTACTCAACTACTAACCTAAAGGTTGGTGATTTGAACCCACCCAGCTGCACCACGAAAGAAAGGCCTGGCAATCAGCTTCCATTAAGATTACAGCCAATAAAACCCTGTGGAGCAACTCTACTCTGTAACACATGGGGTCACCATGAGTGGAAATTGACTCAGAAGCAAAAAAAAAGGGCTTATCTCAGTTAACGGTTATTATAAATCAATTAATTCATTTCTATTTTAATCACTAAAACCTGTTTTATTTTAAGAGCAAACAAAAAGAGAGAAGAAACAAGACTTCTGAGGGTTCTCAGATATTTTTATTGTGAAAACACACGTGCCCTCGCGGACTTGCTCAAGCAGTCCATTTCTCTCCTTCAGCACTACCTACATCCCTTATCTGAGAGCTGGTGTCCCTGCCTCCCTGCCTGCTCTCTGGGTCCCACCCCCCCACCGCCCCGCCTCCTCCACACACTGCAGCCAGAAGGATCTTTCGAACCTGCAAATCTACTTGACACCCTTCAACAGCTTTCCTTTGTCCTTAGGACCAAGTCCAAGCTCTTTAACCCAGCTCAGCAGCCCATTTATCATCAATAACTTGCCCACCTCTGCCAACCTCGTTTTAAGCCATTTGCCTTTCCCTTTCTCTGTTCCAGTCACACTGGCCTTTGGCCAAGGATCAACTGCTCTGTAATGAGCACTGACATGTGTTACTAATTCTACTGGGGAGTCTGCTGTCTTTCCTCAGTGGCATCCCCCCTGCTTCAAGGTACGATGGTGTGAGGATGTGAGGGGTCTGACCAACTCCCAAAGATGCCTTCACAAGCTTTTCTATCCCCCAGCTAATAGGGAGAGGGCAGAGTAGGAGACATCTAATGCTGTGCCCACTCTTGCGCCCCCACCCCAACGCATAGAGTAAAGCGCTGGCTCTCCTATGTCAATGGGGCCTGGGCCTGGGCCTGGGCACCACTTGGTGTGAAGTGAGGTGAGGTGACTGTCAGGCTCTGGTCTTGGGGGGTGTTGTTTGAGCTCCGTCGGGAGTCTATGTCCTGCTGGGGCTGGTAAAGAGGCAGAGTCCTGGGGCCTGGTCTACAACCAGGCTGCCAGAGAAGGCTGCAGAATGACCCTGTATCCCCTTTGCCCATTTGGCTTCAAAGTCTTGAGGGTAACATGGTCCCGGGCAGGTGAGAGGCAGTTCTCAAGCAGGATAAACCAAGGCACCTTGGCCTGCTTCTCCCTGGCAAACTTCTCTCCTGCCCTGAAAGAGTGTTAAGACTCGGCTATTCACAGAGAAGGTCTAACAACTGGGCCATGTTTGGGCCCCCAGGGGGCCCACTGCCAGGTGATAATAAGTGGCCTAGCACCTGCTCCATAGCATGCTTGCAAGACTAGTTAGACCCTGGGGCTAAATTTTTTAGCTCTGACTACTCAAGGTGACATCATGGGGATTTAACTTGTCTCCCACCTCTCCCTAAGAGGGTGATGTGGGACCCTGAGGTGCAGAGAGCTGACACCCAGGGCTAGGAGGAGTTGGGCATTGACTAGTGAAGGGAAGGCAGACACACACAGCCACCTTCCCCAGGCCAGGCTGGAGGCCTGGCACTGGGCTCTAGGCAGCCGAGAAAGCTGTTATTCTAGAACCTGATAACTGCCTGGGCTGGGCCCAAGATAAGAGGCAGCTGTTTGAAGTCCAGAGAGATAACAGCTTCAGAGAAAGTTGATAAGAGGCGTGAGATGCACTGGGTTAAGCTCACAAGTCTTACCTGTTTGCCTTTTGCCAGTTTCAGTAACCGGTACTCTACCCCCAAGCCAGATACCCCAAGGGGCATCAGTGTCACTGGTCCCCTAACAGGTAGTCTGCATGTCGTGGAGATACCACTGTCTGGGCCTGTGGCTACTGTTCTTGTCCTGCAGGGTGGCTCTTGGCCCCCCGCCCTGCGTTTCCAGCCCTGTATCTTTACTGCCCATTGGGCCTTCTTCCCAAATATATTCACTCACTTATCCATTAGGTCGTTTAGCAAATATTTCATGAGTGCCCACTTTGTGTCAGGGTGGGCGCCATTGATATAGTGGGGAAGCCACCAGGCACGGTCTCTGTCCTCACAGGGCTTGTATTCTGGGTGGCTGGGGACAAGCTATAAACCAATAATTATAGCGAATGGTGCATGCAGATAAGGAAATGGGGTGTGGTGGAGGGTAACGGGGGAGAAGACTGGGTGACTTTAGATGGAGTGGTCAGGATGGCCTTTCCAAGGAGACTTGAAGGATAAAGAGCCAGCTCCTGAAGCCAAGGGAAAACCTTTCTGGAGAGGAGGAGACAGCAAATGCAAGGCCCCAAGGTATGAGTGAGCTTCATCCGTCTGGGGGACACACAGAAGGCTGGGCTGTGGGCGAGCCTGGTAGGAAGTGATGGTGAGTTGACGCGCCATGACGGCAGCCTCGAAGGTCCTGATAAGAACTTTGCAGACGATCATACATGGAACGGGAAGCAATGGGAGGGGAGAATCAGAAGGAATCTCATCTGCATTTAGAAAATTTCACATTGGCTGCTGTGTGGAAACTGGACCGGAGGGAAGACTGTCACTGAGATGCAAGCAAATGGTCCGGAAGCCCAGGCATGGAAGGACGACGACTCTCGGGTCTGCCACTTTGTTGTTGTTAGTTGCTGTCGAGTTGGCTCCGACTCATGGTGACCCCACGTACAACATAAGGAATCATTGCCTGGTCCTGCCCCGTCTTCGTCATCGTTGGTATGTTTGAGTCCACTGTTGCGCTATTGTGTCTGCCAACCTAGGGGCTCATTTTCAAGCACTCCAGAACAATATTCTTCCTGTTGTGATCCAGAGGGTTTTCATCGGCTGATTTTCAGAAGTAGATTGCCAGGCCTTTCTTCCTAATCTTAGTCTGAAAGCTCTGCTGAAACCTGTCCATCATGGATGACCCTGCTGGTTCTGGACATACTGGCGGCATAGCTTCTAGCATCATAGCAACACGCAAGCCACCACAGCACAACAAACTGACAGACGGGTATTGGCTCTGTTACTTACTGTCTGTACAACCTTGGGCAAATCATTTAACCTCTTTGTACCTCTGTTGTCATAGCTATAAAATGGGCCTTCACCAAGCCTATCTTTATTGCTTGCCTACTGTGTCCAGGCACTGCTCCGGGTGTGGGATACAGGGTGAACAAGACAGACGTAGCCCCTGCTTTTGTGGGGCTCACGTTCTAGAGAAGGACGGACATCAAATCAGAAAACATGCAGAGAATGCCAAGTGTTCTGTCGGGAATTAAAACAGGACTATTTTTTTTTTTGTTAGGAGGTGGCTGGATGTGGTCAGGGTAGAATCCTCCGAGGTGACATTTGCCCTGAGACCCAAATGACAAGGAGCCAGTCCCAGAAAAGTGCCTTCAACCAGGGAAGGGCCAGGGGAGGAAAGGAGCTTGAGGGATGGTAACAGAAACTGCTTCACTGGGGCTGTTAAAAAATGCCTGTTGCCATAGAGTCAATCCCGACTTATAGCGACCCTATAGGACAGAGTAGAACTGCCCCATAAGGTGTCCAAGGAGCAGCTGGTGGATTCAAACTGACAGACATTTTGTTCAGCAGCCAAGCTCTTAACCACTGTGCCACCAAGACTTCACTGGAGCTGTTAGGATGAAACAAATGCTCAGAATAGCGTCTGGCCTGTTGTTAGTGCTCAATAAATGTTAGTGTTTATAAATATTACAATTGTGACTGCAGAGCTGGGCATAAGTGGGAGGTTCCACATACTTTAAAGGTAGTCCCAACTCAGAAGTTGGCTGGGGACTGAGGGAGAAGGAAGAATCCAGAGGACTCTTAGGTTTTGGGCTTCGCGGTAGTAGGGGATGCTGCTACTTAGTGAGGTGCTGCTGTTTACTTAAAACGTCCCATGGCCTGACCCAGGCCACCCTCACCTAGGCCCTACCTCATTCCGAGGAATTTTGGAATCCTCTGGAAGGTCCTTCCAAAGCCTGCCCACCCTCCGTTCACGGTGCCTTGCCCTTCGGCTTACAGGACTTGTTCTCTTCAGAGTCTGTGAGCACAGTGCCCCTCTCGGGCCCTCCCCACCTCAGTGCCTATGCCCACCCAGGCCACCCCAGCACAGCCTGGCTGTGGCGAGCCAGATGGAATCATAGATGTGGCTATCCAGTTTAATTCCCTCCCATTTTCCATATGGGGAAATTGGAGCCCATGTGACTTATCTAACATTCCTTGTCTGGTATTCACTCAACAATAGTCATTAAAACATTTATTGAGCACCTGCTATGTGCTGTCTGGAGTTCCTAGGTAGTACAAATGTGCTCAGCTCCTAACAGAGAGGTTGAAGGTTGGAGTCCACCCAGAGGTGCCTTGGAAGAAAGGCCTGGTGATCTACTTCCAAAAAATCAGCCATTGAAAACCCCATGGGTCACAGTGCTATTCTGACACGCGTGGGGTCGCCATGAATCGGAATCGACTTAATGGCAACCGTTTTGAGTTTTTTTGTGTGTCGTTTTTTAAACAAATAATTACGCCAGATCCTATGTTCTCTGAAGAAAAACAAAGTGGAGGAAAGGGATAGAAATGAAGCTGGGGCTAAGGATGGGGTTTTAATCACTCGACGTCTCCTGTTAAGGGGATGTTCAAGCAGAGAGGAAGATGTGAGAATGCAAGCTGCGGAGTCGGCTCATCTCGGAAAGGCCTCCCGGGCAGAGAACAGTTTACAGGTGGGGGGAAGGGCAGAGGCTGAAGAGTGAGGCTGGTGTGAGGAACAGCCAGGAGACCTGTGTGGCTGAGTACCTGAACGGAATGGAACGAGGGAGAGGGAGGGAGGAGGTGAGGTGTACAGATCTCACAGGGTCTCTGTAGGGCTTTGGCTTTTACTTTGAGTGAGATGAGGAGCCCCTGGAGGGTCTGAACTCAGGCCTCTGTATGGGGAATAGTGTGGGTGCCATGTGCCCTGTCTTTTGAACAAAACAAACAAAAAACTGGCCGTGGAGTCCATTCTGGGACCAAGTAGAAGTGCCCCGTAAGGTTTCTGGGGCTGTAATCCTTACTGAAGCAGATTACCACGGCTTTCTCCCAGAGTGGCTGGTGGGTTCAAACCACCAACCTTCCGGTTAGCAGCCGGGCCCTTTAACCACTGTGCCACCAGGGCTCCTGTGTTATGAAAAAAAAGTGTTATGAACAGGACGTTAAATTTCTTTGGGGGAGGTTCCCTGCCTTCTTCCTCTCTACAGAGCCCAGTCAGGGGCTCAGTAATGCTGCCCTTGGCCCCATGTGGGTCCCTCATGCATCTCAGGTGAGACTCACAGAATGCCTGTCCAATCCACACTGGAGTGGAAGTGTCACGTCCTGCCCACAGCAGGCCTAGCAGAAGGATGGTCAGCAGGTCACACAGGCCTGCCTTATTCTGAGTCCTAGTTTTCATGTGTAATTGTAGTAGGCATGTTTTTGATGTAATCTCTGTGCAATGCATTGAGCCGGTGTACGGTTTCATACCCCTGTCTGTCAGCTCTTATCTATTCCATCTCCACTTGATTGCTGAGTTTCCTCAGGGGAGGGTCTCTGCTGGCAACTCAACTAACCCTGATCTTTGTCAAAGGTCATAAACCCCTGTGGGTGATTGCCATCAGGGAGACAAGCAGATAGAGGGAAGAGCAGGGATCTACATCCCTGGCCCGGGAGTTAGGACACCTAACTTCTAGTCTCAGTTGTGCCACAAAATTTGCTGAGTGACTTGCCCTGAACCTCAGTTTTCACATTGGTAAAATGATGTGGATTGGGCTAGATTAAAAAAAAAAAAAAAATTCCTTGGAGTTGATTTTGGCTCATGACAACCCCATGTGTTACAGAGTAGATAGAACTGCTCCACAGCGTTTTCTTGGCGGTAATCTCTATGGAAGCGGATTACCAGACCCTTCTTCCGAGGCACTGCTGGGTGGTTCAAACCACCAACCTTTTCTAAAAGCCCATTGCCATCACGTCGATTCTGACTCATAGTGACCCTATGGGACAGAGTAGAACTGCCCCACTGAGTTTCCAAGGAACGTCTGGTGGATTGAACTGCTGACTTTCTGGTTATCCGGAGCACTTAACCACTACGCCACCAGGGTTTCCAGTCTTTATGGAAGCAGATCACCAGACCTTTCTACCGAGGCACTGCTGGGTGGGTTCAAACCACTAACCTTTAGGTTAAAGTCAAGTGCTACCTAGGGGCCTTCTCAGCGGTTCTTAAACTGTGTTGAAGCCCCCAACAAAATATGGACCTCACCAGAATAATGGGGGCAACAAAATACACCCAAAACTTTGCTGCGATTGGGAGGAGAGGGATCACAAGCTGATGGATTTGTCTGAAGGCCTCTTCTAGTTCTGACAGTGTAATTCTCTGCACCTTGATCCTACAGCAACCTGGGGAGGATCCTACCATGGGGGTACGATGGTTTTCATCTCCGTGTGATCTAGGACTTGTTTCCGTTGGGTTCTAAAAAAAAAAAAGGTGTGTGGGTACATTCATGGAGGCAAAGAAGGAGTTTGTGGTCTGGGACCTGTGTGGGGGGATGATGGAGAAGGGAAGGGCCACCTAGATGCTCAGTGAGGAGGATGCAGGAGAAGGCAGGGAGGGCCACAGGTGAGGTGGAGCAGAGAAAGGAACTGGTGGTGGCAAGAGGTTGCAGGGGAGGGGTGACAGGCTGAGGGCTAAAGAGTTGTGGGCAGAAGAGGGGACCTGGGTAGGGTCTCGCCCTCTGCCAAAGGTATTGGGGAGAAGAGGCCCCTGTGAATAGTGACGGGTTGCCCCCCTTGACTGAGGGCCTAGAGGGTGGCTCTGGGCCAAACCAGGCAACGTCCTTTCTCACCAGGCAGTGCCTCTGTGCACGTTCACACCCAATGCCTCGCTGGCAGGAGCTGCCACTGTAACCTGAGCCCCCGGATGCCAGAAGCGGGAGAGATCCACCCTGTCCTGTCGGTCTCCCCAGCTCCCTCCTGGTGCCAAGGCTCATGCAGGCCCAGCCCAGGGTAGAAAGGGTGTTCTCAGTGGGCTTGGAACAGGTAGGGCTTAGGGGCTGATGACAGGTTGTCAGCGGTTCTAAGGACAACTTCATAATCCCCAGCACCCTGTGCTGCAGTGCCCTTTGATCCGGCCTTTGAAAGCTTGATTATGAGACACTGCCCATGTTTCCATAAAGGGAAGAACAATTGTTTCCAGCCCAAAGGACTCTTTGTACAGCCCTGGGATCAAGCCCCAGGAGCCGCTGGGGGGAGGAAGGACGGCCCCGCCCCGGGGAGGGGGTTGGGGCAGGGCCCTGCTGGGCGAGGCAGCTGCTTGGCTCCCACCAAGCCTGCCCGTGATGGGCAAAGGGCATGAATGACAACCTGCTGTCCACCCAAGGGGCAAGCCCAGGCCCCGTGCGGGTGGAAGGGGTCCTTTCTGAACTGCACCAGCCTCAGGCTCAGAATGCATGCATACTCTGGGCCCCAGTTAAGGCTGGTGTTGGGATATCTAGCTGCCAGGTTGGCAACGCCCCCTCTATTTGGGGGAAGGACTGACTCCTCCTGGCCAGCTTTTTAACCTGACCAGTTATCAGGGTACGGAGTAGGGGATTTGGGATGCAGAGTGTCTAGGGGTGAGGAGAGCTTGGAGAACAATTGGAGTGGGGATGAAGGAGGGACATGCTGGGAGCAAGTATAATTCTGAATGCAGCAGAATCTCTCCAGACGGAGCTGCCTCCTGCCCATCTCCGCCAGCTCTGGAGGTTTCCCAGAGGCCTGGGCACAGCACACCCTCGGGTTTTGCAAAACAAATCAGGCTGTTGGAGAAGTGAGAGCTTTGCTCCTCTTCCAGAGCAAGCAAGAGTAGTCTGGCTCGATGGGGGCTTCTGCGCAACTGCTTGCCCATTTGTTAGTTAAATCCAACTCTCCCTCCCCACCTTCCCTTCTGTGGGCATGTGACCAGGCCTGAGGATTGGCCTCCCAGTCAGTCAGCTCTAGGGCAAGGAGCTGGCCTTGACCTTGAGGAATTTAGGAAGCACATCCTTTTTTTTTTTTTTTTTTTTTGGCAGGGGAGGGGGAGTGGGGAGAGGCTGGTTGGAGATGGAGGCCAGGTTTGGGATCTTACAAGGCTGTGTCTGGAGAGACCAGAAAGACTCAGCTGGGTGGAAGATAAGCAGAAAGCGTTGAATGGTGGCTCCCCAAACATTATCCCAGAGTCTCTGGGTGGCTCGAATGGTTAAGTGCTCAACTATCAGCCGAAAGCTTAGTGGTTTGAGCCAATGCAGGGGCGTCTTGGAAGACAGGTCTGGTGATCTGCTTCCAAAAGTTCACAGCTTGAAAAGCCTATGGAGCAGTTCTACTCCGCACACACGGGGTCACCGTGAGTCAGAATCGACTCAACGGTGACTAACAACAAAACATTACAATACAACCTGTGGGTAATGCAAAGCTGAGCTGATTGTTTACCACACAGTCTTGGAGAGGAGAAGGCAAGGCCAGAGTTCATTGAGACGGAATTGGAAGTTTGGATTAAGATGGATCTTTCAGGTTTTTTTTCAGTGTTTTTGATTAGGATTGGATAAGGATCAGGTTACAACAGACCAGGAATGGTAGAAACAGCAAGGTGAGGATTTTTTTGTGTGTGGTAAAATCTATATATGATGAAACATTTGCCAATTCAACAATTTTTACATGCACAGTTCAGTGATGGTTGATTACCTTCGTCCTGTGCAACCATCGGCACGAATTATTCCACAAAAGGGAAAATATTTGAGACCCGGGAGTCAAAGAATCTTACAGAGCCAAACGTTGATGCTTCCCATTGAGAACCTGGTGCGCCTTTTGGGATGTTCCCACAGCGAACATTCAAGCCTTTTACTTGCGGAAGAGTCTCCAGGAACAGTAAAGCAATGCTAATGAAGACAATGCGAGAGTGAAGTCATGTTAATGTCCCGTGAACTGTGTGTGTCTCAGATGTAAATCTGGAGAATGAGGGGGTAGAGGCTTGTCTGGGGCCTGGGTGGGGAGTGGGGGTTGGCAGGTCTGTGGTGCTGAAGAGCAAAGAATAGACTGCCCTACAGGAGACACAGAAACTTTAGACTTGGAGAACTGGAAGGAAAGAAACTGTGGCTGACCCCAGGAGAGGCCAAGACCCAGGCATGTGGACTGGGAACCAGGCCTGCCGGTGCCAAACCGGTCTCTACCTATAAGCCAGGCTGTGTTGACTTTGGCAGCCCTGCCCTGAGCCTCCTCCCACCCCAGAAGGGCCTGAAACTGACACTGGGCCCTATTAGGGGTTGGAGATGTTCCCAACCCAGTCCTGCTCAAGCCGGCTGTGCCCGCTGCCGTGGCAGAGGAAGCCAGTGGGTGGGTATCGGAAGAGGGGGGCTGGTACCTGGGCCCAGCTGGGTGAGGCCAGGGCTAGGGAGTACCAGGACTGAGTGAGAGGCCTCTTGGGCTCACATTGGTGAAGACCTGGACAGACAAGATGAGGGAAAGAAGAGATGAGCTTTGGGACCATCAATCAACTAACGTCCTATGGGCTTCTATGGATGGGGTACCTATAACAAGCTGAAATCAGCTGTTGGGTGCCATTGAGTCGATAGCAACCCATAGTGATCCCATATGACAGAGCAGAACTCCTTTGTAGGGTTTTCTAGGCTGTAATCTTTATGAGACGGGAGCAGATCGCCAGGTCTTTTTCCTGTGGGGCTGCTGGGTGAGTTCGAACGCCAACCTTTCAGTTAGCAGCTGAGCACCATTGGCACTAATCTTTTCTCACAACGGACCATCTTATAGATGGGGAAATCAGGCATGGAGAGCTTCAGGGGCTTGAACAAGCAAAGCAAGCAGATGGAATTCGAAGTCAAATTGTTTGTCTTCAAAGGCCAACTCTTTGCTGTGCCACCTGGCAGCATTCTCCGGAGCTCTCTAAGGCACCTCATTCTCGAAGATGCCAAGAGGAAAGCTCAGATCACTTTGATCTTGGCCGAAGGGATGACATGATAGCCAGAAACAGAGACCTGGAAGATGGAGAGAAATGAGGGAAAAAGATGTGTAGGGACAGAGATGGGCAGGAGAACTAGAAGGGGGAGATGGAGAATGTGTGCATGTGTGTCTGATGTTGTTAGGTGCCATCAAGTCGGTTCTGATTCATAATGACCCTGTGTACAACAGAACAAAACACTGCCTGGTCCTGTACCATCCTCACAACCACTGCTATGTTTGAGCCCATTGTTGCAGCCACTGTGTCAGTCCATCTTGTTGAGGATCTTTCTCTTTTTTGGCTGACCCTCTACTTTACCAAGCAGGATGTCCTTTTCCAGGGACCGGTCCCTCCTGGTAACATGTCCTAAGTATGTGAGAAGAAGTCTCACCATTCTCACTTCCAAGGAGCACTCTGGCAGTACTTTTTCCAAGACAGACTTGTTCGTTCTTCTGGCAGTCCATGGTTTATCTAATATTCTTTGCTAACACCATAATTCAAAGGCATCAATCCTTCTTCAGTCTTTCTTATTCATTGTCCAGCTTTCACACGCACATGAGGAGATTGAAAATACCATGGCTTGGGTCAGGCACACCTTAGGTCTTAAAGTGACATCTTTGCTTTTGAACACCTTAAAGAGGTCTTTCGTAGCAGGTTTGCCCGATGCAATACGTCGTTTGATTTCTTGACTTCCGATTCCACCAGCGTTGATTGTGGATCCAAGTAAAATGAAATCCTTGACAACTTCAATCTTTTCTCTCCTTATCAGGTTGTTGTTTATTGGTTCAGGTGTGAGGATTTTTGTTTTCTTTATGTCGAGGTGGAATCCATACTGAAGGCTGTGGTCTTTGATCTCCATCAGTAAGTGCTTCAAGTCCTCTTCACTTTCAGCAAGCAAGATTGTGTCATTCTGCATATTGCAGGTTGTTAAAATAAGTCTCCAATTCTGAAACCATGTTCTTCTTCATATAGTCTAGCTTCTCAGATTATTTGCTCAGCATTCAGTTTGAACAAGTATGCTGAAAAAGATACAACCCTGACGCTCACCTTTCCTGATTTTAAACCATGCAGTATCCCCTTGTTCTGTCAGAACAACTGTCTCTTCGTCTATGTACAGGTTCCTTATGAACACAATTAAGTGTTCTGGAATTTTCATTCTTCGCAATGTCATCCATGATTTGTTATGATCCACACAGTTGAATGCCTTTGCATAGTCAATAAAACACAGGTAGACATCTTTCTGATATTCTCTGCTTTCAGCCAAGGTCCATCTGATATTAGCAGTGATATTCCTCATTCCGCAGTTGGCCCCTGGCCTTGTTCTGACTGACGATATTGAGCTTTTCCATTGTTCTATCCACAGATATAGTTAATTTGATTCCTGTGTTTCCCATCTGGTGAGGTCCACATGTATAGTTGCCGTGTATGTTGTTGAAAAAAGGTATTTGCAATGAATGAGTCGTAGGTCTTTTGAAATTCTATCATTTGATCTTCGGTGTCCTGCCACCAAAGCCATATTTTCCAACTACGGGTCCTCCTTTTTGTTTCCAACTTTCTCATTCCAATCACCAGTAATTACCAATGCACCTTGATAATGCATGTTTGGTCAATTTCAGACTGCATAAATTGGTAAAAATCTTCAATTTCCTCATCTTTGGCATTAGTGGTTGGCGAGTAAATTTGAATAACAGTCTCGTTAACTGGTCTTCCTTGTAGATGAATGGATATTATCCTGTCACTGACAGCATTGTACTTTAGGATACAAAAAAAAAAATCCAAACCTGTTGCTGTCAAGTCGATTCTGACTCATAGGGACCCTATAGGACAGAGTAGAACAGCCCGTTAGGGTTTTCAAGGAGCAGCTGGTGGATTCAAACTGCAGACCTTTTGGTTAGTAGCTGAGCTCTTAACCACTGGGCTACCAGGGCGCCCATATTTCAAGATGGATCTTAAAAAGTTCTTTTTGACAATGAATGTGATGCTACTGCTCTTCAATTTGTCATTCCCAGCATAGTATATACCACGTTTGTCTTATTCAAAATGGCCAATATCAGCCAATTTCAGCTCACTAATGCCTAAGATATCAATCTTTATGAGTTCCATTTCATTTTTGACGACTTCTAATTTTTCTAGATTCATATTTCGTACATTCCACATTACAGTTATCAATTCTTAATTTCGAGTTGTGACACACCAACAAATGAAGGTCCCAAAAGCTTTACTCCATCCCCATCATTAAGGTCGACTCTACCTTAAGGAGGCAGCTCTTCCCCAGTCGTATTTTGAGTACCTTCCGACCTGAGGGGCCCATCTTCCGGCCCTAAATCAGACAGTGTTCCGCTGCTATTCATAAGGTTTTCACTGGCCAATTTTTTCAGAAGTAAACCGCCAGGTCCTTCTTCCTAGTTTTAGTCCAGCAGCTATGCTAAAACCTGTCCACCATGGGTAACACTGCTGGTATTTGAAATACACAAGCTCCCACAGTCCGACAAACTGATAGACGCGCCATGGTTTTTTTTCTTGCCACCTTCATGGACACCCCATATCCACAACTACCGGCAACTCCCACCCACACTTCCCAACAGCCTGGAGCCCAGGGAGCCGCCTAGCGTCAACACTCCAAACTTTAAAAATAATTATCATATCTATTGTTCCTATTCAGAAAGAGATGGAGACAGGTGGAATGGGGCCAGGGAGTGTCAGAGAAGGCCAAAGACAGGTGCAGAGTTGGTTTTTATGTGGGGGAGGAGTGGTGGGAAAGGCAACTAGGAAGACTGGAGAGAGGGGCAGAAGGAGCAGGGTGCCTGAGACAGGCTGGCACAGAGCTGCACTCTCCACAGCTCGGCGGCCAGCTCCCTACAGTTACCTCAGGCCCTCCAGCTTGTCACCATGGTGATGGCTGGGCCCAGGGACTTTGTGTCTGGCCTCTGCTGCCCATGACAATCCTCTGGCCAAGATTTTGTCTTGCTGGAGGCTGAAGGGTGGGGGTGGGGACGGGGAGGGTGTTTAGGGACTCAGAGAGACTGTTGAGAGAAGACCGGGTCAGGCGCAGGGCATAAGGTGTACCCTGAATCTTGGGCACTAGGACCTGAGGGATGGTCTACTCTTAAGGGTACTTTCTGTCTGGTGATGGTGAGAGATTCTATCTTCAGTACCCTAGATTGACATAAATAGTGCCCCTGGGTCCTAAAGAAGCAAAGGGCAAACTTTCTTGAAGAGGGCAGGAAGGACAGGAAAGGAAGCCATGGACTGGACCCTAAGATTTCTCAAGCCCAGGGATGCCCCACCCCCACCCCCACACACATTCATCTCTCATCCAGGCCTCAGCCTCCCCAAAAGGACTTAATTATAATAACAAGAAAAGTAATAGCAGCCATTTTTACTGAAAACTTACCTTGAGCCAGATATTCAGTTAAGTGCCTTATTTTAGCTTCATTTTTTAATTTGCCACAACTTGGCAAGTTAGGTATTATTGTACCCATTTTTCAAAAGAGAAAACTGAGGGGGAGAGCAATTAGGAGTATATAACAAGGTGTTTATAAATTTTTGTATGACAGTCTGACTCGATTTGTAAACTTTCACTTAAAGCACAACAAAAATTAAAAAAAAGAGAGAGAGAGAGAAAACTGAGTTCCGGAGAGGTTAAGTAATTTTCTCACTTGGTCTAGGATTCCTTTAAAGACCATCAGTCCTGACTGGGGCTGATCCCTTCCTCAGAGGCCAGTCCACTCTGATTTGCCAGCATTTTATGGAGACTGAGTCCTCTGGAGTCCTAGCGGCCACTGGGCCCCATCAGTCATGCCAGTTACCACTTAAAATACAAGCCCCTCGCAGCATATGCTCATTCCTGTATGCTCAGCCCCTTGCTGTTTTGAATTTCCTCTCTCCAACCAAGCCTTCCACTGCTTCCTTCCCTTCCAAGCCTTTCCATTTTACCATCTAGAATCCTCATTCATGAAAGCTCCCTATGTGGTCATCCCTTTCAGAGTCTACTCCCAGCACCTATGGCCTTAACATCCCTGGTGGTGCATGTGGTAATGTGTAATGTGCTTGGCTGCTAACTGAAAGTGTGGAGGTTTGACTCTACCCAGAGGTGCCTTGGAAGAAAGGCCTGGTGGTTTCATTCCAAAATATCAGCCATTGAAAATCCTATGGAGCACAGTTCTACTCTGACACAGCACGGGGTTGCTATGAATAGGAATCAACTCCATGGCAAGTGATTTTTTGTTTTTTTTAATGGCACTAACAGAGAACCTGGCTCCCCTGATGACCCTATCTTCCTGGCAGCATCTCCAGTGAGGCTGTGACTTTCCCCACACCTCAGGCACCCTGGGGCCCTTATGCATTAGTGTTGCTTCCAGAGATTCCTGCAAGGTTCCTTCCTTTCAGTTTTGCCATTTCTCTCCTCTTTGAAACTCTACCACCTGCTGGTTACTCACCCGCAGTCCTTAAGGATCTGGGGACCTGGACTGGAGTCTCTCTCTCTCTTCCCATCCTGCCCTTATTCCAGGTGACTTCAATGTCAAGAGATAACAATCCAATATCTTAACCTCTTCGTTGCTTGACCTCCTCAACTTCAATGATCTTCCCTTCCATTCCACAACAGCCCACGACCACATCCTGTATTTTGTCATCATGAGAGTGCTCCTGGAAACTCCGGTGGCATAGTGGTTAAGTGCTATGGCTGCTAACAAAAAGGTTGGCAGTTCAAATCCGCCAGGCACTCCTTGGAAACTCTATGGGGCAGTTCTACTCTGTCCTATAGGGTTGCTATGAGTTGGAATCGACTGGATGGCAATGGGTTTGGTTTTTGGTTTTTTAGAGTGCTCCTGGGAAGCGAGGATGGTGAGACTTCATTTTGTCTCACATACTTCGGACATGTTATCAGGAGAGGCCAATCTCTAGAGAAAGAGGCTATGCTTGGTAAGGTAGAGAGTCAGTGGAAAAGAGAAAGACCCTCAAGGAGATGGATTGACACAGTAGTGGCAACAATGGGCTCAAACATAGCAACAATTGTGAGGATGGCACAGGACAGGGCAGTGTTTCGTTCTGTTGTACACGGGGTTGCTGTGAGTTGGAACTGACCTGACGGCACCTAACGACAACAGGAACTGCCCTAACTGTCAAATCTTAAATTCAAATATCCCATGACCTGTTACCCTCAGCCTATTCTATCCTTTCTTTTTTATATATATATTTTATGAGAAATTTAATTTTTATTGATTGAAAACATGAGTGTCTATGTACATAGACATGAAAATACATTCAAATATTTTTATTATATATATATACATATATAGTTTCCATGTGTGACTGAAAAGCATCGTTAAGTCCAAAGCACTATTATACTTGTTAATAAGTATCAATATTTTGTACTTGTACTTTCCATTGGAATTTCTGGAACATTTTTTATTAAGATTCTATAAAAATAGAAGATGGCAAATAGTCCTCTAGATAAAAGTAATTTGGGAGTGAGAAACAGCAGCTATCTAGGACTACATAAGCAAACCACAAAAACCAAACCGGTTGCTGTCAAGTTGATTCTGACTCAGTGACTCTACAGGACAGACTAGAACTGCCCCACAGGGTTTCCAAGGAGCACCTGGTGGATTCAAACTGCCAACCTTTTTTGTAGCTCTTAACCACTACGCTACCAGGGTAAAAAAGTTTTTCTTTTTAAAAAAAGTTAAAGTCCCTTCCCTCCAGCATACTGACCATATAGTTATGTGTCTTAAAATATATGAAACAATTATTTTTCTCCTTTTACCAAAAAATAATAATAATAAATCCTCGTGGAACTGACCGTGGGTGCGTGGTGACATGGACTAGGTGAAAGGGGTTTGGTTTGCCACATTTTCTCCAAGTTAATCCATTACGATGAAAGTGTGTGGATTGCTGCCTATTTAATGTGCACATTTGTGGAACTTGTTATTTAGAAATGTATTCTTCACATAATTTTTAAAGATCTTTTCCTGCCCCCCCCCAAACTAATCGTGCTCATTTTAGTACAGTTAGAAAATACAGAAAACTATGGAGAAAAAAGTAAGAAAAAGTAAGAACACCTGTAATCTACAGCTAGATCACTATGGGCGATATTCTGGTGTGTTTATTTCCTGTCCTTTTTCTAAACATACAGAAATATACACTAGAAAAAAAAATTTTTTTTTTTACAGATACATATAAAATTGGGATTATATTACTTATACCATTTGAAAACCAAAACAAAAGTAGAACTGTTCCATAGCGTTTCCAAGGAGCACCTGGCGGATTCTAACTGCCAACCCTTTGGTTCACAGCCATAGCACCTAACCACTATGCCACCAGGGTTTCCTATACCATTTGATATCTTGCTTTTTTCACTGAACAAAAGGGTCTTGAGTTGCTCTCCCTTGCCCCATATATTCTTCTAAGAATTTATGATTTTAAAGGTCGAAAAAATTAATCTTTCATTGAATGAATATATCATAATGTAAAAAAAAATTAAGAATCGTATTTTTGAAGTTTTGTACAAAAGCACATTTTTGACAACTGGTGCCTCTCAGCACACAAGTCAACTGGTACATTATCTCTTTGTGTTTTTATAACTCAGAGGCTAGCAGAGCCAGCAAGTTAGACATTTCACAAGGATACTATACCCCAAACATTTAAGGTCCTGTTCCCGAGGGGTCGTTTAGAAGCAACACGTTTTGTATAGAGTCACCCGAGGATAACTGAAGGTCTGTTCCTAAAGCTGACCTGCTGAGCTACAAGCTGTAAAAATAGTTGGTGGGTGTGTGATCCAACCTATTTCTGATGGGGTGTGTAAAATGGATGTTGTTACCTGGACCTAAAATGAGGGGTTCCTCCTTGCTGAGCTGGGTCTCCTTGAAAACCAAGCAGGGGCCAGTCACGGGTCTGAATGCTTCCTGAGAGTAAATCTGATTGCACATGGAGACTCTCTCCTGAAGAGGCAATTTCTTCACTTCTTTTCATTCCCCATCTTTTATAAATGTCTCTCCCGAGGTCAACATAGATTTCATGAGCATCCCCAGTTTGCAGAAAGGCTCAGTTGATGGAAGGATGACTGTCCAAGCACTGTGCGACATTTGCTGCTCCTAAGAAACTCCTGAGGATCAGGCCAGATCCACGTAGTCCCTGCGGATGTAACACAGGAAACGCCGCAGGAAGACCACGACTGCCCGGTGGCCTGGACAGCGCGGAACGGCGCCGGCGTCCTGGAGGCGTCCGCGGCGGTGGCTGGGGCTGCCGCGCTCCAGGCCTGTCGGGACGGGAGCGGGACGGGCGGGAGCCAGGGCGATGCGGCCACTGACATGCCGCGTGACCAGGGCCGCCGTGTGCCCTAGCCTTTATTTCTCGTGCATTTCTTTTTTGAAACCTCTGGTCTTGCAATGCCTCTGCTTTTCTCTATCAGCCTCTTTCCCTTCAAACCCACTTAGGAGCCCTGGTGGCGCACTGAGTGGTCAAGAGCTCCGCGGCTAACCACAAGGTCGGCAGTTCGAATCCACCAGCTGCTCCTTGGAAGCCCTGTGGGGCAGTTCTGCTCTGTCCTGTAGGGTCACTGTGAGTCGAGAATTGACTGGATGGCAATGGGTTTGATTAATCCCGTTTAGGCCTCTCATTCCATCACTCTTACCATTATTTGTTTGCATAGGTCAGGGTTCTTAACTGCAAACAATAGAATCCATTCTATTTTAAGCAAAAGGGACTTTTTTTTTCCAAAAAGGGTTAAAGATAGCTCACAGAATTGGGGGAAGGCCCAAAACACAGAATCTAGGCTGAGCTTCCAGAAATAGCTCGGGAAACTACACCACAGGATTAGGCTGCTCTGCCCCGATGGAAGGAACCCTGGTGGTCCAATGGTTAAGTGCTCGGCTGCTAATCAAAAAGTTTGTGGTTTGACTCCACCAGCTGCTCCTGGCAAAAAGATGTGGCAGCCTGCTTCCACGAAAATTTACGGCCTTGGAAACCCTATGGTGCAGTTCTGCTGTGTCCTATAGGGACACTGTGAGCCAGAATTGGACTCCAAGGCAATGGTGTGGTTTTTGTTTAGTTTGTTCCGATGGAGAGTTTGCACAGGCAGAGGCTGCTGGTGGTGGTCAGAACCTTGCCCCCCTCTGCTGTGATCTCCAGCAGACGCTGGTCTGTTAGGAGCTTTCTCTACCATGTTGGGAGTGGAATTAACCTGTTTAAATGCTTCCCTATTGCTCCACTTTTTAGAGCATGTGTTAGTTTGTATTAATGTCCATTTCAAACATCTTTACCCATTGTCCACCTCTTTCTACGTCCAATGCTACTGCTTTCGTTCAGACAGTCTCCTCCTCTTACCTAGTGTACTGTGAGAGTCTGCTATCTGGTTTCCTAGTCTTCAGCCTTGCTCCTCCTCCAAGTAAGACAAAACAAAACAGAAACCAAACCCGTTGCCATGGAGTTGATTTCAACTCATGGCTACCCCATGTGTTACAGAGTTGGACTGTGCTCTATAGGGTTTCCTTGGCTGTAACCTTTACAAAAGCAGATCCCCAGGCTCTTCCGTGGTGCTGCTGGGTGGGTTCAAACCTCCAACCTTTCAGTTAGTAGCTAAATGCATTAACTGTTAGCACTGCCCAGGGACTCCGATTATAGTAATACTCACCACAAAAGTTTGTTTGAGAATCAAAGGAGTTAATGCATGGAAAACATTTAAAATGGTGCATGGTACACAGTAAATGCTCAATAAATTCTACATCATCAGCATCAGCTTATCACGCCAAACACCCCCCCAGATTTTAAGGGTTTTAAGCCTTTATCTTAAAAACTTTCTCTCTTCCCACTCAAGCATCACGAAGAATTATCCCATCTTCTGTGGGGTGAGAACTACCCTGTGACTGTGTGGGACGTAGAAGAAGTAGATACATCAGGTTCCTGGCCTCAAGGAGCTCATAACAGAACAAGACACACTCAGGATAGCGGGTAGGACGCACGTGTGTGAAGTAGGTAAAAGCTCTAGGACCATGTCTCACCTTACCCATTTATGGTGCCTGAGGTAAAGCACAGTTTCTGATTTTATTCTCACAACAACCTGTGATATAGGCAGGGAAGGGGTTAATATCCGTATTTGTAGATGAAGAACCTGAGACAGAGAGAGCTCAGGAGAGTTGCCCATAGTGGTAGAGGACAGAGCTAAGAAAGTAGTCCTTTGGGGCCTGTCTGGTGTTCCTTCTTACACACTGCAGCGATTTGCATCCTGCAGAAGATGGAAGGCTTGACCATCAAGCAAAGCGCTTTCCGTCCTCTTCCAGACCCGGGGCCTGCCCAAAAAAAGCCTCTGCCCACTGACATACACCTGTGGAGTCCACCACCCTGAGCTCCTCGCCACTCTCAGCAGAAGAGGAAGACTCCCTTTTCCTGCGTCAGTGATCTTCCCACCTTGTGCTCTCAGTTCCACCCTCTCCTACCAACTTAGGAGCCTTGCTCCATCCCCATCTCCCTTCTTTCACCCATTTTAATTGTACTATTTACGAGTTTAGTTTTGTTTGTTTTTTGGGGGGTGAGGGGTGGTGGTGTTTCAGTGGTAGACTTCTTGCCTTCCTTGCTGAAGACCTAGGTTCGATTCCCGGCCAATGCACCTAAAGTGTAGCCACCACCCACCCGTCTGTCAGTGAAGTCTTGTGTATTGCTGTGGTGCTGAACAAGCTTCAGCACAGCTTCCAAACTAAGGGGGGCTAGAAAGCAAGGCCTGGCAATCTACTTCTGAAAAATCGACCAGTGAAAACTCTATTGATCACAATGATCAGATTCTGTTGAGTATGGGGTCACCATGAGTTGGGGGCTGATTCAATGGCAGCTAACAGCAACAACATTTATGAGTTTTGGCACAAGTATACAGTCCTGTAACCACCACCACAATTGAACTGAGGACATTTCTACCACCCCCAAAATGTCCCTTGTGGCCCTTTGTACTCAATCACCTCTTTCTACCCCCAGCCCCAGGCAACTGCTGACATTTCTGTCACTATCGTTTAGCCTTTTCTAGAGTATAATTGAATCACATAGTCTGCACTCATTTGTGTCTAGCTGCTTTCACCCAGAGTGATGTTCCCGAGATCCACCCATGATGTTTTATGTTCCGGTAGTTCGTTCCTTATTACTGGTGAGCTGGATTCCACAGTGTGATATGCCATATAGTCTGTTCAGCTCTTGGTGGACATTTTGGCTTGATTCCAATTTTTGGCTATTATGACTAATGCTTCTATGAACATTCCTAGTCAAGTCTTTGTGTGGACATATGCTTTCATGTCCCCTGGGTAGATACTAGGAGTGGCATTGCTAGGTCACACGGAGGGTATGTTTATAAGAAACAACCGAAACAGTTTGGTAGTGTCCTGTAAAGTCAAACAATACACTCTCCACTTTATTTCAATGTGACATACAAAGCTCTCCCTTCCCAGCACGTCCCCATATGTACTCTATCAAAGTATAATTTTTAATAAGTTAAGAAAATGAGTCTCCTATATATCAGTAAGCACACGTCAAAGCTTCACTGAATTCATAACTTAGAAGCTTTATTGAATTCATTAGTGAGGGTAAAGCTGGTTGAGGACACAAGAGACCTTGTCACAGCTAGTGTAAAAAGGAATGCTGGACAACTAGACCAAAGCAAAGGCACAGAAGTTCCCTAGACACATCCGAACACTTTAACGGACCGAGTAGCTGGGGCTGGGAACTGCCGACCATAGTCTTGGGTGACATCTAGGTCAACTGGCATAACAAGGTTTGTAAAGAAAATGTTCTACATCTCACTTTGGTTAGTAGCCCCTGGGGTCTTGAAAGCCTTTGAGCAACCATCTAAGGTACATCTATTTGTCCCTTCCCACCCAGAGCAAAGGAGAATGAAGAAAACCAAAGACACAGGGAAAATACTAGCCCACATGAACCACAGACTCCACCAGCTAAGACCAGAAGGACTAGACAGAGGGAGCCTAGCTACCACCAATGACTGCCTTGACAGGGATTACAACAGAAAGTCCCAGACAGAGCAGGAGAAAAAAATGTAGAACAGAATTCAAATTCACGTAAAAAGACCAGACTTACTGGTCTGGCAGAGCCTGGAGGAACCCCCAAAACTATGGCCCCTGGATGCTCTGCTAACCCAGAACTGAAACCATTCTTGAAGCCCATTTTTCAGATGAAGAGTAGACAGGACTATAAAACAAACAAACAAAAAACACACTTGAGGAACCTGCTTCTTAGTTCAATCAAATATACGAGACCAAATAGGTAGCTCCTGTCCGAAAGCAGGACAGGACGGGACAAGAACTAGACAAATGGACACAGGGAACCCAGGGTGAAAGGGGAGAGAGTGCTGGCACATTGTGGGGATTGCAACCAATGTCACAAAACAATATGTGTATACATTTTTGAATGAGAAATTACTTGAGCTGTAAACTTTCACCAAAAGTACAATCAAAAGGAAAAAAAAAAGGGAGGGGGGATGCTGGAACAAGGTTGCAAAATTGGATACAAAACTGGTTGACGTACCACAAGACAATAATATAACTTTTTGGCAGTTTTTCTACAAAAAATCTGCTGCAAAGGACCTCTGTAAAGTGCTGAAGAGCAAAGAGGTCACCTTGAAGACTAAGGTGCAACTCACCCAAGTCATGGGGTTTTCAATCGCATCATATGCATGTGAAAGCTGGACAGTGAATAAGGGAGATTGGAGAATTGTGGTGTTGGCAGAGAATATTGACTATATCATGGACTCTCAAAAGAACGAACGAATCTGTCTTGGAAGAAATACAAGCAGAATACTCCTTAGAAGCAAGGATGGAGAGGTTACGTCTCATGTAACTTTGGACATGTTATCAGGAGGGATCAGACCCTGGAGAAGGACATCATGCTCGGTAAAGTAGAGGGTCAGCAAAAGAGAGGAAGACCGTCAACTAGACGGACTGACACAGTGGCTGCAATCATGGGCTCAAGCATAACAACTGTTAAGCTGGTGCAGGATCAGACTGTTTCGTTCTGCTGTACGTAGGGTCACTATGAGTCCAAACGGACTTCACGGCACCTAACAACAATGGGTGTTTCACTCCCATTGGCTTACATTCCCTGTTCCCCAATTTTCTCGTCTATGATGTAGAACAGCTGTTGTCCAAATCAAAAACCCATTGCTGTTGAGTTGATTCTTATAGCAACCCTACAGGACAGACTAGAACTGCCCATAGGGTTTCCAAGGAGCAGCTGGTGGATTTGAACTGCTGACCTTTTGGTTAGCAGCCGAGCTGTTAACAACTATTGTCCACTTGATCTTATATAGATCATTTTTTTAAAAGAGTACAATACTCAAGAGTAACAATCTTTACTTTTTGAGTTAAACTGTTAGTTTAAAGGTGACTTGAGGGAATAATTTCCATCCATAGGGTTTTCATGGCTCATTTTTCAAGTGTAAACTTTTTCATGAGTTTTTGTAGTAGTGACCTCATATAATATTTGTCCTTTTGTAATTGACTTATTTCACTCAGTACAGTGGCCCCCAGTTCATCCATGTTGTGAGACGCTTTGCAGATTCATCTTGGTTTTCATTGTTGCATAGTAACTCTATTTTGTCTATGTGGTTGTGCCATTTTCCCTTCCCGTAAGCAGTGCATAAGAGTTCCAATCTCCGCACAGCCTCTCCAACCTTTGTTATTTCCTGTTTTTCTGACTGTAGCATTTATGCCTGGGGTGAGATGGTATCTCATTGTGGTTTTGATTTGCATTTCTCTAATGGCTAGTGATAGTGAGCATTTGAAATGTCTGTTCATTTCCTTTGTCCATTTTTTAATCGGAGTCTTTGTCTTTTTGTTGTAGAGGTGTTGGATTTTCTTGCAGATTTTAGAGATTAGCCTTTTGTCAGGTTTATCATAGCCAATTTTTTTCCCCAGTCTGTAGGCTCTCTTTTTAGTCTTTTGGTGAAGTCTTTTGAAGAAGTCTTTGATGAGCCTAACTGTTTAATTTTTGGAAGATCCCTGTTATCTAGCTTATTGATGGCTGATTTTTTGGAAGTAGATCACGAGGCCTTTCTTCTGAGGCACCTCTTAGTGTCCTTGAACCTGCAAGCTTTCCGTTAGCAGCTCAGCATGTTATTAACCATTTGCACCATCCAAGAACTCCTTTCCTAAGGGAAAAAAAAAACCCAAACCAGTTGCTGTAGAGTTGATTCCGACTCATGGCAATGCCATACGTTACAGGCTAGATTTTCTTGGCTGTAATCTTTGTGCAAGCAGATTGCCAGGTCTTTCTTCCTCAGCACCACTGGGTGGGTTGGAACCACCAAAGCTTTAGGTTAGCAGTTGAGTGCAAACCATTTGTGCCACTCAGGGACCTCCTTCCTTAAGAAGCTATATTAAAATACTTGTGGTTCTACAAATACCTGGCTCCTCCCTGTTTCCATCAATGTAACCAGCTTCTTTCTCTCGGTGCCTGAAATGCACTTCCTCCTCAAACCTAACTTCGACTCTCACCAGCGACTCTGCCCCTCCTTCTTCGGATCTAAGGTCAGATGTCACATCTCTGATCCCTCTCCCCCACTTCCCCTGGCCCCAGCAGCACTCCTGGCTGCCCTGTAGCCCTGCATCCTGGTCTGTCATTGCCAGCATCTGTTTGCTTGCTCCGGAAGCTTGTGGGCTTCTGCAAGGCAAGGACGGCTTTTTCATATATGTGTCCCCAGGGCGTAGCCCAGTGCCTGGCTTAATAAATGTTTGCTAAATAAGAATGAGGTGCTGGCTAGATGTCTCTCCAGGTCCCTTCCAGACTTGCTGAGTGCCCGTTTCTAAAATGGCTGCTGTAGTTATGCATTCTCTCTCTCTTTCTCTCAAGCTGTCTACACACTTCATCAAAATACAGCGGCAACAGACGAAGTGTCTCCTCCTTGGAGCTGGGAGCTGTGGATAAACAGAGGCATCACTCCACTCCCTCAAGCTCTTTTCCTTAGGGGGCATACTCGCTAATGTAACCAAAAGTGGTCCTGGGAAGCCCTGGGCTGGCTAAGGGATCCATATTTGCACACATTTGGGAGGATTTTCAGGTCTTCACACATTTACCTGGGCACTTTCTGGAGCTCATTCACTTTAGGAGTGGGCTGACCCTGCTGGGAGCCCTGGTGGCACAGTGGTTAAGAGTTCAGCTGCTAACCAAAAGATTGGCAGTTCAAATCTACTGGCCCTCCTTGGAAGCCCTATGGGGCAGTTTTACTCTGTCTTGTAGGGCCACTGTGAGTTGGAATTGACTCAACAGCAGTGAGTTTTTTGGTTTTGCCCTGCTGAGGACTCATAGATCTAGAAACACATAGAGTTTGATTGTGTTGTAATTTCCTCTTTACACACCTGCTGGTCCTCCTGAATTCATCTTTGTACTATAGTTGTCAGCCGCCTTCCAAGTAGGTTCCGACTCATGGTGCAGAGTAAAACTGCTTATAGGGTTTTCAAGGTTGTAATCTTTCAGGAACAGATCACTAGGCCTGTCTTCCAAGTTGCCTCTGGGTGGGTTCAAACCACCAACCTTTGGCTAGTAGTCTAGCGCTTAACCATTGTATCTTTGTTGTCGTTATGTGCTGTCAAGTTGATTCTAACTTACAGCAACACAATGGGACAGAATAGAACTGCCCCATAGGGTTTCCTAGGCTCGCAGTGGTTAAGAACTCAGAGCTAACCTAAAGGTTGGCAGTTTGAATCCACCAGCTGCTCCTTAGAAACCCTATGGGGTAGTTTCTACTCTGTCCTACGGGCTTGCTGAGTCGAAATCGATTAGATGGCAATGGGTTTGGTTTTGGTTTGATCTTCACAGGAGCAGATAGACAGTTCTTTTTTCCTGCGGAGCAGCTGGTGGGTTCAAACCGCTAGACTTTTTGGTTAGCTCCCAAGCTCTTAACCACAGCACCACCAGGGCTCCTTAGTTGTAACTTTAAGCCATTGCCATCGAGTCAGTGACCCTTTAGGACAGAGTAGAGCTGCCCTATAGGGTTTCCAAGGCTGCAAACTGCCACATCTTTCTTCCATGGAGTCTCTGGTGTATTTGAACTGCCAATCTTTCTGTTCACAGCCAAGTGCTTAACCACTGCACCACCAGGCTTCCTTCGTTGTACTTGTACCTTTTGTTACTGGCTTCCTTCATTAACTAAGCCTGAAACATCACCCTCCCCCTCCGAAGTTTCCTGGGAGGGGGATTTTCTTGTTGTGAGTTATCAATAGACCTTGCACCCCACCATTGGTCTCTCTTCCCCCCTGCTCGGGGGAAGGGAGGCTGCTTCCTTTATAAGCTAGGCCCAAACTGCTGCATCTGTTCCATCAATATCTCACCATACAACTGGGAAAATGGGCAAAGGGGTAATAAAAAGAAAAAATCGAGAAGAGTAACATGAAACCAGACAATTTGGTTGACAAGACCGGGCTTCCTGCGGAGGGTTCCCAGGCCTAAATTAACCAGTTGCCAAGGAGCCCACTTGATTTATGGTGGCCCCATGTGTGTCAGAGCAGAACTGCCCTCCACGGCGTTTTCTATAGCTGATTTTTCAGAAGATCCCGGGGCCTTTCTTCCTAGGCACCTCTTGGGGTGCTGAGTATGTTAGCCGTTTGCACACTATTCTACTGTGATGTGGTTTATTACTATTATCACAGCTCTTATTTATTTATTTATTTATTTATTTATTTTTTTACTATAGTAGCTGTATCTTAAACCCAAAAACCCAGTGCCGTCGAGTATCTTAGCATCTAAAAATTGAGCACATATGGCCTCATGCCAGGCACTGTACCTGAGTTACACGTAGATCATTTAATCTAACCTTCACAACAATTCTGTAAGGGAAGTATTCTCATTCTAGATTTACGCATGAGGCTCAGTAAGGTCAGACACCTGCCCAAGATCTCATGGCTGACTAGTGCTGAGCTGAGATTTGCAAGGATGACCTGATACTCTGAATTCTCTACATTCCACCCTCTTAACCACAACGCCACCTATAGTCAGGGAAGACCAGGCTTTATGTTACTCGTAATTTGGCCCCAGAGAGCTGACTCATTCTTGGAAGCAGCACCAGGGGATCCTGGATTTCAGGTGGGGCAGAGGTGGGCTGTAGAGGGGAAGTTTCAGGAACCCCTGCAGTCTGGGCCTGCTGCAGTAGGTATTGTCCCTGACAAACCTAGACTGATCCCTCCACCCTCCTCTGTCTAAAGTGGAATCTTCTTAACAAAACAGGTCCGCCCCATGATGTCACACCATCAGGCAGGGCTTCCGGGGATTGGTGACACCCTGCTGATGTCAGGGAGGTGGAGAGGTCACATGACCTGCCCTGGGGCATGTTCCCCCACAATTGTAATTACCTACCTCTTTTTTTCTCAGTGCCCTCTCCCACTAGGAGGTGGAGTTTTGCTGGGTAGGGAAAGCTTGCTGGGAGTTCTATTCCTGGCTCTGGGATTTGAACCCATAGCTCAGGAGTTCCCAGGCCACTAAGACACCAGTGAGTCTCTAGACGAATCACTTGTCCTCTTTGGGCCATATCTGGGCTGCAGCCCCCTTTCTCAATAAAATGAAGAGTTTGGAGGAGAGATTTCTCACGGCCCTTTTCAGAGTCCCAGAGGAGGGGAGCGTTGGGCCGGGGTCTGGGTGTACCGCGGCGCCGTGACCCTGACATGTCCCGCCACTCCGCCGCCCCCCTGGCCCCAGGCCGCCGCGGAGCGAGGACGTGACTCATCCGGCTCCCGGCACCCAGTTTCAGCCTCGCCCCACCCCAGCGCCTGGCCTTCCGTTTGCTGTTTACTCCCGGGAGCAGGTGCAGCCGGGCCACCTCAGCGCGGGAGGGAGAGACACAAGCTCTAGGCCTGGGGCAGCTGGAACACCACCTGACCTCACCCCTCGCAGGTGGCCCAGGTCCAGGACGAAAGGCTTGGGGGAGGGCAAGAAAGAGGTTCTGAGGCTCCTAGCACATCCCCCCGCCCCCCAGGCCAGGCTCCGTCCCTCCCTGGGGGCCCCAGGTTTCAGTGCGCCACCCCGCCCAGCGGCTGAATCCTCAGCTATCTGCTTCTAATCTCCTCCCCGGAGTCTTCCGGCCTCCCGTGGTCGCCGGCGGTTTCAGTCGTCATTCACCGGCTGCTCCTAGCGCGGCCCCGGCCCCACCCTGAGCGAGAGCGCCACCAGCCCGGGAGGGGGAGGGGACGCCCTGAGGGGCTGGCGGCAGGCCAGCCGAGCTGCTTCTAGATTTGAGACGCCCCGGGCCCCACAAACCCTGTGCCAAGAAGAGAGGACAGGGTGCGTAAGGGGGAGTTGGGCTGGGAGACAGGTAGTCTAATTCACCGGGGGCTGGAGGAGTGAGGTTGGGAGGGAGGGAAAGGAGAGCTCTTTGGAAGACTGGAAGGTAAGGTGACTGGATTGTGAATCTGGAAGTTTGGTTTTGAGTTCTAGCTGGGCCGACACCTCCCTCTGTGCCCTTGGGCATGCCCATTGCCCTCTTGGTACCTCGGTATCCCCATCTGTACAAGGCAGGGGCTCAGTTGGATGAGCCCAGGCTCCTTCTAACCCTGTCAATTTGTGGTCTACTCAGGTGGGCTTCACTACCCTGCACAACTTTCCCATACACCTACCCAGCTCCCGTGTCTCCCTGAGGGAGGAAAAGAGAGACGCTGCTGGCTGCCATTGGAACAAGAAAAGGGTCTGGGTCCCTGTGTGAAGCAGCCCAAAGACAACCTAAGAGCTTTCCTCTGAGGTGCCCAAAGGGGCCTGCCCCTCCACAGGCCAGGCTCCAGACCACAGAGCAGACAACAAAGCCAGGCAGGTGGAAAATTCCCTCTGGCCCTTTGCCCAGGCACCCTGGTTGGCAACTGTGCCAGCCTGGGCGGGCAAAAGCAAGGAGCTCAGGGTAGTGACAGACAGCCTGGCAGACATGGGGAGCTGGTGGGCGCCTGCCAAGACCTCCTCAGGGTATGTCCCCCACCCCATGAAAAAATTGCATTCTGTTAAGGTGGGCAGAGGGAAGGAGGGGCAATAAGGAAACGCCTGGTGGTTTCTCTTTTGACATCTTGGGGCTTCTCAGAAGTTGCACCCCTGAGTCAAGATGATTGCACCAGCTCTTCCCTGTAGCCTGAGCTGAGTGGTCCCTGGGACACCACTGGAGGACTAGGGGGCTGCAGAAGAGAGCTTTGTCGAGTGCTATAGGGGACAAACATCTCTGTGCCTGCTGGGCTCCTGCTGGCTGCAGTCTTGGCCTTGTGACCTTGAGCAGTGTGTGCCCCCTCAAGGCCATGCTTTGCTCATCTCTAACATGGGGATAATCATCTGGGCCCTGCCTGCCTGGAAGGGCCTGAAGCCACACCCACGAAGGGACTAGGAAAGGTGAAAAGCTCTGTGTGTACATGTGACTTGAGTCTGGAGACAGAAACACTTTCCATAGTCTGTGTGTCTGGCAGTCCCTTGAGTGTGAAAAGCCAGGGCAGAGGACCCCGGTCTTCCTTGTCTCTGCCAAAACCCTCAGAAGACTGCTGAGTTCCTGTGGCAACATTTCGCTGCCTGTCTCCCCTGAGGCCTTTCCCAGAGCCTGGAACTGGTTTCTAAAATGTTTACCCACAAACATTTTCAACTTGCTAGTCGGTTCAGGTGGGTCTTTTGGAACTTAAGAAACTCGTTTGCGGCTTTGCCAGGTCACAGCCAGCCCCTGAAATCACTCCCACTGAGGCTGCCGCTGGGTATGAGTGGGCTGAGGTGTCAGGGCGTGGCAAGGTCAAGGTGAGTCCCCACGCTGCTGGGAAAGCTACCCAAAGGGCATGTCCCACTGACACGGAATCAGCAGCCTCTGAGCGTCATTGCTAATACAGGGAACATTGTCCGTCTGGGCTGGCAGGAGAAGGCCCTAAAGATAAGGCAGGGCATGAACCCGACTCCATGACAGCCAATTAGCTGCGCTCCAGGAACCCAACCGCTATGACTCACTGACAGCCAATCAGAGGCCCTGGGACAGGCACCTTTTCCAGCCAGACACACCTGTGAACCTGCTAGCCATCTGTTGGACCACACCCCTGTCCCCAGCTATTCTAGAAAAAAATATAAATCTCTTTTCACAGCTGCATGTGGAGAGCTCTGTGACTCTAGTATGGAGATAATTGCACACTGAGATATACTGAGCACAGAGACATACACAAACGTCTAAAGGTGCACTTACACCAGCTGCTGTCGAGTTGATTCTGACTCATGCTGACCCCTTGGGTGTCAAAATAGAACTGTGCTCCACAGGGCTTTTAGTGGCTGATTTTTCAGAAGTAGATCACCAGGCCTTTCTTCGGAGGTGTCTCTGGATGGACTCGAACCACCAAACTTTCAGTTAGCTACACAGATGAAAATGTACCTACCTTTAGCCCCACTCCCTCCTGCCTCCACCAAGGTCACCACCACCTCTGCTCTCCCCCACCTCCTCAGTCAGAAAATGACAAAAGAGAAAAGGTCCAGGATATTGCAGCAGACCTGAGTATGTCTCTCCAATGTCCAGTGCCAGCTTTCTATGATCTGTCAGTCCAATAGTGGTCTAGAAATTTTCCCTCAGAGGTACCCCTTATCCTCTGCAAGAAAAAAACAAAACACAACATGGAGTTCATTCATAGGGGTTCCTCTGGGAACACTGGGGTTTGAAGGAGACTGAGAGCAAAGTCCCATTTTAAAGATGAGGGCCAGGGCCCAGGGAGGGGGTTTCTCCAGGAAAGTGGTGATACAGTGCTCGTTCTTGCTGGCAAGGGCATCTTGCACAGAGTTCCAGGAGCCAGGTCAGACAGTGGCTGTATGTCCCAGGCCTGGAGGATTTCCTGGGTGGATGTGTCCCAGGTGGCAGAGGTGGATCAGCCTTGCCGAGAGGAAGACCTGGGGAAGGGACAATATGCTGTATTGTCCTCCCGGCCTTCCCACCCTGTGACCTGCCTATGTGCCAGGAGAGCTGGGATACCACGTCTGCTGTGAGGGAGAAAGGGGCTGAGCCAGAGGGCTGGAGTTAGCTCAAAGGCTGTGTGCCAGAGAGACGTCAGCAGAGGGAGACGGGACAAGGGAATTGTTTCAGTGTAACTCTGGGGCAGTCAGAAGAAGCCCACACCCGCATTTTCACATGATCCAGATGTAGGTGCTCATTCTACCAAGTACGGAGTCCCTAGACATGGCCTTGACTTACGCCTACCACACCCTCAGCACAGCCCTGCTAAGAGCAAAAACAACTAATACGTATGAGGTACACACTTGGTGGCAGGAACTGTGCAAGGCACTGAGGAGACAGGGGTGAACAAGGAGTCTGTCTGCCCCCTGAAGTTTGTTCTTGGGCAGAAAAGCTTTAGCAAAGAACAATGCCCACTCCCCACCCTCCCTCACTGTCTCGGGAGCCCAAATACAGGCAAAACAATGAGCAAGTCTGCAAGTGAGTCCTGCGGAAACCACGAGACTTCTGTGCTGGTGTAGAAGGGAGAGAAAAGGGGTGAATCCCAGCAGGATTCAGTGGGGGCAGGAGCTGACCACCACAGTCATGGATGGCCAGAGCGGGGAGGAGCTTTGTCAAGTTGTTCAATTCATCTGTAGATCAAGTGTCACCAAAGATCTTGGGCAGCCAGCTGGGCCCTGACTGTTCCAAGGAACAGAGGCTGGGCTGTGATTCCAGGGCAGGGCATGCCCCAGTGGGGATTGGGTCTCTGTGTCTCTCTTTAGCCTCCTTTGCATATGGGGAATTTCCTCTACCTTTCCTACGGGGATGCATGGCAGGGACTTTGTCCCCCTCCTTTTGAAGCGCTGTCTGCCTCTCCTCCACCCTAATCTGGGGCAATGTTTAAGGTGGGCATAGACTAAACCCTTCACTCTGGGACGGGGGAGATGAAATCCTTGAACATCTGGGTCCCTTGGATGCCAGGGATCTTAGCAGCATAGTCCAAGCTCTCTCAGGGTAAGGCTGGCTGGACAGAAGTCTGGAGACCCCCCAGCCTGGGAATCCAGGATTTTAGGGAGACTGCACCCTGAGTTGTGAGCACAAGGCCCAGGGACATTTGAAAGCATGTGCTTAGTGGGACCGGGGAAATAAGGCAGAAATGGAGGAAGAGGGAAGGAGGGAGAGAGGAAAGAAATTGACATTTGTTAAGAGCCCACTTTGTGGCAGGACTGCCACTTATTTCATTTAACCTTCGAAACAACCCTTTGAGGTACGTGTTATTATCCTCATTTACAGGCAAGAAAGCTGAGGTTCAGACAGGTTAAGTGGCTTGCCCAGGGCTACATAGCTAGGAAGTGATGAAATGTGGAGCTGTATAAATCCAGTTTCATGCCATGTCCAGGACGACCCACCAAGGGGAGGAAGAAGGTGCTGCTCTTTGGCTCAGAAGGACTCAACGGCTGAAGTACAACTGTCTTTTGACTCAGCGCCCACCCTACCCTGTCCCCTGAAAGCTGCCCAGGCGGATGCTGCCTGAGGAAGGGTTAACCCCTCCTCCTTGGCTCTGCGCTGCGTTCCTTCGTGCTGAGCGTGGGCTGGCAGCTTCTGTCGGGACATCGGGGCAAGAAAACTGAAAGGACAGGGCCAGGGCACCTGGCAATGAATAATCTGCTTGTCCTGGCGTTGCTGCCCTACGGCTGTGTGGAGCTGGGGAAGAAAGGGAAGATGGCAGCCAGTACCAGCCCCTGAGGGCAAGGGGCCGGGGTGAGGAGGCCCGTCAGCTCGGGAAGCAGGACCCTGAAACTACTCTCCATGCAGAGCGTTCTTCATCTCCCAGACACAGTTGCCACCTGAGCGGAAACTGCAGCAGCTCTCCTACCTCCCCCTGGCTGAGCCAAATCCATAACAGCCACAGCCTGGGTATTGGCTCTGCCCTAAGGTGTCATCCCAACCCTCCCCACCCACCCAAGGTGCTTCAGAACAAGGTCCCAGGCTCCAGAGGGGTCTCCAGTATGCCCCTCCAGCTGCAGGCTGAGAATACAGTGCAGGTTTCTGTCCGGGAACAGCCCAATGGGTCTGGGACCCAGGCCCCTTCGTGCCTGGGATCCTTGGGGGAGGCGAAGATTTGAAAACGTGGAAGGTTGCCTCCACCCATGTCCCAGGCTCCTCCAGCCTCAACCCCAATCCTGCCCTAGCTTTTCCACCGCCTGGTCTTGTGATTCCAGGTCCCGGATTCTCCACCAGCTGGGTGACACTGTACCACACCCAGCAGACAGGCTCTTCCTAGAATAAGTCTTCCCTTTTTACTGGCTACCTTCCTGCCTGGAACTTTTGCCTCACCTCCTTTCTGCCAAACTTGCTTCCTCACTTCCACCCAAACCCTACTCCTGAAGGACTCTCTTCTAAGACTTCTCTCTAGGAAGCCTCTGTGACTCACTCAAGCCAATTCTGGTTGCCCTGAAACGCATCTGCCCTGCTGCCCGTGCTCATGCACCTCCGTCCGTCACTCAGGTAGCCCCTGTTGTTGTTTGGTGCTGTTGAGTCGGCTCTGACTCATAGCGAGCTTATGTACAACGTCGCCCGGTCTTGTACCAGCTTCGTAACAGGAGGTAGGCTTTAGCCCACAGTGCAGTCACTGTATCGGTCCATCTCATTGAGGGTCTTCCTCTTTTCCTATGATGCTCTACCAGGCATGACATCCTTCTCCAGGGACTGGCCCCTAGCCCCTGTTCTCATGTATTTGATTTTCTGTCTGCTGATTGTGTCTTACATCTGGGTCCTGCATGTGTATACGTGTTTCTTCCAGGGGACAGAGCTAGGACCAATGGGCAGATACTCCTGGAGTCTGATTTCCAGTGAGGGGCAGCCTCTACATTATCACAGCCATCTAAAGTTGGGATGGGCTGTCTTGACAGGTAGAGGCCTCCCTGTCAATGGAGAGATTCAAACAGTGGCTGGTTTTTCATTAATAACAAATATTTTCGAGCACCGACTACGTGCCACTAAACATTTGTTAAACAAAAACCAGCATGACTTACTCCCCTCTTACAGTATGTATGCAGCTCATCAAATAAAAAAAAAAAAAAAATTGGGATTTTATTCTGGTGGAGCCAGCCACTTGGATCCTGCGAGTTGGGTCCTGTAGTTTTTCTGGTAGTGAAAGGGTCCTTCCTTACTGGGAAACCTTACATAGAGGGCAGTCTTTAGGTGAGCAGAAGAGGACTAGCTCCACCTCATCTGGACTCTGAGAAGAGTCAATGTCTATAGGTGAGCGCCTGGGAGTGGGTGTCAGCTGGGAGCTATGATGGCAGGACCTGTGATCTGGAAGGTAGGATGACACCTTCTAGGTCTGATTGTCTGATTCCGTGTAACTGGTTATGTTGATAGCTCTTTGGCATCTTGAGTCTTTCCTGACGTTTGAACATTCCAGCCTTGCCTTAGCTGTGCTGTGGGACAATGAGGAACAGTGGTGTGATTGTGTTTGGAACATGGCATCCTGGGTGAGCTGCCAGGGCTGGGGAAAGTGTAGTTAGAGAGAGATTCCCAGAGGAAAGGAGCATCTAGGGGCAGGAATAGAAGATTGTTGGAAACCTTTCTGTTGGCAGTTTTTCCAGTGACTACCTTAGGAGTCATAAGTTTTGCTTCTGTTAAGGAAGCCAGAAGTTTCCCCACCCTCTTCCCTATCTCCACTAGAAGGATTTTAGCATCATGTAACAGGGAGGATTTGGTAAACAATTTTATACGTGTTACCACTTATTTATTATTATTTTTTTCTTTTTTTTATTGTGCTTCAGGTGGAAGTTTACAAAGAAAATTAGTTTCTCATTAAACAATAATACACATATTGTTTCGTGACAACCTTGCCATGTGTCAACACTCTCCTGTTCTCTACCTCGGGTTCTCCATTTCCATTTGTCCAGCTTTCGTGTCCCCTCCTGCCTTCCAGTCCTTGCCCCTGGGCTGGCATGCCCATTAAGTCTCCAAGTGACTTCAGAACTGTGTCCAGGGGCCGTACTCTCGGGGTTTCTCCTGTCAGACCAGTAAGTCTGGTCTTTTTTTGTGAGTTTGAATTTCGTCCTACATTTTTTTCCTGATTTGTCTGGGACCCTCTATTGTGATCCCTGTCAGAGTGGTAGGTGGCAGTAGCTGGGCACCATCTAATTGTTCTGGGCTCAGTGTGGTGACGGCTGTGGTAGTTGTGGCCCATTAGTTCTTTTGACTAATCCTTCCGTTGTGTCTTTGGTTTTCTTCATTCTCTCTTGCTCCAGATGGGTTGGGACCAGTAGACATATCTTAGACGGCCGCAAACAAGCTTTTAAGACCCTAGATACTGCTCACCAAAATAGAATGCAGAATATTTTCTTTATAATCTATGTTATACCAATTGTGCTACCTGTCCCCAAGATCATGGTCTCAAGTCCTCAGCCCAGTAATTCAGTCCCTCGGCGAGTTTGGATTTGTCTCTGAAGCTTCCATGACCTTGCCTTGGTCAAGTTGTGCTGATTTCCTCAGTATTGTCTACGGTCTTAACCTTCGCCAACATTACCACTTATTATTGTCTAGTTAGTGTTTTTCCCTCCCCACCCCTCCCTTCCTAGTAACAATCAAAGATTGTTTCTTTCTGTGTGTAAACCTTTTCAGGAGTTTTTATAATAGTGATCTCATATAGTATTTGCCCTTTTGTGATTGACTTATTTCACTCAGCATAATGCCCTCCAGATTCATCCATTTTGTGAGATGCTTCAAAGATTCATCACTGTTCTTTATTCCATTGTGTGTAAGTCCCATAGTTTATCCATTCCTCTGTTGATGGGGGCTTAGGTTGTTTCCGTCTTTCTGCTATTGTGAATGATGCTGCAATGAACATGGGCGTGCATATGTCTGCTCGTGCAATGGCTCTTATGTCTCTAGGATATATTCCTAGGCTTGGGATTGCTGGATCATATGGTATTTCTATTTCTAGCTTTTTAAGGAAGGGACATGTAATTTTCCAAAATGGTTGTGTCATTTTGTGTTCCCACCAGCAGTGCACAAGAGTTCTAATTTCCCTGACAACTCCTCTAACGTGTTATTTTCTGTCTTTTTGATTAGTGCCAGAAATGTAGGGGCGAGGTGGTATCTCATTGTAGTTTTGACTTGCATTTCTCTAACGGCTAGTGATCACAGGCATTTCCTCATGTGTCTGTTAGCTGCCGGAATGTCTTCTTGTGGGGAAGCGTCTGTTCATATCTTTGCCCATTTCTTAATTGGATTATTTCTCTTTTTCTTGTAGAGGTGTTAGATTTCCCTACAGATTTTAGAGATTAGATCTTTGCCAGCTATGTCATAGTCAAAATTTTTTCCCAGTCTGTAGGTTCTCTTTTTCCTCTTTTGGCGAAGTCTTTTGATGAGCCTAAGTGTTTAATTTTTAGAGGATCCCAGTTCTCTAGTTTATCTTCTGGTGTTTGTGTATTGTCAGTTATTGTTTGCATACTATTTATGCCACATATTAGGGCCCCTAGCATTGACCCTATTAATTTTATTTAAGTGAAAGTTTACAGTTCAAGTCAGTGTTTCATATGAAAACTTAAACACACGTTGTTATATGACCCTAGTTACTCTCCCTCCAATGTGACAGCACACTTCTCCTCTCCACCCTGTATTTCCAGTGCCCATTCAACCAGCTCCTGTCCCCTTCTGCCTTCTCATCTCGCCTCCAGACAGGAGCTGCCCATTTAGTCTCATGTATCTACTTGAGCCAAGAAGCACACTCTTCACCAGTATCATTTTATGTCTTATATAGTCCAGTCTAATCTTTGTCTGAAGAGTTGACTTTGGAAATGGTTTTAGTTTTAGGCTATAAGAGACCCCAGGGGCCTGTCTTCTGGAGTCCCTCCAGTCTCAGTCAGACCATCAAGTCTGGATGTTGGCACTTTTTATTTCCATGATCTTTATAGTTTTTGGTTTTATATTTAGGCCTTTGATTCATTTTGAATTAGTTTTTGTGTACGGTGTGAGTTATGGGTCCTGCTTCATTTTTTTTTGCAGATGGACACCTAGTTCTGCCAGCATCATTTGTTAAAAAGACTGTCTTTTCCCTATTTAATGGACTTTCGGCCTTTGTCCAAGATCAGGTGACTATAGGTGGGTGGATTTACATCTGGGTTCTCAATTCTGTTCCATTGGTCAAGGTGTCTGTCGTTGTACCAGTACTAGGCTGTTTTGGCTAATGTTGCTGTATAGCAGGTTCTGAGGTCAGGTAGTGAGAGGCCTCCTGCTTTGTTCTTCTTCTTCAGTAATGCTTTACTTATCTGGGCCTCTTTCTTTTCACATAAAGTTAATGATTAGTTTTTCCATCTCGTTAGAGGATGCTTACTATTATTTTTTCTTAAAAGCATGCATCAAGCACCTACTGAAGGAAGACCAGGCACTGAGGAAGCAGAGACAAGAAGACTGGGCCTTGCTGCCAGAGGCTCAGTAAATTCAAGGCCCGTGTTCACTCTCTCTACCTCCCCCTCCCCTACCCCACACAGCTCCTTCCGAAGCTTTGCAGCAAAAGCACCAAGCGCAGCCCAGGTGAACGCGATGGGAATACGTGGCCGGTATTAAACGCCAGCATGCATCAGAATCCCCTGGAGGGCTTGTTAAAACACAGATCGCTAGTCCTCCCCCAGACTTTCTGAACTAGCAGGTTTAGAGTGGGGTTTGAGAATACCTGCTTAGCTGCTAACTCAGCTGCTGACGAAAAGATTGGAGGTTCAAGTCTACCCAGAGGCACCTTGGAAGGAAGCCCTGGCGATCTACTTCCAAAAAAATTAACCTTTGATTACCCTGTGAAGCGCAGTTCTACTCTGACACACACGCGGTCGCTGTGAGTCTGAGTTGACCCCGCAGCAACCGGTACTGGTCCTAAGTTTCTAGGTGTTGCGGATGCTGCTGGTGGGACATTTTGAGAACCGCTGGCTTACATTATTATGGAAGTCTTACCGTTTCAAAATGCCTTTACAATGACCATGATAACATCTTTGTGAGACTTCAGGCCTGGGATTTTAATCCTTACCTTTTATGGAGGAGAAAATGGAAGGACAGGGAGGTTCTATGACCTCGTGTCTCCCTCTTGGGCCTCTCCATGTCCCATATCACAATTTATTGTTATATTTTGGGGCCTTTAGTTTTTTAGTGGCTTTTAGTGTTTTAGAAGCTCCCTGGAATGTGAGGTGCCAGAGGGTCCAGATCAAGCCTGTGCTGTTGGCTTTGTTTCCCAAGGGCCTAGGACAATGCCTGGCACATAGCAGGTGCTCAGCTAGTATTCGTACTATCACAGGGCTAGCTAGTGGCTGAGTTGGGACCGGGTCCCAGATGCCCTGACTTTTAGAAGCAGGTTTTTTTCTATGAGCAGCCCTTTACCTGTCCTCCTGAACAGGGCTCAGTGAGCCTTGGGAGCATAGATGCTGGACCAGGAGCCCGGGGCGTGGAGGAGAGTCAGCACAGCAGGATCTGGTGGGATCAGCGTTTGCCCCATGCATCCCCCCTCCCCACCCCAGTCCTAGACTAGCCAGACAGATTCCCTTGTGGAGGCCTGGAACCCTGAGGACTTGTCTCAGAACCTACCCTCCCTGCCTCTTTGGCGGCCTCTGGATGTTCCCTGTGCTTCAATGTCCTCATCTGTAGAGTACAGATAATTGTTTGTCATACTGTGGGGGTTTGTGTGTTGCTATGATGCTGGAAGCTACACTACCAATATTTCAAATGCCAGCAGCATCACCCATGGTGGACAGGTTTCAGTGGTGCTTCTAGACTAAGAAAGACTAGGAAGAAAGGCCTGACAATCTACTTTTGAAAATCAGCCACTGCAAACCCTATGGCTCACAACAGAATATTGTCTGACCTAGTGCTGGAAGATGAGCCCCCCAGTTTGAAAGTCTCTCAAAACCCACAGTGGCCCCAACAATGGACTCGAGCATACCAAGAATCATGAAGATGGCGCAGGACTGGGCGACATTTCCTTCCGTTGTATGTGGGGTCACCATGAATTGGAGCCAACTGTATGGTGACTAACAACAACAACCTCATCAAGTAGTTGTTAAGATGAAATGACTTACCACAGACAATAGCTAACACTTAATGCTGACTTTGTATCTGTCATTGTTCTAGCCGTTTACATAGGCCAACTCATTCACTCCTCCCAGCAAGCCTATGAGGTAGATCTGCATGTTACAAATGAGGAAAGTGAGGCCCAGAAAGGTGAAGAACTTGACCAAGGTAACACACAGCTAGCAAAGGGCAGAGCCAGGGATTAAATCTAGGTGATTCCAGAACGTGCTGGAGAGTGCATGGCACATAGGATTTGTTCAATAAAATGTTAGCTTTTATTATTTTCTTGCAGAATGCCTGGGGGGTGCAAATGTCTGTAACAGAAAAGTTAGTGATAGAGTGCACCCTTTGGCACCTCAGAAGAAAGGTGATCTACCTACGAAAATCAGCCATCGGAAACCCTATGGAGCACGGTTCTATTCTGACACACATGGGCCACCATGAGTTGGAATCAACTCGATGGCAACTGGTAACTGGCATTATTTTCTTGGGTGGCTCTCCCTCATTCCGTGCCAGAGGACTGCCTAGTCCCCTAAGTACCTCTTCTGTAGCCAGTATTAGGGAAATTCCCAGGGAGAAGACTGGGGAATTCCTAGGCTCATGGACATTCCCAAGGGCTAGGAAAGTCTTAGCCTTCTGCCTGGCATGTTTCTGAATAAGGGCGATACCTCAAGCCTTGGTCCAGAGAGAAGAACCTGCCTAAAATAGAACCACGGAGGAAGAGGGAAAAATCTTTGGGGGGCTTCTGCTGGACCCCCTGGAGGGGGTGGAGAGAATGGTAGGCACATCCCACCCATGCCTTTTGGTCTCACCCTGGGAGCCCACCCTATCCTCTATTTTAAGACTGCCTCCTCAGGCCGGGTGGGTTAGGACGGAGCGGGTGAAGGACTGCAGCCCGCTCTACCTCCACCGCTGGACGTTTGCTTCCACCTGGTGGCCGCTCACGGTCCAACTGTCCTAACAGGAACAGGGCAGCTCAAGACCAGCAGAGGGGGCGCCCTTCCTTTGTCCAGTGTTTACTGAGCACCTACTGTGTGCAAGGAGTCTCTGGGTGGTGCAAGAAGTCAACGTACTTACTAACTGAAAGGTTGGAGATTCGAGTCTAACCAGAGGCACTTCAGTAGAAAGACCTGGCAATCTGCTTCTGAAAGATCACAGTCTTGAAAACCCTGTGGAGAACACTTCTACTGTGACAGGCAGGGAGTCGCCATGAGTCAGGGTTGACTTGGCAGCAACTGTTTTTTTTTTTAATTCTGTGCAAAGCACAACGTGAGGTGGCTGGGGGGATGTTCATGTGTGTAAATAAGGAGGAGAAAACTAACGTTTGCTTGGGCCACCATGTACCAGCCCGAGGCTTGGTGTCTACAGTGTGGAGCACAGACGATCCTATGACACAGATGGGCCTGCCAATGCCTGGCTCGGCACTTGACATCTCTGGACTTAAGTTTCCACCTCTGAAAAATAAGAGGGCTGGTGTAGGCTATTTCTCAGAGCTCTTCCCATGTGAAAATTCCATAAGGCCGAACAAAGGGGTGGTTAAGAGCTCAATTTCGGAGTCAGACAATCCTGCATTTGGATCCCAGCTGTCTTTCACTAGCTGTGTGTCCTCGGGCAGGTTACTTTCTCTCTCTGAACTCCAGTTTTTTGACCTGTACGTGGGGATGATGACGCAAAGATGAAGTGCGATAACTTAGCGAGTGCTCAATAATGGGGGCAATGGTGTGGAGGGTGATGACTGTCTTTACACAAATAGTCACACCACAAGGCAGAAGGTGGTGAGTTTCAAAGACAGCAGCCTAAATGCTATGGGATTTAGAGGAGGCAAGGACTGGACTCACTCTGGGGCTGGTCTGGGCATCAGTTCTCTATTGGGATTAGGGAAGTTCATGTCCCAGGATGGACACGTGCTGCTCAGGATGAGGGCTGGGTCCCCATGTATCTCCTGCAGGCCTTTTCCCAACACTTCTTATGATGAGAGGGTGGAGGTATGCATCTTGGCTTCTCCTCTCTACCATGGGGGACCCAGATGGCAATGAGGGAGACAGTTGAGTTCTTCGCTTATCTGTCTGGCTTCTGAGTTGACCCCTGCAGCTTCTCTGTGATACTCTGAACCCCAGTAAGCCCAGTCCGGCAGGCTACTGTGTTTCCTATCCACACAAAAAGAACAAACAGAAAGAAGCCAGAGAGAAAATTTTAAGAAGTGCTCACCTACTATACTAGCTCCCTATATCGTTAACAAAACACCACAAATTGGGTGGCTTATAACGAGAGAAATTTATTGTCTCACAGTTCTGGAAGCTGGGAGTCCAAATTCAGGGTGTCAGCAGGGCCGTGCTCTCTCCGAAGGCTCTGGGGAAAATCCTTCTTGTCTCTCCCAGCTTCTGGCAGCCTCTGGTGTTTCTTGGTGTGCAGGTGCACCTTCCTGTGGCCGTCTTTCCTCCGTCTCTCTGTGTTTTTTTCTCCTCCTTGATGGCACAAAGTTAAATGCTTGGCTACTAACTGAAAGGCTGCCAGTTAGAACCCACCCAGTCGCTCCTTGGAAGAAAGACCTGGCAGTCTGCTTCTGAACGGTCACAGCCATGAAAACTGTGGAGCACAGCTCTACTCTGACACAGATGGGTTACCCTGGGTCGGCATTGACTCAATGGCACCTGGTTTCCTTTTGGTTTTTACGGCTGGAGTAGGACCCACCTGTGATCATTAAGATTCTGTGCCAACTTGACTGGGCCATGATTCTCAGTGGTTTGGCAGTTATGATGTAGTTTGGCAGTCCTGTAATGATGTAATCACCTCCATGATGGGATCTGCTGTGATCAGCCCATCAGTGGAAAGGGAGTTTCCTTGGGGGTATGGCCTGCATTCAATATAGGTGGACTTTCTGGCAAGGCTCTTGGGCTTTTGCTTGCTCTGGATCCTGCAGCTGGCTCCTGTTGGTCTGACCTCAAGTTCTTGGGGCTTTAGCTTGCAGCTTACCTGCCCGTCTTGGGATTTGTCGGCCCCTGTAGCCTGTGAGCCAGAGGCCTGTTGTCTGCCCTGCTGATCTTGGGTTTGTCAGCCCCTACAGCGCCATGAGTCAGGAGAAGCCTGCAGCCTGACCCACGGACTTGAGACTTTCCAGTCTCTGCAACCGTGTGAACCATTTTCTCAATATAAATCCCTCTCTCTCTCCACATACGTATAGACGCTTCACTGGTTTTGCTTCTCTAGAGAACCCAGGCTCAGACACCACCCTACACCAGTATGACCTCATGTTAACTGATAAACTCTTCAGAGACCCTATTTCCAAACAAGATCATGTTCATAGGTACCAGGGGTTAGGACTTCAATCTATCTGTTTTGGGGACACAATTCAATCCATAACATCTACCTCGTTTGAGGGTATGAAAGTCTTCTTCTTTTTATCTTCTTCCTCTTCTCCAGCTCCAATCTTCTTGGGACTCGCATATGACTCCCCTCTGGGCAGGATGGTAGCTTTCCTAGTCAGGAGGTCTTCTAGGAAATTTGCTTCCAGTTTGGGGATCCTGCTTCCTGTGGGGCCCTTGTTAATGTTTGCTGACTGACTGTAAAAGTGGGACCAACCAGGTCCCATTTCTCTTCTCTATTTCTAGCCTCTGAGGAGCTGCAGCACAGTCGCCTGCCCGCTCCTCATTTTTATTCCATTTCCTTTGTGACCACCCCTTCCTTGAGCCATCTGTGAGTAGGGGGGTCAGTATTAGTTCCCCAGGGCTGCTGTAACAAAGTCCCACAAAGTGGGTGGCTTGAAACAGCAGAAATTTATTTTCTCATTGTTCTGGAAGCCAAAGTCTGAAATCAAGGCATCAGCAGTGCCATGTTTCATCTGAAGGCTCCACAGAAGAACCTTCCTTGCCTCTTCCTTGCCAGCAATCCTTGGCGTTCTTTGGCTTGTTGCAGCATCACTCTAGTCTCTGCCTCTGTCTTCTCATGGTCTTCTCCCCTGTGTGTCTGTGTCTCTGTCCAAATAGCCCTCTTCTTATGAGGACACCAGCCATATTGGATCTAGGGCCCACCCTAAGCCAGTATGATCTCACCTTAGCTTGAATATATTTGCGAAGACCCTATTTCTAAATAAGGTCACATTCACAGGCTCTGGGAGAACATGAGTTTCGGGGGGACACCACTCAGCCCAGTACCAGGCTCCGCACCCTGCCCTCTGTGCACTCCGCACACTCTCTAGAAGCATGATTCACCCCCACCTCCCCTACATGCTCTGCTGAAGCCCCCAATGTCCACACACAGCTCCTGCCTTTCCACTGAGCTGCAGACGACCCTTTCCTGCACCTCAGCCTGAGTGACCCATGGGTCCAGGGAACTCCATGCCTGCAGAGCAGTCTGGCTTCCTCCCTCACACCAGGGTCTCCTCGTCTTTCCTGCACAGCTGGTGGACTCACTGTCCGCCCAGCGCCTGGGGGTCAGTCTTGACCCCTCCCTCCCATGCACAGCCAAGGCCACTCAGTGCTACTGTCCGCCCAGCGCCTGGGGGTCAGTCTTGACCCCTCCCTCCCATGCACAGCCAAGGCCACTCAGTGCTACTGTCCGCCCAGCGCCTGGGGGTCAGTCTTGACCCCTCCCTCCCATGCACAGCCAAGGCCACTCAGTGCTACTGTCCGCCCAGCGCCTGGGGGTCAGTCTTGACCCCTCCCTCCCATGCACAGCCAAGGCCACTCAGTGCTACTGTCCGCCCAGCGCCTGGGGGTCAGTCTTGACCCCTCCCTCCCATGCACAGCCAAGGCCACTCAGTGCTACTGTCCGCCCAGCGCCTGGGGGTCAGTCTTGACCCCTCCCTCCCATGCACAGCCAAGGCCACTCAGTGCTACCAGTTTTACCAGTTTTCCTTGAATCTGGGCGTCCCTCATCCTCCAGACTGCTGCCTCCTGACAGGTCCGCCTGCCCTGCCTCCAGCTACTTCAGGCAGCTACCCCCAGCTGCCAGACAGAGATCCCTCTGACAAAATAACTTGGCCTGCTCATTGTTCCTCTGCTTAACCACTTTCAGTACTCTCAGTCATCTTCAGGAGAAAATCCAGGTCCTGAGCCTGCCATACAAAGTCCTTGCTGCCCCCCCGTCCCTGACCTCTCCAAGTTTCCTGCTCCAAACTCCCACTCTCCTCTGCCCTCCCTGCCTTCCAGCCACCTTGACCTGCTTGCTGTCTTTCGGGTTCACCCCCCCCCAATTTTACACATCTGTGCCTTTTTCTTTTCTTGTCACTTTCTTTTTTATTTAAAAAAAAAAAAAAATTGTGATAACCAGATAGGTAACAGAACATTTGCCATTTCTACAATCTTCACATGTACAGTTCAGGACATTAAATATGTTCCTGTTGTTCAGCCATCACTATTTCCAAGTTTTTCCATCACCCGTAACAGAAGCTCACTGTCCCCTACACTCGAGTCCTCCTTCCCGCACGCCCCGGGTACCACTACTAATGTGGGGTGTCTCTACACTGGCCTGTTCTAGATAGTTCGTGTAAGTGGAATCAGACAATATTTGTCCTTCTGTAACTGACTTATTTCACTGAGCATTATGTTTTCAAGGTTCACCCATGTTGTAGCATGTATGGGAACATCGCTGTGCCTTGTACAGATCGTATGTTCTGCCTGGAGCATCCTGGCTCCCCCTTTGTCTGTCTGGCAAACTCACAGCCACTTTTCAGGGTCCCTTTGAATGGGAGGTCTCCCAAAGTCCCCAGCTCCTCCGGGCCCCTTGCCTTTCACAGCATCTATCAGGTTGAATTGTGATGACTTACTTATATGTTTCTTTCCTCCTCCGGAGCCCTGGTGGTGCAGTGGTTAAGAGCTCGGCTGTTAACCAAAAGGTCAGCAGTTTGAATCCACCAGCCATTCCTTCAAAACCTATGAGGCAGTTTTACTTTGTCCTATAGGGTCGCTGTGAGTCAGAATCAACTTGACAGCAATGGGCTTGATTTTGGTTTTCCTCCTCTAGACTTGGAGCTCCATGGTGGCAGAGGTCTGCCTTTGACATATTTGTATACTGAGTGTCTAGAACACAACAGGTGCTCAGTCAATATTTTTAACTGCAAATGTCCATACATCCCGTGTCTGGGTCAGAATGTGGGGCTTTACAGTTCTAGTTGTTACTGCTTTCTGTGGGGAGCTTGTAGGGCAGGAGACCGCTTTTGCCTGTTGAGAGCAGCACTGAGCTCAAAGCGCAGACTCTGGAGTTAGAACCAGGTCCTGGGTTTGGCTCTGCCACGAATTAGCTATGTGGCAAGTGACTAACCTCTACAACCGTAGTTCCTAATTTGAACAGCAATAGTGATAACACTGCTGTGAAGGTTAGCAGAAATTAGCTGGGTACCGGGACCTCGTAAGTGCCCAGTAAATGATGGTGATCATTTTTGTCTGATTTCGAACATGGAAACGGCCTTAGACGTCTCCCACAGGTGGAGTCAGGAGACCTGGGCATCGGTTCCTGTCTGCCCCACCTCACTGTGTGACCCTATCAGTTGCCATTGAGTTGACTCCAATTCATGGTGACCCCATGTGTGCCAGAGTAGGACTATGCTCCATTGAGTTTTCACCGGTTGATTTTTTTGAAAGTAGGTTCCCAGGCCTTTCTTCTGAGGCACCTCTGGGTGCACTCGAATCTCTAACCCTTTGCTTAACAGCTGAGACATTAGCCATTTGCACCACCCAGGGACTCATGTGTGACCCTAGGCAAGCCAATTTCCCTCTCTGGCTTCAGGGGCTTAGGGGCACATGGCCTCCAAGGGCCCCCAGGTCTGCTGTGGTCCCTGGGGGCCTGAGCAGGAGCGTCCTGGAGGGTGAGATGAGTGAGGGCAGTAAAGAGTGCTCTGTGTCCAGCAGAGGGCCCTGCCCAGCCTGTGGCCGGCAGGGTGGGCGGGAGCGCTCGAGTCCACTGGAGCGGGCAGGCGATGCCAGACGCCGGACTGGAGGCAGACCAACCAGCCGGCTGCTGCTCTCGCTTCTGCCCAGCACTTGGGCCCGGCCCTCACCTGCTCTCTCTGGGGCAGCTGCCTCCTGCTTGTCCAGCCATGAGGTGGCTGTGGCCCCTGGCTGTCTCTCTTGCTGCGGTGTTGACTGTGGGGTTAAGCAGTCACCAAGCAGCGGCCCAGGAGCAGCAGAGGCGATCTAAGAGAGGCACTGAGGATGAGGAAACCAGGGGGGTACAGCAGTATGTGCCCAAGGAGTGGGCTGAGTACCCCTGGCCCAACCACCCTGCTGGCCTGCAGCCCACCAAGCTCTTAGCGGCCACCAGCCCCAACCCAGACAAGGATGGGGGCACCCTGGGCAGTGGGCAGGAACCGCAGGGCAACCTGACGGGGATGCCGGGCCGGAGGCTGCAGATTCAGAACCCCCTGTACCCAGTGACCGAGAGCTCCTACAGTGCCTATGCCATCATGCTCCTGGCCCTGGTGCTGTTTGCCGTGGGCATCGTGGGCAACCTGGCCGTCATGTGCATCGTGTGGCACAGCTACTACCTGAAGAGTGCCTGGAACTCCATCCTTGCGAGCCTGGCCCTCTGGGACTTCCTGGTCCTCTTCTTCTGCCTCCCTATTGTCATCTTCAATGAGATCACTAAGCAGAGGCTGCTGGGTGACGTTTCTTGCCGGGCCGTGCCCTTCATGGAGGTGAGTGGGTGTCCTGCTACAGCTTGGCAGTGGGACCGCAATCCAGGGGAGTGCCCCACGTCTCCATCAGGCCCTTGGAAGGGGGACATGTGAGGGGCCCCACAGGCTGGAGCTTTGCTGTTTCTCTGTTTGGGAGCTTTTCCTCCAAGTTGGAGAAGGAGACAAATGCAGCGTTGGTTCCTGGTAGCTCCGGGGCAGGCTAGGCAGACCAGGGGTAATGGTGGGTCAGGCAGGGATGCCAGGCTCCTGGGTTCCAGCCCCAGCCTGGTCTCTTGCTTCGGAAGCAGATAAAGGTCAGATCTCTCCCCCTTTCTCTGTACCCTAAGCTGACCTTTCCCTGTCTTAACCCTCATCCCTCATTCCACCGGGGAAATCGTCCTGTCATTTGTGTTGTGTGTCTCCTCTTCCTCCGTTTGTGTCCACTGCCACTACCCCATACCCACAGCGCCCTTCTTTGCTCACCGTCTTGCCTCTCTGAGTATCCCTGAAGGGTGATCCCAATTTCCTACAGGTGTGCACACACCACCCCCCTTAGATCAAGCCAGTATCCTCTCCCCCTGAATACAAACACCAGAAGGAAAGACTCTTCTTTCCTTTCATTGCTGTGATTGTTGTCATCGTTGCCGCCATCACCGTCAGCAACCTCCTAAAGCCTCTTTGAAGGGGAAGACCTGGATCTGGACACTGGAGCTGGTGGGGGCCCTAGTCCCAGCTCTGTCACTGGCAACCTGGGTATCACTGGGCGGGACATATCTCCCCTTCAGTTTATTTCCCAACAAGAGGGGTTGACCAGATGGCCCCATCTAGCTCGCTCATTCTACAATTCCAGTTTATATCACCATGCCCTCACCTTCTGGTAACTTGTATCATAAGATACCACCTGGGTCTAGGTGGATGTGTAGATTGCATAGAGATAGCTTAATGAAAAGACTGCAAAAATATACCAATCTATGTGTATTTGTGTGAGACACAACAAAGCCACTATATATGAGAACACAGAACAAGGAAGCAGCCTTTTTAGATTTTGGGTGTGTGTGTTGGGTGGGGCAGGGGACTGTAGTGAGTACGGCTCCCCTCTGAGGGCTGTTGTCCCACCTGAGAGCAGTTGATGTTGTGTGACGTGGGTGACCCGCTGGGGTAGAGAAGGAATCAGGGTCAGGCATCCGGACACAGGTCTTATTCCCAGCTCTGACCCAACACACTGTATTAGTGATGATGTCATATTTGGATGCTCTCTGAGGCTCAGCAGTCCTTCCCAACCTAGGGATACTGCCTCATGGTGGCCCAACGGTACCAGGATCTGATAGAAGACCCTGCAACTTGTGCTCACAGCCCTGGTAAGCTGTGAGGCCAGAAACTACATTTTTAGACACGAGGGACTCGGAATTGGACAGATTGGATTAGAAGCCAGGCTTTGCCCCTTACTAGCTGAACTACCTTGATAAATTGTACTTAACCTGCCTAAACCTCAGTTTTCTCATCTATAAAGTGGGGTTAATAACAACAGCAATAGTAATAATGTCTATCTGAGTGAATTATTGAAAGGCTAAATGGGTAATGTCTATAAAGTGCTTAGAATTAAAATGACTCAATTAGCTGTGCTTGGGGGTGGTCTAGGGGAGGAAGAGAGGAGGGCATACATGCTTGCACACAGCTGGTGGATCAGTGACAGCCTGGCCCTGCTGACTGTGAGTCTCCACTTCCCTGATACATAGGCTCTGGCCTCAGTCCTCCTAGGCCATCCGCCACATCTCCTGGAAGACAGAGATGCTTCTTCTAGTCTGAGTGATGGGGTGGGAGTCAGGGGACAAAATACCCCACGCCAGAACCCTGTTATAGGGAGGAACTCAGGATGCTGTCCTAGGAGGGGACGGGGGAAGGAAGCACATAATAAAACTTGAGATATTTTCTGAGATGTCAGGGAAGAAGGAGAGAGCAGGGTGCTTTTGCCCAAGCCCGAAGGCTGCCTTCCACAGACCTTGGCTATGCTGCCACAGGGGTGTGGGGGATCCCTCACCAAGGTGGCAGCACTAATAAGACAGGGCTTGTGTTCCCCTGCGGAGCCCTGGTAGCACGGTGGTTAAAGTACTCGGCTATTAACCAAAAGGTTAGTGGTTCGAACCCACCCGCTGCTCCATGGGAGAATGGTGTGTCAGGCTGCTTCCGTAAAGATTTGCTGTCCTTTAGGGTTGCTATGAGTGAGAATCGATTAGATGGCAATGGGTTTTATGTCCCTTCAGTCAGAAGAGGGAAGAATTTGGACACGAGGAAGGATCTGAACACAGTCCGTGAGGGTGGCTGAACATCGTTTGATAGCTCAGGAGGGTTTCCTCTCCTTTTATTCTCTCTGGCACTGTCTTTCCCTGCTGGCCTAGCTTCTTCCTCTTGGCTCCCAGGGTCTTGGCTCCCAGGGTCATCTTCCTGTGTGCTCAGTGAACAGTGTGGAGATGGTGGGCACGGGCTGGCTTGGAGGGGGGCTGCTCCCCACATGGCAAGGCTCTGGGCTTCTCAGGACAGGGCGAGGAGGGTGGATGTGTGTGATCGTGTAAATGTGTGTGAGTATGTACATGAGTGTGTAAGTGTGTCTGTGTGTGTACAGGAGCCCATATGCGGGTGTGTCAGTGCTTTATGAGTGTGTATGAATGCATGAGTGTGAACGTATACAAGTGTGTGTATGCGTGTGTCAGTGAGAGTGTGTGACTGTGTGAGTGTGTGTATGTCACATTCCCCAAGATTATTCCCTCTGTGCCCATGACGGGATGAAGGAAGTGGAAGAACCTGCAGAGCCAGAACTTCCACCTCTTTGGGCTCTAAGGACAACTTTCCAAAGTCGGAGAAGGTAAGGGGTCTGTGGAACCCAGGCCATTTGTCCCCTAACCAGAGAGGAAAGGCAGCAAGGTGGCAAGAGTCAGGCATTCACCGCTGCCATTCACCAGCGGTGTGCTCTTGGGCAGGTCACTTATCCTGCCTGAACCTCAGTTTCTTCTTCTGTAAAATGGTTTGTTGTGAGGAGTTGACGAGGTAGTGTGTGTGAAGTGCCTGGCACATAATAAACCAAACCAAAACTGTTGCTATCGAGTTGATTCCTACTCATGGCCACCCGACGTGTGACAGAGCAGAACTGCTCCATAGAGTTTTCTTGGCTGTAATCTTTGTGGAAGCAGATTGCCAGACTTTTATTTTGTGGTGCAGCTGGGCGGGTTCGAGTCACCAAATTTTATGTTCCAAAAAAAAAAGGAAAACCCAAACCTGTTGCTATCCAGTCGATTGACTCATAGCGACCCTATAGGACAGAGTAGAACTGCCCCATAGGAGTAGCTGGTGGATTCAAACTGCCGACCTTTTTGGTTAGCACCCATAGCTCTTAACCACTGCCTCACAGTCTAGTGCAAATTGTTTCTGCCGCTCAGGGAGCTTTGGTACATAGCAAACGTTCACTAAATGGTAGTTATTATTAATATCATTTCTACACTTATTACTCAGTTTTTGGTCTGACCAAGCCAGAAACCCAGGGCATCTTCCCTTGTCCCTGTGGGTTTTGATTAAATGCTTTTGTCTCCCCTTTCATCCTGCCCAAAGGTCTCCTCTCTGGGAGTCACGACCTTCAGCCTCTGTGCCCTGGGCATTGACCGCTTCCATGTGGCCACCAGCACCCTGCCCAAGGTGAGACCCATCGAGCAGTGCCAGTCAATTCTGGCCAAGCTGGCTGTCATTTGGGTGGGTTCCATGACGCTGGCTGTGCCCGAGCTCCTGCTGTGGCAGCTAGCACAGGAGCCCGCCCCCACCTCGGGCACTGTAGACTCCTGCATCATGAAACCCTCAGCCAGCCTGCCTGAGTCTCTCTACTCATTGGTGATGACCTACCAGAACGCCCGAATGTGGTGGTACTTTGGCTGCTACTTCTGCCTGCCCATCCTCTTCACTGTCACCTGCCAGCTGGTGACGTGGCGGGTGCGGGGGCCTCCGGGGAGGAAGCCGGAGTGCCGGGCAGGCAAGCACGAGCAGTGTGAGAGCCAGCTTAACAGCACTGTGGTGGGCCTGACAGTGGTCTATGCCCTCTGCACCCTCCCCGAGAACGTCTGCAACGTCGTGGTGGCCTACCTCTCCACTGAGCTGACCCGCCAGACCCTGGACCTCCTGGGCCTCATCAACCAGTTCTCCATCTTCTTCAAGGGGGCCATCACCCCGGTGCTCCTCCTGTGCGTCTGCAGGCCGCTGGGCCAGGCCTTCCTGGACTGCTGCTGCTGCTGCTGCTGCGAGGAGTGTGGGGCTACGGAGGCCATGGCCAACGGCTCGGACAACAAGCTCAAGAGCGAGATGTCCTCCTCCATCTACTTCCACAAGCCCAGGGAGTCACCCCCACTCCTGCCTCTGGGCACACCGTGCTGAGACCAGGCCTGAGCTGGGGCAGGGTGGGGCGGGGAGGGGTGCAACTCCTAGCTTGTACCTGGTGTTTCTTTCCCAGTAGGTCCTGCTTTTCTGCCCGTCTTGCTCTCTAGACATGAACTTGGTTCCTCTTATCAAGGTTTGGGCATGTCAAAGCCCCCTCCCCAAACGGTGTCTTCCTTGGCACTCTGCGGGGCCTTCCAGCCCTGTGCTTTCAACTGATGGGACAATGATGCTTCTAGGTCCTTAGAACTTCCTGGAAACTCTTAGCCCCACCTGCTGGGAGTCAGAACTTGACTGTCGCCTACACTGTCTTGGTTCCAACTCTACTTCTCTCTCTGTGCCTTGGAAAATGACTCTATTTTAGTTGTGTCCTTGCCAAGCACCCTGTCTGTACCCCCCCACCCTGAGGCCACATCCTGGAATAGGGGGCTTTTTGGGGGCCAGCCCACTTGGCTTGGCACCCTCTTTTCTGGACTGGATCTGTCTTAGCCCTGGATGCCCCCTCCTACTGGCATCTTCTCCCCTCCTGGACGATTTCTCTCTCCTTCCTCCCTTCTTTGAGGCACCCTGGGTCGCCCTGTCCAGCCTTCCCTGTCAGGTGCTTCCCTGTAGATGGCCTTTCTTGAAAAACAATAAACTAGGTAGAACTACCCCTGTGCACACTAGATTTTCTTGTGCCATTGAGTCGGAATCGACTTGAGGGCACTGGGTTTCTGGGTGTGGGTATCCTGGCAGGGCCCAGATGCTCCAGGGCCTTCCTTGGGGCCTGGCTGTGCTCTGGGGGGATTCCTCCTGACCACCTTTGGCCCTTCCTGGCCTGCGGCTGATGTCCCACACAGCCCAGTGGTCATATGGGCTCTAAGGGCTTTATGGCTTTTGAGGGACAGAGAGGATGGAGGGCCTGGACTAAGTCTTCATCCTGGCCTAAGCCCAGTGGTCCCTGGGAAGGCAAAAGGCTGCAAACTTAACCCTCTGGAGCTCTACCTCTCCTTCACCCTCCCTCCACAAGGCACTCACTGGAAAGAATCCAATGGCTTTCCCCTCATGAGCCCCGGGGCTTCCCAGCCTCACTGACTCTCAGAGCTGCTCTTGTTCAGTTTCTTAGAACGGACTGTTTTGCCTGTAGACGGCCCAGCTGCCTGTCCCCTGCATGCCCCCACCCCGCCCCCACCACACCACCCTTCCTGCCAGAGCATCATCCTACCACCAGCATGGCCTCAGTGTCTCCTGCTGGTCTCCCACCCTTGCGCCACCTCTCAGGGTCCTTCCAAAAGGCATCTTTGCCCTGTTTGTTCTCTGAGAAGCTGACACAAGGTTGATCAGAAGTGATGCCTCAGGCTATGCACCCATCACTCCCTGCCACCAACAAGGCCAGCTTTCTTTGGAACAACCCTTCCTTGTCTGAAGCTCAGCTCTGGGGCCCACCCCGGAGACTTAACCCACCAGGCCTACCTAGGACATCCGCATGGGGTCTGAGGAAGAGTCCTGACGGGGTGGGGGGTGGGGGGGCAAGCATTTCCGAGTACCCTGGGCTCCATTTTCCTCTGTCCACCCACCCACACCCCTTGGCCTCAGCCTGCCCCATGCCTGAGTCTCCCTCCTCCTTCTCCTGGGGATCTTAACGGCCTTGTTTTCTCTCCCTGGCATCCACCCCCAAGGGCCGGGACGCCAAGAGAGAGGGAAGCGTTGCTAGGTGACGGTGCTACCATGCGCTCACTCTTTGTGCCGGGAATGACACCCACCCATCTCTCTGCAGACCTGTTGCCACGGTGACTGAAGCCCCTAGCTTTGTCTGCAGAAACTTAAGATGGGTGGGGTAGCAGGCTGGAGAGGGGTGGGGGGAGCAGGCTGGAGAGGAGGCCAAAGGCAGACTTGCCAGTGAAGGATGAGGCTGTTTCCTCCTCGTTTTCCTGACAACCCTTTCTTTACCCACCCCTTAGTCCTGGATGCACTGATGGCTTCTGAAGGGGTGTCGGAAGCGAGGCCGGGTGAGCTGAGGTGAAGCTTAGGACAGGGAGGGCTGAGGATGGAAGGCACAGGGGCCGGGAGGGGCGCCATCTCAGCATCCTGTTTTGGGGACCTCTTTCACAAAGGACATCCCCTGCCATGCCGGTTGGCCAGCTCAGAGTTTTTGGGGAGAGACGATGGCGCCGAGGCCCGGCCACCACCACGGCCTCCAGGGCCTGCCAACGTGAATGGCTTGCAAAATTAGTCAGCTGGCCAGCCGGGCCTTGGGAAAGAGCCACTGTCCTCCCAGCCTGAGCCAGCTGGGGGAACAATGTGGGGTTTGTTGTTTAGGGGTCTGATGGCTGTTTGGATCCAAGCTTGGGGGGGCAGGTTGGTGCAGTGGTGGGCAGTGGACTTGAGCTGGGATGCTCAGAGGCCATGCTGACATGCTCACCCACCCCCTCAGGGCACTCTTGACCAGCCCTTAGACCCTGATGCTAGGGCTGGGGCTGTGGGGTGAATCCACTGAGCCCCTACCTCGGCTCGGAGGAAATCACACACACTTTGGAATGAGAATCACCTCACTGAACCCCACTTATCATGGGACCTGAACTAAGTTACTGAGCCCTCCGCCTCAGTTTCCTCATCTGTCCAAAAATGATCCCTCCTTCACAGAGGGCTGAAATCATTAAATAAGACAAGATATATAATGCCTCTGGCAAGATGCCTGGCATCTTTTCTTCCTTCTTTCCCTTTGGGAATTCAATTCTCTTTTTTTTTTTTATAGAGCAGGCTTGGCCAGGATACTCTTGAACTCATCAAGGTTTTGGCAGTTCAGCGGGCCAAAAACATGATTTACACATACTCACGGCCTGTTCTCCATTCAACTTTAACACATTCCTTCAGTCGTATTAGGTGGCATGGGGGCAGTGTTGGTTCAGTGGTAGAATTCTTGCCTTCTATGCAGGAGACCAGGGTTCGATTCCTGGCCAGTGCACCTCACGCTCAGCCACCACCTGTTTGTCAGTGGAGGCTTGAGTGTTGCTGTGATGCTGAACAGGTTCAGCGAAGCTTCCAGACTAGGAAGAAAGGCCTGCCAATCTCCTTCTGCAAATCAGCCAGTGAAAACTCTATGGATCACAACGGTCTGAGCCACAGTTGATCCTGGGACTGACGCAGGACCGGGCAGCATTTTGTTCCACTGTGCACGGGGTTGCCATGAGCTGGGAGCCAACCCTATGGTGGCTAACAACAATCCACAAGGCACAGTGGTAGGATGATGCTTGCTTCCTGGTAACAGCTCAAACCTTGTCCGTTGTCCAAGGATGACAGGAAGGCTGGGGAGCCCTCAAGTGTCCCTCTTCCCGCTCCCCCGATGGAAGGACTGTTGCCTGTTCCCCAGACTCCCAGCCACGGGCAAACCCTGCCACCCTGGCAGTCAGGAGGTGGCTGGGGACAAAGCCCAGCTTCAACCTCAACAAGGGGCAGGGTTCATATTCCTCAGGAGTTGGAAGGCACCCTAAAATCATTTAGCTCCAGTCCATGCACTCTTTCCTGAAGCTCTCCTGGTATCAGGGAACTTCCTCTCAGGCAAGGCATTTTTCTCTAACCACTCTGATGATTAGAAAGTGCCTCCACGAGGAAGCCCTGGGCACAAATGAGGAGTGAGGGGGAGGGCAAGTTGAGTGCAGCAGGGAAGGAACCCAGAGAGCCTCACTGCCAGGCACTACAGCTTCCAAAAGTCAGGAAAAATGTGGCTCCTTTTCCTTGCAGCACCAAGGGTGGAGGGGTGGGCTGTTCTACAGGGGCCTGCTCCATTTTCTAGGGTGAAAGGGAGGCTGAGGGAGGCGGAGCAGGGAAGAGGCGGGGCTTACTGTAAAACTGGGTCAAGATGGCTTCGGATTTGAGGGAGCAGGCCCAGCAGGCTCTGAGGCAGCAGCCGTGGGCAGCGTGGAGAGGGGCTGGCTGTTGACCTCCAGGAGCCTCTGACAGGGAGCAGGGGCAAGGGGGGATTACAACTGGCCAGGAGTGAGGGTAAGGTCCCTCCCAGGAAACCAGCAGCATTGACACCCACAGAGAAGGCCCTGGAGGAGAAGCCATGCAGGCTCCGCAGGCCCAGCACTGCCCCCTGGAGGACAGTTAGCTGGCTGCAGGGTGAGGACTGGCACGGGGTGGGGACAGGGTTCAGGCTCCTGCTCAAGCCTGGCTGCAGGTGAGGTCCCGGACCTGGAGAGAAAGGGCAGAGGACTGAGCGTGTCAAAGGAGACAGAGGCTCAGTCACCTCACAAACCAGGGCACACACCCCGGCCTCCTGCCACGATGATCCGAGTCCCGGGCGGGGAAGTTCCCAGAAGAGATCCCCCCTGAGCTCCACTTGGCAGCCGCGAGCCGGAAAGCTGGGACAACATGCAAATCAGAAAAGAGAGTGACACGGAGGAAAAGCAAGAGCCCCCCCTCCACATGCAGGCGAGTTTTGTGAGGCGCCATTGTGTCCCCAGCGGGAGCACGTGCCTCCAGTGCCTCCCTCTTGGTGGGCGTGTCCTTCTGGTGCTGTTTGTGCTCAGCGGGTGCCGGGTGGGGGTGCTGGTGTCCCCGTGGGCGTGCTAGCCATTCCGTGCCATCTACGGAGAAATAACTGGCCCCGTACAGCCCCCCAACACAAAATTGGTAATTTATTTTTGTTGTTATTATCAGGAGGCAAAAAAATGTACAGTTACAAGAATCATTTTCCAAACAGATGTTAAATATGAGCTGAAAAGTGTAAAAAAAGGAAGAGGAACATCACTTTACAAATCATTAAATTAAACGAAAAACAAAACCCAAAGAACCAACCCCCATGCTGAGCTCTCTCCTTGTGCAACTCTGCAAAATGAGAACAGAAAATGAGGTGGGCCGTGGAGGTGAGGCCCTGGGTCGGAACAGGAGCTGAAGCCAGGGACAGGCAGGAGGGGGCTGCTGGGGCTGTAGGGACACTGGCTTCCTGCCCCTTAGGCCTGGTGGTCTTGGCACCTGGGTGTGCCTGGTGGCCCTACCAAGGCTGGGACACAGAGGAGGTGCCTCTGGAGGCTCCTGGCAGCCTGTGGCATTCCAGCCCTGCAGCGACAGGCCAGATTGAGAGGTGGAAACCAGCGGGTCACGGGGATGGCCGCCAGTGCCCAGGCTGGTACCTGCCCCACCTGCCAGCTCCACCTTTCCTCTTCTGAACTTGCCCCTAGCCCACCCTGCATCTCTTTCCTTCTCTCCAGACTGCCCCCCTCCCAGATCCTGACCGGCCCCTGCAGCATCAAATGGTTGATTTTAGTCTTTGCTTAAATTAAAAAATTAAAATATATATACATATATATACTGTACACACAGGACAACAACAGAAGTGTGTTGAGGAGGGAAGAACAGGCATGGGGCAGGGGCAGTCGAGAGGGGAGGGATTCATGGCCGGTGAAGGGGCAAAGGGAGGGGGGAAGAGCGAGAAGTTAGGGGACCCAAATGGGGGGTGATTTATTTTACAATAAAAACAAGAGTTCAAACCTCAGCAGAACAGGACTCTGGGATCCCCAGAGGGCCCCTCCCCACACTGAGTGAGGGAGGGCAGGCTTAGGGGGCGACAGGGGTGGGCGGGGAGCTCGGCTTCAGGTTTGGATGACAAGACGAAGGTCCCTGGTCCTTGGTCCGAGGGAGAGGGTCACAGTCTCAGCTTCTCCGTGACTTTGAGTGTTGAATAAGCCACTGTAGGGTGATGTCTGGCAGGAGACAGGAGAGGAGGTTACAAGGCCTTCACGCGCTGAGCACACTGGGAAGGTCAAGAGAGCCTCTGGGGAAGTGGTGGTAAGCCCAGGCCTTCCACTGACGTGGTCAGGGCTCAACTCTAAGCATCAAAAGCCCAAACTGTCAGGCTCCAAACAACCCCAATCAGATGATGGGTGGCAGGGGAGACTGGACACTGAAAGAGACAGGCTGTCACAGTCAGGAGGGGCCTGGAAGTCACCTGATCCAACCCCCTGTAGGTGAGGAAGTGAGCCCAGGGAGGGGACTGAATTGCCCAAGATCACACCAGTCCATGGCAAAGCAGGTTTAATGCTCAGAATCTGTGCCTGGATACCTGTTCTACCCCAGAAGAGCCATAGAGCTTTGGGCTCAAAGGCAAGTTGTAGAGTGAGAATCTTTGAAAGCCACTGCGCTACACCACTCAGAACTGTCCCTGCCCTCCACTCCCTTCCTCATGGTTACGCCCTAGAATGCTAGCAGCTCTCCCAAACCCACGTACCAATGTTGTCCTTTTCTTTGCAGGAGATGGAATAGCAGCAGATCTCTCGGTCCTGGATGGCAGACAGATTCCTGGGGAGAAACCACAGTAGAGTCTGCTGAGGCTAGGACTGCTCAGGGAGCCTGGGGCTAGGGTGGCCCAGGGCCATTCAAGACTCCTAGAAAGGCAGGCTCTTCTGCCACCGTGTGGTGAACACTGAGCACAGCAACACTGAGCACAGACCCTCCCCGGTCAGGTGGCTGGGGAATTTGGGAAGCAGGAAGTATACAGAAGAGCTGCCAAACTCACATTTTTTCAATCAACTCCTTCTCATCCAATGCTCCTGGGAGGTCTCGCTTGTTACCCAGGACTAAGACCTACAGAGAAGGGAGGACGAGGATTAGCTATGAAGCAGCTATGTCCAGGGCTGTCTTGGTGGTGGGCTAGTTTCTGAGTCCCCCATTTCCTCTCCACACCCCTGCAGTGCCTTTGCCTGCCTCTCAGGCTGGCCCCAGTGGCTTCCAGCCAAGCTCCCTCCCCCTCCCCCTCCCTCAGGCTCACTGACCGGGATACCCTGCAGCTGAGGCTTGTCCAGTAAGTTGTGGAGCTCATTCTTGGAGGCCTCGATCTTCTCCTGGTCAGCGGCATCCACCATGTACCTGAAAGCAGGGGGAGATCAAGCACGCTGACACCACAGGGCAGGGAGGAGCTGCTGCTTGGAGGAGGCAAACATCCTGCTCCAGCTGGGTTGCTTCTGTTGCTGGAAGAATGTTTCCTGAGTTGATGGGAGTGAAAAGCCACAGGGACCCCTGGGGCTGCTATTACCCTGTCCTCTAAAGTCCTGCTCTGGGGAAGCTGTTACTCATATGGCAAAGCTTGGGCCCTTTAGGATTAGCCATCAATCCCTTCCAAAGTGCTTTGTGTTTTCATGGAAAGATGAGATAAGGTTGAGCGAAAAAAAGCAAGTCCTAGATGGTTTTCTTGCAGCAAGATAACTTCTTTTCAAAAACAAGTTTAAAAAAGACCCCCAAAACCTAAATAATCTACTATTTGGGCATATATATGGGGGTGCAGTGGTTAAGAGCTCAGGCTGCTAACCAAAAGATCAGCAGTTCGAATCCACCAGCCACTCCTTGGAAACCCTATGGGGCAGTTTTACTCTGTCATATAGGGTCGCTATGAGTCGGACTTAACTCGACAGCAATGGGTTTGGTTTTTTGGTTTATGTAGGATAAAATTGTTTTAAAAAGGAAGGGAACGAGTCATTTAAACCTCACAGAATTCAGGATAGTGGTGACCTTGGAGGAGTCCTGGTGGCACAGTGGTTAAGCTCTCGGCTGCTAACCAAAGGTCAGCAGTTGGAACCCACCAGCCACTGCACGCGAGAAAGACCTGGCAGTCTGCTTCTGTAAAGATTATAGCCTTGGAGACCCTATGGGGCAGTTCTACTCTGTCCTATAGGGTCCCTATGAGTCGGAATCGACTCAACAGCAATGGGTGTGGCTTTTGGTTTTGGTGACCTCGGGCCGCGGGGAGGCAGGGAGACAATGAGGAGTATCAGAGGTGCATCTTGCTCTTGCTGATGCTCTGGGTCTTAGGTTGGGTGGTGGGTGCCCAGGGCATTTGTTAGATCAGAAACAAGCAGCAAACGAAAGGCAGGCCATGCACGGGCAGGGTGTGCCATGGACCAAGGATTATGATTAATCCAACTCTGGGCCCCTGGGGTCCTTGTAGGTAGCAAGGCTGGGGGGAAACCAGGTAAGGTGGAGGAGTCCTGTAGGCCCCTGCCCTGCCCCCGCACTTACACGATGGCACTCACTCCTCGGCAGTAGCGCTCCCACATGCTGCGGAAACGGGGCTGTCCCCCAATGTCCCAGAGCTGAGGAAGAAGAGGGAGAGGTGCCTCAGCAGCAGGCAGGCTCCTAAGTACCCCCTCCTAAACCCTACCCTGGAGTCCCTGGGTAGTGCTTGGCTGCTAACTAAAGGGTTAGAGGTTTGAGTCTGGCCAGAGGAGCCTCAGAAGAAAGACCTGGTGATTGACTTCTGAGAAATCAGCCATTGAAACCCCTGCGGAGCACAGTTCTGCTCTGACACACAGGGGTCGCCATGAGCTGCATTTGACTTGGTGGCAACTAGTTACTCTGCCTACTCCCCTCACTCCCCCAGCCCCCACCCCGGGAGATCTCCCCCTCTCTCTACTTCTTCCCTTCTCTCTCCATGTCCTTCTGCCTACCTCTGAAGTCTTCTGTTCTCTTTTCCCAACTACCCAACAATTGAACCCAAGCCTCTGCTTTCCTTTAGATTGTTCTTTCCAGGGGTCTCAGACTGCCCTCCCCCAACTCCTTTTGGGCCCCCTCAACATCTGGCCCTCCTGGGTCCACCACCCCAGCAAACACACACACACACACACACACACACACACACACACACAGTCCTCTGCAGTCTCCTAACCTGTGCCCTACCGCCACTCACCTTGATGGTCACATTCCCTTTGGTGATTTTACGCATGTTGAAACCCACGGTGGGGATCATGTCCTCATTGAACTGTCCTGACTACAAAGAAGAGTCTGGGTTGGAAAAAGTGCAAAGAGAGACAGGACCCAGCTGCCCTCCCCGAGAGCCACAGACCAAGACTGAGGCTGCAAGGACGATGAAGAGACTGGCCAGAGCTCCTCAGACTTCTCAGCTGGGGGTATCACCAGGCCATCTCCTGAAAGTCCCCTGCTTACAGGCAGGACTGGGCTGTAACCTCCCCAGGTGTCCACCCCACACCTGGAGATGCCCCATGAAGGGGTCCACCTTCAGGCAATCTCAGCCTCTCAACCTAGACTGGGAGGAAACACCACCTCAGGAGGAACCCACATCTCTTATAACAGAAGCCCCTCTACGTATTTAGTCTTCAGTGGAGAGGAAGAATAGCTACCTCCCAGCAAAAGACCCCCAACAGGTCATGGTCTATCAGTCAAGGGCGATCTCAAGGAAAGCAGCCTTATTTTCAAACTACCAGTAAATATTCAGGAGTCCCTGGGTGGTACAAATGGTTAATAACGCTTAACTGTTAACCACAAGGTTGGAGGTTCAAGTCTACCCAGAAGCACTTCGGAGAAAAGGCCTGGCAATCTACTTCCAATAAATTGGCCACTGAAAACCCTATGGAGCACAGTTCTACTCTGGCACGAGGTCGCTATGAGTCGGAGTTGACTTGATGGCAACTGGTTTGGTTAGTAAATATTCAAGTCAGATACATCTGCCACCTCCCAAAAGGCAATGCACAACAAGGAACTTCTGGATTACCCATTGTTTTGGTTTCTTTGTACTCTACTCCATTGGTCAGGATGGATAATCCAAACTCCATGTTATCTTTTACTTACGTCTTTGCACTAGGCTGCGAGCTCCTTGGGGAGAGGAAGCAGAACTTTGTTAACAGCATTAGGAAACGTTAGCCCCAAAATTGGGGGTTTACTGTAATTTCATTTCCCATAACCTATCTTCAAATTCTACTAAGTTTTACATCTCATCTCTAGATTTTTTAAATAAGTGACAGTCCTCAAATAAGGCCAGATCAAACTCCCTGTAAGGTCATGCCCATGGTCACAGGTAGGACACTTCTGCTTAACCCCAAGAAGCAGGCTGAAGGAGATGGGCTCACTTCACCTTGAACCTGAAGGTGACAGCGGTGTCTCTATACCATGCCCTTTTCTTTTACTGGGTGTTAGGAATAATTTGGAAACCCTGGTGGCGTAGTGGTTAAGAGCTACGGCTGCTAACCAAAAGGTTAGCAGTTTGAATCTACCAGGCACTCCTTGGAAACTCTATGGGGCAGTTCTACTCTGTCCTATAGGGTCGCTATGAGTCAGAATTGACTTGATGGCAACAGGTTTTTTTTTTTTTAGGAATAATTTACCTGGGTCATACAAGGAGGTCATGGCCCTCACTATTAGGCAAGGTATAGGAGATGACCAATTCTTATTTAGAGGCTGCAAGTCTGAATGAAGACCCCCAAGGAAGTCCCATCTAAACAAAGGTGCACTGTTGCCCTTTCACCTGCAGGAATCACGCAGCCCATTCACCAAGGTCCTATGATGAGGTGAGAACTGAGTACCCACAACCGAGACCCAATGTCAAGGTGGAGCAGGGGTTCCTCACCTGGGGTCCACAGATGGGCTTCTGAGGTTCCCTGAATCCCCTGAGACTATACACAATTTCTGCAGGCAAATTAGTTCATATGTCCACTTTTCTAAGGGAAGGATCCATAACTTTTATCAGAGTATCAAAAGAGTCTAAGAGCTCCCAAAAGTTAGGAATCGCCAAGGAAAAAGAAGTGGAAGACTTGCTTCTCTGGCTACGTAAGGAGAATGAGATGTGGTACGATTACCCAGGCCCCAGCAGGGTGCTGACACAGGGGTGGCACCCACTGACTGAAGTACACTCCATCCCCATCTGGGCTGCTGAAGAACTCGGCGTCTGAGGAAGGAGGCCCAGGTCTTATTTACTCCTCATCACGGGTGAGATGGACATGTTAACCTTTCTGGTTTCCCAGGGTAAAACGGGGGAAGAGTTCTGGTCTCCTAGGGATTGGTGTATAAAGCGCCTGGAGATGGTTTCAGTTCAGCGTGCGGAACCATCACTGCTCTTTGGCAACTACAAGATCCACAGCCTCCCAAAGAAATAAAAAGCCTCACCTGGCCGAATGGACCTTTGGGTGAACGACGTGGGGTGCGAAGAGAACCATCAGGAAGCCAGGCTCCCAGCACCCATATTTCCTGTTCAGTGTGAACTGAGGGTAATTTGGAACCAGGTTATGACTTAATTCCCCTGCGAATGCCTCCTGGTCTCACAAGCTCCTGACTTAAGGTTGGAAGTAACTTCAAAAGTCATCTAGTCCAAACTCCAGTCTTGGGGCAGCTCCAACCACCACAGAGTTTTTTACAGTGAAGCAAAAATTCACCTTCCTATAACTTCCACCCCTTGTTTCTAAGTGTACCTGCAGGTACCCCAAGATTAGTTCTTCCATAGGACAGCCTTTTATGCTTTTAAATATTTGAAAATGACCCTCTTGTTACCCTCAGGCAACCCCCACCTCCCACTTTTCTAGCATCACAACTGTTTCAGAACTCAAAAGATGAGTTTTAGGTTGTTAAATGCATTATAAAGTCTCTTGGTATTTTTTGGGTGGGGGGGCTCACATTAACCTGCTGAGCAGCTAGAAGCACTAAACTCAATTTCTGTTTACAGCTGGACTTCATATAGTGAACAGAAAAAAACCAAATGGGGAAAAAGCTGAGACACACAGGCCAAGTGAACAGGTGAAGGTGACTGAGACAGTCAGTAGCAGGCATCGGAACAGAGCCAGGGGTCCTGACTCTTCATGTCTTTCTGGAAGATGGTGTACTGTGATTACACACAGGGTGGGCAGAAATGCCAATGTGGTAGCCTTGGAGGACCTGAAAACACGGGCATTACGCTGGCGCCGGAACTCCACCCACAGGGGTAGGGTTTTTTGGGAAGCGTCTTTAAAGAGGGGAAATCTAGCCTGCACATTTCTCTTAGGATGTGCCAGGTGAGGTGGCAAATCTCATATCAAAAAGGGAACACAGGGGTTGGAGAGGGGGAACTTCCCCATACGCCACAGAAACTCTTGACCCTGGCAGTGGAACTGGGGCTGCTTGGGTTCCTGAGCCACCATAGCCCCTTACTCTGTGGATATGACGCCGGTCTAGAGGAAGCCCTCCTGTGAAAGGATGGCATCCATGGGGATGGCCTCCAGACCAGGAAACTGAACCCACCTGGGTACCTGTGGATCCCCATCCAGGGGCATGGCTTCAATGATGGTCCATCAGGACAGCTTCCCCGGGCACTTAGTGCAGCAAGTCCTTCTAGCCTGACCTTTCCCAGATCTAAATGCCTAGACGACAAGCCACCAGGCCTGCAGAGCCAGGATCAGAATCTAGGTATTGTGCTCCTGCTCTGTGTCACAGCCCACCAGCCCAAGTCAATGCCCAGTCTAACCAGGGGCTCTCTGACCCAGGGCTGGAGCTCAGGGGTGCACATTAACTCGGAAAATCATTGTGTCAAAGAAAACAGCACTGGCTTAAGATCGTGTCCTGGCAGATGTGCATCCAGGAGACACTGGGTGGAGGAAGGGGTCGTCTGCAGAGCACCTTTGGGAAAGCCAGCCAGTGCCCAGACACGTGATGTGGGGCACCTGCCTCTCCAGCCTTCCCTCTGCCTTCCTGCCTCAGGCCCGACGCAGTGGCATGTGCTCTTCTGGTATTCTGGGACCTGTCAGGGAGGTCCATCTTGTCAGAGGGTGGACAACACTGGCAGGTGGAGGCACCTGGGGTGGCTACCACACTCCTTGGCTGACCTGTCTCATCAGACTTCTCGGCTAGTATCTGGCCAGCCTCCAGTTTCCAAAAACCCCAGCTTTGGGGCTGGGCCAGGTCCCTGGACAGCCCTAGCCCCTGCCCCAAGCCTTCCTCCACCCACAAGCCCAGTCCAGCGGGCTCTGAAATGCAGGCCGCAGCCATTACCGCAGCCTCAGCTTACACACCCATAGAGCGCATCTTCCCCTTTTTTCTTTTTCTTTTAGATTTTTAACCCCTTTCCCACCACTCCGCCGGCACTGAAGGACTCCATTACAACCCCCCAACCTCAGTCCTCACCACCCAAAGTCCTCAGAGCCACTCTCTCCGTGTCCCCAGAGTGGGCAGTGCCCCTCTAACTCAGCCTCTCTGGTCGGGAGCACCTCCTCCTGCAACTTCGGGACCAGGAGGAGCCTCCAAACTCCCTTTAGGATGCCATACTCCCTGGGCCCCCAGCTAGACTCCTCCGGATGCAGAAAGGTTCCCGGGGAGGAGTCTGGGCTTGAGCCAAAGGCCTCAGCGGAGGCCTCTACCCCTAGGGGGGATCTCCCCTCCCCCTCAATAGTGCCGGGGCTTCCTCTTCCGGCATGGGGGGGGGGGTTAAACCCTCGGGCGGGGCTGGCTTGCCCAGGCCCCTGCCCCAAGCCGCACCGGCCGCTCTGTCCCATGACCCTCTGCATGGGGGGCGGGAGGGCCTGGGCGCTTTCGCCCCGTCATGCCCTCTTGCACGGGGGACAGAGGAAGCCTGTCTCAGCGAGCATCGGGTCCCTCTTGTCCCGTGACCCTCTCGGTGCCAGCCAGCCACGGGGCACCGTGTCTCCCTGTCCACCTCCCCGCCCCCACCGTGCGATCCCGGCCGGGGCAGGAGAGCGGGTCGCGCGCCTCCCGGGTCCCCAACGGGCCGTGCTAGGCCCCAAGCGCCCGGGCCCGCTCCTACCCCGCCCGGCCCCGGCGGTGCCCGACCATGCCAGGCGGCGACCCCGGCTCACCGGGGCGGGGCACGGGCGGAGACAGGCCTTGACCCTCGGCCCGCGCCCCGGGCCCGCGCCCGGCGCCCTCGTACCGCGATCACGTTGACGAAGGTGGTCTTGCCCGAGTACTGCAGCCCGACCAGCGTGAGCTCCATCTCCTCCTTCCAGAACAGGGCCTTGAACCAGTCCAGCAGCTTGTTGAACAAAGCGATCATGGTCGCTGCCGCCGGCCCCGCCCGGTGCCGGGTCCCCGTCGCCCCTTGCTGCCCTCGCGCTGCGGCCCGGAGCGGCCCCTCCCCGGTGCGGCCCGGGTCCCGCTGCTCGGTGCGGGCGGAGGCTGGAGCGCGGCGGCGGACGACTCACTGCCCCCGGATCCGCTCGTCGATGGGTGTGGCTTCAGTGCCCTCCTCCTCCGTCGCCGCCACCGCCCTCCCGCGCGGCCGGGGCCGGGTCCCGCTCGCACCCGCGCGCGCGCTCCCCGCAGCCCGGGGCCGGGGGGCCGGGGCCAGCGAGTGGGCTGGGCAGGGAACCCGCGGGCTTCAGGGGTCCAGAGGGACTGGCAGCAGGCATAGTGGGGTACTTCAGGAAAAGGGTCTGATTTTATCTTTTCCCCTCCCCAGGCAGCCGCGCCCTGACTGGCACCCCCTTCCTTCTTAAAGGAGTGGTGGCCCGAGGTGGGAGAGGTCCTGGTCAAGCAGGAGCGTTTCCAGGTTGAAGAAGGGGTGGTTCACCTACTTTCCAGGACACAAAAAATGAGGTATCTATGAAAGGGAGGCAAATGGAGGCTTTTTGATCCTTGAACCCTTTCCTCTGAGCATCACTGGGTACTGAGTCCCTTCTTCTCAAAATGTACTCAGTAGCAACTGTATTGGGGTCTTTTAATACTCCATCTTGTTTGGTGTACCGCAGTCTACCCAGACCACTTGTTTAGGAGGTCTCTGGCTCAACTCGGAATAGCTGTTTGACAGTGATGCCGATTTTTACTAGTGTCACCATGGTACTGAAGCAGGTAAAATCCTGGCACGGGCTTTCCAGTGAGGAAATATGTGGGAAAGAAAAAAAGCTGGCATGTCAGGAGGAGACAGGGTGAGTGGTATAGGGCCTGCCAAGATGCCCCCGCTCGCCTTCTTGGCAGGAACTGGTCTCAGGTTCTCTGCCAGTCCCAGACTTCAGGGCAGTTAGGCGTTTCTTAGGTTTTGGTTTTCAGATGCACTCACATGTGGTCTGGGAATAAACTATTCATATCAACTGTATCTGTCAAACTTAAGCAAGCATCAAAAACAAACGAACAAAACAACAGTTGTCATCCAGTCAGTCTGACTCATGGTGACCCCATGTGTGTAGGGGAAGAGCTGTGCTCCAGACGGTTTTCAGTGACTGACTCTGGGAAGTAGATCACCAGGTCTTCCTTCCAGAGCATCTCTTGGTGGACCTGAACCTCCAGCTTTTCAGTTAGCAGCCAAGTGCCTTAACTGGTGGCACCACTCAGGGACTCAAAGGAAGAGTTAAAAATCAATTTGCCAAGGTGGAGAAATTATAAAATCTTGAACGCATATAATATCTTGGTTCCTTAAGCACCATCTTTCTAGCCTCTATTCCTTTTTTAAATTATTGTGGTAAAAATATATATAACGAAACATTTGCCAAGTCGACGATTTTTACACGTACCGTTCAGTGACATTGAATACGTTCATCATATTGAGCAACCGTCACCAGTGTCCTTTTCCGGATTATTCCACCGCCATTCAGCCTCCAAACCAAAACCTGCTGCTTAGCCTCTAAGCCAAAAGCCGTTGCTGTTGAGTCAATTCTGATTCATAGTGACCCTGTAGGACAGAGTAGAAGTGCCCCCATAGAGTTTCCAAGGAGAACCTGGTAGATTTGAACTGCTGACCTTTTGGTTAGCAGCCATAGCACTTAAACAATACACCACCAGGGTTTCCTCTACTCCTCATAAATCCCTCTCTAATTCTTTGGGTATGCCTTTGTCCTATATCCTAAACTCACCCCGGTTTGACTTTGTCTTATGTGCCCCACAAAGTGCTAGAAAAGGTGCATATCCCAGGAACAGAGATTGGCAGCCTGTTCCTAGTTTGTGGAGTCTTACTCTCTCTGTTGCTTTAAAGAAGCCCCAAAGGCCTGAGAAGAAGACAGAGAAGGAGTGAATCAGTCATCCAAAAAGCCTTTATTTTCCCACTTGGTTACTTTTCCTGAGCTTGTACCCTCTAAGTTCCGGAACAGGGCTGGGGCAACAGTGGCATGGAGGGGGACTTCCTTCTTGGCTGAGGCTGAGCTCCAGGTAAGATCAGGCACTTGTGCGGTTTCCACCCAGCTTCCGTGGCACAGACTCTAAGTGCCTCTCACAGGGATTAGGGAAGGTGGAGGTGGAGGTGCAGGTGACCCCCTTTCCAGGGCTGTAAAAAAGGAGTACTTCCTCAGTAAGGCCAAGCAGATGCATTAAGAAAATTAAGCTCAGTTTTAACACTGCATGTTCTTCAGAAGAGATGTCATGTGTGAAGAGGCCCAGCTTTCTCCAGGATCTAGCTCCTCGGGGGTTTCCACGAAGAACTGGTATCAGTGGAGTCAGATCCCAGAGGTGGAGTGCCAGGAGAAATGGCACCTAACCTTCATCTTCAGAGGCAGCCATCTTGGATTCAAGGAGGGTGAAGGGTTTGGATGCTTTCCTGGGGTGTCTACTTGAGCCCTGAGATAGATCTGAGGTACCCTGGAAATTGTGTTGTTGTTGAAATGGATGAGGGGAGTTAGTTTTCTGGGGTATACTGTGTGGGGTCCCAGTTCAGTCTGAGCCCCCATATCTGCATGGAGTGGTCATAAACCCCAGATTGTTTATTGAGATGACAAAGCTCTCTAGGTATCTGCAAATGTGGGGGTAGGGGCCTGTTGTCTAAAATCAGGCCAAGTTCTTTGTCTTCTCTTTCTTTTGGACTTCCTGGATGGTCAGGATATCGTCTGAAGTCATAGAAGTAAGGCAGAAGATCCTGGGGCCTCTCCAGGGAGTAGTTGGGGTGAGTGGCCAGCAATTACAGCTCTGGGACTCTGAGGGAGACCTACAACTTTTCTTCTTCCAGAGATTTCAATTGCTTGACCTGGCTACCTCGTACGCATGTGTGGAAGCAGGGATAATCTGGGTCTTTGTTCTCTTTCGGAGGTGTCTGGCCCCTACAGATGGGTGGTGGGGGAGCCGAGGTCAGGACCAGACTCTCCCAGCTCTTGCATCTGGCCTGCTTGGGCAGGGACAGGGTCTGGCAAAGTATGATCTTGAATCACCCTCTTGCCAGTCACAGGAAGGGGATATAGCTGGAATGCCTTCTAGGAACTTCTCTGATTGCTTCCTTATATGGCAACAGAGCACTTAATGTCCATGTCGTAGACGAGGAGCCTAAAGCTCACAAAGAGAAGACCAGACACCTGGGCTTCTTTCTCAGGTTTGTCATAAGTGCCAGCTCATATCTTTAAGTTCAGAGAGACATGGGAGGTCCTCCCCATTGTCTGCTTGGGGGCACTATAGAAAACCAAGGAGTGGCCAGTGTTGAGGACCTGGAGTCTGGTTCCTCATCTTGCTGATGAAGCTTCCTGTGGCTGCAAGAGCTCGCTAAAGATGCCCACCCAGGGTGCCAGCCTTCTTTCCCGAGACCCACCTTCTGAGGTCTGAAGGGAAGTTGGCACCTGGGCTGGTGGAGGATGGGCGGGGTCAGGGGCTGGGCTCCTTGGGCAGTTGGGCTGCATACAGGGCCAAAGTGTGGTGCAGGAACTGGTATTGCTCGGTGGTCTGGATCATCCCACCTCTGCAGGGAGAAACACACAGGAGTGTCAGAGGGTTTGCTAAATGGCTTGTAGCTCTATTGGGTTCTATGTGGAAAAGTCCTGACTTTTCCAAAGAAAACATCAACTTCTTCACATATATTCATCCTCTCTACTTCCTACTCTGTCCCTCTCCCCATGAGGGAAGACCCTCTGATCCTTACTCAGGGCTGAGCCTGGTGGCTGGATACTAAGGAGGAGATGCCCCACACTGGTCTTCCCTCATCCACTCATTTCCTGGGCAGAACCAGGTCTCAGATTTCTCAGGTTGGGCCAGGAATATTCCTGAGCCCCAAGTTTTCTTCTTTCCATCAATCTTAAAAGCAAAAATAATAACCCCATGTATTTGTAACGTAGGTCCCATTTTGCAAAACACGCTCACGTAAGTTAAGTCATTCCTTAAAAAAAAAAAAAAAAATTTTTTTATGACAGCTCTCTGGGAAAGGTCATTATCTCTCTCTGGTTAAAGAAATGGGTGCCCAGAGAAATGTACTGGCAGCTCAGTAAGCTACGAGTCAGAATCTGAACTTTGGTCCTCTGTCTCCAAGCCCAGTGATCCTCAGTCCATTCCCTGTGACTGCTTAGCATCAACAACTAACCATAGGCTTATTCCCCTAGCTTTCCCCTGAGTAGGGAATTTGGGGAAAAAAATTATTTTGAAGGCTAAGGGTAAATCTATAGAGTGTCATATTTAATTTTAGGCACTCAAGCTAAAATTCCAGATAGAGATTATTTCTTGGGTGTGAGTTTCAAAATAAACAGCTCTTTAGCAAAGAGGCCCCTTCCTTTCTCACAGGAAGTGCTTGATGGCGATGTGTCTGTATGAGCTCTGATACCCAGGAGCACCAATGCCACTCTTTAAAGGTGACGTGGTTGGTCCTATTTACCAGAGGTGTAGGGAGGGTAACCAGCGCCCAGGGGTAATCTATAAATTGTCCCAATTTCAAGATGAATAGAGTTTGATAGCAGCAATGAGTCTGCAGAAACGCCTTCCTCTCTTGCCCACTGCCTCAGTCAGGCGCCTTTCATGTTTCTGGCATTTCTGAATGTCATACTGTGACTCATCTGGCACCCTCTTGGGCTTTCATCCAGGGGCAAGTGCCCCCCTCTGCCCCCACCCTCTGCTATTCACATCCATGGACCTACCTGTCCAGCCGCAGCTGACACACAATGCCCAGAATGTCCACTTCTCCTCTGGCCTTCAGCTGCTGGCAGCCGATTCTGGTGGCAATGAAGCAGCCAGTCCGGCCAATCCCTGCACTGGATATAGCCAGGGAGAAGGTGGGGAGACCACAGGTGAGCAAGGAACATGGAGGCCAGGTGACCAAGAAACGTGGAGGCAAATGGCCAGGAAACATGACAGCCAGGTGACCAGGGAATATGGAGGCCAGGTGACCAGGGAACGTGGAGGTCAGGTGATCAGGGAACGTGGAGGCCAGGTGACTAGGGAATATGGAGGCCAGGCCCCAATAATGGAAAAAGCAATGAGACCCAAAGGCACTCTATTTTGGGGGCGGGGCATGGGGTTGGAAGGAAATAGCAATACCTTGCAGGTTTCTGGACCTCTCGGGGGCCCTCATGGAGACCGGTTATAGCTGGCACTAGAGGAGTTTACATTTCTTGCTAGCCTCACTCTAAGCCTGTTCCAGGACACCGCCTTGTTTCTGTGGCTGTTTTGATGAGCTGTCTTCTGCTTAGCAGACTACAGTGATTCCCAGCTGACAGCCTCTCATTTGTGCACTTGCTGACCCCTCGAGCCTGCCTTACCTAACCATAACTTCCTCCCAGCTCACACTCATCTTCCACAACGGCTTACGCTTAGCCCCTTCTGTTTCCCACCTCTGTCCTCCGCACAGTCCTCCTGTCTCTGCACCACTCTATCCTGGCCTTTATTTTAAAACTCCTCTCAGGCCTCTCTTCTTTAGGAAGTCTTCTGCAGGATCCCTTGATAGAAGCTATTAATGACCTCCCAGCCTAGGTCCAGGTACCACCCACAGATGGGCTTATGAGCCCCCTCTTTGTATTTTTTGTTCTGTTTTATTCAGGATAAAAAAAAAAAAAAAACGAAAAAACCTCTTTGTTGTCCAGTTTTTTCCAACTCACAATGGCCCTATAACTCATATGCACTCCAAATGGTGTCCTTGTTTGAAGTCTGTCCTGTGTCACGGGACGTTGGTCCCCCCTACCTGCATTACCTCCCACCCCAGCCCAATCCACTTTTTGCTCTGCTGTCCTAATATTATTTTTAAAGAGATAATCCGAGTTTCTTAGCCAGTCCTACCAGGCCCCTCGCCATCTGGCCTTCTCTTACTTTCCAGCTTCGTCTCTCATCACTGTCCCCAAGCATGACCTCCAGTGTCTGTTCTCTAACCATGCTGCCCACAATGCTCCATTTTTTTTGTCATCTCTGGGGCTTTGCACATGCTGTCTTGTGTGTCTGGAACAGTTGTCTGGAACACTCCATCTTCCTGGAAGTCCCCTTTTCCCTCTTCACTTGGCTAGTTCACCCTTTGGGTCTTATCTCAGATGTCCTTTCTTCTGGAAAACCTTCTCTGGCCGAGGTCTGGGTTAGGCGATCTGGTTCTGTGTTCTCTGTACTATCCCCATCATCGCTCGCATCATGTTGTATTGCATTTCATTGTTTCATCTGCTGTCTTTCCCATCAGACTGTGAGCCAGTGTAAGGGCAGAAACCAAATGCTCATGGCTATCTCTCTGGCACCTAACACTGTGTCTGAAACAAATTGGTTTTTGAGAAATGTTTGTTGAATGAATAAATGAGCTCCTCAACAGTAGAGATGGTGTTTATCTCCTCCCCTGGCAGTCTAGGTGCTACCTGACGGTCCATCCTCTCTCTGAATTGGGCTTGGGTGTCCAGCCCAGGTGTCTGGGTTCTACACAAAAGAGATAATAAGAACAGAGCACTGGCTGAATGACCTAGAGATTCCTGTCCAAGTAAGAGGTGAGCCTGCCGGACCCCTAGGAAGGGCATGGGGATGTGGTACTGAAGCTTCCATGGAGGGAGGGCCACATACCTGCAGTGGACCACGATGGGCCCAGTGTTGGCAGCTGTCTCTGGGCTCTCCTCCACCTCAGCCACCAGGCGCAGCAGGGGCCCAGCCGACTCTGGGGTCTGGTGGTCAGGCCAGGCTGAGAAGAGGACATGCTTCACTGACCGGCACTCCTCCTGGTGCTGGGATGGGGCGAGTGTGAGAACCAGGTCAGGGTGGGGCACTGCCCTCCTCCTCTGGTGCAGAGGAGGGCAAGGGCTGGAATTACTCCGTGGGGAATTCATTGACCTGGAACAGGGAATGCTGGCTCTTTTCTTGCTCATACTCCACCACTTCCTCCTCCAAAACGCTGGGAAGGAGTGTTGTCCAGGAAGAGGGAAGAGACTCAAGTTCAAGTCCTGGCTCTGCCTCTAACTAGCACAGGACTTTGGGTGAGTCCCTTAACCTTATTTTTTCACCTTTATCTTATTGGTTTACTTCACAGGATGCTTTGAGGATAATGAGTTGGTAAGTCAGTTGTTGTCGATTCCAATTCATGGCGACCCCATGTGTTTCAGAGTAGAACTGTGCCCCATAGGGTTCTCCATGGCTGTGATCTTTTGGAAGCAGATTATCAGGCCCTTCTTCTGAGGCACGTCTGGGTGGATTCAAACTGCCAACCTTTTAGTTAGTAGCCGAGTCCTTAACTGTTTGCTACACCCAGGGACTCTAGTGAGTTGATAGATAAATGCTTTGAAAAGTATAAACCATCATACAGTAACAGAAGGCATTTTTGAAGCATGTTCATTATACATCTCCTTCGACCTCCTGTTATTCCTTCAGCATGATTCCTGGACCCCCCACCTCTTCTCACCTGGACCATTCAGCATAGGTGGGTGGACTTCCTGCTGATTCCTCACTGGCTTGTTGGCTCTGCCCTATGGACTAGAGGCTCCCTGAGGACAGGGCCCACGTTTCTTTTTCTTCTGTGCCTTAAGCACATCTTTCAGATGTGGGTTCAAGAAGGTCTAGATGAGTAAGCCCTTGGCTCCCACTGAAGGTCAGGCCTGATGTCTAGAGAGGCTGGGGGTGGCCCATCTTCCCTGGGGAACAGTCCCAGCCCCAGAGGATGGTACCTGGATGGTGAGCTGCCGCACAGTGTATTCTGGGCGCTCCTTCATGTCCTGGATGCGGATCTGGAAGGGTCCGTAAGTTTCCTCTTCTGTGGGCCAGTAGTGGACACATTTCTAGGAGGAAGGGAGCTGGGAGTCAGAAGAAGGAAGGGTCTGTCAGCTGCAGCAGGGGCTGGGGCAGTAGAACGGGGCTAGGTATCCCCTCTCCATTTTCTACCCTTATTGGAGGGGCTGGACACTGCCTGGATAAGCAACAGGGGCCTGGCTCTCCTGAGCTTGACATCTGTAGACAAAGTGCCTACCTTATCCCACTTCTGACTATGGACAGACTCCATGGGGTGTATCTCAGAAACCTTTCTGAGAGGTGTGTGCTGGGCTGGCTATAGGTATTCTCAGCTCCTGGGGGAACCCCTGGTCCTGAGTTGCCCTGGGTAGGGGTATGTGTGTGATGGAGCAGGGTGTAGCCTTTTCTGGGTTCGTCCAGGACTGTGGCTCTGCTTCTTACCTCCTTGCCCTCTCGGAGCTGAGTGAGCATGACAATGAGGGACACCTCTTCCTGCCACACCATCTCCCAGAAATCTGCCACCGTGTTGGGCATGGGGCCCTGGGTTGCGATGTAGGCTTTCTCCTGCCCATCATAGCCCTGGGGAGGCAGGTGCACATGAGAAGGCGTGGGGAGAGCAGAAAGAGTAGAGCTCTGAGGGAATCCCTGCAGGTCCTAGGATCAGACTGAAGTAAGTGAACACGCACGTGTACACATGTGTATACATACATGCACACATGCACACACACAGACGCCATGTGGTGGAAAAGACATGGGCCCTGGTGTGAGGAACATTTGGGTTCAAATACCTGTTTTTCTGCTTACTAGCCGTGTGACTGTAAGCAAGTTACTTAGCCTTTTTAAGCCTCAGTTTTCTCATCTGTAAATTGGGCATAATCATTTCTACCTTGCAACATCGTGGTCTGGGTTATTGAGATTCTGGCATATAGTAAGTGCTCTATAAATGTTTGTTCCCTTCCTCCCTTGCTGCTCTCTACTCACCCAAAATACCAGCAAAACAACAGTGTTCAGCAATATTTGTTGAATGAGTATCTCATTTTTATGTATTACTTTTATATATTTAGTAGCCAAATGTAGCGCTTCTTTCTGTCTTTCAGGATCCTCAGCTTCTAGCTCCACTAGGTGATGGTGAAATCCAGACCACTGTTACCCCAGGTTCGGCTGGCGAATGGGAGACCACGCTCTCCCACGGCACCCCTGGCTGACTGACTGTGTTTCACCTCTCTGTACTCCCAACCACTGTCCTACCCACTGTGTGCCACTAGAGAGCGCTGCCTTTACATCTCCTTAGTGCTAGTAGAGATGAGAAGCCAGGGATAGACAGCCCACCTTGCCTCGAGTTCCTGTGACTTGACATCATCTTCACAAAGGAGGGGCTAGTTGGGGCAGTTAAGGCCAGAAAGAGAAAAAGACAGCAGCTGACAGCTCCCATTTATGCTGGTACCTCCCAGGCAGGCCCCAGAGCCATTAGCTCTCAAGAAGCCAGAGACTGGGTTCAGCAATGCCAACTTCCTGCCACGTTTAGAGAGTTGGCTGTGGAGGAGATGGGGCGATAGGGTGGGTTAAGGAGACAGTGGTTTCTTCTTTTCAGAATTGTTTAACATATGCTGTGTTTTCTAGGTTGGTGTCCTGGGCCCCTTCAGCATGCCAGCTCAGCAAGGCTACGGCAGGAGTGAATTGGAACAGGGACGGAAACCCAGACACCGAAACCATGCAGCCACAGCTGAACCACCCAGGCCTCCAGCTCCCTACATGGCCACCGCAGCCAGGCCACTTACTCGGATGTAGTTGGCATTGATATAGTCTCCGTCCTCTTGGTTCTGTGCCCGGCCTAGGCAGACACGGCTCTGGGGATCTAGGAAGTAAAAATTAGCAGAAGTCAGAGGTCAAAAGGTGACCAGCTAATGCAGACTCCTGACAAGGTCAGAAAGAGGAGAATTCAGGTACTTTTCCCAGTACCTTGTGTATAGAAGGTGGCTGAGACCTAGCGAGTTACTCGATACACAGACAACAGAAAGCCGCAGAATGTTTTTGAGCAGTAGTGACATGATTAAAGCAATAATTTGGGAAGGTCAACTGGGAGGTGCTGTGTAGAATGAACTAGAAAGGAAAGGGAACAGAGCAGGAAAGACCAAATGGGAGATTAATGTAACAGTCTGGCCTTGAGATCAATAATGGTGTGGAGTGGAATTGTAGCAACGTAAACAGAAAAGGAGATGCGGTAGAGGAAGCATTATTTCTGGTGGTGAATATGGGGTTTAGATAAGTGACATGCATAAGGTTACACATTGGTGAAGTGGGACTAGACCCCTGGTTTCATTCAGCCCACCACTGACTGGGGGTGCCGGCCCCTCCCTCTAGGCCAGAGAGGGTTTCTTCAAGTCAAACCCAAGCAGGAATGAAGAAACTAGCTTGTGAGGAAAGCCTGGTTCTGGACAGAGGGGCCCTGAAGGGAAATCTCAGGCAGAGGGACCTCTCCCCTCTCTAGTGGTTGCAAGGCTGGTTGGAATTCGGCCAAGAGCAAGGGCTGCCTCACCTCCCTCTTCGATGAGTGATAACGGCCCCTTGGCTGTCCATGCAGGCAGAGGACACACTGGGACGCTGGGAGGGTTAGCATGGGCAGGAGCAGAGCACTCAGGCTGAGCTCAGACCCTGAGACTGGGAGCTGCCAGAGGTGGGCTGGCCAGATAAGACTGCTCTGCGGGGTGGGGAAATCCCTGGGTGGTGTAAACAGTTAACACACTCGGCTGCTCTCTGAGAGGTTGGAGGTTTGAGTTGACCCAGAGATACCTCAGAAGAAAGGACTGGCAACATGCTTCTGAAAAATCAGCCATTGAAAACCCTGTGGAGCACAGTTCTACTCTGACACACATGGGGCCACCATCAGTTGAAGTCGACTCCAGGGCAGCTGGTTTTCGTTGGTGGGGTAAGGGAAGTGAGGGAGAATCCCCAAGGCCCTCATGGTCAGAGCGCTTCACACTTTCTTCTGAAAAATAGGAGGTGCTCAGCCCAGGGTCTGTGGAGCTTGCAGGGTCAAGCCCCGGCAGTCCAGGGTCCTCTGTCCCCAGTCTTGTCACTACCCTCTCTAGTCACTGCCCTGGATGTATTCCGAGTTTCCTGACAACTCTTTCCCTGTGAGCCCCGCCAACGGTGCCTCTTCCATTGCAGGCCTTTGCTGGGGTTTTCCCACAGGGAGGGGAGAAGAGGAGGACGGTTTTGTGCGACTAGATGTGTGCCCTTGGGCAAGGTATGCGACTTCCTTGTGCCTTGGTTTCCTCATTTATAAAACCAGGAAAACAACACCATAATACTAACTTCACGGGGTTGTTGTGAGAAACAAGTTAAAAGACAGGCCTGGGCCTGGGCCACTGTAAGCATCTGCACACATTAACTGCATCCTTCTTGTTGTGACTATGGCCCCTTCATCCCCCAGCTGGGGTGTGGTGTTCTTCTGCTGAAAGGAGATGCTCCAAGTAAGGTCATCCTTCCCCAGGTTGAGGCCTTTGCCTTCGGAGCTTCTCCGGCCCCAGGGACAACGCCCACCACCCTTGATTCCCCACCACAGTCCTTACTTGGCAAGATGGTCTTGTATCGGTCCTTAGAGGCGTGGCCTGGGATGTCCAGCTCTTCAGGGTTGACAAAGTTTGAGGGGATCTTCTGGCAGGGGGAGGAAAGGAGGGAATAGTTGATACCCCTCCTGGCCTCCTTTTCTCCTTCCACTCTTTTCTAGTAGAGTTGCGACCCTGGCCCATTCCTTCCTGGCATGAGTATGTAGGTTGAGATGGGGTCGGGGGCAGAAGAGGAAGGGGTCAGCCTCCTCCCCTGAGTCTGGGTCTGTCTTTCCTAAGGGGCCCAAAGAGAGGATATGTCCATGGTATCCGTGATAGAGTGGTGCTGGCTGGCCACCTCTGACTCAGAAGGGCAGGATGACTTAGAGGGTACCCCAAGGTCTTACCACGAATTCCTCCTCCAGCTCTCTGGGGCTGGGTGGCTGGTGCTGCAGGGCCCAGCGTGTAAGGGGGTGCCCAGCCGTGCGCAGAAAGTGGAGAGTGGCTTCCCGGGGTGTGTTCACCGAGCAGATGGGCTCCACGGCCCCGAGGGACCGCACGTCCAGCATCAGAGCTATGTTGGAGCCCCGCCTGTGGGCAGAGCCAACCAGTGCCCAGTGAGTGCCCAATAATATTTGCTCTTCTTACTGTTATTATCGTTACAGGGCACATCTGGGAAGGCTTCTCCTTGTCTTTCCCTGGGCGCTGAGGCTGAATGAACTCAAGGGCTCAGGCCACTGCTGTGTGCCCTCTTCCCCCATCAGTTGCCCCCAGGACAGTGCAGGGTTGAAACCAGCAGCTCTCCCCAGCTGCCCAGGCTTCCTACTCCCCACCAGACCCCTAAGGCTCAGACCTACATCCAGCCCCAAGGAGGCCCCAGGCTTTGCCCCAGAGGCTGCTCAAGCCAACCCAGGCTTTGGAGAGCAGGCCCAGGGTTGACAAGGAACCTTGGGCCCCAGACATGCAAATGATATGCAAACGAACATGATTGGCTTCCTTTCCAGTGTGGAGTCAACAACTGAGCATCCTCTGCACTGTCAGAGCTGGAAGGACAGGTGGAGGGGAGGGAGGAGCCGAAGAGGGTCCCCCCCCCCGCCCCCTGCCTCCGGCCAGGAAGGCCCCCTCTCCCAGGAAAGACCTTACCTCTCCTGCAGCCGCACATGCTTCTTGGCTGGCGCTTTGGTGGGCAGTGGCTGGGTCATGGCTGCCCCCAAATACACGGTCGGCGGCTGTGCTGTGGAGCGCCCCCCACAGGCCTGGACCATGCTGGGATGGGTGGGGGGCCCAGGGGAGGCTCACTCAGCCATGGGGTTTGCCTGAAAGACATGGCCCCTCAGCTGCCGACCTCTGCCCTGCCTGACTGGCCAAGCCCAGGGCAACCTTCTGCCCTGTGGCACCTCTGTTCTCACTGGGGGTGTCTTCTGTTCCCCAAAAAGTGGGTTCAATTTTACTCAGGGGAAGGACAGGGTCTCTGCAGTGTGACTCAGGGTGGCAGACAGTCTGGGGTTAGATGAAGGGCAAGATAAAGGGTAGAATTGCAGATGAAGATAGGAACCAATCCAGAGGGAGGAAGAGAGAGGAGAAGGGCCTGCTAGAGCCCAGAATACCCAGGCTCTAAGCTGGGTGCCCAAGACAGAGAAGGCAAGGGAGGAAATACGAAATAGGTATTCTACATAGACAGAGGGGAGAAAGCTCTAGAAACCTCCTGTAGGTCTGGCCAGGGTGCCTTCTTCTGCAGAATGAGGAATTTGAGACCTTGACAGTGTTGGAGACAGTTGGGGGCCCATGCAGGCAGGGCTGCAGGCCCCTAGCAGGGCCTGCTCCTAACTGCGGGCAGTTCCTCTCCCGAGTTCATTGTTGGCTTCTGGGGTCTCTATCCATGGGGGTAGGCTGGGGGTGTTTCCTTCCTCCTCCTACCCATCCCCCGCTCCCGCCTCTGTAACCGTCACAGGAAGTGGCCTCACCAAGCCCTTGAGCGACAGCGCATGGTGAGGCGACAGCTCAGGGCAGGATAGGGGTATAGGGATGTTTGGGCCATCTCTTCTTCAGGGACAGTCCCCATCTTCCAGACCCCTTCATCCAGGGCTACTCTACCAAGTGGGGGCAGGAAGGTGTTGGAGGTGCTAAGCCCGCAGGCACTGAGGTGAAGGCTCAGGGCTGGCCAGTGTGGATGCGGGTGGTAGGCTCTCCTGCAGCAGGAGGGGGTGGTTATGTCTGCTCTCCTTGCAGCACCCTGCAGCTTCCCCGCCCTCCCAGCGCAGGGCCACCAGATATGCCAGCACCCATTCTCTGGCCAGACGCTGGAGCACCCAACTAGCCCCCTCACGTCGCTTCCTCCGAGATGCCCTCCTGTCACCCGCAGGGTTTACACCATCTCAGAGCCACAAGGACTCCCACTCCCCCAACTCAGTACTCACTGGAGCAGCTGTGTCCCCCAGGCTGCCTCTTGCCAGCTGTCTATCAGTCTGTCTTTGAGGGCTGAGAAGGCTTCAGGAAGCCAGCTTCCTCCCTCCGCCCCTCCTCGCTGCCACCCACGCACACCCCAGCTGCACGCTGCCCTCCTGCGCCTGCTGCCGCTGCCACCAGGGGTCGATGCTCCTGCCTGTGCCCCTCTGGGGGCAGGATGGCTATCATTCAGCACCTCTGCTGTGGGCCCAAGGCCCTGCTCCCTGGGGTTGGCTGAGGGGCTGAACCTTCCCTGACCACCCCATTTCCCAAGCACCTGAACCATCTCCCTCCTGCAGTGCCCATCCTCGGGGGCTTTGTCATGTCCAGCTTCTGTCTGTTTGCTGGGAGTTCATGGTCAAGCACAGGCTACATCTGCCCAGAGCAGATGTGGGCACAGACTTGGGGTGGGGTGAGGAAGAGATGAGGCAGGACTCCTTGCTCCGCAGCAGGAGGGAAAGGCCCAGGCCCAAACCAGAAAGGTCCTGAGCCACAGCCCAGCTCTCAAGTACCTCTGGCCTGAGGGCAGGCCAGCCAGCCAGGGAGCAGGCTGCAGAGACAACTTGTAGGAGGATCTGGGGCTTCCCTGGGTCCTCCATGCCCTCTAGGCCTCCTCCCAGAATCCTGATACCTACTCAGAAGACTTACAGAGTAGGCGGTCGCTGGCCGTCACACCGGGGGCTCCCGTGTCCTCTTCACTGCTGGGGTGCCTGGCCACCAGGGGTCTGGGGAGTGGCCCCCAAGTCCAAGACTCCACTGTTCCCAGCCCCTGCTTGGCCTGGATAGGCCCCGTACTGGCCAGCAGCCCATCCGGCTCATGCTTGCTGCAGGTCTCCTTTTACCTTGTGACATTCCGAACACCCTTCTCTTCCCAGCCCCCAACACACACACAATCCCCTCCTCTCTTATCCTCCCACTTCTCTGATTCAGCCATCAGACGGTGACAGCAGAAAAGAAATGAGTACAGTAGGCCCAGGGGGCGGGCATGCGGGAGGGGGTGGTGGGGAGGGCTCTGGCCTTTGGTGGCCCATGAGGGAGGAGGCATGAAATGAAGAGTGAGGATGACTTTTGGGGGTTTCGGAGGCCACCTAGCCCCTAGCCTTGCCCTTGGCACAGAGGCCGAGGACTGGCTCTTTTCTGAGTCCCTCCAGAGCCAGCTGAGGGCGTGTGCTCCTCTGGACAGTGGGTGGGTTTCCCTGGGAGAGGCTGATGAGAAGCTGGGGTAGCAGTTGCCTCTGGTGCCCAAGATGGGTTGGGAGGAATGGAGCAGGTATCTGAGAATCCCCACTGACCTGTGGGCAGTGACCTGAGACTGGCCTCTGCTTCATCTACCTCCCAAATAGTTAATATTTCCTGAGATAGTGGTGGCCCTGAGGACAGAAAAGAGGTGGGGGCAGAAGGGGATTGGAAAGAGGGCCACCCCCTCTGGGCCAGTTGCTGATTGTTATCAAGAACAGGAAGCTAGGATACCACAGGGGTGGGGGAGGAGGAAGCAGGCAAAAGCCCTCCCCACACTGGTCCCCCAAGTGCCCCAGGTTTCCCTGGTCTGAGCCCTGCTGGCTGTGGGCACACCTCCAGCCCCTGGTGAGGCTGGGGCCCAGCAGTGGTTCCAGTAGGTGGGAGCTGAGCTTTAGGGTGACAGCAAGGAAGCTGGGAGCCAGGAGATGAGGAGAGTAGTTGGTGGGGGTTAATGGTTGGGGATTAGGCAAAATCCCAAGAGTCTCCTAGTTCCCTTAGGGCGTGTTTGGGGGGGATAGTCACTCCTTGCTTCCTGCCCACTCCATCTCCCCTTCAGGCTCACAAATGCCTGGATGTTCATGGAGCTGTGTGGCCAAAGCTGAGAGGGGCGGGGCACCGAGCACGGATGGGACAAGACCTGTGTCATCCCTGCGCAGCCCCTCCCCAGTCGGGCGCGGGGACTGGGACACCTTGCTCTAGCCTCTCTGGAGTGCACTCAGGGAGGAGGATGGGCCTGGAGGCCCCTGGGAGTGACTTCTCTCTTCTCCCCTCCAGAAGCTGCCCAACCCTAGGCAGAATTGCCCCAGGCAGCTCTCTCTCCTCACTCATATTGCTGAATTGCCCTCCTGAGTTAAGACTTAGGTGACAGTGACCCTCAACTCCAGAGAAAGTGCAGTAACGGGTGAGAGTCAGAAAGACCCGTATGTGAGTTTAAGGTGTGGCTTATTAGCCAGGAGAACTTGGGCAAGTTATCGAACCTCCTGCTTCTTGGTCTCCTCCTCAGGTTCCTCCCCCCCAGGGGGGATGATGATAGCACTTCCCTCGTCAAGGTCAGCCTTGTGAATGACGTCACCCTTGTGGTATGAGGTGCCTTGGGCACAGCTAGTGTTCTGAGCTGTCTGCTGAGAAGCAGGAGAGGGGAGGGGGCTGGGGAACAGCATCTGGTGGAAGGAACCACGGGTCACCGAGTCTCATCTCTCACCGGACTCTTGCCCCTTCCTCCTCGCTGCCTTGTGTTCTCCAGCCAGCCTTCTGGTAGAGGGTGCCTGGGGTAGTTCTGACCCAGGGGTGGGCAGCTACTGGAGAGAAGAAGTCACTCCCAGAGGCCTCCAGACTTCCCTTCCCCCTGCCCCCCCATCCCCAGGAGTGCATTCCAGAGAGACCAGAGGTGTCCCAGTCCCAGACTAGGCTGGGGAGGGACTGCTGCAGGGATGATGATGCCTTGTGCCTTCTGTGCTCCGTGCCCTCACCCCTCCTGAGCTCTGGCCACACACCTCCAGATTCTCCTGCCTCCCTCCTCCAGTCCTTCCCTAATTCTAGGGGCCGAGAGCCACAACTCCTTCTTGTCCGAAGGCCCTCAGTTGGAGCACGCATATCCAGAGCTCCCAGAAGTCAAGTCATTGCTCCCTGGCAACACCTAGGGAGCAAGGAGCTCCTAGGCAGGCTGCTGCCAGCCCCCAGAGGCAAAAGCTGCCACGATATAAAATTCCAAGGGGTAGAGGATCTTGAGGACAGGGCCGAGACTGGGGTTCAGGACTCCTGGGTTCTGCACACTCCCTTCTTAGCTCCCCAACTCAGTTCCTCTCCTCTCTGGAGAAGCCCCAGGATCCTAGGTGCTCTGAGCCTCCAGCCCCCTACATCCTCAGTTAGCCTTGGCCAGCTTCTTCAGCCTTGTCTTTACAGGCCCAGGCTTGTCCCTGGGCTGTGTTGGGGAGACAGAGACACAGAGAGCTGGAATCCAGGAGGCTCACCCAGGAAGAGGCAGGGAGACACCGGAGGAGATACTGGGCGAGTGGGGCAGAGAAGAGCTGATAGGGCAGTGGGAGTGGGCCTGGGCCTGCCTGTTGAATGCTGAGGGAGGAGGGGACCCACTGGGCATGTACCAGGGCCACATCTCTGTGCCAGGCCATCCTAGGTGCCCATCCGCTACCCCAGCCCAGTTTCCCTGCCATCTTTTGGTGCCTGCTGGTGAAGGCGACTTTCTCATACCCCTCACCCCTGGCTGAGAGCACCAGGGAGCCAGGCTAGCTCAGCACTCGGGAGCAGTGCATAGCCTCCTGGAGCTCCAGGGAAGAGGTCGTTCCTTGCCTGTTTGCTGGAACTTAGGATTCTGCCAGGAGGACTTTCGGGCAGGTGAGAGTCCCTCTCCCTCTCCCAAGCCCAGAGCCAGTGAGATGCGCACCTGTTCTACTATGTGGCCCTTTCTTCCCAAAGGCTCTCTTCTCTCCCCTACCCTCCCTGTTGTTCCAGATGCCCACAAGGGCACCCAGGCCTCCATCCAAACAGGTTTGTGCACCCTCATGGCCCACCCGTGCACACACATGCACTGCACTACATACACACACACCCTCACAGATACCCCACACCCCGGTGGCCCACCGCCCCCAGCCCCACTGCCTTCCCACAGCCTGGGCAGTGGGATCTAGGTCCTCCCAATCCCTGGTGACCTTCCCCAGAGTGTGGGAGGTAGAATGGGCAACTTCCCTGTCCTGAGCCACCCTGGCCCTCTCCTGCCTGTGATTGTCATTCCCAGTGTGGGGGATGCCCAAGGTCTGGCTTCAGCCTGTGGGAGAGAAGGGGAGGGGCCGGAAGAGGACTGCTGTGGGGAGAGATCGGGCGGCTTATGTCCGGGAGCCAGGACGTTTGGATCTGCATCCTGGCCTCTCCAGAAGGAATCAGTAAGGTGCTCTGAGGCCTCAGGAGGACCCCAAGTGTTCTCTAGGGAGAGGATGTGGGTTTGTCTATGGGGGTGGTTGCCAGGGGAGGGGAGGGGAGACACAGCCCTGTGGTACTTTTTTTGCTGAATGGGGAGGCTTGGGCTGGGGAGGCTGCTTGTTATCTCTAAGAGCCTGTTTTCACCCTCTCTGGAGCCCCCTCTCTCATCTCCAGGGCTACACCAGACTGGGGGGGTGGTGGGGGACTGGCATGCATGTCTTCTGTGGCCAGGAGGGGGCTGGTATGTGTGCCTTCTGTGGCCAGGTGCCTCTGCTGGGCTCGGCCCACGGGACTGGCTAAGGAGTCTGTGCTTCTCCACAGGCTCCTGTTTCATGGGGACTCCTGGGAAGGGTCTGGGACCCCTCCCCTTACTTAAACACATGTCCTCTATTAGATTACGAATTAGCATGTTTCCACTCCACTTCTTCCCGTGGCTGCTGCTGATCAAGACTCTGCTAGAAGAAGCAAAGTGAGGGGCCCACAGGTGAGGCGGGACAGGGTAGATGGGATGTTTCCCTCACCTCTTAGCCAGACTAGAACATCCTCCCTTTCACATCAGTTTCCCTAGTTGCTAACCCCCACCTCTTTCGAAAGAGCACGTGTGTGCGTGCGCGTGCGTGCGCGCACACACACACACACATACACACACACGCACAGGCACACACGGCTTGGAAAATCTGATGAGTCTGCAGTGCTGAGTTTCCAGGCCCCCATCCAGGGGCCTGGTGGGTGGCTCTGAGGTTTGGGGTTGGGTGGAGTGGGGGAGGAGCAGGCAGCCCCTGGCTCAGCTTGAGCTGGGAGCGAGGCTGAGCTGGCCTGGGCTGAGCTGGCCTCTGAGCAGGCCAACCCTCCATGCTGGGGCCAACCCCAGGGACTGGCTCCCACAGAAGCTATCTTGCTATTCAGAGTTTCTATACCCCTGTCTTTCCCTCATCTTCTCTCCTCCCCACTTCCAGAGTTTTCACCTGAGTCCTGAGCTCCCTTCCCAGGGCCCAGAGCCATTTCTTCTCCTTCTGCTCTCCCTCCCCTCCATGCCTTCAGCTGTCTTGGGGTGGGGATACCTCGGTGAGCAGCTCGAGGTGGGTAGCTGACTGTAGGCTGAGGTGAAGGCATGCCTCAAGCTCGATGTCTTCTAGCCTAGGTCTATGTAGTGCCTGGCAGCCAGGTGCAGGCTGGGAGGGGGCAGAGGAAACAGGTGTGGGCCCCAGTGATTGAAGTATTGAGAGGTGGGGGAAAGACAAGCAAAACCCTAGGGATTTGGCCCACTCCCCAGAGGTCTCCCATTGGAAGGTCCCAGTTTGGGAGGGTGAGGACCAGGCAGGGGGTGCTGTCCCTGTTTAGCGGAATCAGAAGCCTCATGTTCAAGTCCAGCTCCTCTCCTCACACCCTGTGGGTCAGGTTCTTCCCCTCTCTGGATCTCAGCTTCCTCATCTGGCAATGAGAAGGTCGGACTGAGGGCCAGGTGAGCTCTTCTAGGCCTACCATTGCTGTGTCTCAGGCCTCTAGGATGCTCTCCTGTGTCTCTGTCCACAAGGACATGGGGCCACATGGATTCACAAGGAGGGACCCGCATTCATAGTGGTCCATCCACCCAGCACACAGGGACACACAGGCACACAAATGTCACCAGGATACACACACAGGAAAACAAACACCCTGTCTACCTCTCACGTGTTGATGGAGCCAATAGACACACAGCCCTCCTCCAGATCAGGGAGTGGAGAGCAAGTCCATTCTGCTGTGTCTACCCACCCACGAGACCATCTTGCCTCCTCATCACCCCAGAGCACAGGACGTTTTCCTCCCTGGATGTGGGGTGGAGGTGGAGCAGGCAGAGGGAGGAGGAGATGGGCTGGTCTGCAGTCTGAGTTGCAGTCCCCTTCCACCTTCTGGGCCCGGAGCCAGCCCCCGCCCCTCTCCCTCACTGCGCCTTGCCGAGGCTGGGCAGACTGCGGTGGTAGTGGCCCGGGTGGAGTGGCAGCCCCTTGCTCTTCCATGTCTACTGCCATCTGCCTGCTGTCTGCCTGCAGCTCTGGCCTTCCCACCCTTGCCTGCCCACCAGCCCGCCAGCCAGCCAGCAGGGCGAGGGGAGGGCTGAGACGTGGGGACTGGCTCCTCCCCACTGCAGCCTCCCAACCTTCCTTTGCAGACACTGGGATGAGGCCCCCAATCCTGGTTGCCGCCCTTCTCTGGCTCCCAGGAATTTGGGCTGAGGTAAGGTGGGCATGGGGGAGAGGAACAGGGTAGGTCAGGCAGGCAGGGTCTCTGCTCTCTAGGGCACATCCCAGCCCCACTCCGCTCTGCGGGGGCCCCACAGCTGGTCTGCACTAGGCGAGAGCGAGAGCAGAGGTTGCTTCCCACCCACCCGGGCCGGCACAGCCAGAACAGATTGCTCCAGCCGCACCTTGGGTGTACCTCCCTCCCAGAGATAACCCTTTAGCTGTAGCTGGGGGAGTGTCAGGCCAGATGAGAGCCTTCTCCCTCCGGCCCTGGCCCTGTCCCCCACTGGCTGTCACATCCATCTCCTTCCCTCTCCCTTCTCCTCCTTCGCACAGGTAGACGCATGCCACTCCCTGGAAGGGCACCTTGAAGAGAGTGGAGGTAGGTGTCTGCAGTGGGGAAGGGGGTTAGGGTGGGTGCAGGGCCAGTCTCTCCATGCAGATGCTGCCTCTGCTCTGGCCTTTTGCTGCTTGCCCTCCTTCTTCAGGGCAGACTCGGCCTTGGGAGACTCTAATTGTAACCCCTTTTGTCCAGGGCTACTCCCGAAAGTGAACGTCGGCAGCCAGGGGAGGCCTACTAGCCTGTTTGTGAGCTGGGAAGCCCCGGAGCCAGGGCGGCCTGGCCACACACTCTGGCTCATTCGCTTGAGTCCCCTCGGCTCTCCCGAAGGGCGGCAGCTACAGGTCCACACCAATGCATCCAGCTTTGAGTTTAAGGACCTGGTGCCAGGGAGTCGCTACCGGCTGGAAGTGACTGCCCTTCGACCCTGTGCTCAGAATGCCACCATCACCCTCACTACCCACACTGGTGCGTGGCCTGCAGGCTGGAGGTGGAGGCATTGGCTGGGGTCTGGGCAGAAGTTGGCTGCTCTGGAGGGCTCACAGAGGGCAGGGTAGCCCAAAGGGGACAACTTCTCTGAGGACCAGGCCAGGTACAGTGACCCACTTAGAAGCACTGGAAGCCGAGGGGTGCTGCCCTCTCACCTTGGGGCTTCTCTCGACCTCTGCTGCAGCACCAGCGACTGTCCGTGACCTGCAGCTCCAGAGCTCTGGGAGCCCATCTAGCCTGGAGGCCTCCTGGGGTGCTGCTCCCGGGGAACAGGATGGCTACCAGCTTCTGCTCTACCACCTGGAATCTCAGACATTGGCACACAATATCTCCATGCCCCCGGGCACCCGGTCCTACAGATTTGGCAACCTGTTGCCAGGGAACGAGTATGTTTTGGAGGTTACCACCTGGGCCAGCAACCTCCAAGCAAAGACCAGCATCCACCAGTGGACAGGTAAGGTGGGCACTTGGCCAAGTCACCAGTTGGTAGCAAAGCTGAGAGTGGGGGCGACAGTGGTGAGCCCAGAGCCTCATAGGCAGATGTATCCCAACATAGTGCAGGGCTGGTGCCAGGACTGACTTTGCTGTCTCCATCCTCTCTCCAGCCCCTGTGTCTCTGGATCACCTGCAGCTGCATGCCATGGGCACTGGTGCCCTGCGAGCCTCCTGGAATGTCTCAGAGGGCGCTGCCTGGCTCCACCTATCACTCACAGACCTCCCCGGTGGCACCAGCCTGACCGTAGTAGTTGAGCCGGGGGTCTCCAACTACACCTTCCTTCACCTCTCTCCGGGCACCCCCTATCAGTTGACCCTGACTGCTGCTGTGGGGCCCCATCAGGCAACAGGGCCCAACACCACAGCCACCGCCACTGAGTGGACCTGTGAGTGCCTGAGAGGCAGGGGGCAAAACACAGGCTGCTCAGCTGTTCCTCACTGGGGAAGCAGCCCCTGGCCAAGTGGCCAGGATACAACTGGTGGGGGAGGGGTTCCTTTGGAATTCCACAGGGAGGGGGTGGGGCTTGGAGGGTGGTGTGCCCCTCCAATTGGCTGGTGGAGGTGCCCATCTGAGAAGATGATGATGGTAACAGTTATCCTCACTTGAACCCTTCTGTGTGCCAGGCCCTGTGCTAGGCTCTGTCCATGTATCATCTCATTTAATTCTACACTAGTCGTTGTATTTTAGTCGTTGTTAGCTGTTGTCGAGTAGATTCCAACTCATGGTAACCCCACATGTGCAGAGTAGAACTGCTCCACAGGGTTTTCAAGGCCATGACCTTTTAGAAGCACATAGCCAGGCCTGTCTTCCGAGGGGCCTGTGGGTAGGTTTGAACCTCCAACTTTTAAGCTAGTAGTTGAGTGTTTAGCCTTTGTGCCACCCAGGGACTCTATGTTAATGGTGTTATCCCCATTTTACGGTAGAGGGAGCTGTGCTGCCAGAGGGGAAAGAACCCAAGGGTCACACAACTTGCAAGTGGCTGAGCTGATCTGAACCTGGGTTGGGTGCCTGCAGAGCCCATGCTGACTTTTCTACAATTTTTCTCTTTACTCAGAGAAGCTCTGTCACGTAGTGGTTAAGCGTAGTGGAGCCAGACCACCTGGGTTCTGAATCTCATTTCTGCCACTCACTGGCTGTGGGTCTTTGGACAAATTACTTGCCTTCTCTGTGCTTCATTTTCCATTTCTTGGAAAGGGGATAGTAATAGTAGTGTCCACTTGATGGTGTTGTGAGCAGTGAAGGGGAGATACTGTGTGTAGCGTACTCAGAGCCATGCTGGTTATTTCCCTCACTGCTGTCCATGGCCAGATGGACAGATACCAGTCTTCATCCAGAACTTGGCAAATGGTGGCTGCTGGTGTCTGGATGAGACGAGGTCCAAGGCATGTAGAAAGAAGCTGGCAGAATGAGTAGGTTTTCCTCATCCACTGTTTAATTCTTTCTTTACATATTTGCTCCTTTCCTCCCTAGATCCCTCTGCCCCTCTGGAACTGGTGCTGACCCCCCAGCCCCCGGAGCTCTGGGCAAGCTGGAAGCCTGGGCCGGGTGCCCGGGATGGCTACCTGCTGAGGTTAAGTGGGCCGGTGGAAAGAAATGTCACTCTGGGCCCTGGGGACCTCAGTGCTACATTCCCAGGGCCCCTGCCTGCTGGACACTATGCTCTGGAGCTGAAAGTTCTGGCTGGGCCCTATGATGCCTGGGCCCAGGCCAGTGCCTGGCTGGATGGTGAGTCTGGGCTGGGGGTACCAGGTGGGGCCCTGCCTGGGCATCTGCATGTGGAGGCAGCAGGTCCTTACTCTCTGGGGCCTGTGTCTTCTCCAGATTCTGAAGCCCAGCCCACACAAGGCCATGATGCCACACTGCAGCTGGAAGGGCTGGAGGCCACCAGGGAGCCTGGGAGGAGGGCACTGCTCTATGCTGAGGGCACCCCAGGCCTCCTTGGAAATATCTCTGTGCCATCTGGTGCCACCCAGATCACCTTCTGTGGGCTGGTGCCTGGGGCTTGCTACCGGGTGGACATTGCCTCAGCTCGGGGAGTTATCACCCAGAGCCTCATGGGCCACACACGTGAGTGCCAGCCAGTGTGTCCTGAGCTCCAGCCTGGGAGGCCTGGCCTTAGAGAGGGAAGTCTGGGTAGGAAAGAGGCTCTGGAGAGCTGAGCAGGGGGCATCACAGGACCACAGACACTGTAGGGCCTCCTTGCAAAACCCCCTCTCTCTTCAGGGCCGCTGGCACCACAGTCACTGGAGGTTATCAGCAGGGTCAGCCCCTCTGAGCTGGCCATCAGCTGGGCCCCAGCAACAGGGCAGCGGGAAGGCTACAGGGTCACCTGGGACCAAGAGGGCAGCCAGAAGTCACTGGGCAGTCCCATCCACTTGGGCCCGGACAATTCCAGCCTGGCTCTGCAGGCTCTGGTGCCCGGCTCCTGCTACACTGTGTCTGTATGGGCCTGGGCAGGTAGCCTCAACTCCAGCATTCGGAGGACCCATGCCTGCACTGGTGAGCTCCTGGCCGTAGCCTCTGGGGGGACAGCCCAGGGCAGTGGGGGTGGGTTACTGGCTTTCTTTACTCTCTGCCCTTCTGTGGGCTACATTCTCGACTCAAAGGGCCAACATGGCCTTTCATTAGTCAATTTGCAGATATTTTTGACTTCCTTCCAACTGGTTGACCATGCACCCCCCCCACCCATCCACCCATCTACCCACCCATCTACCCACCCATCTACCCACCCATCTACCCACCCATCTACCCACCCAGCCACCCAGCCACCCATCCATCCATCCATCCATCCATCCATCCATCCATCCATCCATCCATCCATCCATCCATCCATCCATCCATCCATCCATCCATCCATCCATCCATCCATCCATCCATCCATCCATCCATCCATCCATCCATCCATCCATCCATCCATCCATCCATCCATCCATCCATCCATCCATCCATCCATCCATCCATCCATCCATCCATCCATCCATCCATCCATCCATCCATCCATCCATCCATCCATCCATCCATCCATCCATCCACTCTCCCACGAATCTTCCCACCCACCCATCTATCCATCCACCCACTCATCCATACACCTACCCACCCATGCACCCATTAATCCTTCCATCCCCGCAACAAATACTTAACAAATGCCTCACACTTTCTAGGTGTTGAGCTAGGTACTGAGGCTAAAAATCATGAACAAGACAGTCTAGAAAGCAAACAGATGGTTTATATGTAAATTATATCATTATGTCATATTACAATACAGGGTAAGTGTATTGGTAACACTGTGCAGAGTGATTTAACTTGAACCATATGGAACTGTAGCTTTTGTAGTTTAAAATGGTCAAGCATCAAATACAGGGAATTTTCTGGATTCAGCCTAATCTTTTCACAACTCACAGAGAGGACACCTGCTTAGGAGGCAGAGAGAGTGTTTTGGGAGAGAGTGAGCTGAGTGGAAAGTGTGGGTCTGGGTGGGATGAGGAGCAGAGGGCTTTAGCAAAAGGCTAAGCATGTGCCAAGGCCCGCAGTGGAGAAGGCGTGAGTCCATGCGGGAATGAAATGCCTGCAGGTGAGGTGGAGGCCAGGGCCCACAAGTGATGCCAGACAGTGGACGCTGTACAGGTCCTGCAGCGAACAGATGTGAACCAGACACTGTGCTCCAATGGGTGACAGTCTGGGGAAGAGGTGGGGAGTGGGTGTCAGGGCACATCTTTAAGAGGCTTTCCTGCGAAGGAAAGGAGAGTGGGTTAGAGCCCTGTGGAACTGGACTTCTAGGCTGAGAACGTTTGGAGCTTGTTCAGAGACCTAGGGAAGGGAGGCAGATAGCAGGGAAGGAGAGGCCGAGAGGCCGGGGATTCTGGCTATTCCAATTCCGTTTTTTCCTTATCCTTGCAGTCCCCGCTCCTCCTGCTAACTTGAGCCTGGGCCTTGCCTCCCAACCTCATGCCCTGATGGCTTCCTGGAGCCCCCCACCCGGGGTCAGGGATGGCTTCCGGCTTCAGCTTTACTGCCTAAGGCCTCTGACTCTGGTAGTCGAGGAGACCCTGACTCCGGAGGCCCAGAACTTCTCCTGGGCCCAGCTGTCCCCGGGCAGCAAGTTCCTAGTGCAGCTGGCCACCCTGAGGGGTCCGGACGAGAGCAGCAGTGCCAATGCCACGGGCTGGACAAGTGAGTGCCCTCAGTGCCACCCTCCCTCACCGCCACCATGCTCCTCGAATTCCCAGGGCCTGTGGGTCCCCCTTGACCTCTTTGTCACCTGTGGGCAGGCAGCTGGGCTGGCTGAGAGCACATTCGCCGATTCTGAGGTGCCAGAAGACCCCATTCCCCTTACCAGGAATCCTCGGGGCTCTGGCCCTCTGGCATTCCAGAAGGTGGTAGAACACGGCGTTTGCTCACTGGTATAGCAGCCATGGGCACGCCATTCTGCAGCTTCTCTTGTGGCTGACAGTGTGGACCCAGCCAAGACCAGACCTCAAGCCCCATTTGGGCCCATGAGTGGTTGATACCAGCAACAGTAATAGCTGATGTTCACGGGCACTTCGTTAAGTGATCTCCATGCGTTTTCTTATTTGTTTCTTGTAACGACAGGTCTGTGAGGCAGGTTCTATAGTTATGTCCATTTCACAGATGAGGAAACTGAGGCACAGAGAAGGAAAATACCTTGCCCTAAGTTCTTCAGCTGTAAATGGGGAGTTGGGATTCACATCAGGCAGTGTGACCCTGAGTCCACACTCCTTCCCTATGCTAACCCCAGCAGGGGAGAGAAGCAGGGGCGGGGGCTGTCAGTGAAGGTGCTGGAAAAAGAGAACCGGAGTTACAGAAGTGGCAGAACCTGCTGTGCATCATACAGCGAGGTTCTCTCCTCCCCGGAAAGCCCCCAGAGCCCATGGGGCTGGGGTTTCCAGCTCTATCCTGTGCTGGCCTGAGTCTTCCTGGTTTTCTGCTTGCTGAGTCCCCGGTAGAGCTGTCGACAGCTGGTGTCCCCACCCTAGCACCATCCTCCTCTGGAGCTGTGACCTCCCCAGTCTTCCCCTCTCAGTCTCCCTCTTCCATCCCAGCCACCTTCCCTGCTTTCCTCTAGATTCCACCTAGATTTCTCTCCAGCACTGAGACCCCAGACAGGCCTGGGAGGTAGTGTTGTAAGGTGCTGGAAAGAGTGCTGGCCTGGGAGTTAAGAGACCTGGGTTTTAGTTGTGGCTTAGAACCTAAAGCAAGCCTTGTTCCTCTCTGAGCCTCAGTTTCCCTATTTCTAAAGCAATCTTTAACTGGGTGTCTGAGCTCTGAGAGGGGAGAAGCACGTGGGCCCACAGATAGCTGCCTGCCCTTCGGAACCCTGATGCACCCATTTAAGGGTCCTTCAAAGGCAGGACAAACGGTTAAATGCTGTGGTACTAACCAAAAGGCACCTTGGAAGAAAGACCTGGCGATCTAATTCCGAAAGATGAGCCACAGAAAACCCTTTGGAGCATAGTTCTGCTCTGACACACAGGAGTTGGAATCGACATGATGGCAACTGGTTAAAAGTTCCCCGGGTGCTGGGGCTGGGCGAAGCACGTGATTTAACTCTGGTGCTGCCCAGTCTAGCTCTGCCTTTGAGAGGCGCACATGGTGGGAGTGTCGGTGATTAGTTCACTGATTCAACAGACACTTAGCTTGCACTCTGCTACCTGGGGATGAATGGCACAGCCCTGCCGCCATGTTGCTTATAGTGGAGTGGGGTCACAGGCTCACTTGCTGCCCCTGAACTGGGGTCTCAGACTCCCAGAAGTTTCTTGATTAGGTCAAGGATGGAGGGAGAAGTGGGGAGATCTCTTCCGGAGGGAGGAGAGCGGGATTTGGTCTCTAGTTTTCCTCTTGTCCTCCCCACCCCCTGTATCTTGTTCTCCCTGCAGCTCCCTTCACCCCTCCTCTGGTCAATGTGACCAGTGAAGGCCCCACCCAGCTCCGGACATCCTGGGTCCATGCTCCTGGGGGCCGGGACAGCTACCAGGTGACTCTGTACCAGGCGGGTGTCTGGGTGGGCACCAGCACTCTGGGACCCGAGGTGGACAGCACCAGCTTTTCGGCTCTGACTCCGGGCACTAAGTACGAGGTGGAGGTGGTCTCGAAGGCTGGGCCCCTTCGTGCTGTGGCGGCCAACGCCTTTGGCTGGACCTGTGAGTGGTGGTGGGGACAGGGTGCTTCTGAGACCCCTGGGCTGTTGCTTCACTGGTACCTTCATCTCCCTTTTGCCCCATTTCCCTACCTACACAAGCAAGGGCTCTGAATGGGGTCAGCAAGCCACTGGTATTGTGGCCCAGGCCCTCAGCGACGGGATCAGAAGTCTGCTTGACCTCTCTCCTTCCCTCCACAGCCCCACTCTTGCCCAGTGAGTTGTTGGTATCGATGCAGGCGGGCAGTGCCGTGGTCAACCTGGCCTGGGCCAGCGGCCCCTTGGGGCAGGGGGTATGCCATGCCCAGCTCTCAGAGGCTGGGTATCTCTCCTGGGAGCAGCCCCTGGTGCTCGGCCAAGCCCACCTCGTCCTGAGGGGCCTCACACCTGGACGTAACCTCTCCTTGTCGGTGCTGTGCCAGGCGGGCCCTCTGCAGGCCTCCACCCACTCCGTGGTTCTGCCCGTTGGTATGTGTGTGTCTGTCGGGGAAGATGGTGGTGCCCTGAGAGGCAGACCCCAACCCAGTCAGCAGCACTGCCCATTCCACTCCAGCCTCTGCTCCTCCCAGTCGGATGTTGTGCCCACCTGCCGTGGGGCCATCGCCCCCTGTGCTTCTGCAGAGGGCAGTGATGGCCGAGGGAGAAGGTGTTTCTCTGTGTGCCTGGGGCCCCTTCTGTGGACACGGGTGCCCAGTCCCTTGCACCTGAGGATTTTGAGAGCCCCTGACCCAGATACCTTCCTCTTGGGGTACACTGAGTCTGGCCTCCACACAAGGCAGAACCTTTGACTTCTACAGAGCCTGACCCCGTGGAGGACGTGCAGTGCCAGCCAGAGGCCACCCACCTGGTCCTGAACTGGACGGTGCCCACTGGGGACGTGGGTACCTGCCTCGTGGTGGTAGAGCAGCTGGCAGTGGGAGGGAATGCTCACATCGTCTTCCAGGCCAACACCTCTGGGGATGCTGTCCTGCTGTCCAGCCTGGTGCCCGCCACTTCCTACCGCCTCAGCCTCACCGTGCTGGGCAGAAACGGGCTGTGGAGCCGGGCGGTCACCCTGGTGTGTGCCACTTCTGCGGAGGGTAGGCACTTTTCACGGCCTCTGGGGCTACCTCCACACCCGCAGTCTCCCCCCCATCACTGCCCACCTGGTATTCTCACTCCCTGGTCCCCAAGCCCCAACCCTGTCCTCTGGCCCTGATCTTGCTGTTTTGATACCACATTAAAAAAAAAAAAAAAGTAAACATACATGTGATAAAACATTTGCCCTTTTAACATTGTTTCCATGTACAATCCAATCCACCCACCAACCCACTGCCGTGGAATCGATTCCGACTCATACTGACCCTATAGGACAGAGTAGTGTACAATCCAGTGCATGAGTTACGTTCCTCGTGTTGTCCAGCCTCTCTACTCTTCCACATTTCTATCACCCTTAATGGAAACTCTGGTGGTGCAGTGGTTAAGAGCTACGGCTGCTAACCAAAAGGTTAGCAGTTTGAATCCACCAGGTGCTTTTTGGAAACCCTATGGGTCAGTTCTGCTTTTTGTCCCCTAAGCAATGAGGCCCCCTTTTCCTCTCCTTGCTGCCCGCCCCTGGTAACCACTCATGAACTTTGGTGGCTATACACTTGCCTGTCCTAGGTGTTTCTCCTAGGCGTTTCACGTACGTCGACGCCGTGCTTTTGAGCCTCATGCTCTGGGCACCATGGCTAGGAATCTTACGGTTCTCATTTACGTGTATCCATCAGTCATTTGCTGTGGGCCTATGATGTGCCAGGCACTGGGAGACGTAGGCATGGCCCTGCCCTGGAAGGGTGACCTTACTCTGCTCCTTTCCACCTCCAGCCTGGCACCCCCCAGAGTTAGCCATGGCCCCCCAGCTGAAGCACGAGTCGGAGATGGGAGTGGTGATCACGCCAGGCATGTTTGGCAAGGATGATGGGCAGATCCAGTGGTATGGTGTCATCGCCACCACCGACATGTCATGTGAGTACTGGGCCTGGGATGGGTGTGGGGGGACCAGGCCGCTGCCCAGTCTGGCGTAGGTGACTCAGAGACTGAGACTGGAAGGTGAAACGTCTGAGCCTGGTGTGTGGTGTGAGCAGCAAGAACCAGAGCTTTCTTGAGGACGGGGCTGTTGGGTTGTGAATGGTGGGCGCATGTTAGAAGAAATGGGGTCACCGCTCCGTGTCCGGGGGGGAGGCCTTGGTCCTCTTGCTGACCTTGTCTATCCCTCTCCTGTTCCTTTCCCAGTGGCTCGGCCTCCCCAGGAAGCCATCAACCACACCTGGTATGACCACTACTACAGAGGACGTGACTCCTACCTGGCCATCCTGCTCCCCAACCCCTTCTATCCGGGGCCCTGGGCTGTGCCGAGAATCTGGATGGTGCCTGTGGGTACAGAGGACTGTGGCCAGACTCAGGAAATATGTAATGGGCAGCTCAAGCCAGGTGCCCAGTACAGGTGAGGGCTAAGGCCAGAGGGGGGCATTATAATTTTTTTTTTTTTTTTTTTTTAAAAGATGGGTTGTTTACACATATTTCAACAAAAGATCTGGGCTAACTTACAAAGAGTAGAGTTATTTTGGCTGGGCTTCCTGGTAGGCAGGGCAAAAAAGGGAACACCCAACTGTTACATGGTTCTTTTTTCAGAAAGGAAAATGGGGTGTGGATTCTGTTTCAGCTTGCTGGAGCAATGCCAATGATATTCAGGTGTCTACTTCTAGGGCTTACTCTTGCTCTCAGAATAGGTCAGGGAAGATGGAAGAAAAGCTAGGGGAGGCTTGCTCTTAGGTGGCAGGTAACTCAATCTATATCTTTTAAACAGATGAAGGAAGCTCTTACTTTTTGTGGGTCTATTGCTCATGACTTGGTTTCCTGGGAGGTGCTTTGCCTTCTTTGCCTGACCCTCCCCCGACAGAAGGTCTCGTTTCTCTGCCCAGGTTCAGTGTTGCTGCCTTTACCAGGTCCAGCCCTCCTGAACCCATTATCTCCTTCTCAGCCTTCTCAGGTAAGGTGGGCACTTAGCTGCAGTTCCAGCTGGGCGCTGGAGTGGGGGAGAAGTGCCAGGACCCCTCTTCTGAGGCTCATTCCCAACCAGCAGCAGGAGGGACTGAGGTTAGACTCCAGGGAGAACATATCCTGCCTAGCAGAGCTGAGGGGCCCAGAAGCCCGCGATGAAGGTGCTTGGGCACCAGAATTGCCCTGGGTGGGCTGGAGGTAGAGACAGAGACTCTTCACCAACGTCCATAATCACACCACCTTCCAGCACTGTCCCGCTACAGCCGTGTGGCCCGGCCATCCACACGCTAGTACAGCACTGCCCACTAGAAACATAAGCAAGCCATAAATGTGAACCATACATGTATTAAAATTTCCTAGTAACCACATTAAAAGATAAAACCAGTTGAAATTAATTTTAAAAACATTTCATTTAAACTAAGATATCTAAATCATTTCAATGCATGATCCATTAAAAAAAAAAAATAGATCTTTCATACCATTTTTTCTTACTAAATCTTTGAAATTTGGTGTGTATTTTATGCCTAGAGCAGATCTCAATTAAGACTAGCCACATTTCAAGTGCTCGATAGCCACATGTGGCTAGTGGGTACAGTGTTGGACAGTGTTGCTGCTGTTAGTTGCTGTTGAATTGATTCCAACTCATGGCGACCCCATGTTCGTGGAGTAGAACTACTTCTTCGGGTTTTCAAGGCTGTGACCTTTGAAAAGCAGATCACCAGGCCTTTCCTCTGAGGCACCTCTAGGCAGGTTCGAACCAGCAACCTTTCAGCTAGTAGTCGAGTGGTTAACCGTTTCCACCACCCAGGAATTCCTTGTTGGACAATGTAGTTCTAGAAAATCCAGGTAACCAGGCCTCTGCCCTCTTTTGTTTGAGGATGCCAGGGATGGGAGTAGGGTCTTTGGGGGGTGTTCCTAGGAGGTGGAGCAGGGAGGGCTTGCTGGGTGTTCTTGGCGCCCATCCAGGATGCTCCCCCTCAAAGCCACCTCTGGCTTTGGTTTGGCATCTGGAACTTCTGGGGGGCCACTGTGCCCTCTGCCCAGAGGGTCCAAAGCCCAGGTGAGGTTGGCATGGCACTGGCAGGGTTGGGGGCAAGGCTGCCATGCTCCCTCCTCCCCTTGCCCCCACAGAGCCCCTGGCCAGCATCCCAAGGGCGGCAGTGCCCCTCGTTGTGGTGGTGGGCGTTGTGGTGGGCTGTGTCTTCACTGTCTGTGCCGTATTGAGCCTGCTGTGCTGGCGGCGAGCAAAACGGCAGAGGTGAGCTGGGTGGGCTGGGGGCTGGAAGAGCTTGTGAGCGGGGTGGTGCCGTGTGGCCGGGGCAGGGGTGGCATCCTCCAGAAGAGGCTAGCCCTGCCCTGGCCTCCCCAGGCTGCCTCCCACAGTCCTCTTCGCCCTTTGCAGGGCCCAGAAGAATCAGTTTTCCCAAGAGCTGACTGCTTATAACCTGCGGTGAGTACTGTTCCCCCGCCACCTGCCAGCCCCGTGGTGTGAGGGCTGTGGGGCCTGCATGGGTGGGCCCCAGGTGACACTGCCAAGTCTCCCTGCAGCCTGCACCTCTGTGATGCCTCCCAGACAGGGCGCTGCCCTTCTTCCCCAGCCACCTGCCTGGACTTTCTCTCCAACCCCTGGGCTCTCCAGCTCCTCTTGGCTCATTCTGCCTCCTTCTCCTCCAAACTCCCCAACTCCAGTCCTACCTTCTCCCTGAGTGACCGCTGGATCCTGTCAGGCCAAATCTCTCTCTTTTCTTTCTCCCTCTGTCCTCTATTAGGCCTGTAATTCCCTCCTGTTCTTCCTTATACTGACTTCGTATTGAACCGACATTAACTGAGCACCAGCTGTACAGGAAGCCCTGTTGCAGACCCTGGGAGGGGTTTATAAGCCAGGCCTGGGCATTCCGTGCAGGTCTGGCCCCCACCCTGCCCCTCCTTCCTGTGTGTCCCCATCTCCATCCTTCCATGCTGGTGGGTGGCTTGCAGCCCCGCCCTTGCAGCACAGGAGCCTGCTAAACATGCCTGCAGACTCCAGGTCAGGGACTGGAGCCCAGGGGCTGGGTTCTCACCAGCTTGCGGAGATCAGGTTGTGCAGCCAAGACTGAGGTCCACCACTCTGTGCCCACCACCCGCACACCCAGGCCCGCTCCCTCCCTCTCCCACCAGGCGGACCCACCGGCCGATCCCCATCCAGAGCTTCCGGCAGAGCTATGAGGCTAAGAGCGCTCACGGTCACCAGGCTTTCTTTCAGGAGTTTGAGGTAAGGCTCAGAGGTGGAAGGACGGGGGCGTGAGGCTGGAACATCCAGCTTCGCACTCAGCACCCTGCCCTGTCCTATGAGGGTGAGATGGGCCTGCTTCAGACACCACTGCCTGCCCCCAATCTCTGCAGGAGCTGAAGGAGGTGGGCAAGGAGCAGCCCAGACTGGAGGCAGAACATCCTGCCAACGCCACCAAGAACCGCTACCCACATGTACTGCCCTGTGAGCATGGGGCAGGCGAGGGCACCGGCAGAGGGCAGGGCCTGGCATGGAGGAGGGAGGAGGCTGTGTGTGCCCCAGCACTGAGGGCACAACCTTACCCTCTGCAGATGACCACTCTCGGGTCAGGCTGGCCCAGGTGGAGGGAGAGCCCCATTCCGACTACATCAATGCCAACTTCATCCCGGTAAGGGCTGACTGCCAGCTGTCTGTGGCTGTCTGCTCAGGAGTTGGGCTGGTTTGCAGACACACTGTCCTGCCTGAGCTCAGCTAGATGTCCATGAAGGTCACCAGCTTGTGTTTCTTTAGGTCAATCCAACAGGTATTTATTGAGGGTCTAGGTGGTGCAAACAGTTATATGCTCAACTGCTAACTGAAAGGTTAGTGGTTTGAGTCTACCCAGAGGCACCCTGGAAGAAAGGCCTGGCTATCTACTTCTGAAAATTCACCCACTGAAAACCCTGTGGAGCACAATTCTACCCTTACACACATGGGATCATCATGAGTCGGAGTCGACACAACAGCGACTGGTTTTCATTTTGTGTCAGGCACGGTGCTGGGCTGCGGAAGTTAGCTGTACTCCCCACCTCCCGACAGAACACGTGGGGTGTGTGCGTGCATGACTGTGTGTGTGTGTAAGACGTGGCACATCCACCACACAGTGTGACGAGTGTTGTAACAAGGGAACAAGCACAGTGTTCTGGGCACATGGAGGAGGGAGCAATTTGGTCCACATCCTGTATCAATAAAGTCTTTCCAGAGGAGAAAAAAAAAACCAAACCTGTTGCTGTCAAGTCGGTTCTGACTCACAGCGGCCCTGCAGGACAGAGTAGAACTGCCCCACAGAGTTTCCAAGGAGCACCTGGTGGATTCCAACTGCCAGCCTTTTGATTAGCAGCCATAGCACTTGACCACTATGCCATCAGGGTTTCCTTTAGAGGAGAGGACACTTGATGTCTTCTTGAAGGATGAGTAGAATTTTAATAAGTGGGGAAGATAAAGGGGGGAAGGACATTCTGGCTGGAGAAAAGAGCCTGAATGAATACAACCCCTCCCTGAGGCAAGAATGTACAGGGATTGCGGAGGGCCCAGCGTGAGTGGCATGCAGGGTGGGGTGAAGGTGCAGGTAGTGGGAGTGAGATAGGAACGGTAGGATGTTGCTGAATTCAGGAGGACCTTGCTTGTTAGGCTGAGGGATTTGGATTTTGTTTGGTGGGCAATGGGGAGCCATGAAAGACGTTTGAGCACTACAGAAACACAGAGTTTGCTGTTAGGAAGGTCACGCTGGCACTGGTGAGGAGGGTGGACTGGGACGTTAGTATCTTATTGTCATAAAGGGTTTTCTTGCCCTTTTGAAGTGGGGCATGGGTAGTGGTGGGGAGTCTCTAAAGTTCCCCCTCCAGGTTTGATTCCTTGGTGCACACACATGTTCACATGCTTGCACACGTATTAGTGTGTACAGAGTGTCCTCACTCTAGGAGGTCACACATGGGATGTTTACTGCAGTGTGCTTGGTGGGGCCCAGAGGACCAAGGGTTCACCTGTTAACATGTTCCTGTCCTCTGCCACCCACACCCCAGGGTTACACCAACCCACAGGAATTCATCGCCACCCAGGGGCCTCTCAAAAAAACTCTGGAGGACTTCTGGCGGCTGGTGTGGGAGCAGCAGGTCCACATCATTGTCATGCTGACAGTGGGCATGGAGAACGGGAGGGTGAGCATGCCCTGCAGTTTCCAGAAATAGCCACCAGGTGGCACACGTTCTCCGGGCAGGAATGGCCACGGGCCTTAGCAACCCTAATGGTATCTTCCAGTCAGGGAGAGTGAGGCAGACAGGAGTGATGCCAGGCAGGTTGGAGGTTGGTGGGGTTCCCCAGGATCACCCAGCATTGGGAGGCAGGGGGGAGGGACCAGGTGCACCCAGCTTGACTCAGTTCCCAACAGCCTCTGCTATTTCTCATTTCCTCTGCTTACTCTTGCTGCTTGCTCTTGCTGTGGACAGAGAAGGCTGGAGAGGTTGGAGATGAAGGGGTGAGGACCGGTCCAGGGTGGGCATTGCGGGTAGGGGCACTGTGCATCCTTTCTTTCAGTAAACTGGGTGAGGCCTCTGTGCCTGCTCACTGAAGGGCCCTGGGACAGAGAGGGTGCTTGCAAGGAGTTTGACGTCAGCCTGAGCAGTGAGGCAAGGACAGACAGCCACTAAATAAGGCCACCCAGTTTTACTAAGGAGCTCTGGAGCCAATTCAAAGCTCTAAGGGTCGCACAAGAGGCCTGAGGTGAGGGAGCTGGGGTCCAGCTAGGGAAGGGAGGGTTCTGGAGAAAGTTGCCTTGGGTCATGTCAGAGAGAATTTCAGCAGGGTAGCAGGGATCAGAGAGATGGGTGAGGAAGGCTGGGGCTGAATAAGTTTTGGGGACGTGGTGGTAAGGTTGGGCGCTCTCTATGACCTCTATAGTATCACCCTCTGCCCACACAAATCCTTCGGCCTAGGTGTTGTGTGAGCATTACTGGCCGGCTGACTCCATCCCCATCACCCATGGCCACATCACTGTTCACCTCTTGGCTGAGGAGCTTGAGGATGAGTGGACCAAGCGTGAATTCCAGCTGCAGCACGTGCGTGTCCCAGGGAGATGGGCAGTGTGGGGTGGGCCTTAGCCCTGGACTGCCCGAGAAGGGTGCCTTGCCTCCAGGGTCCCCGTGACCTCCTTTCTGAGGACCTCACTGCCCAGGACTCCCGACTCCCTTGGGGAGATGGTAGTTAGGGAACGGTAATGAAGCACAGAGAAGGTTAAGGTTGTAGTCGAGGCTGCTTGGTGAGTCAAGGGTAGAGTGGGGGCAAGAAGTGAAGGCTGTACCCTGCCCCACGCTCAGCTCAGGGCTCCTTTCTTCACCCCACCCCCTTTTGCCCAACTGCCTTACCCGCTGTGACCTCCTGGGGCAGGAAATCAGAGACCAGAATCATCCCTCTGCCTGGGCACCCTCTATATAGAAAAGAATTCAAGGGCTCAGGGCATCTAGAGGGAGGGAGATGACATAGGCACCACCCTCAAGGGACATCCAGTCTGAGGGGGGAGGTATCCCCCTGCCCTCAGGGAGCTGGTGATGAAAGTTTCAGGGCTGGGACCAGTAAGAGTGACAAGTAGGAGCAGCCCCCCCGCCCCCTCTCCTGCTCCGCTCCCTGACTCAGGCCTCTGAGCAACAACAGCGGAGGGTGAAGCAGCTGCAGTTCACGACCTGGCCTGACCACAGCATCCCTGAGGCCCCCAGCTCCCTGCTCACCTTTGTGGAGCTGGTACGGGAGCAGGTCCGGGCTTCCCAGGGCACGGGGCCCATCCTGGTGCACTGCAGGTGAGCGCCTGGAAGGCCCGCTGCTTGGCTTAGGTGGAGGAGGCTCTGGGGAAGGGCTCTAGGGCCACAGGGGCCACGGACAGCCCCTTCACCCATTCAGCTCCCCAGGACTTGTCCCCACAGTGCGGGCGTGGGCCGGACGGGCACCTTTGTGGCCCTGACCAGGCTGCTGCAGCAGCTGGAGCAGGAGCAGATGGTAGATGTGTTCAACTCCGTGTACGCACTCCGGCTGCACCGGCCCCTCATGATCCAGACCCCGGTGAGGGCTGCAGCCACCTGGGCTGGGCGCTGGAACCCTGAAGGAGTGGGTGGGAGGTGGATGGCTGTGGGGGCCACAGGGTCTGGAGGTAGTGGCAGGGACCAGGCAAAGGAGTTCAGGGGACACCCAACGACCCGGGGCGGGGGGGCTGAAACATGTCACCACCCCGTCTGGGTTTGTTTCCCTTTCTGTAGAAGGGGAGGTGGGGCAGGCCCCAGCTTTGACATTGTATGATAGCACAGGGAGGGTCCCCAAATGGCACCCCCCTCACCCTGCCCCATCCCAGTCTCCCCGGGGGGTGGGGGCCTGGAAAGTCTCTCTGCTGGGCCATGCTGTCTCAGTGGACCTGCCCTTCTCCCTGCAGAGCCAGTACGTTTTCCTGCACAGCTGTCTCCTGAGCAAGATTCTGGAAGGGCCCTTGGACACCTCAGAGTAAGTCATGGCCCCCTTGGGCCCTTGTGGGATGGGTCTCAGGTTTCCTGTGCCTGCCCACCAACAGGCCCGACTCCTGTCCCTGAGCAGAGCCAAGAAGACTAGGAGCGGGAGCTGGGGAAGCTGGCGTGCCTTCTCGCCTCTGCACCCCTGCCCCAGGTCCTGCCCCATCTCTGTGAAGAACTTCGGGCAGGCCTGCACCAAGAGGGCGGCCAACGCCAATGCTGGCTTCTTGAAGGAATACGAGGTAAGCTTCAGGCCAGGGGTGGATAACAAATGAAGATGGCTTTCCCCTGCCCTGCTGGCACTTCTGTGGGCTCTGCCCAGCGTCGGTGCCCATCTTGCTCCCAGCTCCTGCTCCGGGCCATCCAGGAAGAGGCTGGCTCTCTGACGCCCCCTGCTGGCCATGATCAGCACAGCAGTGTCTCCTGTGAGTGTGCGCACTGTGTGGATGGTGGGTGGCAAGCACTGGCCAGGGGCATCTGGCACCACCTATGGCAGCGTCACCCTCACTATCCTCCCACAGACGATCGTTCTCAAGTGCAATTTTCTCCTTTGGAGGAGAGTCCCCCTGATGAGATGCCTGAAGCCTGGCTCTTCCCTGTGAGATGATGCCAGCCTTCTGCCTTTTACTTGTCCTGTCTGACCATTTGGGCCTCCTGGGCTGGGGCTGGGGTTGCAGAGGGCTCCTAGGGATGGCCAGGAATGCCCTCGGTCTCTTGAGCCATTGAGCTGTGCTCTGCAGGGTGGGCCTTCTGGCCGCGACCACGTGGTGCTGACAGGCCCTGTGGGGCCACGGGAGCTCTGGGAGCTGGTGTGGGAGCATGGGGCCCATGTGCTGGTCTCCCTGTGTCCGCCTGACGACGTGCAGAAGGTGAGGGGGTCAGGGGGAGGGAGAGGAGGACATAGGATGGGAGGCTTAGGAGTCAGGGTGGAGTGTGGATGGCCAGGACCTGGGGAGAGACCTGGGGAAGCTATCTGAGCGGTCCTGACGGCCTCCCCCACTCCAGGAGTTCTGGCCCACAGAGATACATCCCATTGTCATGGATATGGTGACTGTGCACTGGGTGGCCGAGAGCAACACAGGTGGCTGGCCCTGCACCCTCCTCAGAGTCACACATGTAGGTGTTGGGGCAACAGGGTGTGGGATGGGTGGGCTGTCCTGTGTCAGCTCCCCCCGGCCTCCCTGGCACTAATGCTGATGGGGTCCTTGTCCCTAGGGAGAGAGCAGGAAGGAGAGGCAGGTGCAGCACCTGCAGTTTCCGTCCTGGGAGCCTGGGCGTGAGCTGCCCGCCACTACCCTGCTGCCCTTCCTGGTCGCTGTGGGCCAGTGCTGCTCCCGCGGCAAGAGCAAGAAGCCGGGCACGCTGCTCAGCCACTCCAGGTGCTGTGGACAAAGGGCTGGGTGGTAGGTGCCAGGACCCCCTCAGCGCCCCTCTGGCAGGGTCTTACATCTCGCTGAGCTCTGCTTGGGTTATGGGTCAAAGGGCACAGTCTCCTAGTTCCCTCTGTCCTCCTCCCCTGCCCTTGGGTCTCTCAGGGATACGGTAGGAATGTACCCTTCCCTACCCAGGCCCAGCTTGGTTGACCAAATGCCCAGTGTCCCTTCCAGCCCTCCAGCCCGGGTTGGGTTTTCCCATATACCTGGACATCCTCTCCCACCCCACCCCTGGAGGCACCCCATCCAACTCTGGGTCCATTGCAGCAAGGGTGTGGCCCAGTTGGGCATCTTCCTGGCCATGGAGCAGCTGCTGCAGCAGGCGGGGGCTGAGTGCACTGTGGACGTCTTTAATGTGGCCCTGCAGCAGTCACAGGCCTGTGGCCTAATGACCCCAACACTGGTGAGAGGTGACAAGGGGCTCAGCTGTGGGAAGGGGCGGGAGGTGGGGAAGTTTCTGCCCAGCTACGGGATGCCTCTAGGCAGTGCCATTTGCACAGCCCCAGGTGGGGCTGTGCGCTGTGGGCCACTCTCTGGCTGAAATGGAACCCTAGGGGCCCGGAGACACCAAGGAAGCCTTTCTTGGTTAGATTTGGGCAGGTGGGGTGAGGCTTCTTTCCCCACCTCTGTCCCCAGGAACAGTATATCTACCTCTACAACTGTCTGAACAGCGCACTGGTAGACGAGCTTCCCTGAGCCAGCACAGCTTAGGAGCAGAATGGGTCTGTGCCCTGCTGGACAATGCCTACCCCTGTAGGCTCACTCGGGCCTGGCTTCCCCAGGAGGGCCCTGTGCTGTGAAGGGGCAGAATTGGGGAATAAAGATGTGTGGACAAGCTTGAAGCTGAGTGTGTTCTGTCACCCATCTGCTGAGGAGGGAAAAAAATGGCTGTGAAGACTTGAGGGGCATGGGGCCCAGCGAAGGGTCTCTGGAGCCACCATGGAGCAGGGCTGACAGGCCGGTCCTGGGGCCTGGCTGAACTGGCCGACTCGCAGCCTGCTTGCTGTTGGCTTTCCCCAAGAGTTCCCTACCCCTATTCCTCCAATTTCTCAGTTTCCTCAGACTTCAGTCTCTCCACCTCTAGTGTCCTGTGGTGCCAAGCTCTCGATTCAGGGTCCCATCTACTCAGTAGTCCCCTTCCTACCTGCCAGCCCTGCATATAGTAGAACTTCCCTGCTTCCTGAATCTCTTCCCTGCCATCCCCAGCCTTTGCTTCCTGTCAGAGTCCCCAGAGGCTACCCTCAGCCAGTGCCTGCTACCTCTCCCTGGCAGCCATACCTTGACTGGGGAGGCAGGAGCCTGAGGCATCACTGCTCCCATGGAGGCTGCCCTCAGGCTAGAGTTGCTCCTTGGAGCTCTCCTCCTTCCTCCCCTCCACAGAGCAGGGAGGTGGGAAAGAAAGTAGTGAGGGCATCTGGGGAAGGATAAAACCAGGAGGAGAAACTAAAAACCAGGAAGGAGGGTGGGGACGAGGCCCCAAGGGAAAGCACTCTCTCCCACACACTTTAGGGCTGTATTGCACTCCATGTGACATGATCACTGATGGCCTCGTGAGCTCCTGTGGCCCCTCTGGTCAGACTGCAGGTTCTGGTTGGCAGGATACCTGAAGACACGATGCCGGGCATTGGGAGGCCCTTGGTGGAGGGCCCTGGGTGGATACTGAGAGTGCCTGGACAAATCAGAGCAAGATCTCTGAAATGGACTGAGAGTCACAGATGGAGAGGGATCAGAGCTCTCATTGGCCAAAGGGAGTTCCTAGAATGTGCAAGGGATCAGGGGACAGGGGAGGGCCCCTCTCAGGCCTGGTTGGAGAAATGGAACAGAGGTAAGGCTTTCAGTTCAATCGGGAGGTTTCCCTAAATGGGGTCAGGCTCCAAGGCTCCCCTAGGAGGACTGAATGTTGACATCATCTTCACACACTATGTTCATCAGGATGGGGTTGGTCTCATAATGATCTTCCAGTGGACAGGCTGGAGACTTAGCTCTGAGCCGCCCCAGAGGAGATCCTGCTAAGGTCAAGACCAGGCTCCATCATGGTGTTTCTAACCTGATCCCATACACTGGAGTGGGGAGAGCTACAAACAGGTTCGGGGTGGGGAGCAGGGAGCCAATGTCTGGATGAGTGAGACCAGAGATGCAGGCCGACCTGAGGCAGAAATGGAAACCTTAAGAGGGGTGACTTTTAAGGACACACAGCAGATGAGCAGCAGCATGTGCCTCAGAGCAGGGATGCTCCTAGCTGTGGGTCTTTCTCGTTGTGCAGACCATTCTCAGGCCCCCCAGGAGGCTCATCTTCCACATTCAGGGCCATGGCCCAAACGGGAGGCTTAGGTCAGGGCCTGCTGGTTTCTTGGTGTCCCTGCAAAGTCATTAGGAGTAGGAGAGTGGGACGGGGTTGGTGAGAAGATCCTGGCAGTGTGGGATGGAAGGAAGCTTGGATGCCTCTGAGGTCCCAGGCTTCTGGTGTCTACTCTGGGTGGGTGGACCATGAGGAGACAGGGTGAAGTGTGGGAGGAGGGAGGCATAGCCCACTCCAGCTCTGCACTGGGGCTTGGCTCTGTGTGGGAGAGACCAGAGAAAACAAGAGGCTACATGAAGGCAGTCCAGCCTGGTCTAAGAATAAAACAGAGCCTTGAGCCCAGTTTTAGCACCTATGCACCCCCAGGTCCTGGGATCCCAGTCTCAGGGTGGTTGAGCTGCAGCACTGAGCCCCCAGGTGGCGCCAACTGGCTGACTTTTAGGCAGCCTCTGACACCCAGCTGGGCAGAATCCCTGGGTCACTCTGGGTCCCTGGAGCAGGGATCAGGGTGACCCTTGCGACTTAACCATGCATACAAAGGACGTTCAGTGGGTGGAAATCCGCATCTGTTTCTTTGGTATCAGGGCATGTCCCCTCAGGGGGAAGGCAACCCCTTACTGCTTAGTGCCCCTCATCCCAACCTGTGAGAGCTTGCCACAACCTGACTGCTTTTGACAACTTCTTACTCCATGCTCCTGCCCCCCCCCCCCCCCCCCCCCCGCCCCAGAGGGCTGACCCTGAGTTCCAGTTCTGGTGCTGCCTCTCATCTGCTGTGTGACCTTAAACAAGTCACTTCACCTCTTAGGTTTCAGTTCCTCAAGTGTAAAACGTGGTAGAGGGGTTGGGGGCATATGGAAACTCTAAGGTCTCTTCCGAAGGGCCTCCTCCAGCTTCCGTGTGTGACCCCCTGAGTGTCTCCAAAGGCAAGAGGGTCCTCAGCCTCAGTGGCCCAGGTTCCCTTCTGGGACACCGCTTCCAAACAATTGCAGGTCCTTGACATGCTGGGCTTTGCTTGCTTTGGGTTTCTTTGCTTCCCTCCCACCCCCCCCACCCCACCTTTTTTTTTTCTTTCCTGGATGAAATTCCTGCCAGCTCGGAAGGAAGGAAGGAGAGAAGAGTAGGGGAGCTAGCTGCAGCGTAGAAAGTTTCCTTGACTCCTCCTCCGCCTGTGTCGCCCTCCCTTGCCAAGCCCAGCCTGTGAGACTGAATAACGAAGATCACTCAACAATGCCTGCTCCTCTCTGACTGCATCGTCCCAGCGCTCCCGCCGCCGCCGCCGACGCCAAGCAGAGCCCGCGGGCTGTCCCCACCGACGGCGGAGCCCGCTGCCTGGCGCGGGAGCAGGAGGCGAGCTGGTGCGCTCGCCCGTCCGCGCCAGGTGCCCTAGCCGCCCGGCCGCCGAGATGCCCAGCCGGCCCGCGGTCCGGGTGCTGTGGCTGTGCGCCGTCCTGTGCGCCGCGCTGTGCGCCTCCCCGCGCGTCGGCGGTGCCCCTCAGCCGGGCCAGGGGCCCGCCGCCTGCCCAGCCTCCTGCCACTGCCAGGGGGACGGCATCATGCTGGCTGCCGACTGCTCTGAGCTCGGGCTGTCCGCCGTGCCGGGGGACGTGGACGCCCTGACGGCTTCTCTGTGAGTAGGCGCCCGGCACTGCCCTCCCTGCTCCCGCCTGGCCGCCCGCTGATGCCCTGCCTGGGCCTCAGTGGGGGGCACCTGCCCAGGTGGGGTCCTGAGGCATCGCAGCATGGGCACCCCGGGAGGGCTTTTCCTATTCCAAGTCGACTGCTGTGGGGTTGAGGAGAGGAGTCTGAGAAGAAAGATTAGACAGCTGGGAGCCCAGGCTTCCCCTCTCCTCAGCTTGGTTTCCCGGTTGGTCAAGGTGTTTGTGAGTTCACCTTCTGGGAGTCCAGGCTTGCCTGGTGCTTCGCCCCTGCCTCCTCTTTCTCCAGCAGGACAGCCCTGAGGGCAAAGCTGACTGAACTGGGGGTGGAGGTGCAGGGAGGGAGTTACCGTGGGTGCAGAGGTTGTCTGTTCTCTGCCATGGCAAGGACAACAGAGCTGTCATACTGAGGCTGAGTGGCTTTGGGGGGTGTCCTAGCAACTGGGAGAGGGAGCTTACCCACCCTTGTCCCCTCAGAAAGGGACCCTGCCAACACCATCTCCCTTTGCTGAGGCCTCCTGGTTCCCCCTGGGGCCTCCCTGAAGTCGTGTCCTGAGAGGCTGTGTTGGAGACACTAATTTGTGGGCAGGCGCCGAGGCTGAAAACCAGAGAACCATTTTTAGAGTCCCAGTTGGGGTGAGATGGGGCGTGAAGGGGACCCTATTGGGGGCAGCTGTTCTGAGGGTGGCTCAGAGGTGCTTTCCCCTTAGAGCCTGAGGGCTGGGGGCTCTGGCTTCGTGCCCCCTGGGCAGGAGGAGGTTGTGAGACCACATTCCAGACCACCTACCTCCCCCCTGCTCTGGGGAAGGGAAGCCTCCTTCAGACCAGCCATGCCCAGGCTGATCACCCTCTTGTCTTAAGCAGGTGGGAAAGTCTGAGGGGGTAAGGAGGTCTGCCTCAGGTGTGGTATCCTGCAGCTCCTTCTCACTGAGAGAGGCTTTGGGATTCCAGGACTTGGGAGCTCTGAGGAAGAGGGAAGCTGGGCTGGCCAGAGTTTCTTGCGCTAAATGGGACCAGGGCCTTCAGTACTGGGGAGTGTCCTAGTGGGGTGTGGTGGTCCTGAATTGTAACCCATCATGGGGCTCCCCTCCCAATCTCTCTGTCCCCAGTTGGCACAGGCTCTGGGACAGGGGAGGGAGTAAGAGGGAGAGAATAATGCCTGTACTCCAGAAGGGCAAATGGGTTCTTCATGGTCCAGGGGCTGAAGGCAGAAGCCAACACAGGCTACAAGGCAAACTCTATTCATCCGAGCCCAGTGCAGCTGTGATGGCCCTCAGCAGCTGGCAGAGGAGGGCAGACTCTCACCCCCACCCCTGCAGCCCCCAGAGTAGCCCACTTCTAGCCTTTTATATATGACATTGTTTAGTTTGAAGACAGTGTTGTGCCTAAAAAGAGTTTGAAAATGTACTTCTCTAGAGCCTTTCTCAGAGACCTGGTGGCGCAGTGGTTAAGAGCTCAGCTGCTAACTAAAAGGTCAGCAGTTCGAATCCAAAAGCGACTCCTTGGAAACTCTACGGAGCAGTTCTGCTCTGTCCTATAGGATCGCTATGAGTCAGAATCGACTCGACAATGGATTTTGTTTTGGTTTCTGGGGAGCAGAAGGTCCAGTGCCCAGGTTGAGGGGGCAGGGGAGATAGGGCCTTCAGAGGTGAGCTGGCCTGTAGAACCTAAGTCTTCCTAGGCTAATGGATTATTATTATTTTTTTTTTTCTGGAAGGACTTGGGGAGGGAGAGGTACAATGCCACTTTTGGAATTCAAGGGCCCCACCATCCACGCAGATGGAAGATTTTTTCCCACCGTCTCGTCCACATTCCCTTGAAGCTGTGAGGTCTGCATTTGGGTTCAATGGAGGTGGGATTTTCTGAGCTGGTCTTGGGTCTCCCTGCAGACTGAGAAAGCCCCTCTCTTCCAACCTCAGATCAGGCCTCTGAGAATCAGGGAGGGGAGGGGAAGGAGTATGGGTCCTGAGACAATTCAGGCAGGGATGGATTATCCAATAGGCAAGGTAAGCATGGTGCTTACCTTGCTTACCAGATCATCTGTAGTGAAATTGTTCACTACAGATTAGTAAGTGCTTATCTTGCTTACTGGGTCATCCACCCCTGTCATGGGTTATAAATTTGAAAAGAGGCTTTGATTCTGTAGGGAGGTGCAGTGGGGTTGGGAGAGACAGATGCCAGCCATACCTAGAAGCAGAGTCTCTGATGTGGTGAAAAATGTGAAATTGTGCTTACCTTGCCTATTGGCTAATCTGCCCTTGAATGCGGGGAATTTAGCAATGAGGTGTGGCATATTGGCAAGAGGTGGGACAGGACCAGTCAACTGCCTTCTGCCTCGGGCCATGGAGGGACCGCATCTGGATGGTACATAGAGAAGGGGTTCCTGATGGCAGCAGCTCTCCCGAGGCTGGCTCAGAGGAGGAGCCTTCTTTGCTCTCTCAGGAGAGCAGCCTAGCATTTGAGGGAGACGTGGGGGTGAGGATTTTTACTGAAAAGAATCAGGACAGGAAGGCCTTGGAGCTCATTCTCAGCAATGTTTGGAAATGCCCAACCTGGTCTTGCCCGCTGTAGCCAGTTAAAGAAGCACCCAGCACTTGCAGACTATGCGCATTTGTATTGGGTGGTATAACCAGTGGTGCCTTTCTGTCTTTGCCACTCAAACCTTGGTTTCTTCCTGGCTCTACCACTTACTGAGAATCATTGAACTCCTCCAACTCAGCCTCAGGCTCTTCATGTGCACCCAGGGAGAAGCAGGTGGCTGGGAGGATTACGTGAGATGGCAGGTAGGTATGACGCACCCAGCACAGTGCCCGGCACAGAGGAGTTGACATGTAAATGGTAGCTGTTGTTACGATGCCTCCGCCTCAGTGCTCAGTGGAGGTGGAGATAAGCTACCAGTTCTCACACAGGAGGGAAGCTGAGCCGAGGCAGACAAGTGTGAAACTTTTGCGGCAGGAGGAAGAGTGGTGTGGGGTGGGTGGGGGGTTGGGTGACTGCAAGATGCTGGTCTTGATCAGTGGTTGGCTAGTTGCAGGGACTTGGGATTCAACGAGGTCGTGAATATTGGGGATTGGGATTGGTGAAGGGATGTGAGCACTAGATCCTCCTGACGATGTTGAGAAGGTAAAAAGGTAAGATTAAAATACTGGAACGGGTAGTGTACTTGGAGATGCTTAGAAGAAGCCATAGGCTGAACCATAGGGGGCATCAAGGAACTGTGGGCTCCAGAAGATACCCGTAGGCCCTCTTATGTGTTCCTTAACCCTGCCCCAATAACCATTACTTCACCTTGGCTTTCTACCCCAGGCGGGTGAGAGTCCTTCCTTCTAGCCAATGTCTTTCTTGTTGTAGATGCCTCCAACTCCCTCCATCTTGGTTCTAGGGAAGACCGTTAAGTCGTCTTTATATCCAACTGGTATTCTTTGCTTTGACATTCAAGTCCAAAATTATTCCACTTTGAGCCCTGATGCTGGCCCTGTTTGCTCAGGTTTGGGAGGACAGACTGCAAATACTCACAATCCTTCAAGTGCCTTTTCTTTTTTTTTTTTCCCTTCTCCCTTCCTTCCTTCCTTCCTTCCTTCCTTCCTTCCTTCCTTCCTTCCTTCCTTCCTTCCTTCCTTCCTTCCTTCCTTCCTTCCTTCCTTCCTTCCTTCCTTCCTTCCTTCCTTCCTTCCTTCCTTCCTTCCTTCCTTCCTTCCTTCCTTCCTTCCTTCCTTCCTTCCTCCCTCCCTCCCTCCCTCCCTCCCTCCCTCCCTCCCTCCCTCCCTCCCTCCCTTCTTCCCTCCCTCCCTTCTTCCCTCCCTCCCTTCTTCCCTCCCTCCCTTCCTCCTTCCCTCCCTCCTTTCCTCCCTCCTTAAACCTCCTCCCAAACTGCGGTCTCATTGAGGCTTACTGGGGTTTGGATGTTCTCCCTGGGTGGGGCCAGTTCTGGGATCAGTAGGACCCAGGGGGGAGATGAGCCCCTGATTCTGGGGGGTCCAGTGTGACAGTGCTGAGAAGGCACCGTGCCCCTTGCTGTCTCCCATCACATATACACCAATGAGGCCGGAATATACAGACAACAAAACCTGTTGGCAATAATATTTCGTGTTGTCCCTGAGAAGGAGAATCTGGGTAGTTACTCTGAGCCCTTCCTTTTACCCCCAAAGGTAAGCAGTATCAGGACACAGATGGCATGAGGAAAGGTGCCTTGGGCAGCTAGCTGGAAAAGGCCTGAGGCTCGTAAACTTGCAGTTACCCCTAAGCACCATTTCCATCACCCACTGCCATCAGGCAAACCCCACATTGAGCTGCTTGTTGCCTTCCTGGGACTTCACTCCCTTTAAGGCTACCTGTGATAAACATTGAACTTTTTGAAAGGGTCAGATGAGGTGCGTGCATGATTGCATGTGTGTGTGTGTGTGTGTGCATGTAGATTCAGGGTAATATGCATCCTCCTCAAGGCCGCCTGGGGATGTCTATGACCAAAGAGATAGAGGCAGGATGCTGGGGAAGAGAGAGCACAGGGCTTAAAAGAACAGACACTGATCACAACAGAACAGGGCTTGAGTAGTCACTTACTAGCTGTGAACTTGGGACAGTTGATTAACCTCTCTGTGACTCAGTTTCCTCATCTGTAAATAGAGCTAATAGCTACCCATAGGGTTGTTGTATGGATCCACGGAAGTGGACACTATGGTGTCTGGCATGTGGGAAAAGCTCACTAAATGTTAGCCTGTGTTGCTATTTGGGTGACCAGGGCCAGGAAGGGTTGGTCATGGAAGTCTTTCTGGAGGAGATCGTGGAACCAGCACTGGAAGGAGAGGAGCAGTGTTGTTCTGTGAAAGTTGTGTGATGGGGTGTGTGTGTGTGTGTGTGTGTGTGTGTTGGGGGGCTGTGGAGGAGAGAAAGTGGTTCATAAGAAGGAGACAGAGGAGACAGCTGTCCTGGAGACCAGGAATAGCTTTAGTTTTCTGCTGGCTGGTGCAGTCTTAGAGCTTCATGGGAGGGGAGGAGAGGAAGGGAGCAACTGATGCAAGCCCCCAACCTGCTCCACACATCTTCCAGATGGACTGTTGTGGGGGCTGTGATGTGAGGAAGCAGAGAAGCCTGTGGCCTCTGTGGAGGAAAGTAGCCTAGGGGAGGGTGTGTCTGGGAAGGATGTACCAGGCCTCGCTTCTCACCTCCAAGTCTACCTTCCTGATCCGGACTTAATTTCCTTTTCTAACAGATCCTAAGAGCTCAGGGACCCCTGAAACTTGGGGTTTGTGACTTCTAATTCCCAGTCTCACAGTTGCTGTGTGATCTGTGCAAGTGCCAAGAGATTTCTGGACCCCAGTGTCCAAAAGTTTTGGCTGAAAAACCAGCGAGTGGAAGAGGCAGCATGAGAAAGTTCCCTGGGAAGAACTGCTTGGCACCAGGTGGTGGGGGAAGGGAAGGAGAGAAGAACGAGGAGATCTAGGCAGCGCCCAGACCAGGGCCCACAGAAGAAGAGCGAAGGAGGGGGAGAGGGGCTTCAGGAAATAGGGTCGTCTGTGGACCTCCTGTGCCAGCCTTACTCCAAAGTGGGGCTTGGGAGGCCAGGGCCATCAGAAGTCAGACCTTGAGGGGGTCACTGGAGGAGGGTGAGTGTGTGGGGGAACCAACACCCCAGTTAAAAGGAAAGGCAGGAAACAGCTCTAGGCAAAAGAAAAAGGAAACCTCTTGGCTCTGGCAGCAGCGGGCATGGGGTGCGGCAGGGTGGGGCGGCTGGCGGAGGAGAAGAAAGCCTGGCTCAGAGCAGAGTTGGCCTCCAGCCCACCCCCACTCAAGCCCGCCTTCCCCCCATTCCATGGGCTTTCAACCCTGATGGACGCACACGTGCTGCAGCCTGCTTCTCCCAGTGACCCATGCCCACCAGGGAGAGAGACAGGCAGGGCACAGGAGAGAGCACCAAGTGGGGAGCTGGACCGGGACACATGAAAGTCATGGGCTTTGGAGTCCTGCACTCATGGGCTTGAGTGTCAGCTCCATGGCGTCTTAGCTGTGTGTCTTTGGGCAAATCCCTTAACCTCTCCAAAGCCCCGGTGTCTTCATCTTTAAGATGGGAACACTAATAGTACTCATCTTAAAGGGTCGTGGGGAGGAGTGAATCAAACAACGCAAAGCATGGTGCCTTTTGTATCACAAGCTCAAAAACAAAACGTTTGCCATAAATTCTGTTTTTCTCAACTCCTTCAACTACAAATGAGCTAACTGAGGTCTAGAAAGGTAACGCAACTTGTCCAGGGAAACAGCTCCTAGCGACAGGGTGGGGATTGGACCTCAGGGTTTTTTCCGGGTCTGAGATTTAGGATGCCGGAGTCTAATCTACTGGATCCCCATCCGATTGTCCTCCTTCCTTCCCTTCCTTCTTCCTTCCCTACTAACACAAAAAGCCAAACCAAACCAGTCGCTGTGGAGTTGACTCCAACTCATGGCAACTCACGTGTGTCAGAGTAGAACTGCGCTCCATAGGGTTTTCAGTGGCTGCTTTTTCTTCTGAGGTCCCTCTGGGTGAACTTGAACTTCCAGCGTTTTGGTTACCAGCTGAACGCATTAACTGTTTGCCCCACCCAGGAGCTCTTTATGATAAAGCCCTTTCCTATTGACTTTTGGGGAAATCGGTTTACAAGGAGCCAATTCTGCTTTTGGGCTGCTGGGCTGGGATGAGAAGGCCATGATCTTCCTCGTAGGGATGCCTGGAGGAGATGGAGCCAGATCCGGAGCTTGATGGCAAACTCTCCAAAGAGGAAGTCTGGGCTTCCAGGTCAGCACTGTCTGGAGAGTTCAGCTTTTCCCCAGAAATGGAGTTCCTCAGAATTAGGATCTTCTCTGGAGTACCCCAAGGAAAGGAGGGGGCGGGTTCATTTCTGCCCTGGGACATGCCCCAAGGAGCGGTATCGTCCTCTGGGCTCATCCCTAATGGGTTGTGTGACCTTAGGCTAGTAACTCACTCTATTGGGAGCAGGGCCAAGGACAAGGAGTCCCACTGGGGTTATGGACACCTTGGAAAGGTATGAGAGATGGGGGTGAGGGAGAAATTTCCCACCCCTCCCCCATACTGGAAATAACAACTTCTTTTAGCCGAATTGAAATTGGAATCACTGGCTCAGGGGTTCTCAGAATTGTGGGAACCTTTTTGTGCTAACCTAGTTTCTTGGTAAAAAGGAGGTGGTCCCCAAATCTAACGACAATTCAACTCTCTCCTCCTGCCCTTCAGATGTGGGAGAGCAGGTCCCAGGAGGAGAGGAACACCCAGAGGCCACATTGGAGCAGTGAGCAGAGAGTTATTTTGGAAGCACCAAAAGGACAAAGTAGCGGAGAGAGCTCAGGGGTTGGAACTGTGCCCCCCCCAGCCATGCCAGGGCGGGCCACAGAGGGCGGGCAGGCAGGTGGGGGCTGAGCCTGGCTGCTCCACAACAGGGCATCTCCAGAGCCAAGGTTTCCCTTGTCCCGTTCTCAGCCCTCTCTTCTCTGTCACTATGTTCCCTCCCTTGCAGAGGCCTATAAGGGAGGCCTTTGCCCTCTGTCTTGAACTCTTTCCAGCTCTGGGGGGCCAGGGTCCCTCTGATTAGTTGTGAGACGTGGAACCTGAGGCTGGGGCCAGGGAAGCCCTTTGTGGCCATCTTTCTGCCTCCTCCTGCCTGCCCCAGTGCCTGGGAGCATGCCTTCCTGGTTGAGGTTTCCATTCCCTGAACTGTGATCTTTTTTCCAGGGAAACACTGTCAGAAAGGTCCGTTCTTGAGGCCCACCAAGCAAGTCCCCCACCGGTTCTTAGGTAGAGAGACCTCCTACCACCCTGCCACCAATAACAGCAGCAGGCAACAGTTACTGAATGATGGCATGTGTTAAGTGCTAAGCACTTTGCCTGCATGATCTCATATAAACCCTCTGAGGCAGTACTACAGATGAGAAAACTGAGGGTTTTTGATGTTAAGGAGCTTGCCCAAGGCCATCATCAACTAGTAATTGCTGGTGCTCCTAACCATTGTACTTTACTGCCTGTCTTAATCATCTAGTGCTGCTATAACAGAAATACCACATGTGGATGGCTTAGACAGTTTATTCTCTCATAGTCTAGTAGGCTAGAAGTTCGAACTCAGGATGCGAGCTCCAGGGGAAGGCTTTCTCTCTCTGTTGGCTCTGGAGGAAGGACCTTGTCATTAATCTTCCCCTGGTCTAGGAGCTTCTTGGTGCAGGAATCCTATTGTACTTATCCATTCAAACGCCTCTTGGGAGAGGCACTTGGAGGCACAGGGCAATTGAGGTAGACACTACATGTCACCTAGTCAACTCTGCCAACCTAGGGCTTTGCCAGGAGTGAGCCCCAGAGGGTCCATTCTAGAGCACAACTCTCTTCTCCCTCTCTCCTTCCACCGCTCCCATCTCTTTGCCCTCGGGGGTGCTGGAGGAGGTAGGGGTGTTCCTGAGAGTGACCAGACTGAGGCGGGTGGCAGAGGCTGGTAAGTGCTTTACTTTGCACCAGTGTCAGGGACTTGGATGTGGTCCCCAGGCCCAAAGCCAAAGCAGATGGGCTAATGAGGGGAGGTGGAGCAGAGAGGGGGTACCACCTACCGCCCAGACCAAGACATCTCTGGGGTTGCTGCAGGGCAGGGAGGGGTGCTTCCTTATAGGGAGATGGGGAAATGGGGACCAAGTCTCCCCAGGTTTATTCCAACTCTCTGGGTGATTTGCAAGTTTGAACTGTTCCCTACCTAAGTTATCATTGGCTCTTGGGAAACAAGCCAAAGGCAGCAGACACTGAGAGGCTTTTAACACTTCCTGGAAGAAGGAAGCCTTCCCAGGTTGACCTGGTTTGAGGAGTCTTTTTCCTCCATGTCTCTGGGTGTCTCCCAGTTGACTCAGTGTTCATTTGTGCACAGAAAGACTATACCGGGTTGAGGGGGATATCCCTGTGTGTAAAGTGTAGTTAGGAATCCCTGGGTGGCACAAATGGCAAAGCCCTTGTCTACTAACCGAAAGGTTGGTGGTTTGAGTCCACTCAGAGACACTTGGAAGGAAAGATCTGGTGATCTGCTTCTGAGAGATCACAAGCACTGAAAACCCTATGGAGCAGTTCTACTCTGACACACATAGGGTCACCATGAGTTGAAATCAACTTGAAGACAACTTTTTTTTTTTGGTTTTAGAGTGTGTTCAAGCCTCAGTTGCCATCAACACACTGTGGATTAAGGTACCACCTCCTACCCTAACTTATGCTGCAGGCCCCCCTGTGTTAACAGTGATAATGCCACTGGAACTCCCAGGGCTGTTGAGAGATACATTTATTCATTTATGTATTCATTCATTCGACAAGCATGGATTAAAGGTCTGCTGTATGGGAGGCACTGTACTGAGTGCTTTCTCTTGAGTTCCCCCAACAGTTCTCGTGAGGCAGGCACCATTGTGATCCCTCTGCACACAGCGGGAGGACAGAGCCAGGGCTGGAGTGAGGCTTGGGGGACTCCAAAGGCCAAGCTCTTTCCTTTGCCTTGCGGCTCAGAGGGAAGATAAGACAAGTACATAAATAACTGTGGCTCATTAAGGGAAGTGAGAAGTGCCACCAGACAGGTCCAGATAACAGGCAGAAGGGCAGAGGCACAGAGGAGGGGAAGCTCGCACAGAACTGATGTGACAGGGCAGGAGCCCCTGAAGAGGCAGTGTGGAGCAGAGGAAAGCCACAGGCCTAGGAGCTGGAAGGAGCCCTGGTGGTATAGTGGTTAAGAGCTCCGCCGCTAACCAAAAGGTTGGCAGTTCAAATCCACCCGACACTCCTTGGAAACACTGTGGGGCAGTTCTACTCTGTCCTAACTCTGTCCGACTCGGCACCTAACAATAACAAAGGAGCGGGAAGACCTAGGTTGACACTCCTTTGTACAGTGGGATAATCATCTCTCTGTGATGAAGTCCTTGTGTTAAACAAGATCCTGCTTGGGGGAGGTTTTAACACATAAGGGATGCTATTTCCTTTCTCATAAAAATATCAGGTAGTAGGGCATACCTTATGGAGCCCTGGTGGTGCAGTGGTTAAGCGCTCTGTCGCTAACCAAAAGGTCAGTGGTTCGAACCCATCAGCTGCTCCACGGGAGAAAGATGTGGCAGTCTGCTTCCCATAAAGATTACAGCTTTGGAAACCCTATGGGGCAGTTCTGCTCTATCTTATAGAAGGGTCTCTATGAGTCAGAATTAATTTGTTGGCAAGGGGCTTAGTGCATCTTATGACTGTGTAGGGTGTGTGCCCATCCGTCTGACAGGAGCTCTCTGCCTCATTACATTTGGCCCTCCCAGAGGGCAGGAGCCAGGTCTGTTTACATCAGCTGAGGGGGGAGCCCTCTTAGGGTAGGTGCAATGTCTCTGCCTTCAGCCTGGGAGCTTCCTGAAGGCAGGGTCTGTGCTTGTGGTTCCCTTTTCCTCAGGATCACTTCACCACACACACACACACACACACACACACACACACACACACACACACAAACCCCTAGTACAGGCCTCTACCTGCAGGGGGTGCTCTGGACAGGCCATACACAGTACAAGTCTATGCATTTCCTTTGCTCCCTCCACCTCAGCTCCAGATCTGGGGCAGCCCAGGGGTGGGGGTGTTTGAGGATGGGGGTGGGGGGTGGAGCTGGATCAAGTGTCCAGGGATTGTGAGAGTTGAGGCAGGGAAGGGACAGTAAACTAATCCCCTGCCTTTGTGGTGGACGGAGCAGATTAGGAGACTGGGAGGAGACAAGAAAGGAAGGGGCCTATTGTCTGGGACAAAAGCAGGAGAGAACGAGAATTGGGACAGGGCCTAGGCTCCCGCCCTCACTTACTTGGGGGCACACAGGAGCTGAGGACCCAGAGGAGTCAGAGCCGGGAACCAGCTCACCCCTCAGGCCACCCTGTTCCCCAATTCCCCCAACATGGTTGCCTGGCTTCAGCTTTTGAGAGCTGGGTGACTTTACCCGTGCAGTCACAGGGCCCATGTTTAGAAGGACCCCATGCTTGGGTTAAAGCTCTGTTATCGCCATCTAAAAATTCTTAATAATGTGTGAACAAGGGGACCGACCCACATTTTCATTTTGCAGGGGGTCTTACAAATTATGTATGCCCCGAGACTCTCCCAGCCTCACATTTCTAGATTGTAGTATAAAGATGATATTCCTGCCTCCACCCCAAGTGGTCGTCAGTTCAAACAAGTGTCCTGTGACTCATACCACCGCAGACACGTCTTCTGTCCTCACAACCGTTTTGGTGACCCCTTTGGTCTGATGGACTTAGGGGTGGAGGCAGGAAGGGATGGGAGGAGGGATGGCACAGGGTAGAAGAGGAGCTCAGAACCACTTGAGGTGACCACGGTGCTGGGGAGAGACTGGGTATCACTGGGCTGCCGAGCTGTTTGGACTGAATATGGCATCTGCTGGGGAAAGGGGATTACAGGGTACACTGTGCTGCCTGGTAGCATAGTGGCTGACAGCTATGGCTGCTAACCAAAAGGTCATCAGTTTGAATCCACCAGGCGCTCTTTGAAAACTCTATGGGGCAGTTCTATTCTGTCCTATAGGGTCGCTGTGAGTTGGGATCGACTCCATGGCAGTGGGTTTGGTTTGGTGCTGAGGGTAGGCACAGGGACATACCTGATTCTCGGTGCTTCTATGAACAAGGCTGTTGTCAAGCTATGGGGAGTAGGGCCTTTGCTTGAATGAGAGCGGAGGGGGCATGGCAGCACCTGTGTGTGTCGTGCCCTTTCCTAGTTTTTTACAGAGTGGCAGCGTGGTTAAGTGTGCAAACTACAGAGCCACCCCGCCTGGGTTCCAATCAAATCTTTTACCACTCCTGTGTCCGTTGGGGAAGGATGTACCCTCTTTGTGCCTTAGTTTCCTCATCTGTAAAATGGGGATGATAATGATCCCTGCTTTATAGGGTTGTTTTGAAGGTTAGATGAGTTAATATGAAAAGTGCATAGAGCCATGTTAGACACATAGTAACCACTCAATGGATGTTAGCTAGTATTCATTTATTCAATCAACAAACATCTCTTGGGTGTTTGCTTAGTACCAGGCACAAGCGTGGTACAATAAACAACCAGTTATAGTCGAGTGGATTCCTACTTGTGGCAACCCCAGGTGTGTCAGAGTAGAACTGTGCTCCATAGGGTTTTCAATCGTTGATTTTTCAGAAGTAGGTCACCAGGCCTCTCTTCTGAGGTACCTCTGGGTAGACTCAAACCTCCAACCTTCTGGTTAGCCATTGAAGGCATTATCCATTTGCATCACTCACTGTCTAGGCGCTGGTATTAACAGCTCTCACATAACAGACAGCTGGGGAGACAAATATTTAGTAGCTCATAGGCGCAGGAAATTCTACCACCCATATCTGGAGCCCTGCTGGCTCAGCCAGGCTCTCAACCCTCCCACCATCCACTGCAGCATTTTTCTGCAGCATGGAGTGAGGGGTTGCAAGAGTCCTCTGGAAGAATGAGGAAGAGGAGGGGTTTTCAGTAGATCCCCTCACCCATTTTTGCCTGCAACACCCCAGCCCCTACCCATCTGTAACTTTAAGTTCACAAGTTCTATTCAGTGGGATTGCAATCAGGGGACCCTGGGCCAGAGTTCTGTCTTTGCCACCAACTTGATGAGTACCTTCAGGCAAGTCCTCCGACCCCTGTGGTTTTGCTTCCTGTGGGCTGATCCTGCCTGACCCCAGGATACTACAGAGACAAATGATTGTGTATGGGTGAAAACGCCCCCGGGGAGAGAGGCAGAAAAGGAGCGTGAGCGAGTAGAGGTGAAGAGGCAGGTAGGAAGGGCTGCCAGGCTCCCTGGGATTTACAGCGTTCACTCTGTGAGACTTGAGATCCCAGCGCTGTGACTGGGCATGGCCACCACCAGCACCTCGGAGGGCTGTGTGCCTGGCCAGAACAAGGCCCCCCATTAACTATGTGCAGCCAGCGGAAAGAGGAATGCCCCCTCCCCCGCCAGCCGATGCCACGCCAGCCCCCGCCTCCTTGCCTGCTCCCCTGCTCTGAATGCAAAAGCCCAGGGTGCCGCGCCCCCCACCCCCCTGCCGGCCCTGCCTCCACCTGCCAGAAAGTATTAGCCTCAGCCACCAGACTGGTATGGGGGCGCAAAGGCACCATGCTGTGGGACCTGGGGGACCTGCTGGGGTGGGGCTTGGGTCCGGAAGTAGCTGGGCTAACCCCTGGAACCCTGGCTCGTCTGTTGGAGGTAGAGAGCGTGGTAAATGAGGAAGGTTTGGAAGCTTAGAGGCTTGCCCTGGGAGTCCCCCTTAAGTCTTTCTTCAGTCCCTACCCCTAACCTGAGTGGGAACCTCCAGATGTGCAGACCAGATGATTCAAGACCTTGCCTTTTCCTTTAATTAGTATTTACCCCTCAGGAAGTTCTCCTGGTGTCTGTCCTCCTTCCTGTGGGAATGTCCCTAAGATTCCCTCCTGTTTTGGTCAGAGGGGAGAGAGCCAGCAGCTAACCCCTGCTTTGTCAGCTCTGGAGGGACAGGAAGGGTGGTCTGGGTTCCCCACCGCTTTCTTCGTAAAGAAGTGAGCTTGGCCTCTGGAGGCAACCTTGGAGGCCAGAGCTGGAGTCGGGGTGCCATGCCCAGGTTCCAGAGGCCTGTCTGTTGTGTGGAGGGCTGAGTGCCCCTGTGAGTTCCTCCATGGGAATCCTTGAGGCCCTGCAGCTTCCCTGGCTCTCCACACTCTGGGCTGCAGCAAGGCAGGCAGCACCTTTGTGAGAATTAGGAAAAGGTACCCCTTGCTCAGAGTGGCCCCACCACAGGGGACGGGGGCAGAGTTGGTGAGTGGAGCAGGGACCCCGTTGGTCAGATGCCTGGTATAGCTCACAACCTGCACAGCTTTGAGTCAGCCTGGTCAATACTTAGCCTAAAAGTGATTGAAAAAAAGAAAACGTCAATCATAAAAGTGATTGAGAATATTTATAGGGAGTTGCTTAGATAGATAAATAGATAGATAGGTGGATGATAGCTGCCATCAAGTTGACTCTGACTCATGATGACCTTATGCACAACAGAGCAAAATGTTGCCGGGTCTGTCCTGCGTCATCCTCTCAGATTGCTGCATGTTCGAGTCCATTGTTGAGGCTACTGTGCCAATCCATCCTACTGAGGGTCTTCCTCAGCTCGCTGGCCCTCTGCTTCACCAAACATGATGTCCTCCTCCAGCCATCGATCCCTCCAAAGCAAGCTAGTCGGACAATGCTCTGTTGTGATCATCAGGTTTTCACTGGCTGATTTTTCTGAGCAGGTCAGCAGGACTTTATTTCTAGTCTGTCTTAGTCTGGAAGCTCTGCTGAAACCTGTCCCCCACGGATGATCCTGCTGGTATTTGCAATACTGATGCATAGCTTCCAGCATCACAGCAACACGCAGCCCCCACCGTATGACAAACTGGGGGAGGAGGGAATTGCTTAAAAGGGTTGTATTCCATCTAGCTCCTTGCATATCCTAAAGCCTTATTACTTAAATGTATGGTCAACAGACCAGCAGCACCAGCAGCAGCATCTGGGAACATGAAAGAATTGTGGAATCTCAGGCACGCCCCACCAAGACCTGAGTCAGAATCTGCATTTTAAAGTCTGCCAACCACTGCCCTAAAGGTTTTCCCTGGACTAAGTCAGACCATCAGCTGGATCTCTGGACCCCCTCTCCTACCCACCACTGAATTGCTTTTACCTAAATGTACTTAGGTGTCAACGCACCATTGGTTTCTCTCAAGGGCAAAAAGAAAGAGCCCCTTGGATATCACTGCTGCTTTACCCACAAGGAGGTGGGTAAGCAATGGGTCCAGACAAGGAGCTTGTAGCTCTGGGGAGAATGGAGTCTTTGGGGGAAGTCACGGAAGCATCAGCTTCATTTAGGATGTAAAGGGCTGACTGAGATAGCCCTTCCTCAGGGAAACCTCTCCTAGCCCTGAAGTCTGGGGGGAGGGCTCCCCCTGTGTGCCCATCCAGCCCCATGGCTTGTCCGCCTGGGCTTTAGCTCCTATTCCCTTGTCTGTTTCCCAGGCTAGGCTGTGTGCCCAGGAAGCAGGGCTCCAGTGCTGGTGCTCCCCAGGTCTCCTGAGTGCTAGCATGGGCACCTCACATATGGGTGCTGCAAAGGTGGAATGAGTGAGGAAATGAATGAGTGAAGGATGGCCATTGGCCAGGAGGTGCAGAGAAGAAACCAACCCAGGCTGGAGTCGAAGGTGCCAACCTGAGAGAGGGGGCTGGGAGGGAGGGCAGCTCTCTCCAGGCCTGGTGGTGGCACTAAGCTGGCTCCACTGCAGGCAGGCAGGAGCCCGAGGTATGGCATCTGACCCAGATGGCTGTGGTGAGGACGGAGCCACGCTGAGGAGCCTCTTGAGCTGCCATTCAGCCAGCTTGTGGTCGGGCTTGAGTTTCAGCAGAGGGAGACTTCTGTTCTATAAACCCTTCCGCTTACAAGCTTCTGCTTTTCCTATTCATTCTCTTATTTTATTATTCTTATTTTTTTTAAAGCAAACTTCTTTTGAAATTTTCCATCCAGTTTCAAACAAGCTAAGACAAACAAAGTTTGTGTACCTGGCCCTAGCTTGGATGGAAAGAGGGCTCTGGTGACTTGCGGCTGTTGGTTCTTGAATCTCCAGTGTGTGCCTGACACTCACCTAGGCTCTGAAGATCCAAGATGAGTGTCAAGACCTGAATTCTGTGTTAAGAGAGACCACAGGCTGGTAGGTCAGGAAGTTACCACCCAGTGCGTTAAGCGCCAAGATGGAGGTATGCACAGGCTGAAACCAAGGTATTGGCAGGGCCACTCCCTACAGAGGCTCTGGGGGTGGAACTGGGAGGGTGGGGGAGCAGCGGGGAGGTGTGTGTCTCCTGGTGGAATCCTGTGAAAAACCAGGGAGCTGGGAATGATGGCCAGCGTTCCTTGGGAGGGAAGTCTGGCAACACCAAAGCTCTTGGCCGTGCCAGCAAAGGTCAGCACGTGTTTATTGAGCACCTACTGTGTAGTACGGGTCAGAACCTGTGTAAGGTGCTGGGAATACACAGATGAGTCAGATGAAATAGATACACAGAAATAAACATCCAATTTCAGCTCAATAAAGTAAAATCTGAGACGTACTCACAGGATGCCACGGGAATCTAGAGGGGAGCCCTTAGCCATTGAGAGCTTCAGTGAAGATTTTCAGGATGTTCTGTTTTTTAAAAATTATATGTTAGTATACTCACAGAAAAGAGCATAGAAGTGTATAGTTTGATGCTTTTCCACAAGCCAAATACACTTATGTAATCAACACCCAGACCAGGAAACAGAACATCACCAGCATTCAAATAGCCTCCCTCCTCCCCCTCTTCTGGTCACTATGCTTTCCCACGGCTGTAACCACTGTCCTGACTTCCAACAACACAGATGTTTTGCCTGTTTTTGGAACTTTATATAAATGGAGCGTTAGGTGGCATCTGGCTTCTTTCCCTTACCATGTTTGTGAGGTTCCTCCTTATCGTCGTGTGTGGTTGTGGTGTGCTCATTCTCATTGACGAGTGAGTGAGTAAATAAACAAGTGAATGGCCACATGAGAACTGCTGCAGAGTGAATGTAACACCATTTACTCATTCTGCTGTTGATGGGCATTGGGCGGGTTCCAGTCTGAGGGTATTACATGGCGCTGCTGCGGCCTACACAGTTGTTTGGTGAGCATACACGTGTGTTGCCGTGGGTTATATATCTAGGAGTGGAGTTGCTGGGTCATGGTGGATCCAGGAGGAATCTCAAGTGGTGAGAATGAGCCCCCTAGGTGGACAAGTGTGGGCTCAATCACCTGCTCGGTCCGAGGCATCAGGAGGGGGCCCATGATGGAGGATGAGCAGAGAGGGGGCAGGAGGAGCCCACCCTGGGGGCCCAGAGAACCAGCACTATATTGAAACCCCTTGGACTCCTCCCTGCTTACCCGTATGAGCTTCCAGCGGCTGCTGTAACAAATGATCACAAACATGGTGACTTAAAACAAAAGAAATTGATCATTTCACAGTTCTGGGGGCCAGACATCCGAAACCAAGGTATTGATTGGCAGGGCTGTACTTCCTACAGAGGCTCTAGGGAAGAATCCATTCCGTGCCTCTTCTAGCTTCTGGTGGTTGCTGGTTTCCTTGGCTTGTGGCCACATCTCTCCAATCTCTGCCACTGTCTTCACATGTGTACTCTCCTCTTATAAGGACACTTGCCACCGGATTTAGGGGCCACTCAGATAATCCAGGATGATCTCTTCATCTCTCCTGAACTTATTTACACCTGCAAAGACCCTTTTCCCAAACAAGGTCACATTCACAGCTTCAAGGTTTAGGACATAGACATACATTTTGGGGGCCGCTGTTCAGCCCACTATACCACCCACCTCACCGCCATCCTAAGTGCCCCAGCTCATCTCCCCCCTTTGAGAAGCTCTCAGGTAGGCCACTTTCTCATGACTAATTGTGTCCCTCTTGGCCACCTCAGGCCAGACTTCCTCCAGGAAGCCCTCTCTGACTGTCTCCTGACCCTCAGGTACCTGAGGTTGCTTCTGCTGTAACGTCCAAGGCTCTGCTCAGCTGTCTGTGCTGTTCCACATTTCTCCTCCTTCAGTGGAGGCTTCCTAAGGGCAAGGAGTGTCTCCTCCCTGTCTTTTATACACATGGGCATGTGCACACCTCTAGTGCTCGGCCAGGGCTGTTTACACAAGAGCACTGGGAACAAGGAACTTGGGCCCAAGGCACCTGTCCAACAGTGTCCAGCTCAGCCCAGGGCACCATGCCCACTAGTAGCTCTAATGTCTAAGCCTTCCCTATGCCCCTCCCCTGACACTGCCACCCTCACCAGGAACTTGGCTACTACCTTGTCCCAGCTCCTATGTTGTAGTCCTGGTTACACATACAACACGGGGCAGGGAGGGAGACCTTGGGGGAAGAGGAAGGAGCCCAGCCCTTTGCCTTCCCTTGGAGGAGGCCAGAAAGACAAGAATGCCTTTGGCTGGGGGCTCCTGGCCTGAGATCAGAAGATCAAAGGATGAGAAGCTCATGGCCGAAGCAGGTGGCACTCACTTGAAGGCACCAGAGAGAAGTAGCAGCTGGTGCGTCTAAGGGCAGGGCTGACCCAGAACGCCCTCCCCTGCCCTAGCCTCCCTGTCTTCTCTGTCTAACCCTAGAATGCCACTCCTCCATGATGTCGGCCCTGGGGGTTGAATGCAGGTGTGGGAGGGGTGCTGTGGGCCCATGGACATAGTTAATACCCCCATACATATGCATCCTCCCATGTAAACCTCACAATTCCCTAAGGAGGTACTATTTCATTGCATTTTATAGATGCAGGAGCAGGCACAGAAAGGAAAGTAACTTGCCCAATATCAAACAACGGGTAAGTGAAATGGCCAAGAGACAAACTCTGGCATTCTGACACCAGAGCCCACAGACTTTCCTATAAGAGGATGGAAGGCAGAGAACTCTGTTCAGCCCAATTACAGCATGAGGGAGTAAGGATAGACTGCAGGAAGGACTTCTTGGTGGGCAGGGATGTTAGACCTTGGATCAAGTCTTCCTATAAGTCTGATGAACCAAACAGGCAGGGAGTTGGGGAGGTGGGTGGGTTGATGGGGGTCTGGCCAGAGGGAAAGACAGAAGCAGCAGGATCAGCTGGGAACATGGCAGGGAATGGCCTGTGGACTAGGCATCAGGAACTTAGTTGTCAGATGGTGCTCAGAGGAACAAGAGTAGCTTGGCGTGTACTTGGTGATACTTCCCACAGAAGGGGGCGGAATATCAGGGTGTGGAGCGCCTAGAAGGGCTTGGGGCAGGGGTGCTGAGCTCTGGAAAGTTTCACCGGCCTCAGTAGCCCTGGAGAGTGGGACCCAGAGGCTGAAAAGATGGGTAGGGCCCTCCCCGGCAGGCCCTAATCCCCCTCCATTGTTTCGGAGCGCCTCCCCACTTCCGGGCTCTTTCAGCCCCAGGGCCAGCGGGGGAGGGGGCTGGGGTGGGCCAGGGTGAGGGCGCAAGGTTGGTACCCTTGGGGACGGAGCCACTGCTTTGCCCAAGAGGTCATGTGTGCAGGTGGGGTTCAACAGAATGAACCGGGGTCAGTTCGGCTCAGCCACTCAGCAACTTTGTGATTTTGGGGGGAAGTAACTTGGTATTTCCGAGTCCGTTTCTTCACTTAAAGTGGGAATAAAGAATGCTTTTTCCCTGGCCTGTTCAGAGGATTAAACGAAGTGAGGTCAGGGATGTGCGAGACCTCTACAAACCTGAAGTGGGAAAGGCTGAGGAACCGGGATGGGCAGAGACCTGCGGCTTTGGGGTCAGATGGACCTTCATTTCTCTGAGCCTGGGACTCCTGATCTGTAAAATGGGCAGGCAGCCTTTAGCACAGCATCTGGCCCAGCGAAGTAGCTCTTATGTTATTTGCATTCAGTGATCTGAGCTTCCAGTTTCTGCTCCTCTTCTTTGGATCCAAGTTGAGACTGGGCCTGGTCCGCTTAAGAAAACACCTGGCTGCCCCCGCCCCCCTCCCCCACTAGGGTAGGGGTTTGGGTGTTCTTCAGTGTGTGCATGACGGCGGGGGTCTTAGTGTGTTGAGTTGCACCCGATAGGAAGGGGAGGAGGGTGTCTTGATGTGAGAGGAAAGCTTCCGTCTGGGGTGTAGCGGGGAGGATCCTGAATAGAGGGGCATTTCTCTGGGTTTCCACCCCCAGACACACCCTGCCTGTTTTTCCGGTGAAATAAAGGCAGCAGGACGAGGAGCTTCAGCTAAACAAACAGGGCTCAGAGCTGTGGTCGGCACACAAAGCTGCCCTGGCCCTTTCCACCTGTGTGTCCTCTGAACTCCCCACTCCACCCAGCCCTCTTCTAGGGGACCCTGGCGGGCATCTGAGGATTTCCTAGTCTGAGGGAGGTCTGGTCTAATGAGAGGTCACAGCCCTTTTCTTTAAGGTGCTGCTAGTCTGATAAAGCAGACAGAATCTACCCTGCACCTTGCCTCCACAGGAACGGCGGCTAGTAGGCTAGACAGAGCTGGAGGAGTCCCTGGGTTGGTGCAAACAGTTAAGCACTCTGATACTAGCCCAAAACTTGGCAGTTCCAGCCTACCCAGAGGCACCTCAGAATAAAGACCTGGCAATCTACTTCTGAAAAATCATGACCCATTGAAAACCCTATGGAACACAGTTCTACTCTGACATACATGGGTTCACCATGGGTCGGAATCCACTCTACAGCAACCATTTTTTTGGTGAGACAGAGCTAGAGATCAGAGCAAGGGCTGGAAAAAACACTGGCGAGTCAGAGAGACCTAAGCTTGGCAGTGTTAAGTGAGCAAGTCCTCAAATGCATGGTGGCTGCTGTTTTCATTTGCTGGGTTTATTCTGTTTCCCTCCTCCATGAGGTTTGTCTTACGTACCACAACTACTCGGTCCCTCTGGCCCGTGTTGCGGGGTGCCAACCCCTTAGCTGCCACGTAGAGTATGGACCTTGAAGCGGGGGTGTGTGTGTGTGTGCACGTATGAGGTGGGGACAGGTAATTGGGAGCCATGGAGGAGCTCCCAGACTGTTGGGGAGAGCAGTCACATGAATGAGCAATCTGAGACTAGGAGATTACAGTTTGTAATTGAGGACAGGATGGTGTGGACTGACTTTGTGACTGAACCCTCGGAGATGAGAGTCAAATGGCCACGGGGATTAGTGTGAGGAAGCCCTGTGACAGTCATGCCCCAGTCCCAGCAATTGTCACTCAGACTTATAACGGTCCGCTCTCTTGTCATTGCCCCACACTTACTACATGCACCCTTTGAGGACAGGGGTGGTACATTGTTGGACTCTGTGGCCTCATCACCTAGCACAGTGCCTGGTATACAGTAGGTGCTCGGTGAATGTCTGAGGAATGAAAAAACGGCAGGATGATTGAATGAATGGTTGAAGGTTGGAGCCTTCCTGCAGAGGGAGACACTTGTACTGAGTCGCCAGGAATGGCTAGAGTTAGGCAGCAGTGCTCACAGGTAACTATTGGTAATTTATCATGTGCTAGCAAATAAATAATAAAGCAAAACCAGCCAGTGAACTCCCCATACTATGGATCACAATGGTCCAACCTGCAGTCCAACCTGGGGACAGTGCAGGACCAGGCAGGGTTTTTGTTCCGTCATGCACGGGGTCACGAGTTGGAGCCGACGCAGCGGCAGCTAACAACAACAGCAGGCACTGGCTGGGCAATTTGCCGCAAGGAAACTAAGGTAGAGAGAGAAATCCCGCCCAAAGTCCCGTGGCCAGTAAGTGGCAGAGCTGGGACTCAAGGACAGGTCAGTCTCAGCGCGGTCTGTCCCAGTGCTGTCCAAGAGAACTCTCTGTGATGATGGAAGTAATTTATACCTGCGCTGTAGCCTTGAAATGTGGCTACTGTGACTGAGGAACTGACTCTTAAACTGGATTTAATTTTCATGAATTTAAACTTAACTAGTCACATGTGGCCTCTCTCAGAGGGGAGTCAGAAAGGAGAGAAGGGGGTCCAGATGAGGCCCCCATGGCCTCAGCATTCTCCAGAGGCTTTGCCCCTCCATTTTCACAGGCCACTCTCAGCCACATTGCAGCCCCGACTGGGCGCGGGCAGGCTGGGTCCCTTTAACTTCTCCGCCTGTGGGTGGCATGGCTTGGCAAGGATGGAGCCATGGAGGAGAAACACACACACACACATTATGCAATCCCTGTGCCACGCTCTGCTCTTGAGAACCCTCGTCTGGCTCTGGACACGGGCCGAGGGACAGCTCCCACAAGCAGGACTTGGAACTTCCCGCTGCGCCTCTCCCAGGGCCGTGACTAATGGCTTGGGGACAGGATCAGCCCTTTGCACCTAATCTGCTGTAACACTTCCAACCTTGATTCAGGGGCTCTGCTTCGCAGCTTTGCCCAGCAGAACCAGAGATGTCCCCCCAGCCTGGGATGGGCCTGGCTCCCTCACACAGAAACTGCCCTGTGGTGCTGAGGGCCAGGGCCAGCTCCAGGACTCAGTCTTCATCTGTGGTGCCTGTCCCCTTCCTTGCTCTGTCCAAGCCCCCACACCCTTGGCATGCTCCTGCTGTCAGACTTCCCTTTTCAGTAAGAAGGAGCTGGAGCCAGAAGGTTTAACCTGAAGTTGGTTTGTGCAACACCAAGCCATGACTTCCCAGATCTATTGTTTTTTTTTTGAGTGGAATGGACCCCTCTTGCATCTTTTCCCCTCTCAGCCGCCTTTCTGCCATGGGAGTTTGAGGAGGCCCACATCACATAGATGAGACGTCATGATGCAGGGGAGAGGTGTTCTCTGACCTTTATGGTCTTTTAACCCAGCGCTAAAAACATCTCTGGGTAGTACAAATGATTAACGCTCTCAGCTGCTAACCAAAAGGTTGGCGTTTCAAGTTTACCCAGAGGAGACTCGGAGGAAAGGCCTGGTGATCTACTTCTGAAAAGTCAGCCTCTGAAAACTCAGTGGAGCACAGTTCTACTCGGACACACACAGGGTCGCTGTGCGTCGGGGCTGATTGAGTGGCAGCTGGTGGTGGTGGTGGGAAAACATCTCTGCTTTCTCCTTCCCGATTTTTGGGAGTGCCTTCTTCCCTTGCCCTTACTGCTTCCGGCCCCACCTGGGTTAACTGGCTCACCTTCTGCCGATGCCCTTGGTTTCCATTCTCTCCCTGGTTTAGTCTGACCTGCACAAGCCTCGCCTCGAGACTCTCTCTCCCCTCACATATAACCCCCAACTCCAGGTGCCAGGCCCGCCCCGCTCACCCCTCCAGTTTCTATCTTACATCCATCTCCCCCCGCACAGGTCACAAGCCTTCCTGCCACTCCAGGCAGGCTGGGAGACATTCTTGTGCTGAACTAGGGAGCCAAGAAATGACAAAATAGAGCAATGGTGCTTTTATTGAAAAACACAGCATTGTTCTCATGTGGGACTTTGTGCAAAGCTTGAGAACATGCTGTGCTAATAAGTGTGTGAAGATAGAGACACCTTTTCCTGACTGAAGTACACTCCCTCATTTGTAAGTTTATGAAAATTGCAAAAATCAAAAAGAACTTTGTGTCAACTTGTGTGTTTGGATTCTCAAAGACAGCTAGTCCCCAAGTCATCTCTGACAAGGAGGTGCTGTCTGGGGGAATACCCTGGGTAAGGAGCCTGCGTAAGAAAGCTCAAGATCTGTTTGGACGGGTGGAAAGAGCGTTGCCCTGGGTTTTAGGAGGCCTTGTTCTAACACCCACTCTGCCATCGCCTTGCTGTGTGGCTTTGGGTAACTCCATCCCTCTCTGGATCTGTTTCCTCATTTGTAAGTTAAAGCAGCGTACGTAGAGGAAGAGGGCAGTGGTGGTTTGGTGGCAGATCACTCACCTTCCGTGAGGGAGACCTCGGTTCAATTCCTGGCCAACGCACCTCACGTGCGGCCACCCCCCTTCTGGCAGTGGAGGCTGGGGTGTTGCAATGATGCTGAACACGTTTCAGCAGAGCTTTCAAACTAAGGTGAGCTAGGAAGAAAGGCCTGGAGATCTACTTCCAAAAATCAGCCAGTGACAACCCGATGGCTCACAGTGGTCCCGTCTGCAACCAATCATGGGGATGAGGCAGAAGCGGGCAGCATTTCATCCCATCGTGTGTGGGGTTGCCATGAGTCAGGGGCCAACTCGACAGCAGCTAACAACACCAGATGGAGGAAAGCACCTCTTACTCAGGGGGTGGTTGGGAAATCACGGGGTGTTTTTGATTGCCACAATGGCTAGCACTTGTGGGGAGGTCCAAAGAGGCTAAAAGCTGTGCAATGAATGGGACAGCCCTGCACAATGAAGAGCTGTCCCTTCCACGATGCTGACAGAGCCCCACTGAAAGCATGGGGTACTCTCTGGGTGCTCTCCCACTCTGAACTTCAGTTCTGTGCGCTGCTCACGGTCTGGTCTACACCCACCCTCATTCTGCTGCAGGAAGCCTTCCCTGTTCCCTTCCCCCTTCTGAGCCTCTATTGTCCTCTCAGGTTTGGACACACAGTTTAATTGGGATAGTGGCTGCAGGAGCATTTTGTAAACCACAAAGCCGAGTACATATGTGGTTTTTTTGTTGTTACTTCGTGAGTAAACTATACTTCCCCAGCAACACCTTGAACTCCTAAGGGCCCAGACCCTGCCCTGGGATTTCTCTCCACCCTGCACAATGCCAGCACTGTACTGAGCACAGTAGCCAGTCAGGAAATAGTGTCTTTAGGGCTGGAAGGGACCTTGGAATTTGCCTAAATGAACCAGCTCCCTGATCCCAAATGCAGTGTTCTTTCCTCTCCACCCCATCGCCTGCCTCTCTGGTTGACAGAGGTATTTAGCAAGTGTTCTCTGAGCACCAGACGGTCTCCTCCACAGCTGACCTGTCTACTGGCCCTTTACGGTGGTGTGGACCCCCTGCTAGGCCCTTCCTACACGGGCCTATCCTACTCACTGCCACCCGGCAAGCTGTCTCCCAACATGGCGGGAAGCACTCCCAGCCCAGCCTGGCCCTCCTGGGGAAGGGCTGCCCCTGAGGTTGTTATGGCAGCCCGTGAGGCCCTGACTAGACACACATAGTCCATCTGGGAACACCCAGGGCTGCTGGAAAGGCTTTAGAACGGGGTCGCAACCCATCTTCTCAATCCCCTTGCTGTTCGGTTGAGAGCAACAGGACCTGCTACATAATTTGCACACTCTGCATAAAATGAAAATGCGGGACCCCTTGTTCAAAAAGTATTAAGAATTTCGAGACAGCAACAGCAGAGAACTAAACCAAGCACAGGGCCCTGCAGAAGGGAGAGGAGAAGGCCAAGGGTTGACTTGAGGGTCTTCTTCAGGTGTCGGAGGGATTCTTCAGAGGAGGAACCTGCTGTTATTTTCTTCGAAACCCGTTCCTGTTGAGTTGATTCCAACTCATAACAACCCCATAGAACAGAGTAGAACTGCCCCATAGAGTTTCCAAGGGATGCCTGGTGGATTGAAACCGCTGACCTCTTAGTTAGCTGCTGTAGCACTTAACCGCTATGCCACCAGGGTTTCCATAATTGAGTTAGATGAGTATAATAAGGCATATTTATTGAGCATTGTGTTTTACCTTGATTATCTCATTTAATTCTCACAGCCACCTTGTGAGGCAAGTACTGTTATTATCCCCATTTTACAGATGAGGAAATGGAGGCTGAGAGATCTCAAGTGACATGACCAGGGTCACACCAATGATTAGTGGGGGTGCTGGGATAAGAATAAATGTGCGTGCAGTGCTAGGTACATGGCAAGTGCCCGGTAACTGTGGTTGGGTGAGCATGTGCAAAATGCTATAGGTTTGTTCTGTTTGCATTTTCTATGGGAGGAGGAATCCGCGCGCTAGCTCTCCTGGGGTGGGAGAGCTAGGGAAGGCCTCACAAAGATGACTGTGCGGCTTAGCCATGCCTGGGGGCAGGAGCTCCTCTCCAGGTCACATTGACCTTTTCCTGGCTAGAGAGATGGGCAACCTGAGCCCAAAGTGGAGGCAGTAAGAAGTGGGCCTGCCTCCTCAGCCTCTTCTCCAGCTGGGTAGGGCCAGTCCTCTCAGGTCTGCCCTAGCGGAGCCCAGGGGCTTGGTCTTTCTCCGATTCTTCCTCCTTTAGGAAAAATGCGAACAGAACAAATTCCCCTTGGGCCCTTTGTTCTTGGCCAGACTGCCACAGGGGAGGGTCTTCCGTCACCCCAGCCCCCGCCACCTTCGGGTTTGCTGCTCGCTGCCCCCTCAATTCCCCAGCATCTTCCCTCTTATCAAACCTGTTCCCCGTCTCCATGGTGACACCACCTCACCCAGTGTCCCTGGGTGGTCTGGTTGCCTCACAGGGTGAAGCTCTGAGAACATTTTCCTAATGTGTAGCCAGAAACTTCTACTTGCAGTGCCCAGGGCTGCCCCTCTCTTCTCTCCACTCCCTCCTCCCTCTCCCTTCTACCAGCTGCACCCTGTTTGCCACCCTCTACCATGGCTGTGTCCGATGAAAGGCCCGTAGTCCCTCTGGGAACCCCCAGGCTGCAGGGAAGAAGGCTTAAGGATGGGGTCACAACCCATCTTCTCGATCCCCTTGCTGTTCAGTGAGAGCAGCAGGACCGGCTACATAATTTGCAGGCCCATTGGAAAATGAAAATGTAGAGCCCCTTGTTCAAAAAGTATTAAGGATTTCAAGACAGCAAGAACAGAGAACTAAACCAAGCACAGGGCCTTTCAGAGTGAGAGGCCCTGAATAACTGCACAGATCAAATGCCCATGAAGCTGGCCCTGAAGGGCAGTATTGTGTGTGGGTGTATTTGTATGGTCAGAGGATGACAGTGTAGAGCAGAGTTTGAGTTCAGGTATCAGGCATCCAATTCAGCCACAGGTTAGACCCCAAAACAGCATCACTGTGCTGTTCCTTGAGGCCAGGAGATGACCAGAGAAGAGGCCTGAGGCCAAGACACGGAGCCAGTCTCGTCCAACATCACACAGCAAAAAAAGGTTTTCCAACCTAAAGGGTGAGACTTGGGTGAGCTTATTTCTCCCAAAGAGTTTCTGTCTTTAAAATTGGTGAATGCTTCCAGAAAAGTTTGTGACTTTTCAACAGTCCAACACTCCAACGTGTACATATATAAACACACGTGTCCCGCCGACATGAAACACGCCTGCCCAGCAACTTCCATGAGCTCATGTATCCCAATCCTGCCCCTACCCCCACACTCTTGTAAATACTTACAAGGCCATCAAGTCATGCAAATGCAGTCACAACCCAACCCTAGGCACCTTAGGGTCTGCCCCGGGGCCCAGGCACTGTCTGCATGTGGGAGCTGTGTCTCTGAGGTGCACAGGACCGTGTTGTCGTGTGTTCAGAGTCTCCTGCACGCCTGCTCCCTCCCTGCCACCGTCCAGGCATGGCCTACCCCCCAGCAGGGCACAGCACCTCCTCCTAAGGGCCTTAGCCATTGCGGTGCGGGGTGGGAGGGCTGGGGCATCAGCCTGGAGGATCTTGCCTTTGAAAGCTCTGCCTCATCCGCCCTCTTCCAGCTCCACGTATTCCTCTTCCTTCCCCTTTCTCTGGCACCAGCCTCACCTCTTTCGCTTTTGTGTGAGGACCAGGCCTGAATGGGGCTCCCCCCACCCCCGACCATTTGAAATCCACCATCCTTGGCCCTCTCTTACTGCACTGCGGGCTGGGTTGTGTGTTGTCTTAGGGCAGGATGTTGGGGTGGGCAGGTGGGGTGGGAAGGGGGTGTAGGCCCCCTCCTCCCCAGGGGAGAACAATGAGGCCGCAAGTCAGGGTGGTGGGGTGGAGGGAGCAGGTGGAGGGGGCATGGAGCTACATCAGAGCCTCTGAGGAGCGGCCCCTGGAGGGACGGCTGAGTGATGAGGCCTGAGTCACATGCCCCACGTGTGCCTTGAACTCCCGCGCCTGCTCCTGTGGAGACTCGTCCTGAAATGTGCAGGGTAAATATTTAGAGGTAATCGTTTTTGCGGCACCTCGTGCCTCCCCGCCTTTCGGAGGATGAGCCAGGCCTGGGACTCCAGGGGGTGGAGCCCCATCAGACCCAGGTTCTGCTGTGGTCTTTCTGCAGCCTGGGCCTCCGTGGGCAGCACCACAGCTCCCATTGCCACCGTCCAGCGTGGTCCATATCTTCATATTTCAGCCAGAACCCAAGGGTAACAACAACAACTACAAAACCCAGTTGCCATCCCGTCGATTCCTATTCGTGGTGACCCCATGTGCTACACAGGGCTCGCAAGCCTGTGACCTTTTGGAAACAGATCTCCAGGTCTTTCTTCTGAGGCACTTTTGAGTGCATTCAAACTGCCAATTTTTTGGTTTGTTTTGTACCACCTGGGTACTCCAAACCCAAGGCTAAACCAAAACCCAACCAAGCCAGTTGCCGTTGAGTGGACTCCAACTTCTGGAGACCACAAGTGCACTCCATAGCATAGGAAAGAGACCGCCAGGCCTTTCTTCTGAGGCATTGCTGGGTGGGTTGGAACTACCAACCTTTTGGCTAGTAGTCGAGTGTGTAACCGTTTGTACCACCCAGGGAATCCAAGGCTACACCAAAACCAGACCTGTTGCCGTTGAGTTGATTCTGACTCACAGGGACCTAAAAACACCCTGAGAGCCAAGCCCTGGCTTAAAACCCGTCGGTGAACTCGGTTGGTTCTGCTCTTCTCCTGCCTTAACGTGCGACCACCACCTCATCAGCTGCACCTTCTGCTTAGCTTGTTCTTAGACAAGGCTTCTAGATGGCCCTTGTGTTTCCATGGAGGGGAGAGAGCTGCAAACAAGAAGCAGCGCCAGCCTCTGTGTGCCGGTTCCTTGGCTCTACCCTGCGTTGGGTAAAGAACATGGAGTCTGGAGTCCAGAGCCCGAGCCTTATCAAAGATAAAACATTGGAGACTAAACAGTCTTTTTATAGGTTGGAACTGGGCTCCGAAGCACATTTTTCCCTGGCCATCAGTACTCAACCTGAGCCTGCCTTTCTGAGCACACACAAGAAGTGCGTAGGATTCTTCTGGCAAGATGGAGACGCTGAGGTTGGAGGGCGAAAGTGCACTCCTAGGGAGAGAGAAAGCTGCAGGCAGGCCTGGGGAGGGGCCTAGCGACGTGGAGGTCTGGTCTGGGCCTATATCTGCACCCCCCCAGGGAGGGTGCCCACCAAGGCAGGAAGCAGCCCTTAGGGGTTGGAAATAGCATGGAACTCAAATGTGTCAGGCACACACAGACATCTGCCACTCACCAGACCCAAACTGAGCCGAAATGCTAACAGAAGCAGGATCCAGACTCTAAGACACAAACTCCTCCTCACCTACCCCGGGCCCATGGGGCCGGGACACTTGTCCACATGATTGAGGGAAGGGTGCGTGGAAAGACAGCAAATATTTGCTGCACAAGTACTATTTATTAAGTCGTCTGTAAGCATTATTGTTGTTGTTGTGTGCTGTTGAGTCGGTTCCGACTAGTAGCAACTGTAAAGCAACATGGTCCTGCTGAGCTTGATGTTACTAGTCCTGTTTTTTTTGTGGGGAGGATATGAGGAAACTATATATAGAACCGAAGGTCTATCATCATCAATCTCATCAGAAAAGTCTGAGTATAGAGACGCTGTCAAGCTTGTGGTGGTGGATACAAGTTTTCCCAAATTCTAATTTTTGATTCAAAGTTTAAGTTTTATTACTGGCAGCAAATACTGTCAACTGAAGTGACAGGCTCTCTTTGTTCATTTTTGAGAAAATATTTGCCAAATACTCAAGTGTGAATATCCACAATTTGTCAGGCATTTAGTCACTTTTCTTAAAAGTAGAGATGGTGCTCGATATAAGACAACTGCTCGTTCAGCTTGCGACTCCGGCAGCTGCGTAAATACTTGTCCTTGCCTAGCCATCTTATGGAGAAATGCTTCCTGTGTTACAGGAGAATTGCTTCCTGTGTTCTTCCTTTGTCATCACACAGAGTGTGAAGAATATGTGTCCGAGGCATAAGATTTAATAAAATTAAATATTTTTTATTGGAAAACCAAGGGAAAAAAAAAAAAAGAATAAAACTAATTCTGGCCAATAAATACAGAGTGAAATGCAAAAAACAAAACAAAAACAAAACCCCTAAGGTCTAATAGATAATGGTGGAGAGATTTGCCCTCAGGGCATTTTGACTCCAAAACTCCACCTTTTTCCTCTCTGTTTTCTTGAACGTGAAATGGCGATAACAATTGACCCTACCTTGGGGTTGTTCTGAGAGTTAGGTGGAATTCTTTGAGTAGAATTTAGCCAGTTCCTGGCACAGAGGAGGCCTCCAGTCAATGCCAGCTGTATGTATTGTGATCATTTTGTGCACAGGACGTCTTAAAGGACAGTGACCCTGGGACCACCCAAAGTCTCCTAGATAATAGGGAGGGCTGGATGATCTAGGCTGGGAACCATCAAGGGGTCAGGATCTTCACACGCCGCCATTCAGGAGTCTAGGCATCTTCTGTGATTGTGCTCGGAGGTCACAGCCTCCGGTTTGAGAAAAGTGGTTGTTGTTTGTTGCTGTTGAGTTGGCTCCAACTCACAGTGACCCCATGTACAACAGAATGAATCACTGCCTGGTCCTGTGCCAGCGTCACGATTGTTGGTATGCAACAGCCCACTGTAGTGGCCACTGTATTGGACAGTACTGTGATCCATAGGGTTTTCATTGACTAATTTTTGGAAGTGGATTGCCAGGCCTTTCTTCCTAGTCTGTCTTAGTCTGAAAGTCCCCCATGGGTGACTCTGCTGATATTTGAAATACTGGTGGCATAGCTTCCAGAATCATAGCGACACACAAGCTACTACAATGTGACAAACCGACAGGTGAGTGGTGGTTGAGAAAGGAAGAAGACTGAGGAGGGAACCAAACAGGAAAGAGGCTGGCAGAATGGCCTCAGAGGGCACAAGATCCCACTAGCTCTGGTGACTGAATAAAAGGATGGTGCCCATGGCCACCCAGGGATGATCACACCAGCCCGTGAGTATCATATGAGCCTACTCCATAGTTGAAAATGGCAGTGATCTTTGGGCCTCAGTTGCCTTATTTGTAAAAGGAGGCATTATTTGTGTTAGGTGGCTCCTCCCTCCCTATTCTAAAATTCTATGAATTTTCCCCTAGCTTCTCCTTTTACAGGTAGGTCAGCTCCCTTCACAGTCCTGATCACAGCCAGTCCCAGAGGAGCCCAGCAAAGGGTGAAAGGCAGAAGGGGACAAAGGGCCACTGTATAGAGAGAACCGGCAATTGACTGCAGCAGGCCTGATTCACACTCAGAGGGTACAGCCTGTGTTGCCAGGCTGGCTTTGGAGTTAGGATGGTACGGGGTCGGGGCTGTGGGGGTGCGGAACCAGACAGTGCAGGATGGTGCAGGCAGGTAGCTCACTGTCCCCTTCCTGTTTTCTCTTATGCAGAGACCTGAGCATGAACAACCTCACAGAGCTGAAGCCTGGCCTCTTCCACCACCTGCGCTTCCTGGAGGAGCTGTGAGTGGATGCCTGGGGGCTGCGGCTGGGAGGGCTGGGCTGGGAGGCAAGGCTCTGGCTGCCTCTTACACCTGTTGGAAAACCAGGTGGTGTAGTGGTTAAGGGCTACAGCTGTCAACTAAAAGGTCAGCAGTTCAAATCCACCAGGTGCTCCTTGGAAACTGTATAGAGCAGTTCTACTTTGTCCTATAGGGTCACTATGAGTCAGAATTGACTCAAAGGCAATGGGTTTGGTTTTTTTTTTTCAATAGCTGTAGAAACCAGGCTTCCCAGGAGGTGAGATGGAGCTCAAGATAAAAGAACGGGGCTTGGGAAGCTAAGGGTGTCCCTGGGTGGTGCAAATGATTAATGCTGTAGGCAGCTAATGAAAGGTTGGAGGTTCGAATTCACCCAGAGGTACCTCAGAAGAAAGACTTGGCGAGGAAGAAAAGCTTAATGTGGAAGAAAGGCCCGAAGATCTACTTCTGAAAAATCAGCTATTGAAAACCCTACAGAGCACGGTTCTACTCTGACACACATGAGGTCGTCATGAGTTGGACTTGACTCCATGGCAACGGGTGGGAAGCTAAGGCTGATCTTGATATCAAGGGTATTCAGCTGATACTAGCCCTAATGTGGAACCAAGGGTGGCAGGTGCAGTGCCACATGATGTACCATACCATACCCATTGCCATCGAGTCAATTCCGCCTCATAGCGACCCTATAGGGCACAGTAGAACTGCCGCCATAGAGGTTCCAAGGAGCACCTGGTGGATTCAAACTGCCCACCTTTTTGTTAGCAAACATAGCGCTTAACCACTACGCCACCAGGGTTTCCGCCACGTGATATAGTAACTCTAAAATCTAGCTTCCGTCCCTCCCTGAAGCCTCCTCTTTGCAGTTTTCCCCTCTTTCTGTCCTCAGTCACATCTCTTCTTGGAAGTCATGCCCCAGATCCAGCCACTCCCCAAGCCTGGTGGTCCTTTCTCTGAAATAGCTCCCACCTCCATTTCTTGTTCTCTGTTCCCACTGCTACCACGGTGGACATCCCTTCACATCTGGGGATGGCATCAGCCTCCTAGCTCCTTTTTAATAGATCCGCCCTCCTTCAGGTGCATCTCACCAGCTCAAGAGCTTTCTGTGTCTCCTTACGGCCCAAAGGATCAACTTCTAAGACCTCATCTGGCCCAGTCCTACCCAGTCAAGTTCACTTCAGTGAGGCCAGTCCCGTTGACCACTCCTAATACCCCCTCCTGCCTTTGCTCATATGTCCATCCCCTTTCTCTCCACATAGGCTCTGATGCCCCTTTATCAGCGCCAAGCACAAGACCTACCTCCTCTACAAAGTTCTCCCTGATCAGTCCCTGCCCATGGTGGTCCCTCTCTGCCCAGAATCCTTACACCTGGACTTCTCTTCTAGAGGTGCTCATGTGTAAACCATCTGCATAGAGTGCCCCGCCTGTCTGCTCTGGGAAGCCAGGCTGCTCTGCTCCCAGTCAGTGCTTTCGTCCCACCCCTAATCCTAACACTTTCTACCACTGTTTGTTTTTATTTCATGCAGCTACAGATCCTTGGGACTCTACTAAGCTTTGCTTGAACTGTGCAAACTGTGGGCACCTGGACCCAAAAGCATTCACTATTTCACCTCTACCCTGACTCCGCTGCTCCTATAACAAATCTTCACCCTAGACAGTGCTGCCGAAGGATACAGCTTACCTGCCTCTGCTGGAGTCATGATACCATTATCCCCTCAGGGCCACGGCTGGCTTTTTCGGACCAAGTATTGTTGGTTCCCCTCTGGGTGAACAGTGAAATCCCTGGGTGGTGCAAACAGTTAATGTGCTCAGCTGCTACCAAAAGGTTGTAGGTTTGAATCACTCAAAGACACCTGGGAAGAAAAGCCTGGCAATCTACTTCCAAAAAATCAGTCATTTAAAACACTGTGGAGCACAGTTCTACTCTGAATCACGTGGGATTGTCATGAGTTGGAGTCAACTCAACAGCATCTGGTTTTTTGGTGTGAAAAGCAAGCTCAAGGTGCTCTGGGGGAAAACTTGTGGGGAAGCTGCCCTCTGGGAGCTTCCAGGCTGAGACAGATGACCTGTGTGGGCAGCAAGTCAGCAGGTGAATGAGGCTGCTGTAGGTGTGGGAACCCAGGGCATTCTGTGGAAGGGAGTGGTCAGGGTAGGTAGGGCTGGCCAGTGAGCAGGGAAGCCTTCTTAGAGAAGGAGTTTTCAAAGGATGTGGACAGATCGAGAGGCATAGAGGGACCTCTAACATGGACACGACACAGCTTGGGTGGGAACGAAATGCAAGAGCCAAGGCCAAGGAGCTTGGGGCAGGTGATTTGTGGGCACACCTGAGAATTTAAGGCTGACCTTTCGTCTTTCAAGGTCCCTGGTTTGTGCTCATCTGCTAACCAAAAGGTTGGCATTTCAAACCTACCCAGCAGCACCACAGAAGACAGGCCTGGCAATCTGCTTCCCTAAAGATTACATCAAAAAGGAAAGAAAAGAAAAGAAAAAACCAATCAACCAAGGAATATAACTGGAATTGTAGCCAGCTGATCAGCAGTCCTATTTCTGGCAAATTCTACCTAGTACAATCATCTGTTAGTTTGAGTCCTTCCCACTTAAGACTCCTAGTTCTTAAAAACCATATAATACAAATATAAAAGAGTGTCTAAAAAAAAAAAAATTACAGCCAAGGAAACCTTATGGAGCTGAGTTCTACTCTGTAACGCATGGGGTCACCATGAGTTGGAATCAACTCTACAGCAATGGGTTTGGTTTTTTAGTTTTCCGTCTTCCATTCCCTGAGACACGGTTGGACCCATCCTGAGCCCCACCTAAAGGGCCCTTCCAGGGCAAATGCTCGCCGACAGAACCCAACCTTGGCGTCCTCAAGTACCCAGCTGCCTTTCCACACGTTACCTTTTTTTTTTTTTAAACAATAACAAAACAAAACACACACAAAACAAGAGGCAAACAAAGAGATTCTTATTAGAGATATATTTTTTAAAAATAGCTTCTGGGATATGTCAGCACAATCCCTGCATCTGCCAGCTTCTCGGGAGGAACTGATGCAAATAATAGTGTCCTCAGGGACTTCAGAGATCCAGAAGCACCTTCTAAATTATCCGTAGTTGAACTCTGCACAGACAGGTTTTAGCATTGACCATATTCATTAGGTATATTTCATTGCACTTGCTCTTTTAAAAAATGGCGATCACCCTATGGCAAACTTGGAAATGGTTAATTAGGCCAGAATGTTAAACTAATTAGAATACCCCATTTCCTAACCCTCCTGGATTAATGGGGTTAGCTGTGTAGTTCAGAGCATGGGGAGACACAGACACACCCCCTCCTGTACCCAGCCCGTCCAGTGGTGACACTCTACAATCCAGATACAACCCAGCTAAGCAGTCGGGGCAGGGCTGTGGGTAATCCAGGTTAGTATAGGAGATGATGAAGTGTTGTGGGGAGGACGTTAGTCAGACCTGGGTAAGACCACCGAGATCTGCCACTGCCTGCCTCTGTGACTCTTGGGGGAAGTCACTTTACCTCTCTGAGCCTCAGTTTCCATATCTGTAATTTGGGGATCATAATAGGCACCTTCTAGGGTTATTGTCGGAGTGGCATAAACGGTTAGTGCGCTTGGCTGCTGACCAAAAAGTTGGAGGATGGAGGCCACCCAGACGTGTCAGAAGAAAGGCCTGGGGATCTACTTTTAAAAAATCAGCCACTGAAAACCCTGTGGAGCACCATGCTACTTGGACACACATGGGGTCATCATGAGTTGGAGTTGACTCAATGGCAACGGGTACTGTTAGGGTAATTGTGAGAGCTGAGTGAGCCGATGTGTGTGAAGCACTTAACACATTGTAGATCTCAATAGAGGGTGGGTTTCACCACCACCCTTTCCTCCCATATCCCAAGACACTGCTTGGGCTCCCTGCCAGCACCCTGACCCTTTTCTCTGATTTGCAGGCGTCTCTCCGGGAATCATCTCTCGCACATCCCAGGACAAGCATTCTCTGGTCTCTACCGCCTGAAAATCCTGTAAGTATAGGTAGATGCCCTGGTACAGAGAAATGGGACATTAAAAATTGTGGGCAAATTGAAGTTTTATAACCTGTGTCTTGGTTAGCTACCAACTTGCTTACCGTTTCTTTGTCTTTTAATTTCAATCATTATTTCTTTATTTTTGCTTTCACCTTGTCTGGAACAAACTGTATAACCTGTAAACAAACATTTAATTGCACCTAGTTTTTATGACAACCCTGTTAGAGAAGCGAAGCATCGTTTCTTTGTAATGTGAATAATGACTGTCAGCATAGACCTTTGTGGGGCTGAGTTCAGTTACAGACGTAGGTGCTCTACCTGAGACCTCTCAGGTCAGGAGGGGGATAAGACTTTTGTTTCTACAGAGGAGAAATCCAGAGTGTCCAGACTGGTTTTCTTCTGCCATCTTCCTCGTTAGGCCCAACCTTAGTTTCTCTGGCTACAGCACTGAGTTTTCATTTTCCCCATAAACACCTCCTCCTTCTGACCTCAGGCTTCTTCTTCCCAGTCCCTTTCACCTTTCCTTTGAAGCAAAAAAAAAAAAAAGTGAGGGTCAAAAAGGACCTTTTATTATTTCATCTAGTTTCCCTCTGCTATTGATCTGATAGCCCATTTTAGAGAAGGGAAAGCTGAGGCAGCATCTCCTTCCATCCCAACCCATGACTTGCCTTGTCCCAACCAAGACTGTCTTCTTCAAGCCCCTCTCATATTCTTCTGATGAATGAGTGTGAAACGAGGCAGAGAAGGGATTCACAGAGTCTGTAGGGGGTAGGAGAGGCTCCTGGTGAGGGCACGTTGCCATGGGAACTGGTTTGGACTGACTCTGGAGCAATAGAATGAGCATTTTGGGCTTCTCTAGTGTGGTGAGCCATTCTCCAGCTTTGCTACTCCCTCGTTTCTGACTTGGCTTGCCGGTGTTCTTTGTACAGTTGAGCAGGTTGTTTACTGCACAAGAACATCATCCGGCTGTGGGAGTAAAAAGGGGCTGGAATCCAGTCCTGTGACTTTGCTTGGGGCTGCATCCATCCAGGAAGGGATGTCTTCTTCTAATTTGCTCGAAGGTGCTGATGGGCTAGCAGTCAGTGGCTCTGTCCCCTTGGCCCATGAGCCTCGGGCTTCTAGTCGGTCCACAGTCCACGGTCCACATCTGAGCACTTTCCCCCATTGCCACGTTGTTGGTCCCTTGCCTCTGTCACTGCTTTTCTTTCTAGCACCTCCGGCCCTCAGCGTGTCCCTGAGTCTTACAGGACTCTCTGGTCCTGCATCCTTCGCTCATTCTCTGCTCTGTTCCTGTCTCTCACTTATTCTTCTCTGTAAAAGACCTTGGCCTCCCTCTATTCTCTGCCTTTCCATTCTCCTTCTGTCTCCCCTGTCTGTCTAGCTCCCCATAAACATTGCTGCCCTGGGGGGTGGGGAGGCCCCATACACCAGACGTGCAGTGCTGGCGGCCTACTTGGTGGCGTGTCTGTGCCCAGTGGCAGGCTCAGACCTGCAGCCTGGATTAGAGAGCAGGGCTCTGTTTGCTGGGCCTTCAGAAGATGTGAGACTCATGTCCCGTTCCTAAGGCTCCGGCTTAGCGATGAGCCTCCTCTTTCTTCTTTGCCTGCATTAGGCAATAAATCAAAGCCTCGGCAAAACCGCAGGCCTCCTGCCCCTTCTCTGCAAATGGTGCCCTTGGCTCAGGGATTGGGTGGTGGGGAGAGGCCGTGAGTGGGAGCCCCGTAAAATCAGACTGTCCCCTCCCTGCTCTGCCATTGACCCCTACTTTCCCTCATCCTCAAAGACCACCCAGCCCCCTCAAAACCTCTGTGTCATCTCTGCCTGCAGAGCTCCTTGACTTGAGGGGTGGGTGGGGGTGGTCCAAGGAATGTATCCTCTTACTCCACAACTTCAAGGCAGCAGGTTCCACCTACATGCTGGGTGGGAAGTACTTTCTGATGTCTAATGTCAGGCTCTCTTGCTGCAGTCTCCTCCTATGGCTTGTTTTTCAGACCTGCAGAAAAACAGAGTAGAACCCACCGTCGGCCTGAGAATCTCTTTTTGCACTGGGAGCTTTGTACCTTAGCTGTTCCCCAGCCTTCTCAGTGTCTGGGACCCTTGTCTGAACTGCATCTTCCTTTCTCTGAGGCTCACTCTTCCTGCTTCCCTCCTGCCCTCCCAGAGGCAGAGATAAAAAAGGAGTTACCTCTCTGACTGTTTCTAAGCAACCATGACAAGAACCCCTTTTCTCTCTCCATCTCCCCACCCCCGAACTGGAGATGTTACTTCTGGGATCCTCTCCTTCCTTCGCTGGTTTTCAGAGCCTGCAAACCCGCAGGCCCTGGTCAGGCTCAGAGCAAAAGAGTCAGCTCCTGCAAGGAATTTCTAGCCTCATGGTTTTTTTGGAGAATATAGGTGGGAATGTCTGTCTTGTGGGACACAAAGGCAAGGACACCCAGACTCACCATCCTAGCACACATGTCCCAGCACACGTTGTAAGGGGAGCCATATTCCTGCCAGCTCCAGGAGCTGCCCCAGGCATGTGGGAGAATGCCTGGGGCCCCGGAGGGCTCCTGCCTGTGTGCCTTTTCAGAACAAGGGGCCAGCTGTGGCCAGAGCTCCTGTACCTTGACCTGTGGCCTGGGGTCACAGTGGTTCAATCTGTTGTACATGGGGTTGCCATGACTTGGGGGCCGACTCAGTGGCAGCTAACAACAGCAACAATATTTTTCCTGCAGAGATTCTGCCCCAGAGATTTAACTGGGCTGAGGTATGGCCCAGGCATTGGGATTTTCTAAATCTCACCGGGTGATTCTACTGTGCAGCCAGGGTTGAGGACCAGGGTATTAGATAGACTTTGCTTCACCAGGCAGAACCAGGGCCAGTGAGAGAAGTAGGGAAATGTGGTCACAAAAAGCACTGGGCTCTAGTCCTGATTCTGCCTTTAATTTGCTTTGTAACTTATGGAAAGACCTGGCTCCTCATCTGGAAAATGAAGGGGCCATCCGTCCTCAAGATCCTTCCAGCTTTTATGACCCAAATGTGCTACAATAAAGGCGTGATGGCTGGGAAACGAGGCCAGAAAGGGTAAGGGAAACCAGGCCATTGTTTTCAAAGCCACCTGCCATGCTGACCTCAGCGTGGTGGGTTCTGATTCGATGCAGGAAAGACTTTCTGATGGCTAGGCTATCGGGCATGGAATGGGTTCCCTGACAGTGGAAAGGAGATAAGCACCGTGTGAAGAAGATGCATCTGTGTTGGGGGGACAACCAAAATAGTTGCTGTTGAGTCAACTCCAAATCATGGCGACCCCATGTGTGTCAGAGTAGAACTGTGCTCCATAGGGTTTTCCATGGCTGATTTTTTTGCAAGTAGATTGCCAGGCCTTTCTCTGGAGGCATGTTTGGGTGGACTTGAATCTCCAAACTTTCAGGTAGCAGCTGAGCGTGTTAGGTACGATTAGGAGACCTTGAGGATCTTTCTAGCTTTGGGATTTGACAGAGGAAAGGGTTGGGGGATCTGAGGAAGTCATGGGGTGGAGCTGCATTGAGATACTCTGGGGAGCCTGAGGCTCTGCTTTGCCTACCGAGTGACTAGATGGGGCCCCTGGAGGAGGCAGGTGGGCCCTGTGAAGAGAGGGTCCACAGGCACGAGCAGCCTGAATTCTTCCCTGCTTTCTCAGCCTTATTTCTCTTCTGTCCTTGCCCCAAGCACCCCTGAGCCTGCTGGCTGACAATCAAGGCAGCCTTCTGAAACCCTGAGGTGAAGAGGTGCCCACCCTTTAGCTGCAAGAGGTCAGAATGGCCGGGAGGACGGAAGTACTGAGCAGGGCAGAGGACAGGAAATGTCGTGGCTCACTGAATGTTACAGCTAGGTGAGGTTTTACAAATCTCCTGGTAGTCTCTTCCTTTGAAAGATGAGGGAATGGAGGCCCAGAGAGGGGAAGTGACTTACTCAAGGTCACCCAGTAATTGGTAAAACAGAGACCAGGTATTATTAAAAACAATGTCAGCTAACTTCTCATGGAGCTCTTCTTGTGTGTGAGACACTGCTGTAGGTGCTTTATATGGATTGTTTCACTTAGTCCACACAATCAGTGTATGAGGGCAGTCTCATGATACCCATTTTATGGATGAGGAAACCAAGGCCCACGGAGTTTGTGTTACTCACACATTAGCCCACAGCTGGAAAGAGGCAGAGTTCAGGATATAAATCCAGGACTAACTTCAGGGCCAGTACGCGTAACCACTATAGTATAAGGAAGCCTGAGAGGCGCAGGCTTATGTTCCACCCCGGGACAAAACTCTATAATCTCAAAGTCCCTTGTTTGTTGTGTGGAGCCTGGATTGGAGGAGCCTGTGCACTAGAAGGGGCTGAGCCCCCACCCCCACCATGTTGCTCAGAGCCCGGTGCTCTGCCCCTCCCTGCTGCCCACCCTTGTCCCCCCCGTGCTGCACTCACCTCACCCCAAAGGGGCAGGGCACGGGCAGAGGGCCCCTTGTTCTCTGCAGTCTCCAGGGTCTGCTTTGTCCTCAGCTATGCCTTCTCTCAGTCCCCTCCCCAGGTCCACAGTGAGCCCAACATCCTTTTGTTCTTTGCCGCTGTGGTTTGCTTCATGCTTGGAAATGTCCCATGTCCATAAAAGGAGTTTAAGAGAGGTAGCAGGTATGACTCTGACCAGGACATCTGTCACCGTATCCGTCAGAACATTCTGGCCCTTATTGTGTTCTGCCGTGACAATAGACGGTTAAGTGTTTGGACTCTGGATCTAAACTCTCTGGGTTCAAAGCCCAGCTCTATCACTTACCAGCTGTGTGGCTCTAGCCCCCAACCCTGGGCCTGTTTCCTCGCCTGCAAAATGAGGATTGTAACAATTTCTATCCGTCAGGATTATAAACCAGTAATCAAACCCACTGCCGTCACGTCAACTCCAACTCATGGCAACTATGAGTCAGGATTATAATAAGGATGAATTAGAGTTAATACAAGCAGGTTCTAAGACCAGAGCCTGGCACGTTAGCTGCTGTCGTTGGGGGCCATCTGGTCAATTTTCGATTCATAGGGACCCCATGTAACAGTAGGATTGCCCCGTAGGGTTTTCTTGGCTGTGATCTTTATGGGAGAGGACAGGCAGGTCTTTTCTCCTATAGGGAAACCCTGGTAGCGCAGTGGTTAAGAGCTACGGCTGCTAACCAAAAGGTCGGCAGTTTCGATCCAGCAGGTGCTTTTTGGAAACCCTATGGGGCAGTTCTACTCTGTCCGATATGAGTCTGAATCAGCTCGACGGTGACAGGTTTTTTGTTTTCTCCCGCAGAGCTGCTGAGTGGTTTCAAACTGCTAAACTTTTTTTTTTTTTAATTTTAATTGTGCTTTAAGTGAAAGTTTACAAATCAAGTCAGTCTCTCATACAAAAATTTACATACACCTTGCTATATACTCTTAGTTGCTCTCCCCCTGATGAGACAACACACTCCTTCTCTCCACCCTCTATTTCTGTGTCCATTCAGCCAGCTTCTGACCCCCCTGCCTTCTCGTCTCCCCTCCAGACAGGCGCTGCGCATATAGTCTCATGTGTCTACTTGATACAAGAAACTCACTCCTCACCAGTATCATTTTCTACCCCATAGTCCAGTCCAATCCCTGTCTGAAGAGTTGGCTTTGGGAATGGTTCCTGTCTTGGGTTAACGGAAGGTGTGGGGATCATGACCTCCAGGGTCCTTCTAGTCTCAGTCAGACCATTAAGTCTGGTCTTTTTATGAGAATTTGAGGTCTGCATCCCACTGCCCTCCTGCTCCATCAGGGATTCTCTGTCAAACTGCTACCCTTTTGATTAGCAGCCAAGTACTTAACCATTGCGCCAGCAGGGCTCTTTTACTATTCTTAAACTCAGAGAAGGTCAAGTAGTGAGCCTTGTTTCCTGGAGCAGGATGCTACCTGAGTGATGCTTTTCCTCTCTGTGTCTTGGTTTCCTCCTTGGAAAGATGGTGTTGACAATGCTCCCTCGGTGTGGGTGATATGCCTGGCACACAGGAGATGCAGTCCCTTCCTGAGGAGTGGCTGGAGGGAAGCTGTGCTCCTCTTTGGGGCTGGGCTAGCCCAGGTGTGCCCATGGGAGGGCGGCTCCCTCACTCCACCTGGGGCGGTCAGGGCTTCCTTCCTTCCTGCTTCTCCAGCTGTTCTCTGAATTCCCTGAGGCCCACGCCCATGTGCCCTGCTTCTCCTCATTTCTGGGGCCCAGGTCTAGAGGTAAAGAACATTCAGGTGGCGACTGTCACCAGGGGCTTCCCTCACATTTCTGCACCCAGTTCTGCCCTTAGAATGGGGCAAGCAGGACCCTGCTCAGGTCCACGTGCCTTGGGGGACTCCCTGTACTTTGGGGTGCCTTACTCAAAATTTTCTAAGCCCACTAAAGTGCCTGAGTGGCTGGGGCTGACAGTGCCCCCCTGGGGTTGCCTGAGGCCCCAGCCTCTTCCCTTCCTCATGATTTCTGACCTCCACCCACACTTGGACTTCTCCAAGTATCCCATAGAGCTCCAGGATTCCTACCTATGGGGTCATCCTGGGACCCTCAGACCAAGCTTCATTCCGGGAGGGCAGCCTAGTGGGCGAGCCCCTTCCACTGTTACTTCTTCTGTGGGATTGTGTGGAATTGAGCAGCCAGTGTAGTGCTGACACGCTGATCTGGATGCTTCGAACTGCTTCTATAGATGTCCTCCCCTTTCCCAAGGAAACCTCCAGTCCCTCAGCTGCACAGACAGGGAAACTGAGGCTGGAGAGAAAAACCTACGTTTCCCTACATCCTTCTTCCACTCCAGAATTCCCGGCATCGTCATTTCTGGTCCTTACTGCGTCCCGGGATGTGTTCTGTCCCCCATCTCCATCATCCTCTTCACCCCTGCCTCGTCCCAGAAGTCCTTCTGAGGCCTCTCCCATGCACACCTTCCAATACCTCAACAGCCTCTGAGTCCCCACTAACAAGATGGGAGGTGGGCAGGGGTGGGGGAGGGTGTTGGGGAGGGTTGAACCAGGACTCTCTCTGGGGCTCTGAAGCTGGGGTAAGGGGGCCGATCTGGCCTGGGGCAGGCGGTTCAAGTGAGCAGCCCTCCTCCAGGCCACATGCCCACACGTGGGTCCTCAGAGCCCTTTTCTCTGCCCTTCCAGGATGCTGCAGAACAACCAGCTGGGAGGAATCCCCGCAGAGGCGCTGTGGGAGCTGCCCAGGCTGCAGTCTCTGTGAGTCATTACAGGGCCCATCTTGGGAGTCGCCAGCTTCCTGGGGCCTGAGTCACAGCCCCAGGGCCCCCCTCCTTGGCTTTCCCTCCTCTCCACACGCCCCCCTCTCCCACCCATGTTCCAGACAGCATGCCGCTCCTGGCTTTGGTTTCCTTGGGGTTTTTTGTTGTTGTCGTCAGTGTGTGTATGCATACACTAACATGTGTATTTCGGGGAAGGAAGGCTCCAAGTCCCGCTGGAGGACTGTGGGAATGGGACCTCCCTAGGTGGGGCCACCGGGGCAGCCATCCTGGGGCGACTGGCATTTTGCCATTGGAGCCTGGAGTGGGGGGTGGAGACTGCCGCCCCAAAGAAGCATCAGGAAGGGGCTGTCTCCTCCACCTAGTCTGCTCTCACCCCCAGGGCTTGAGGGTGGGGAGAGGACTAGGCTCAGACACCCATTTCCCCTACTTGGGGGTGGAAACTGCATTCCTGGGACTCACAGGCCACCCAGGATAGAGCCATCCTTTCAAAGAGCCCTGCAATTTCTTTCCCATCCAGCAGGGACATTGTGGAAACGAGACTGAGTCCCAGGGCGGTGAGGGTGGTGTAACCTAGCTGAGCATGAACCTCAGGCCAGATGCTGGGTTTATTTGCACAGGTCAGGCACAGGCCTGGAGCATAATAGGTGCGCCACACATATTTGTTGACCCCAATTCAATTTTCAGGTACATCTACATCCAATGTGAGAGTAGATATTTTGGGAACAAAGTTGGGTGACAACTTGGGGATGTGACATTAAGTTAGTGGGGGAAACTAAGACATGGTTGGCATTTAGTGTGTCAGGACACAGGCCTCTGGTTCTGTAGACCCATGAGTCCTGCCATGGCTTGTGCCCTGTCCACAGATGTGGAAGTCAGACAACTCTAAACTGTCGTGGCTGTCCTTGGGTGGAAGGAGGCGGGAAAGCAGCTTTCCTCCTCATGACTGATCCTCAGGCCCCGTTCTACCATAAACAGTAGAGGGCCAGCAGTAGGGGCCCAAGCTGGCAGCAGAATCCCAGACCTCTCTCTGGCTTCCTGTACCACGCCCACCCTTGGGTAGCACTGTCTTCCCTCCTCCTGCCCTTGGCGTCCTCTATCCTCCTGCTTCTCTCTCTGTGTCTACTCCCCAGATGCCTTGTTGGCCCCCAGTGGCAGGCTACCCCTGCAACCCCTTATTCTCTCACTTTTCCACCCTTTCTCCCAAAAAGTACTGGGCTTCTGGCCCCAGCCACCTCCTCTCCCTCCATCTAGGGTCACCACTAGATGGGGCCAAGCAGCTCAGCAGTGCCTATAGAGGCCAAGGTCAGAAGATCAGAGGCCAGGTGCACTTCTCAAAGGCGGACTGAACGTTTGCTTAGGGCACCAGCAAAGGAGGTGGTGGAGAGCAAAGGAGGAGCTGCCAAAACTCAGTGGGGGGAGGGGAGGTGGGGGAAGGGAGAAGGGAGGAGGGGAATTTGATATTTCATTGAAAGTGTAAAAGAGGTCATCATAGGAAAAACAAATCAGACCTTTGCTGGACTAAATTTTTATTGTGGTAAAATATATACAACAAAATGTTCGTAAATTACACATTTTTTAAGATTGTGCTTTAGGTGAAGATTTACAGAGCAAATTAGTTTCTCATTAAAAAATTAATGTACATACTGTTTTGTGACATTGTTTGCCAAGCCTGCAACGTGTCAACACTCTCCCCTTCTCGACCTTGGGTTCCCCGTTTCCATTTGTCCAGCTTTCCTGTCCCCTCCTGCCTTCTCGTCCTTGCCCCTGGGCTGGTGTGCCCATTTAGTATCATATACATGGTTGAACTATGTGTATTATTGTTTGTTTTATGGGCCTGTCTAATCTTTGGCCGAAGGATGAACCTCAGAAGGGACTTCAGTATGGAGTTAAAAGGGTGTTCAGAAAAAAAAAAAGGGTGTTTTGGGGCCATACTCTTGGGGTTTCTCCACTCTCCATCAGACCAGTAAATTGGGTCTTTTTTTGTGATTTTGAATTTTGTTCTACATTTTTCTCCTGCTCTTTCCAGGACCCTCGGTTGTGATCCCCGTCAGAGCAGTCAGTGGTGGTAGCTGGATACCATCTAGTTGTGCTGGACTCAGTCTGGTGGAGGCTGTGGTAGTTGTGGTCCATTAAAATGACACATTTTTTACACGTGTAATTCAGTGACATCGATTATATTCACCAAGTCCCACAACCATTATCACTATCATTTTCCTTTGCTGGACTTCTTGACACTTCTTTCGAGGTTAAATTTTTTTGTTTCAAATTGGGAATTACATCTTGTAGGGCTTCTAACGGTCTTGTCTTTCAGAGTAGACGTGGAGCTATTGAGCTACACGGGGAGTTTTTCCTGCCCTTTCTGGGAAATGGGCAGCCCCTTGTAACTGGGAGAACTAGGTAATTAACTTCCACCTTTAGCCCCACCACTCCCTGTTGCCTGGGAAGATCAGGGGCAGGTGACAGAAGCCCACTCCCCCACTCCCACAGTTACAAGGCAGATGAGTAGATTTTGCCTCTTACAATCCTTTGAGGAGAGCACTGACCTGTGAGGCAGAAAACTTGTTTCAAGTCCTGCCTCTGCCTCTGACTACCTGTTCTGAGCCTCAGTTTCTGCTTCTTCAACTTGGGGATCATTATATATTTGCCCTGCCTACCTCACAGAGCTGTCATGAAGATCAAATACACGATAAATGGAAGAGGGATTTGAAAAAAGAAGACTCCACCCAGCTGTGAGCGTGGTGGTTCTGTTGTGATGTTGTTCCTTTAAACAGCCATTGAGCCATTCTTTTTACCAAAGTTTCCAAGGCTTTGCTGAGGAGGCAAAACCTGAGTTGAGTCTTGAAGGGTTAGCAAGTGTTAGTGAGGTAAAGAGGCCAGGAAGGACATTCCAGGAAAGGGGAACAGCATGAACAAAGGCACAGAGATAAGAGAGAACCAGAATGAATTCTGGAGATTCGCAAGGAGGCGGGTTTGGCTGAACTGGTGGGAACAGCGGTGGAGACAGATCTAGGATTAGCAAGAGATAATGCCTGACAAGCAGGCATGGACCATGCTAAGGAATTTGGACTTCATACTCAACATGGCAGAGAGCCATGGCAGGGTTTAAAAACTATGTATATAAAAGACTTTATTTTTTAGAGCAGTTTTAGGTTTACAGAAAAATTATGCAGAAAGTATAATTTACCTCCTGGCCATTGATTCTCCTATTAACATCTTGCATTCCTGTGGCACATTTATTATGTTTGGTAAGCCAATATTGATACATTATCATTAACTAACATTCATAGTTTATACTAGGGTTTGCTCTTTACATGAAAGAGGTCATCATGGGTGTTGTACAGTCCTATGGATTTTCATGTGTTCATCATTACAGTATCATACAGAATAGTTTCACCACCCGAAAAATGCCCCAGGCTCTGCCTATTCATCCCCCTCCCCAAGCCCCTGGAAGCCAATACCCTTTTCACAGTCTATAGTTTTGCCTTTTCCACAATGTCACACAGCTTTTTCAGACTGGCTTCTTTCACTTAGCAGTATGCATCTAAGGTTCCTCCATGTCTTTTCATGATCCCTGGTGGATTTTTAGCAGGAGAACAATGTGATAAGATTTCCATCACTGAAAAACCACTTTGCCAGTAGTTATTATGGAGGACAGCCTGGAGGTGGGGAGCTAGTGAAGAGGCTTATAAACCAAGGGAGCATGATGGCAGTTGAAGACAAGGGAAGGGCAGTGGCAAAAAGAGAAGCTGATGGACTCTAGAAATATCCAGAAGCCATGTCATAAGAACTCTGCCTGGGTTCAGATCTCTGCTCCTTCACTTACTACCTGGACAGGTTACTTAACCTCTTTGCTTCTGTTTTGTATCTACTGGAGGTGATAATAGCATCTACCTACCTCAATGGAATGGAATGAAATGAATTAATATATGTAAAGACTTAGAACAGTACCTTTCGCTGCTGCTGCTACTACAGTTATTATTTTAATAGTAGTAGTGGTGACTGGGCGTGGAAGTTGAGGGAAAGGGGGAGTCAAATAATGCTCAATTTGGTGTTGGAATCAATGGAGAAACCGGTCACCTGGAGCCTGGTGCTAAGAGCTCAGACGTGTTGAAAGAGTGGTGACTAAATAGTGAACCCCAGAGGGTGAGCAGCTCTGGGGAGGAGTGCACACAGAAAAGGGGGAATGTGCTGATGTCCTTTTAGAACACGTTGCCTTTGAAGTGCCTGCAGGTAGGGTGACCAGATGTCCTGAGCAAACTGGACATCAGTGTGTGTGTGGGCTGGGTGGGGAGGCACATAACCGAACTCAAAGGATCTGGATGGTAGGTGTTATGTCCTGAGCTTTTGGAATCTGGAGGCTTCAGGGAGGTACCACCTCAGCCCTCAAAGTGCGGTGTTGCCCCTCCTTAATTCAGTTCCCTCTTAGATCTACTATCACCACCAATTATCATCGAGTTGATCCTTTTTTTGTGTGTGTGTGCTTTAGGTGGAAGTTTACAGTTCAAGTTAATTTCTCATTCAAAATTTATACACATATTGTTTTGTGACATTAGTTGCAATTCCCACAATGTGAGCACACTACCCCCTTTCCACCCTGGGTTCCCTATGTCCATTCAACCAATTCCTGTCCCTTCCTGCCTTCTCATCTTGCTTTTGGACAGGAGCCGCCCATTTGGTCTCATGTACCTGATTGAACTAAGAAGCACACTCCTCACGTGTGTTATTTTTTGTTTTATAGTCCTGTCTGATCTTTGTCTGAAGAGTGGGCTTTGGGAACGGTTTCATTTCTAGGTTAACAGTACGTCTGGGGGCCATAGTCTTGGGGGTTTCTCCAGTCTTTCAGACCATTAAGTTTGGTCTTTTTACGTGAATTTGAGTTCTGTTCTACATTTTTCTCCTGCCCTGTCTGGGACTCTCTGTTGTGTTTCCTGTCAGAGCGGTGGCAGCCAGGCACCATCTAGTTCTTCTGGTCTCAGGCTGTTGGAGTCTTGGTTCATTTGGCCCTTTAGTCCTTTGGGCTAGTATTTTCCTTGTAGCTTTGGTTTTCTTCATTCTTCTTTGCTCCAAGTGGGATGGAACCAATTGATATATCTTAGGCAGCTGCTTGCAAGTTTTTAAGACCTCTGATACCACTCATTCAGTTGATGCTGACTCATGGCCACCCCAGGTGCATTAGAGTAGAACTGTGTTCCGCAGGGTTTTCAATGGCTGATTTTTCAGAACTAGATTGCTGGGCCTTTCTTCCATGGCACCTCTGGATGGACTCAAACCATCAACCTTTCAGTTAGCAGCCAAGTGCATTAAGCATTTGTACCGCCCGTGAATGCCAGTAAAACCAGGTCCGGCTGGCTGAAAGGAGAAGGGAGAAGCCAATGAAGATTTTTTTGAGCACCTTGTGTTCTAGCACTATTTGGGTGTTTTGCATACATTATTTCCTTCACAAATTTTGTTCACATTGTCTTATTTCATTCATTACCTTATTCACAAGAATCCTCTAATAATTCCTTTTTTCACTGCCAGATAAGGATATAGAGACTCGGACAAGTTCAGGGGCTCTTCCAAGGTCAGAGCTAGGAAGGCAGGGCTAGAATAAAGTGATGTTGGTTTCAAAGGCCGTGCCTTCCCATCAAGGCTGCAAGGGAGCCTCTCGTTAATGGCCATCTTTGGGTGACCCTCCCTCCTTCCCCAAGGCAAACAGCCAATAAAAATGCCTTCATTCCTGTTGGAAGTCAAAGAATCAAGGAGGTATTTCAGGGACATGCCCTCTGCACATGCCCCTCTGGGGGGCAGTGGTGGTATGTCTTCCTCAGAGCAGGCAAGGCCCACCTAGGGGGTCAGACCTCTGGAGAAGGCCGTTCTTCACCTCCAAAAGGGAGGGTCCCTCACAAGCTCTTGTGGACATTCTTGGGCCCTCAGGGAAAGCTTGATCCTGTGGTCTCCTTTCTACCAGCTAGAACCAGATGCAGGGCTGTAGGAAGTACATGTGGGTGAGTCAGGAGTAGGGCTAGGGCTAGGGGATGGGGCCAGCCAGACTGGCATGCCAGCCCCAGGTACCCAGTTGGACATGGCACACAAGCTGTTTGATTTGGCACCTGGGTTGGCAGCACCAGCTCTGCAACGCCTCCCTCCCTGGATACACTTGCTTCCCCCTCATCAATGTGAGAGGGTGAGGGTGGCAATGCCAGACGTGTCCCGCCAGGCCTGAGCTAAGGCCAAGAGAAACCACCGGAAGCCATCGGAGCCAGGGGGAAAATAGACAGAGTAGGGGCGAGGCAGGGCAAGGGGGGGTATGTGGAAAAGCAGAAAAACCGTTTTGAAGGAGCTGGGGACTGAGGCTGGGTGGGGCTCGAGGAGCTCAGGCTGGCTGGCCCCCAGAGAAGCATCAGAAAAGCACAGTGGCAAGAATAAAGGGGAGAAAACAGAACAACAGCCCAGTCTTGGACACCCTCTGGGGGAAATGCATAATTGCAAAGGACAGCCACATGAAACCGGCCAACACTGTGCGGAGCTGGAGAAATTAATCAAGAGCAGTGCCAGACTCCAAACAGAAACCCAAGTTAGAGCCACCACAGCCATCTCAGCCCAAGCCAGCCATCTAAGACATTGCTGCCTGCTGCTGAGGGAAACAAGGTGGGGAAGCCAGGGGTGGAGAGATGAGTGCGTACCCGTGGGCATGGGGAGGCGCCGGGTTCAGGGTGATGTGGGAAGGGCCCTATAGGAGTAATGGCTCCCACTTATCAAACTTCAATATGCTAAGTGATTTCACGTATCTTGTTTAATCCTGAAAGTCCTCTAAGGTAGCTTCCCATTTTATAAATGGGACAACTAAAGCCCAGAGAAGTTAAGCCGCTTGCCTGAGGTCACACAGGTAGGATGTAGCAGAGCTGGGATTCTAATATACTAACTCTAACTTTAAAGTACCATGTTCTTAACCTCTACCCCTTAGAACTTCTCCTAAACTACAGTGCTTTTAGAATCCACATACTTGGGTTCAAATCCTGGCTCTGTCACCAATTAGCTGTGAGGCCATGGGCAAGTAACCACCCATCTCTGAACTTAAAGTTCACCAGCTCTAAAATGGGAGGAGCAAATGAAATGATTGGCATGCAGGTGGCCCCAGAGGATATCATGCTGACTTCAAGAACTTCCTAATGGGGTTACTGGCCCTGCTCCTGAATCGCTTATGATCGCTGTATACTTGTACTCTCTGGGCCTCAGTTTCTCTCTGTACAATGGACAGTATCCTCCCTGAACCCTTCTAGTCTCCTGGAAGTGTTTTGAGGTGGGACGAGGAAGAAAGACCTGAGCTTCTCCAGGAGAAAATGGATGAGCCATTCCTGCCAGTCTTAGAGGTCCCATGAGGACAAGGATTGGAGGTGTCCTCAAGGAGAGCCCAAAGCAAAGGGGTTGTAGGCAGGCACCCCTCATTCCATACTTCTGACCCTCCTCCAAGGGACAGTTGCACCTCCAGCTGAAATATTGAGACCAGACTAATAATAACCAGCACTTAGGTGGCACTCAGGTACTGTTCAGAGTTCTTTTCATTCACTCAGTCCTCATAATACTCTGTGGGATGCTTACAACTAGTACTATCATCACTCATTTTATAGATGAGAAAACTGGGGGTTAAGTGACTTGATGGAAGTCACACAGATGGAATGTAACAGAGCTGGCCCAGAGTCCGTGCACTTACACATGGTGCAGGGCTGCCTTTCAAGAGCAATTCTGGGAGTGGGGGCTGAATGAGAAGATGATAAACCCCAAGGGATGGGCCACCAATGGGCTCTGGAGACCAAACTATGTCCAGAGCATCTGCTTCCAGAGCTGGCCTTGGGCTGTGAGTTCTGCTGGTGGGATGCCCAAAGATCCTGGATTGGTCAGTTTCTGTCCTTTACCTGGGAGTTCTGAGTTGAGCAGAGCCCAGGTTTGGGGGACAGTGCTGTGTGCCTGGGGAGCTAGGGGCTGCTGACTCTTTGACATCAGTATTGATCTCTAGACATTCCCAGCCTTGATTGGACCCCCCAGAGACTCAGTAAGAGAGGACGCAAGGACGGTTTGCCTAATAGCCACTTACCTGTGAAAAGCATGAAGACATTTCTAGGAACTTTTTGCCAGAAACATTGCAAGAAGTAGCACATATACTGGTATCCCCATTTTACAGACAGGTCTGGGAGGTGAGGTGCAGAGGACTCCTCAGTGTTAGAGATGGAGCTGGGTCGAACTAGGAGGGTATTTTTGTGGGGAAGGTAGAAGAGCCGGACCCTGACATCACCTCACTATTCACAGGCTCCTTGAAGCAAATCTTCAGGAGGTCCCAGCGGGAGGCCTGGGTGATTGTAAGAGAAGGAACCACTGTGCATGGGGCCAGGGGATTCCCTCAAGAACGCATTTTCATCAGGTTCCTGAGCACTGCAGGAAAAAGGAGAACATCAAAGGGAAAAGAAAGGGGTCTTTGGGGAAGGCACTCAGGATGGAGAACGGGCTAATATGGTCGGGGTAGAGCTTACAGACTATTGGTTCTCAAAGTGTGGTTTCTTGACCAGCACCACCTGCAAACCTCTTAGAAATGCAAATTCTCAGGCCCCACCCCTGACCTACTGAATCAGAATCTGGGGGATTAGGGGGAAACCAGCAATCAGCCCTCCAGCTGATTCTGATGCACGTTGAAGATTGAGAACCACGGTCATGGAAGAAAGGGGTAGTCATGGAAGAAAGGGGTGTACCGGTAGTCCCTGGGTTACAAACGAGATTCGTTCCTGTGTGTCTTTAAGGATTTGTAGGTAATTGGGAACAGGTACATATGGTTCTTATTTAGCCTTACTTTTTTTTTTTTTTTAGTAAAAGAGGAAACCCTGGTGGTGTGGTGGTTAAGTGCTATGGCTGCTAACCAAAGGGTCAGCAGTTCAAATCTGCCAGGCGCTCCTTGGAAACCCTATGGGGCAGTTCTACTCTGTCCTATAGGGTTGCTATGAGTCAGAATTGACTTGACGGCACTGGGTTTGGTTTTGGTTTTTGGTTAGTACAAGAGGAAACCCTGGTGGTGTAGTGGTTGAGAGCTGGGCTGCTAACCAAAAAGGTCAGCAGTTTGAATCCATCAGCTGCCCCCGGGAAACCCTATGGAGCAGTTCTACTCTGTCCTATAGTGTCGTTGGGATTAACTCAACGGCAATGGGTCTGTTTTTTTTTTTTTTTTTGGTTGAGTATAAGAAGGGGCCCTGGTTAAAGTGCAGTGGTACAGTGGTTAAAGTGCTTGGTTGCTAATGGAGAGGTCCATGGTTCGAAACTACCAGCTGTTCTGTAGGGGAAAGATGTGGCAGTCTGCTTCCGTAACGATTTACAGCCTTGGAAACCCAATGGGGCAGTTCTACTCTGCCCTATAGGGTCACTATGAGTTGGAATCGACTTGACAGCAGTAGGTTTTTGTTTTTTTTTAGGTTAGTGCGAGAAAAAGCTCGAAGCCTTTTCAATGATTTAAAAGCTGCACATGGAGCAAGTGAAGGTGGTTGTGATGAAGAATTTGTTGGGAGTAAGATTTGGTTCAATCCTTTCAAAAACTCGCTGCTGTGGAGTTGATTCTGACTCATAGTGACCATATAGGACAGAGTAGAACTGCCCCATAGGGTTTCCAAGGAGCAGCTGGTGGATTTGAACTGCCTACCTTTTGGTTAGCAGCTGAGCTCTTCACCACTGTGCCACCAGGCTCTTTTCTTTCAAAGTGAGGGCAAAAATCACATTACAGGGCAACTACGAGCTGTCTGTAAACCGGACATTAATAGCCAGGGGACGCACTGTATTAGTTTCCTTGGGTACTGTAACAAATGTCCACAAACTGGGTAGCTTCAAACAACAAAAACTTCTTCTTTCACAGTTCTGGAGACTAGAAGTCCAAAAGCAATGTGTTGGTCGGACTGTACGTCCTCTGGGCTCTAGGGAAGACTCCCTCCTTGCCTCTTCCAGCGTCTGGAAGTGTTGTTATCCTTGGCTTGTGGCAACATCACTCCAGTCTCTGCCTCTGTCTCCACATGGCCTTCTGTCTCTCTTCTGTGTATTTCTTATAACAACACTTGTCGCTGGATTCACAGCCCACACAGACCATGCAGGGTGGCCTCATCTTGAGATCCTTAATGTCTGCAGTGACTACATTTCCAAATAAGGTCACATTCACAAATTCTGGGGACTAGGATGTGGACATATCTCCTTGGGGGTCACCGTGCAACTTGCTACAAGGGGTAAGGCTGCTAGCAGAGAAGAAGAAATGAGCCTGGTTCCTGCGGAAAGTGAACAGCTCTCTGGGGGTGACCAGCTGAGAGCTGGGTCAGGAGGAAGAAAACAGGAGAGTTAGTGCAGTAGTTGGTGAGACAGCTGTGTGTGAAGTGAGGGTATCTGGGAAAGTCAGGCCCAGAGATGGCAGGAGGGGGAGCAGCAGGGACCTCCTCTGTTGGGCAGCTCTGATCCAAGGCCCCGCTCCTGGAGGTGCCCAGTCTGCCGTGGAGAAGGCCCCGTAAGCAATCCCCGAGCTTTGTAGGTGACCTAGTGAATGTTGTGGCACTACCCAACTTACTGCCTGGCGGAAAGAGCCCCTAGGCCCAGCTGTGCCGTGGGGCCTAGCTGAGGGGTCCCCAGGGATGCACGAGGTGGCAGATGGCTTCCCTGGCACAGCTATTTCAGGCTCCGTGATTATAGGCTACTGTATTTAGATCTTCCCAAGGTTCCGGGAGTTGATTACTACATGCGTCTGGGGAAGAGGCTGCTCTGAGGTGGGCGGGCACATGGGCAGCCCCCTGCAGACGATGAGGATCTAACATGGGTAATTTGGCTCCTGAGAGATGCTAGAAGAGTGTCTGTGGTGGGCTGGGCCCTGGGCCCTGAGCCCCTGGTGGAGGTTCTTCAGTGGTAAATGCTGGTCTGGGCAGAGTCGTCTCAAGCTGGGCCACCCAGGAGCAGCATGGAGCCTCAGCCCCACGGAGAATATTTCAGCCCAGACTCGTGGGTCTCCTCAGTCCACCTGCCAGTCCGCCCCGGCTGTGGTACTGAGCTGCCGTGTACAGAGGGCCTTCCTGAGCCACAATGTTCCCCTCCAACTGGGCCATCTCTACTCTCCAGGCCTGAAAGAGGCAGGAGCATCCAGGGTGGGGGTGTTGGGTGCTTGTCTTAGTTATCTAGTGCTGCTATAACAGAAATACCACCAGTGGATGGCTTTAACAAAGAGAAGTTTATTTTCTAACAGTAAAGTAGGCTAAAAGTCCAAATTTAGGGTGTCAGGGGAAGGCTTTCTCTGTTGGCCTTCTCATCAATCTTTCCCCAGACTGGGAGCTTCTTTGAACAGGGACCCCGGGTCCAAAGGACGCAGTCTGCTCCGGGCACTGCTTTCTTGGTAGTATGAGGTCCCTGTGTCTCTCTGCTTGCTTCCCTTTCCTTTTTATCTCTTGAGAGACAAAAGGTGGTGCAGGCCACCCCAGGGAAACTCCATTTACATTGGATCAGGGATGTGAGCTGGTAAGTGTGTTCCAATCCCACCCTAATCCTCTTTAACATAAAATTATAATCACAAAATGGAGGATAACCACAGAAAACTGGGAATCATGGCCTAACCAAGTTGATACACACATTTTAGGGGAGACATAATTCAGTCCATGATGGAGTTGATACTCAGATTTGGTTATCTGAGTTATCATATGGGCCCCTGGCAGAGCCAAGAGGTGGGGGTTGCTCCTCTTCCCCACAACCCCACAGGAAGATGCCAGAGAGAAGGTTTCTCCCTCAGATCCCCTCCCTCCTGCATCACTGCCCCTTCCTGAGCAGCAGGCTCTAGTGCAGAGCCCTGGCCTGGGTCTGGATGTGTCCGAAGGAAGTAGAGACCCAGCCACTGGTGTCCTTCCCTCCCTCCATTTATTCAAACTCTGCTGAGTGCCTGAAATGCCTGGCCCAGAAGATCCTGAGATAAATAAGACAAGGGCCCTGCTGTTCAGCAGCTATGGTTTGATGTGGGAATCTCTCTCTCTCACATACACACACATACGTCTTCACTCTGGCCCTTCCATATATTATGGACTTATGCCTCCGAGACAGAAAAGCCAGTGCAAGTGAACATGATGTAAAATTAGAGTACAAAAGCTAGAAGGGAGTTGACTAAAATAAATGAAAACCAGGTGAAGCCCTGTGTGTGCAGTAAGACGCTCACTGGTAGTCAATGTTTGTTGAGTGCTTACTATGCTCCCAGGCACCAGGCTCAATGCTTAGCAGACCTCTTTAATTCCTTGTAGCAACAAGCCTCTAAGGGAGGTACTATGATCCCCGTTTTACAGATAAGGAAATGAAGGGGTGGGAAGCTGATCACAGAGTTGGTAAGTGGTGTGTCTGGATTCCATGCCGTCTCTTAACCACTGCTCTAGGCTACGTGGAAGGGCAAAGTGAAGGGCCCAGAGTTCTGGCATCCAAGGCTGTCTGCCTCGCAGCTGAATTAGTTGCTGCTGAGTCGACTCCGACTCCTGGTGACCTCGTGTGTCAGAGTAGCCTGGCTGGTGAAAATGGCTAATGTGCTCAGCTGCTAACCGAGAGGTTGGAGGTTCCGGAAGCCTTGGAAGAAAGACCTGGTGATCTACTTCTGAAAGCCTATAAAATACAGTTCTACTCATAACACTAGAGAAGCTTAAAAAGTACAGATTCCCAGGCTCCTTCTCAGACCTCCTGAGCAGGAAACTGGAGGCCTGGGGCGCAGGAATTAAAAATCCACCCGGGCCATTCTGATGCAGAGCCAGGTTTGGCAACCACTGCTCTGAGCCTTGCTCCTCCAAGCGTGGCCCACAGGTCTGCAGCCAGGCTCTGCCTGGGAGCTTGTCAGAAGTGCAGACTCTCACGCACCGCCCCAGACCAACTGACTTGGAATCTGCCTTTTAACAAGGCCTGCCCCTCCACCCCTCAGGTGATTAGTATGCAATTAAAAATTGAGAATTACTTATCTTTTGTCCAGGAACTTCTGTCCCAACCAAAGTTAAGATGGGGGACAATCTTCATTGGCTGTCCACCCCGCCCTATCCCCTAGACCCTAAGGACTTTCCATGGAAAGTCCCCAAGTCTTAAAATTCCTTTTTATTCCTTTGCAGTCACTTGTACACATGGGAAGAAAATATAAGAGCTGGATTGGTTTGAAGGAGGCTTGGTGGACCCGTGGTAAAGTGCTCGGGTGCTAACCAAAAGGTGGGCAGTTCGAACCCCTCTCCACAGGAGGACGATGGGGCAGTCTGCTCCCATAAAGATTTACAACCTTGGAAACCCTGTGGGACAGTTCTACTCTGTCCTATAGGGTCACTATGAGTGGGAATTGACTCGATTGCAGTGAATTGGGTTGGTCTGGATGTGGACTCAACTGAAGACAATGAGGTATACCAGATAAATTCCTGGAGGAAGCAGCTAGAAAGATAATGGTTAGACTTTGAGAAGAACTTCCCAGCTGTCTATAACCACAAAGGAGGGAGAAAAGCTAGGGTACTTTCTTCTGAAAGTCCTTTGGAGTCACACTCTCCTCACTGGCTGGCAGCAGGAGGAAGAGTATGGATCTACTCCTGACATTTTCTGGGGGCTGATGACATCTGTTCAGTATTCTGCCCCGCCTGAAGCCTTAGAGTAGCCCAGAGAGGAGGTGTGAGAAGGCAAGAGAGCAGCTAGAAGAGGTGGAGACAGCACCTCTGTGCCTGCAGCCTGCCTTCCACTGGCTGCACCCCTGTAGCCTAACTGGCTCCCTACCCCCCAGCACCTCCTCCCCAGCCCCCAGCCATCCTGGTGGGAGAAGACAGGTCAGGGGTCAGGAAAGTGTGATCTTTTTCGAGAGTCTATGAGTAATTTTCCACTGGTTTATGAGCCCTTAGAGCACAGGTGGCTGCCAGCCGCTTGCTGGAGTGTGGAAATCAAATCCACACACCAGCCGGAAAGGCAGCGCACCAGCTCCCGCCTTGGCCGTGTGGGTGGAGGCTGCCTGCCCGAGACCACAGGGCCTTAGAATAATGGAGCTGGTTGCGCTGTGGGGTTCACCCAGTCCAACAGCCTCTCCCAGGTGAAGAAACCCAGGAGCCATGAGGGGAAGTGACTTCTCCAGTCCCCCAGCAAGCAAGTGGCAGCCTGCAGCTAGCTGGAGCCCAGGCCAGACCCACAGGTGCTTTTTCACTTTGAGGGGAAGGACTGTTTATGAGTCTCTGTGAACACTTCAACTAGATGGCTCTAAGATCAGTTGCTCTGGAACGTGACTCCATCTGGAGGACTCTTGCCAAGGTGGCTTCCTTCCCCTCACCAGCCAGAACACCAGTTTCTAGACTTGGAGCCAGCTCCTCCCTCCCTTGAATTAAACAACTCCAATGAGTCCTGGTTGAAGGACTCTGTGGACCCTTAGAAGGGGTCTGGGTGGCAGGCAGGGCGGAGAGCCACGGTGCTGGGTAGGGAGAGCTGCTCTGGGGGGAGGCCATCCAATGGACGCAGGCCCTTGAGGGGCCGTGGCAGCCCAAGAAAGGAGACTACTTCTGTCTCCTGAAAAGCAAGTCTTCCCTGAGGAAAAGGGCAAGTCTCCACCCTCCCCCTTGTTGCCTAGACAAATTTTATTCTTTCTCTGGAGGCTTTTCGGAGTGTCCTGCCTTTATTGCCTTGTGATTGGGAAGTGCAACACCTTTCCAGGGCTGGAGGCCAAAGAGGACCTTCAGTGGAGGTGACCTTGGCCCCATCCCTCTTTTCAGAGCCCAAGTGTAGCTGTCTGTGGGAAGAGAAGGATAGAGGGCAGGAGACAGAAGGGAGGGAAGACGTTTTCTTTGAGCATCCTCAATGTAACAGACACCACACCAGGTGCCCTCCACAGGTTCATATTCCAGCAGCAGGACCACCAGTGCCATTCACGAGGCTCTACTAAAGAGTTGCCTTGGGCTCCCTCCAATTGCCACCTTCTCTGTCCCCATACTCTTCACATTCCACTCCAGTTGCCTCCGTTTCTTCACCTCTGGTCTGGCTTCTATTGCCTTCCCAGTCCATCAGAGCAGTTCTTTTCAAGGTAATCAATGACCTTCATCACATTATATTCAACAGGCACTTTCCAGCCCTGATCTTGTTTGACCCTACAGTAGCATCTGATAGTATTGACCATCCCTCCTTGAAGTCCTCTCTTTCCTTGGCTTCTGTGTGGAGAACACATTCTACTGTTTCCCTCCTACCTCTCTTACCACTCCTTCTCACTCTTTGCAAGCTCCCCTTCTTCTGCCCATTCTATAAAGGGCAGAATTCTTTGGGGGCTCTGTCTTTTCCCCACTCCCCTGTTTCTCCCTGGCAAGTTTCTTATCTGCCAGTAGACTCCGTTACCATCTAAATGCTCATGACTCTTAAGTTTATATCTCCAGCCTAGACTGGTACAACCAACTGCCTATTGGAATCTCCACTTAAGTGACCCAAAGGTGCCTCAAACTCAACAGTTCCCAGAGTAAACCCATCATCTTCCCTCCCATGCCATTTCTCTTCCAGCATTTTCTGTTTCCAGAAATGGTACCACCATTCATTTAGTTCCCTAATCCAGAAATTTGGGTGTCATCCTTCACTCCCTTTCACCATTCCCACATCCAATCAATCAAGTCCCCATGACAATTCACCCTGATCTCTCTGGAATAAGTCCTCTTTTCTTTACTTCCCCATGGCCACCTTCACCAAGCCACCAATTTTCCTTGCCTGGGTTTTTGCTACAACCTCCTGATTAGCCTCCCTGCTTCCACTCCGAACTCATCCCAATCTCTTTTCCACATTACAGCCAGACAACCTTAAAAGACAAATTTGTTAATGTCACTCTACTGCTTAAAATTCTTCAGTGGTTCTCCATTGCCCAGAGGACAAAGCCCAAACTCCTTAGCTGAGTTACAAGACTTCCACCATCTGGCTCCTGCCCATCTCTCACTGCTCTCCCCTCCCCTCCATGCTATAGCCATTCTGAACAACTTTCATTACTCTTGGGCTGCAGTCAGTGCTCCTGCTCTTTGCTGTTCTCTCTGCCTGGAATACTCTGTCCTATTTCTCCTTCTTCTCACCTGCCTAACTCCTACTTATCCCGAAGGCCTTAGCTTAAATGTACCACCTGGCAGGAGGCCTTTTCTGATCCCCAGATCCATTCAGATCCCCCTTCAATGCACTCACAGAGCAGCCTAGACTTCTACTAGGATTGTCCTCTTATTTCACTGTCAGGGTTTCCATCTATACTCTGAGTTCCTTGACGGTGGAGACTGTGTATATCCTTTGTAATTCAGGATTCCCCACACCTAGTACAGTGCCTGGTACATAGTGGCCTGGTACTCAGTGGTCTTTGCTGGTGTAGACAATCCTGTTTGCTTCTGGTTGTGCGTGTGGGGCTCTGTGCTGTGTACCTGCAGAGGAAAGATGTGAGTGCAGCCTGTGGGTCTTCCTCATCTGAGTGTGTTTTCAGGGTATGCACAGTGGTATATCTATCAGCCTAAATAAAACAGAAATGGGAAAACAAACTGATTAAAAAGGGAAAGAGAGAAAGACAGTGTATGCCAGGCAACATGTTCCCAAGCCAACAGTAACATATTGAGGACTACCTGCTACCTGAGGATGATCTGTGCCCCTGCAGCCCCTCAGCCTTTATGGAGAATGGAGATCTTACTAAAAGGAAGATGCAGGGCTGGGGAAGGCAACCCTGATGGCTGACTACTTGGGGGCATTCATAATTTCTGGAGTTCCAGGTTGGAGTGGGGGGAGGGATGGAGAGGCAGCCTTCAGATACATCCCAGCCAGGGATCCAGGAGCCTCTATTCCCCAGCTGGGCTGCTCCCCCAGCCCATTTCCCTTTCCTTCCTGCTCTTGTCAGCTGAAGCTGACGGGAATGAGGCTGCTAGGCCTCCTGGGGAGTCACCAGGCCTTCTGGGCCAACACAGCTGCCTCAGCCCCCAGCCCCAGCCTGCTCCCCTGGCCCCCATTAACCTGCCTCTCAGCTGCACATCTGCTAACCTGGGCCTGTAGGACTTCACAGTAACATCCCCCTCAGAACATCTGGAGTGCGGGGGCAGAGCCCACCTGGAAGGGAGAGGAGGTGGAAAGGGGAAAGAGAGGAGAAAAAGGAGAAAAGGGGCAAAGTAGGGGGAGAGTCTGGGTGTGTTGGGCTGGGGGAGGTGCTGGGAAGGCTGAAAGCAAACTCAGCTGTCCCTGGATTCTTAGCTCTGCATGTTTTTGAGGGAAGGATCAGAGGGGCTTAGTGAAGGGAAGGACCCAAGGCTCCTACTGTCGTCAGATGGTGCCACTTAAACCATCTTGCTCCTCTGGTTAGGAACCATCCATAGACCCCTGGACTTGCTGGGGCAAATGTGCCTTAGAGTTGCACATGTTTTCACCTTGGGGTCCCTACTCCCAGCTCTTCACTCACTCCAGCTGTGCCATTATCCAACAACAGGGGCGGATTATCCAATAGGCAAGGTAGGCAAGGTAAGCACAGTGCTTACTTTGCTTACCAGATCATCTGTAGTGAATAATTTCACATGGTTTCACCACATCAAGGATTCTGCTTCTAGGTATGATTGGCATCTGTCTCTCTTCCAACTCCACATCATCTCCTACAGAATCAAAATCTCTTTTCAAATTTGCAGTCTCTGATAGGGACGGATGACTCAGTAAGCAAGGTAAGCACAGGCTTTCTTGTGCTTACTGACTAATCTGTAGTGAAATTGTTCACTACAGATGGTCTGGTAAACATGGTAAGCACCATGCTTACCTTACCCATTTTAATCTGCCCCTGTCACTTGCCCCCTCCCCCGCCTCCTCAAACTTTTCCTTCTTCTACCTCCAAGCCTCAGCTTAAGCTGTTTCTCAGACTTAAATGCCTTTCCCTTCATTTCTGCCAAGCCATGCGTCTGTGTTACCTATATCAATGCAGCAGACACCTCCTCCAGAAAGTCTTTCTGGACTGATCCTATCTGATTCTGATGGTCAGGCCTATTCAGCACATGGGAGCAACAAATAACAGAGCCCAGGCATCTGCAATCTTTATGACCAGGATGGCAAGAGGGGGACCCCAGCCAGGGCAGGGCAGGAAAAGATCCAGGGAGAACTCTCTCTGTCTCTGCTGGCACTGAGAGGCTGCCAGGGATGGATAGAAGAGAACCTGATCAGAATTCAGGTTGGTGGGGAGGGTCAGGGCACGGGCACAGGCATTACCCTGTAGATATTGTCTAGACATATAAAGACTTGGGAGGCTGGGGCACAAAGTGGTGACCTTCTGGCAGTTATAGAAAGTACTGAGAAAGGGCTCTATGCCCAGCCCATGGCAGATGAGCACCTTTCCTGGCTCACCTCTCTTCCTAGTAAGACCTGACAAGTGTTCTCAATTTGACTGTGCTAAGATGCTCTGAATCTTAAAAGTCAGAGAGAAGGAGGAAACTGAGCCTTGGGGAGTATTTTCTGGGTGCTAAGTACTGCCAGGCACATGCAGGGGTACCCTCACCCCACTGCTTAATCAAGACCCTCAACATATCCAGCCTGGGAAGAGCCCTGACATTAGGGCCCAGTATGCTCGAGGCCTAGCTCAGCCTGGGACCCTAGATTGTGGCAGCCAGAGAATCCATCTCCTTTCGGCAGAAGTGGTGGCAGATAATTCAGTTTTAGGGTCTTTCTTTGAGTAGTTGCTGCTTTTCTTTGAAAGCCAATTCTGCCGTTTTCTAGATGAGGGAGCATGGGCAGATTGTCTAGGCTTTCTGAACTTCAGTTTTGTGGTCTGTAAACTGGGAATAATAGTTGTTATGAGGATTCATATGCTAATGTATAGAAGAAGGGCTTAGCACTATACCAGGCACATCATAAGCTTACAATAAGTGAGGGCTCTGTTATGACTGTTGTTAGATGACGCTCCAGAATTGTCTCCTACAGTGTCTTCATTTTCCACCAGAGAGGGGACCTGAGGCAGGATGATTTGAGCCACTCAGGGAAACCCTGGCTATGAGGAGGTTGATTTCATCAGCTCAGGGAAACTCTGGCTACAAAGAGGATGATCTGAGCCGCTCAGGGAAACCCTGGCTATGAGGAGGTTGATTTCATCAGCTCAGAGAAACTCTGGCTACAAGGAGGATGATCTGAGCAGCTCAAGGAAACTCTGGCTATGAGGAGGATGACCTGAACAGCTCAGGAAAACCCTAGGCTATGCTGGGAAACTGGATGACCCAGAGAAGGACAGGAACTCCCTCAACCCTGACCTCAGGCTGGCTCACCTACTGATCAGTTACCCCTTCAGTGAGTGAGAGTGGACCCTCCCTTCCATCACCCTTTCATTATACAGATCTGTGTTGGGCACTTTCCTTGTGCCAGGCACTGGTGAGTTTCTAGTCAGATAAGAGGCCCAGGGCTGCACACAGATAGTCTGTGCCAGAATATGGCAGGTGCCTAAGAAGTCTGGAGTGCTGTGGAAGGGGGGGGGTGGTGGCAGCCCTTGATGGGCACCACCAACGTGCCAGGTACTGTGTGGGGTACTTCGTAGCTCTAAATGTCAGAGCTATGAATTTGAATCCAGATCCATTTAACTCAAAGGCCTTGCTCCTTCCATTATTCTTCATAGGTGAGAAACTTGGCAACCCAGTTTTTTTTTTTTTTTTGTAATTTTTGTTGTGCTTTAAGTGAAAGTTTACAAATTAAGTCAGTCTCTCACACAAAAACTTATATAAACCTTGCTACATACTCCCAATTTCTCTCTCTTTTTTTAATGATACAGCCCACTCCCTCCCTCCACTCTCTCTTTTCGTGTCCATTTCGCCAGTTTCTAACCCCCTCTACCCTCTTGTTTCCCCTCCAGGCAGGACATGCCAACATAGTCTCAAGTGTCCACCTGATCCAAGAAGCTCACTCCTCACCAGCATCCCTCTCCAACCCATTGTCCAGTCCAATCCCTGTTTGAAGAGTTGGCTTCGGGAATGGTTCCTGTCCTGGGCCAACAGAAGGTCTGGGGGCCATGACCACTGGGGTCCTTCTAGTCTCTGTCAGGCCATTAAGTATGGTCTTTTTACGAGAATTTGGGGTCTGCATCCCACTGCTCTCCTGCTCCCTCAGGGATTGTCTGTTGTGTTCCCTGTCAGGGCTGTCATCGGTTGTAGCCGGGCACCATCTAGTTCTTCTGGTCTCAGGATGATGTAGTCTCTGGTTCATGTGGCCCTTTCTGTCTCTTGGGCTCAAAATTACATTGTGTCCTTGGTGTTCTTCATTCCTCTTTGATCCAGGTGGGTTGAGACTCATCGATGCATCTTAGCTGGCCGCTTGCTAGCGTTTAAGACCCTGGACACCACTCTCCAAAGTGGGATGCAGAATGTTTTCTTAATAGATTTTATTATTCGGCAACCCAGTTTTTAAGATCAGTGGAAGCAGCATGATAAGTGGGGATTCCTTCAGGCAGGCAAGATCAGGAAAGCTTCATAGCAAGAAAAGGCACCATGCTGGGCTTTGAAGTGGAAGAGTTGAACTGGTGGAGAGAAAAGGACGGCTTTTGCTAGGAAGGAAAGGTCTGAGCCAAGTGTGGAGGCAGTGAATCCCGGGCACGTGAGGTGTGAGTTGTGCTGTGGGAACCACGGCTTTGTTTTGCACGGGCCTGGCCTTCCTAGGTGGTGCAAATGGTCGAGCACTTGGCTGCTAACCAAAAGCTCAGTAGTTCAAGTCTACCCAAAGGCACCTCGGAAGAAATCCCTGGTGATCTACTTTAGAAAAACCAGCCGCTGATAACTCTATGGAGCACAGTTCTATTCTGAGACACGTGGAGTTGCCATGAGTCAGAATGAACTTGACAGCAACCGGTTAGGTTTTTTTCCCTTGGTTTAGCTTCCTTGTACTTGCAGCACGGCTGCTGGGCTGATGGAGAGAGAAGGCTCACGTGTGGGAGTTAGGCCTATGGAACAGGCTGGGGCCTTCGATGACCAGCTAAGGACTTAGTCTCACAGGCCACTGCAGGCTTTCATAGAGGGAGACGTGTGTCCCTGAGACAGCACAGTAAGCCTAGCTAAGTGAGGCATGCAGCCAGCTAGGAGCCACTGCAGGACAGAGCCTGGGCCACAGCAGTGGGACAGCCGGGGGAAGGGGCAGAGTCTGAGATTCCACTGTGAGGACTTGGTGACAGATGGGGTAAGAAGGCCAGGGACAGGTGGGACTCAGAGAAAGAGAGATGGAGTCCAGGCCTCTTCTGCTGCATGTTCCCAAACCTCCCCACACAGGCTCCACGAGGTTCATCTCAGCGCTCCAACAGCCTGGAACTTAATTATATGCTGACGCACTTTGTTTTTAAAAAACATGTTTATTTTTGTTATGACTCATTGTAGAAAATTTAGAAAAGAGAAGAAAATAAAAATCATCCACAATTTTGCCACCCAGACGCAATCCTTGTTAACATTTTTGTGAATTTCTCTGTGAACACACATACTGTGTCAAACACACATGCTTCCTTTATGATATATCTTTACGTATTATGTTGGGGTCTGGTTTACTAATACATCGCTGGTTTAATAATTTTAGCTTTATTGGGTATTTTAAAAGGTTGAGATACAATTTACATGCCATAAAATTCATCCTTTTAAAGTGTACAAATCGGTGGTTTTTAGCATATTCACAAAGTTGTGCAACCATCGCCCCTATTCTGAAACATTTTAATCACCCCAAAAAGAAACCCTGTACCCATTAGCAGTCATTCCCCATGCCCCCCCAACCCCACCCCTCCCCAGCCCTAGGCAACTACTAATCTACTTTATGTCTCTATATATTTGCCTCTTCTGTACCTTAAATATCAATTGAATAATACAATATGTGGCATTTTGTAGTCTGGCTTCTTTTACTTAGTATAATGTTTTCAAGGTGTATCCATGCCATAGCAAGGATCGGTGGTATTTCATTCCTTTTTATGGTTGAATAATATTCCATTGTATGAATATAGCACATTTGATTTATCTATTCATTAGTTGATGGACATTTGGGTTGTTTCCAATTTTTGGCAATTATAAATAACGCTGCTACGAACATTTCTGTGCAAGCTTTTGTGTAGATATATGTTTTCAGTTATCTTGGGCATACACCTGGAAGTGAAATTGCTAGGTCATACAGTAACTCTATTTAACTTTTTGAAGAACTGCCAAATTGGTTTTCAAAGTGGCTGCACCATTTTATATTTCTACCAATGTTTCCACATCTTCACTGACACTTGTTACTATCTGTCTTTTAGATTATAGCCATCCTAGTGTGTGTGAGGTGGTATCTCATTAAGGTTTTGATTTGCATTTCTTTAATGACTAATGATGGTAAGTACCTTTTCCGTACTTATCGGCCATTTGTATTTCTTCTTTGGAGAAAAGTGTATTCAGATCCTTTACCCATTTTTTAATTAGGTTGTTTTTTATTATTGAGGGGTAAGAGTTCTTTATATATTCTAGGTACTAGTCTTTTATCATATATGCTTTACAAATATTTTCTCACACTTGGTGTGTTTTTTATTTTCTTGACAGTGTCCTTTGAAGCACAAAAGTTTTTAATTTTGATGAAGTCCAGTATATCTGTTTTTTTCTTTTGTTTTTTGTGCTTTGGTGTTGCATCTAAGAAATTATTGCCTAATCCAAGGTCAGGAAGATTTATGCCTATGTTTTCTTCTAAGATATTTACAGATTTTTAGGGTCTTTGACCCATTTTGAGTTAATTTCTGTCTTATGGTGTGAGGTAGGGATCCAACTTCATTCTTTTGCATGTGGATATCCAGTTGTCCCAGCATTGTTTGTTGAAAAGTCTACTCTTTCCTCATTGAATTTTATCTTAGCACCCTTGTCTAAAATCAATTGCCCATAAATATAAGAATTTATTTCTGGACTTCAGTTCTATTGCATTGATCTATATGCCTATCTTTATGCCAGTACTATACAGTTTTGATTACTGTGGTTTTGTAATAAATTTTGGAATTGGGAAGTGTGAATCCTCCAATTTTGTTTTCTTTTTTAACATTGTTTTGGCTATTCTGGGTCCCTTGTATTTCCACGTGAATTTAGGATCAGGTTGTCAATTTCTGGAAAAAAATTAAAAGACCGTTATGAATTGATGGGGATTGCATTTAATCTGTAGATCAATTCGGGAAGTACTGCCATATTAATAATATTGTCTTCTTGTTCATGAATATGGGATGTCTTTCCATTTATTTAAGCATTTCCTAATGGAATTGACTCGACGGCAGTGGGTAATGTCTTTCAACAATGTTTTATAGTTTTCAGAGTATAGGTTTTGAACTTTTTTGTTAAATTTATGTCCAAGTGTTTTATTCTTTTTGATGCTATTGTAAATGGAATTGTTTGCTTAATTTCATTTCCAGGTTGTTTGTTGCAAGTGTATAGAAATACAGTTGATTTTTATACATTGATCTTGTATCCAGCAACCTTGCTGTATTTGTTTTTTAGCTCTAATTGTGTGTGTGTGTGTGTGTAGATTTTAATTAGGCATTTTAATGTTTGATACGATGTCCCTGTTCATCTTCCTTTTATATTTTTCATCTATTTATTCTCTGATATGAACTTTAATTTTATTTTGTGACGGTGCCCCCACTCCCTGTCAAAAAATTCCATTGGGATCTTGATTGGAATTACATTAAATCTGTAAATTGAATTGTAGTGGATTTACTTATTTGCAAAATTTTCTGCTAATGTAAGACTTATTTCTCTTAATTCAAAACAAATTTTATATATATTGGTAATCTTGTAGGTTTTTTTTTCCACTAAAGACCATGGGTTTATAATTCCTTGTTAGACCATATTCCTTGTTAGAATTAGTCCAAGATATTTATTGGGTTTTTTTTGTTTATGAGCTTATTTTAGTGGCTATTGCTAATGTAAAGGAAATGTTTTCACCATCATCTTTTCTGTTTCTTATTACAATTTAGGGAAGTATTGAGGTATACACATTCATCTTGTATCTAGCCACTTTACTATTTTTTTTTTTTTTATTACTCTTAAGGATTTTGCCATTGACTCTTTTGGATTTTCTAGGCATCCAATCTTATTGTTTGCAAATAATTATACCTCTTATTTCTGTTTTATGTACTAGTCAGAACTTTCAGAAGAATAATTATCAGTAATTATGATAATGAACATGCTTATCTTGTTTTGGCTTTTAATAGGAAAATCTCTAGTATTTTATCATTAAGTATGATGATGGATATTCTTTAACATAAATAGTCTTTATCATTTTGAGAAAGTATTACTCTATTTCAATACTCTAAATGTTTTTAAAATTAGAATTGTTGGCTCTCATGGTTAAGCCTGGAAACTCTCCAGATAGTAAGCTGAGGCAATCATATGGCTCATCTCATTTACTTCCCTTCTCTCAGGAATTACTCAGCAGCACTGCCTGTTGTCCCATGTCTGAAACCTGTTGTTTTTCAGTCGTTTAAGGGAAAAGCAAAGATCCACTTCCTAAGATTTCATCAGGTCTGAAACTGGAAGTCAAGAATTCTCTATTCTTGAGCTCTTCACTTTAATTACCTCTCTTGATTTCCTGGAGCACATCTTCAAGTAGATTTCCTTCCAAGAAGAACACATGAGGAGTACATTTTCTGATCCCTTGCATGGTATTGTTGTTGTTAGGTGCTGTCAAGTTGGCTCCAACTCATAGTGACCCTATGTTTAATGGAATGAAACCCTGCCCAGTCCTGTGCCATTCTCACAATCGTTATGCTCAAACCCATTGTTGCAGCCACTGTATCAATCCATCTCGTTCAGGGCTTTCCTCTTTTTCACTGACCCTCTACTTTACCAAACATGATGTCTCCAGGGACTAGTCACTTCTGATAACCTGTCCAAAGTATGTGAGAAGAAGTCTCGTCATCCTTGCTTCTAAGGAGCATTCTGGCTATACTTCTTCAAAGACAGATTTTTTGTTCTTCTGGCATTCCGTGGTATGTTCAATATTCTTCACCAGCACCATAATTCAAAAGTGTCAATTCTTTTTCAGTCTTCCTTAGTCATTGTCCAGCTTTCTCATGCATATGAGACGATTGAAAATACCATACCTTGGGTCAGGTGCACCCTAGTTCTCAAAATGACATCTTTGCTTTTCAATACTTTAAAGAAGTCTTTTGCAGCAGATTCGCCCAATGTAATATGTCATTTTTCCACATTTGGTTGGATCACCTTTCTTAGGAATAGGCATAAATATGGATCTCTTCCAGTCAGTTGGCCAGGAAGCTGTCTTCCGTATTTCTCGGCATAGATGAGTGAGCATCTCCAGCGTTGCATCTGTTTGTTGAAACATCTCAATTGATATTCCAACAATTCCTGGAGCCTTGTTTTTCGCCAGTGCCTTCAGAGCAGCTTGGACTTCTTCCTTCAGTACCATCAGTTCCTGATCATATGCTACCTCTTGAAATGGTTGAATATCGACTAATTCTTTTCGGTATAATGACTCTGTGTATTCCTTCCATCTTCTTTTTTTTTTTTTTTTTTTCTTTTTTTTTTTCAAGTGAACATTTACAAATCCAATCAGTCTGTCACATATAAGTTTACATACATCTCACTCCCTACTCCCACTTACTCTCCCCGTCTTGAGTCAGCCCTTTCAGTCTCTCCTTTCTTGACAATTTTGCCGGCTTCCCTCTCTCTCTATCCTCCCATCCCCCCTCCAGACAAGAGTTGCCAACACAATCTCAAGTGTACACCTGATATAATTAGCTCACTCTTCATCAGCGTCTCTCTCCCACCCGCTGACCAGTCCCTTTCATGTCTGATGAGTTGTCTTCAGGGATGGTTCCTGTCCTGTGTCAACAGAAGGTCTGGAGAGCATGACCGCCGGGATTCCTCCAGTCTCAGTCAGACCATTAAGTTTGGTCTTCTTATGAGAATTTGGGGTCTGCATCCCACTGCTCTCCTGCTCCCTCAGGGGTCCTCTGCTGAGCTCCCTGTCAGGGCAGTCATCGATTGTGGCCGGGCACCAACTAGTTCTTCTGGTCTCAGGATGATGTAGGTCTCTGGTTCATGTGGCCCTTTCTGTCTCTTGGGCTCTTAGTTGTCATGTGGGCTTGGTGTTCTTCATTTTCCTTTGCTCCAGGTGGGTTGAGACCAATTGCTGCATCTTAGATGGCTGCTTGTTAGCATTTAAGACCCCAGACGCCACATTTCAAAGTGGGATGCAGAATGATTTCATAATAGAATTATTTTGCCAATTGACTTAGAAGTCCCCGCAAACCATGTTCCCCAGACCCCCGCGCTTGCTCCGCTGAGCTTTGAAGCATTCATTTTATCCCGGAAACTTCTTTGCTTTTGGTCCAGTCCAATTGAGCTGACCTTCCATGTATTGAGTGTTGTCTTTCCCTTCACCTAAAGCAGTTCTTATCTACTGATTAATCAATAAAAAAAACCCTCTCCCACCCTCCCTCCCTCCCCCCCTCGTAACCACAAAAGTATGTGTTCTTCTCAGGTTTACTATTTCTCAAGATCTTATAATAGTGGTCTTATACAGTATTTGTCCTTTTGCCTCTGACTCATTTCGCTCAGCATAATGCCTTCCAGGTTCCTCCATGTTATGAAATGTTTCAGAGATTCGTCACTGTTCTTTATCGATGCGTAGTATTCCATTGTGTGAATATACCACAATTTATTTACCCATTCATCCGTTGATGGACACCTTGGTTGCTTCCAACTTTTTGCTATTGTAAACAGAGCTGCAATAAACATGGGTGTGCATATATCTGTTTGTGTGAAGGCTCTTGTTTCTCTAGGGTGTATTCCGAGGAGTGGGATTTCTGGGTTGTATGGTAGTTCTATTTCTAACTGTTTAAGATAACGCCAGATAGATTTCCAAAGTGGTTGTACCATTTTACATTCCCACCAGCAGTGTATGAGAGTTCCAATCTCTCCGCAGCCTCTCCAACATTTATTATTTTGTGTTTTTTGGATTAATGCCAGCCTTGCTGGTGTGAGATGGAATCTCATCGTAGTTTTAATTTGCATTTCTCTAATGGCTAATGATCGAGAGCATTTTCTCATGTATCTGTTGGCTGCCTGAATATCTTCTTTAGAGAAATGTGTGTTCATATCCTTTGCCCACTTCTTGATTGGGTTGTTTGTCTTTTTGTGGTTGAGTTTTGACAGAATCATGTAGATTTTAGAGATCAGGCGCTGGTCGGAGATGTCATAGCTGAAAATTCTTTCCCAATCTGTAGGTGGTCTTTTTACTCTTTTGGTGAAGTCTTTAGATGAGCATAGGTGTTTGATTTTTAGGAGCTCCCAGTTATCGGGTTTCTCTTCATCATTTTTGGTAATGTTTTGTATTCTGTTTATACCTTGTATTAGGGCTCCTAGGGTTCTCCCAATTTTTTCTTCCATGATCTTTATCGTTTTAGTCTTTATGTTTAGGTCTTTGATCCACTTGGAGTTAGTTTTTGTGCATGGTGTGAGGTATGGGTCCTGTTTCATTTTTTTGCAAATGGATATCCAGTTATGCCAGCACCATTTGTTAAAAAGGCTGTCTTTTCCCCAGTTAATTGACACTGGTCCTTTGTCAAATATCAGCTGCTCATACGTGGATGGATCTATGTCTGGGTTCTCAATTCTGTTCCATTGGTCTATGTGTCTGTTGTTGTACCAATACCAGGCTGTTTTGACTACTGTGGCTGTATAATAGGTTCTGAAGTCAGGTAAGGTGAGGCCTCCCACTTTCTTCTTCTTTTTCAGTAGTGCTTTGCTTATCCGGGGCTTCTTTCCCTTCCATATGAAATTGGTGATTTGTTTCTCTATCCCCTTAAAATATGACATTGGAATTTGGATCGGAAGTGCGTTAAATGTATAGATGGCTTTTGGTAGAATAGACATTTTTACTATGTTAAGTCTTCCTATCCATGAGCAAGGTATGTTTTTCCACTTAAGTATGTCCTTTTGAATTTCTTGTAGTAGAGCTTTGTAGTTTTCTTTGTATAGGTCTTTTACATCCTTGGTAAGATTTATTCCTAAGTATCTTATCTTCTTGGGGGCTACCGTGAATGGTATTGATTTGGTTATTTCCTCTTCGGTGTTCTTTTTGTTGATGTAGAGGAATCCAAGTGATTTTTGTATGTTTATTTTATAACCTGAGACTCTGCCAAACTCTTCTATTAGTTTCAGTAGTTTTCTGGAGGATTCCTTAGGGTTTTCTGTGTATATAATCATGTCATCTGCAAATAGTGATAACTTTACTTCTTCCTTGCCAATCCGGATACCTTTTATTTCTTTGTCTAGCCTGATTGCCCTGGCTAAGACTTCCAACACGATGTTGAATAAGAGCGGTGATAAAGGGCATCCTTGTCTGGTTCCCGTTCTCAAGGGAAATGCTTTCAGGTTCTCTCCATTTAGAGTGATATTGGCTGTTGGCTTTGCATAGATGCCCTTTATTATGTTGAGGAATTTTCCTTCAATTCCTATTTTGGTAAGAGTTTTTATCATAAATGGGTGTTGGACTTTGTCAAATGCCTTTTCTGCATCAATTGATAAGATCATGTGGTTTTTGTCTTTTGTTTTATTTATGTGATGGATTACATTAATGGTTTTTCTGATATTAAACCAGCCTTGCATACCTGGTATAAATCCCACTTGATCAGGGTGAATTATTTTTTTGATGTGTTGTTGGATTCTATTGGCTAGAATTTTGTTGAGGATTTTTGCATCAATGTTCATGAGGGATATAGGTCTATAATTTTCTTTTTTTGTAATGTCTTTACCTGGTTTTGGTATCAGGGAGATGGTGGCTTCATAGAATGAGTTGGGTAGTATTCCGTCATTTTCTATGCTTTGGAATACCTTTAGTAGTAGTGGTGTTAACTCTTCTCTGAAAATTTGGTAGAACTCTGCAGTGAAGCCGTCCGGGCCAGGACTTTTTTTTGTTGGGAGTTTTTTGATTACCGTTTCAATCTCTTTTTTTGTTATGGGTCTATTTAGTTGTTCTGCTTCTGAATGTGTTAGTTTAGGTAGGTAGTGTTTTTCAAGGAATTCATCCATTTCTTCTAGGTTTTCAAATTTGTTAGAGTACAATTTTTCATAATAATCTGAAATGATTCTTTTAATTTCATTTGGTTCTGTTGTGATGTGGTCCTTCTCATTTCTTATTCGGGTTATTTGTTTCCTTTCCTGTATTTCTTTAGTCAGTCTAGCCAATGGTTTATCAATTTTGTTAATTTTTTCAAAGAACCAGCTTTTGGCTTTGTTAATTCTTTCAATTGTTTTTCTGTTCTCTAATTCATTTAGTTCAGCTCTAATTTTTATTATTTGTTTTCTTCTGGTGCCTGATGGTTTCTTTTGTTGCTCACTTTCTATTTGTTCAAGTTGTAGGGACAGTTCTCTGATTTTGGCTCTTTCTTCTTTTTGTATGTGTGCATTTATTGATATAAATTGACCTCTGAGCACTGCTTTTGCTGTGTCCCAGAGGTTTTGATAGGAAGTATTTTCATTCTCGTTGCTTTCTATGAATTTCCTTATTCCCTCCTTGATGTCTTCTATAACCCAGTCTTTTTTCAGGAGGGTATTGTTCATTTTCCAAGTATTTGATTTCTTTTCCCTCGTTCTTCTGTTATTGATCTCTAGTTTTATTGCCTTGTGGTCTGAGAAGATGCTTTGTAATATTTCGATGTTTTGGACTCTGCAAAGGTTTGTTTTATGACCTAATATGTGGTCTATTCTAGAGAATGTTCCATGTGCGCTAGAAAAAAAAGTATATTTTGCAGCAGTTGGGTGGAGAGTTCTGTATAAGTCAATGAGGTCAAGTTGGTTGATTGTTGTAATTAGATCTTCCGTGTCTCTGTTGAGCTTCTTACTGGATGTCCTGTCCTTCTCCGAAAGGGGTGTGTTGAAGTCTCCTACTATAATTGTGGAGGTATCTATCTCGCTTTTCAGTTCTGTTAAAATTTGATTTATATATCTTGCAGCCCTGTCATTGGGTGCGTAAATATTTAATATGGTTATGTCTTCCTGATCAATTGTCCCTTTTATCATTATATAGTGTCCTTCTTTATCCTTTGTGGTGGATTTAAGTCTAAAGTCTATTTTGTCAGAAATTAATATTGCTACTCCTCTTCTTTTTTGCTTATTGTTTGCTTGATATACTTTTTTCCATCCTTTGAGTTTTAGTTTGTTTGTGTCTCTAAGTCTAAGGTGTGTCTCTTGTAGGCAGCATATAGATGGATCGTGTTTCTTTATCCAGTCTGTGACTCTCTGTCTCTTTATTGGTGCATTTAGTCCATTTACATTCAGGGTAATTATAGATAAATAAGTTTTTAGTGCTGTCATTTTGATGCCTTTTTATGTGTGTTGTTGACAATTTCATTTTTCCACATACTTTTTTGTGCTGAGGCGTTTTTCTTAGTAAATTGTGAGATCCTCACTTTCATAGTGTTTGACTTTATGTTAGTTGAGTCGTTACGTTTTTCTTGGTTTTTGTCTTGAGTTATAGAGTTGTTATACCTTTTTGTGGTTACCTCATTATATACCCCTATTTTTCTAAGTAAAAACCTAACTTGTATTGTTCTATATCACCTTGTATCACTCTCCATATGGCAGTTCAATGCCTCCTGTATTTAGTCCCTCTTTTTGATTATTGTGATCTTTTACCTATTGACTTCCATGATTCCCTGTTATGTGTATTTTTTTTTTAATTAATCTTAATTTGTTTGTTTTTGTGATTTCCCTATTTGAGTTGATATCAGGACGTTCTGTTTTGTGACCTTGTGTTGTGCTGATATCTGATATTATTGGTTCTCTGACCAAACAATATCCTTTAGTATTTCTTGTAGCTTTGGTTTGGTTTTTGCAAATTCTCTAAACTTGTGTTTGTCTGTAAATATCTTAATTTCGCCTTCATATTTCAGAGAGAGTTTTGCTGGATATATGATCCTTGGTTGGCAGTTTTTCTCCTTCAGTGTTCTGTATATGTCGTCCCATTCCCTTCTTGCCTGCATGGTTTCTGCTGAGTAGTCAGAACATATTCTTATTGATTCTCCCTTGAAGGAAACCTTTCTTTTCTCCCTGGCTGCTTTTAAAATTTTCTGTTTATCTTTGGTTTTGGTGAGTTTGATGATAATATGTCTTGGTGTTTTTCTTTTTGGATCATTCTTAAATGGGGTTCGATGAGCATCTTGGATAGATATCCTTTCGTCTTTCATGATGTCAGGGAAGTTTTCTGTCAGAAGTTCTTCAACTATTTTCTCTGTGTTTTCTGTCCCCCCTCCCTGTTCTGGGACTCCAATCACCCGCAGGTTATCCTTCTTGATAGAGTCCCACATAATTCTTAGGGTTTCTTCATTTTTTTTAATTCTTTTATCTGATTTTTTTTCAGCTATGTTGGTGTTGATTCCCTGGTCCTCCAGATGTCCCAGTCTGCATTCTAATTGCTCGAGTCTGCTCCTCTGACTTCCTAGTGTGTTGTCTAATTCTGTTATTTTATTGTTAATCTTTTGGATTTCTACATGTTGTCTCTCTATGGATTCTTGCAACTTATTAATTTTTCCAGTATGTTCTTGAATAATCTTTTTGAGTTCTTCAACAGTTTTATCAGTGTGTTCCTTGGCTTTTTCTGCAGATATCCTAATTTCATTTGTGATATCATTAAGCATTCTGTAAATTAGTTTTTTATATTCTGTATCTGATAATTCCAAAATTGTATCTTCATTTGGGAAAGATTTTGATTCTTTTGTTTGGGGAGTTGGAGAAGCTGTCACGGTCTGCTTCTTTAAGTGGTTTGATATGGATTGTTGTCTCCGAGCCATCACTGGGAAACTAGTTTTTCCAGAAAATCCGCTAAAAAAAAACTGCAGTCAGATCCCTATCAGAGTTCTCCTTCTGGCTCAGGCTATTCAGATGTTAATGAAGCCGCCTGGGGAGGGTGGGGGAGGGAACAGAGAGATAGGAGAGTAGCACCTCAGAATATAGCCAGAGTTGCTTGTCTTGCTTGGAATGACTATTATATCTGAGATTCCCGCGGGCGCGTCGCCTATGTGTGCTGTCTGTGTGGAGATTGCCCCCGGGGGGTCTGGCCCGCTGGAGTCACGGTCAGATCCTCCGCTTCCAGCCCCACGCCCAGCGTCAAGGCTCCCCTACTGGGACGGTGCACTCTCGACTCCAAAATCAGTCGCTGCCTCCCGGGGACTTCTCGTCCCTCCAGCCGCGTGGCCGTGCGGCCCCCGTGAACCAGGTGGGCCCCCTCCCGGGGTTAGTTCAGATGGGTGGAGTAGCTCCCCGTGCTTGTGCCGCGACCGAGTGTCCCGGCTGGAACGCTGTTCTCCCCGCTCCAATACCAGTCGCTGCCTCCCGGGGACTTCTCCTACCGGCTGCGTCCCACGCCGCCCGCGCGACCCGGATGGTCACCTTCCCGGGGTTAGTTCAGGGGGTGGAGCAACTCTCCGTGTTTATGGCGTACCTGCGTGCAGTCCAAATCCCTGTGGGACGGTTCCCCGGCTCGGATGCTGCTCTTTCTGCTCCAAGATCAGTCACTGCCTCCCGGGGACTTCTCCTAACGGCTGCGTCCCACGCCGCCCGTGGAACCGGCTAGTCCCCCTCCCGGGGTTAGTTCAGGGGGGTGGAGCAGGTCTCTGTGCTTGTGCCGTACCTGACTGGTATGCTGGCTCCAGGCTCTGGAAACAATCGCTGCTTCCCCGTATTAGTTCGTTCTCCGTCTCTAAATCTGTGTTTGTTGTTCAGGGTTCGTAGATTGTTATGTATGTGATCGATTCACTTGTTTTTCCGTGTCTTTGTTGTAAGAGGGATCCGAGGTAGCGTCTGCCTAGTCCGCCATCTTGGCTCCGCCTCCCCCCCTTCCATCTTCTTTTGATGCTTCCTGTGTCGTTTAATATTTTCCCCATGGAATCCTTCACTATTGCAACTCAAGGTTTGAATTTTTTCTTCAGTTCTTTCAGCTTGAGAAACTCCGAGCGTGTTCTTCCCTTTCAGTTTTTCATCTCCAGCTCTTTGCACATGTCATTATGATACCTCACTTTGTCTTCTCGAGAGACCCTTTGAAATCTTCTATTCAGTTCTTTTACTTCATCAATTCTTCCTTTTGCTTTAGCCAAAGAGCAAGTTTCAGAGTCTCCACTGACATCCATCTTGGTCTTTTCTTTCTTTCCTGTCTTTTCAGTGACCTCTTGCTTTCTTCATGGATGATGTCCTTGATGTCATTCCACAACTCGTCTGGTCTGCGGTCACTAGTGTTCAACGCGTCAAATCTATTCTTGAGATGGTCTCTAAATTCAGGTGGGATATACTCAGGGTCATATTTTGGCTCTCATGGACTTGCTCTGATTTTCTTCAGTTTCAGCTTGAGCTTGTATATGAGCAATTGATGGTCTGTTCTACAATCGGCCCCCGGCCTTGTTCTGACTGATGATATTGAGCTTTTTCATTGTCTCATTTTCATTTTTTCATTTTCCACAGATCTGGCGAGGTCCATGTGTATAAAAAAAAAAAATTATTTATTTATTTATTTTTATGTGTATAGTCGCTGTTTATGTTGGTGAAAGACGGTATTTGCAATGAAGAAGTCATTGGTCTTGCAAAATTCTATCATTCCATCTCTGGCATTGTTTCTAACACCAAGTCCATATTTTCCAACTACTGATCCTTCTTCTTTGTTTCCAACTTTTGCATTCCAATCACCAGTCATTATCAATGCATCTTGATTGCACGTTCGATCAATTTCAGACTGCAGCAGCTGATAAAAATCTTCTATGTCTTCATCTTTGGCCCTAGTGGTTGGTGCATAAATTTGAATAATAGTCATATTAACTGGTCTTCCTTGTAGGTGTATGGATATTATCCTATCACTGACAGCACTGTGCTTCAGGATAGATCTTGAAACGTTCTTTTTGATGGTGAATGCAATACCATTCCTCTTCGAGTTGTCATTTCCAGCAGAGTAGACTGTAAGATTGTCTGATTTGAAATGGCCAATACCAGTCCATTTCAGCTCACTAATGCCTAGGATATCGATGTTTATGCGTTCCATTTCATTTTTGATGATTTCTCCAATTTTGCTAGGTTCATACTTCGTACATTCCAGGTTCCAATTATTAATGGATATTTGCAGCTCTTTCTTCTCATTTTGAGTCGCGCCACATCAGCAAATGAAGGTCCCGAAAGCTTTACTCCATCCACGTCATTAAGGTCAACTCTACTTTGAGGAGGCATCTCTTCCCCAGTCATCTTTTGAGTGCCTTCCAACTTGGGCGGCTCATCTTCCAGCACTATGTCAGACCATGTTCTGCTGCTATTCATAAGGTTTTCACTGGCTAATGGTTTTCAGAAGTAGACTGCCGGGTCCTTCTTCCTAGTCTGTCTTAGTCTGGAAGGTCAGCTGAAACCTGTCCTCCATGGGTGACCCTGCTGATATCTGAATACTGATGGCATAACTTCCAGCATCATGGCAACACATAGGCCCCCACAGTACGACAAACTGACAGACACAGTTGAATGCCTTTGCATAGTCAATAAAACACAGGTAAATGTTTTCCTGGTATTCTCTGCTTTCAGCCAAGATCCATCTAACATAAACAATGACATCCCTCATTCCATGTCTTCTTCTGAATCCAACTTGAATTTCTGGTAGTTCCTTGCTGATGTTCTGCTGCAACCACTTTTGAATGATCTTCAGCAATATTTTACTTGTGTATGATATGAATGATATTGTTGGAGAATTTCCTCTTTCTGTTGGATCACCTTTCCTTGTAATGAGTACAAATATGAAACTCTTCCAGTCAGTTAACTAGGTATCTGTCTTCCAAATTTCTTGGCATAGATGAGTGAGTGCTTCCAGTGTTGCATTCATTTGTTGAAACATCTCAACCGGTATTCCGTTCAATTCCTGGAGCCTTGTTTTTTGCCAGTGCCTTCAGTGCAGCTTGAACTTCTTCCTTCAGAACCATTGGTTCTTGATCATATGTTGCTTCCTGAAATGACTGAATGTCGACCAGTCCTTTTGGTACAGTGGCTCTGTGTATTCCTTCCATCTTCTTTTCATGCTTCCTGAGTCATTCAATATTTTCCCCACAGAATCCTTCAATATTGCAACTCTAGGCTTAAACTTTTCCTTCAGTTCTTTCAGCTTGAAAAATGGCTGGAGTGTTCTTCCTTTTTTTGTTTTCTAATTACAATATTTTACTTTGTTTTCTTGAACTGCCCTTTGAAATCTTGTGTTCAGCTCTTCTACTTCATCAGTTCTTCCTTTTGCTTTAGCTATTCTATGTTCAAAACCAAGTTTCAGAGTCTCTTCTGCCATCCATTTTGGTCTTTTCTTTTTTTCCTCTCTTTTTAATGACCTTTTGCTTTCTTCATGTATGATGTCTTTGATGTTATACCACAACTCGTCTTGTCTTCGGTCATTAGTGTTAAATGCATCAAATCTATTCTTGAGATGGTCTCCAAATTCAGGTGGGGTATACTCAAGGTCATATTTTGGTTCTCATGGACTTATTTTAATTTTCTTCAGCTTTAACTTAAACTTGCATATGAGCAGTTGATGGTCTGTTCTGCAGTTGGCCTCTGGCCTTGTTCTGATTGATGACATTGAGCTTTTCCATTGTCTCTTTCCACAGATATAGTTGATTTGATCCCTGTGTTTTCCATCCTGTGAGATCCATGTGTATAGTCACCCTGTATGTTGTTGAAAAAAAGTATTTGCAGTGAAGGAGACATTGGTCTTACAAAATTCTGTCTTGAGATTTCCTGCATCATTTGTATTACCAAAGCCATATTATCCAACCACAGGTCTTTCGTCTTTGTTTCCAATTTTCTCATTCCAATCACCAGTAATTGTCAATGCATCTTGATTGCATGTTTGATCAATTTTAGACTGCATAAATTGGTAAAAATCTTCAATTTTCTCATCTTTGGCATTAGTGTTTGGTGCTTGAGTTTGAATAATACTGACATTAACTGGTCTTCCTTGTAAATGTGTGAATAGTATCCTGTCACTGACAGCATTGTACTTTAGGATATTAAAAAAAAAAAAAACTCATTGCCATCGAATCAATTCTGCCTCATAGTGACCCTATAGGACAGAGTAGAACTGCCCCATAGGGTTTTCAAGGAGTGGCTGGTGGATTCAAAGTGCTGACCTTTTGGTTAGCAGCTGAGCTTTTAACCACTGGGCTACCAAGGCTCCCATACTACAGGACAGATCTTAGAAAGTTCTTTAAAAAAAAAAAAAAAAGTTCTTTTTGACTTTGAACATGAAGCCATTCCTCTTCAATTTGTCATTCCCCGTGTAGTATACCATATGATTGTCTTATTCTAAATGGCCAGTACTAGTCCACTTCAGCTCATAATGCCTACGATATCAGTCTTTATGCATTCCATTTCATTTTTGATGACTTCTAATTTTCCTAGATTCATATTTTGTATATTTTATGTTTTGAATATTAATGGATGTTTACAGGTATTTCTTCTCATTTTTGAGTTGTGCCACGTCAGCAAATGAAGGTCCTGAAAACTTTACTCCATCTTTATCATTATAGCCAGCTCTACCTTGAGAAGGCAGCTCTTCCCCAGTCGTATTCTGAGTGGTGTTTGACCTGAAAGGCTCATCTTCCAACACTATACCAGACAATGTTGTCCTGCTTTTCATAAGGTTTTCACTAGCTGTTTTTTTCAGAAGTAGACTGCCAGGTCCTTTTTCCTAGTCTGTCTTAGTCTGGAACCTCTGCTGAAACCTGTGCGCTGTGGACAACCCTGCTGGTATTTGAAATACTGGTGGTATAGCTTCCGGCATCACAGTAACACACAAACTACCACAGTATGACAAACTGACAGATGGTGGGGATACCTCGCATAGTTGAGAATATCTTTTTGTGGACTTTACAAATTATTGTCAAACTAATTGGACAGAAAACTCTTGGATGACAATCTATTTTTCTCAGAATACTGTAGACATAGCTCCATTTTTTCCCCTGGCACATAGTTTGCCAGAAAATTCTGAGATCAGTCTTATCATTGTGTTCCTTTGAGGATAGTATGTTTCTTCTTTTTAATACTCATGGGATTTTTTTTTCTTTAACCTTACAATTGAAAATGTTGCCAGAATGTGTCTAAGTTTATTTTTATTCCTTTTTTTTAGGATATGATAAATATTTTCAATTTATGATACTTTTCTGGCTTCAAAATGCTTTCCTCGGTTGTAGCTATGGGGTGTTTCTGCTCCATTTATGCTGGATTTAATGCTCTCCATATCTACAGCTATTAAGTTCAAATTCATTTCTCTGTCTTATTTACCTCACCTTCATTTTCATAACTTTCATCTCTTTGTCCTTTTATTCTGACTTCAGGGAGAGTGTTCCATGTTTGTTCTCCCCATTGCTGATTCATTTTTTGGTAGAGCCAGTTCAACCCACCTACAGTGCAAATTTGAATTTTGCTGTTTCCATTTTCCTTGCAGTCTTTCTATATCCCACCTAGCTCAGCTTGCATTTCAATTTGTCTTTGAAACTTATCTTTCATTTTCCCATTCCATGCTGTTGTTTTTCTCTCTCAGCCCTTTTTCTTTTCATAGATTTTTGCTCCAGTCTCATAGAGATCATAACTTCTTGGGCCTCTCTGAGGTTGCTAAATAAGCTTCCACTTTTGTCTTCATATTCTAGTAGGAAATAATTGCCAGAGATTTGATTCCTTTCTGTGTTTTCAGGATGCTTGTTCTTGTTCTCGTGTTTCCTTGTTTTTCAGGGACAATGTTGTGGCATTTTAGTTTTTTCTTTATCCTTGAATTGAGAGTCTTGTCTGGATGCAGTATTTGACACTAGGAAGGTAATGTGAATTTCCATGGTTTTGCCCTCTGTCCTCCTGGTGCTAGTTCAATCAGCTTCTTAGATTTGGAACTCAGAAGCAGGTTGGTGTGTACAAATACCAGGCTAATTTCCATAATCTAAGCAGATATTCGGAAAACCTAGTGGCATAATGGTTAAGTGCTATGGCTGCTAACCCAAAGGTCAGCAGTTCGAATCCACCAGGCGCTCCTCGGAAACTCTATGGAACAGTTCTACTCTGTCCTATAGGGTTGCTATGAGTCGGAATCGACTCGACGGCAGCGGGTTTGGTTTTTTTTTTTTTTTTAAATCAGATATTCATCTGGTGTGGCGCTGGTGTCTTGTGGTGGAATATTTCCCTCACGCAATGATTGGTTCTGATTCTTTCAACCAAGGACTGAATGAAAGTCTACACCAGTGGCTCTCCACCCTGGCTGAACGTTAAAATCACCTGAAACCAAAAAACCAAACCTTTCCGAATCATGGGACCCAAGGAACTTTTGGAAGATATTATGCTTAGGTCCCACCCCAAATCAACTGACCCAGAATGCCTGAGAGTGGGCCTTGGGATCATAGTTTTTAAAAGCTTCTCAGGTGATTCTACTCTGCAGCCAAGGTAGAGACTTGCTGCTTTATCTCAAGGTAAGTGGCTACCAAGGCTGTTCCTGTATCTGCCCACAAGATGGCACTTTACTTGTGGGCAACCCTCTCCTGGGATGAAGGTGCCACTTTCAGATGCCCCCTCCCCCATGCCTCCTTCCTGCCATGTTATTTTCAGGGAGTTAAAGTCTCTGAGTGAATATAGAAATATGGGTTGGGGGGAGAGTGGATGGTATACTGGCTATGTCAGAAAGTATCATTCACATGGTATAGGGACATGATTGTCCAGATTTCTGGATTCTGATTCCGAATAGACAGATGGGGAGGGGGGAAATCCCTTCTCATTGTCTATCTAGGTTTACAGGGCTGCTCTGAATTTACAAGGCAAAACAGAGGAAAATCACTCAGTTTTCAGCAATTTCCCTTAATTCATTTCCATTGATCTTAGAGTTAGCAGAGATATTGTTGGGCGCTGGTTGTATTGCTTTTGATCAAGGTATAAGTTTGCACCTTTTCTTCTGTATCTTCGTAGGCATTTTAGTGAGAAGGTGGATAAGTTGTCCTTGGGGTTGCTAGCCTGGCTTCATTTTAACTTGCCTATGTTTTTTTTTGGTTTTCTATCTGTTAATCAGCCCTCCTATCTGGGAACTGCTTGAGGATAGAAATTATGGGTAGTCTTCCTGTGTGTTGATGGCTCCAGCACAGGGCTGGGTGTGCAGTGAATACTTGTGGATCGGTCAATGAGGACTGAGAAGATGATGAATATCAGAGGAAGTTACACCATGTGGGGTTAGATCAGGAGGCTTTCAAAAGAGAGGAATTCTAAGCAGAACTTTGAAGAGAGGAGGGAGAAATATATTTCCAGTGGGGGCCCCAGCCTATACACAGGTGAAGAGATGATTAAACCATGTACTCTGGGGCGAGGAGATAGGGAGGGATGCATATTCACCAGATGAAATGGAAAATTGGGGGGACCTTCTGAGAAATGAGGCTGGCGAGAGAGTTATTTCAGAGAAGGGGTTACGAAGCTAAAGATGAAGTGTTTGGAGTTGACTGGAAGCCATGAGAAAGACAAGACTACAATATGGGGGCGGGGAGGGTAATTTTCTAGTTTGTGTGAGTGGATGGATGGAGGGATGGATAGAAGTAGGGAGGCTGGAGAGGAGAGGATTGATATCACACAGGTGTTACCTCCCAGTTCTCATATTGGTCCACAGGAAGCCTAGGAGCTCCTGGGAATAAAGGAGAAGAAAATAGATTGTGACAAGAACTGGCACCCTGTGTTAGGGAAGCCAGACTTCTTCCCTTTCTTTTCTCCCCCCTCCCTCCACGGTACCTTCAGAGAAGTAGCGCCTGTTACTACAGAGTCTGCGGGGACAGCGTTTAAGTACCTTTAAAGCTCTGGAATGCCATTTATAGTCTCTAAACCCATTGTTGCTCCCTCTCTGGAGAAGCAAGTTGGGGAAACCCTCGTCTGCTTCCTCCTCCCGGTGGAGGAAGACCACAGCTGATCTTTGCCAGGGGCAGACATCCAGGTCCCAAGCATACCACAGGACCCAGATCCCAAACTCATTGCAGGCAGCCCACAAAGGTCCCCAGAATCCAGCCTAATGTCTGGAATCCAGTGGCCAGAGGCTGGGGGATGAATGAGATGGTTTTTTGTAGTCCCCACCCCAGGATTCCGGGATTGTCACCCACAAAGTTGGCCTTCTGCCCAGATCTGCAGGTCTGTGTCTTCAGGGGAAGCTCATAAAGGCTGCACACAGAGTCTCCTCTCTGCTGCCCTCCTGGAGGGTGGGTAATTATTTTTATATATTGCTGCCGATTAAAACACAAGGAATGGCTTGGAGGAATGCTCAGGTATCACCCTTTGATGTACATAAAGGAAGAGCTTTCTCTGTCTCCCGGGGTTCTTGCACACCCATCAATTCTCCTGACAGATGGAGGGAAGAGGGTGGTTTGGACATTAGCATAGCCTGGAGAACCAGTTGGAATTGCCTTCGTTTTAATATCCCACCTTTGATCTATCAAAAGTCTGACAGCGAGAGGTGAAGGATCTTATTAAAAAAAAAAAAAAAATCTTATTAGGTGGCATAAATCAGGCCGATGAAATCACTTTCTTCCAACAAACTCAGACCTTCCCCTGGGTAGGGAGAGGGGAGAAAAGTGTGGCTGTAGCTTGAAGCTGCCCTCTTCCCTTCAGTCATGAGCAGGAATGCAGAGGTTAATTCAAGGCTCCATCCACCTTCAACCCTCCACCCTGCCCTGCCCCATGCAGTGAAGTTTGAGTTCTCACTGTGAGCTTCTCATGGCTCATTCTGCCTCCTCTCTTCTCCCCATGCTCTATGTCGCCATGGGACCCAACCCCTCAGGAGCACTCACTCAGGCTCCAACTCTTTAAGACTTGTATGTGCCGTGCAAGGGTCAGGTGAAGGTCTGACAATCGGCTGCAGATATGCAGAGGCACATCTGGGATGTTAGGGATGCAATCTAAATGTTAGATGCTGTGAGAAATGGCTCTTAGAGACCAAGCTCTTCAAAGGACCTTGGCCAGCGACTTGAGGAGGGGAGCAGCCATATTCCTTTGTGGGGTCTCTGGGAGGCTATCCCTGTGGTGCAGTCTATGGGGGCAACGGTAGATGAACATGTTCTTCTTTTCCCAAGTGAACAAGAACAGGGGAGAAGTGGTGTGTTGTTCCATAAAGAGCATTGGACTCAAAGCCAACAGCCTTCTTTGGTTCTGTGATTTCTTTAACCTGTGACCCTGGACAAGCCCTTTGGTCCTTCAGGGCCCCCTTTCCTCCTTGGTTGAATGGGGTCCCTTTCATAGAAGCTCTCGCTTCTTTGACGATGGTCTTCTCTTCTCAGCAGTTCCTCTGAACAGTACTGGAAGCACCTATAACTTGGTCAATAAAAAGCACAGAATGAATTACCCACTGTGGGCAAGTTTCAGAGAAAGAGGGCATGCCCTCAGAGGGCTTCCAGTCTAATGGGGGAGAAAAGTAATCGAAGTGGGCACATGGATAAAGTTGTTCAAAGATCCACAGTTGGCCTTTGCCTTTCTCATCACCCTACCAACCATCCTTACCAACTCCCCATCTCTCTGGCCCAAAGCTCTCTGCATTCCAAGTCTCTGTCCTGGCTCAGAGGCTTTTCTTAAAAAGTCGTTCTCCAGTAACAGGCTACCTAAGAACATGTGCCACATTAAAAAAAAAAAAAAAAAAATTAATAGGCAACTCTTGTACTCTAAAAAAGGATTACTGTCCTAATGGTAGAATTTTAGCCATCTTGAGATGTTTGTGGGGCATGGGAGTGGTAGTGGGAGGAGGCTGCTAGAAGTTTCCATAATGTCACCACATGCTTGTAAATTGGCCTGCTCAGCAAGCCCCCTGTCTTGGAGACACAGGGATATAACATGGAAGAACTTGTCCAAAGAAGGTATGGACGCCTAGAAGGACAGAGCCACAAGGGTTCTTAAAGCACTTAGAGCTGTTTAGGTGAAGAAACTGAGCCCAGAGAGGAGAAAGGAACTTGTGTGAAGTCACAGAGCTCTGTGTATCAGCAAGTACAAGACCCTTGCCAGCAACCCCTCCACCACCTGCTATAAGAGTTGTCTTTTTCAACAACATACTCCCTAATACCTACAAGCTAAAGTTCAATTTCATAAAGCACCCAAGGACCGGCATATTGTCTTCTCAATTACCTTTCCCATCTTATCCAAGCCCTTGCTCCTTGCCCCACCCACAGTTCTACTCTGACACACATGGGGTCATCCTATGCTCTTTGCACACAGAACTCACAGTTTTTCCTCTGACATGTTGTGCTCTGATCAACACCTTGGCACACACTCTTCTCTTCCAGAAATGCTTGTCCTTCTTGTCTGGTTGGTGAAAATTCAGTTATTTCTCAAGGCCCAGTACAAATGTCACCTCTTATGGGAAGCCTGTTCTACCTTCCCTGGCAGAATTATCGACACCCTTCTGTCTGCTTCTCAACTCTTGGTGCACATCACACACAGACACAAACACTGTCACACACACACACACACACACACACACACAGATACACACTGCATCACTATTGGTAGTTTATTTGTTCATGTTCATAGCTAGACTAAGAGCTCCTCAAGGGCGGGCACCAAATCTCATTCATCTCTGCATCCTCTGGTATCTTGTGTGGAACCTGGCTAATCTTTTAGAGCTGCATTGTCCAATATGGCAGCTGCTTGTTGCATGAGGCTATTAAAATGAAATAAAATTAAAAATTCAGTTCCTCAGTCATACTAGCCACATTTCAAGTGCTTGGTAACCACATGTGCCTAGTGGCTACTGTATTGGACATTGCAGACATGCAACAGTGCCTCATCACAGAAAACTCTGTTGGATGGCATTATCTGAGAGGAGACAAGAGTCATACAGCACACAAAATGGAGGAACAATGGGTCTGGGGAGTCCTGAGGTGCCCAGACTACGTGTACATCAGTGCCTGCCTGGCACAGAGGAGGTGCTCAAGGGGAAGCTTCCTGGAACTGGGTCTGGAGTCTAGTCACTTACGTTCTAGACTTGATTGCTACCTCTAGTCCAGACACACTGCGTGGCCTCTTCTCTGGCCACAGCTCCATATTCTGAGCCCCTAAGGGCCTCCCCTTGGGGTAATTTCGTGAATTGGGGAGGTTTCTTCTCATACTTAATTACCAGGATGGAAGGGGTTTTTCAGGACAAGTGCTAAGGGGGAATAGCTGTTCAAGTCCTTGGGCCAGGAAGCCTTATCGATAAGCCTGGATTGGGAGGTGGCTATTTCAAGATGACAGCCCTGATTCAAGGGTTGTCTATCTTCTCCCTCCTCCTTCTTCCCACCTTAAACCATTCTAGGATAGGAATAAGGGATGTTGGCTGAGGGAAAGTTGGACTTCCCTACCACCCACCTCCCATAGCCCAGCAGGACGTAAACATGCCCCGTGGAAGAGCAGCTCCCTGTAGTGAGCAGCACTGGTGGGTTATGCAGCAGGCCCTGAACTTCATCTGCCACTATGCAGCTGAGGGGTATGAGATATGTATGGCAGGGTTAAACACTGGGAAGAAATGTTGTTTATTCCTGTTGCCTTCAACCTCCCCAGTCTATACCGTTTCCACTTTCCTGGGCCCTGCTCTCCAAGAACCTTGCCTTTTTTTTTTTTTTAAATTGTAGTTTAGATGAAGGTTTATAGAACAAATCAGTTTCTCATTAAACAGTACACATATTGTTTTATGACATTGGTTAACAACCCCACGATATTTCAACACTCTCCCTTCTCAGCCTTGGGTTCCCTATTACCAGTTTTCCCGTCCCCTCCTGCCTTCTAGTCCCTGCCCCAGGGCTGGAGTGCCACTATGGTCTTATTTTGTTTTATGGGCCTGTCCAATCTTTGGCTGAAGGGTGAACCTCAGGAGTAACTTCATTACTGAGCTGAAAGGGTATCTGGGGGCCGTACCCTCAGGGTTTCTCCAGTCTCTGTCAGGCCAGCAAGTCTGGTCTTTCTTTTTGAGTTAGAATTTTGTTCTACATTTTTCTCCAGCTCTGTCTGGAGCCCTCTATTGTGATGCCTGTCAGAGCAGTCAGTGGTGGTAGCTGGGCACCATCTAGTTGTACTGGCCTCAGTCTAGTTGAGGCTGTGGTAGTTGTGATCCATTAGACCTTTGGACTAATCTTTCCCTGGTATCTTAAGTTTTTTTCATTCTTTGTTCCCGAAGGGATGAGACCAGTGGAGTACCCTAGATGGCCGAAGAGCCTTACTTTTTCAAGGTGTCTGTAGTGGGGACATTACTGGTTTATGCACTTCAAACAGTCTCCTGTCTCCCTGCCTCCTGCCTCCACTCATCCCTCCCAACCCAATCTCGATACTGTAGCCTTGGTGATCTTTCCGTAATACCAGTTGAACATGTGATCCACCAAAATCTGCCCTTTTCCAATTCTGATGATCTTATCTGCAGCTTCTTCTCAGTCACCTCCAAACACTGACTCTGCACTAAATACGCTTTCCTGCCTCTGGGGTTTTGCTCATATTGTTCCTTCTGCTTTGTGTCCTTTTCTCTAATATTGCCCCTTCAGAAAACTTCTGCTCATCTTTTGGGAACCAGCCCAAGTGTCACTTCCTCTGTGAGGACTTCCCAGATTTCACACAGGCAGAAAGAATGGATCCTGGTTCCCAGGGTGTTTCCCAACTAACTGGTTACCAGTTGCCATCAAGTCACTTCTAACTCATGGTGACCCCGTGTGTGTCAGAGCACGACTGTGCTCCATGGGGTTTTCGATAGCTGATTTTTTGGAAGTAGATATTTTTTTTTTTTTAGATACCAGGCCTTTCTTCTGAGATGCCTCTGAGTGGACTCAAATCTCCAACCATTCAGTTCGTCAGTGGTTGAGCATACTAACTGTTTGCACCACCCAGGGACTTCACCTTGACTAAAGTACTTCTGGCCATGGGTTTCAAGCCATAGGATTTGGAGTCAGACCAATGGCTTTACCTCCCTGGTATGCAGGATAGGAATAATAAGGGTCCTACCCCATAGGGCTGTAATGGAGAGTAAATCTGAAAATATATGTAAAATGCTTAGCACACCTGGCAATTAGCTAGCACTCAATAAATGTTAGCTATGGTTTTCATATTGTTTTATTAAATAATAAAGTGAATAGGCTAAGAGCTCCTCCCGAGAGAGGCTGTGTGTTATTCATGTTTGAACCCTAGAACTGAGCACAATGCTGACATAAGAGCAGCCACTCAGTGAATGTTTACTGGGTTGGCTCCAGTCCAGGGGGATTGAAGACTAAAGGAATGATACCAGCTATAATGGAGGCGCACTTTAGGCAGCTTGATGGGCAGTAGGGGAGATATCCAGGGACTGTCCTCATGAGACACAAAGGGCCTTCACAGGAGGCAGTCCGTGGTTTCTCCAAGCCGAGCTTGGGAGGGTAGCAGTGTGGACCAAGGCAAAGGCAGGTGAGTACCCAGGCCTGTGCTGGTTGAGTCTGTGGGTGCAGAGTCGGTTTGGTCTGCAGTTGGACGAAGCCTCCTGCCAAGCAGGGCCAGGGCACGCTGTGAACAGGGAGCCCTACCATCTTACTTGGAGCCCCGTAGCCCTCCATGAGGAGGCTGGTGACTGTCATTGGTGGCTTGTGCTGGTGCGGGAAGCTGGGCCCTGCTGCTCATGAAAGGCCTGGGGGCCCTCCTCGACTCTGCAGGTGCCAGCCTACTCCCTGCTGGAACCCTTGCCTTCGCTGACAGGCTCTTGGTCAAAGCTGTTGGTCCCTCCAGGTAATGAATGGCTCCCATGCGCAATGTTTTCCCCATAGAATAACCATTTCCATGGCGGCGGCTTTTTTTTTTTCTTTTCCCCACTTTCAATACCCTGCCCTTTTCACCCTGCCTGCCCTTCACCCCCACCAGGGCCTGGGATGTCCCCTTTCGGATGCTCTGTGTTCACTCTGAGTCTCTCTCCTTCTCCTCTCCTCTACTTCCTTCCCCAGGATCTACAGAAAGTCAACTTGGTGCCTTGGTCATGCAGGGGCTGGGAGCTTGGCTCGGGAAGACAGGCAATAACCATGTGTCAAATGAACAGTCTTGTTCTCAAGACATCTCTGTCCCCAACCTCTTCCCTACTTGCACACTCAAGTGAGACCAGAGAAGGTCTGGCCTGCAAGTTCTGAGTCTTGCAGAGCTCGGGAGCAGGACCAGCTTGGTGGGTACTCACCTTGTACAGCTGCACAGGGCCTGCGCTCAGAAGAGCCCTGAGCTCAGAAGGCCCTGCACTTGGTATAATACTTTGCCCTTGTGCCTTGAAATTCCTAATTTGAACAAGGGCTCTGCATTTTCATTTTACAATGGGCCCCACAAATTATATTAGCTGGTCCTACTCAGGAGGGTCTAAGTGGCAGGCAGCTTCAAGGAGAGAGGGGAGCAGACAGGCTGGGGTAGAAGTTGGGGAGAAGAAGCCCCACCAAGCCCAGCAACCTGGCTCACTGGATGCCAGCTGGCCAGGGGCTTCCCTCTCTGAGCTCTCAGTGTCTGGAGTGCCAGCTTGGCATTCCTTTTCCACTCTGCAAACACCTGATGGGCCGACGAGGGAAAGGGACGCCCCAAATCCTGGGGTCAGCTGGAGATTCTTTCTTAGGATGAAGGGCTGTGTCATGTGCAGGGCCCTGGAGGCACCACCCCCTCCAGTTGGATGAGAAGTGGTAGTCTTCACTGGATGTGCCCCAGCCCTGTGGAGCCTACTTCAGGCCCCTTGGTCTTTCTGGATTCTGCTTTCAGCCTCTCTGTTCTACTGAAGACCCCTGCCCTACAATCGCAGTGTGCTGTCACATCGTGTGGCTCAGAACTGGAGAGAGGACCCAAAGGAGGCCTGGCCTCTTCTCCCTACTATCCTCCTGGCCACCCACCACCCCGCCACCCTCACTAACCTGGGACACGTGGGCCTTTAAATCCAAATTTAACCTGTGTTTAGGGAGCAGGAAGCTTGAAGCTTCCCATGCAGGGTCCCTTTTAAAAGAATACCTGGTGGCATCCATGAGTCATCTGGTGACCTACTAGGGGCCCCAACTCTGTTCCCTTTGTCTTATAGTTGACTAAGTAAAACCAAAACCAAACCCATTGCCATGAAGTTGATTCCAACTCATAGTGACCCTATAGGACAGAGTAGAACTGCTCCATAGGGTTTCCAAAGAGCAGCTGGTGGATTTGAACTTCTGACCTTTTAGTTAGCAGCAGAGCTGTTAACCACTCTGGTAGGATATAGGATGGATTAAAGAAAGGAATCACAGAAATGGACCATTAGAGCAATCTAGTCCTTAGTGAGTTATAAGGGTACCTGGTTTCCAAGCAGAAATATGCTTCTGGCAGCTTGGCCACATGTGTATCTCTCTGTCATCCCAACCTGGTAGAGTGGAAAGAAGCCCCAAGTGTTTGGCCCAGTCTTGCCACTCCCTTTGGGCATTCTCTTTACATCTCTGGGCTTTAGGCTTCCTCATATAAAGTGAGTGAGGATGGCGGATTTCTCCAAGATCTGATCTAATGTGATTTGACTTTACACTATTGTCCTTCTATGTTACCTTCAGTGAAAAACTTTTTGCTCTCTAACTTAAATCTCCTTGGCTGCAGCTTGCTCCCTGTTAGATCCTCATCTCAGTTTACTCAAGTGGAGCCAGCCCCTACTCCCCATCTCCCCATGGCCAGGCAACTTTCAGACCAGCTGCCCCCTGGGACTTGGAGGGAAGAGCCCCAACCCTCACTCCCTGCCTGCATTCCTCCCTGTCTCAGCCTCAGCCCTGGGCTGGGGGAGTATGAGAAGCAGTTTGGCCCTAGAGAGGTTAAACTGTTTCCCTGGAGCTCAAGCAAGCCCTAACTGGCCTGTGAGGTCCCTGCTAATCTGCCCTGTTACTGCAGGTAAGAATTACAATCAGAAGTCACTCAAGGAGCCCAGGCCCACGTGGGAGAAAGAGAAGGGCTGTTGGAGGTTGTTGATTTTATTCCAGAGCTTAATTGGTATAATTGCTCTCTTCTTCCTGCCAAACCCAAGCTCAGATCAGATGGACAGGCTCTCCCACCTGCGGGTGAGGCGGGGGGTGGAAGAGCTGCTTAAAAGGTCTTTTAGTCCCAAATGGTATATTCTGCTGGCTGCTGCAGGTGAACCTGGGGCTCAGCTACTTCAGAGGAATAGGAACCCTAGGGGAGCCTGAACCCTGTCCCAAGGGGATGGGAGGCTTCTTCAGAGAGTGCCCGCATCCTGCCAGGGGCTGATCAGGGAGGGAGAAGGAGGGGCTGTTCTGCAACCCTCCGGCTGGGCCTCAGGCTCAAGGGTTCCCTGGGGAGGTGTCCCATGGGGAGGGGCACCAGGGAGAGAGTAGAAGCTTGTGCCACCCCTTTCCACCGACCCTCCCTGGGCTCCTCAGGGAGCCCAGCTCTATGGAGGTCTTTGGTCCTCACAGCCAAACCCACCAGAAGGACCTAGAGTTGCCAGGTGCCCAGCTCCTTCCCTGGGTCCTCAGGGCCCCTCTGGACCGCCTCCTTGTTACAAGGGGAGAAGGAGAGGGCGTGCTGGGAGGCAGGGTCTGGGCTGGGCATTTTTTCTATATTTCACCTCAAAACAGTCTCTGGGGTGGGCAGGTAGTCAAACTATAAAAAACCAAACCAGTTGCTGTGGAATTGACTCCGATTTACGGCAACTCTATTTGAATTGCGCTCCACAGGGTTTTCAGTGGCTGATTTTTCTGAAGTAGATCACCAGGCTTTTCCTTTTTTTTAATATATATTTTTACTGTGCTTTAAGTGAAAGTTTACAAATCAAGTCAGTCTCTCATATAAAAATTTATATACACCTTGCTATATACTCCTAATTGTTCCCCCCCTAATGAGACAGCCCACTCCTCGCCACTCTCTCTTTTTGTGTCCATTCTGCCAGCTTCAAACCTTTCTGCCCTCTCATCTACCCTCCAGATAGGAGATGCCAACATAGTCTCAAGTGTCTACTTGATCCAAGAAGGTCATTCTTCACCAGCATCATTTTCTATCCCATTGTCCAGTCCAATCCCTGTCTGAAGAGTTGGTTTTGGGAATGGTTCCTGTCCTGGACCAACAGAAGGTCTGGGGGCTATGACCACCGGCGTGCTTCTAGTCTCAGTCAGACCATTAGGTCTGGTCTTTTTATGAGAATTTGGGGTCTGCATCCCACTGCTCTCCTGCTCCCTCAGGGGTTCTCTGTTGTGTTGTCTGTCAGGGCAGGTTGTGGCCAGGCACCATCTAGTTCTTCTGGTCTCAGGCTGGTGTAGTCTCTGGTTTATGTGGTCCTTTCTGTCTCTTGGGCTCGTAATTACCTTGTGTCCTTGGTGTTCTTCATTCTCCTTTGCTCCAGGTGGGTGGAGACGAATTGATGCATCTTAGATGGCCGCTTGCTAGTGTTTAAGACCCCAGACCACTGGGCTTTTCTTATGAGGAGCCTCTGGGTGGACTCAAACCTACTATACAGCTGAGCCAACTAATCCAAAGGCTAAATGAGGGATCTGTGGCTAGGTCTGATTCCTAAGCCTATACTCCTTCCATAAAAATCCCTGGTGGTGCAACAGTTAAGTGCTCGGCTGCTAACTGAAGCGTTGGTTTTGAATCTACCCAGCTGCTTGTCGGGAGAAAGACCTGATGATCCGCTCCTGTAATGCTTACCAAAAAAACCCCTCAAACCCATTGCTCTGGAGTCAATCCTGACTCCTAGCAACCCTATAGAGCAGAGTTGGGTTGCCCGTTAGGGTTTCCAAGGCTGTAATCTTTACAGAAGGCAGATTGCCACATCTTTCACCTGCAGAATGTTTGGTGAGTTTGAACAGTCAACCTTTGGTTGGTAGCTGTTCGCTTAACCACTGTACCACCAGGTCTCCTCTGTAAAGATTACAGCCTTAAAAACTCTATGGGGCAGTTCTGTTCTGTCACATGGGGTCTCTATGAGTCAAAATGGACTGGATGGCACCTAACAAAAACTCCTTCCATGCTCATGGGAGCCCCCTGGGTTAGGGTTGCCAGATAAATGCAAGTATTGGATGGGATATGCTTACACTAAGAAAGTATTCACTGCATGTCTGAAATCCAACTTCAACTGTGCAGCCTATATTTTTCTTGCTAAATCCATCCACATTCCCCTGGGTGTGCGTCCTACCCCGAGCCCACCAGGCCTGAGTGACGCTCCTGGACGCCCTGCCCAGCTCGCGGTCTGCTCTGGCCTGTGCCCACCACAAACACAAATGCAGACCTGGTTTCTTTCTTCCATGTGCTCATCACACTTTCTCCATTTGTCAGTGGCTGGATTTTCCCCTTCGGCATGTCCCTGGCCCCAAGTATCGGGAACTGGGATGCAGATGCCTTCCTCTCGCTCCTTTCCCCACTCCAGCTCTAGGCCTGCTCCACCACACCACGCCAAGCCACGCCATCTGTGAGCCATGTCTGACAGAGCAGAAGGCCTATCCGGTTCAGTCCTGCACTGAGAGGCTGAGAAACGGGGACCCTGTGAAGTCCTGGAAGCGAATTGATTAAGAGCTCAGGCTGCTGAGCAGAAGGTTGGCAGTTCAAATCCACCAGCTGCTCCTTGGAAACCCTACGGGGCAGTTCTACTCTGTCCTATAGGGCCACTATTAGTCGGAATCAACTCGACGGCTATGGGTTTTATCTGAAGCCAGGGTCATGTGTGGAACAGCCTGGTAGAAGTGGCCCTTCCCAGGCTCCCCTATCCACACTAGCCCTGTATTCTTCTGCCTCTAAGTAGAAGATGATACTCATGATACCTCACCTTCCACCTCTCCTTGTCAAAATCCTACCTTCCCTTAAGGCCATCTCAAAGGCCACCTCCTTTGTGTGGCCCTAGGTGGCACTCAAGGCTTAGGTATCTGTGGTCTCTGGGAAGGTTGGGACTGAGTTGGTGCCCCTCTGAGAGAGCCTCCTCATGGTCAGGGAGAGTCTATGCATTTGCTGGGTGGGCATCTATGGATGAGGGGAAGAGGTGAGCGTGAGAGCCCTCACCATGATAGGATGAGGTGTTGGAGTAGGAAGCCAGGATGCCTGCTCATCCACTGGGCAGAGGGGCTGCCCTGGAAGGCCTCCTCCAGCTCACTTGTATGCTTGCTCAGGCCATTAGTTTGGGGCTCACAGGCAGGGATCTGGAGGGCATTTATTCACCCATTTTGTCATAGCACATCCAGGTGGATGAAGTAGGAGTCCTGATCCTGGGGGAACTGGCAATCAAACATAAGAAAAAGGTCTCCCAGGGCCAGCTGTGCCCTAACCACAGGAGGAGGTGGCCCTCTAGCTCCTCATTCAGTCTTCTTCTCTTGTCCAGCTGTCCCAGGTCATTAGGCCAGGGCATTCGAGGTTCTAAAAGGCCAGATCTGGCTCAGTGCTTCAAAAACATTAATCTGCTTATGAATCCATGAATCACCTGGGGGTCAGGTTAAAACTCAGGTTCTTATTCAGCAGTTTGGGGTGGGGCCTGAGATTCTGCATTTCTAACAAGCTCCAGGTGATGCTGAGCCTGGTGGTCTGTGGGCCACATAGTGAGGAACAAAAACCTAGAGGAACATCTGATATATTCTCTGATGCCCCAGTGGGGGTGTGATGAGGAAGCCAGGGTGACCAAGCTGGAGGATGTAGCCCCAGATCTCCTCACTGGTGTATCCAGGCAGGTGTGTGAGAGCTAGAAGCTGTTGATGGGATAGAGTAGGATATTCCATGAGCACTCCAGGTTGGTGTAGAAATCAGTGAGCGACATTAATATCACGACTGTGGAATGTGCCAGTGATATAGCATAATGGTTAGGGACACGTACTTTGGAGCCGGACTATCTGAGTTTGAATCCTGGCTCTGTTGTTTGGTGTCATTAAGTTAGTTCTAACTCATAGCAACCATATGTACAACGGAGTGAAACACTGCCCAGTCCTGCACCATCCTCACAATTGTTATGCTTGAGCCCATTGTTACAGCCACTGTGTCAGTCCATCTCATTTAGGGTCTTCCTCTTTTCTGCTGACCTTCTACCAAGCATGATGTCCTTCTCCAGGGACTGGTCCTTCCTAATAAGATGTCCAAAGTATGTGAGACAAAGTCTTGCCATCCTTGCTTCTAAGGAGCATTCTGGCCGTATTTCTTCCAGGACAGATTTGTTCGTTCTTCTGGCAATCCATGGTATATTCAATATTCTTTGCCAACACCATAATTCAAAGGCATCAGTTCTTCTTTGGTCTTCTTTATTCATTGTCCACCTTTTGCATGCATACGAGGCAATTGAAAACACCATGGCTTGGGTCAGGTGCACCTTAGTCCTCAAAGTGACATCTTTGCTTTTAACATGCGAAAGAGGCCTTTTGCAGCAGATTTGCCCAATACAATGTGTCATTTGATTTCTTGACTGCTGCTTCCATGGTGGAAACCCTGCTGGCGTAGTGGTTAAGTGCTACGGCCGTTAACCAAAAGGTCAGCAGTTCGAATTTGCCAGGCCCTCCTTGGAAACTCTGTGGGGCAGTTCTACTCTGTCCTATAGGGTCGCTATGAGTCGGAATCGACTTGATGGCAGTGGGGTTGGGCTTCCATGGTCACCGATTGTGGATCCAAGTAAAATGAAATCCTTGACAACTTCAGTATTTTCTCTGTTTATCATGATGCTGCTTATTCGTCCAGCTGTGAGGATTTTTCTTTTCTTTATGTTGAGGTGTAATCCATACTGAAGGCTGTAGCCTTTGATCTTCATCAGTAAGTGCTTCAAGTCCTCTTCATTTTCAGCAAGCAAGGTTGTGTTATCTGCATATCACAGGTTGTTAATGAGTCTTCCTCCAATCCTGATGCTGCATGTTTCTTCATGTAGTCCAGCTTCTCGGATTATTTGCTCAGCATACAGATTGAATAAGTATGGTGAAAGGATACAACCCTGACGCATAACTTTCCTGACTTTAAACCATGCAATATCCTCTTGTCCTGTCCAAATGGCTGCCTCTTAGTCTATTATAGATTCCTCATGAGCACAATTAAGTGTTTTGGAATTCCTATTCTTTGCAATATTATCCATAATTTGTCATGATCCACACAAATGCCTTTGCACAGTCGTTAAATACAGGTAAAAATCTTTCTGATGTTCTCTGCTTTCAGCCAAGATCTATCTGACATCTGCAATAATATCCCTCATTCCACATTCTCTTCTGAATCTGGCTTGAATTTCTGGCAGTTCCCTGTCGATGTACTGCTGCAACCTCTTTTGAATTATCTTCAGCAAAATTTTATTTGTGTGTGATAGTGGGGAAGCCAGCACAACTTGACCAAGGCGAGGTCATAAAAACTTCTTAGAAACATCCAGACTCCCATAGGGATTGAGTTACTGGGCTGAAGGCTGAAGACCATGGTCTCTGGGAACATCTAGCTCAATTGGCATGATATAGTTTGTAAGGAAAATGTTCTTCATCCTGTTTTGGTGAGTGGCGTCTGGGGTCTTAAAAGCTTGTGAGTGGCCATCTATGATACTACTGGCCCCACCCCATCTGGAGCAAGGGAAAATGAAGAAAACCAAAGACACAAGGGAAAAATTAGTTCAAAGGACTAATGGAACACAGCTACCACAGCCTCCACCAGACTGAGTCCAGCACAACTAGTCAGTGCCCGGCTACCACCACCAATTTCTCTGACAGGGATCATAATAAAGGCTCCCAGACAGAGCTAGAGAAAAATGTAGAACAAAATTCAGACTCACTAAAAAAGACCAGACTTACTGGTCTGATGGAGACTGGAGAAACCTCAAGAGTGTGTCCCCCTGGACACTCTTTTAACTCAGTACTGAAGTTGCTCCTGAGGTTCATCCTTCAGCCAAAGATTAGACAGGTCTGTAAAACAAACAATACACCTAGTTCAACCAAGTCTATGACACTAAATGGGCACATTAGCCAGGGGCAGGGATGAAAAGGCAGGAAGGGACGGGAAAGCTGGACAAATTGGAAATGAAGAGCCCAAGGTCAAGAAGGGGAGAGTGTTGACATGTCGTGGGGTTGGCAACGAATGTCACAAAACAATATGTGTATTGTTTAAAGAGAAACTAATTTGCTCTGTAAACCTTCACCTAAAGCACAACAAAAAAAGACAAAAAAAATTTTTACTTGTGTGTGATATTCCTGATATTGTTTGATAATTTCTGCATTCTGTTGGATCACCTTCCTTTGGAATGGGCACAAACGTGGATCTTTCCCAGTTGGTTAGCTAGGTAGCTGTCTTCCAAATTTCTTGGCATAGATGAGTGAGAGCACCTCCAGTGCTGCATCTGTTTTTTGAAACACCTCAACTGGTATTCTGTCAATTCCAGGAGCCTTATTTTTCGCCAATGCCTTCAGTGGACTTCCTGTTCAGTTCTTTTACTTCATCGTTTCTTCCTTTTGGTTTAGCTATTCTACATTCAAGAGCAAGTTTCAGAGTCTCTTCTGACATCCATTTTGGTCTTTTCTTTCTTTTTAATGAGCTTTTGCTTTCTTGATGTCGTTCTACAACTCGTTTGGTCTTCAGTCTTTAGTGTTCAATGTGTCAAATCTTTTCTTGAGATGGTCTCTAAATTCAGGTGGGATATACTCAAGGTTGTATTTTGGCTCTTGTGGACTTGGTCTGATTTTCTTCAGCTTCAACTTGAACTTTCATATGAGCAATTGATGATCTGCTCTGCAGCCAGTCCCTGGCCTTGTTCTGATGGGTGATATTGAGCTTCTCCGTCCTCTCTTTCCACAGATGGAGTTGATTTGATTCCAACGTATTTCATCTGGCTAGGCCTATGTGTATAGTCGCTGTTTATGTTGTTGAAAAAAGGTATTTCCAATAAAGATCCCAGCTCTACCACTACTAAATATGTGGCATCGGGCAACTTACTTAACCTCTCCGTACCTCATTTTTCACATTTGCAAAATATCATCCTCACAGGTCGTTGTGAAAATTCAATGAGCTGATACAGGTAATCGCGTTCTCATGTGGTCTCTAGCTATGCAACGAGGTGAGATTCAAACAGGGCTGCAGGGTGGAGATTCACTCATGCATGGGCTCTGCTTCACCAAGGTCAGGCCTATGGCTTCCAAGCCAGGGCCCAAGCAGGGCAGTTCCACCTTCTGTGGGTCCAGGTGATAAGAAGGTTAAAGAGAATGGAGTTCGGTTGTAAGAATACCATGCCTGTGACCAGCTGAGATGCTTTGTGGTACAGCAGTCACAAAGGCCACATCAGACCAGGCAGCGTCTTGGTTGTCTGTGTGGGTGGTTGTCATCTTCCAGATTCTGTTTTCTAGGCAGGCATGAGACAGGAACAAGATGACACTGCCATGCCGTCCATGGTTCCTGGCTGGTGAGAGTCCAGGAACACTGGGAGTAGGGCTGAGGTGAAGGGGCACTTCATGTGCAGGCAGGAAGCAAGGAAGGGGCATTCATTAAGGGATGCTAAAAAGGCCCCCAGGATTTCTGCACAGCATTGGTTAGTGCTGTCCCAGATCAAGAGCAACAGGGATCACCATTAGGAGAGGACACATCTTTGAACCAGACAGTGGTGTGGTCAGATTCACTTCCCAAGTGTCTAAGACAAATGGAATGGCTATGGCTGCCCCCATCTGGACAAGATGGTTGTGTGAAGCAATTATCTTTTTGTTGACCATCCTGCCTCTGGTTTTGCCCCTCTCTAAATACCTACATAAGGAAACCCTGGTAGCATAGTGGCTAAAAGCTATGGCTGCTAACCAAAAGGTCGACAGTTCGAATCTACCAGACGCTCCTTGGAAACTCTATGGGGCAGTTCTACCCTGTCCTTTAGGGTCGCTATGAGTCCAAATCGACTCCACAGCAACGGGTTTGGTTTTTTCGGTTTAATACCTACATGGTCTCCAGAGGGATCTTTCTAAAACCGAAAGGTGGTCATGTCCTTCCTCTGCTTAGCACCCTTCAGTGGCTCCCCATTTCCCTTATGGTACTGCTTACAAGGCCTGGCAAGCTTTAGCTCCACCTGCCTCTCTAGCTTCTCTTTCATGCTTCTCTTCCCTCTCACTTCCTGAAGCCTACTGGACTTCTTTCGGTTTCCTTACAATGCTGTACACTATTTCCCACATGCTATTCCCTCTGCTCTCTAGGAGCCCTGGTGGTACAGTGGTTAAGCAATCAGCTGCTAACTGAAGGTTGGCAGTTCAAACCCACCAGCTGCTGCTCTGCAGGAGAAAGACCTGGCAATCTGTTCCTGTAAAGATTACAACCTTGGAAACTGTACAGGGCAGTTCTACTCTGTCCTATAGGGTCTCTGTGAGTTGGAATCATCTCAACAGCAGCGGATTTGTATTCCCTCTGCTCAGAACTCTTCTCTCCACCTGCTCCCCTGGTTAATTACTTCTTAGCCATCAGGTCTCCATGTAAACATTGCTTTCTCCTGGAGGCCTTCCCTGATGCCCTGGTCTGGGTGCCCATAGCACCTGTACCGCCCCTGCCGTCACACTGCACTGTGAAGATCAGACTGCTTTCGTGCTAAATTATAAGCTCTGTAGGAAGGGCAGGGACACCATCTTCAGAGTAGCTGACGTTTCTGAGTGCTGTTTCTGGGGTAGAACTGTTGTGAGGGCTTTCTGTAGGAGAAAGCATCCCTTTGAAATCTTCTGTTCAGATTTCCTCCCCCAACCTCTGGAGGTAGCATCTCTTGGGAAGGTGATTCCTGAACCTGTCTATGCATAGATACACTTGGGACCCTTTTTAGAAACAGCTTCCCAGGTCCCACTTCTGACCTTCTGAACCAGACAGTCCTGAGGAGGGGCTTTGGAGTCTGTATTTTTATAAAGCTGCCCAGGTGATCTAGCCACATTCAGACCATCAAGAGTATATGACCACCATTAGGTGACAGGCCTTGCCTGAAGAGGGTGCTCTCTGAAGCATTGTTGGCCTACCAGGTTGTTGTGGGTGGAAGGTCTTTCCTAATTACGGTTTCCAAGGGGTGTCCTTGGCAGTTTGCTCTCACATCCAAGGATGGTTCAGTGTTGGCCCATTCACCCAGGGGCCCCTTGCCAGTGAGCAGAGGAGTTTTTCCCTGTGGTACGTGACTTCTGGCAGTGATGGCACGGGTGAAATGGCTTAGGGAAGAAATAGAAACATTGTTGGACTATCTACAAGTGGGCCTGTGCTACTGGGATGAAAGAAAGTAGCCTCCTTCCTTTTACCACCACCCCTGGTCATATCAATTCTCTTTTGGGTTTAGGATTATGAAGCCTGTGGCCTTTGTGGATGAGGACTGAAGTTTCCACACCTTAGGTGATGACATGTGTCTGTAGGGGAACCATAGCTTAGTGCGAAGCCTCCCTCCAGGTAGTGAAGCCCAGGTGTAGACTCATAGCCACTGGCCAATTTGGCTGGGTCCCCTGGACCAGCAACACAGGGTGATAAGGTTTCAGCCCACGTGCCAGGCGAGGAAGCAGAAGCTGGTAGCATATCGAAAGGACATCATGGCTTGGACACAGCTGTAAAAAGCTATGATGGGCAGTTTCCTTGCTCTTCTGGCCTGCCAAGAGCTGCCAGGACTCATGACAAGAATTCTCAGTCACGTAGAGTCTCTGTCTCTGGTTGTGCACAGACAAGAAAATTCACCATCTCTTTACCTGTCCTGAGAAGTAACACATCAGGGACCTCAACTGTGGCATACAGGTACCTCCCATAGGTCATCAACTGAACAAGAAGTAGTGCCAGGGTACCTCCCTGAAGATTGGCAGGGAGAGGCTTGTACCTCATCTCTGGTGTGGCATTTTCTTTGGTTAAGTCCAGAGGGAAATTTACTCCTACCAATGGTGAGAATACCTCCATTATTATATGGTGTCTTAGTCATCTAATGCTGCTGTAACAAAAATACCACAAGTGGATGGCTTTAACAAATGGAAGTTTCTTCTCTCACAGTCTAGATGGCTAGAAGTCCAAAGTGATGGTGCCAGCTCTTGGGGAAGGCTTTCTCTCTCTGTAGGTTCTGGGGGAAGTTCCTTGTCATCAATCTTCCAGTGGTCTAGGAGCTTCTTAGCTCAGGGACCCTGAGCCCAAAGGACACGCACTGCTCCTGGCTTTGCTTTCTTGGTGGTAGGAGGTCCCCATCCTCTTTGCTTGATTCTTTCTTTTATATTTCAAAAGAGATTAACTCAAGATACAACCTAATCTTGTAGATTGAGTCCTGCCTCATTAACATAACTGCCTCTAATCCTGCCTCATTAACATCATACAGGTTAGGATTTATAACACATAGGATAATCACATCAGATCACAAAATGGTGGACAATCATGCAATACTGGGAATTGTGGCCTAGCCAAGTTGATGCACATTTTGGGGGGACACAGTTCAACCCATAACATATGGCTTTGAAGTAGACAGAGTTGGAAAGATGATGTTATACCCAGAGAAGAGAAATTATGGCATAGATTTGGAAGCCTGGGGATATGGGGCAATACTGGCTATCCACAGATGTTCTATGGACTCAACCTCAAGTCTAAGAGGAAGGGCTGGGGTCATAAATCAGAAAGTATGGCATAAAGGACCAAGAATTGTGGGTTGCAATGGAAGACAAATATGTGAAATTGAAGACATAGGATAAGTGGCAGCAGCTTTAGTCCCAGGGCACCTCAAGGGCCCAGTTGGGGTCCTGGCTGGCCCAACTCAGCCCCAAGCTTGGTCTGCATCTTGTCCTGCATTGATCACTCTCCATCCTCTCTTCCACCAGGCGCCTAGATGCCAACCTCATCTCCCTGGTCCCGGAGAGGAGCTTTGAGGGGCTCTCCTCCCTCCGCCACCTGTGGCTGGACGACAATGCACTCACCGAGATCCCCGTCAGGGCCCTCAACAACCTCCCTGCCCTGCAGGCCATGACTCTGGCCCTCAACCGCATCAGCCACATCCCTGACTTCGCCTTCCAGAACCTCACCAGCCTTGTGGTGCTGTGAGTGCTGCTTTGCCCTCCATCCTCTGCTGGGTCCTGCTGGGGGCTGCATGTTACTCCTGAGTCGGGTTGGAAGCCCAACTAGTTTTGCTCTTATCTGTGCTTTCCTGAACATTTTGGTCTCAGTTTCCCTTTTGTAAAATGAGGATGCTCATCTCCTGTTGACCCCATAGGGTTACCATGAGGCCAGATGACATTAGAGCATTAGAAGTGTGCTAAGAGTCACTAGAAGATAAGAGTGTCATAATCAGATCATAGAAACTAGGCTATGATTGCTCACTATGAAAATATAATAACCATACAGTGCTAATTGGAGTACGTCCAGAATTTCTTATCCTTAGCCCACCAAAAAACTTCTTTTTTTTTTTTTATTGCATTTGAGGATCAAATAATACAGTCTTATGCTTGGCATAGGGATAGGGTAAATTAATCTCATTTCCCAGACCTGAAGAAGCAGAGAAAAGCCATCTCTTGTAATGACATGGCAAAGCCCCACTAGGTTAATTACCTGGGAGATAGCATCCCTGGCAGGAACTGGGGACTGGGGTGAACTCTGTCTTTCCAGTGGGAACTTTAGAGTGCAAATTAGCTCCCAGCTAATTGCTTCTAGTGATTAGTAAGTTCACAGGGTAGTTATTAAGGACTCGGAAGGTCATGTATAATTGCTTGGGGCTATACAATAATTGCTCAGGAACATGTGTGTTAGTGACTTTGCTAAATGACAACACTGACCCTCCTGCTCTGGGAAAGCTGGTGTGATTTTCCAAGCCAGGGAAAGGGTGATGCTTAGTTTCGTTTGAGAGATAAAAAGGCAGATATCAGTTTATCTGATTCTCTGTCCTGGGAGACTGGAGAACTAAGATGAATATCTTAATGGATTACATTCTTCTATCAAGACTGTCACACCCAAGCGCCCTCTGGGAGTCAGTGGAGTATCTATAGAGGGTAAACAGAACAAGGTGGCTGGTTCAAGCTTTGGTGATGCCCTTGGGACAGCACAAGGGAATGGGGGTGGGGAGGGTCAGGTTTCTCTAAGAGACAGACTATTGGAAAAACGGAGAGCTTTATGATGGGTCCCCAGACAAATGAGCAGCAGTAGCACTGATTGACCTCCTATGTGGAAGTACTGAGGATCCAAAGAAATAGCTACTGCCTTCAAGGGGATGACTGTCTAGTTGAGATAGCAGAATTAATACGGGAAAAGATAACTTAGGCTAAGACAGCCAGGTGGCAAGAACAGATTAACAGTAGCCTAGAAGCTCTGGTGAGGCTGAAGCAACTGTGGGCAGGTGATAGGGAAAGTACATACGGTGTGTCCTGGGCCAGGAAAGATGGTGACGGGTTAGACAAGAGAAGAAGAGAGGGAGAGCATTCCAGGCAGGCATCAATAAGGACACTGAGACGGAAACCAGAGGTATCTGGCGGCCATTGAGCAGGCTAGTCCCCCTGTAGCAGAGTCCTCTTGCAGAGTGTGGGAGAAGAGGCTGGAAAGGTGAGTCTGGGGAGTCACAACATCACGGCAAGGAGTTTGGCTTTTATCTGCCAGAGGGAGAGGAGAGCTTGAAGGTTTTAAAGCTGGGGAAAAAGGGAGTGTTTCAGGAAGGCTAATTTGTAGGATAGATGAGAACAGAGAGAGGCTGGAGATAGGAAGGCCAGTTAGGGGGCTGTGTATCAACCCAAGCCCAATGTGGGGAAGTGGCAGAGGAGATGGAATGGAACCCATGGCTGTGCGGGACATTTGGAGGGAAGAATTGATTAGATGTAGAGGTTTTCAGAGGGAGGAATACAAAGGAAAAGGGGAGTCAAGGATGACTCCAAGGTTTGGATGGGAGCAGAGAGCTGGCTTGCTCTCTGAGAGATGAGGGGCTCTGCTGGGCATAAGAAGGGGCAAGGGATAAAGGAAAGAACACCTACTGGGTACCAGAGCAAAGCTGAAGGAGGAAAGCTGGTGTCTTTGCATGGAGTAGGGCCAGGAGCATTACCCCTTTGTCCTTCACCTGCCTCCAGGAGGGAAGAGAGAAGCTTCTAGCAGGTGGTGACCTGTGAAGAGAGAGAAGGATCTGGAGCAAGCTGTCCAGGACTAGAGGGTGAGCTGTGCGCAGGCCCAGGAGACAGATAAGGAACAGTGGGTATGATGGGAAGCAAGAAGGAAGTTTGGTTAAACTCAAGGGTATGGACAGGGGCCTGGCTAGAGCTGTGAGCAGACAGGTGAAGCAGAGGAGAACCCTGTACTTTCAGCAGCCTGCCCTGACCTCACGGAGGTCCTCCCCACCACTGCTATGGTGCCCACAGGGCCACAAGGTAGCACTTAGTTGGACAGCAGAGGTTTCATGTGTGTAAATCTTGTCTCTTCATCTAGACTATAAGCTCAACACCTGTCCCAGGTTGGGCTACTAGGTACCCAGGATACCTGAGCTGAATGAGTGGTTTGGAAGAGGGAGTTGGAGGCCTGGAGCTGGAGATGTTTAGAAAGCTGAGATGGGCTGGATCAGAGATGCTGGGAGAGGGGCAGGGGTGACAAATGGAGACGGGAGTTTAACAGGAAACAGGAATAGTAGAGTTTGGTGACAGTGGAAATATAAGTGTGGAGGAAATGGAAAAAATAAAAACCCCTGTTAAAGGGAGCTGTGGGGGAACGACGGCTCAGTAGTAGAGCTCTCACTTCCCATGCAGGAGTCCTGGTTGGAGGCCCAGCCAACGCACCTCATGCACAGCAGCCTATCTGTCAGTGGAGGCTTGCACGTTGCTATGACACGGAACAGGTTTCGGGGGAGCTTCCAGACTAAGATGGGCTGGAAAGAAAGGCCTGGTGATCTACTTCTGAAAATTAGCCAGTGAAAATCCTATGGATCACAACGATCTGATCCACAGCTGATCATGGGATGCCACAGGATTGAGCAGCGTTTTGTTCCGTTGTGCATGGGGTTGCGGTGAATTGGGGACAGACCTGACAGCAGTTAACAATAATAAGGGGAGCTAATTTATTCCTGGGAGGCAAGGGCTGTGTTTTCTCTATCAGCTCAGAAGCTCCCTGAGGGCAGGGTTCTGTCTCCCCTGATGGGCTCTGATGGGGCAGGTGGACAAGGATGGGGAAGACAGATAGGAGCTTTAAATCTCAAGACTTCCATTCCTACCCATCTATGTTGGGTGATGTCTGCCTGTTGCCTTTAATTTGGAGGCCTGCCTGGTTATTTTTCTCTTGTAAGTGATTTCCTTTTTCTGCCTGAAGGTATTTTTTAATCCTTAAACTTCAATAGCTTAAGTAGAATATGTTCAGCATAGACTGCTCTGCATTTCCCCAGAACAACGTGTGCTTTTGAGCTGCAGATTCCATTCTTTCTTCATTTTAGAGAATTTTTTTTAATTGTATTATGCTTTTGAATACATCTTCTGTCTCGTTTTTGGATTCTCTCCTTCAGAGACATCAATTGCCCTTGTGTTGAATCTTCTTTATGTCTTCTGCGTCTCTTTAACCTTTTTGTCTTATTCGGCCCTATTCACCACGATCATCTCAAGCTTCCTCTTTGATACTAATTCAGTGTTCAGCAGTGCTTACGCTGTTCTTTCTTTCAAATTTATTGCCTGTTTTTTTTTTTTTTTTAATGGCATAGTTTCAGTCCTTAATTTGTTTTCTTAGTCCCTTTCATTTTTAAACTTTGGTTTTTGAAATATTGTTTTATAGCAGAAGGCAATTGTGATAAATCTCCTTCCATTCCTTATCCATTACTTACGCTTTCTTCTAGGCGTGTAGCTTTGCCTGGCCTTTGCATCCTCTCTTTCCTGCTCCCTCTGTTTCATCTATTGTGTGTTTGTAGAGTTGCTGTCTTCTTTTCTAGCTTGTGATTGGGTGGTTCTGTCTTACAGGTTGTTCTAGAGGCATCACCTTTGGTACAAGTTGGCTCTCCCCTTCAAGCTACAACTTGTGGGCTGAGTATTGTGGGAAAATTAGGTTTCATCTACTTTTGTGTAACCTGATGGAGTGGTGAGGGAAGGGGGAGTGTGCCTCTGAGGCAGTATACATGACTACCTAGGCTCAGCTCTTCTGCTGAAAAAAAAAATCTGCTGAGATTGTGTTAAATACGGATTCGCTCCCTGTAGTTAGGGAGTTACTCTTGGTCTTCAATCCCTTCCCCAATTCCATGAGTAGCCTGGAGCCTTCATTTTACATTCCCCTTTCACCTGTTCTTTTTAGCAGCCAGAAGTAAAAACAGTAATAAAATAAATAACAATAATACCCACAGAGTTGCTCCTCTTCAGACTTGAGGGCATTAGGGAGAATTCTCAGGATTTTATTTTCTTGCCAATTCAATTTCTAGAGACAGGCAGGATTAGGGGTTGTAGAGTTTTTCCTCAGCCACCAGTTTTTGCAGCTTTGTTATCTTAGGCTGTGTCCCTTTCCTTGCTTCGTTGCTATGTGGGCTGGGGTTGGGTCTAGTTCATGCTCATTTCTTGAGGAATTGGAAGAAGGAAATTCTGTCACTCATCTTGAGTTAGCTCTCGCAGGTCCCTCCCGACCGATCTGTTCCATCTCCGCGCCTGCTCTGGCTGAGCCCTCTACCATCCTGCAGGGAAACACAAACACCAGGCTCGTTCCCACCGCCCCACCTTTGTTCTCACTGTTACCCCCACCTGGGTGTCCTGCCCCTCTGCCTGTGCCCATGGCCTGTCCATCAGGGCCCTGTCTGGGACCCCTTCTTCCCTGCCTCCTCTTTGTCCCCTGAGCTTGTCTACAGCTCCTTCAGCTGTAATATAAAGCTTAGGCTTTAATTATATGCTGTCTGTAGTGGTTTGCTGTTGGCTCCCATAAGCACGTCTGGCCAGTGAGTCAGGCAGGCTGGGTCCTGGGGAGCAGGACCGTAGAAGAAGCCTTGGACTTGAGCCCCCCTGACATCAGGCCTTTCTCCTGGAGCTTAGTGGGAGCTTGCTTTGGCCTGGGCCTGGAACTCCTCCTCTCCCTTTTTCCTTTAATAGGAAGTCAAACAGTGTGGCCTGTGGCCAATCCAGCTTTGCAGGTGGTGACTTCCAGAAGTCAGACTTGGCCTGTCTGTTTGCCCCTAGAGGCTGGACCACTGGGACCATTCTGTCCATGCTGTTGCCTCCACCTTCCTTTTCGAGCCACCGGTCTGCTTTCCCATCCCCTGCACCCCGATGCTGTGGGCGCCCTTCTGACGCGTCTTTCCTTCCCACACAGGCATCTTCATAACAACCACATCCAGCATCTGGGGACCCACAGCTTCGAGGGGCTGCACAATCTGGAAACGCTGTGAGTGTGGGGTTGTGGTTGAGCTCTGTCCTGCCTGGTGATGAAAGCTGGGCGTCCCAGGGGCTGGGGGGCGGCGGGTATTGGTGATAGGCAGAGGGGAGGGCCATCAGGACTGGGAGGCTGGGATCTGACCCCAGGCCTGCTCACCCACGTGCGCCTCAATGGCACCTTCTTGGAATGTCACTGAGAATAAATTCCTTCCTCCTTCAGGTGGGTGGAATGTGCCCTCTGGGAGTTCAGGGAGTGGGAACCTGGGATCCCTGCCAGCAGAGACCACCAAAATAAGGAAAAGTTTGGACAGAAATGGGAGCTGCAAGGAGAAGCTAAAAAGGAATCAGGGTATTGAGCCTGGAGAACATAAGGCTGGGGGTCGGGCGGGGCTGGGGCTGACTTGATGGCAGTTTTGAAGTCCGTTTAAGGCTGGCTGCTGACAGAAGGGAGAGTAATACCTCGGAGTAATGCCGACTGCTTGCCAGTTGATCTAACCAGCTGAATGATTAATGGGGAGATGGCCCATGCAGCGCTCAGGCCTGACTATAAAAAGCACCCAAGCTGTTGACTCTTAAAAAGCCCTATTATTCACACATCATCATCCTGGAATTCGGCGAAGGTCAGAACGCACCCAAACCCTCCTATCATTTCCTCTGGACTCCTGCCAGCCCCCGCAGAGTGGGCTGAGTGGGCGCTGCTTGAGCAAACAACTGGCTGGGCTCTCCAAAGTGTGGCCATGCCAGCTGGGGTCCCTCAGCTCCCACGAAGGGGCTGGCTGCCACGGCCACCTGGTGCAGTGCTGGGCGGGAAGTGCTGGGAGAGAAGGATCCCCAGTCAGCAAATCTGAGACACTGAGGTTGGGGCTGGCCTCATGGTGTTGAGGGGACCATCACAGTTACTCTTGCCCTTCCCTTGCTGTACACCCCATGCGCTCATACCACACGCCCCACGCCTTGCACCTCAACACCAGAGCATCATGCCTGAGGTGAGGGATCCTCAAGAATCCAAAGTAGCAAAGGAGAAAATGCTGGGAGACAAGCTGTGACCTGAGGAAGCAACATGTTGGGGACACCATTTGGCAAGTCTGTCCCAGGAGACAGCCATGGTCTGCATTTGTGGCTGTGGAGGAAAAGGGAATGGAGAGGGCAAGACCAGAGCTCATTCCTTTTTCCTGTGGGCGGGATACCCAGGAGCATGGTTGTTCTCTGAGCTCAGCCTGAAGCAGGAGGAATGGCAGAGCCAGGCCTAGCTCTCCTGGCATCCTCGCCCCTCAGCTGACTGAGTGCTGGAAGTACCCCAGCCCCGAGTTAGGGAAGTCAGAACCTCTCTCTGCCACCCAGCATGCCTTGGGCTCTATGCCCCTTTCTGTTGCTCTCATAGACTCTGAGGTTAAAACTGGACAGCCCAGCCTCTCAGTCAACACACCAGAAGACTGATGTCCAGGGAGGTGGCAATGGCCTGGGAAAGAGCAGATCTAGGGTGTAATAACCGAGAAAATATACATGACAGTCCCTAGCGTAAAGCCCTGCTTTCCTCAGCCTTCTAACGGAACGTGAATCGTGTGAGCCTGCTCTGTGGTGGTGCAATCAGGGACAGATTTCCTAAGAAGCAAGGTACGAATGGGCTTAATTGTGCTTACTTACTAATCTGTAGCACACCATTCCACCTGTTTTTCAAAGATGTGGTGAAACCCATGGGAAATTGTGCAGTACAGATTAGTAAGTAAACACAATTAAGCCCGTGTGTACCTTGCTTACTGTAAGCAGTGTGTACCCTGCTTACTGGTTAATCCGCCCCTGCCCACAATTGTTAAGCACTCGGCTGCTAACCGAAAAGTTGGAGGTTCAAACCCACCCAGCGGCTCTGTGGGAGAAAGACCTGGCGACCTGCTCCCATAAAGATTATAGCCTAGAAAGCCCTATGAGACAGTTCTACTCTGTCACATGGGGTCGCCATGGATTGGAATCAATTCGACGGCACCTGACAGTAACAGTAACAACTTTGTTTTAGGTGTTTGGGGGGACTCTAGATGTAAAGGATGGTCATACCCTCAAAACCCCATGCCCACAGCCACCCTGTCAAGGCACAGGAGCAGTCGGGGAGGTGTTTGGAGTCTCCAGATGCCAGCCCAGTAGGAAGGAGTCCAATGCTGTCAGCCTGGAGCGTGGGGGCTGTTAGCTCTGCTGGGAAATCGCGTGGGGAGGGCGCACACATACTGGTTGTGAGTTGGCAACTCTAAAAAGCCAACCAGCAGCTGTTTCTTCACTTCTGGGGCACACTGCTTAATTCTTTCTCAATTAGCTGCTGGATTGCTGCGCAGGGCATTTGGCTCGGCTGGTGCTAGCTTAATTACAGAGCAGTCTGCTGCTCAGCACCCACTGTACCTTTCATCTACAGGAGTGCCTGGCTGTGCCACAGACCCCAGGGCCTGCACCCACCTTACAGGTGAGGAAGCCAAGGTTAAGAGAGGAGAGAAAGCAGCCTGGTTGTAAAGCCAACAGTCCTTGGTGTCAGACAGCCTGGGCTGTGAGGCCAGGTCTACCAGCTGTGTGCCCTTGGTCAAGTAGTTTGCCTCTCTCAATCTATTTCCTGACCTGCATGTAATACCACTAATAATGCTGATCTCACAGGGTTGGTGGGTGGGCTAAATGAGATGATGTGTGCAAAGTTCTTCTAGAGCCCAGCAAGCTACACTCTTCCCCATGCCCTCTGCTGAGGCCTCAACCCCAACAGCACCCCTTCCTTCCCCACCCTTAAGGGGTAAGTTTTTCTTTTAACTTTTGATCTCCAATTAAAAAGGGGAAAAGAGTGTTCTTTATTCTCTATCCCGCAGAGCACTTGCTGGGAAGCCTGCAGGGGCAGCCAGATTGGGGGCTGGCGGGGCAGGGGGGAGAGTGGCGGGAAGAATAAAAGGAGAAAGCAACGAAAGTCAAACCTTTTAATTGTTGCATAATTGGCACGCTTTGCAGCCTCAGTTATTACTCTGGGGTTTTTCATGTGAGCTTCTCATTGGAAGGGTATTTCTCCCTCGGGCTCCATAAATCTCTGCCACTTAGACCTCTCTCATCTCCAGCAGCAGAGGGAAGATCAAACCCCCATGGCCCGGGCTGTGGTTTGGCTCTGTCTGCAGACTCCTCTCAGGAGTGAGAGCCAGCACCCAGCCATTCCACCTGGAGAGGAGGGGCCAGGCACAGCACGGGCACACACCGCGTAGTCACACAGGCAGCCCACACCAGCCCCAGTGCATGCTCCTCACCTCACACTCAGCACAGCTCAGGGACACCCGCTCGGGGACACCCACCACAAATGCACCCGCAGCAACATCACCACTGTTCTTGAGGCCAGACTGCCTGACTTCCAACGCAGGCTCTGCAAGCTGGGTCCACCAGAGCAAGCAGCCTCTTCTCTGTGAGCCTCGCTTTCCTCACCTGGACAATAGGCTACCTCAAGAGTGAGGCATAAGTGAGATAAACATGCACCGGGCTCTCTTTTACTCCATATTAGTCCTACTTGGTGTCGAGCTGGTTCCGATTCGTGGTGATCCCATGCGTGTCAGAGTAGAACTACACTCTCTAAGGTTTTTAACAGTCGGTTTTGCAGGAGTAAATCACCAGATCTTTCTTCCAAGGCACTTCTGGGTGGACTTTAACCTCCAACCTCTGGTTAGCAGTCGAGCGCATTAACATTTGTGCTACCTGGGTACTCTCTACTCCAGAAGAGCCAGGCAAATCCAAGTAATCTGGGCAGGGTTTGGGGCTGGGCATTGCTGGGCCCTCCTGATGAGCAGAGCAAACCATGTAGGCTTCACAGGCACGAACTTGGCTGCATGCTGAGGAAGCCTGATCATGCAGGGAAGGGCCTCTGGGGGCAGCCTGGCCTTGTGGCCTATTTCTCCTGAGGTAGCCGTCCCCCTTTCAGACCTGCTGAGAAGGCCCAACTAGAGGCAGGCAGGACAACTCTGTCCTGCATCCACATAACCTTTCCATTCCCACAACGAGGATGACCCCCGCCCTTAGGAAATTCAGAATCAGAGATGGGCAGGCCCCCAGACCGTAAAGTATTATTTCCTCCACTTTCCACTCCGGGCCAAATCCAGAGATTTGTGGTGTCTTTGTAGATTGTAAGTGGCGATAAGCCACTAGAACCCACACCACTTACCTCCTAATACATTGTTGCATTTAGCACCAGTGCCCACAAGGTTAGATCAGTTACAGGACTTCCCAGGTTTCTAGGAAGAGAAAGAAGAAAATGCAGGACCAATGATGATTCTGGGAAGGCCCTGCCAGGAGGCCTCAGGGACCGGAAACCAGGACCTCGTGCCTCTAGCTCAGTGCTTGGAAATGCGTGCTGGGAGGCCTCGGGGAGTAAGCCCAACCTGACAGTATTCCAGCTGAACCTAATGATCCCCAAATCCCCAGCTTTACCTAACTGTAAAATCTGTGCAAGACAAACAAACAAGAAGGAAAAGGAAAGGAGCCTAACTATTCCATCCAGAAGACCTGCCCCCACTTCGTCAATCTGGGAGCTTGAGGTCCCTAACTCAGCTAGAACTCAGAGGAGGCAAGACGTAAGGTGGATCTGGGGACAACGTGCCTCACCTCCCTGGGTCCTGGATGATCTCTGGGCCTGATTATAGCCTCCTTAAGCAAATCAGGCCCAATTGGAGCCCAGTGCTGGCCGGGCCTTTCCCCTTTGGAGGAGAGCCTGGGGCATAGTGAGAACAGAAACCTCCTGGCTCCTGCTCCCTCTCTAAATGAGGACCAGCACCCAACAGGGGTCTGGGAGGAATGGGGGCAGGGCAGGCATTTACGGAATTCTCCTTATAATACAAAGTCGTGCCTTCCTTATAAAACCTCCTCTGTGACAGATGCCCCGCTGATCTGTTTCCACAGCACGTTTCTCCTTCGGCAGCAGCTGTGGTTGGAATACGTTCCTCTGTCTGCGTGTCATTGAAATCACTGATGCCCACAGGCTGTGCTCAGCCTCCTCTGACCAGGCCCTGGAAGCAGCCAGCCACCCTCGGTCCTGGGCCTGCAGGTCAGCCTTTAGCCAGACAGAAAACCAGATGGGTTTCCACTGGAGCTCTTCCAGGGCTCACAGTCCTAGGGTAGAATAGGCACCAGGCTTGGAATTGGCAGACCTGGACTCAAATCCTGGCTCTGCCACCAGCCGGTGACGCGTGCAAGTTCTCCTGACCTCTCAGGAGCCTCGGTGTCCACAAGTATAAAATGGGGATGATGTTTTACAGTTCCTAGGATTGTTGTAAGGCATACATTAAATGAGGTAACTTTGCCTAGAACACCATAGGTGCTTAATTTATGCTGGCGTCCTCTTTCCTGTCCTCCCATTTAATATAAATTCTGAGTGATGGATGAAAATCTCTGCCCGTTTTTCCTCCATGTTTTAGGTGCCTTTGAGTCGGTTCCGACTCACAGTGACCGTGTGTACAACAGAACAAAACTCTGCCTGGTCCTCCACCATCCTCACAATCATTGCTATGTTTGAGCCCATTGTTGCAGCCACTGTGTCAGTTCACTTCATTGAGGGTCTTCCTCTTTTTTGCTGACCCTTTACTTCATCAAGCATGATGTCCTTCTCCAGGGACTGGTCCTTCCTAATAAGATGTCCAAAGTACGTGAGACAATGTCTTGCCATCCTTGCTTTTAAGGAGCATTCTGGCTGTACTTCTTCTAAGACAGACTTGTTTGTTCTTCTGGCAGTCCATGGTATACTCAATATTCTTTGCCAGCACCATAATTCAAAGGCATCAATTCTTCTTTGATCTTCCTTATTCATTGTCCAGCTTTCACATGCATGAAAATACCACGGCTTGGGAAAGGCACACCTTAGTTCTCAAGGTGTCACCTTTGCTTTTTAGCATATTAAAGAGGTCTTTTGCCGCAGATTTGCCCAATGCAATACATTGATTTCTTGACCGCTGGAGTACAAAAACCTATATAGCTATTCCTTCCCCTACCCCTACAATAAGAGTAAAGGAAATAGACCTTGTATTTCCTCTCTCTCTAGGCAAACATCTCACAAGCTTGGATATTACAGCTGGAACCAGGGAAAATAGTGCCTGGGTGTACGGAGCCTTTGGGCCTGGTGCCAGCTGCCCACCGATTGTGGGACCCTAAGGAAGTCACTTCCCTGGTTGGAGCCTCTGTATCATCAGCTTTGAGATGAAGGGTGGGCTCCGACACGGGGGGAGCCTTAAGAGCAATTCCCCAAATGTCAGGATCTTTTCTGGCAGGTGGCAGGGGAGGTGTTCCTCAGAGGTGTCATTTTGCAAGGTCCATGGTGTGAATTGTCTCCTCTGCAGGATGGATAGGAATCCCCAGGTAGTCAGCGTATGGCTACTGATTAGTTTTCTGCGGCTACTGTGGCAGGCTTCACAGCCAGGGCTCTTAGGGATTAGTGGGACCCTCTGGGCTCAGGCTGATGCCTGGGGCACACAACCAGATGGATCTTGCTGGTTTGCCTACTTATCTCAAGGCCAAGTGCTGGTCACCTCACTGATCACTGGGCAAATAATAATTTCCTACAGTTAAGAGAATTCAAAATATTCTTTTTCTCAAAGGCTGTCTCATATCTCATTTATCCCTCCAACCACTTCTGGAGGAAGCTAAAGCAGGAATTGTGTCACAGATGAGAAAGCTGAAGCAGAGTGGGTGACTTATACCCAAGGTCACACAGCTAATTTAGAGCCAGGATCAGAACTCTCGTTTGGGCCTCTGGCCCAGTGTCAGCCCATCAGACCACGCTGTCTCTCGGGGCTAACCCTGTTAGAATTGAGAACTTCTTTCCTCTCCAGTTCTTAATTATCTTACATCAGTGGGTTTATTAGTTGCAAATTTGTAGGGTTTTGTGGCTTATAGAGGAATTTATTGTTCCATATAAAGCTTTTTTTTCTTTCTTTCTGGCTTCCCCTGCAGAACTTCTAACAGGCAGAGGATTGCGCTGCCTGGTGAATGTGCCTTGCATTCTGTGACCATGATGAATTATTCATCGTTTCTCCCAGCACAACATTCCCTTTCCCATCACCCTGGGGCTGGGGGTAGCCAAGGTCACCGCTCCTGTCACTGCTGCCCCTCCCTCTCCTGCTGGCACTGGGGCCAAAACTCCCTCTCTGAGCCCCACCGCACCCCCCTACTGGCACCCCAGCCAGCTGGTCTGGAATAGAGAAGGGAGGGAGGTTAAGGGGCCAGCCAGCTTGGCAACAGGCCCTCGGTAGATGCTGTGGAGAGGAGGCTAAAGCTTGCGCCTGGCCCTCTTGTATCTGGGAGAGGGGAGCTGGTGAGCGTCAGTGAGTATCGCTCCTTTGTGTTTCTTTAGACTCACTCGTTCCATAGATATTTATTGAGCTTCTAGTGTGTGCCAGGTACCACTCCAGGCACTAGGGAAACATTTATGCACGAGAAAACATAGTCCCTGCGGTCATAGAGACTAAAGGGTCTGGCCAGGAGTCCTGAGTTCTTTTTAACTGATCACTAACGTGCAAGTTCACCAGCACCTCTCTGCGCATCAGCCAATCCTTTAACCTTGGTGCACGCCAAGGCTCCACTTGTCTTCACACTCTCTTCTTTTGTGCTCTCATCTGGTCTAATGACCTTCAGCACCGTCCATTCACTGACGACCCCATCCCAGACCTCTCTCCTGAACTCTACGCTTAAATGTCCAAAGGCCTTGTTGACATGCTACGTGGACCTCTAACAGACATCCAAACTGAGCTGCACCCCAGCCCACCCTACCAGAAGATTCCCCAGCTCAGTGATGGCAGCTTTACCCTTGCAATTGCTCTGGCCTGAAACTTGGAGTTGTCCAAAACAACCGTCTTTCTCTTACGACCCGAATCCGAGCTGTCAGCAAACTCCGTAGGCTCTACCTTCAAAATATATCAAGAATCTGACCACTTCTCATCCCCTCCACTGCTTCCACCCTGGTCCAACTCACCATTATTCCCTCACATGGAGTATTGCAATGGCCTCCTCTCTGGTCACTCTGCCTTCATCCTTGCCACCCTACAATCTATCTTCAACACAACAGTCAGAGTGACCATTTCAAAATACAACCCAGATCATGCAACTCTTCTGTTCACAACCCGCCAGTGGTTCCCCATCATACTCCAGAAAGAAGCCAGAGTGACCTACAAGGCCTCAGGTGGTATGACCCCCTCTAACCTTTCTGACCTCACCTCTCCTCAATCCACTCCAGGCACAATGGCCTCCTTGATGTCCTTGAATACACTAGGTGTGTTCCTGCCTCAGGACCTTTTGCACTGGTGGTTTCCATCATCTAGAATGTTCATTCCACCATTGTCCTAGTTTACCTCCTTCAAGACTTTGCTCAAATGTCACCTTTTTAGTGAGGTCCTCCTGATCACCCTTTGGCAACCTCTTCCCAGCACTATCTTCCTTTCCTACTTTATTTTTTTTCCATAGCAGCTACCGCTATATGATTGCTTATTTATTTTCCTTGTTATCTGTTTCCCACCTCTGAAATGTAAGCTCCATGAATTTTGTTCACTGTTGTATTGGTAGCACCTGGCAAAGTGCCAGGCACAGAAGAGGTACTCAATAAATATCGGTTGAGTGAATATATGGCCCCGGCAAACTTCTTTCCCTCCCTGGGCTTCTGTTTCCCCATCTGTGCTATAAGAACATAGAACTTTCTAATCTCTGAGGTTCTTCTCAGCTTCAGCAGTCATCTGTACTCAGTGTTATGCAAAGACTCCAGCCAAGACTTCTCCCCTGAACCCCAGACTTAAATGTCTACTAGTCAGTCCCTCTCACAGCCTAGGACATAGCACAGATGCCCTGTGTTCTTTCTGAAGAAATGCCCAGACATGGGTTGAACTCACTGAAATGGTCCATTAGCCTTACCTCATAGCAAGGTCACCCTCCCACAAGCCCAGTGGTTCAGAACCACGGGGTTCTGAGTTTAGACCAGCAAGTTGAGGTCACTAGGACAGATCCTCAGGCTAAATTCTGCTCTGGTCAGGAGCCCCCCCCCAAACCTTGGGATCCCCTGCATTAATGGGTCTGTGGTATCCAGGTGAGAGTGGTGCCGCCCACAGGGATCTGAGCAATCTGGAGGACTAGTCCTGTTCCGGGTGTCATATCTTAAGAGTGACAAGGGCTTTCTTGGGGAGGGTGGTAAGAATATGAGGTTTCTGCAAAATTTGATTCAAAGATTTGGGGGAGAAGCCTTAGGTGGAATACGATGATTATCTTTGGAAGAAGATTAGACATATTTTTTGGAAGAAGTAATGGTGGTAAAGAAGGACGGCTTAATCCATAGAGTAGCCCAACAGAGGCATTGGATACCCAGTATAGTCAGTGAGTGTCCTACTATTAAGACAGTTCAAGAAGAAACTTGATCCCCATCTAGCCAGAATCTGAGATGATTCCTGCTGGGGGTGCGGGCAGGCAGGTTGGACTGCATTACCTTTAACTTCTCTCCCAATTCTAGGCTTCTGTGGTCCCAAGTAGGAACCCTGGTGGCATAGTGATTAAGTGCTATGGCTGCTAACCAAAAGGTCGGCAGTTCAAATCCCCCAGGCGCTCCTTGGAAGCTCTATGGGGCAGTTCTACCCTGTCCTATAGGGTCACTATAAGTCGGAATCGACTCGATGGCAATGGATTTGGTTTTTGGTTTTGGTGGTCCCAAGTGCTTCATTAGGGCAGGACAATAAGTAATCTCAGTATCAGAGATCAGCAACTTCCATTAAAATCAGCACAACTCTTGCTTCAGGTATATTCTGAATATCCTTTCTGGCAAGGAAGGGAGTGTAGGTGGAGGGGTGGGGGGAGTGAAAGAAAAGTGTGTCTGTCTCTCAGTGGAAACTGATGACAATTTTACTAATTGCTGCCTTCATTAGTGGGTGGCCTTTTATGTAGGCTGTTTAGAAAGTAAAACAATGCTATTAATCATAGAGTTTTTGTTGGTTCCTGGCTCACCAAGTCATCTGCCTCAAGCACGTGGAGTCAGATATGGGAAGAGCAATTAAGACATGTATTCATTGTGCTAACTTGTCTTTGTTACAGGCTTTTAAGAGATAAAAGTGGTTTAAAGTTTGCAATCTATATGAATTTTCTATGTTCTGCGTTTCACGTTGGAGAGCTAGGCTCACCCACATTCCTCCACGTTCCCTTATCTGTGATCCAGTCACAAACACAAATATTAGCCTTGAGAATAAAGATGCAAATGGAAGCCCGATTAATGATATTAATCTTTATTGCAGTGAAAATTAGATAAACCAACTTGCGTGTCTACTGTTCTAGTGTCTGATGAATAAAAATGTTCTTTTTTTAGTGTCTAAACCAAAAACAAAAATAAAAAAAAACCCAAACCCATTGCTGTTGAGTTGAGTTGATTCCAACTCATGGAGACCCCATGTGTCACAGAGTAGAACTGCTCCATAGGGTTTTCTTAGCTGTAATGCTTATGGAAGCAGATCATCAGGCCTTTATTTCATGGCAAAGCAGGATGGGTTCAAAGAACCAACCTTTAGGTTAGTGGTTGAGCACAAACCGTTTGCACCACCTAGGGACCTTCCAGTTGCCGTTAAGTCAATTCCGACTCATGGCAACACCATGTGTGTTAGGGTAGAACTGCTCTCCATAGGGGTCATCAATGGCTGTGACCTTTTGGAAGTAGATGGCTAGGCCTTTCTTCCGAGGTGCCTCTGGGTGTATTCGAACCCCAACTTTTTGGTTTGTTGCCCAGTGCATTAACTGTTTACACCAGCCAGGGACTCCTTTCTAGTGCTGAATGCCTAGTAACTAGAAGAGGGAAAAAGAATCGTCATTATTTGAACTTCTACTCTGTGCTCTTTTTACTTTTTCTGTGCTAGACTCTAGATCAAATGAGAAAGCGGCTTTATGAAGTAGGTGTCCCTGATTTACAGATGAGGAACCAGGAGCTGAGAAAAGTTAAGTGACTTGTTCAAGGTGATGCTGCTAGCACATAGAGGACAAGGGCTCTTTCTAACATAGACTCTAATACAGATAATGGACAAAAAGACATCCAAACTGCAAATTATAATCATTTGGCTTTGACATGTTTATAAGGACCCAAAGAAACTCCCCCAAAATCCTGATCCTCCCCTTTCATTTATCTTCTTTCCCACTCTCCCTAAAACTTTTTTCTTAGCCCTGCTATTTGGAGCCTAGCCAGGACCCAACTCTGTATAGTATGTGGAAAGTGTGTTAAACTAGGAGCTAGGAGGCCTGAGTTCAAGTCCTGGTTCTGGGACTTGCAGCAAATTACCTCTCTCTTCTGAGTTCCAGTTTCCTCATCAATTAAAAGAAGGGGCTGGACAAGATGATTGTAAAATCCTGCTAGCTCCTCCTCTGAATCCACAGGGAGGCTCCCCAGGGATCATAGGAGTTGGCCATTTCTGCATAACCAGATGGAAAGGAGGGAATTGGGATGTGGTCTTTGAGCACATTGGGGCTTGGATTGCCTCCTCAGCTACTTTTACCAGTTGCATGGGTTTAACATCAGTTTTGATTGGATTTGGCTGGAAACGGCTAAGCAGATGAAGGGGAGGATTAGCCATGGACAGCTGCAGCTTCCAGACTGAGCTCTGGCTAGAGCTGGGAATGGTTTCTCTTTAACCTCAGCCCTTCCTCATCTGCTTCCAAGTCCTGGGAGCAGCAGACAGAATAATTAACTCTTCCTGGGCTTCTGGCTGATTCTGGGCTATTAAAGATAAAATAGACTATAAATCCATGGATGAGTTTTCCATCTGAAAGTTAGGGCATCATAAACCACCCTACAACAGAGAAATCGGACTGAGCCTTGTGCCATGGGAAGCCTTCCCCACAGCCACCAAAAGTCTGCATGTTAGAGTTTAAGTCCAAGGGGCCAAGTCACTGCCCCGAAGTGGCCAACTGTGAAGGCCAAAGGAGCCACTCGTTTCCAGGCCTCGCACAATGGACTCAAATGATCACTCTTGACAATGACCATTCACACAGGTGACCTGTGCCTGGGCTATGGGGGGGATCCAGAAGTGAACCTACTGCTTCCTGACCTCAGCAGGCTTCCCATTTCATGGGGGAGACAATATGTACGTAGGTAACCCCACTCTGGAGCCCAGCTGCCTAGGCTTCAAACCCAGCTCTCCAATTCCTAGCTGCAGAAACTCAGTCAAGTGACCTCTCTCAGTGCCTCAGTTTCTCTTCTGCAAGGGGGTAATGATAGTACCTACCTCAAAGGGCTGGCAGGGGAATTAAATGAGTTAATATATGTAAAGCACTTAGAAATGTGACTGTTACATGGTAATTTTTGTAGTTAGGTGTCATCAAGTCAATTCTGACTCCTAGCGACCCCATGTGACAGAGTAGAACTGCCCCAAAGGGCTTCCTAGGCTCTAATCCTTACGGGAACAGATCACCAGCTCTTTCTTCCATGGAGCCGCTGGTTGGGTTTGAACTGCCAACCTTTAAGTTAGTAGCCAAGTGCTTAACCATTGGGCCATCAGGGCTCCTTATATGGTAATTGCTATTATTATTATTACCACCAACAACAGCATTATTACCAGCTTAAAGTTGTGCATACTGAGGGAGAACACTCCAGAATAGTCCCAAGAGAGTGATTGATTCTTACTGCAGGGATGGGGTTGGATGCATGGAGAAAGGTATGTATGAGCTGGGCTTCAGAGGATGACTAGGATTTCAGCAGCTGAGGATGTAGCGGAAGGGCATTCCCGGCTGAGGAAGGGAGTGACACGAGTAAATACGTGAGGGTGTGAAAATACATGGAGGGTTGAAACGGTAGATGAAGCTGAAAGATTAATTAAGGCACCAGAGCTCACTGAGGAATTGGAACTTTGCTCCATAAGCAATGAGGAAGCCTTTTCGAATTTTTTAGGAGGAGAGTGACAAGGTCAGCTTTGCACTTAAAAAAAATCTTTCTGGCAGATGTGTAGCTACTAAGAGCATGGGCTCCAGCCTCAAACTACCAGGGTTCAAATCTTGGCTGTGACGCTGAATTAGTTAAGGTAGGCTAAATGACTGTAACAAATATGTAATGGTTCAACACAATCGAAGTTTATTTCTGGATCATGTAACGCAGACCAAGGAGGCTGTTTCTTCTTGATGGGTGGCCCTCCTCCACGTGATGACTCAGAGAGTCACTCAGCTTTTTGGGATCTTGGCATTCCCAGGACCTCACTGTTTTTTGGAAAACCTGGTGGCATAGTGGTTAAGTGCTGTGGCTGCTAACCAAAAGGTCGGCAGTTCAGATCCACCAGGTGCTCCTTGGAAACCCTGTGGGGCAGTTCTACTCTGTCCTGTAGGGTTGCTATGAATCAGAATTGACTCGATGGCAATGGGTTTGGTTTTCCATTGTTTTTTGCATCTAGCTGGTGGAAGGAGCGTGAGACCATGGAGGAGACAGACTGGCTGTCTTGTAAATCCTAGACTAGAAGTGACATGTAACACTTTTGTCACATTCCATGGGTGACCATCTAGTCCTGTGGCCACAGCTACTGCAAGGGAGGCTGAGAAATATATTCTAGCTACACTTTGGATATTCCTGTTATTACTACAGGACAGTGCTGTCTGACAGAACTTTCTGCAGTGATGGAAATGTTCTATATCTGTGCTTCCAATATGGTAGCCACTAGCCACACGTTGCTATTGGGCACTTGAAATGTGGATAGTGAAACTGAGAGCTGAATTTAAAATTTTCTTTACTTTATTTAATTTAAATAACCACACATGGCTAGTTGCTACTGCATTGGACAGTGCAGCTATAGACAAAAGAAAGAATGGATTTCGGTGGAAAGATAGTGGTCTCTGCCACAGCCATTTACTAATTGTGTATTTTGGGCAACTCGTGTAATCTCTCTGTGTCTCACTTTCCTCAACTGTAAGATGCATATAATAGGTAACTGTATAGTGGGTATCTGTAAACTGGATATAACTATGAAATGGGCATCTACCTCTTAAGGCTAGTGTGAGAATTACAAGAGATCATTCAGGCAAGCACTTAGTGCCTGGCACATAATCAGTGCTCAGCCAACATTATCACATGGACGGCCTGGGCAAGGAGACCAGCTAGGAGGGTGTGCAACAGTCCAGGGAAGGGACCCTTCCAGCCTTGCCCTCAACTGTTGCCCTTTGCTCTAACCAAACTATATCACTTGCTCTTTTCCAAGCACAACTCCACAGCACACGCTTCCTCCAGATCATGCTTTCTCTGCTTAACCCACTCATCACTTCCTTCTCTGCCTACTGAAATCCTTCCCCACCATCAAGACCCGGTTCAAATGTCACATCTCTGTGCGGCCCCCTGGTCTTCCCAGCTGGGTGTGGTCTTTGCTGTATCTACAGATCCTGATGCATTGCCTCTTCTCCAGGACTTACCACATCTTCCCAAGGGTACTCATCTAGGTGTCTTATGCATTTGCCAAGACAGGAACGGTTTCTTGCCCATCTCTCTGCCTTCCACTTTACCCAGCAGAGTTCTTTGTGTCTTTTGGGCCAACAACAAAGTTTCATGGCACCAAATTAAATTAATCGGGGCAGAGAGATTTGCAAAGATACTTTCCCTGGACAGTTAAAGCCAGAGATTACATCTACATGGCACCAATGAAGTAGAGCTTTGGCAATTACCCAGGTCATTGAATGTATGTAGACATCCAAACGGGAAAATGCAGGCCACCTCATTGGCATGTAGGTTGCATTATTCTTTTTGACATTATCCTCCCACTTTTCTCTACAAAAATAGCCTCCTAGTTCATATGCCTTTTACCACCTGTTTTCCCAATGTCTATTAGACCACTCCTAGCAAAATTCCTGCCCAGAAACTGCCAAGAAGGGATGATATCACTCAATTTGGCTGCCCTTGACATGGGTCCGAAGAACTGTATAAGGGACCAGTGATAGCAGAATCTCCTGGGATCCGTCCCATGATCCCCGTGATCCTGGAGATGCCTAACAGTGCCTCTTGGGGATAACTTGAGCCTTTTTTTGACATCAGCTTCAAAGTCTTAGGGATATTTCCCCAAAACCAGAAAGTCCCCTAAGAATCCATTAAAGTCTTTCATTAATCAGTTTATCTCCACCTTTTCATTTATTCATTCAACAAGTATTTGCCTGCTCTGTGCCAGGTACTATTCTGGTGTTTAGAATACAAAACAAAACTCCTAGTTTCAAGGAGCTTTCATTCTAGTTGGGTGGGAAGACAATAAACAAATACATGTCAGGTGGTAATAAGTTCTATGAAGAAAAAAAAGCAAGATATCTCAGTTACCTATTGCTGTATAACAAGTTACCCCAAAACTTAGTGGCTTAAAAGAACAATTTATTATATCTCATGATTCTGTTGTCTGGCTGGGCTCATCTGGGTGGTTTTCTGCTGGAGCCAGCCCCTGGGCTCACTCATGAAGTTGTAGTCATCTGGATGCTCAGCTGGGGGCTAGAGGGTCTAAGGGGACTCGGTGCTGGCAGTTGGCTAGTTCTACCTGTCTACATGACTCTTATCATTTGGTAGCCTAGCCTTTGCTTCCTTACATGGTGGTGGGAGCATTTCAAGAGAGCAAAGGCAGAGGCTGCAAGGCCTCTTGTGACTTGGATCCCAGGTTTCAACATGTCACTTCTACCTCATTCTTTTGGTCAAGATCAACTCAGTCCCAAGGGGTGGGGAGGTAGATACCACTTCTTAATAAGAAAAGGTGCAAAGGATTTGTGGCCACTTTTAATCTACCACACAGGGTAAGGGAATAGTGAATGATGGAGCATGCCATTTTCAACAGAGTTGTCAGAGAAGGCCTCTCTGACGAGGTGTTATTTGGGCAGAGACGTGAATGAAGAGGGGGAATAAGCCATGCAGATATCCGAGGAGGAGCATTCCAGGCAGGAGGATTATTGAGCAAGGACTCTGATACTTTGTACCAGATCAATGCAATTCTTCGCTTGTGAGCTAATGCAATATTAAGACTTTTGAGTGAAGGTACTCCCATGTTACTTGTGGGAAACCTAGTTCTCCTTGGGCAACAGTGGAGAATTCTGGAATAAGTTGAGCTGAGTTAAAAGGGGACACCTGATTTTGAGACCTTGTGATGTGAGGGTGAATCATTCATGCAATTTAAGTCCAAAAAGAGCCCATCTATTTCATCCCGCTGCCGTCATCCTCAACTCTCCCAATCTGGTTTTCTCGGCGTCTTCTGTTGTTCATGGTAGAACTCCAGGAATCTCACAGTTTGAAAAATCCTCCCTGCTTCTAACTCCAATGCCTCGGGTTTCAATGAAAGTGCTCTGCACATATCCTGCCTCAGCTGGACCATATTGTTCCCCTCCTGCAGCCTGCAGAGCCTGTCCATGGGCAAATCCAGGTCTGATGCATGGCGTGCAGAGATGTCTAGCTCACTGAGGAATGAGCGGAGCAGGGCAGAGGGGTTTATGCTGTAATTATCCAAGATCACCAGGGGAGTCTGAGGGTAATCGGGTAATTAGTGCAGGGGGCTGGAGGGAGGAGGGACAATTATCTGGCTCGCTGACTGCCAGACGCTTGTCACTGCTCTGATGGCCCTTGGGCCGGGTTCCTGGCTCTACCTGTGGACTATTAAGTGTAATGACCCTGTCATGTAGAGGAGCCTGTCATTATCTCCATGTTAACATGGTATTTACCCACAAAACCTGCCAAGTCACTCTGCACTTAAAGGGCCTCCACGTGGTCCCCCTGCCCTGGCATTGGATGGTGTCCTCTCTGAAAGTTGTCAGGGTAGGGGTGGCTTTAAGAGACTGGGAAGATGGACTGGGGTCATCCTGGAAGGCTCAAGAGGGCGCTGTATCTGAGTCCTCTCTCTCCCTATTACCAAAGCCTGGGACTGTGTACCCCAGCAACAATGTTCTGGGGGTGCTGAGATCCCCCTCATCAAGAACAGTTCCACATAAAAAAAAAAAAAAAATTTTTTTTTTTCCCACATAGGGCTAACTTATTGACTACTGCCTGCAACACAAAGTCAACTTTAAACATTTTGAAAGCCATGTCTCTTCTGAAGCCTCTCATGGAGGTGGCGGAGAGGGAGCCCCATCATATAACCTAAAGCCGTACTTTCTCGAAGTCCTCTGTAGCTCTTACCCTCTACTTCCCAATCATGCTTCACTAGCTCCCTCAAATCTCAAGGCCCCCCTCTTTCAGTGGGGCTCCCTGCTTTGGGGGATCTTTTCTGTTTTCTCACAGGCAGCTCTGAATCTTCTCTACTGAAAATCAAAATCCCCCCCTGGCCTCTTCCATTCCTCCTCCTTCCTTTTGCCCTGGTCGTCGTCATCACAAAGGGCACAGACACAGAAGGCCCCCTAAGAGCACCAAATGCACGAAACCATGGTCACTCATGGGTCGGCCTTTTGCCCCCGTGGCCTAAATGCTATGATGAACATCCTTGTACAGATAACTCCACACGTGAATGTAGATTTTCTGTAGGATAAATTCCTGGATTTGGAGTGGCTGGATATGAATCTTTTAATTTGAAAAGAGATTGTCAAAGTGCTTCTAGAAGGTTGTAGATATTTAAATTCCCACTTACAGTTTCCCCACACCCTTGCCAATTTGGATTGCTACCACTTTTTAAAATTACTTTCATTGTTTTCTGATTATATACGAGATATATGTTCACTATAAAAAAAAAATTGGAAAATACAGAAAAGGGTAAGAGAAAATAAAGATCAGCTGTCGTGCCAACTTTAAAAGGATAAGAAACAATGTCTGTCCCTTTTTATAGAAGACTGCGGCGGAGGCTGCAGACAGCCAAGGTAGACACCTGAAGAACCTTCTGGTATTGCTAATGCTGGGGACAAGATGTTAAAGATCCCTGCACCCTCCTCTCCCCCCTCCCCAGCTAAAGTCTTGAGATATTTCCCTCAGCTAGTGGGGACTATTCTGAGGAAATCAGTTCCAGACACCCACACCCTTGAAGTGTCCCCTCAAGATAGCTCTGCTGTCTGGAAGACTCCAAGCCTGAGGATTTGTGGAGTAGGAATGGAGTACAAACATTCAAAAAATGTGTTTCCAGACGTTGGCAGCTGGATCCAACAGACTGAAAAACCCATTTCTCTGGCCAACCCCAGAGCCAAGTTTCTGTTTCTTGGGGACCCTGACATGCCCTGTTAAGCCTCCCCACTAATGACTACTCTGCTTTCCATTCCAGAGACCTGAACTATAATAAGCTGCAGGAGTTCCCTGTGGCCATCCGGACCCTGGGTAGACTGCAGGAACTGTGAGTTTCTCTGTTGTTTCTGTGGGTGTCTTCCTCTCCCAAGGGGCACAGACTGAAGCCACCCAGGGTCTCCCTCACACGCCCACTTCTCGTGGTCCTTGTAAAGCTGTTGCTGCAGGCCTTCTCCCACCACAGTGCAGGTCTAAGTAGTCACAGGCCTCATTAACTTGGCTTTGAGTGTTTCCCAAGGGTGTGTCATTAGCAGAAATGGTCCCGGGCCACTCCAGCCTGGGAAGGCACTACCCCAAAGATATGTGGCCCAAGCTACTTCCTATTAACCTGGGCCTGGCACTGCCCCCTGCCTTGGCTGGGATGCATCCAGAAAAGAGTGAGGAGTGACCCCATAAAGCAGCCCCCAGCTGCTTTATTGGTTCAATTGTCAACATCTTGTCCAGTGGGGTAAATGAGAAGTTGGCTTTGGTTCCTCACCAGAAAACCAGTTCCTGTCAAGTCAATTCTGACTCATGGTGACCCCATGTATGCAGAGCAGAGCTGCACTCCATTGAGTTTTCGATGGCTGAGTTTTTGGAAGTAGATTGCCAGGCCTTTCTTATGAGGTGCCTCCGGGTGGACTTGAACCTCCAGCCTTTTGGTTGACAGCCAAGTGCGTTAACTGTTTGCACTACCCAGGGACTCCACAACCACTACTCATTGTATTATTTTATTGTAAGCATTCGCCGGGCAGAGCACCCACTGTGCCCAGCACTGCTTGGTGCTAAACACAAATAAAGAGTGAGATAGGCACGGGTCCATCCCCCAGGACCCTTCAGGCTTATTGAGGAGGCAAGATAACACGAAACAGGGAACAGGATGAAGCAATATGTGATTCCGACCCTAAACTGTGTAGTATTAGCTAAAATGATCGTGGGAGTTCAGAGCGGCATAGAAAGATCATTGTGGACTAATATGTCCTGAGATTAGCCTGAAAGGATGGATGCAATTTAGATGGCAGAGGTGGGGATGGAGGAGTGCACTTCAGACAGAAGGGACAATGTAGGTAAAGAGGCAGACGGAGTCGAGTGGGCAGAGGGGTGACAACATGAGGGAGACCAGCCTTACTGGAGGGGAGGCTCCTGGGAGACAGTGGGAGATTGACTGAATAGCTAGAGTGGACCCAGGTCAAGGGGGCCTGAAGGTTTGTGAACAGAGCCCCGAACTTTTCAGGCTCACAGATCTTTACAGCTCAAACTACTGCCTATGACCTGTAGACTAACCCCATGCCACCCCCTTCTCCCTTGATCCAAAGTCTGAAGGTGTGAATGCAAGATGTATGTATCAGGTAAGGAGCAATGCACCAGCTGGAGGGAAGGACCTGAATGAGAAACTGCTGGGAGTCCTCCATTGTCAATGAGTCACCCAGGTCTCATTGCTTCTTTGAGCTGAGACATGAAAGAAGGGTGAGATTTGAGAAACTGACAGGGTATGGAGGGAACAGGGTATGCAAAGACATAGGGACAGGGGATAATGAAGTATTAGAGGAGAGCGGAGACCTAAGTTAGCATGAGCAAGAAGGTATATGTGTATGTATCCAAAGTGTATATGTGTGTGTGCACGCATGTGTGCATGCACATTTTATATGTCCAAAACAAAAAACCTATTGCTGTTGAGTTGATTCCGGCTCATAGCCACCCTATAAGACAGAGTAGAACTGCCCCACCGTTTCCAAGGAGTGCCTGGTGGATTCGAACTGCCAACTTTTTGGTTAGCAGCCATAGCTCTTAACCACTATGCCACCAGGGTTTCCTATATGTCCAAAAACCAAAAAAACCAAACCCACTGCCGTCGAGTCGATTCCGACTCATATCGACCCTATGTTCAAAGTTCCATGGGATTCCATCTCTCTCCATCTTGACAGTTTTCTCTGTGTCCTCACTGACTCCTGTGTGTTGTCTTCCAGGGGTTTCCATAACAACAACATCAAGGCTATCCCAGAAAAGGCCTTCATGGGGAACCCTTTGCTACAGACAATGTGAGTACTTGCTCTTGGCAGTGACCAGTGTAGGGGAGGAGGACAGGTTGGGGAGGAAGGAGGGGCCTTCCTAGAAAGCACCAGAAGGCAGGAGGATGGGAGGGGTGCCTTCCCCAGTGTGCTATCCCCTGGGTTTTCATTAATAGGAGAAAGTAGAGGGCTACCTGGCTCTGGCTGGAAGGACTGGATAACTGTTAGGTATATGGCTCTTTCTCTTCCAGCCACTTTTATGACAACCCAATCCAGTTTGTGGGAAGGTCAGCGTTCCAGTACCTGCCTAAGCTGCACACGCTGTAAGTTGGCACTGAGGTCAGCCACAGCCTGGACCTCTCCCTCCCTTTCCTCTCTCCTCCTTGTGCCTCCCACCTGCAGATGCTCACCTGCAGGGCAAAACCCTTACTGAGAGGTATGGTCTTGAGGGCTGCAGGCCTCCTCTTAGCTCAGGCCTATTCCTGGATTTGCCTGGACTTAATGACCTCCCTCCACCTCCATGAGCTGTGACTGCATCTCAGATCTCAAGTGGTTGAAGACAGCCCCTTTCCTTAGTCAAGGAGTTTAATTTGATCTCTTGAGTCTTGCTCATGGTTGCTGTTCCATAAACACCTTCTGAAAGAACAAATGACTGGGATAAGGTTCTGAATGCTGGGTGTTCTCAAGGCTGGCCCTGCAGTGACCTTGGAGTCTGCATCCCTTAGCCCCTTCTGTGTCCAAAGACACTCCTTTGTTCCCACTCTCTTATTCTTTTAACTCCCAACTCAAGTCCCACCTCTTCAAAAGCTCTTCCATGTATAATTCTCAGCATATTGTGGCATCATGGTAACAACTTAACAGCTTTAGAGCACTTAATTCACTCTCACATCTGTGATCACATTTCTTCTTCACTCTAACCCTGTGAGATAGGTGTTATTAGCCCATTTTACAGATGGAGCCCGAGGCTCTCAGGTCACACTGCGGCATGGACCCAGGACTCTTGACTTCAGATTCTGGGCTCATTTCTGTGCCCCATGCAGCTTCCTCGGGGTCTTTAGCAATACTCATTTTGTTGTGCTTCTCTTGTTTGAAGATCTGCTGTTGGGTCCATGAGCTTGGGAGGTTAGAAGATAAGTGTATGGGGAGGGGAAAACCATCATTTCAAGGCAGTTTAAAAGATCCAGTAGAGAGGTTCTTATAAAGCCCTAGTAGATGACAATTTCAGGGAGATCTATCTCAGGCTGTAATAAGCAAACCCCTTGCAGCCAAGGACTTACCCGATTCCCATGTTGCATGCTGGTGTTTTTTACATGCCGGGGCCTAGAGGTACTCACGCTCTGTTTGGGCTAGGGCGGGCTGAGTCAGCTTCAGAAAATGGCTGATTAGACCCTGCTAAGCAAAGCCCAGCCTCCACCAGGGGCTGAGTGTCTGGGGGTGGTTTGAGGAGGTTGGGGAGAAAGATGACATTTCCCCACAAGGTGGGGTCCCTGGGAGGGAAAACAAGGGGTGGGAGTGGGGTAGAGGTGGGGGGTTGAGAGCCTGGATGTGGAACTGCTCTGACCCCACCCCTCGGAGCTCATCGTCATCTGTTTCTAGATCTCTGAATGGTGCCACGGACATCCAGGAGTTCCCAGATCTCAAAGGCACCACCAGCCTGGAGATCCTGTGAGTGGACACTGTCTTCCTCCAACTGACCTAGCACCCCAGCTTTCCCCCAAGGAGCTCTTCTGCCTCTATCTACCCCCTCCCCCAACCCTGAAGGCTGGCTAGTTTCTCTATTTTCTCCTGTCTGGCCTGCCTCTACTGCTGGCTCCAGCCCAGCCCAGAGTCCACCTGGCTCAGCCCCTAGGGTCCATGGCCATCTCCCTGTGGCACTGCCTACAGTCCAGGAGGTAGCAGGTGGGATGTGAGTGGGGGGCTGGTCCTCTTCTCCTTACTATGCTCCGATTTTTCTGGCATGGCTAACCCCAAGCCATGGAAGAGGACGTGAAAATCTATCTCCTTTGCCTTTCTGAGGCTTGGTCCTAACAAAGGCTTTCTCATATTTTCTGTTATTATATGCTGTGAAGTGGTATGAGGGGTGGGGAAAGGGTGGCAGGGCAGAACAGGCGCTCAGCACATCTTCAGGGAATAAATGAAATAATCAGACGAACACCCAGAGTGAGTGTGTGGAAGTCAGCTGTCCTGCCCCAAGTTGCACAGCCCATTCATGGCATGGCTGGAACTGAACGCTCCTTTGTGCCTCTATTGTCTTTCCCCTAGATTCACTGGCATCTGGAAAATTTTCCATGAGGGAAATAACCATTCCCCCAAGATGACCTTGGCCTTGGGTCTTTCCCGGGACACCCTGTCCCTAAGCCAAGCCTGCTCTGCAATCTGCCCCCAGCCCTCTCCACCCCAGCCCCTGGCCCTTCACTTCTTTCCATCTCTTCTCCCTTCCCTGAGGCACAGGGAGCAAACTCTGTGCATGGTTCCCATAGCTCCGCACTGGGTTTTTTCTCTCTATGCCCTGCCCATGGCTATCTCCCCGCCCTCCCCCCACCTCCACCCAAGGCCCCCTGGAGCAGAAAAGTTTCTACTCTCTGTCCTACAGACCCAGTGTTGCTGGAGACCAGTATGGGGTGGGGGCAGGATGGTTGTAGGGGCTGTGACCTGTCTGCCAGGGAGCACCCTGGGCTGTTTCTCTCTCCATTCCCACCCCAAGGGGAGCGTGATGCTCAGATGCCAGGCCTGCTCCTTTCTCTGCCTGCAGCCCCACCCCCTGCCCTGTGTCTCCCACCACTTCTCTCCTTTGTCGGCTCTGTCCTCCCACATCAGTATCAGGCCCAGAGCTGGAGAGGGTGGATGGGAATGGCGGGGCCCTAGGCCTGCTGCCAGCTCTGCCTCTGTTCTCCCTGCAGCACCCTGACCAGCGCAGGCATCCGGCTGCTTCCACCAGGGATGTGCCAACAGCTGCCCAGGCTCCGAGTCCTGTGAGTGGCCCCCAAACATTCTCCAGTCCTGGCATTGTGCCTGCCCCCACCCCCTTGACCCCACAAAGACCTCTCCTGCTTCTGTCCCAGTGTTCACATCCCTGCCTGGAGAACAGGACAGTGTAGGCTCCTGCTGAGCACGTACCTGAGAGGGACAGGGCTGTCCCCTCCTATAAAAAGGCAGTGGTCTTTGGGATCAGAGCTGGGGCTGAGGCTCAGCTCTGCTGCTTCCCAGCTGTGTAAATTTGGACTCACTCTTCAATGTGTGTGAGCTTCAGTTTCTTCATCTGTGAAATGTGTGATGGCGGTCAGTAATCTATGTAAAGCACCTAGCACTTGATTAGTGCTAGCACATAGCAGATGCTCAACAATGGCTTTGTAACTCTAGCTTATACAAGAAATCAATGCCTTCTGGGACTGTGGAGGTGCTTAAGGGGTCTGTGAAGTCAAGGGGAGCTTTCCTTTTTCCCTTGACTCCAAGTTGAATCTGAGGCCCCTCACCAGTGACCATAGCCCCACAACCTAAGTGGGTGGACAAACAGCACATGGAAAGAGCGCTAGACTAGTTGTCTCCGACCTGAGCTCAAGACCCAGCCTTGCCCCTGACAGTCTGTGGGTCCTTGGGCAGTCGTGTCCCTCCTCTAGGCCTTGGGTTCCTCATCTGTTAAATGAAAGAATTGGGCCAGATGATCTCTAAGGCCCCCAGCTCTGATCTTCCTGACAATTCCATAAAGGATGGTTAGAGGTGTTCACGTTGGTTGGCATTGATCACCTTGCTCCGTGATACCCGACTGTGTTCACTGTGGCTGCACCCCCACTTGCTGCCTCTTTCCTCGTCTCCATGCCCATCTTCTCCCCTTCCCCCCAGGACCCTCCCAAGGTCCCCCAGGCCTTCACAGGGATGAGGCAGTCCTACTGAAAACATGCCAAGCTGGGCTCCATCCAGGCCTTGCAGTGAAAGGGGTGGGGTTTGGCAGGGGGAATGAAAAGAAGCCTAACTGAGGAAACGGGGACTCTGATGCGAGGTGTGTTGACAGCCATGTCCCTGTGGGACTCTTAGGACTTTCAGCTGCTTGAGAGGAAGATGGCAGCACAGGCCCTGGAGAAACCAGAGCTGCTTCCTGCACCCCTCCCTAGCCCTCCCACAGTCACTGCCTCACCCCAGCCCTGTCTTTCTCTCTCCCCAGGGAACTGTCTCATAATCAAATCGAGGAGCTGCCCAGCCTGCACTGGTGTCAGAAGTTGGAGGAAATGTGAGTCTGGGGGCCGAGGAGAGGCAGAGGCCTGCAAGCCAGACTCGGGGGTGGGGGTGGGGTGGGTCTGACAGGGGGTCAGCAAGGACAAAGCACAGCCTGGCCTTCATTTCTTCACTGAGGCTGTCAAGTCCAGGTGCTGGGATTGGGGGCTTGGCAGAGGTCTGGGCAAGGCCCCTAGGACTCACAGCAAATGATGGACTCAGGACCTGGTGCCCAGGAGTCTCAAGGTGGCTTCTTGGGTGTCAGCAGCAACATAGAAATGCCCTAATGATGGGGCCACCCAGGGCTCTGCTGCTGGACTGCCCACAGCTGGGCTGGACAATAGGAGGCTCTGGGGGGCTGGGTGGGCCCTGCATTTTGGAGCATGCTGTCTCACTTTCCACATCATTCCCATCAGCACCCGTCAGCATATATATGTGTGTGCGTGCACACACAGACACACACACTCAGACATGGGAGAACAAGCCTGGGATTTAAACTTCACATGAATAAAATCACTTAAAAATGCCCTAGAATTGTTCACGCCATTCCTGTTTTCACACACTAGCAAGGCCTCCGGAGCCTCCCTGTTCTGTCCTCTGCTTCTAAGCAGGGCAGTGCCTTTTGACGCCAGGTCAAGGTAGAGGTATGAGGGTCTGCCCTACTTGCCTAGAGGCCAAAGGCAAGAGGCCTTTGAGGTTGCAGAGGCCCACAGCCCATCTCCCATTCAGACGACCAGCCTACTGAGCTCTGCTTGCACCAGTCTCTGCTTGTACCGATAAAGAGGATGTGTGGGCTTGGAACCCCTTCACAACACGTGGATCCAGGGACTCAGGGAGCAGGGCTCTCCTGCACAGAGCGTGACTCTAGGGAGCTGCCATGCCGCGGGGCAGCAGGAGCGCAGGCTCTCTAAGTTACATAGGATATAAACAGGGAACACATGGAGCCAGCCACGTAAGTCCAAGGCTGGGGAGTGCCAGGCTGCCGGGCTACGTGGGGTCTGGAGGACCCATGGGGGTGGGAGGGATGGCCGGGCTGCGAGCCAGGCCTGGTGGGAACACCGGATGCTCACTCCCTTTTGGGGCCACAGGGATGATTTTGTGGCTTTGACCCCTGATGTACTTGCCCAAGGTAACTGGATCCCCTTGTATTCCTTTTAATTCTGGTAACTTCCTCTGCCAGGAGAAGTGGGGGGTTCTCCCTTCTTCCTCGAAGTGCACAGGGGGTGTGGAGTGGAACCAGAGTCTGAGCCCGAATGCTCATCTCAGCCTCTCTTGCTGCCCTAGTGGCCTCCAGCACAACCGCATCTGGGAAATTGGAGCTGACACCTTCAGCCAGCTGAGCTCCCTGCGAACCCTGTGAGTGTCCTCCTGACCCAGGCATGCCCATGCCCTTCCTCAGGTGTGCACTGTAAGCACATATGACATACACTCCCTGCTCCTCACCCCTCAGCACACACACATAGGAGAGGTGTTCTCCAGCCACTTCTCCACTTGGTACCCAGGGGCCATGAGGTTCTGGAACCAGGTTGCCAAAGTCCCTGTTCCTGGTGCCACAGCCAGGTCAGGGGCCAGGCAGCAGGTGGTGTTGTTTTGGATGCCGTTGAGTCAATTCCCACTCGCAGTGACCCTATAGAACACAGTAGAACTGCCCTGATAGAGTTTCCTAGGCTGCAATCTTTATAGAAGCAGATTGCCAGGTCTTTTCTCCCACAGAGCCACTGGTGGGTTCAAACTGCCGACCTTTCAGTTAGCAGCTGAGCTCTTAAACATTGTGCCACTGGGCTGAGATTACTGTTACCGGGAGCAAGCCAGATGGGAGGGGATATGAGGGAGATCCCAGGATGGGAACACGAGTCACAAGTCTCCCCTCCACATGCCACTGTCCGCTCCTGTCACACCCTCTCTGCCCACAGGGACTTGAGCTGGAATGCTATCCGGTCCATCCACCCTGAGGCCTTCACCACTCTGGGCTCCCTGGTCAAGCTGTAAGTGCCCACTGCATTTTTCTCCGGGATGCTGGGAACCTGCCAGGGACTGTGGGCTAGACAGCGGGGCAAGTGGGCCCATTCCAGAGCAGGAACGTGCTTAAATGTTGGAGCCCCACACCCCAGGAAGATGGGCTGCAGCCTCATCAATCATTCTGGCTGTCCGTTTGACAGACCGTGGGGTCTGATAAACAGCCAGCCTGCCTCCTGCAAGCTCTGGGGTGTCATCTGCTAATGGTCTGCAATGTTCTAGCAGCCTCAGCCCGCCCCTGTGCCCCCTTGTCCCATCCGCTCTCCCAGCCTCTACTTGTACTGATAAAGAGGACGTGTGGGCTTGGAACCCCTTCACAACACGTGGAGCCAGGGGCTCAGGGGGCAGGGCTCTCCTGCTTAGAGAGTGACTCTAGGGAGCTGCCATTCTGCGGGGCAGCAGGAGCGCAGGCCCTCTAAATTACATAGGATGTAAACAGGGAGCACATAGTGCTAGGTACATGGTCGTTATGTCAGAGCTGGAAGGGGCCTGTGACAGGGCGGCGTCACACTGTGGTACAGGTTGTTCACTGCACAAGGGCTCTGTCTAAGGGGGAGCTGATGCCTTGCCTGCCTGCCTGCCTACCAGAGCTGTACATCTTCAGGGCCTGTGTTCCCAGAGGGACCCTTTTTCTAATGAACACAAAGACTCCTTATGGGCTACCTCCAGACCTGGCCTCAGAGATCATCCAGCCCCACCCTCACCTCACAGGTGAGACCCCCGGCCCAGGGAGGAGAAGCTTGCCCAAAGCCAGCAGCTAGAACCCAGGCCTCCCAGGCAGCACCCGGAGCCTCCCTAAGCTGTACCACTCTGGGCTCTGGGCCTCTGCCTTCCACCTCCTGTTTGCTCTACTCCTGCCAGATAGGTAGGGTAGATATTTTTATCCCATTAAAGATGAGGGCATTGAAACTCAGGCAGATTTGTGACTCCGTGTGATTACACAGTGAGCTGGTAACAGCACCAGGTTTCCTGTCTTCCAGGCCAGGGCTGTTTCCACGATGCACCGTCTGTGGTCTTGGTGTTTGGTGTGGAGCCCTGGTTTCCTCTAAGGTGTCTTGGGTAGAGCATCGTGCATGTTCTCACCTCTGGTTACAAAGCAGGCACTGCAGAACGGAAGGAACCGAAAGGATGACCGAACCCTCATGGGAGCCAATCCCTGAGTCTGGCCTCTTGTAGCATCAGAAAAGGTGGAGGAAAGACAGAGAGATGGAGACGAGCCACAATGGGCAGGTTCCCTAGTGAGGTGGGCAGGGGACCTGGATGGGACTCAGACCTGGACACAGGAAGTGTGGTTGGGGGGCTCCATTACCTAAGAGTTGGGATGGCTTGACATTAAGTTAGGGCAGTCCCTGGAATATAGTCGGTCCACACTATTTGTTGAATGAATGAGTTATAGATGGTGCCTCTGGCAACTCTTGACCACCCTCCTCTCCAGCATTTAATGCACTCTTCCCTGTTTGCTCATCTTCTGTCCTCTGCTCCTCTCCTCTTACTTCTATCCCAGGCACACTGGCCACACCCTCAGCACAGCCCTGCCCCCTCAGCAACCCCGCTACTGCCAATAACCCTGACCATCCACTGTCCTAGGGACCTGACAGACAACCAGCTGACCACACTGCCCCTGGCCGGACTTGGGGGACTGATGCATCTGAAGCTCAAAGGGAACTTGGCTCTATCTCAGGCCTTCTCCAAGGACAGTTTCCCAAAACTGAGGTGAGGGCCTGGCTTTTCCTCACACCTAGGTAGGTTTGCCCCAGGGCAGCAGAGGGACAGGGAGAATGACACAGGGCCTCACCCTGAGGAAAGCTTGGTGGCCCAGCGGTTTAGGGTTTGGCCAAGTTTGAGTGAGAAAGGCTTGTCCAGTCTCTTGCCAGCCCAATTGGGGTCTGGGACATGTCTCTCCTTCCTCCTCATCGCCTTTGTAGCACGTGTCCCGGTGCTGGGAAACCAACTCTAGGGGCTACTGAGACCTCCTATGTGGACAGATGTGAAGGCCCCTGGACCTCCTTGCCCCTTGTCCAGTTTTATGCACCCAGACTGTCTGCCCTCTCTCGGGTAGCATCTGGGCCCTGGAAGCAGGGCAGAGCCCACGGCACTGATGAGTGGAAAACATAGTGCAAAGCCAGTCCCTGGTGCTAATGACATCCAGGCCTCCTGCATGCAGCAGCAGCGGCACAGCCTGTGTGGCCCAAGCCTTGTCTGCTGCAGACTAGTGAGAGGCTTGGGGCCATCTGCCTTCACCCTCAGAGAGGGGAGCAGGCCGTGGATCTTACTCAGGGCCAGGGTAAAGTATCACTAGGATAATCCCTGCCTCCTTAAGTATTAAAGGGAGAGCTGCTGACTGGGTGGGGAGCAGAGCCCTGAGTGCTGTGTGACCTTAGGTAGGCTGCTCCGCACTCTGAGCCTGCTGAGGGGATTCCTTAAACAATGGGCAGAAAGTCTACCTCCCCATCTCAGCTTTCAAGATGCATGAGGAAAAGACTGGAATCTGCCCAGAGCCCTTCAGAGATAGAAACCAGAGTGCAAGATCCTCACAAAAAAGGCCCTGCAGGCTGCCTGCACAGTCATCAATGCACTTTGGGGTCAAGGGGCAGGTGCTGAGTGTCTGGTTCCTGGGCACTTAGCTCAGGCTGAGATCTTAGACCTCAGACACTCCTAAGGCAGCCCATGTCTCCTCCCTCCCCAGGGTCCTGGAGGTGCCCTATGCCTACCAGTGCTGTGCCTATGGGGTCTGTGCCAGCTTCTTCAAGGCCTCTGGGCAGTGGGAAGCTGAGGACTTTCACCTTGATGAGGAGGAGACCCCAAAGAGGTCCCTGGGCCTCCTTGCTGGACAAGCAGAGAACCACTGTGAGTGACCAGGGGTCCTGTGCTGGGAAGGGCAGGGAGGGGGACTGTGGAGAGAATGTTAGGGAAGAGCTTAGGGGACCCTGAGAGGGGAGATAGCAGGGGCTACTGAGGGGAGTCCTAGGGAGGAACTGCTCTGTGACCTTTGGGGAAACTACTTCAGTTTGCATCTTGTCTCTCCAAGGGGGGAGAAACAGCTGTAATGTATCTTCCTGCACCCCAGAGGTGCTTAGAAAAACATAATGATCATGACTAACTTAGTTACCACGTGCTGCTATAATAGAAATATCACAAGTGGGTGGCTTTAAAGGACAGAAATTTATTTTCTCATTATTTTTAGTTCTGGATGCTAAAAGTGCAAATCAGGGCCTTGGCTGTGTCAATTCCTGTCTTGTCAGCAGCCCCAGCCATTCCTGGGTTCCTTGGGTTTCCTTGGCTTGCAGACAATCCTCACATGGTTGTCTGTCTTTCCCTGTGTTGTCTTTGTATCCATTCTGCAATTTTATGACGCAGAAATGATTAGGTTTAGGACCCAGCCTGCTCTAGTATGGCCTCATTAACATAACAACGGGAATCCCCTATTTCCAAACAGGGTCATATTTACCAGGTACAGGGGTAAAGATTTCAACACATAGTTTTGGAGGACGCAATTCAACCCATAACAGCAACAATGACAACTATAATGTCTCAATATTTTTCGAGCCCTTTGTAGTTCACAAAGCATCTCATTTGCATCATCTCACTTAACAGCCCTGACCTCATAGCTCATGTGGTTCTTCCCCATGGCTACCTCCTCATGACCTGGGCTTCAATCCTTCAACTTTAGGGCATTCCCAGAGAAGACAGACCCATTTTTTAATCAACCCGAGTCAAGTAGGATTTAATGGAACAGGTTGAATTAAAACTACTTCCAGGAAAAAAAAAAAAAAAAAATCCCATCATAATAATGTCCTAGAATCAAAAGGAAGAGTACAGGGATGATCGATGTCCTGGTCTCTCCTGCCCCCCATTCTGCCCTAAAAGTGAGGCTTCAGTAGCCACTAGGTGCAAGAGGTCCTCACTGAGGAAGGCCGTCACAACACAGACCACCTCTGTTTCTGGAAGAGTTGGAGTAAAAGGCAAAGGTTGGGGGTGGGCAGCCAAGGGGGTTCTAAGGGATTGTCTAGTAACTGCTGTCTGAGGTAAAGGGCAGAGACAAGCACTTCTCTCCCCCTGCCCCATGTTACAGAACACCAGCAGAATCAAGAGGGAGACAAGAAGGGCCCCTGCTTTTTGTTTTCTGGTTTGTTTTGTTCTTTCAGTCTCTACCTTCCTCTCCATAATATCTTAATGGAGAAGTTAAACAGAAAAATCAAATCTAAATAGGTAAGAAAAACATCTCATGATGGTGTAGACAGAACTGGGTTCTAAACCATTCACTAATTTGGTTGCCTTGGACAAGTTATTTAGCCTTGCTGAGCCTCAGATTCCTTATCTGTAAAATAGGGAAAATATCACGCATGTCAGAGGCTATTGGAAGCATTAAAAGGTTCCATAAATGGCAAAGCATGTTTACAACTTGCACTACTGGCACAGCTACCACTGTTGCTACTACTACCACTGAGAACTGGGCACCTTCTGTCCTTACATACACAGGAGTGTAGCTGTGTAATCCAGGACACAGCTTATGGAGGCCAAATGTTGGCCAGGCACTCTGGGGTCTCTGGGAGCCTCCCTCCAGGTGTACCTTCCCTGGGAGTGTGTGAGGAGGAGCCCAGCAGCCAGGCTGGCTCTGGGCCGGCAGACGGCTGTCCCCAGGGGACGTTCCCGGATGTCTGCTGTACACTCCCTCAGGGGGCTGGAAGGAGCAATGGAAACTTTCCTTCCTCAAGGTGAAACTTTCCACCGGGCTTAGATCTTGAAGTAGAGGGTGTCGGGATCGTGGGCTGCCCGCCACCTGTAATGGGAGCTAGGGCCGGGCCCCTCACTTCCTGTGGGAGCTAATGAACCTCGAGAAGGAAAGCCAGGAGCTGCTGCTCCAGCCAGATTCGATTTCCTCCTTGTTTGAAGAGTGGTTACTTAACACCTTGGCTGTGACTTTCCCAGCCTCATACAGAGTCCACAGGTCTCACCCCTTGTATTTCATTCATGCATTTTGATTTCAAAGAACTGTTGAGCTCCATTCTGGAAAACAGGAGCAGGCAGGGAATGAAAGGTAGAGAGGGAAGAAAATGCCTGGGCTCTGTGGCCACAGCTTGGCCTTCCACCTGCCCTGATGGTGTTCGGACCAGGGCCAGCTCCAAAGAGTCTTCCTCCCTCCTGAGAAAGCTCCAAACTGAAGGTGGGGAGGAACGACCCACCCAGGAAACAGAACATGTGAGCCAAAGATGGGGACAAGGGCAACAAACAGTCACCTATTCGCTACCTGCACAATAGGGGAAGAGCCTACAGGTCACTGTCTCTCAAATTTGAATAATGTACCAAGCCAAACCAGTTGCTGTTGATTCTGACTCATGACAACCCCATGTGTGTCAGAGTAGAACTGCACTTTGTAGGGTTTTCAATGACTGTGACCTTTTGGAAGCAGATTGCCGGGGCTTTCTTCTGAGGCAAGCCTGGGTGGATTTGAACCGCCAACCTTTTGGTTAGTAGCTAAGCACTTAAATCATTTGACCCACCCAGGAACTCCTTGAATAATGTACAGGTATCTTTTAAAGAGAGACAATTCTCTTGGACCACTGAGGTTCTCAGATACCATTCCCAGCCTGGGGGGCTCAGGAAACACTGACGTGAGAAACTAAAGTTTTATTCTTTAAAAAGTCTTTTAATTATGAATTATCACTGCGAAGGAAATTGTTGTCTTTATAATTTATAGAATGTTTTAGGTTATCATTTCAAAATTCTTGTAGAATTTGTGGACCCCCGAGAAGATGTCCATCGCCGCCCTGGAATTTCCAGGCCCTCGTTTCAGAGACTCTGCAATAGTGATCAACAACAACAGGAATCCCGTTTGATTCAAACCTGTTACAGTATTTCTTTAACAATGGATTTCCCTTTCTGATTATGTGTTCTCAGATGAACAGGATCATAGGGCCTAGACTCAGAATTGGGAAGAACGTTAAAGATGGGTTGGTCCAACTTCTGACTCAGTGAGGAAGTGGTCTCTCTCACATTAGACTTTCTGCTTCAGTATCTCCAGTGACAAACTATACATAGCTCATACATCTGTAGAGCTTTCCCTATTCATTACCTCCATCCCTGCCAGCTCCTCGCCAAAAAAAAGAAAAACCAAAATGTTCAGTCCATCACCTGGGAAAGTGTAATGATTAAACATCTGAGCTCTGTAATCATACAAACCTGGGTTTGAATTCTGCTCTGCCACTCACTGGTCATGAGACCTGGCAAGCCACTTTGATGAGCCTCAGTTTCCTCATCTGTCAGACAAGGAAACAGTGGCACCCGCCTCATACAGCTGCTGTGAAGGCTAATGGGATTGTGAAGATGAAGTCTTCGTGGGCACAGTGCCTGGTGCAGAGTAAAGAGTTCAAGGCATATTAACCCTCATTGTTAAGGGAATCTATTGTCTGGTGCAGCACATTGTGTCAGGATTTGTTTCCTTGTTTGTCTCCACAAGGGCAGGACGTGCTTTATTCACCCCTGAATTTGTTTCCTCTTGCCCGGTGCCCGGCATATAGTAGGCATTGCATTCAGCATATGTGGCCCTCCTGTCCACCTGTCAAAGGCCACGTGTCCCTTTGTTGGACAACTCTATCTGTAAGAACGTACTCTCGTGGGCATTGGTGGTTCAGTGGTAGAATTCTTGTCTTCCATGTAGGAGACTTGGGCTCAACTCCTTGCGATGTACTTCATGCGCAGCCACCATCTGTGCCGGGGGAGGCTTGAGTGGTGCTATGATGCTGAACAGGTTTCAGCAGAGCTTCCAGACCCAAGACAGACTAGGAAGAAAGGCTTGGAAATCTACTTCTAAAGACCAAACCCACTGCTGTCAAGTCAATTCTGACTCACAGCGACCCCTAGGACAGAGTAGAACTGCCCCGTAGAGTTTCCAAAGCTGTAATCTTTATGGAAGCAGACTGCCACGTCTTTTTCCCGTGAAACAGCAGGTGGATTTGAACAGCTGACCTTTTGGTTAGTAGCTGAGTGCTTAACCACTGCACCACCAGCCAATGAAAATCCTATGTATCACAATAGTCCAGACTGCAACCGATCATGGCAATGGCACAAGACCAGGCGGCATTTCATTCCATTGTGCCTGGGGTTGCCATGAGTTGGGGACGGACTCAATGGAGCTAATGACAATAATAACATTCTTGTAAATAAGAACTAGAACTTCTCCATTTGAATCCTAATCTGCTTCCTTCTACAGACTACCCATTTGTCCTAGTTCTACCCTTTGGGGCTATACAGCAAGTGTGAGTCTAACTCTTTTATGCCTAACAGGCCTTTAGCTCTTTGAGGACAGCCTCTGTATCCCTACTTGCTCTTGCCTTCTCCAAGTTAAACACCCCTCAGTCGCTTTCACTGTTTCTCACACAAATGAATTCTGATCCCTCACCATCCCTGTTTCACCTCCTCTGAACACACCGCAGCCCACAAATGTCCTTCTTAATGTACAGTGTTCACAACTGGACATGGGATCACGGAGACGGCCTGGCCAGTGTGGAGAACCATGTTATGGCTAGCTCCCATTATTAAGGCAGCCTCCTCCCCAAGCCTAAGCAGCACTCACAGACGGAGGCCTACTGGAGGGGGCACAGAGCATGCTGAGTTGTAGAGCAAGTGTCAGATGAGACATTTGCTGTAAAGAACCAGCAATGTAGATGATCCATGTGTGGATAATAGGGAGTGGATTAAATGTTTCTACCCAAGGGTAGCAACCGATGTGCAGGGCTGCTGGAAGGACTAGTGCTGAGTAGTTAGTCAGGATGACATCTCAAAGGATTGGGTGTTTGGAGAAAGGTAGGGCTTGACCGACACCAAGACCCAGGGCCCCAAGCCACTTTCTCGTCTCCCCTTTTCAGATGACCTGGAAGAGCTCCAGCTAGAGATGGAGGACTCAAAGCCGCACCCCAGTGTCCAGTGTAGCCCTGCTCCAGGTGAGATGGGTGCCTGGTTGGGGGGCCAGGACCAAGGAAGAGGCATAGATCATCTAGATGAGATCCCACTTTCTGCAGCAGTGCTTCAAGAACTTTCCTTGCCTATAACCTAACCAGCTGGGGGAGGGCGCCATCCTTTCTTATATTATTCCTGGGGAAGAAGCTGAGATTCTTTCCCTTGGGTGGCTGCTTGGGGGGAACCAAGAGGGTCAAAGCAACCTTTGCAAGTCAACTGATTAAAGGCAATGCATCCAGGAGAAAACCCATGTTGCCGAGGAGAGAAGTAGGAAAAAACTCCTTGACCCCATTGCTCTGTGTGGAGTCTGAGCGCTCCCTCAGTCTAAGCCCCTCACCACAGAATCCTAGAGCTGGGTAGAACTATGAAAGGTTACCTTCTCCATCCCTTTCTGCTCCATCCCAGGAAGATTGCAATCTCTCTTTCTTAAAACACAGTATCCTGGGTACCTCCATACAGTACTATCCAATCCTGATAGCTGAGGAAACAATCTTTAGGGTCCAGCCTAAATTCATCCTATTGTAAAGAAAGAAAGAAAAAAATTCTCTCTTCCTTGAGGCAAGTCAACCTAAGAAGTTTAGAGTGAAGAAAATTCCTTCCCTCAGGTATAAAATGCTAACAGAGGGCAGCAGAACACTGCTTAAGCCCGGACAGGAACTGTTCAGAAGGTTTGAACGCAATGAGCGGTTCTACTCTTCTATTTCACTCCACCTTCACTTTCTGTTTTTCTGTGTTTCCTTGGGCTTCTCCCCTTGCCTTCTCTAAGACCCAAAGAGTGCTTGCCTGACCCTATTCAACACCTGTGCTCAGCACTAAGTGACTACAGCACGCCCTCTAGTGCCAGTCCCGGGCAAGAGCACCAACCCAACCTGGGAGGAAACAGGTAGTGTTTTTTTCCGACTTGGAAACCCACATGCTTCACAATGGCTCGGAAATTTCACTTCTGAAAACCAATAATCAGCAGAGTTGAGGTAAAACAGGAAGTTCTGAAAGACAAAATTCCAACTTGAACTTGTTTTTAGAATAGCTCATACAGATGGTCAGATAAATCGTGGTACATCCATATGGCAAAGTATCATACAGCAATTGAAAACATGTTTTTGAGGAATATAAGGATATGGGGATATGTGCAAGAAAAATTTTAACTTACAAAAGAGAATAAAAAACCATATGTAGTAAAATCCCAACTTAGCTTAAAAAATTATATATATATATATATTTTAAACTGGAAGGAAATATACTAAAATGATCAGTTCTCTCTGAGAGGTGCGATCATAAGCAATTTCAATTTTTCCATTTTTATCCAAGTTTTCTATAATTACCAATCTATTATTTGGTAATCAGGAAAAATATATTTAAAAAATAGTTCCTGCAAAAGCCTCTTAAGTCCCCAAGCATGTAACAATGGAAGAACATTAAAGAGCAGAAGTCAGAAGCCAAAGAAATTAAAGAAATAATATGTCTCAACTTACAAGGTGATTTAAGAATAAATCCTGGGGAGCGAGATGAAAAACACAGATCTTACTCATTCAGTGAGGAATTTGTTGGAAAACCCTACAAGTCTTCTGTAATATGATTTACTTGGTATACTTTACCTCCCAAATACTTATTGACCCCCGTGAATATTAAATGTGGTCAGCCTCCCTCTCACAGAGCAAGGGGAGCCAGTCTGGTATGGCACCTGGTCAGGACTAGTCCATCATGTTCTGTGTGGATCACTGGGCACTGACTGGGAGAAGCAGAGCCTCAGACTACAGAGTGATGACTCTTCGGGTGGCCCCTCACGTTTCTGTGTCTCTACCCCAACCATATTCCCAATTCTGATGCCCTCTCCGCTCCTTTGTGTTAGCTTGCCTCTTCCTTCCTTCCAAATGCTGCTCCTTTGAAAAGACTTCTCTGTTTAACATTTCCTCAACGCCGGGGTTTGCATTGTATTAATTTGCCCTGTGTGTATGTTTATATCTGTTTCTATTGAGTCGGAATCAACTTAATGGCAACTCACAACAACTCTGGGAGGAGGGTTAGCATTCAGCCCACTTGCTGCTCCTTGCAAGAAGAGCTGTGTATATTACCACTGTTCTCCCCGCAACCCCAGCTGGGAGTTCTCTGGCAGAGGCCATGTCTGTGAGGGATTTCTCTGAGGGTAGGGACTGTGTCTGTGTCTCTTGCACTGGGAGTTCTCTGAGGTGAGAGACTGCAGTCAGCCTCCCTCAGACTGGGAGTTCTCTGAGTGCAGAGGCCATGCCCGCCTACCTGGCCTTGCCCTCAGGACTCTGCAGAGCAGCCTCTGGCCCGAAGGTAATGACTGATCCTCTCTCCTACAGGCCCGTTCAAGCCCTGTGAGCACCTTTTTGAGAGCTGGGGTATCCGCCTGGCCGTGTGGGCCATCGTGCTGCTCTCCATCGTCTGTAATGGGTTGGTGTTGCTGACCGTGTTTGCTGGTGGGCCCGTCCCCCTGCCCCCAGTCAAGTTTGTGGTAGGCGCAATTGCAGGCGCCAACACTTTGACTGGCATTTCCTGTGGCCTCCTGGCCTCAGTAGATGCCCTGACCTTTGGCCAGTTTGCCGAATACGGAGCCCGCTGGGAGATGGGACTGGGCTGCCGGGCTACAGGCTTCCTGGCAGTGCTTGGGTCAGAGGCCTCTGTGCTGCTGCTCACTTTGGCCACGGTGCAGTGCAGTGTCTCCATCTCTTGCGTCCGGGCCTACGGGAAGGCCCCCTCCCTGGGCAGCGTTCGAGCAGGGGCCCTGGGCTGCCTGATGCTGGCAGGGCTGGCCGCAGCCCTGCCCCTCACCTCAGTGGGAGAATACGGGGCCTCCCCGCTCTGCCTGCCTTACGCCCCGCCCGAGGGCCCGCCAGAGGCCCTGGGCTTTGCCGTGGCCTTGGTGATGATGAACTCCTTCTGCTTCCTGGTAGTGGCTGGTGCCTACATCAAACTGTACTGTGACCTGCCGCGGGGTGACTTTGAGGCTGTGTGGGACTGCGCCATGGTGAGGCATGTGGCCTGGCTCATTTTTGCTGATGGGCTACTTTACTGTCCAGTGGCCTTCCTGAGCTTCGCCTCCATGCTGGGCCTCTTTCCTGTCACCCCGGAGGCCGTCAAGTCTGTCCTACTCGTGGTACTGCCCCTGCCCGCCTGCCTCAACCCACTGCTGTACCTGCTCTTCAACCCCCACTTCCGGGATGACCTGCGGCGGCTCAGGCCCCGTACGGGGACCCCGGGGCCCCTAGCCTGCGCTGCTGCCAGCGAGCTGGAGAAGAGCTCCTGTGACTCCACTCAGGCCTTGGTGGCCTTCTCTGATGTGGATCTCATTCTGGAAGCTTCTGAGGCTGGGCGGCCCCCTGGCCTAGAGACCTATGGCTTCCCCTCAGTGACCCTCATCTCCTGTCAGCAGCCTAGAGGCCCCAGGCTGGAGGGCAGCCATTTTGTAGAGCCAGAGGGGACCTACTTTGGGAACCCTCAACCTTCCATGGATGGAGAACTGCTGCTGAGGGCAGAGGGAGTCACGACAGTAGGCAAGGTCTTGTCGGTAGGTGGGGGCTTCCGGCCCTCTGGCTCATCCTTTGCCTCACACTTATAAATGTTCCTTGCCATTCTTCTCATCTCTTCCCTTCCCTCTCTCTCTCCTCCATGAATGATGGATGCTTGTAAAATAAATACAACCAAAAGTCAACAGTGTGATCCACAGCAGGACACCCAAAGCCTCTGGCTCCACTGGTCTCCTCTCTTCCATGGCCATCACCAATGGGTGCTACTTGACCTGGTTTCCCCTTGGCCTTCCTCAGCTTTAGACCCATGCTGGGCCTCTTCGTCTCACGTCTGAACTTGTGGACCAAAGACCTGGAAATTGGTCTGCCTGGGGGAAATGAGGAAAATAAAAGACAGTGAATTGGGGTGGAGGAAGGTTGAGCAGGTCCAGAATCGAAGTGCAATGGGGGAGAAGACCTCACAGAGAAAGGCCAAGCAGGGGACTGCCAAAGGCAATTGGGCATTTCCCTTATGATTCATGGATAGAAGACAAAATGTGTTCTGTGTTACACTAATCTTGGGGTATGCTATGTAAAAAGACTCCCATTGAAACAAGGTTTGGAACCGGCTACGTATTACATCCGTTTCTTAGAGATTCACAAGACATATTAGTGTAGTAAAAAAAAAAGACCCTGAGAATTCCTGCAACGGGAAAACCTGTTGAACTTTGTTTATTCTAGTCCCCCAAATTATTTGACAACAGGGTTTTTGTTTGTTTGGTTTTTGGTTTTCATGGAATTGCTTTTAACACCTCACAGAACTTAGCACTGCTCTCTCCCAGGGGACTCATCTCTGAACCACCTGGTGCTACCCAGTGACATCACAAGAGGTCGCCAATCCTTGAAAGCCCTGATCCTAGGAGCTTGACCTGGGGTGAGGGAGGTAGCAGAGGCAACTCTATCTACCTTCCCACCCCTCTGATCCTACTAGGGCAGTGGTGGGGTGGGGGTGGAGAAGGATGGGGAGGAACCTGCTGAGTTGGGACAGAGAGAAAGATGTGTGCTGCCACACCCTCCCAAAACCCAGGTACCAGTGGAGCTTCTGCCCTCAGCAAGAGAAGGGTTCCTGGGTCCTGGTGAGGTATATAGACAAGTCTGTGGCTGGATTCTCTCTGGTGCTGAGTTGTCTTCCTGTGGTTCTGCATCATATGCCCTGTGCCATCTCCTGCCACAAGCCTGGTCTTTCCTTTTCATCCCAGGTCCTGCCGTCTCTGTGGGTCAGGGGCCCCTAGCCAGCAAAAAGAGGGGGTATTTGTATTATAGGATGCGTTATAGGTATCTGGGGTTCCCTGGGTGCCCCAAATAGGCCGCAGGTCCTTCTGCCTCTCCCCTTATGACCTTCTACCTTATGGTTTGCCAAGTGCCTTGAGAGTTTCCACAGAGCACCCTCCCCCCCCAACTCACACACACACATTCAATCTCAGATTGAGAAAGTGAGAGCTGGGACATTTCGATAGACAGAAAAGGTGATTCCTACAGACATTAAAAAAAAAAAGAATCCAAGGTGCCGAAAAGGGTGAGACTTATTCCAGGGCACCCCAACATCAGTGACAGCAGGAGGACAGAAGTCTGGGATCCTGAAACCAAACACAGCCCTCCTCCTGAATCCTGCCATGGTCTTCAACCAGGGACTCCACCACTAGACAACTGTGGGAAAGTCCTCCTAACTTAATGGCCTGCGGCTTAGCTTCTCTTCTATCTTCCTGCTGCCACCAATGCCTAACAGAGATTCTGACCCAGGTCAATGAGGCCACCTAGGCCAGGGTGGAGAAGTAGAGCAGAGACCACAGCTGCAGAGCCCAGACACTGGCACTCCACATATTTCTAAATCTCATTTGACCAGCTGTGTTGCCCAGACTGTAACAGAGTCTGGAGTTGAATGTGCTGACCTTGTAATCCCAGAAGAACCTTAGGGTCCTAGCATAGGGTCATACTCAGAGCAAGCACTCAGTTAGTTATTTGAGAATTCCTCATTTGACACATGTTATTTGACATGGTTATTTGACACAGTGGCCGCAACAATGGGTTCAAACATGGCAACGATTGTGAGGATGGTGCAGGACTGGGCAGTGTTTCATTCTGTTGTACATAGGGTTGCTATGAGTCAGTACTGACTTGACGGTACCTAACAACAACCATTTCCCTAGAGTTGATCGAGAGCCATTGATGGAAGGAGTTTTCTCTGCTTTGGGGACTGAGAATGGGTAACTCTTATCAGGGAAAAGGGCTTATCAGAGCTGTGGTGGTAGACATGTTGGAAACCACTAACCTGGTATGCTTTGCCCTGGTGGCTCAGTGGTTAAAGCACTTGGTTGCTAACCAAAAGGTCTGTGGTTCAAATCCACCAGACACTCTGCAGAAGAAAGATGTGACAGGCTGCTTCCATGAAGATTATAGCTTTGGAAACCCTAAGGGGAAGTTCTACTCTGTTCTATAGGGCTGTTATAAGTCGGAATCAACTCAGCAGCAGTGGGTTGTTTTGGGTTTTGTCAGGAAAGGGAGTTAGTTCTCTGAGATGTCCTAGGGATGACAAAGTTGGTATAATATTTGGGAGCCTTGATGTTCAGGAATTGGTAAAGACTCTTCCCCTGGGCCTTCCTTACATCTCCTGTAATTATTGTCCCCCATGAAGTCGAGGAGCCAGCGTTGAGTGGAGTGGAGTAATCAGGTGTTGGAAGTTTAGCAGTTCCAAGGATCGTTCCCTACTGGTGGCCTTTCCATGTAAAGGGGAACAGTGCTTTTCAGCTGCAGGCTCTAGAGTGACATCACTGTCACCTTATCTTCTGCTCCTGAAGATGGGGCATCTGCTGGGGTTGGGCCTTCTGGGAAGAGGGAGGAGTGGGGGAAGAGAACAGAGGTGTTTGCCATGAGCTATTTTCATTATCCAAGAAGTCAAGTAGATGTTGTACATTTACCCAGAATAAGGCTGTGTGGCAAAGTTTCTTTGTTTTTGACTGGGCTTCTAGCAAGTCAGTATGTTGCTCCTTTGGTTATCTCCATTATGATCAGTAGTTCTGGTTGAAGATGATGTATGTCTTTGATTAAACACAAAATCAAAAAACTCAGTTATTAAATGAATGTAAATGTATTTTGTTTGGTTGACAAAGTCTTCCAAAATGGCGTTCATGGAGAAGAATCCATCCAAGGGGGCTGTGGCGGTGGTAGACATGTTGGAAACCACTAACCTGGTATGTTTTGCCCTGAACTCTGTGTATTGTGCCTTGGCAGACAGCGCCAACCACAGCCTTCTCTCAGACGAGCTTGTGGAGAAGAGCTGCCTATGGCTAAAACATGGTTTTTAAGCACTCCCGTACATATCAAGAGGAAAACCTCTTAATTCAGTGCTGCGATTTGAAGACTATGGATTAACAAAGCCTGTAGCTGGGCCGTCTCCTTGACTACCTCTCTCTACCTCTAGCCTCCCAGCTGCCTTCTAATTTTCTCTTCCAGGAAGAATAAAAAGTTATAGATTGAGGGAGGATAAGAAGGAAGAGCTGAGTAAGTGAGGATGATGAGGAGGTAGCGAGAACCCTTGATCCTCTCTGGCACCACCTCCTTTAACTACCTCTGCTCTGTTTTAGTAAGTTCTCCCACCCACCAACTACTACCCACCACTTCCTACATCACTTCTGGTTTCCAATCCCATGCTATCTCCAGCTGTGTGAAATGTAAGAATTGTCAAGATGTAAATATTTGGATTCGTCTGTATAATAAAGCACCAGTGAAGTACAATCTGTGTTTCCCAGCTCCTTTCTGCTGCCTCTGGTCTCCAAGAGAAGACTGGAGCTGTGGGTGTGGCTGGAGGTGGGACTGCTTTGAGAGAGGAGTCATCGAGAGCACCAAGGTTCCTCCTCAACCTGCCCTCTGAGTTCTGGGGCCCTTAAGCACAGCCAAGGAGGCTCAGGTTTGAAGTGTGGAGGCATCAGAATTGATTCCACTCACCCATATGTATTCAAGTGCCCGTTGTATGCTTGGCCCTGAGTTAGACATAGAATAATCTGAAGAAAGCAGTGAGTAGATGGGGCTTTCTATTCCTCAGACCCTGAGCACCTTCTCAGGCCCAAACCTATTCCTGGGGTTTCCTGATACTGTGAACCCAAAGAATAAGCTTGATTTTCTTTCCTTGGATGACCTTCCTCTCTCACCCTCTGCTGTGGGAATCTTCTCCCCCAAGCTTGGCTTTGGAATGGGATGGTACCTCCAAGACAATCAAGCAGGTCCCTTCTCAAGGTAAGGAAAAGAGGCTGTGCCCAACAAAAAACTGCAATCATGGGGACGAGATACTATGTCTTACTGGCGTAGCTCCTGACTCCCTTCCAGGAGGACATACAAGGGCACCTGTCCTCCACTCTTCCTGAAGATAGAGTACTCTAAGGCCCTCCATCCTCTGGCCTAACTGCAGGGAAGGCCATTTGTTCAGCTCTTCTTGTTACAACTCTTTGGGTTGAGAGAGAAAGACACTGAGGCTAACTCAAGTGGGTGCTTCTTGAGAGGATACATGTGGAGCAGAAACTGCAAATCCAAAACCAGAAAGAGCAGTGGGGCTGGGCCTCATGGTATCTGAAACCAGAGGGCACTTTCGGTTTTGAGGCAGCTCTCAGAGTGCTAGTCAGTGGAAGTCTGTGACTGGTCGCCCTGCTGCACCATGAGCAGGCTCAGCTGCTGTCTGGGAGACCTGGTCTTACATCTGTTTGCTTCTCAACCACAACCAACTGCTCCTTCCCCACCCACTTTTATTTTAAAAGCTTTTTTTTTTTTAATTTAAATTTTGAATAGATAATACATTCACAGGTTTCAAGTATACATATGTGTTTTTAAAAGTCTCCCATCCCTGTCCCAGTTTGCCCAGGTCCCAAACCCTCTCTGTTCCCATTGCTGTTAGTTTCTGGGTGGCACAAATGGTTGAGTGCTTGGCTACAAACCAAAAGGTTGGCGTTTCAAAACCACCTAGAGGCGCCTTGGAAGAAAAGCTAGCCCAACCAATCTGCTTCTGAAGAATCAGCCGCTGAAAATCCTATGAGCACAGTTCTCTGACGCATGGGGTCGCCATGAGTTGGAATGTATTTGACAGTAACTTTTAAAAAATATATATTTCTAGAGTTTCTTTATGCACAAACAAGCAAAATGCATGTACATTCTTATTTTTCCTTTTTACGAAAAGGCAGCATACCACAATTCTGCCTTTTTTACCTAGCAATATAGCTCAAAGATTTTTACATATCAGTAAAGAGAAGGCTCTTATTTTTAAAATGACTGCTTATATTCCATTATATAGATGTAGCATAGCTGTATTTCACCATTCCTCTTCTGACAGACATTCGGGTTGCTTCATCTTTCGCTCTCACAAACAACACTGCAGCAAGCAACCTTGTACATGTGTCATGTAGCACATGTATAAATGCATCTGTGAGATAAATCCCAGAAGCGGAATTGCTGGGCTAGAGGAGTAATTCAAAGTAATTATACCTTTTCTTTACCTCACTGTTTCTTCAGGCTCATAAGTTTATTCATAACTTTTGCTTGTATGCACCTTCTTATAACCCCGGTTCTTCCTCAAACCCTCTCTATGCATCCTTTCAGCTTCAGTTCCTGGACTAACTGCCTTGTTTTCTTTTGGTTATTTCCCAGAGTAATTGTCCGGAGATTGAAAGAGAATCTGACTAGTCAAGTGCCTTTTTCTACATACACTAGTCCAAATCATAGGTCAGTGGTCACCTAGTGGCTGGCCACTCATAGGCCATGTACCTGCCCCAGTCCACTAAATTGTAGAGTGTGATTGGGTATATTTGTGTGGAATCATATTGTACAAAATACAGTGGGCTGTGAGCAGGGCTACTTCTCGCAGAATGGGCGGTGGGCAGGGCAAGAAGGTTCCATAAGAGCAGGGACCATGTTGTTCTTGTTCACTGTTTTATACTAAATCCTTTAGTGGTGTTCGGTGGTGGAATTCTTTCGTTTCATGTGGGAGACCCAGGTTCAATTCCTGGACAAGGCACCCCATGCTCAGTCACCATCCCTCAGTGGAGGCTTGTGTGTTGCTATGATGCCGAACAGGTTTCAGCAGAGCTTCCAGAGGGACTAGGAAGAAAGGCCTGGTGATCTACTTCTAAAATCCAGGCACTTAGAACGCTATGGGTGACACAGTCCAGTCTGCAACCAATCACGGGTCTGGCCCAGGACTGGGAAGCGTTTCCTTCATTGTGCATGGGGTCCCCATTTGTTGGGGGTGACTCAAGGGCAGCTAATAACAACAACAACAAGGCACAAAGAAGGCATTCAATTAATTTGCTGAAAAAAAAATAATCAAGAAATTAGCATGTCTAAGTACATCCATGAAGATCTTCTTTCCCAATCTAATGGTGCCACCTGGCCGGGAGATGCAAATAGCCCAGAACAACGGAGGCCTCCGTGTCTGACCTGAACCATTTGTATCCTTGAGAACTGCCACTCTGACCCTCTTCACCAGGCCTCTGTCATGCCTTGGGCATGTCTTTCTGTTTAGAAGAAAGCAGAGTAGGCAGATATGTACATGGTAAGATTTAAAGGCCCATCAAGTTCTCTGACCCTTTTCTTCGTAACGTCTCCTCCCTGAACTACCACAGTGGTTGAAATTCCACCATTGTGTGGTGAAACCTGCGAGAGCTGGAACTTGTCGAGACTGCCTTGCTTTTGCCTGTCCTGCAAGTTTTCCGCATTTGACAGGGTGCAGTCTTACTGCTTGTCTGTTGCTTTCTATTAGTGGAAAATATTTGAGTTTTCCTTCTCCGACAGGTTTCCTCCTTACACAAGTTCTGGCTTTCACAGTTTTTGCCATAGTTACTTCTACTTTCAGGTTAGGCATGGCCCTTTGCTGAGGGCATCTGTTGCTTTAGTCTGCTCGGTATCCACGTCCTTTCTTCTGCTAACATCGGTTTGACTTCGCTTCAGGCAACTACTACTACTCTCTAAGTACACATGGTTAAGGCAGGTTGACTCCACTCCAGGTTCCAGAGGTGGGCATGTGACCCAAACCTTGTCAGCATACTCTATTATTCTCCTGACCACAGTGATTGGTCCAAGGTTCCTGGATGGTGCAAACAGTTTGCACTTGGCTACTAACCTAAAGCTTGGCAGTTCAAACCCACCCAGTGCTAGGGAAGAAAGGCCTGGAGATCTGCTTCCGTAAAACTTACAGCTAAGAAAACCCCATGGAGCAATTTTCCTCTGTAACACATGGGGGTCAACATGAGTCGGAATCAACTCGGGGTAACAGGTTAATGAGACCCAACCCTGGAGCCTTAATGGAGCTAATAGAATAGAAAGACTCTCACCTGGAGTTGCTGGACAGGCAGGATTTAGAGCTGCCAGTGACTGGCTTGCCATTCAGAGAAAAATTAATCCCGATGGCATTATTTGAGCACCTGTACCTAGACCGGCTGCCGTCGAGTCGATTCTGACTCATAGTGACCCTATAGGACAGAGTAAAATTGCCCCACAGAATTTCCAAGAAGTGCCTGGCAGATTGGAAAGGTGGTTTTTTGGGCACCTAGACATGTCTGAAGGTACATTTCAACTTTTGTTTGTGAGCCAGTAATTTGTTTGCTCAAGTGAGGTTGTTAAACTTCTGACACTTGCAGAAAGAAGAGCCTAGAAAGGCTTCTTTAATAACCCCCTCTCTGCATCACCCCTTTCCCATGGCCCACAAGTAAACCCACTGGCCAATTATCAACTGTTAGTGTGGAAGAAGGGCAGTTATTGAATGGCAATTTCGATGGCAAGAAGGATGGTCAGGATAGGCTATCAGGTGGAGATGGGGGGCCTAGGTGAGGGAAACCTAGGGCAAGAGAATGCTGGGGCGGGGAGATGGAAAGCATAGGTGAGAATGTGACTGAGACCAACCTTATTTACTTCATTGCTAAACTTGAGGTCTGCACGCTCCACCCTCTGCCCTCAGATCTCACAGATAGTTTCAGAATTGCAGAAATGCTAAGGTCAGCACTGGGAGAAAGCTTAGAGAGCATTAAACTGCCTCCTCATTCTATAGACAAGGAAACTAAGGCCCACAGAAGGGGAGGAACTTGCCCACTATCCTACAGCTACTTCTGGGGCGACTGATGTGTAAATATTGGAATACTATCCATACCGTTGTCAAATCTGGCTCTGGAGTCAGATAGGCCTGGGTTTAAATTCCAATCTGCCATTAACAGGCAGCTGTCCTTTTCAGTTTTATTTACCTGCACTGGGTCTCAGTTTCATCATCTGTAAAATGGGGATAATAATAATATCTAAACTCCGAAGGTTATTAAGATGGATTTTTCATGTAAAAAGCTTAGTTTAGTGCCTGGAACATAGTAAGTACCTGAGAAATGTCAACTGCTATTATTATTATTCCCAACTCTAAAAATGAGAGAACTGTCTGGGGGCTCTCACTTGTCTTCCTGCTTGGTCTTGAACACTGGGAATGAAAAAGAAGGGTATCCAGAGGAGGCGTTCCTGAGAATGGAGTTGAAAGCTTGGCCAGAAGACTGTGGGATTCTCTGGGGAACCCACTGGTAGTATGGAGGAGGGGGGACCCCAGAGCCATGCCAAAGGAGCCTCCCTGGTCACATTCAGAGGTAAATGGTGAGCCACCAGCAGAGGGAAAGCTGGACAGTCCCTCAGAGGGCACCACTCCCTTACCTGGTGGTCAGACGGCTCCTCAAACCTAACTCCCAGGTCTAGAGAGAACCTAGAGACTAAAAACTTATCCCCTCACTAGAGGAAGTTGCCTCTGACGGGGTTTTGTGGGGAAGGAACCGTCAGAGAAGACCCTTTCTTGAAGCACAGGGTCTTGCAGGGTCCTGGTCAGAGGAGGAAGGCAATAGAAGGAAGGAGACACGATCTAGTGGGATGTGGGGTGAGGAGAAAAGATGAGCAGAGAAAACAAGCACACAAAGGGGGGCAGCCCTGGACTGAGGGTGGGGGGTAGAGTGGGATAGGAGCTACACTCCGGATGACCTGTCATCCCTGATATAAGCTGAGAGTTGGAGAGAGGGATGGGCACTCTCTGGGGGCCATGGCAGGAGGCAGGGGCGACTTGCCAAGAGGCAAGGAGAAAGTGGGATTGTTTCTGCTCCACTGTCCCAGCCTCTCGTGGCTTCACCCAGAGCTCTGGCGGCCCTCCGCAGTTCAGGACTCCAAGCTGCCCTGCAGCCAGCCAGCCTGGGAGCAGGTTCTGAAATCACAGCCCCATGTCCCTTCCCTGTTCATTCCTCCCTCAGGCTGCCCCAACCTAAACAGGACAACCTGGGCAGGGGGGCCACATGCTGATGGAAAAATACACACTCGAGCTGGAGAAGGAGCTTTATTTGTATGTGTTGAATTCCCTCAGCAGCTGAAGGATAAATAGCTAGTCCCCAACCTTAGCTCAGAGACTGCCCACAAGGTGGGTGGTAAAATCTGTTCTTATTTAGATAACTTTGTGGGGGAGGCTGAGAGGGAGACTGGGGGCAGCAGGAGAGGGGAGCTTGGAATCTGAAACGTTTATATGATCAGTCATGGATGTCATCTCTCAATTACAGGATTGAAGTTGAGAAATTTCTCTCAGCTTGCTTGTCATCATAACAACAGACTGGCAAGTGGGCAACAGCAGCTCTTTGGGGTTCACCAATGGTTGGACTCCTGTCTCCATCCACCAGTCCCCTGCTAAGTATTCAATGTTAGCATCATGCCCGGCCTGCACTGGGGGCTTTATAAGCACCATTGCATCAACCCTCACAACAACCTCAGGAGTTAGGTATTATCATTATATTTTATGGGGGAGAAAATTGAAGGATAGAAAGATTGAGAAGTGAACTAAGGTCACACGTGGCGGGGCTGGAACTGGTCTCCTTGACCCCAGGGTCCATGCTTTTAAACCTTCTCCATCTTTCCCTGGGCTGGGAGTAGAAGCCTGGGCTCTTCTAATCCTCAGGCACGTCGTTTCTGTTCTCTGATTTAATGAGTACATCCTCTGTACTTGCTAAAAAAGGGAGATGGATGGGTAAATTCTTATAACTTTTGGCTCTGGTATGTCTTGAGATTACAGAGAAGTTCCACGTAGCCAATATATCCCTGGCAGTCAGACAATAAACACAGACACAAATGAACATATTTCCAGGTAGGTACAGTGCCATGAAGAAAAGGAATCAGGGTAACGTGCTACGGGCCAGAGTGACTGGGGTTCTGGGTGCTCCTTTAGATGGGACAGACAAGGACTTTGAGGTCAAAATGGGGAGGCATTATGGAAAACGTAGGATGTGGAGGAAATAGCAAATGTGAAAGCCCTGAAGCAGGAGTGAGCTTGGTGCCTTCAAGAGATTAAGAATAGGCCAGTGTGGCTGGAGGGTGGTGTATACTGGGCAGAGGGGAGAGAGAATGCAATGAGGACAGTCAGGTAAAGCAAGCAGGGGCCAGATTGTGCAGGGTCTTATGAGCCAGGGAAGGATTGGATTTTTTTTTTTTCCTAATTGCAAAAGCCACTTGGAGGGTTTTAAGAAGGGGAGCAAAATTTGGTTTACATCGTTAAAAGATTATTCTTGCACTGTGGGAAGCAGGGTCTGTAAACGGTCAAGGGTGGAGGCGAGGAGACAAGACAGGCTGTGACTACAGCGCAGGTGAGAGGTTGCGGCAGTTTGAACTGGTGTGCTACATGTGGAGGCAGGGGCGGCTGGTCCAGCTGACCAGGCTTGGTGATGGCTAAGATGTGTAGGTGGCTTTGGCCTGTAGAGGGAGGAACTGAAGTGCTCCTTTCCTAGTTCTTCTCTAAATCCATCTTTCACTTCACATCTGGGATTAACCCAGACCAGTCAGCACGCAGCATTTTCCTGGCCAGCGATTGGCTTCTGGGTGGTCCAATCGCAGATCTTTTGCTCCCCGGGAAACAGAAGCCTTTGGCCTGCTGGATGTGCCCTCACTGTTGCTGGAGGGCAAGCAGCTTAAGGAACAAACAGCCTAAGAGAAAACTGATACTACGGATGGCAGGTAAAGAGATAGAGATTTTTACCATGTTGTTGAGCCTTTAAATCGACCAACTCAGATGCCTGCTTACCCCCTGGACTTGCCATTTAGTAAGGCAAAGAACTTCCTTTATTACCACGTTTGATTTGTATTTGACTCACTGAAAGCATCCTAACTGATATACTAATAGTATCTAGACACCCCAAATGTGACTTAAGTACGCATGAGTATGAGACAAGTTAAGTAATTCCTGGGCTTTAAAAAGAGAACAGTAATTGAGAAGGGAGTTCAAGAATTCTGTAGAAGTTTTCTGGTTTGAGTGTTGTGCTCTTTTAAAGAACTATCTACGTGGGATCAAACTGATAACTGCAACTAGAAAGGTTTTAGATAGGAAGCTTAGGGGGCAGTGAGTTAATGTTAATGGCGGAGGAACAACTCAGAAAAAGGAGGGCGAGAATGGTCGTACAACTTGAATAATGTAATCAATGTCACTGAATTTTACATGTAGAAATTGTTGAATTAGTGTATGTTCTGTTGTATTTTCAACAACAAAAAATTAAAAAAACAAAATAAACACCTCATCCCCACTAGAATGGCTATGATTAAAAAAAAAAAAAAGGTGCTGGCAAGGATGTAGAGAAATTGGAACCCTCACCCACTGGTGATAACAATTTCTCAAAAAGTTACATGTAGAACTACCACACGCCCCAGCAATCCCAATCCTAGGTATACACTCAAGAGGTGGAAACCACCAAAATGTCCATCTACAGATGACCAGATAACATGTGGTGTATACAGACAATAGGACATTACTCAGCCATAAAGATAAGTGAAGGCCTGATACGCGCCACAACATGGACTAACCTTGAAAATATTTTGCTGAGTGAAATATGTCAGTCGCAAAAGGCAAACACGGTATGATCTCACTTATATATGAAATAGACAAATAGAAGCCAAAGCTCATTAGTGGTTACCAGAGGTGGGAGGATGGGGGGAGGCGAAGTTATTGCTTAGGGGGCACAGAGTTTCTGTTATGGTGGTGGAATGATTCAGAAGAGCACAGTTATAAAGGCTGCACAACATGAAGAATGTAATCAACATCACTGAACATTACATGTAAAAATTATCGAATTGGGAAATGTTTTGATGTATATTTTTTACCACAATTTCAAGAAAAACTTAAAAAAAATCTGTAGATATTAGAAATTTATAAATTGGGGAAGACAAATGAAATTTGTATTTTTGGTATATGCCATTACCTGTCACTAATCGGTTAAATAAATTTACACTTATCTTGCCCTCTTCTTTGCACAAGTTCACCACCACACAAACCATATGGGAGGCTGCCACTGAGTGAAGGGCACAAAGTAATTCGCAGGTGGATGAATGGAAACTGCATATTCAGAGATGCATTTTATGTCCCTGGTACCTAGCCTAGCATGAAATCATTGCTCCGCTGGGATACGGACAAGGACATCACAGTCTTTACCCCTCTGTCTAGGCAGTCCTAATAGCTACATTCCTCAAAGTCTTTCACTTGGCACGGGCAATTTCTTCCCATTGCAGCCGATTTCTGCTCAAATCTGTTATCTCTGTCATCTAAACGGAATAATAAAGACAAGTCAAGTAATTATAAGATCATGTGTAGGGATTCCAGTTTGGCACCTAGTTAAGAGCAGTACTTGTCATGAAATGAAGCTAGGGAGAGAAAGGAATTGTAATAATCCCCATTTTAAGTTTGTGTGATTATTGGGTTAATCTCATGTCTGATTTCGCTCACCATTATATTCTACAACACTAGCAGAATGCTTGGGATGTAGTAGGTGTTCAAATAAATATTTGCTGAATGGATGAAAATCATACCACAGTAACTGTGGCCAGCTATGTAAATCACAAAACGAAAGCTGCAAAAAAAAAAAAGGGTGGGGGGGGAGCACATTGCTTTTATTCCCACACTGGACTAAGATTCCTGAAAACCCAGAATCCCTGAGAGCCTAGTGGTAATGGAACTGTTTCTAACAGCAGCTTTACATCTATGTCAAACATTCAGTGTCCCTAGTGATGGCAGTAAGTTGGCAAAATAAAGGACAACAATTCCAAATATTTTAACGTTCTGATTATAGAACTATCTGGCCAGTTCCCTTGCAAACACACATTCGGGATAAACACATAGTCAACATTTAATGGTTATTTATTTTTCAGGTCAAGAGGTTTTAAAATACGTATGTACAAGATAAATAACAGATAATACTCAGTGAATCACTGTAGTGCAGAATACATAAATATACAGGGTTTGTTTTACAGGATACAAAGACTGTGTCATCAAATACTAAGAAAGACGTTCAAGAAAGGTAGGCAAATTAGACCACCTTGGCAGAGAACGAAGATATATTAAGTAATAGCAAGAGAAACCCCCTAAACATCTGGGTGAAATTTCTTTTCCATCCCTCCCAGTTGCCCGGCTTTCCTTTTCTGTGTAGCGTTGTGTGCCTCCGGGTCACTGGCCTCTGGTAGATTGTCCAGCATCTCTTCCTCGTCAGCCTTAGAAAGAGCAGATAGGGTGAACAATTGCCAGGATGATGAAAAAGGAAGCTCTGTATTTTCCAAGGGCTTCTTTGTTACCTCTTAAATGTAATATTCTTTACAAAAGTATCTTCTTCAATCTTGCATGTTTTAAGTTTTTATGTCTCTTCATAAGTAAAACAGAACTGCTACTTAATTTGAAGGATATGGTAACACAGCGAGAACCAGGATGTGATAATCTCCATGTCTGCAATCTGCATTTTGAATGGCTCCATAAGAAATGTCAGTTTTCCCCTCCTGCCCTGTACCCCTCTTCCCCTGCACTCCTCCAAATATAGTCCCTTCTTGGTGTTAAAAGGAAGCCCTGGTGGAGTGGTGGTTAAGAGCTACAGCTGCTAACCAAAAGGTCAGCAGTTTTAATCTACCAGGCGCTCCTTGGAAACACTATGGGGCAGTTCTACTGTGCCCTATGGGGTCGCTATGAGTCGGAATCGACACAATGGCAATGGGTTGTTTGGGTTTTCGTGTTAAAAAATTTAGAAAAAAGAATCTGAGTCACCTCCCTTCTATCCCTGCTACCCCCGAGAAGTATAAAAAAAATTAACCAGATGTTGCCTGCCCTCTAGTGTTGTCAACAGATGATAACTGTTAGGAAAAATCAGTTGGCTGAGCTACTAGGCTTTTTTGCTGAATAATTTTTTAGAAGATTGCAACAAGAGAAAAGAACTAGCCATTCTAGGGTACAATGCAAATCTAGCAAATTTAATAACCATTACACCTATATAGATAGACACACTCGAGGGTCTGGCAACAGTAGCAAAAGCAGAGCTGCATAAACATTATACCTTCTGTTTCTGTCTTGCATGCTTCTCCGTCCACCGCCTGGCATTCTCGAGGAAGACTGGCTTATTATATTTATATTCTGAGGACTGAGATGAAATTAAAGAAAAGAGTCAATGGAGAGAACAATAATTTGTAATGGTAAGCTCCAGCTGCTGCAGCCATAGACAGCCAGTGGATGGGGAGATTAGGTATGTACTGTAGGGAACACTTACTATGTCAGCCATGAGTGGGTCATCGGGGTTGGGTTCTGACATAAGCAGCTGAATTGAAGTCAACACAGTTGCAATGTTGAGGGATGGTCTCCAAGCACCCTATACACAGACAGGCAGTTGTTTCTGTATTACTAAGAATGTGATACTCTATTTCAGGTTTTACAGATGAGGACAAAAGAATGCTGTAGAGTCAACCTTTTACCCACCACTCACTTTTGGTGGCAATTTGAGGACATCTAGACAAATCCTTCCAGCAGAATCAATGTTTGGATGGTAGATTGGAGTCAGAAATCGGATCTTAGGAGGTTCAAATGGGTACCTTTGAAAGCACAGACAATGGACATATTTTCATTATAATGCTGGTTCTTAATACATTATAAACAGCCTCCTGGTCACTAACATGAAAAATAAATAATTCTGTTATTATAGAAAAAAAAAATCAGGAAGACAGCCTTTGGGAGGCAAACCTTCCCTCCCTCCAACTTTTCCTTATGAAAAAATTTCAAACAATTAGAAAAGCTGAAACCATAGTATTAAATACATCAATTTAATATTAACACCCATATGGCTTCAAGCCATTTCACCCACTAAACACTTCAGCAGGTATCTCCTAAGAATCAAGACAATCTACTACCTAACTACTATTATTATACCTATGAAAATTTAAAATAATTCCCCAATATCATCTATTCAGTCCATATTTATATTTCCTCAATTGTCCCCAAAATGTCCTTTACAGCTGGGTTTTTCAAACCAGGATCCAGTCAAGATTTATATATTACATTTGGTTATTACGTCTCTTTATTGAGAAACAAACCCAGGGAAGTTCCAGTTGATCTTCAGACCTGATGTACTACATGATTAAGCTAACTTTCTCAGGGCCTTAACAAGTTTGGCCTGGATCTAACCTGGTGCATAACTCCCCACTGTACACAAAACTACCACAACTACAACTCACTTGATGAAAGACTTACAGAAGACTCAAATTAAAAAGGGGCCTTAGATGTGATCTAGCCCATTATTTTTGAGAAGGAAACTGAACTCTAGAGATAAAATAACTTGTCCAAGGTCACATTAAAAAACCAAACCAAACCCGTTGTTGTTGAGTCCATTCTGACTCATGACGACCCCATGTGTACAGAGTAGAACTGTTCCATAGGGTTTTCTTGGCTGTAATCATTATGGAAACAGATCGCCTGGTTTTTCTTTTGTGGCACTGCTGAGTGGGTTCGAACTGCCAACCTTTAGGTTAGTAGTTGGGCGGGAACCATTTGAGTCACCCAGGGACCTAAGGTCACACTAAGTCATGATAAAACCGAGGATTAAAATCCAGGTCCTTTAACCCCAAGATTTAATGCTCTATCTACTACATTGCTCTCTCTTCCAATAACTGCACTTCACTCTGTAGGTTTAGAATCAAATTCACACTAACCTCTCAGGAATGATAACTTCCAGCTTGAACACACCTTTTGCATAAGGTGTGTTGGCTCCACCTAGTATTTCTTAAAAGAAAAGAAAAAGTTAAAAGGGAATCAGATGACTTGAATCATCACACCACATGGACCTAATGAGGTCTCTGGTCCTAACAAAGAAACTGGGTCTAGGCCAGTAATGCTCTCTTAGGGTGTTAACAAGTCCTCATGCAATGCACCACAATGCTGATGTACCTAAAAAGTTGATGGTGTCACAGCTAGGACATACAGAATACCCAAAACAGAAGTTGTAAAATGCTGGCAACACACTGAAGACAGCCTGCAGATTGGTTTTATTTGGACTGCAGTATTCTAACCACTTACACTTCCTGCCTGGGCTAGATTCAAACATTTGAGATGGTGAACTCTAGTCTAACCATTGCTTCAGAGCTGATGCCCAAATCTTGGCTATAAATCAGCAAAAGGTATAATAAAAGGCCAGAGAAATAAGAAATGTCAAGCAAACCTTTTATGAATGCAAACAAATTAGGATAGAAAGATGGTTAGACACTTTGTGCAACTGCTCCCCACTTTAGAAAAATATACAAATGTTGAATTTCTGCACAAAATTCAGTAGAGTTCTGACTCATCACAGACATTATGTGGTGATACGCACGAGCTCGAAGATCATCCATCTGGTCCTTCTCTTGCCAACATGTGATGCCTGGGGGTGGCTCTGTGGCTAACAGGTTCAGCTCCCTCTTCAGACGTGTAGCTCTCTGCATCATCTCCAAGCAGAGGGAACCACACACAGTTCACCACTCGACACTAAGAGCTGGCTGGGACTCACTGGGGGAGAAAAGAGGCAATCGTGAAGTAGTCTGCAGTTGTTACTGTGGAGCTTTCAGCATTTGACTTCAACTGAGCGAAAGACAAAAAAGGCTCCTCTTATTAATCCCTATTCTGACAACGGAGTCTGAGTTTTCTCCATTTCCTTCTTCAGAACTTAGTATTTACTAAGCAAATAAATTTCAAACATAAAGAATAAGAAATGCAAGAAAGTTCTATAAACAATGCAAACACTAAAGATTTTTAAATTAATGTCTGTTTCCACTGATAAATCATAAAATCATGAGGACAGGGCCTGGGTCTGATTTTGCTCACCACTGTATGCTCAGCATGCCTGGCACAGTTAAGGAATTTGCAAAATAATATCTTTGTGAGGAAGTCTACAGATGCTTTACAAGGAGAGCAAAGAGTCAACACCAGGGGCTCCGCTTCTGAGATAATTGTAAGTTAGTGCTTAAATATCTGAGGTTCTCTGCAGGTATTGTGGATTCCACACCCTCCCTACTCTTCAGGGATCCCACTCCTTCAATTATTCCACTTCTCTCAGTATTTTCAATCTTTCCTTCTTACCCATCAACATTCAAATATGCTCAAAGTCTCTCTCATCTGCAGCAAACACCCACCGCACATATCCGCTTGACACCCCTGTGAACTCTCGGTTTTCCTCTGGCTACTGCCAAAGTATATGAATCCTCTGATATGTGGTCAACATCATCTCCCAGTGTGGCTTGTCTTTCCACTTCTGGTGTCTTTTGATGAATATATACAACGTAAGAAATTTTTAAATCTTTTCCTTTATATTTGCACTTTTTGTGTATTAAGTTTTCCTCACCCTCAAACTTAAAAGATATTTCCCTACATTATTCTTTTCAACATTTTATACTTCTGCCTTTTACATGTATGTCTTTAATCCACTGGGAATTGATTTTTGTGTATGTATGTGCTAAGGGTCCAATTTAAAATTTCCCCTATATGAATAACCAATTGTCCTAGCACCATTTATTGAAAAGTCAATCCTTTCCCTGCTGATATTGTCATAAATTAAGTTTTCATGTACGTGTGGAAATGAAATGAAAATGGAAGCATAATCACAGATGCTGCAGAGATTAAAAAGGTAACTTTTTACAAATTTAAAACTGGATGGAATAAATTCCTGGAAAATTTTAACTTTCCAAAATTGACTCAAGAATAAATAAAAAACTGGAATAATACTGTGATATTTAAAGAAATTAGATTTGTGGTTGAAATGATAAAGAATTACAGGTGAATCTTACCATAAGCACAGTTTTGATATGCAGAATATTCTTTAGTTCTCAGTATTTTCTAATTTTCCATTATTTCTTCTTTGATACATCAGTTATTTAGAAACAGGTTTCTTCATTTTCAAACATGTAGAGGTTTTACAGTTATATTTGCTATTGATTTTTAACATGTGGTTAGAGAACACTGTTTTATATCCTTTGGAATTTGTTGAGTCTTGTTTTATAAAGTTTAACATATTCATAAATGTAGTTTTGTCAAGTTTTGCCTTGTATGTTTTAGCGTGGACTTTTAGATACATACAAGTTTAGAATTTTTACATATTCCTAGCAAATTATAGCTTTTATTATTATTAGAGAACCCTCTGTTCTCTAGTAATCCTTGTTCTTTAGAGTATTTTTCATATTAAAGCTATCCCAACTTTCTTCTGGTTCGTATTTGCCTGAGATACCATTTTCTATCCTTTTATCTTCAACCTTTCTGTATCTTTGAACTTCAGATGTGCCTCTTGTACATACCTGCACTTTAAAAACCCTGTGTTCTAATCTAGCTAAACTGATCTAATTTAACTGGTGTGCTTAGGACATTTACAATTATTAATATATCAATTATCTATTCTTTTTTTTTTATTATTATTATTGCTGTAAAACCACCTGAAACTCAGTGACTTTATCATCTCGTTTACCTTGAATCCCTAGAATTTATGACTTGATGTAGCTGTTGCGGTAAAGTTTGGCGGTTCTTCAAAAAGTTAAGCACAGAATTATCATATGACCCAGAGATTTCACTCCTAGGTATATACTGAGGAGGATGAAAACATCTGTCCCCACAGAAACGTCCATCTCCTCCCGGCACGAGGACGGATGGGGGAGTTCTGACCACGATTTGACTGCAAGAACCTCCGGTCAGCAGCGGCTTTTCTGAGGCTCTCCTTTCAGAAAAGTAGGAGACTCCCGTATTAGAAAGAACTAGGACTCCTTTCCCCAAGACCTGCAGTGACCTCCTCCGGAGCGCGCGCTCTCCGCCAGAGAACCGGGAACTTCTCTCCTACCTGCGTTGATGGGCCTCACGCCACAACCTCGCGGGCACCACCGCGGACCCCGCGCTTGCGCGACCGGGGTCGGTTGGCGTCGCTCCGCCTCCCGCCCCGTGAGGGTTGCGATTGGTCCGCAGCAATCCCGGAAGAGGAACGCAGCCGCCTATTGGTCAACGCTTCGAGCCCGGTTTCCGCTCACGCAGCATTCGAATCCGAGCGCGCGCTGTGCGCAGCCGCTCAGTGCCTCGCGCCAAGCTGCTCTGAGCTGTGGGGATTCGGAGGTGAAGGCGGTGGGGCCTGTGCTGGGGGCGGGGAGCGCTGAACGTGTCTGCGGGTGACTGACACCTCCTGCCTCAGTGATGGTGGCAACGCCGTGCATTTATATATCGCTGTAGATTTGTTCGTATATCTCATCACTGATCCTCACAACAACCCTGTGAGGTAAGTCAGTTTTGGGATTGTTAAAATCAGAATGGCTTGTCCTAGTTCAGAGGTTCAAATTGGATTGCCTAGTTTGGTCTTCCCCAAAGAGAAGAAGACCAGCCTCTGGAAACGATCCCCTCGGAAAGATAAAGATTTTTGCTTGAGAACTTTCTTCTCTACCAACCTCATTCCCAAGAATGTACTTATGGTCGCATTTTATAATGTGGATTACCTATCGTCACGCATAACTTTTCTCTAATAACCCTCGGTGAATATATTGTTAGGCAGTGCAGACTGACTCAGTGGTTGATAATGGTTTCATTTGGACTACTGCCTTAATCTCAAGGGGACATTAACAAACTAGAGTGTATACTGATACAGACATGTTGGAGGGAGGTGGGGAAGCAGCTGGGAACCACCTCAGAGGAGGAGCAATAAAGGGAACTGGAAATATTTCATCTGGAGAAGGGAATAGATGATAGCTGTCTTCACTTATTTTAACTGGTTTTCACATGGAAGATTTTTACTGCTTCAGAGGACACACCTAAGGCCAGTGGATGACATTTTAAGGGATGCAAGATTTAGCTCAATACCATAGCTGGTCATTTAGAACTCTGAAGAACAAAACAGGTAAACTTGGGGGGTAGTGAATTCCCCATCACTGGAATTGTTCAAAGGAGCACTGGTGGCGCAGTGGTTAAAACGATCAACTGCTAAGGAAAGGTCGGCGGTTGAAACCACCAGTGGGGCAGTCTGCTTCTGTAGAGATTTACAGCCTTGGAAACCCTATGGGGTTGCTATGAGTCAGAATGGACTCGATGGCAGTGGGTGGAAGTGTTCAAGTGGAAGTTAGGTAATCACTCACTAGGGACAGTGCAAAAAGGATCCTTGCGCTGAATGGAAGTTTGGAAGAGATGACTTTTAAGCCCTTTTCCAACTCTAAAATGTGGTACTCTTCTTAACTAAAACCTGTTGCCATTGAGTTGATTCCGACTCGTAGCAACCCTATAGGACAGAGTAGAACTGCCCCATAGGGTTTCCAAGGAGTGGCTGGTGTATTATGAACTGCCAACCTTTTGGTTAGCAGACAAACTCTTAGCCACTGGGCCACCAGGGCTCCTGACCAAGGAAGTACCTATTTATAGCTAAGCCAACCTTGATTCTCAGAGCTGCCTCTACCAGAGATGAATTCTCCATGAGAGCTCAAGGACGGCTCAGACCTGACTTGAATGTAAAGGATGTGGCTGGAACTTGACTAGCTTTGGAAAGCTAACTGGCAGAATGAGTGGAAAAAAACCCAAACAACCTCATCTCACTCATCTTAGCTTATTTTGTGACTTTGGAAAGGTAGTGGTATACGAGTGTCTTAGTTATCTAGTGCCGCTATAACAGAAATACCACAAGTAGATGGCTTAACAAAGAGAAATTTATTCTCTTACAGTCTACTAGGCTAGAAGTCCAAATTCAGGGCATCAGCTCTAGGGGAAGGCGCTCTCTGTCAGCTCTGGGGGAAGGTCCTTATCATCAATCTTCCCTTGGTCTAGGAGCTTCTCAGTGCAGAGACCCTGGGTCCAAAGAATGTGCACTCCTGGCTCTACTTTCTTGGTGGTATAAAGTTCCCATTTCTCTCTGCTTGCTTCTCTCTTTTATATCTCAAAAGAGACTGATTTACAACAGAACCTAATCCAGTAGATTGACTCCTGTCTCATTAGCATAACTGCCATTAATCCCACCTAATTAACATCATAAAACTGCCCCATAGTTCCCAAGGAGCGGCTGGTGGATTTGAACTGCTGACCTTTTGGTTAGCACCCAAGTTCTTAACTACTGTGCCACCTGGGCTCCCATTAACATCATACAGGTAGGATTTACAACACAGGAAAATCACAGCAGATGACAAAATGGTGGAAAATCACACAATACTGGGGCTCATGATGGACTAGCTAAATTGGCACACACTTTTTTGGGGGACACGATTCAATCTATAACAAGAAGTAATGGCCATTCTCTTCCTAAATTTGTAAACCAACATTTTGGCCACCGCAGTGATTTCCACATTTCGTTCAAAATGATGTTAAGTTGCTGCTGGTTCTCCCATGTCTACTTCGTGGTCTGTTATCTCTCATCAACAGACCCAAAAATTCACTAGAACTCTGTCCACAATTCTACCCTGGGGTGCCTCTCATTCGCTGTAGACATGAACCATCTAAAGTGTCTTATGAATTACAAACATAAGGGATCTTGTTACTGTGCAGACCAATTTCCAGTTAGCTGCTAGAGTTTTGCATTTATTTTAAACATTTACTTATTGTAATGAAGTGTTTTCTGTCATAATTCTGGACTTGCTGCTTCTTTTACTAGTAGTAGTCCCTGTTGTATTCACTTCAATGTCTTCCCTATTTCCTCTCCTATTCCAAGGGTCTGGGTATTCTGAATGTAATTGTACCTCAATTACAGTTCTGTCCTCAGAATTGAAATCAACTGCTTTCTTGGGTGGTTCTCTGAGAAACTGATCTTAAAAATGTATCTTAGGAAATGCAGAGATTGTATTGAATTTAGTGGAAGCAGAGATAATGTGATAAAGCAAGCAAATAACTATAGTTTTGGCAACCAAACTCGAAGGATTGAAGGAAAAAAACAACAAAAACTCAAATGCTAACGTGCAGTTTCCATTTGTCCACCAGAGGGAGGTATGTTAACTGGTGGGAATAGAGGCTGGGTTGAGAGTTTATTAACTGAATGCACAGGTGTCATTGCTGTTAAAAACAGCGTATCCTAATATTATCATTTATTTTTTTAAGTGTGGGCATGGGAAATTATTACTTTATAAAAGTTTCTTCACTTTATAAAAGAACACATCATAGCTGGCTCACCTAGCAAACTTAAAAGTACAAAAATTGTATTTTATTTGTATACAGCTTGTCAAGATTTACTCTCTTGTATATAAAAATACTTTTTCTTTAGAATATTTATTTAATAAATTTAAACTACCATATCTGTTTGATGAGTTGACTATAAAAGTTTACTTTCAGAGAGCACTGGTTGGGGGAAAAGCTTCAAAAAAAAAACTGATGCTAGTTTTGAAAAACTTTTCAATTCTTTATAGGTTGAAAAATTTTTTTGTGTGTGGCATAATTTTTGTTTTGGCTAAGCCAGTTAAATGAATTAGATTATAATAATTATTACTGCTTTTAATAATCATAGCCAGAAGATATATTGGTTTTATAGCTCATTCCTCTCTCCCAGGAGCCCTGGTGGCACAATGGTTAAGCCCTCGGCTGCTAACCAAAAGGTCACCAGTTCAAATCCACCAGCCTCTCCAAGGGATAAGGATGTGCTGTCTGCTCCTGTAAAGATTACTGGGGTAGTTCTACTCTGTCCTATAGGATTGTTAGGTTCTTTTCTATCTGATTTATTATCAATGTTTCTTCTACCCTTTAGGGAGAATTCTCTTGGGAAGCTTGTGGGCAATTTTAATTATCCAAAGAGTTTGACTTGGAATAAGAAGAGGTGTCATCTTGACAAGTTACAAAGTAAATGTCATAAAGAATTTCTAATTGCAATAAATGGCAAGGCATGTTGTGTGGTGACTATAAATAAATGCATATAGCAAGGAGACTGAAACTGTGTAAAGATTACACCTTGATTATTTTTATGCATGTTGTTATTCACGGTTCACAAAGATGCTGTAAGGCTTAAGTAGTATTTATCAAGTATTTAAGAATACCGTTATTAAAGCATATCGTAGATAGCCAAACCCAAACCAAACCCACTGCAACCCTATAGGACAGAGTAGAACTTCCTTGTAGGGTTTCCAAGGCTGTAAATCTTTACGAAAGGAGACTGGCACATCTTTCTCCCATGGAATTGCTGGTAGTTTTAAATGCTGACCTTTCAGTTAGCAGCCAAGCACTTAACCACTGTGTCACCAGGGCTCCATATTGTAGATAGGCAGTATTATTACATATAAGAGTAATAATGCATACTAATACTTTACACTTATATGTCACTTTTCATTTGAGGCTCTGAATTCATTGATTCATTTATTTATTTCTTCAGTGTATGATTTCCAGTTCATCTCAGGGGAAACTGAGGCACAGGCAAATGTTCACATGATATAAAAAGTCAAGGAAATGACTAGGCCTCTGGTTTCTCTTTACAGTGCCCTAATCAGTGGTACAGTGGTTAAGCAGTTGGCTACTAACTGAAAGGTTGGCAGTTTGAACCCACCGGCCACTCCGTAAAGATTTACGGCCTTGATCCATAGATATATCCAAACTCCCTGAAGGGCTGAATTGTTGGGATGGGGGCTGTGGGAACCATGGTCTCAGGGAACTTCTAGTTCAACTGGCATAACATAGTTTATAAAGAAAATGTCTTAAAAGCGTGTGAGTGGCCATCTGAGATACTCCACTAGTCTCACCCCTTCAGGAGCAAGGGAGAATGAAGAAAACTAAAGACACAAGGGCAAGATTAGTCCAAAGGACTAATGGACCACAACTATACCACAGCCTCCACCAGTCTGAGTCCAGCACAACCAGATGGTGCCTGGCTGCCACTACTGCCTGCTCTGACAGGGATCACAATAGAGGGTTCCACACAGCTGGAGAAAAATGTAGAACAAAATCCTAACTCACACACACACGAAAAAAAGACCAGACTTACAGGCCTGACAGAGGCTGGAGAAACCCTAACAGTATGGCCCCCAATACCCTTTTAGCTCAGTAACAAAGTCATTCCTGAGGTTCACCCTTCAGCCAAAGATTAGCCAGACCCATGAAACAAAACAAGACAAAAGGAGCACACCAGCCCAGGGGCAAAGACTAGCAGGCAGGAGGGGACAGGAAAGCTGGTAATAGGGAACCCAAGGTTGAGAAGGGAGAGTGTTGACATGTTTCAGGGTTGTTAACCAATGTCATAGAACAATAAGTGTACTAACTGTTTAATGAGAAGCTAGTTTTTTCTGTAAACCTTCACTTAAAGTACAATTTTAAAAAATTAAAAAAAAAAAAAGATTTACAGCCTTGGAAACCCTATGGGACAGTTCTACTCTGTCCTATAGGGTCACTGTGAGTCAGAATCTACTCCACAGCAATGGGTTTTTAAAATCAGTTTTACAACATTTTTTAAAACGAAAATTTTCAAACTTATAGAAAAGTTTGAAGAACCTAATAATTGTGCATGTTCTCTTTCATCGTGGATAACACATTTAATTATATTTTGTCCAAGGCTAAAGCCCTGGGGAATATAGTAAGTTTTAAACCAACAGGACAGACATAAATTTTAACCAAGCTCAAGATGAATATGAAAATATCTTACTTGTTGCCTTTGGAGTTTAGTATGCTCCATGGATAGCATCTTTCTGTAGCTTTGAAAAAAAATCGTGGAAGAAAAGACATCCCTTGTGTCTCCTGAGTATTTAAGATCCATGAAAAGGGTAGAGGGGAAGGCAGGAGAAAGAAGGGAGATTAGTATTTATTGCAAGCTGGTATGTGCCAGGGATGGCACTAGGCATATATTCTCTCATTGGGTCCACATCACTATCCTGTGAGATATTACCGTTTTACACAGAAGGAAACAGGCTCGGAGAAGTCAGTTATACAGAAATGTGAATTCACGGTTGTTTGAATTCGAAGCTTATGCTTTTTCCACTATACCTTGATAAACCTTTTTCAAGATTTTTTCTGGGCCTAGAGTGAGTGTCATCTTGAAAGTATTTTGTATATTGTGTGCGTATGTATGCTCCTCCCCCTTCCCCATTTATTTACATTTACTAAATTTAGAACCAGGGCATGGACTCGAGAACTTCAGGCACTGTATGTCAGTTTTTCCCGCTAGAAAATAGGGATAATTACTGCCCCTTCCCCAGTCAAAGGAATGATGTGATAATTTAGGGCCTAATATTAGTAGCCGTCACCCAAAATGCCCAGTAGGAGCGGCTGACGCCAGCCCGGGATCCAATGCCAGCTTTAAGAGAAAGGTGACCCCGTAGGGACCCGCGGCTAAGGAGAGACCAGCCAGTCCTTGCCTCTTTTCCGATGCATCCCGGAATTCGTAGTTCCCTTAAGGCCACAGCGTACTTTTAGGGCCGGTCGCTTACTACAAGTCCCGTGACAACCCGGGGCCCGGGCAGCGCCTGCGTAGTGAAGCCGAGGGAGAGTGCGGGCGGTGCTAGTGGCGGGAGGAGTAAAGATGGCGGTGCGGGGGTCTCCGCCTTCTGCTCCAGGCTGAAACGCTCTGACGGAGGCGACAGCGGCAACGGGAGCTGCAACAGCAATCTAGCAGCGATAGTTTCAGCAGCCGCTGCTAAAGCTGGAGCAATGGCGGAGCTGGAGCACCTAGGCGGGAAGCGGGCAGAGTCGGCGCGAACGCGGCGGGCTGAGCAGCTTCGGCGCTGGCGGGGTTCGCTGACCGAGCAGGAGCCCGCGGAGCGGCGAGGCGCGGGACGGCAGTCGCAGAGTCGTCGCGGGAGCCCCAGGGTCCGCTTCGAGGACGGTGCTGTCTTCCTGGCCGCCTGTTCTAGTGGGGACACCGACGAGGTGAAAAAGCTTCTGGCTAGGGGAGCCGACATCAACACCGTCAACGTGGACGGCTTGACAGCCCTGCACCAGGTAACTCCATTGTCAATCTTGTAGGCGTCCAGTCTCCTACAGATGAGCCTGTGACACCTGCGAGTTACCCCATGGAAAGGATTAATGTCACTGCCAAGCCCTCCTGCATGGGCGCTGGCCCCATTAGACTAGTCGGTTTCATTCTCCATCAGCTTTCTCCACTAATAAGACTCTTTGCGACCCCAGGGTCCGTACCTCAAAGAATAGTGTCAACCAGCTGCTTGGTCAGTGTTTGTATTTCCCTCCACCTACGTGAGTTGTCATGGTTACAGGAGATTTGGTCCACAGTGTTAGCCCTATAGATTAGTCATCTTCACGTGTGTCTTGGTATGCCTGTACACCATGTCACTCTTATGCCTAGGCAATGTCATTTGTCTGATGCCCTTTCAGAAAATTCAGTTTTCTGTCTGTGTGTCCCCATTATAAAATAAATTTGATCACTTAAAGAATAAACCATTATATTGTGTTAAGGCAAGCAGATCTTCTGAAACCACACCTCTTGTTTTGCTCATTTGTAGAGCTTCCAAACCAGTTTGCGTCTCCTCCAGGCTGTATCTTCTAGAGCACCCCTGATCTCGTTGTTGTGGGTGTCTTATTTTCTTCCCAGCACTGTTGACTTTCCTAAGGGCTTCCCATGGAGAACCAGGCTACTGAATCACTTATGTCTCTTTGATACCTGTGGAATAACATTTATATTTTTCTTTTTCTTAAAGCCCTCAACCTATAGGGTTGCTATGAGTCGGGAATCGACTCAACGGCAATGGGTTTGGTTTTTATATGGATTGTGGATGAACTGATAGCTCTGTGCTTGGTAATAAATAACACCTTTACTTCTCTCCTTATGCAACAATAATCTGTTTATACTGACTGTCATAACTAACTCCACCTCCCTAAATGGAACTTCATCAGTTATTTTGGTGAGCTGAGAGCTGGACACCCACTCTTTATCCTTCTTATTTTTCTTCTTCTGCCGTCTGTGCAAAGTGAATGTGTTGGCATGAGAATCCACTTCTAAATAATGATTCAACTTTATGTCAAACCACTTTGCTAATGTATTAACCAATAGCTTAAAATCACTCCTCATCATGTTTGCAACCCTTCTCTCAGATGGAGGAAGTTTCTCCTCTGTTAAATCTATTTATATCCAGTATTTTCTGCTCATAGCAATGCCCCATGTAAGGTAGCAACCAACATTTGTATAGTGCTTTGCTATTTATAAAATGATTTTGTATGTCCTGTCTCATGTGAGGAAACCCTGGTGGCATAGTGGTTAAGTGCTACAGCTGCAAACCAAGGCATCGGCAGTTAGAATCTGCCAGGTGCTCCTTGGAAACTCAATGGGGCAGTTCTACTCTGTCCTATAGGGTCGCTATGAGTCGGGATCGACTCGACGGCACTGGGGTTGGTTTAGTTTTGGTCTCATGTGAGCCTCAGCAGGGACCCTCTGAAGTAGATGGGGCAGGTGGTATTGTTATTCCCGTTTTACAGATGAGGAAACTGAAGCTCAGAGAAATTGTTACTTGTGCAAGATTAGAAAGAAGAGCAATTGCATTTAGGTACAGAATTTTCAGAGTTAAAAGTCCAGAGCTCTGTAAAACCTGTTGCTCCTGAGTCGATTCTGACCCCTGGCGATCCCATGCGTTACAACAGAGTAGAACTTGCTCAATAGGGTTTCTTGGCTGTAATGTTTTTCGGAAGCAAATCACCAGGCCTTTCTTCCGTGATGCCACTGGGTGGGTTTGATCCACCAACCATTAGGTTGGTAGCCAATTGCAAACTGCTTGAGCCACCTAGGGAACCCCAGAGCTCTATAGCCTACCTAAAAAGCAGAATAAAATGAGATAGAAACTAAGACAACCACATTTATTACTTTTAATTTCTAAACTTTTGGGAAGGTGAATTCTTATTTTTCAAATGTATTTGGGATGCGAAGGAGATTAAGATGTGAATTCTGGAGGATAGATATCATTCAGTGGGTTCATAGAAGATAAAGCAATAGAATCTAGCTTTGTAGTCCACGTGTCTCTTTATTGAATTACTACTCTGTGGAAGCACCGTTTTCTTACAGTAACTTAGTAACCCTGTTTTTTTAAGGTGACTCTGCTAGCTGAGTCTGGTCCTTACCATACACACTTTAATAATGCCCTGAGAAAACCATCTACTTTGAGGCCACTCATGGTAGATCTCCTTTCCATACCAGGTAACCACTTCTCCCGAAGTGCACCTTCTTTCAGTTAATATGCTTTCCACGTCCAGTAAACTCTTGAAATAGGAGATGACAGCTAGGGACTCTTTTTTTTTTTTTAGCGTCTGCAAATGCATTATAGGCCTTCCCCCTCATGGGACTGGCAATGACTTGAATTGATGAGGTAATAACACCACCACACACTAGACAAATTCAGCTAAAGATTAAGTTGCTCAAAGATTTGAGGTCAAAACAACTCTGTATTGAGAAACCATCTCTGAATCAAGACAAGGGGCCTTTCGGCTCCGAAACTCTCACAAGTTAGTTTCTGCAGAGTTACAATATGTTTCTCCATGATCTGAATGAATAACTCTTAATAAAAGGTTATTTTCAAAACATGAGACTGGAGCTGCCAGTAGCCAAACAACCTATTTTATGACTGATTCTCTTGTGCTGTGAAATGGAGAATGGTACAATGATCTGAATTATTTAGTAATAATATCCATTATACATGCGTGATAAGAACTATCTGGGTAACTGCTTCCTTTCTCTCCTTTGTTTTGGCCGTGGACATTTGACCAGCTGTGGATTATCACCGTGGTGTATTGGAAGAAACCCCCGGTTGATATTGAGGGATGATTTTTCTCCTCCACCTACGAGGTCACGGAAACCCTGGTGGCGTAGTGGTTAAGTGCTCCGGCTGCTAACCAAGAGGTCGGCAGGTGGAATCTGCCAGGCGCTCCTTGGAAACTCTGCGGGGCAGCTCTACTCTGTCCTGTAGGGTTGCAATGAGTCGGGATCGACTCGACGGTGGGGGATCTTACAAGGTCACAGTAGATGTTTGCACTGTGGGATGTGCCTTGGTGCCACTTTTGACTTAGAGGCATTTCTTTCTTGGCAGCCCTTGCTTAGACCACGAGGTACTTGAGTCAAAGATAAGAAGCTCCAGGGGGCCTATTAATAATACTGGAAATAAACTGGGATAAGAAGTATCTCAAAGGTTAGACTGACTCTCATGAAAGCCTCGGAAACCGATGCAGAATAACTACATACGTTTGGGTGAATGGATTAAGGGTTGGTGTGTATATGCTTGGTGTTCCAGGGTCCTCAGTGAAAAAGAAGTTAATCTGATTATACAACCCTTGAAAGCACTTATTTGCTCACAAAGGATTTCCCATTTATGTGTGTACACATTATAGGGCAGGAAGTATGGGTTAATAATTCTATGTGGGCTGGTACTTTTTAAAATTTCTTCGAAAAATTTGTGTAAGGTTAATTATTAGCATCTGCCTTTGTATCCTTAGCATTATGCTCTAGGTCTAGATACAGGCTCTTAGAAACCATATTTATCGAATTGTTGGGCTATTGTAAGAGGCAAAGGCTTGCTTTTGGAAAGGGAATTTTCTGAGATTCACTAAAATGAGTGCCTGCTTATTCATTTAGCACATATTATATTGGTGTATCTGTCTGTGCTGAGTGCGGTAGGGGATACTGATATCTTTCCACATAGATCTTGTCGCTAGTCCTGACTGATCAGTCTTTGTTTGGAGGGAGCCCTATAAGTCTATACTTGACTCAGAAATTCAGGTTAGCTTTGTAATAGCTTCAGGGTCCAAGTTTGGACATTCAGGGTTCCCCCACAGACTGGAACTGAACTTCAAGTAGCCTCTGTCATTCCAGAGCTACCTCAGTCTGACCCTGTAGCCTCAGGGATATTAAAATTATCTGTTTTCCTGGAAGAGAGAAGGAGATACGGATGGATGAACTGAGGAGAAAAGAGTGAGACAGAAATCATCATAGACTCAAAGAGCAAGATGGCAATGTGTTCACTTCCATATAAAATAGTATGTTACTACTGTGTGCCACCTTGTATGGTAAAACTAAACTTGTATTCTTAACCTTTCTCTTTTATTCCAAGTTCATTGCTTATTCCTCTGATAGTTCCGTCTGTGAAGAGACTTTGCCTTACCCTGTATATTGATGAAATCTATTTAGTGTCGAGACTCATGGCAATATGGGATCATAAAATCTTGCTGGCTTCTTCATTACTGTGGAGCTAGGACAGTCATCCTGGGTCATTTTGGTAGCTTACCTCTTCAGATTGGTTAATATGATGCATCAGACTATGTTGGGCGCCTGGCCTCTTGCCTTATGAGTGTTAGTCCCAAGTTTCCACACCATAATGGACCTCAAAGCCAGATTTGGAAAGTTACGCTTATTTTTATTGTTTGTTTTGTTTTTTTGAACTACAGATTTAAGTGACTTTTGTTTGTTCCCTAGCCAAGTTTTTCTCCTCCACTCTGAAAGTCCTGCTGAGTAGCTGTGTACCACCATTTGTGCTTATAGAGCCTTCTATGTTAGTATTTTGAAATAAGTAAGATGTCAATATGGGTAGATTAAACAGAATTTTGCTGAACGTAGGAGATTGAATGGGTCTTGTTGTTAACTTAAAATTAAGTCATTGCTGATTTCTAATTTTTAAAGTAAGGTATATTTCATATACAGTAAAATTCACCCTTTTTAGGGTATAGCTCTATGAGTTTTGACAAATGCTAACAGTTGTGTAACTACTACCACAATCAAGATGCAGAACAGTACCATTATCACCTGTCTATCAGTTTGTTGTACTGTGGTAGCTTGCATGTTGCGATGATGCTAGAAGCCATGACACTGGTATTTCAGATACCAGCAGGGTCACCCATGGTGGACAGGTTTCAGTGGAGCTTCCAGACTAAGACAAGCTAGGAAGAAAGGCCTGATGCTCTGCTTCCAAAAATCAGCCAAGGGAAACCCTACGGAACACAACAGAATATTGTTGATATACTGCTGGAAGATGAGTCCCCAATGTTGAAAGGCGCTCAAAATACGCAGTGGCCACAGCAATTCACTTGAGCATACCAACGATTCTGAAGATGGTGCAGGACTGGCTTTTCGTTCTGTTGTACCTGGGGTGGCCGTGAGTCAGAGCCAACTCGAAGGCAACTAACACCAACAACAACGTCATCACCCTCCCTTGCCCCAAATTCTTTGTGTCCCTTTGTAGTCATCCCCTCTCACTACCCCCAGCCCAAGACGACCATTCGTCAATTTTATGCCCCTAATGGGGTCTGGTGGTGCAGTGTTAAGCGTTTGGCTGCTAACCAAGAAGTCGACAGTTAGAATCCACCAGCTGCTCCTTGTAAACACTATGAGGCAGTTCTACTTTGTCCTATAGGGTCGCTATGAGTCGAAATCAACTCGATGGCAATGGGTTATAACCAGAATAAATCCATTGCTGTCAAGTGAGTTCCAACTCATAACGGCACTACAGGACAGAGTAGAACTACCCCACGGGGTTTCCAAGGCTTCAGATGGCACAGTGGTTAAAGTGCTTGGCTGATAACCAAAAGGTCGGCGGTTTGAACCCACCGTCTGCTCTGCAGGAGAAAGATGTGGCAGTCTGCTTCCCTGAAGATTTGCAGCCTTCGAAACCCTATTTGGCAGTTCTACTCTGTCCTGTAGGGTTGCTATGAGTTGGAATTGACTTGATGGTAGTGGGTTTGGTTTTGGTTTATAACCAGAATGCTATGTAAATGGAATATACAGTATGTAGCCTTTTGAGTCTGGTTGCTTTCATTTATCATAATGCGTTTGTGATTCATTTATGTTGTTGAGTGTGTCAGTAGTTCATTACTTTTTATTCCACCGTATGAATGTATCGCAGTTTATCCATTCACTAGTTGAAGGATATTTGGGTTGTTTCCAACATTTGGTAATAATAAATAAATCCACAATTATGTACAAGTTTTTGTGTGAAAAAACAATTTTTCATTTCACTTGGTTAAATACCTGTTGTTGTTGTTAGGTGCTGTCGAGTCAGTTCCAACTCATAGTGACCCTATGTACAACAGAACGGAACACTGCCTGGTCCTGCACCGTCCTCACAATTGTTGCTATGATTGAGCCCATTGTTGCAGCCGCTGTGTCAGTCCATCTCATTGAGGGTCTTCCTCTTTTTCGCTGACCCTCTACTTTACCAAGTGTGATATCCTTCTTCAGGGACTGATCCCTCCTGATAACATGCCCAAAATATGCGAGACATAGTCTCACCATTCTTGCTCCTAAGGAGCATTCTGGTTGTACTTCTTCCAAGACAGATTTGTTCATTCTTTTGGCAGTCCATGGTATGTTCAATATTCTTCGCCAGCACCACAATTCAAAGGCATCAATTCTTCTCCAGTCTTCTTCCTTACTCATTGTCCAGCTTTCGCATGCATATGAGGTGATTAAAAACACCATGGCTTGGGTCAAGTGCACCTTAGTCCTCAAGGTGACATCTTTGCTTTTTGACACTTTAAAAAGATCTCTTGCAACAGATTTGCCCAATGCAATGCATCTTTTGATTTCTTGACTGCTGCTTCCGTGGGTATTAATTGTGGATCCAAGTAAAATGAAATCTCGACAGCCTCAGTCTTTTCTCCATTTATCACGATGTTGCTTATTGGTCCAATTGTGAGGATTTTTGTTTTCTTTATGTTGAAGCGTTATCCATACTGAAGGCTGTGGTCTTTGATCTTCATCAGTAAGTGCTTCAAGTCCTCTTCACTTTCAGCAAGCAAGGTTGTGGCATCTGCATAACGCAGGTTGTTAACAAGTCTTCCTCCAATCCTGATGTCCTGTTCTTCTTCAGATAGTCCAGCTATTCGGATTATTTGCTCAGTTTACAGATTGAATAGGTATGGTGAAAGGATACAACGCTGATGCACACCTTTCCTGACTTTAAACCATGCAGAATCCCCTTGTTCTGTTTGAATGACTGCTTCTTGATCCATGTACAGATTCCTCATGAGCACAATTAAATGTTCTAGAATTTCCATTCTCTGTAATGTTATCCATAATTTGTTATGATCCACACAGTCGAATGCCTTTGCATAGTCAATAAAACACAGGTAAACATCCTTCTGGCATTCTCTGCTTTCAGCCAGGATCCATCTGACATCAGCAATGATATCCCTGGTTCCATGTCCTCTTCTAAATCTGGCTTGAATTTCTGGCAATTCCCTGTGAATATACTGCTGCAGTCACTTTTGAATGATCATCAGCAAAATTTTGCTTGCATGCGATATTAATGATAATATTAATGATATTGTTCGATAATTTCCCCATTCAATTGGATCACCTTTCTTGGTAATAGGCTTAAATATGGATCTCTTCCAGTCGGTTGGCCAGGTAGCTGTCTTCCAAATTTCTTGGCATAGACAAACGAGCACTTCCAGTGCTGCATCCATTTGTTCAAACATCTCAGTTGGTATTCCATCAACTCCTGGAGCCTTGTTTTTCGCCAGTGCCTTCAGTGCAGCTTGGACTCCTTCCTTCAGTACCTTTGGTTCCTGATCATATGTTACCTCCTGAAATGGTTGGCCATCGACAGTTCTTTTTTGTATAGTGACTCTGCATGTTCCTTCCATCTTCTTTTGATGCTTTCTGTGTCATTTAGTATTTTCCGCATAGAATCCTTCGGTATTGCAACTCAAGGCTTGAATTTTTTCTTCAGTTCTTTGAGCTTGAGAAATGCTGAGCATGTTCTTTCCTTTTGGTTTTCTATCTCCAGCTCTTTGCACATGTCATTGTACTACTTTGTTTTTTCAAGCTGCTTTTTGAAATTTTCAATTCGGCTCTTTTACTTCATCAATTCTTCCCTTTGCTTTAGCTACTCGTTGTTCAAGGGCAAGTTTCAGAGTCTCTTCTGACATCCATTTAGATCTTATCTTTCTTGCCTTTTTAATGACCTCTTGCTTTCTTCATGTATGATGTCCTTGATATTGTTCCACAATTCATCTGGTCTTCAGTCATTAGTGTTCAGTGCACCAAATCTATTCTTGAGATGGTCTCTAAATTCAGGTGGGTTATACTGAAGGTCATACTTTGGCTGTCGTGGACTTGTTCTAATTTTCTTCAGTTTCAACTTGAACTTGAATGTGAGTAACTGATGGTCTGATCCACACTCAGCCCCTGGCCTTGTTCTGACTGATGATATTGAGCTTTTCCATCATCTCTTGCACAGATGCATTCCATCTGGTGAGGTTCATGTGTATAGTCACCGTTTATGTTGGTGAAAAAAGGTATTTGCAATGAAGAAGTTGTTGGTCTTGCAAAACTCAATCATGTGATCTTGGCATCATTTCTATCACCAAGGCCATGTTTTCCAACTACCGGTCCTTCTTCTTTGTTTCCAACTTTCACATTCCAATCACCAGTAGTTATCAGTGCATCCTGATTGCATGTTTGATCAATTTCAGACTGCAGAAGTTGGTAAAAGTCTTCAATTTCTTCCTTGTCCTTAGTGGTTGGTGGGTAAATTTAAGAGTCATATTAATTGGTCTTCCTTGTAGGCATATGAATATTATCCTATCACTGACAGCATGGTGCTTTAGGATAGATCTTGAAATGTTCTTTTTGACGATGAATGCAACACCATTCCCCTTCAAGTTGTCATTCCGGGCATAGTAGACCATATGATTATCTGATTTAAAATGACCAATACCAGTCCATTTCAGCTCACTAATGCCTAGGATATCCATCTGTATGTGTTCCATTTCATTTTTGATGATTTCCAGTTTTCCTGGATTCATACTTCGGATATTCCAGGTTCCAATTATTAATGGATGTTTGCAGCTGTTTCTTCTTGTTTTGAGTCATGCCACATCAGCAAATGAAGGTCCCGAAAGCTTGACTCCATCCATATCATTAAGGTTGACTCTACTTTGACGAGGCACCTCTTCCACAGGCATATTTTGAATGCCTTCCAACCTGAGGGGCTCAGCTTCCGGCCCTATATCAGACAATGTTCTGCTGCTATTCATAAGGTTTTCACTGGCTAATGCTTTTCAGAAGTAGACTGCTGAGTCCTTCTTCCTAGTCTGTCTGAGTCTGGAAGCTCTGCTGAAACCTGTCTTCCTTGGGTGACCCTGCTGGTATTTAAATACTGGTGACATAGCTTCCAGTATCACAACAACGCACAAGGCCCCACGATATGACAAACTGACAGTCGCGTTGGGGTGGGGGTGGGGTTACGTACTTAGGAGTGGGATAACTGGGTCATGTGGTAATGATGTTTAATTTTATTAGAAACTGCCCAACTTTTCCAAAGAGGTGCTAGCATTTTTCTTTTCAGCCAGCAGTGTATGAGAGCCCTAATTACTTTGTATCTTTACCAGCACTAGATATTTTCTTTTCATTTTTTTAGCCATTTTAGTAGTTGATAGTGGTAAGTCATTTATTTATTTGTTTTAGGTAAGCCATTTTTTATTGACTTAGTCATAATACTAGTAATGATAGGAGCAGCAGCAGCAACAGTCATAGTGGTAGTGGTGGTAATAGTAAAAAACAAATTAAACTAGTTGCCACTGAGTTGATTACAACTCATGGGGACCCCATGTGTGTCAGAGTAGAACTGGGCTCCGTAGGGTTTTCAGTGTCTGGTTCTTCAGAAGTAGATCATTAGGCCTTTCTTCTGAGGAGCCTGTGGGTGGACTCGAACTTCCAACTTTTTGGGGGGGCGGTTAGCAGCCAAATGCATTAATCATTTGCGCTACCCAGGGACTCCAATGGTAATAGTAGCTCCCACTTATATAGTATTTACTCTTAGCTGGGGACTGTTCCACGTGCTTTTTGTATATTACCTCATATATAATACTCAGAAAAACCTCATGAGGCAGGTGCTTTTAGTGTTTAGGTTTTTCAGATGAGGAAACTGAGGTGCTGTCAAAGGTCACGTAGTTAATAAGTGACAGAGCTAGAATTTATTTAAGCTCGGGCAGTTCGACTCTAGAGTCCATGCTCTTAACCCTGTATTATATTGCCTCTTACTAGACTATGTTGCCTCTGGTTGTAACAAAATCAGAAAGTAAAAACACAAAGAAAAAGTTGAAAATGACCTATAATCAGACTGCATGGATGTCAACATTGTTAAACTCTTAGTAAATATCTTTCAGGCTTTTTTTTTGACCACACATTATATTGAGTATATGTTGTCATTGTTAGTTGCTGTGGAGTTGATTCCGACTCGCGGCGACCATAGGGCTTTCTTGGCTGTAATCTTTTTTTTTTTTTTTTTTATTGTGCTTTAAGTGAAAGTTTACAAATCAAGTCAGTCTCTCATACAAAAACTTATACACACCTTGCTATGTTCTTCTAGCTGGTCTCCCCCTAATAATACAGCACACTCCTTCTCTCCACCCTGTACTCCCCGTCTCCAGCTACTGTCCTCCTCTGGCTTCTCATCTTGCTTCCAGACAGGAGCGGCCCACATAGTTTCATGCTACTTGAGCCAAGAAGCTTACTCCTCACCAGTATCGTTCTCTGCTTATAGTCCAGCCCAATCCCTGTCTGAAGAGTTGGCTTCAGGAATGGTTCTAGAGGGTATGGGGACCATGACCTTCGGGGTCCCCCCAGTCTCATTCAGACCGTTAAGTCTGGTGTTTTTACAAGAATTTGAGATCTTCAACCAGCTGTTCTCCTGCTCCATCAGGGCAGTGTTCCCTTTCAGGGCAGTCATCGGTAGTAGCTGGGTACCATCTAGTTCTTCCAGTCTTAGTCTGATATAACCCAGTGCCGTCGAGTCGATTCCGACTCATAGCGACCCTATAGGACAGAATAGAACTGCCCCATAGAGTTTCCAAGGAGCGCTTCGTGGATTTGAACTGCTGACCCTTTGGTTAGCAGCCGTAGCACTTAACCACTATGCCACCAGGGTTTCCAATCTGATATAAACTCTGGTTTATGTGGCCCTTTCTGTCTTTTGGGGTCATCTTTACCTTATGACTTTGGTGTTCTTCATTCTCCTTTGCTCCAGGTGAGTTGAGACCAACTGATGCATCTTGGATGGCCACTTGCTAGCGTTGAAGACCCCAGACACCACTCACCAAAGTACGATGCAGAACTTTTTCTTAATACGTTTTCTTAAGCCAGTTGACCTAGGTGTCCCCTGAAACCATGGTTCCCAGATGCCCTTCCCTGCTACTCTGGCCTTTGAAATGTTCGTTGTATTCAGGAAACTTCTTTGCTTTTGGTTTAGTTTGGTTGTGCTGACCTCTCCTGTATTGTGTGTTGTCTTTCCCTTCACCTAAAATAGTTCTTGTCTACTATCTAATTAGTAAATACCTCTCTCCGTACCTCCCCACCCTCGTAACCATCAAAGAATATTTTGTTCTGTGTTTAAACTTTTTCTTGAGGTCTTATAATAGTGGTCTCATATGATATTTGTCCTTTTGCAACTGATTAATTTCACTCAGCATAATGCCTCCCAGATTCCTCCATGTTATGAGATGTTTCATGGATTCATCATTGTTCTTAATCATTTCATAGTATTCCATTATGTGAATATACCATAATTATTTATCCATTCATCCATTGATGGGCACCTTGGTTGCTTCCATCTTTTTGCTATTGTAAACAGTACTGCAGTGAACACAGGTATGCATATATCTGCTTGTGTGAAGGCTCTTATTTCTTTAGGATTTATTCCAAGGAGTGGGATTGCTGGATTGTATGATAGTTCTATTTCTAGCTTTTTAAGGAAGTGCCAAATTGATTTTCAAAGTGGCTGTACCATTTTACATTTCCACCAGCAGTGTATAAGTGTTCTGGTCTCTCCACAACCTCTCCAACATTTATTATTTTGTGTTTTTTGGATTAATGCGAGCCTTGTTGGAGTGAAATGGTATCTCACTATAGTTTTGATTTGCATTTTTCTAATGGCTAGTGATCATGAGCATTTCCTCATGTATCTGTTAGCTGCCTGAACGTCTTTGGTGAAATGCCTATTCATATCCTTTGCCCATTTTTTAACTGAGTTATTTGTCTTTTTGTAGTTGAGTTTTTGTAGTATCATGCAGATTTTAGAGATCAGACGCTGATCAGAATTGTCGTACCCAAAAAACTTTTTCCCAATCTGTAGGTAATCTTTTTGCTCCTTTGGCGAAGTCTTTGGATGGGCATAAGTGTTTGATTTTTAGGAGCTCCCAGTTATCTAGTTTCTCTTCTGGCGTTTGTGCATTTTTAGTAATGTTTTGTATACTGTTTATGCCTTGTATTAGGGCTCCTAGCATTGTCCCTATTTTTTCTTTCATGATCTTTATCGTTTTAAATTTTATATTTAGGTCTTTGATCCATTTTGAGTTAGTTTTTATGCATGGTGTGAGGTATGGGTCTTGTTTCATTTTTTTGCAGATGGATATCCAGGTATGCCAGCATCGTTTGTTAAAGAGACTGTTTTTTCCCCATTTAATAGACTTTGGGCCTTTGTCAAATATTAGCTGCTCATATGTGGTTGGATTTATGTCTGGATTCTCAATTCTGTTCCATTGGTCTATGTATCTGTTGTTGTACCAGTACCAGGCTGTTTTGACTATTGTGGTGATATAACAGGTTCTAAAATCAGTTAGTGTCAGGCCTCCCACTTTGTTCTTCTTTTTCAGTGATGCTTTTACTTTTCCGGGGTCTCTGTCCCTTCCCTATGAAGTTGGTGATTTGTTCCTCCATCTCATTAAAAAATGTCATTGGTATTTGGATCGGGATTGCATTTAATCTATGGATCGCTTTGTGTAAAATAGATATTTTTACAATGTTGAGTCTTGCTATCCATGAGCAAGGTATGTTTTTCCACTTATGTAGGTCTTTTTTCGTTTCTTGCAATAGTATCTTTGTATAGGTCTTTTACATCTCTGGTTAGATTTATTCCTAAGCATTTTATCTTCTTGGGGGCTATTATAAATGGTATTGATTTAGGGATTTTCTCTTCTCCATTCTCTTAGTTGGTGTAGAGGAATCCAACTGATTTTTGTACGTTTATCCTGTATGCTGATACCCTGCTGAACTCTTCTATTAGCTTCAGTGGTTTTCGTGAGGATTCTTTAGGGTTTTATGTGTATAAGATCATGTCATCTGCAAATAGAGATACTTTTACTTCTTCTTTGCCAATTTGGATGCCCTTTATATTTTTATCAAGCCTACTTTCTCTGGCTAGCATCTCCAGCACAATGTGGATTAAGAGTGGTGATAAAGGGCATCCTTTGGCTGTAATCTTAATGGAAGCGTGTGTGTGTGTGTGTGTGTTGGCTGTAATCTTAATGGAAGCAGATTACCAGGACTTCTCTTCTGCGGTACTGCTGGATGGGTTCAGACCACCAATTTTGGGTTAGCAGTTGAGCGCAAAGAGTTCGTGCCACCTAGAAACCTTTATAGTGAGTATATATGTGTATATGAATATGTTTACAAAATTAGTATCATACATTTTGTTTTCTGACTTTTTTTCACTTAACTTTCCTTGTAATCATTTTTCTGTATCATTGAATAGGCTTTACAAGTATAGTTTTTGACATTTGAATAATATACCATCATTTGCATGTGCTCTAATGTATTTGTTTTTCTGTTAGAAACTTTATTAGATTCTTAATTCACAGTTGACATTGACTGCCTAGTGGTAGATTTTAAGTCTGTGTTAAGGTATGTATGTTGATAGGCACTGTTTCTGTCTTCATGGAACTCACAGTCTGGTTTGGAGACAGATAAATAAAAAGCAGTTACTTATAGAGTGCTAAGTTCTATGATACACAGCAAGGAGATACTCCTAAGTGGAGGGACAAAGGCAGGGAACCCAGGATGGTAGAGCAACGTGGGCAGAGAAATAGGATGGAGGTTTGGGATCTTTAATAAGGCAGAGGACATGGGGGCATCTTAATGGATGTGTTTGGAGGGGTAGGGGTGGGCGTGGGAATGACATCCTATAGGGCTTTAAATATTGAACATCAGGCCAAAGAGGCTTGATGAAGCCCTTAGTAAAAAATGTTTGTGGATTTGAGCAGGGGAGTTGCCCAACCAAAGCAGTATTTTAGGAATATGAAGCTGCAGTTGGAATTCAGAATGAATGGAGAGACAGAGATGAAAGGCCCAGCTGAGAGAATGGAGATGTGGAAAAAGTGTAATACAGCTCAGCATAGCTTATAAGATGGGACTACAGAGTGCCAGGACAGACTGTGAGCCTGTGAGACTGAAAGAATTGTGCTATTCAGATAAAAATAAGACTTAGTCCAACATTGGACTGAGGGGCTCTGAAGACACCCAAGTAGAAATATCCTAGAGGCACCTGTATGAGTCCAGGCTAGTCACCTCCATATCTAGGGTCCAATTTTCTCATATTTTGGTGAGAGAATGAAGTTGGATTATTTTAAGGTTCTTTCAAATCCTAAAATTCTGTGAAATATAAGACTATTAGAATGCTATTGATGTAGACTTGCATATTAGAATAGTGGTTAGAGTTAAAGCAATCAATGCAAGAGGGGGAGAAAAATGTAAAGAACAAGAGTCTTTTAAAGCGTGGTTTCAGTAGAGATGTTTTTGAGGGCTTTTGTGGAGATGATATGAAATTTTTTTTCCTAGTAAGGGTAGTTTAAGTTAGTCTTCCTGTTGACTTGTGGAATAAAAAAAATAGATCTGTCCATTAATATGATTGTGGTTGTTAATTAGGGCCCAAAATATAGGAGAAGACTTCCAAAAAGCTGATTTCTGGCAAGTTCAAGTGGTTTCATTATTATGAGATAAGAATATTTTAGGTTATTAAACTTGACACTATAGACAGGAAGGGTATATCCCTATTACTGATGATCTGATTAGCTGCTTTAGATTATTTTATTCCCCAGCTCTGGCTTGGCCCGTTTCCCATTCAGTAGCACTTTCCCTGGAAGACACCTTGGGAGAGCAGCGAAAGGGGAGTTAGTGCCCGTAAACCTGTAGTTTCTTCTACCATTGATTCTTCTGCATTCTTTTATCGAATGCCTACTCTGTGTCAGGCACTGTGCTTTTTGTTCCTTGCTATAGTAAAAAAAAAAAAAAAAAAATTTTTTTTTACTTAGCAGTTGATGCTGTTTAGAAACTGAATTGAATTTTGGGAATTGTCTTGACTAGCTGGTTTTATAATAGGAAATTAGCTACATAGTGATTTTCTGTTCTAGTCCTGGCTCTTGGGGCCCTTGGAGGTATTATATTCATCTCTGTTTATGGATGAAAATGATCATATTTACACCTTCTCTAAGATGCTGAAACATGGATGTTTGGGATCTTTAATAAATCTTTTGTGGTTCAACATAGTAGTAATAAATCTAGATTAAAGCTCTTGACTGCTAAATGAAAGTTTTTCAATCTGTGTGTGTGTGTTTTTGGTCTGCAAATGTGCTTTTCTTTTTTTCTTTGCTTTTGAAGTGTAATTAAAAAAAATTGTTTCTTAAGCCTTAGATCTTAGATTGTAGCCAGTTTAAGTATACTTTGGGGAGCTTGAAGTTTTATCAGGGATGCATAGTTTGTATTTGTTTCATGAGCCAATTCAGTTGGAAAACTGAAGCCTTAGTTCTTAATATTGAAATTGATCTGCATGTGGCTTCTAATGAAATATTGTACATTATTATAGCTGTGGAATGGGTTTTTGCAAGAATTTAGAAAGAATTTTGTGCTTAGTATACTTGAGCATCATAATACCATGACAATCTGTTGGAATCTCATTCTAATGCAAATTCAGGAACATTTCTACAGCCCTGTGCTCTAAATATGCATGATATTTCTCACGTGAACCCTGGCTTTTACCTATGAATTTTTTGTCTAGTGACCCACTTTCCTTTTATTTATTCTTTTTATTATGAAATAATTCAAACATACAAAGGTATGAGAGAATAGCATAACGAGATCTTGAAAGTTGTCAACTCGTGGCCAGCCTTGTTTCATCTATAGGTTGCTCCCTCCTACCCCCAATATACTGGATTATTTTAAAGCCAATAGCAGATATTATATCATTCATTTGTAAAGATTTCAGTATGTATCTCTAAAAGATAAGGATTTATAAAAAGCAAAAACCCCGCATTTCCATTATTACACCTAAAAATTTAGCACTTGCTCCTCAATATCATATTCAGTAGTGTCCAGATTTTCTGATCGTTTATATATATATATATATATATATATATATATATATATTTTTTTTACAGTTGGTTTCTTCAAATCAGGATTCCGATAAGGTCTGCATTGCTTGATATATATCTTAAGACTCTCTTTATCTATGATTTCCTCCTTCTGATTTTTTTCTCTGCATCTTACCTGTTGAGAAATGGGTTGTTTGTATATACTGTAGAGTTTCCCACAATCTGCATTTTACTGTGACTGCATGCTTCTGGTTTAACATGTTCCTTTGTCCCCTATATTTCCTGTAAACTGGTAAGTAGACCTAGAAACTTGATCTGGCTCAGGCTTGAATTTTTTGGCAACCGTACATCATTATAGGTGATGGTGTGTACTTCCATCAAGAGGCACATATGCCTAGCTGTCTTTCTCTTTGTGCTTTAGTAGCCATTGATGATCATGACCTAATAGAATTTTGAAGTTCTAAGTCAGTCTTGAATAGACCTAGAGTCTATTAATTAATGATTCTTCTAATTATTATATTTCCTTTTGTCGAGCTTCTAACTGGGATACCAAAAATCAGTTAAATAAATGTAAATTGTGAAAATTGTGACTAAGATCATTAATACAGGTATGGTGTGTTGACTGCTACAAGGCTTAACATGGTGCCCAGCATTTAGATTAATGTGCTTCATGTATAAATGTTTGTCAGTGATAATGACAGTGGAGTATACTTTCTCTTCAGTCTGTTCGTATCTGCTCCATTAACTCCTTTTTTTGAAATAATTTATTTTTGTTGTTGTTGAAAATGTACATGGTAGAACATACACCAACAATTTCTATATGTACAATTCAGTGTCATTGATTACATTCTTCAAGTTGTATGGCCATTCTCACTCTCTTTCCCCATTAATATAATCTTCCTCCCCCATTAACATAAATTCACTGGTCCCTAAGCTTAGTATCTGAACTTTCTAGTTGCTGTTGTCAATTTTGATGCCATATAGATAGTTCTTAAAAAAGCACAATGCTCAAGACAGACATTCTTTACTAATTAAGCTAAACTATGGTTTGGAGCCCAGGTGGCGCAGTGGTTAAGAGCTCAGCTGCTAACCAAAAAGTCGGCAGTTCAAATCCACCAGCTGCACCTTGGAAACCCTATGGAGCAGTTCTACTCTGTCCTATAGGTTCGCTATGAGTTGGAATCGAGTGGATGGCAATGGGTGTAGTATTTTTTTGTTTTTTGGTTTATTGTTTGGTCTAAAGAAGACATCAGGGGATGTTTTTGTTTAAGGTTTAAAGAATGCCTCAGGGCAACAGTTTCGGTGTTTCATCCAACCTCAGTGCTCCAGAAAGTCTGGAGTCCATGAGACTTTGAAATTCTGCTCCACATTTTCCCCCTTCTGATCACGATCCTTTTCTCATTAACTCTTAACTAGAGTTATTTTAAAATATTGTTCAAAATTCCAGTTCAGTAGTATGGTTTTGTTATCTCCCAAGACCACCACTGCCCTTGAGGTTCATTATAAAAGAAGACTTCAAAGGAAAGACTCTAAAGAAAACTAAAAAAAACAAAACAGAATCAGGGTAACTCGGCTATACAAGGAGAAAAGAGGGACTTTCTTTATAGATACCTGCCTTATCAGGGAGAATATAGGAAGAGTGTTCATTCTAAGTGCATCAGTTTTGGGTAGTCAGCTGTGGAAAAATGATGTACTTGTCCTAGGAAATCGAAGTGGCATTTGGAGCATTCATATGGAGATTGGGTTGGCTGGCTTGTGTTTTGCTCTTTGAGGCTGAGCAGAGATCTGCCCTTCTAACTGAATGTGGATGTCACAGTGGGGTGTATGGTTTTATGAACTGTTTATTTGTATGGAAGCATTTTATGGGAGGCAGGTTTACTTTCTCTCTGCTTCGAGGCAACATTTTTTTTAGTTAGTTGTTTTATTTATTTATTTTTATTGTCAGCATAGTTTATAAGATGGGACTGTAGAGTGCCAAGGCAGATCGTATTTGAGGCCTGTGGAAACAGCTTCACTGTTCTATAATCACACCTCTTGTATTGATTTTCCTTTCCGTGTTTAGATTGTTCCCCTTTGACAGTAAATAGCATGAAAAATGAGGTCAAAAGAATGACTCGCCTCATTATAAATCACTAGGGGCAATGCAAAATGAGTTTGAAGGATGACGGGAGCTGCATTCCATCCTGAGGGTCATTTCATCTGTTGGCGAGCTCCTACAGCACAGGGGCCCAGTGAGGAGGCCCATCCATTCACGTCTTACCAACTGCCATACTGCTAGCACTAGAATTTTATTGCTGTAACTCTGAATGCTTGGTAGATACAGGCAGTCTCCAGGTTACGAACGTCCGACTTATGAACAGCTTGTACTTGAGAACGGACTACCAAAAATCCTATTATATTAAAAATTTGAGTTTAAGTACAATGGTTCGTAATAATGAATGCATGCATTGCTTTGTGGCTCTCATGAAAACATTACATGGTTTGGAAGCATTTAAGTGTTTTCTGTGTGTAGAAAGGTAAAATATATACTATATGCTAAGACAGTTGACTAACTGATGCTATATAGGAACCATATGTACCTGTTAAGACTTAACTACAAATTCTACTTAAAGACACACTTAGCTTCAGATCTTTTTGTAACCTGGGGGCTGCCTATATTTATCTATTTTTTTAGTTGTGATTTAAGTGAAAGTTTACAGAGCAAATTAGTTTCTCATTAAATAGTTAATACACAAATTGTTTTGTGACCTTGGTTGCAAACCCTGTGATGTGTCAATACTCTCCCTCCCCGCCCCCCACCGCCACCCCAGGTTCCCTGTTCCCATTCTTCCTGTTTTCTTGCCTTCTCTTGTTTGATTTTGGGCTGTTGTGCCCTTTAGTCTCGTATTCATGATTGAACTATGAAGCATATCCCTCATGTGTGTTATTATTGGCCCTATAGACCTGTCTAGGAAACCCTGATGGTGTAGTGGTTAAGTGCTATGGCTGCTAACCAAAAAAGCTGGTAGTTCGAATCCACCAGACGCTCCTTGGAAACTCTATGGGGCAGTTCTACTCTGTCTTATAGGGTCGCTATGAGTCGGAATTGACTCAATGGCAATGGGTTTTAGACCTGTCTAATCTTTGGCTGCAGGGTTGCAGGGTACATCTCAGGAGTGACTTCAGTACTGAGTTAAAAGGGCATATGGGGGCCATATTCTTGGGGTTCTCCAGTTTCTGTCAGACAAGCAAGCTTGGTCTTTTTTTTGAATTTTGGTTTACATTGTTTTCCTGCTCTGTCTGGGACCCTCTG